>NC_088099.1:86977819-88227819 GCF_036370855.1 Dromaius novaehollandiae | reverse complement strand
AAAGCAGGATTTATTTAGTGAGATATCAAAAGCAAACAGTGTAGAAAACTGCAAAGAGTACCTGTCCCACTTACGAAGTCCAAAGGAAACATCTCCAAAGGAAAAAGAAAAAAACTATTCATGTACTTTTTGATGTTGTTTACTATTGTTGTTCCAACTAGGGAGTCTAGTTTTGCTTTCTCGGGTATTACAATGATTTGAAACTCCATGAAAATGAATAACATTCCAAAGTAAGAATGATGGAAGATCAAACTTAGGAAAGCTTTTCCTTTTTTTAAGCATTTTCTTTAATATTATATCCTCTTTACAGAAACTTGGTGTGTGTGTGTATATATCAACAGTGGTAAATATGAATACAAGCTTCTGAAATAGTTACTAATTTGCTCTTTAAAGTATAGTGTTCCCAACCATATTTACTGTAATGTCCAACGCATTTAGTAATGTTTACTGCCAATACTTAGCATCATTTTACCTGATGAATAGATCCTGCTCCTTTTTCCCTGCGCTATTTTCTGACATAAACAAATGAATATCACAAGAATTTTGGAAACAGAATGCAAATAAAAGCAACTCCATCTTTCTTTTCACTATGACATCCAGTTCAGCAGAAATGTATTCTTGCTTTGAAATGCTAATGTTTTACTAACAGCATCTGTGCAGACCTAGTAAAAAGGTAATTGAAATTAGATCCAGAGGTGGCATTGCTCTAAGTTAAACAATCTTGCTACAGTGTACATGATTGTCTTTGCCTCCCTATAATATTAAGATTCAAAACTTTGGTTTGGTTGTTCTAAGAGGGTTTTTATTGTTGCTGGGTTTTTTTTATTTGTAAAGCCCTGTTTAACAGACTTCATTGATTAAAACTAATCCATCAATCTGCAAGCCACATCTGTATCTTTGATGGACATTTTCATCACCATTGCCTTTTATAGGAGACCATATAATCAATTCTGAACTATTGTGATGAAAATTGCCCTTGTAAGGTACAAAGCTCTGTATCAAACCAAAAGTCTGTATTTCACTGAACTGTTTTATTCCATCAAGCTCTGTATAACACCTGCAGGTCAATCTGTAGGGTCTGTTCTGATGCTTTTAGAAATCTGTTTAAAGACATCTGGATTTCAGGCCTTCGTGCTCAGAAGTTTTGCTTGCACTGCTCAGTTAAGTGGCACCCATTCCAGTGGTTTGTGGCATTTTTGACCTCAGATGTGAGACTGATTTGATTAATTTATTTTTCATTCTTCATTCCCTACAGCCTTTTCCTACCTGAAAAGGAAAAAAATACAATCTTGCACTAAGAGTTATACCCAAAAAACTCCCTAGAGCAGTGAATAATCTAAGTCTAAGTTTGAAACAGAAATATAAAATAATATTTCTCCAAGAACAGCAAATAATAATTAAGGAAAATTTTTTGTATTATGTAGTCACAGAAAAAAAATTACATTGGTCTCTAGAGAATACTAATCCAACCACTGGCTGCAAATCTGTCTCAGGTTGTTTACAGTCCTGTACAGGTGGAGGACAGAGATGCAACAGCTTTTCTGAGCAACCAGATCTAGTATATAAACATTCTCACAGTGAAGTTTTTTATTTTTCCTTCTAACTAGTTTTCTGCCTATACAGACAAATAAAGTGTGATCTTGCGAGAGCTGGGATCCCTGCACTGGGGCATATGGAAACTAACAGCAGCAGACATAAACAGACATAGAAGATGAATCCATACTCTTCTGAGGTGCACACTGAGAGAGCAAGAGGCAATGGGCAAAGTTGGAACATTGGAAAAAAAGAGTATTTTTTTACCATGAGAGTGGTCAAATATTGGAACAAGTTGTGGAATTTCCATCCTTGAGGTGATCAAGACTTGACTGGACACTTCTCTGAGCAACCTGATCTGATTAGACTTGCTTTGAGCAAGGGATTGCACTAAGTGACCTCTGGAGGTCACTTCTGACTTAAATTATTCTTTGATTTTATCATTGTACAATATAAAAGGTTAGTATTGCCGATAAAGAGACTAGAAATACATCATCATATCATTATTTCAAACCAGAAAGATGTGTAATCAGTTGGTGGAAAACAACTAAATGTCAGTACATAACATTGCTGTTAAAAAAGAAAGGAAAGAAAATCATTGCATTCCTATTCATGACATGTCGCCAACACTTCACAGAATGGGGTGGCATAATCTTCATCTTACAGGGAGATCAAGGTGACAGCATCTCCAACAGAAATTTCACACAGCAGCACATGCAAGCTTACAAAATATAGGCTAGAAATCATCAATATGCAAAAGCACAAGTCAGGCCCCAAAATCATGCCATGCAGAAATGAAGAAAAGGAACATCTTTCTTCCAAACCACCTTCTCCCACTCCCAAACTTAAGCAGTTCAGGCATGAGGTGCCTCCTATCTTCTTTGTCACCTCAGAGCTTTGAGAGTTGCTGGGCTTTCCTGTAGAGCTCTCAGGACTCAAAAATCCTGTTTTTCAACAGCAGTTGAAATTTTCATCTTCTCAGAGACGAAAATTGGTGGGCTGGAATAGCTCCATCCTCCTGTATGTCTCAACAGACAGAAAAAATAGGAGAAGCTATACAGGGAGCCCTGGTGCTACGAGGCATTGGTTTGTAGAGAGCACTAAGCTTAATGTTTGCTTCCCTAACATCTAAAGCTATTATTTAAGCTTAGTGTTCAAGACTTCAGACCTCATCATTCTACATCCATGCTCTTTCCCTAGCTGCTCTACAGCATCCAGTGTCAGTGACACCTTGCATTATTTGAACTACTAGGTATCCCGATGAATACTAACCCAAAACTTTTGTGTTAGGAAGGTTAGGGCACTGAAAAATGCTGTAAGCATAAACACAACACAAACTTGGATAATCCAAGCCTTAGGAACTTTCAGTGGTACCTCTTTCAGGTATCGGATTGTTGGTGTTTTTTGGAGGCATGCTTACTTGGCTTGGGTAGTTAGAAAACCACACTTGAACTTTCAGAACAGATGGTATGTAGCTGTGGTGACAGTCATGCTGAGTGTGAGTATATTAAACCCTTCTTTACGCCTTCATAGCCTCAGATCAGGTTTAAATGACTTTGCAGCTTCCAGGATATTGTGGGTTCATGTCCATCTGAGCATCATGCATTCCTCCTGTCATCCAAGTTCTTGGCAAAGACATTAGACAATATCTGCCCCAGTGTCAAGGGAAATGCACTCACAGCTAACAACTTCTTATATTTTGAACTATTGACCATTATCCTTTGAACTTGATGGTCCAGCTGTGTTTCCAACAATGCTGTAGTCCATCATTTAGTCCGTATTTCCACAAATCGGCTTGAAGTTTGTTATAGATGACTATATTGAAAGACTTATGGGAAATAAGATAAACAGTATCCTCTGGACCCTCACAGTCCACATATCCAGTCAGCCTCTCAAAGAAGGCAATCAACTTGGCCAGGCACAATTTGCCCTTTGTGCTGTTCCTAGTTAACTGTTCTTCTTCTTCTGACTGGACATGACTTCCATGGGGACTTGCATCCTAATCTTTCTGGTAACTAAGGTTAGGCTGACTGGGTTCCCAAAAACATCTTTTTTTTATCTTTTTTAAGGATAGGCTTAGCATTTGCCTTTCCAGTCATCAAGGAGATCCCCTAATCACCATGATCTTCTGAAGATGATGGAGAACTGCCTTGCAATGACATTGTCCAGTTCCCCCAGTACCCTTGTATGTAATCCACCTGGACCCGTGGACTCATACGGATGCAGCTTATTTTGTTTATATCCCTTATTCACAAATTCATCTCCCTTTTTAACAGGCTCTAGTAGACATTTATTTCCTTCCATGGAAAACTGAAGCATTGCCACTGTCTTCTCAAGTGGGAATCAAACTCTTCCATGATCTCTTGAGGTAAGTCTGGTCCTTCTTTCCATTCTTAGGTCTCTTCAGTCTCCCTCTGACTGGCATTCACTCTGAACCTCCTCTCTGTTTCTTTTGAATTTAACTTTACACTTTCAGTTACATCATCCCTGTTGCAACCTGGAAAGTAGCAGGACGGTGATGCAGACGGTGCCAGAAAGATGTTGAGGCAATCAGGCTGGCTGGGTGAGAGAGAGCAACGGAGGCAGATCGATTTCACCTAGCTCCAAACTGAAGCTAACTAAACAACTTGATTTTCAGAGGAGCTGATTCAGGCACAAGGAATTATGAGAGCTTCATGGTTATCAGAATCAGTTGGATTTGGGCATCTGAAGTTTAGCCCAAATGGTCTCTGACTTGTCTCCTCCTGTGCAGTTGAGAGCAGAGAAGATCTGGCTGCTTCACGGTTCGATTTCGCTAAGAGGCTGTTTGCTGGAAAGAACAATGCTGTGCTACCTATTACTGTAGAAACGTAACATCAGCAGCAAAAAGGAATAGTTTAGTTTGTCATTTCATATGGTCGCTTCACCAAAGCAGTTGCACCCTTGCAAAAAGGATTAGTGATAAGAAAATTCAAGCATCCAGGTTGCTTTTAAATTATTACTAATATTCTTTCAACTTCATTTTGTAGACAGTTCTGGAAAGAAATCACAGTGTCACTTTGTGGGATTGTTGTCAGTTTCTTATCAAACGTATAATTAATAATGTTTAAAATTTTTTTCAAATTATGCTTATAATGGGCCTTTTCGCATCAGATGAATAAATATTTACCCATCTTTCTCTTGTCATATCATTTTTGTCTGTCTGGTGAACAGTGGAAAATAGAATGCATGAGAGGAAAAAATAATGTTAACTGGATCTATTTTGTTAGTGTTTCTTGGATTTTTTTTTACACATTATTCAGACATAATTGCCATTAATCACATTGTATGTTTTCAGCTAAATCTTGTTTCCAGCTGGTAAAAGCTTTTGTGCTTAGATGTTCATCAAAACTCTGTAGAGAATGCTAAAAAGACCTGTAGAGAATGCTTGATGACCATGCTTTGGCTGTGTTAAGTCCACTTGACCTGGGGGGTCGGGGGTGAGATGTATTTGTGGCCTTATTTCTATACTTTATCTGACTTCTCTTAAATAATGATTTTTTAAGATTTCTTAGAACTTTTCACATGGTGAGTGAAGAGAGACAACCACATGGATGCCATATAACTTTGTGAATTTTGATAAAAATACTTTGTTTTTCTTTATTTTAAAGCATGGAAGAAATCTTATGGCTTTGCCGAATTTTAAGTTCACTCTGCAGCCATGTTTGTCCTAGAGAACCATCCTGTCCTACAGATCAGAATGATTAAAAAAAAAAAAAATCAGAAATGAAGCATTACAACCTGAAGAAACACTTATATGCATTAATAAAACTGTATTAGAAAAGGCCAGGGTTGCGACGCTAAGCACTGGAAGACTATGACACACCTGAAGTTGTTGTTTTTCTCAGATTATGTAACCCAGCTTTCTACCATTTTTCCTATAGCGTTAATTAGATAGTTGTAACATCATGAAACAAGTGGGCAGTCTCTTGGGCAGTCCAGCTGAATTCAGCACACCAGGGTCATTTGTCTGGTCAATGAAAGAGACTACAGAGAAATGTGTGGGTACTTGGAAGTTCCCCCAGTTCTAGCTGCACACCTTCAGGGTGGAAAACTGGAAGCAGTGGTACTATTGTACAGATCCCACACAAGAGATTTCAGGAAGAATCACTAAGTATGTCAAACTGTGTTTGGTACATGCTATTGAATTGTATTTTTCTTTATAGAATCACATACACTACGGATTTTCTAAAGGAAACTGAGGGGTCCGTAACTCTTTCCATTCATTGGAATTAGCCACTGTCTTCAGATGCTGTTGAAAATCTAGTCTAGCATTGCTCATTTATGTATAGCTTAAAACCAAATTTAAGTGATACTGTAGTAGGTCAAAGCTATGTGTTTAGTTATATATAGCTAATATTTATTATTTGATGGAATAGCTTGGTAATAATTCATCTGAACTTTTTTGCATAAAATAAATCCTAATTTATTTATCGTATTTTCCAATTACTTTTAAAATAAACAAATCAGTGCCTTAAAGAAAAAAATCTTAATCAGTTTTCTGACTGCAGTTGTCAAAATTTCAAAGCAATTCTTTAAAAATCCATGAATAACAATATTTCTTTGACATGTTACTAGTCATTGTGCATTCATCTGTACGTTTGCATAAGTGTCATTAATAGGGGGCTGGAATCATTTGAACAGCTGTGTTTGGTAAAAACTGTGCATACAAGAGGCAAGTAATAGGGTAGTCAGGGTGTCTCACACATCCCTCATAATAAAAGTTTACATTATTACTTGAGGACTTCAAAAATTTTGGAGGGATTCTGAACTGATGGCATTTCCCCGAAGAACCACAGTTGCTATTCAGTAAGGAGCCATTTCAAATATTTGTTGTTGTTCTCACAGATCCAGCTGTTAATAACTGGAAAGCAGGATCAAGATGATGAAACAGAAGAACCAGCTTCATCGGTTAGATACAGGAATACTGCATTTCCAGATCCAGAAAACAAGCCCAGACCACAGTATTGTTCCTGTATAGGTAACTTCTTTAGAAAAACGTTGAAGTGTTGGTAAAGCATAGATTGCTTCATAGAGTCACCTATTACCTTGTGGATTTTTTAAATAGGAGAATTTTGATGCAGGATGGGAGCCATTCTTGATCTTTTACAGAGCAGAAGTTGAGTAACTTTGTGATATTTGTGCAATGAGGTCTACTGATAGATTTAGCCAGATGAGCTAAGGAATGAAGAAAACAAAAGGACCGACCAAAAAACCCACCCCAAACAGAAAGAACCACCAACTTTAAAGTAAAAGATGGTGGTAAAACAGGGATTGCCAAAGTTATTCTGAATTAAACTTCACAAAAGATATTAATAGTTATCACAGATTTATTTTAGTTCTAAAAATAAAAATGGTAATAATAACAAGGTAAGAAAAAAGTGGTTATTCCAGTAGAAATGGGAATAAGGATAATCTAGGTTGGGCTCTGAAACAATATGAATGCTTTGCATGAGTTTTTGTTAAGGCCTCTGAAACTGGCTATGTGAGCAAAGGTTGCTGGTAATGAAAGCTTGAACATGGAAATTTCTACTTCTGAAGTGTATGAAAAATTCAGTGAGCTTCATTTTTGGGTGCAGGTTTACGCCTTCTATCACCATGTCCTACAGCTTGTGCACTGCTGCCTGACTAGGGTTAAGTGCAGTAAGTCTGTCTTTATCACATAACTGAACAAGGATGTGCGTGGCAGATAGGATGTGGTGAGGAAGCACTCAAATCCTCTCATTCACCTCGAGGAGGTGCATGTCTTTGACTTAATGCACTCAAATTGGGCTGATTATATCATCTCTGTTTCAGAAGGAACTGGCACATGAAATTGCAGGTCTCTTAAGAATATTCATACATCTATCGAATCAAACATCGGGCCATATGAATGGCTAATAACTAATACAATGCCTACATTTAAAAAAGAATAGGCAGAACAGATCTGTTCAACAATAGACATTTGTTCACCTCATTAGAGGAGATTTAGAGAAAAGCATAATATGGAGGTGATGGAAGTGAATAGAAAATGTAATAAATTCATCACTAAAGGCAAAGTTTACACTAGATGAAGTTAACAGGATAATTTACTTTCTAAGAAAACAAAAATAGGATATATCTTGAAGAAAACTTTTGATACGGTGCCATATGAGAAGGTATTATTTAAATAGGATGAAAAGCTGATTAGCAGTGAATTAGGGTAAACAGATGACAATGAATTAAGTAAACAGATGCCAATGGGTACTACAGAAAGCAGGAAAAAACCTGGAGAGAGGTTAATAAAGTAGTTCCTCAAGAGTTAACCTTGGATTGATCTTGTTAGTCATCTTAATGATCTGGGCGCAAGTCTTACTAGTGTGGTTATGATATGTGCGGATGAGAGAACATCAATAACTTTTGTTAATACAGAGGAGAATTGAGGTATCATATAGAAATTACTGGGTGACCATGAGGACTAGAATAATAGAAAGGAGGCACAATTGAATAGTAAAATAAACAAATAAATAAATAATCAAGATTATGTGTTTGGGTATTAAGATCAAAAACTTTAGCTATATGCCTGGAAAAGAACGTAGATGGATCAAATAATCTTTGGATGAGTCCAAACTACCAATTTGATTCAGCTGTGAAAAAGGGAATGCATCAGTATAGGTATTTCCAAGAGAGGCAGGTAGTATCAGCCACTGTACAAAAACCGGATAAAATCCTGTCTGGAGCATCTGATATAATTCCAGTTACTCATGTTCAAGAAAGGTGTTCTCAAACTGAAGCAGACACAGAGCTATTCAGAATATAGTGATATACAAAGGAGTGTATACAGCCCAAATGGAGAAAAGGCAAAAGGTAATATAGGAACCAGAGGAAAAAAATGATAAAATCTATTAATAAATGTAGGCTAGGAATCACTAAGCTAATCAGTTCTTTAATAATCACCCATGAAGAAGTATAACACACGTAAGGAGCCACCACTAAATCATGTTTTGTGAGAATTACAATGGGGATATAGTGCTTTCAGTAGCTGGGACTGGACTTAAAGATGTAAGAGGGCCATTCTGTTCTTGTATTCTTAACTTGCTGATAGGTTTTTACTGTGATTGTTCACAGCTGGTGAAGATTATTGAATCAGAAAATCTGCAGATCTCTTGCTGGTTCTTAGGAGGTGTATGTGATATAATAACAGGTAGTAGGTAGGTAGTTTTGATTGCTTTTCAGCCCCAAGGATTTCAGGGAAGAATTAACTCTGTCTTGTGTTATGCATTGCATGCTTGTGTTATGCACTGACTAGATGCTGCCATTAAAGATCTGTACTATTCAGCTCTCTGGGTTTGGTAGAAATGCTGCAAGTACAAAAATGAGGGTAGGAAATGCATGGCTTATTTGGCATTCAATTCTTCTCTTCAAAAAGTATGCCAACCAAAATGAGAAGAGAATTTGGTTGTCCTATTCCACCTTTATGAGTATTGAATAGCTTTAGTTAAAATGAACAGATCACAGAAATTCCATAGGCTTGTTCCGTAACTTGCTATCCATACCTATGGGTAAATGCTATTGACAATCAAATTCAGGCTTATTCTGTAACATTAAATAGTTAGATATGCAACAAATTTCCCCACAAATGTTACTCATAATGAATACCTCAACATTTTTTTGAGGTAGGTAACCAGTTAGGCAGCTATTTAAACTTATCATTAAGAAAGAAAGAAACCTGAGAAATGAAGACAAAGTATGTACATAACATAATGACATAATGTACAACATACTGTGAAATTTCTCTAAACAAAATGGTTCTCAACTGAAAATATTGTCCTCTTTCATTTTCTGTGTTATTATTTATCCCTAATATACATAATTATTTTTGTTTTTGTGATATGGACACTGACAAATCTAAATGAAATATCGAAACTTAAAGTCTATCAATAAAAGGAAGGACATTTTGATAAGCATTCCAGCTTAAGTAATAGAGGTTAGTATTGTCACAGCTGCCTTAACTAAATGTCTTTTCACTATAAAAAGTTTTTCTAAATATCAGAAGTAAAGTTATTATTAATAATAAAGCAGGAAGTTACCTCTGAATATGAAATCCTGCTCCTTAGGCACAGCTCTCGTTGCAGTGTTTAAAAGTGCAATGTCTATATTTCTTCATCCAGCAGGAGTGAACTAAGCGCTGGTTGTAAGTACAATAGGATGAAAATTTTCCACTGAAAATCATTTTGACAGGAAATTGTGTTCATGACAAAACAAAATGTTTCATACAGGCTCTCTGTAAAGATGAACATAACACTTTTCCAATGTTTGCTAGTATTTCAGCTTTGCTATAAAGGGAAGCACTGGCCTTTTAAAATTTGCCTACAGAGTCTGGCAGCTTTGAAGTTTATAATGTCTTGAATTTTTTTGTTTAAAATCCTTACTTCATTCCCTATAGTTTATATGAAACCTTGAGGGGAATAATTTGAGGGATGTAAAAATAGATTTTTGCCTTGTGGCTTGTGGCATGCATGGTCTTTAATATACAACTTTGTATTTGCAACAAGCAAGCTTTTCCAATTAGCAGCGCCCATATTCACTGTTTTGTTTCTTTCAAACCTCCTTGTTGATATGTAAAGTAAAAGGGCATTCATTTTTTCACTGTTCTACCTCCCTCAGAGTGGTTGCAAGTCCAGGTAGTCAAGAAATGGCTTCATTATCCTTTCAGGTGCTTTCATGTTAAATCCCAGAAAGGAAAACAATGCTGACCAAATAGAAAATAATATATTCAAAATTAAACTAAGCATTTTTAGAAAGGAATGCTATAGCATTTCATTCAAAATAGAATGACCGAGGCATACAAATTATGCAGCCTAGGTGACATCCAGAGAATCATCCAAGATATTTTAATTGACACCTTTTCCTTTTCCTTGCATAAATATTCCCTATACATAGGCAAGAACATTTAGAAAGTTAGATCCAAAGACTACATAAAAAGGACTTCAGAGTCTGATTGACTGATGATCAAGCTACCTGTTTTCAGAGCTAGGTATGGGGCTATGAAGAATCACAAATATGCTATGCAAACATATTTGTCTGTAAAGCCAAAGTTCAGCCAGAATGTCTTGATCATCGGGCTTTCTGGTGCAGTTTTGTGTAGCTGAAAGGTGTTTAATGGCACTCCCTTTGCCAATCTGGCAATAGCAGATTTCAATGGACACCTCTTCTTAATTGCTGGTTCCCTAATGAGGAAGGAAGAGTTAAAAGGAGCTGGAGGTAAAGACATCAGTGGCAAGTGAGAGGCCTGTTACTACTCGCAAGCTTCCTTTCTTTTCAGCCATCAAATGGCCATACAAGGGTCCTCCATAAAACCTACATCCAAATTTCTGTGCAGTCTCTTGTTCTTCAGAAGCTACTTAACATATTCTTGAGAAGTCACTCTCAGTGTGCCGCTCTGGCACTCCCATATAACCAAATGTTAATATACCAGCAATAAGCAGTCAGTTAACTACCACTACTTAGAGGGTAAACTGAAATCGATGCATAAAATAAATGTCATGCATCGAATGAACTGGAATTGAGCAAACATTCAAAGTTTTCAGAGCAGTTATGTAAAGGAAATGTGTAAGTGCATCTCAGGCAGAATGACAGTCTTCCTGGAGAGTGCCTCCATACCAGCTCTGACTCACAGCACCATTCTTTCTTTCAATGCTACCGTATTTAGGCCTTCCAGAACAGAACCTGCTAGAAAGGTTAAGTAATCTGAGCATATAGCTGGTATTATAGGAGAGGTCTGTGATGTCGCATACAGATGTTGCTCAGCACCTGTATTAGTGTACAATGTCTACTACTGTTCAAGAATGTCCCTCTCATGAAGAAAACCCAGAGAAAAGCAGGGACAATCATTAGAAGTCTGGAAATCATGACTTTTAAGAAAAACTGAAAGGATTTGGTGTTTCATTTAAAAATGATAGGGCTAAAAAAAGATGGGATACTCACTTTCAGATGAGTGAAAGAAAATTTTTCCTGTGTTCTCTGGGGATTGGACAAGAGCTAAATTCTGAAAGAAAAAATTAGATTTTAAGAAAAAGATTAAAGCAGTAAAGATAAGCCCTGGAATAATTTAGCTGGGAAGGCTGAAGAATCTCCATGAATTGGAGGATTTTAAGAACAATATAGGGAGCAGTCAGGTAGAAATGCTGAATGAATTCTTTCTATCCTGTTTGCAGGGCTGGATAATCACTCGAGGTCACATGCAGTCCTCCTTTCTGAGATTTCAATAACAATTCTTATCTTGAAAACTCTTCCCCCTGCCCCCCCAGAAAAACTGCCTTTCTTTTGTTACCCAATAACACTGCTGTCTAATGATCAAAAGAGGACTTTGGGACATCTTCAAAATAACTTTGAGGAAAAGATCACCCACTTAATTGAGCATAAGAAGGCAGTTTCACTTTGAATCTGATTTTTAACAGGAAGCAAAGAAAGAGGAGAAAGGCAGAAGCCTTCTTTCATTTAGAAGCACTTTTATAAAAGACAAAGCATATAGAGCAGCATGCAAAGGTTTATTCAAGCAATACAAAATGCACAGGAATATGCTGTGAGATTTTAACGTGCGAAATAGCTGTCATCTATATACACCATGAAATATTTAAAATCTCTACATCTGTACACTTATACAGGCTAGTGCAGCCTGAGAGAAGTACCCTGAGAATCTTGCCTATGAAAGCTGGAAATGTAATTAGTCAAAAAATAAATATAGACCTCTTTAAAATATTTATTCCCTATATACAATTCTTGCAAATTTTCTGCCAGTAGTAGTCAACATCCAAGAGGTTAATCACGACAGGATATAGTCCTTACTGCATCTATTTATATTAATGTATGAGCTATTAGTATGGAGTGATACTTAATGGACTGGTATTTTGTTTCCTATTAATAATAGTAGTAATTCTGATAGCACCATCAAGAATAGTGTCCATTCATGTGCATGCAAAGCACTGCACACAAAAAACAGCCCAAGGGAGATGAAGTATGAGGGGAGGAATTGCACTACAGTGTTAGAGCTGTGCTTTAATTATAGATCACTCTTGCAGCTGAAATGCTACAAGAAGAGACAGAAATCTATACTTCCAGCGATGTGAGAAAAAATAGTGCTACTCCCCATTTGGCACTAAGACATTGCAAATTTCTGCTCTTGACTTCAGCAACCAGCTGAATTGAATTCACAAGCCACTACGGTGTGATGAGGAAACCGGTCTTGCTTTTCAACAGCTATGATGGTGGATGAGAAACAAGTGTAGTTCCTGTGAACACCTACTATAGGGGCAGTCAATAGACATATAAAGAATATTATTATTCCTCTATTAAATTACATGGTTGTTGTTGTCCAGTCAACTGTATGTTTTTAAATAGCTAGCTACTGCATGAGTTTTCTAAATAGAGAGGAAAAAAATGGGATAAAAATAGAGGTTAGCTGCTTAAACATTCTTTGTTAATAAGAGTTCAGACATAACGGATATTTTCAGGTTCCCTTTCACTTTTTTTTTTTTTTTTTTTTGCAAGTTTTGAGAAATAATGCACTTTTAACAAACAGAGGTTCTAAACAGCTAATATTTATTTTCTGTTTTTAACGACGAAGCACACAGAAGAACCATCTGACAACTGACAGTCATACACTACTCAATAATCAAGTGTACTGTAATCTCTTTGAAATTGTGGAAGCTTCAGAAAAAAGACTGGAATCCTTTTATCTAGTTTAGTGAAGTGTTTAGATAATTTCCACATCAACAACAGAATGTGTGAATAACTGTATAAAGAGCTCACAAAAGGACAGATTATTGGGACAGATAGAAGCTAAGCACACAGTAACGGAAAAACTGATTAGCCCTATTTTAAGAATATCCTGAAGGACTGAGCACAAAATTATTTGAAGTCAGATAACTAAGATAATTCTAAATCATGCAGGAGGTTATTGCAAAATTTAAGGAAATACAGTGATGGCAATTATTTCCATTTACAGTGACTTGTGAAAATAGACCAACACAGCCTTTTTAAAATTGAGAAAATATATTAATACATAATGAAGGCTGTAACTGAAAGTAAAATCAGAGGAAGTGCTGTATGTGGTGTTAATGATGTGTTTTTTCATGTAATCACATAATCATTCCAGCTGTTACAGATTTTCCACTCCTGAGTAGCCCCTAGTATCAATGTCATAAAATGCCATACATGGCAGATGTTTGCTCATGTTTTTTTTAAGAATTTTCATAACTACTTATAGATGCTTTAGTATTTTTATCAAACTGACAGATGCATGAAATGAATTCTTTTTTTTTTTTTTTTAATGAAAACTTCTGAGTGGCTGCAAAATGTTTCTAAATATTCTCTCTGTTCCAAAAATTGTTTTGTGGGACAAATTAACATCATCCCACCTTGTGCAATGCACTTGCACGATGGCAAATCTTTACAGTTTTTTAACCTGAAAATTTGGTAATTATCTGAAAAAAAGTGTGTATACAGCCAACAATTAGTGAATTACTTTTGCGGGCATTTATATTAAACAAGTGCAAGCTGTACAGTTAAGCTTTGAGTCCAAAGGATATAAAAGCACAATTTCTGTTTCCACAAACACATTTGTAAAAAATTTGTTTTGCTGTGCAAATATAATCCAGCCTCCAGCACAACAAAAATTCTCACCTTTCATTGCTTTTGTGAGTTTGTATGTTTACAATTCTTATCCACAAAAGCACAAATGTTCTCCACAATAAACTCATGAAAACGTTCCACCCACCCCTTCACGAAATCTCTCCCTATAATTTTACTAGATGTGAGTCTTAGAATCGATGTTGTACGATCTCATTGCTATGCCACAGAGAGGTTTTGTGCCTATTGCAGTTCCACTGCTTCACAAAAGTAATAGTGGCAGAGAGGGTCATTCAGAAATTAGTTACTGAAAGAGCAGGTACTAGGGAGATATATAGCTTGTCGCCCTCATAAGTTCCCCTCTTCCAATATAAAACTCATCACTTATAAGTTTATATAATTTATATCTTTGCTACTTTTTGCCACTGTGTTATATAGTTCCCAGAAATCGGGACGGTAAAACCTTATATCATTAAATCTCCTGAGTTATTAAAAATGTGATAGAAATGTTCTGTAGGGTTTGTGTGTATCTGCAGAGTGAAGTTTCTGAGTTTACATGCACAAAAGTACTCAAATTCATAGTTATGATTCCCCTACCCCTTATTCATGAGTTTATCTTGCTGTACATGGCTGCAATTTTAATGATATACAGGCAAATTCTTACTGATGTCGTAACAGGAAATCTCTGGGTCTGAACATAAAGCAAACACGGCTCATTAATACTGATACAGCTGAAGCAATCCACTACTCAAGATTGCTTTTTTCCATTTTAAAACAGGTGACTGGGCACTAGAAGATAAGTGTTTCCTCAGCATATGATGCTTCACAGGATAGAATAGGCTGTATAAAGTACCTAAAAACTTTGCAATAGAAAAGAAAACAAGGACAAACTGTTCAGATTTTCATTATTGTGCTACATCTCTGTCCCTAGCAGTCTGGCCCAGCTGCATTACATTAAGTATATAATTAAGATTGCATTTTTGAATGCAATAGTAATTAAAGCATATTTGCCTGACAAGTTGCTGCTGCTCAGTTTATTTCTTACTTTTTGGGGTAAGAATACTTTTTAAATTGTTTTGTTTGAAGTTCAAGGCAGAATTGTCCTTAGGTATTTTAAAAATAAATCCTGAATGAAGTTAAAGTAACAAGCACGTATATATAAAAAAGGGAGCTAACTGAGAATGGGGGGCTGTTTCTGAAATAAGTGCAGATGGAGTATTGCAATATCAACATCTACTGTTTTTATAAGAACAAATGCTGTGAAAATGCAGAAGACAAGCCAGAGGAAGTAGTCATCCACATTTTAAAATAGGAAGGCGCTACCACTGGGGTTTTTTTGATATCAATAGCTTAACTAAACTTCTGCAGCTGCTGCATGATGGATTCCCTCTGCTTTCAAACATTCAGCCCTACTTATGTTCCTCATTCCAGGAAAGGGTCCCACTCCCAGCATTTCTCACTTTAAATTGATCCTTCCCTCATGCCTCGTCACTAGCCCTTGAGCTGTTTGTTCTAAAATGTCATTGTTGGATTAGAATGGCTTTCTTTCCCTTCATTCATCATTTCTGGCCTACTTTCTTGGCTACGCAGTCCCATTGCTCTCAATCACCAGCTCACAGTTCACTCGGTGAGAGGCAGGCTCAGCTAATTTGAATTACGTTGTGCTTGCCATAACTAATTGGCAGTTGCCATGGATCACTTTGGATATAGATCTTGGTCCTAAATGTCTGTTTTAGCTATTGAACCTCTGTTGAGGTTCCATGTTGCAAAAGCTTGCAGACAAATTACCCTGGAAAAGTGGTATATTGTTTTCTCCTGAATATGAAATAAAGTATCCAATAATGAGTTTTTCTTTTGTGTTGCTTCAGTTTTGTGATTAAATACTTACAGCTTCGGCCTATAGTTATATAGTTAGCAGAATTAAAATTTAAGTCAGTGGATTGACAAATAGATAGGTAATATCATCAGTGTGTGCCTCCGTTATGCAGTAAGGGTCATAAATAAACACAGCTGGGATCTTCGGATTTGCCTGAATTGCATCAAGAAGGATATCAAGGATGGATTAGCTATCTAATTTTGGGACCTGCTGATCAATAGGATAATTGTTTGGGTAATTAAAGTATTGCATTGCCCAGATCTCACTCATCTTCTGTTTATTTAACTTGACAGACAAGCTGCAGTCTGCTCTTCCTTGAGGGTGAAATGGTGACACCAAAATTTCTAAGGACAACATGCATGACACACACTATATTTTTTGCTACATTCATGTGCTTCATCCAGAAAAGCAATTTAAGATCTCTTACGGATTTCCTTTTTATTTATTATATGTGGACATGAATAGCAGAAGAGGAATGTTTGTTCTATGCTTCAGATTAGCATTGCAGAAAGAAACAAAAAAACCTTCACTTGTGCAGCCAGATCTTTAAAACCCTCTTTTGTTTCCACTGCTGCTCCCTTGTTTTTAATGTCCTATTTCAATTTTGCTACCACTTTATTGTTTTCATTTTGTTATTAATAAACTTAGCAGTTCTCTAGCCTCTTGCATAAAATATCTCCAAGTTTTCAAGTATGAATTTATCAAAATGCCAATAAGACAGATAAATATTATTTCTATTTTATAAATGAAAATTCTGAATAACAGAGAAACACATTTGATAAAAACCTACTCAGGAAACTAGGAGAGAACTAAAATTAATCACTTTAATAATTAATCAGATTGCTGATCTCCCAGTTCAATGATTTAACCAGCACATGTAATCCCTCTGTTTTTATGTTACCCAAACCACTTAAATTATCCTTTCATTCTCCTTCACTAACAACATTGTCAGAATGTTTTCTTAATTTTATTAGATTACATTTTCAAATGGAAGTGTTTTGTTTTTCCTCCTTCATCCACGATTAAAAGCAAACCTGAGTAAATATTTGTAGAGAGAGAAATTTTTTGTTACCTTGATAGGAAAGTTTATTAATTATATCTCTCTTTTGAGTAAGAAATTTAGCATTGAGTGTTAATGCTGACATATGAAAAATTACAGTTTTGGATCTGGAGTTTGAATATTTGCATTCAAGAGTATTATTTGGGTCCATTCCACACAAAGTCCATTATGAACTTGGTAAGTGGGATACACATTTGATCCAAACTTCCAGCCTAGAGTTAGGTTTGAGGCTGTTGCTATTAATGACCAAGTCTCACATATCTTAGTGTAGGACATACATTAAAACAACACGCAGGAAATGGCTGTCCTGCTGTTACTACTCCCCCAAAAATACTCAGTTCTCTCTGTTCTTAATTTTCATGAAGTCTAAGCCCAAATCAATGTAGCATTTAAACTGTAACACTAAAGACAGCTCCTTGTGGCCTTTGAGATTAGAGCTGGTTTGATTCAATCACATGGGTCTTAGAATTGTTAATTCTTGCTGTTACAATGCTCTGGTTAATATTGTAACCTCCTCAAAGGTGGTGGGAGAAAAACATTTTTGTGCTTCTCATTGCAATTCTTAGTTAGCTACAACAGGAGACATTTTTTTTACTGAAATAGCCATCCTTAGGACAGAGGCAAAACTTAGGAGAACTAGTGAATAGACAATGGCATAGCACATAAAAGGGATGTCAGGGTATTTTACTGATTCTTGCTAGAAGTGTCCCAATCCATTTAGCACCTATAAAGAATGGGGAATGGGGGGAGGGAAACTGTCTTCTTTTAACTTTTCCTTCACACAAAATATACTTCAGAAGCTTAATAAGTATTTTTCAACCTGTCTGTGAGCAAAAGGTTTGAATGGATGATTGGTTGGTTTGACTGGTGTTGCACCATTTGGATAACACACAGGCAAATACTTTCTTAAAATGTCTCTGTTGTCTTTACAAGCCATAGAATAAGTCTCACAAATATAGATTCATTTCAGCTGTAGTGAAAGTGCACCTATTTCCCAATAAAGTCATACTTGCTTACGGTTGACCTCCTAATATGTCCAGGAGAACCTTTCCCTCCCACATAATCTACAGTGCAGAAGCTTGTCACTCTATTCTGAGGTAGAGATATCAAAGGAAAGGAGCTCTTAGAATGACTTTGTTTCACAAATCTCCCTTAAATGAATTTCATGGACCATAACAAAAAGACAAATTCTTTTTGTGATTTATATTTTGCTTACAAATGTGAAGTAATAACCAGATGTAATACGCATGAATATTACAGTATCTAAAATAAATGTCAATGCATTTGAAATATACTCAGAAAAAAAATCCATCTTCATTGATGTTACAGCAGATGGGTTTCTGCAAAAGATAAGAAGAGCTCAGTTGGAAGTGGACCAGAGGCTATTTTTGACATCCTTGTTAGAGGGACAGATGATGCCATGGTAACTTTTTAACTAAAATTCACTTAGCCTTGAGTGATGTTTAGTAAAAATCAATTTAGAGTTCAAATGAGTTCAGTGAATGTATTTTATGTATGTGTTCAAGGTTAGACTTCTAACTCTTCCTTTTGCATTGTGAATTTTCTATTAACGCGTATATATAATTCAGTAGTGAAGAATTTAATACTTGTGACGGTGGATGTTGACCCTTGTACAAATATTTACCAAAAAAAAAATTGAGTGCACAGGCTTTATATTAGCATTGTTAACTTTAGGAAAAGTTATTCAGAAATAAATCTGAACTTATCCCTTATCCCGACTGAATTTGTCTATCTTTGCTAAGCTCATGTGTCTTTTTAATAGAAGTATTTTCTCGATAGAAATGTTTCTTTGTAATAGAAAACAGGGAACAGCAAGCAAGTATGGAAGCGTCTTAATTTTGTCATGGCTGTCTCATCAGCTTTATTGAGGGTATTGCATCTGAATTACACCAGATTCATATCCGAATATGCAAAGGACTTTGATAACTGGTTTTATGCTCTGCAATGGAAGAGTATAGTTTCTTATGGATAATACAATAGGTTTATTATGTTAAAGTTTCATGTATTTGGGATTGGAATAGTATTCACTGCTTAGGGACTCTTTCTACATGAGTATGAATTATTCTTGTTTAGTGCTTTAGCTTCAGATCAGTATGTGCAAGAAAAAGAAAAGCAGAGGCTACCAGGCTTCATTAATGACAGTGAATGCCTGACACAAGCTGTAAGCTGAAGTGTTGATAGTCTAGAGATTTTGGTGTAAAGCTAGAAGTATTGAGGAAAAGGAAAAAGGGATCTTTTCCAGCAAGTGATTTCAAGTGAGTGAAGCTTTGGAAGCAAACGTACACATATGCATTTGAGGTGTTAAGTGAGTTTATTGTAACTGCTCTCTTCTCATTCTTTATATCTTTATTCGATATATATTTTTATTCATTATATGGACGTTTCAGTGAGTAACTTTGCAACCAGAAACATTCTTCCAAAAAACATATCTTATGCTGACTTTCTATGGAAAAAAAATGCATAACAAGTATTCACAGTAAAAATCTGCAAAATTAGTAGTTATTCATCTTAAGGCAAAGAAATAACTGTGTGACCAGCGTCATCAGAACAAATCATATTTTTAGACTAACTGCAGTGATTACCCATCTGTCCTCTTCTCTCCATTATTTATGCTATGGAGTGAGTCTGCTATGGATGTGATGCACTACATGTCCATTTTAATTAATTCCTTGCTCATTAAATACAGTTTTTGTGGTTTGGCCTCTCTTATTTTATCTTTGTATAAGTCTCTTAGAAGTGGTACAATCCCAATGGTGGGACGCTGACCTGAAACCTCAGCACCCTATGAATTTAGCGAATCCTGAAGTTTTTCTAACTTTACACACACGAACACCTGCTTGCATGCAAAATGTGCTGGGAACATGGCAAACATCTCTGCGTGGAGCTGAACCACTTTTCAGGTTTTTTACTTCATAAATTGATAGTATACATATGGTGGCATCTGGTTGTAATTCCTGAATTCCTCTTGTATGGGAAATATTATGCTTTGTGAAATATCAGTGTATTATTGTAATTATATGATTAGTGAATTGCTAGAATTGTTGATTCTTGTCACCTCAAAGAGCCTATATACTGGGTGGTAAGCCTGCTTGAGTGTCAGAGGTTTGAGGTCGCAGAATTTTGTGCTTCCTTCACTGTGTGCACTCTCCTGGTGTGGGATCAAACGTGGTTTGTTTGCATCCAGAGCTGAACTGTATCATTTCCCACCCCACATTCATCTCATCCAGGGAGGATTTGTGTCTGGATCTCTGGACCATTCCATGGTAGGACACCAGAAATCAGGTTCAACCTCATGGAGTTGGACTATGCAGGAATGCAGGTGCTGAAAGTAGCCAGAAATACAGTGATGGCAAGACACATCACTTCAGCTTTGTTAAAGTACGCCAGTGAAGCAGAAGAGCTCCTAAAGCTATGGATAAAACAGCTAGTCCATGAGCAGAAGCAGTGATGCTTAGCTGCCTGTGCAAAAGGAACAGTTATTTCTAGCTTTTATTGAAAACTGCTTTCAGTCCTTCCCTGGCATTCCAAAATGTTTTTATTGTGAATTTAACATGGATGTGGCAATAGTTACCATCTAGAGTAAACCTGCCACAAGAAAAGCATCCTCATGAAATGTGACTGTTTCATAAGTTACTGACAACAGCTTCCTACATCTTTCCTGATTATTTTCTCATTATTTTACTCTGTCTGTTCTCTTATTTTTTTAATTTATTTCATTCATTTTATTTTCAGATATAAGTTAATGTTGTTAATCTGAAACTCATATGGCCAAAAATTGTACAATTTTCTTGACATTTGAAATATTTATTCTGTTTCCATCACTGTTGGTAGCAATATTTTGCTCTAAACTTTCTCTCTACAAGGTTTTATTCTAAGTTTAAAGCGGGAACCAAAATCTACTTGAAACAAAATGAAGCTAGTTTTCTGCATGAAGCACAGTGAACATTTCTTCTATAAACATATTTTTAAATTCAAAAAATAATAAAAGATTATTTAAGTGCATTGTATCTTGTGCTCAATTTACTTTTTGGAAAAATTATAGGCTTTCTTTTCAACTGGCAAGGAAAATGAGTGCTCAGAAGTCACAAGGTTGCAAAGACAGCCTGTTGCATTGCAAGTTCTGAGCACAAAAAGTTGTATTAAAACATCTAAGTGGGAGTCTGATTTTATAAGTGAGTAATCAGATGTTTACCATCCTTTGACCATGTCTGTATTAGAAAGTATTGCAGACCAACGGGAGCTGGAGCTATTGGGTGAATCAATTGGTGCTGGGAACTGCACTATATAGTGCCACCATGATCATTTCAGAGGGTTGTCTTCTCCAGCCTGGATGAACAGACTGAATGTCTGTCAGTGGCTGGAGCACATCAGGTGCACTCCTGGCTCATCTCCTGGTTTAGGTTCATTCAAGAGGATCCAGTCCACGTGCCCCAGTGTCAGTCTGTGATGTGACCAAAACCCTGTAAGGGTAATAGTCACTTTCAAGGCATGCTCCTAAGCCAAACGCAAATGCTAATACAGATACGGCCTTTGTAAATTAAAGTACTTGTAATGTACTTTCCATACCCATGCAAATACAAGTCTTGCATATGCACTGGTTCTGTGAGAAGTGTCACCATTTTGGCGTTAACTTCGGAAATACAGACATTGATATCCATGTAGGTGCCCCAAGGTAGAGATACGTGGAACTAGTTGCTGACATTTCCTGAATATTTCTTCAGTGCATTGTTTATTCTAATTTTAAATTCATCTGAAGTTTCACCTTTTTGGTTTTGTGCCTTTTCTCTTTATTAAAACCATTGACAATATATTAATTTCTGGGTCTCAAATATTTGTAGACTGTAGCATTTTTATTTATTGTTTGATGTTACATATTAGCACTTCTAATCTTTTATTGCAGTTTAATTAGTCCTTTACCTTTTGATAATTGTTTTTTAGTGAGAAGCTCATTTTTAGTATTATCTTTGTGGTAATATTATAGTCAAAGTGCAAATATGCTGATGCTGTAGCACTGGAAACATGAGAAAATATTTATTTTTTTCATATCTGAAAGACCAAACAGTTTTTCATGTTGTTTTACACACTGCCAATGAATTTGGTTTTACTGACACTATTACTGATAGTGCGGATGTTTGCTTTTTATATTTGCTTGTATTTACAGTGGTGTTTTAGTTTCTGTTGGAAGTGAACTTTTGAAGAAACTTCATGGTACAACTTTGGAGGAACTGCAGAGTTAACTCAGGGAACACAAACCAGATTCAATTTAGATTAAATTAAAGCAGAATATTCATCAAGAGTTAACATAATAAGCACCATGCATGGGCAAGACTAGAGTCTATTTGAAGTAAAGAAGACTGGAAGAATCTGGATGTTAAATCTTCAGCACAAACAGTTTTGCTCTGCAGACCCACCTTGCTGTGCAACACTATTTGCTACTGAAGACCCGCTCAGCTGCAGTCCCACTCACGATACGCCAGACAGGTTATTTTGGCTTGAAATTGCCTGTGTTGGATTTGGGGAATTTGTGGATATGGCAGTTTGTACACATGATAAAAAAGCAGACCCTTTTACTACAAAATGTCTGCCGCTCTTTCAGAGCGAGCAGGGCCTGGGAATGGGCTCTGGAAGGGGGCCCCAATCTAAAGTTGCCAGGAATCTTTCCACTGACTCCAGCAGCTTTTACAAGCCATCCTTCGAGGCCCTCTGACCACCATGGCAAGCTGCAAACATCATCCCCTAATTTCTGTGTCAAACCTGTGAGGATACCATGTTCCCCAAACATGGGGAACTTGAAGAGAGCAAACGTGAAAAGAGCAAATCTCTTTCAGATTATTGCCTTCTATTGTGTACTAAATCAATTTTTTTTTCTCAATCGAATCTCATTCTTGACCATGCTTCTGGCTATGCCAGGGTCTTTGATATTATTTTTATCCAGTATACAAGCTCCTCAGTTCCAACTTGTAGATACATGAACCGTGGTTTTCTTCTCTGGGAAAGTCCTCCAAAGATGAAGGTCTTGGATATTCTGAGACTGCAACATCTGCCCTCTTGAATCACTTCCTTCCACATGATTTGAACAGAATCACAGGAACAAGGTGCCATCCTTCCCACACACTTTTTCCCCTGTGTAAAAGCAGGATTTGAGGTCTGTGCTATGAATTTCATAACATTTGTAAGGAAGATTGATATTATTATTAATTTATATTCTGTTATTAATATACTTTTTGTGTCCACTAAATAGTCCCATATTGCTGTGCAAAACTTTGACAGAGATGACTCAAAAATGCTATCTTTTATTAAATTATCATTGTATTTTTAATCAACATTAGATTGTTGTTGGCCCTAGGTAATTTAAGTGATTAAGTGATTTTAATGAATTAATTTTTTTCTTTTAGAAAAATATTGGTCCAGTCCTGCAGTTCACATTACAACAACCTACTGCTTTTTCCATCTGAAGCTCTTCAAAGGGGAAGACTGTAGGGATCAGTTCTGAAGGCAACGCAGAGACTCACTCTTGCACATCCCTAAACAGCTGTCCCACGCTACTCTTCTCCAAGAATATATATGGCCATTCGTGGCTGACTGTGTGTTCAGACCAGAAAAGAGCAATTTCAGGTAAAACTGTATGTCGGGTCACCGGGGGCGGGGAGCCGGCAGCTCCCCAGGGCAGCGCCAGGGTGGGCAGGGGCTCCCGGGAGCCTTCCTTTCAGACATGAGTGCATTTAGCTTGAAATTCCTAAGTAAAATGTATTACGGCACAAAGGCTGTAAATTTACACTGTAGTGCTTTACCATTCAAAGTGTGTGTACGATGTACTGAATTTTTATGATACAATTTTACAGTAAGGGTTTTGTTGAAATCTTATATTGCACAAGCAACAGCACAGCTTCCCTCAGTTCTGCTAAAGCTGGAAGGTTTTTTTTTCATTAAATTTTATGTAAAAAAAAAATCTAGATTTTAAACTTTATCCAATGGTAGCTTTGGTTTGGGTATCCACACCTGATATACATCTTTTTTTATTGCTAGGATAGCTAGAAAGCAAAGTATGACAGTAGGCACCATCTCTGTTAGTTATAGTTGACTCACTCTCATAAAATGTTGCATAAGATATTACAAGAACTTGCTGCTCTAAGCCATAGATCAGCTGCTCTGGGAGAAACTATTCCATAAGTTCTAATAACTAATAAAAAAGTAATATGAAATCTCTTTATTGAAATCCATCAAATGTAATTTGAATAAGAGCAACTCTAGGTGAGAAAAGTATAAATCAAATAAGAGAATTACAAACTGGGTTTATAATGGCAGACATTTACAAGGTAAATATAGTAGAACAAGTAGAGCTGATTTACTTCTGCAGTCAAAAAAAAAAAGGGAAAGTATTAGCCTCACTTCCAGGACTCATGATTTCAGAATGCTGCGCTACTGATCACCTCTTTTACCTGGTGAAAAGCAACTTTTGAAAAAAGCAAATGGGCTCAGAGATGTTCATTCTTTTTTTGATTGTTATTTTGTTTGGTAAGCTGCCCCTTCCCCAAAACTCCATTTATTCTGAATTATACATTTCCAGTATTCATCCTATCTTTCCTTGCAGATGTCACTGAAAATAGGTGTGATGAAGAAAATAAAGTATATGTATGTCCTGGAAATTTGCATAGTATAATAAAAAGCAAGACTGGCCAAGGCCTTTCGTACTATTTAGCTGTGATGAACACTAAGCAAAAAAAAGAAAAAAAAAGAAAAAAAGCTTATTTATTACCAGAGGATTAACATAAGTAAACACCATATAAAAAAATCCTTGATTTTTTGATGCACGCTTCTACAGCTAGGTGGTCTGAGGGAAGAGCGCCTGGAAGCCATACACATTCAGGTGGCAAGCAAGAAAAATCAACAAATCAACAAATCTTTGTGAAAACTCACGTAAATACTTACTTTTCTGTACTTAACAAGTAACAACCAAAAACCTATCACTTACAATGAGATTCTCAGTGGTAAATAACTGAATGAAGGAACAAAACTATTAGAGGACTCTGGAGATGTATAGTAGTAACCTGATCAACTGTATAAATTAACCCTCCTAAATGAAGTAGTGGTTCTGCATCAATAAGCTAAATTAAAGCTGGAGGAAACCGTAAATGCCAGAGAAGGGGACTTAGACAAACAAATCGCCAGCAAGAACCTGAGACCTGTGTTTCTAAGAACCCCATTATTTTAGAAGCAGTGATACAAAAGTGGCGAGGGAGTAAGTGAAAGGGAAGAAGAACAAGCTAATCTAATTTAATTGCTAAGTGAATGAGGTAACAGTATTTGGTAATAGTATTTACTACCTGTGCAATTCACACCATTATTGACAGCAAACATGCAGTTTGTGCACTATTTAAATTGCATTTAATTCTTCCAAAGAAAGAAAGGAAAAGCTTTAGCTGAGAGACCAGTGGCACATAACAAAGCTGGGAGTTTCCAATCAATAATAATTAGACAACTACTACTATTCACAAAATAGCTGTGAGTCTGAATTGCTTAAAAATGCACCACAGATACCTTTTGCCATTGAATAAGCACCAATTTTGCTGCTTATTCATCTCTCATTCTTTTTAAAACTGGTCAGTCAATCTGGAAGACCAGCAGAACGCCATGTCGCAAGCTGCACACACATTTTAAACAAAAAGTGATACCAGCTAAATGCAGTATTCGGCAAAGCTAGGTTTTGAACATTTATGCTGAGTATGTTTTCAGAAAACACAATAAATTTGCAAATAAAAGCCAGATTGCTGGACCTTAATGAGAGGAGGCATTACCTCATTTGTGCTTGGACTGAAACTTTGAAATCTAGTTAGCATTATTACACAAGTTTACCAGGAAAAAAAAAATACACTTAAGGAAAGGCAAAACAAATTGATCCTAAAAATATTTTTTTCCATTGCTTTTCTGTGCAACTGAGCATTGATACTTCTCACTCTTTTAAAATTTAAAATCGTGTATCTTCTATGGAGAAGAAAATAAACAAATCTGTATTCTAAAATTCAGTCGCCCCTAGACTGGAAATTCACACATCTGTTGGAAGTTCCACTGCCATCCAGGTGCTTTGCTCCTCCTGCATCGTTGGAAGCACTGCTGCAATAAAATGTCTGTCTCTACTTTTGAGCACTTGCTTGATTCAGTTCACCACTCTGTGCCCTTCGTACATGACAACTTGCCTGTCTGATTCAATTAGAGTATAAGGAGTTCAAAACAAAGCTTTTCTTCTAACATGTCTACATGTTCAATTTTGTAAACTAAAATTAGGACTTGCCAGTCAGGATAAAACTTGATGATTCAGAATCTGAGGTGGTGCCTTAACAGTAATCATCATTTTTAGTCCTCTTTATAAGTATTTCTATGTAGAAATACAGAATCATAGAATAATTTCCACTTACAGGGATATCTGAAGGTCATCTGTCTCCAGCCTCCTGCTGAAAGCTTCCCTAGGTAATGGAGAGAGTTGCAACAGTATAGGAAAATATTAATAGGTTCAGGTTCATTTGCGTCAGTATTCTGGGTAGTAGTGAATGTTTAAGCAGGGAGCAGAAGTCAGTCAATATTTCTACACTTAATTCAAAAGAAGAATGCTTTGTGTGGAGCACATCTTCAATCAGATAAGAAGCAGTTTCCAGACTTCAGAATTTTTTACCAAAAAAAGGAGAAACAGTAGGTCTTTTCTAATCATAGCCAATCAGGAACTATTTTTGCCGTTGTCAATACTGTTTGTACTTCCGTTTGAAAATTCAGAATAAGAGTTTTTTAGAGAGAGTAAGCTGACTCTTCGATGCAGCTGCAGGTGTATCAGCATTTAAACAATACATGCTCTTAAAAATTGTCAGTTTATGATAGTATCATACTCTCAGTGCTACACATTTTTAAAAAAAAGAGCATATTCATTTTGAGTTCTGCTAAGAGAGCCAAGATGCACATATAGTGCTGATGAAGTGCGTGTGCACCCAGAAGAAAATAATAGGCCCAAATCTATTTTTATTACGCAAGCAGAAACCAGTTCATGGCCCATTAGGATTCAAATAGAGATAGGATGAGTACATGGAAGAGAAATATGTAGAAATAATTACATATGTGGAAACTAGGTTCAGCTCAGGCAGCTCCCTGAGGGACTTGGGTTATACGACCCTTTTTTCTGCCCCTGTATTGCTGTTTTTATGCTGTTATTATAAAGTAGGAGGATATTACATGAAATTTTTGTGAATTAGAAATGGTAGTTTTGGTTTATGACAGCAGAACACTAGCCCTTTTATGGTTGAAATAGCTTTATTTAACGCTGAGAAATGTTCTAGATGCTTTACAATCCACATGCTATTAAGGTTGTCTTGAAATATGCTCTGCCTTGAACTCAGCAGGCACGTCCTGCTCCCCTTTCCTCTCTCCACCTTTCCACTGCTGGCGGCTGAGCTCTGCATGGGAGTGAGGGTCTCGAGGCCAAGGCAAGGGTGGGCATGAAGGCAGAGCAGCAGTGGTCACCCAGCTCAGCAACTGGAAACATGGGGTGAGAGCCCCTTTTGGGCTGGCTCATTCCTCTGCCCATAGGGGCTCCCAGCCATCTTTGCCCGCATGCTCAACTGGGGAGTTTCTTTCCCCAGTTCCCTCTACCTGAATTTGCCGAGACCTTGAAGTGTCCATTTTAATGGAGAGAAAGGAAATCTCTTCATGTTCCCTGTCTCTCTGCTCACGTGCTCCATCCTCAGAATTAGCTGATATATAAAGATCAGATGGAGACTTTCTCAAACCCAGTTAGCATGCAACCTGTATATTCCAAACCTGTGACCATCAATGCTACACACATGACTTCACGCACTTCTGCAGTGTTGAGGTTTGTGAACTGGACGCTGTAAAAGAAATGGTAATGCAAAATTTTGAGTTAGGGAAAGTGTAACAAATAGAAGAGTGACTTGTAAAATGCTACTCTCTTTAGTTCTTCCCTGGTGGATTTTAATTAAGCAGTAGCATCTGTTTTTCTGATGGCCATGTTCCTCAGAGGTGTTTACTTCATCTCGGTTTGCTCTGAGTCTGCTTTGGACCTTTTGCCAGCGCTAAGCCTTTATGTCATGTCATACAATTCTGGAACGCCAGAAGTTTTACAGCTGGCCAAAAATTTCTTTTAAATTTTCTGATCTGTGTGGCCACTGGGTTGTTAATGAGACAGAGGACTTCAGGAATGGAAAGCCTGTGTTATGTTTAACATATACGAATATATCTGTGGAAAATTGCATTGCCACAGAGATAAACCCACTAAGAATTACCTTTCAAGAGGTGATCACTGTTTGCATGTTCCTCTTCTTTTGTGGGTGACTAACTCGAGACCCTAAACTCTTTCTTGCTTAAGTGCTGAAAGCTTACAAGTGCTACTGAAGAGAAGAGCAGCTATGCTTTAAACAAATACAGTAGCAAGCAGTCCTACCTACTCTGGTGTTGAAGTTGTCTCAAAATGGTTACATAAAATTAATGGATGCAGCCCAGAGAGAGGTGAGAAATAGTAAAAGCTCATTAGGTGACTTCCTGTCTGTGAGCTTAGAACTGAACAGCTTCTACAAGTTCCTGACATCCCTTTAAATACCTGGATTGCAGTTAAATTCATCTGTTGAATTCAGTTAAAGGTGTAAATTTGTGTATTATAATAAGACACATGCTAAGGTTTTCCACCATGAAAACAGCTGCGTGAACCTCAATATTGCTAATATTGCTTAACTTCATAGAAAAAAAAAGTTAGGCAAATAGAGAAAGAAATTTAAAAGTGAATATGCTTCAGCAATAGTCTAGGAAGAATCTCATTTCTTCTGACATCTTTAATAACTAAAAGCTAGCAAGGTCCAGATCAGAGATGAGGAAAAGGTCTTCTGATTCTCCAGTAGGTAACAAAATAGCCTATTTTTTATCTATTTGTCCACAGATACCACAAGAAAAAGAGATTTGGACAAAGTACATTCGATGTACTTTGCGATTTTGAAAATAGGAAAGAAAATTGTGCTACAGGTTTTGCTATGACAGAGGCACTCCTTACAACAAAACCAGAGTAAAGTCTAAATACTTTCCAAAATTTCACTAATAAATATCTCAATTTGTTGAAAAAATGTATAGGTAAAAATAATGTGTTTGTTTAATTGTGAAGTAAGAAGTTACTAGATTTCTAACAGATAAAAAAAAATTTTAGATATGGGCTTCCAAACCCATTTTGTTTGCTGGTGTGAGAAGTTCTGCTGAGCAACTGCAAAAGTCATTTGCAACAAATACTCTCTGAATCCTAGCTTCCCGCAAAGAGGGGTGGTAACACTGCACTGACATCTCATAGGGTATGAAAACATGAAAATGTTCCACATCACTTTATTATGCTGATGATTACACAGAAAAACCCATGCAAAAATGAGTAATTCTAACTTAGAGCAAGGTCTGAATTGTGTATAATAAACAAGGCCAGGAGGCACACACTGAAAAGGAGAAAACGAAGCATTACCTTCTTGCAGGAGGGTAAAGAATAACAGCAGATGAATTGCAGAGGTTATGTACTTTCCACATTCTAGCAGCCTTTAACACTATTTTTATCTGAAATAGCTGTTGTGAACACAAAAGGTGCTCTCTGGCCTTCCTGACATAAAGAGGATTAGGTCAACAGACTAGTCATAATTATGAGAAAAATCTCCAGTTCTTCATACTTTCAATATGGAAAGCAGTCTTGGATTTCTTAGCAGGAAAAAAATAAAATTCTGTCAAATTGCTCATAGGAAAGAAGATAGCCAAACTGTCTTGACTTATGTTAGAGGTTCTGACTTGAATGCATGAAGACAATGGAGGAGAGATTGAAGAAAAAATCTGTTATATTGTTCTGAGGTCCAATTTTTTATAGTCCTAATTTATTCATTTCATACGGATGATATTTTTTGTTTTATACACTCTATGTTATTGAGAGCATGAATTATATTGTCCTGAGAAATGATTGCTTAAATGAGAATGAGACTATTTAATTAATCAAAAACATTTCTTACTGAAGTCTTTTTTTCTCATGGCATAGCATAAATGGGGATATATTGGTAGACAACCTGTAAAAATAACATCAAAATAAAGAGGCAAACACCTGCATTTACCTAAAAATTGTTTCCAGAAGACCAAATGAGATATAGATCTTGCTTATTATAGTAATCTGGTGACAGCAACAACAGCAACTGTCATACATCAAATTATTTCAAACACATTAAGCAAATAAATCATTTATATAGACTAAAGCGTCCGAAATATTTATATATTTACTGTGCATAGTACAGCAGTAAACTGTGCCTAAGAGGCCTGTAGCAAAAAGCACATCACATTGTCTCAATACATAAAATGCTACACGCAGCTGGCACCGAACACACAAAGATGTGTTCTGAATCACGGGTGGGAGATAATCCAGCCTCATGTGGTGGGGAATCCAGTCACTTATGTGGTATATGGTTTTGTTGTTTCAAGCAGTTTAAAAGAGAGATATCTAACATAAAAATGTCATCTGCTATTTATTTCACACTGAACAAAGGGCCACAGCCTTATGACTTAGGCCATGTTAAACCTGTACAAACTCACCTGCTTGATAAGGAGTGAATGGAAGAGAAGGCTCCTCTCTTATTTAGACAGTATAGCATTTCCTCCTGTTTACCCTAACTGAGAAATTATACTACATCTGGTTCCAAAAACACTGCTGTGGGCACATTTTCCAACTTAGAGAAGTTAATAGTAGCTTCAAATCTGGTAACCCCCCATTCATAGGTAGAGCACCTGCAGCTGTAGAAGGCTGGCTGCCTGAAATTAGATTTGCTTTCTGCACCCAGGCCAGCAATTCGTGCTTTTAGTAGAGAAGGATATAAATAACACAAATTACATGTACTGATAAGAGACCTGTGTCTTAATTAAATGTCTGTCTGACATTATAGTACAAAAGGACCAGCATAACCCCAGGCTTTCTCATGGGTTTCCAGGCTAGTCGTCCATTCTGTATCTCCTTGTATTATTTTCTCCACTGTATCTGAAAGTTGTGCTCAAAAAGACATTTTGAGTCTCTATTCATAAAGTGTAAATCTACTTTCTGATTTCTGTAGCAATAGTAGAATGTTACCTATAAATGAAACAACATTTCTTGAGAGTGATAAATTTTCCAAAGTCAAGGCTGAAGCCTTGCATTCAGGAAAACACACCCTATATTTAACTGAGGGAAGATTTTGTAACTGATGTTGTCCTTGAAACTACTCAACATTTATATAATATCAGTAATTTTTTTTCCATTATTCCCCAAACTTCCCAAACTAATCATTTTTATCTTCTTCAAAACTTCTAAGAAGAAAAGTTTCAGCAAAAATGGAAGAAGCTCATTCCTACAGTCAGGACTGTGTAAGAAAACTTACTCTTCACCTTCAGTATACATGCCTAGGCATTAATAACAGACGTAGAATTAATAATTTCTGGAATCATGTTATAACATATGACAAACTGAAACTGTTTGAATGCCATCAATGCAGAGGTCGGTACTCCATCTCCACAGGAATTAACTGACTTTCCATCTGAAGCATTCAAATGAATGCTTTTAAAACAGGCTGTTTTTTTGGTAGGAAATCTTCTACTAACGTTGCATTGGCCTGATGTCCTAAACTATTAACACGCATGCTTTAAATAAAAAACAAGAACACCATTCTTGAAGCAAAAAGCTCAAAATCATACTTAAACATTACAGGAAAGGCCTTTGATCTAGTTTTGGAAGCTAATGTTAAATGGCTTCTTTTTTTGTTGTTGTTGAATGTGTTAATAAGCATGTCAAGAGTGTGGTAATGGAAGATGAAGGCCAAAAGCTGGAGGAAAGGGGCTCCCTGTATAAGGTACTCAAGCCCATAGAAAAAGTGCTCTGAGAAGAAGAAAATTTCAACTGCTGTTGAAAAACAGGATTTTTGAGTCCTGAGAGCTCTACAGGAAAGCCCAGCAACTCTCAAAGCTCCGAGGCGACAAAGAAGATAGGAGGCACCTCACGCCTGAACTGCTTAAGTTTGGGAGTGGGAGAAGGTGGTTTGGAAGAAAGATGTTCCTTTTCTTCATTTCTGCATGGCATGATTTTGGGGCCTGACTTGTGCTTTTGCATATTGATGATTTCTAGCCTATATTTTGTAAGCTTGCATGTGCTGCTGTGTGAAATTTCTGTTGGAGATGCTGTCACCTTGATCTCCCTGTAAGATGAAGATTATGCCACCCCACTCTGTGAAGTGTTGGCGACATGTCATGGATAGGAATGCAATGATTTTCTTTCCTTTCTTTTTTAACAGCAATGTTATGTACTGACATTTAGTTGTTTTCCACCAACTGATTACACATCTTTCTGGTTCGAAATGATAATATGATGATATATTTCTAGTCTGTTTATTTAACATCCTAAGTTTTTGTGTTATATCTTCTTCTGGTAGTCTCTCTATGCTGCTTGCGTATCCTTCCATTGCCCAGTCCAGGCTAGTGTGAGGAGGATATTGGAGCTGGTCTGTTTATACAGCACAGGGCAGTGGTGTCAGAGACACTGATCCCCAAAACAAGATGGTTTTAGTTAGCATGGCACTGTATCTCTCCTAGATAGATAAGCAAAATGTTATGATAACATTATAACATTATAAAATATTGGAAACAAATAATTTATTAACACATTAGTTAAATATTTTATGCAAAAAATGTGCATCTGACAATTAGATATGTGTTAATTACCCTTCCTGAAAATATTTTATGACTAAACCAAAAGTTCACTGTCACAGGCATTCATAAAGAGTCAAAGGAACTTCCCAAATCAGTCTTTAGTCCCCTGTCTCTTAGGCATCATGTCATATAACTCCTCTAATAAATTTCCAAACACTTTGGAACTTCTCTGAGGAAGGTTGTTTAATTTATATCTCTCACTTATTCATAACCAGTTTATACCTATTTGTTCTTTTGGCAAAATTGTCTTTCTGCTCTTCTACTTCTCTAGCATCTATGCTTCCCACATAGCGAGAGAGAGTGAGGAAGAGCCCACCCTTCTCACAGATTTAACTCCATTTCACAATTCAGATTGAAACCTCTGTTATGGTAACAATAATAACCTTAGATACTTCAGGTCTGTGTTTGAAAAATGAAAGAATATAAAATAGATTTTAGAGATTAACCATCCATAGGTAAGAAATGTAGATGATGCTGGTTCAAAATTGTGTCTCATCCTTGTTTTCATCAGCACAGCTGTGATAAGGCTGGTATTTAGGTACCAGCTCCATTTGGAAACACCTGCAGGCAATGGAGCAGAAGGTAGGAAGTGCTTTAATTCTAGCTCATCTGTACAGAAAAGCTGTTTACTTAACTTGTATTTTTTGTGGAGTGAAGGTTAAATTTAGCAGCAGCTCAGGTTAATCATAACTAATCATGTTATACAAGTGCCCCCATGCTTGCATGTTTCTGAACTGTGATTTTCAAAGTTTGCTTGTTTTCTGGTGACAGAGTAGATGTTTAAAACCGCACGTTTTCAGAAAAGGTTAAGCCAGTCAGCACTATCTACGGCAGGCAAAATGGCCAGTCAAGCATCTACATTTGGCAAGGATTCTTGATTTTCCTCTGTGCTAAAAGGCCACCATTTTGGTAAATAAATACTTAATTTATAGCCAAAATGCCATCTTATTAAAACAGAAGTGGTTTATTGTTTATTCATGTTAAAAGTTCTGAAAATGATGGGAAGATGTTACAAACAGGAGATGTTTGCAGACATAATTATAGCCTTTGATGCTCTTTAAAAATACTGCTCAGTTTCAGAAACTCCACTATTGGATAATTTAATTGTTCTTTCTGACTTCTCATCAGTTTATTTTACACAGCTTTTCCTGATTGCAGCAGGTACACTCTCCAGAAGACAAGTTCCCTTTAATGATTAGACAAATGGCTTGCAATGTTTTTGACAGAAATGAACACATAAATACAGATATGAACAGAATTTTGTCATGCGCGCTTACAGGTCTTTCTCGTTTCTGAGGATTTGGGGAGAGGAGGAGGGAGGAAGGGAAGGGACAACTTCCTAGTTAGGTGAATGAATATAACTTCTCTGGCAATAACAGAATTTCAACTATGTATAGTGAAAAGCACCCCTAAAATAAGATTAACTCTATTTTTTTTCTTTGGCGATAAGGAAAATTACTGCAATTAATTCTGGAAAAAAGACTTGTATTATTAAATTTTAACGTTTGAAAGAAATTTTTTTCCATACAAATTCATATGCCAAAATACTGGGTGCCCATCTACATATGTAGATATCTCTGTGTTCTAGTGTCCTTCCCCATCATTTTTATTAATACATAGCTAACACTATCTTCTAAAAACTAGTTTGTAAGGTGAGCTCCCTGTTACATGATTTGAACCTTTTTATAATAATAGAAAAAAACCAAACTTTTATACCAGTTAAAATAAACAATTTGTCTGGTGTTGCTCAAAACATACTCCCTTTCCCCCTTCATTTCCCCAAAACCTGTACCGGACATCAAAACCATGTGAAGCCATCAGAGATACCACATTCATCCTTTTGACAGTGCATTTTTAAGATAAAATCCTTTTAATATTTGTGTTTTGAGGCTGTACTTTTAAAATGGCCTGAAGAAGCGATTTCCTGCATGAAAAGAGAAGTCATGTTCAATAAAGAAATAACTTATTCCAAAAGGAAAGGACAAATAACCAAGTTACCCCCTGCAAAAAAAAAGGGAGAGAGAGAGGGAGTGAGAGTGAGAGCAATTTAGATATGTTTGTATTTAATAAACAGGCTAGAAGCAGGATTTTTTCTTTATCTTGTCAAGCTGTGGTTGTGAATGAAGACAATTAGGCTCTATGAGGATAAAGGAATTCCACTGAAGTGATGTCAACAGGAAAATTACAGCCCTGATGTATATAAAGAATGCCACTTCTTTCCAATACATGTATGCTTAATTTTCTCACTGAGAAAGTTTACAAAAGTGGTTGGATTAAATCACTAACTTAACTAATTAAAACCTGTGTTTTGCACTTATAGGAAAAATCCTATGTGCTGAGCCTCATAACTTAGTAAATGAGATAGCTTCTGTAATTATAACCTCTGTGAACACATAATCATAAAACGAACCTAAAAATATCATGTTTAATGTAGTGTTGGGTATAACGATTTTATTCCATCATGAAAAAGAATTTGTGAAACAATTAATTTTGAAGTAAAGTAATTATATTTTTTTCACTGTATGTGGAAAGTTTTGTTTGTTTTTCAGTACTATATTATTCCTACATAATAATTCAATAAGGTTTTATTATTTAGAAATCAATATCTGGCCACCTGAATAGTTGCTTCATTAGGATAAAAGTCAAGTAAAGAGATTAAAACCTATTGGAGCTGAAAAAAAGTCCTTTCTCTTTAAGTGTCTTTGTCTACATAAATAAATTCGAGTGAAAAACATTTAACCTTTTGTCTCCCCGCACACCAACACTCTTACAGGTCAGTTATTTGAAAACTAGTAAGGATCACAGGCAGCAAATGAACACCAGTATCAGCAAAGCAATAATAACGTTTTATTGAGTTTGTCATTTTTAGGCTAAAGATACAGAAATTATTGTGTCACATCCTTCTTAGGCTGGAATATACAATAGTGTTCATTCCGATTGTACTTTTCTATTGCCGACAGACTTGTAGTGAATGCGCTATGTAAGGCTGTCCTATCCATTAAACTCTTTATCTCATATGCTCAGTTTCAAGTCTAGGTTGGGATGTTCTCCAGAGTTAATCATGACTGGACCCAACAGACATCCAGCTGCCCAGAATTTCTAAAGTTATGTCCTCCCGGTCTATTCCCGTCTGCTCTAACATGCACTCGCAGAATGCAAGCAGCAAGTAGAAGATGGGCAATTTTTTTCAGTTGTGTTCCCATTTTTTAATTTGGAGCTGAGGGGGAAGGGGTTGCTCTTTTGTGTGATTAACATTGCTGAATGTTATAAGAGGGTTTTATTATTATTATCATTATTTTTTGCAAGCGTGATCATTGAAAACACACCAGAAACTCAAGCTATAATCACAGGATCAAGGAACTACAAAACTACAACTTAAGAAGTGTAGGTTCAGCTCTGCAGGCAAATGAAAATTCACATGAAAATCAGCATAGAAGAAAAAAATAATATATACTTTGGAGAATTTTTAAAAATGCAAATAAAAAGGAGCAAACATTTCATGGAGATGAATAAATACATAGCTAAATTTTCCAAGTCATTTGCTGTTTTCTAGATAAATCCAAAGTCGATAGACAGTAATAATATTTGGAGTTGTGCTTACAGCATGATATAAAAGCATTATTTTATATTCCACTCCAGAAAGTTACCGCACAACCTCTTCTGAAATTATGCCTTGATAGCTAGAGATTCCAGTCTCATCAGAAAAACTCCAGTCCCACCAGATTCAACTAACATAATGTTGCCGATTGCAGTCTTCAATACAGGCAGAACCCAATCGATGTAACACAGAGATATCCAGTGTAAATAAGCTATCATGGATAGCAGAATTAACCTCATCATAGTAGCAGAGAGTGCAGGTTAAATGAACCTGCACTCAGTCTGGTGGTGCAGCTGACCTGCTTCCGTCATTTGGAGCTGGCTTGGCTATCCCAGTGCTACACTGAGATCTGTGGTATATAGAGACCCCAGTGGAAAGATTCCTTCATTTTAGTGGTAAGCTATTCCATAAATGATATCATTAATTTTAGACATGAGCGATTTTGTAAAATGATGGCTAAATCTACCCTACCTGTTTAAATATTTTGTTCATACTGTGTGATTTCAATTATTGTTGATGGAGTTGTGCTCACAAAAATCGTGCAGAGAGAGTTGAGGTATTTAAACATTTTAACGGTACTACAGCACTCAGAAGATAGAAACTAGAAACTATGGAACCATGTATGATTCCATGTTCTTTGAAATATATTTTAATTAAGAAAGTCTTGTAAATGCAAAGAATGGATTCTTAGAAAAGCTTGATAAACCACAAAGAATTGAAAGCAATCTGGGATACGATATACCCCAGACTCCTCCCTTTTTCGTATTGTAATGGTGTTTAGTATCTTTCTTTTCTACTGCTGTTGTTTAAAAGTCCACAAACAAACAAATCAGAGAAACTGGTTAAATGATAGAGTGTACAAAGATAACGGTGCAATTATCTGTAGATAGAATGATATTGACTTCACAAGGGGAAAAACTAAAAGCAATTAAATGTATATTTTAAAGCCTTTTACTAATATTAATCTTAAATATTACTTGGAACAACAGTAATATATTGAAAAAGACTTGTATTTCTTCAGTCAAAGTATGCTTTTACATATGTTTTATTTATCTACTGTACCCTACAAAAGTTTTTAGACAGAACAAACATTTTGCAGGTATCTGCATGGCAGTTCACAGTAGTTTTGCATCAAACTAGGAAAAGAAACCTTTCTTTTTTCAAAATAAAGAAATAAGGAGCTAAAAGATTTCTATCTGCTTTGTACTAATCTCCTGAATTTGGGGAATACTATAGATGGCCAAAACATTGCTTCAAAACATCTGAAGAATTAACAAATTTAATCATTGGAAAAAAGAAGGTAGATAAAATATTTACAGTTTGTGTTCCAAAAATTTTAAATAGATAAGAAACAACACCCCTTTCAAAAACAGAAAAATGAAAAAGTAAGGATGATCTCTCTTCATGGCTAAAATAAAAAACAAACAGCTCACAAGATTCAGAGTTGTCTTACACAACACCGCCCCAGACAGGATAACAGATCTCTTCTTATTCAGTACAAAAGAGAGAAGACCCAAAATTCCCTTTCCCCATTTCAAAAAACAGAAGTGGGAGTAAGTACAGAAAAAAAAAAATCACAGTAAACAAGAGATATCATAAACAAGAGATATCAACGAGGTTAACAGCGCGCCACTATGTGTGAAAGTGAACTTGAAATCACAGCTTCAGGAAAAAAAAACACAGTTCAAAACAAGAACATTGCACCAGCACGTCCACATCATTGTTTCAGCATAGCTGAAGACAGGAATATGATGGACACACCTATCTGTTGTAATGTGAGTAAGAATTATACCTCAGTACTGCCTGAGGGACAAGCAAAAAATGCATTTTTTTTCTCATTGAATTGAAATGGGAAATAATAAAATCACTTTTATTGCTTCTTCCCCTCTTCCCCCCAGTCCCCCAGCCTGCTCTAGACTGGCACAAATTACTACTTCTCTAAAGGGCATAACACATCCCAACAACACATCCCAACAACCAGAGGTAAAAAGATGACATATTTCTAAAGAGCTGTGCATACATTACTGGCAAAAATTTCTCTCCCTGTAAACAGAAGACACAAATATAACAATATTTCTGGACTATGTTAATAGCTATCGCCCTGAATACATACCTATTGTCAAAAGTCATTGTTCGAACTAGCCCTATGTGTTTGGTTATATGAAATGACATATGTCTGAACCCAGAAGGCTGTACAGCAAACAGTGCCCTGTCATATGATATGACATATGTATGCACCCAGGCTATGGAGCCGCCACATTAATAAGGGCTTTTTTGACATAACAGATGAGCTCTCTATTTATATGGTACCTTTAAAGAATGTTTTCTGCTTCTTTAATCTCACTTGTAATGGGAAGACAGCAAAAACTGAAACAGTAGAGAGCAAGCTATTTCTTACCGTTGCCTTCTTTCTCCATTCTGTATTTTTCTCAAAAACGTTTATGAGCATAAGAAAATGTATGTGCTAATTAACATGCCTCTGAAATGAATTCAACAACCCTGCAATTAGGGTTGCCTAAGAGATGCCATTTATATGATCCTCTGCCATTTTCTGGAGTGATCCAGTTTAAAAATTAAGTATCTTGTAGAAACTTTTGATAAAACAGGAGCTGTGTGAGTTAATCTGATGCAATTCTGTCACTCCCATGAAAATATATAGTAGAGTAAATAAAATATTATTAAAGCATTACAGAGAATATTTATTCAGTGAGCAATGATTATGAGAAAAATGAAGGTTCTGATTTTAAATATGTGTACTTTCTTCCATCTCACTTTGAAATGATCAGTAATCCTAGAAAGCATACCTAATAATTAACAAAGAACAATGTAATTTAAAAGCAGCAAAATCAATGGGAAACTGCTTGCAGTACATCTTAGGAGTTGCAAACCTCAACTGATGTGTACAGTTTCAAGCTGTAAAGTAGTTAACACACATATAACCTAATTTTGGTACAAAATTATTTAATTTTCACTCTACTAATTAGGTATTAATCCTGAAAACAGCAGAAAAGCATATGCTGTTATGCCTTCTGCATAAGATCATTCTCCCACTTCATTTATCAAGTATTGGCTGTGACTGGCTAGGGGATATTCTCACCCACCAGCCAGCCTCCTGTCCAACAGTGTATGGGACATTCTTCAAGTACATTTTTTTTAGTCAACAAGTGTTTCTAGCAGTGGTGTACTGGCCAGACACTTTTTTTGACACATGGTATCAAATTGGATGTGCTGCCTCTGATGTCATAGAGACATCAAGGCGATGTCAGAGCTCATCAGTGTTAAACACACATATAAGTGTTATTAATCATTTTAAAAAGAATTGTGAAATAGATTTCTCCCGACTTATAAGTATCCAACAAAATGCATGGGATATGGGTAAGAAATATAGGAAGAACATCATGGGAGAAGAAGAATGGAGAATGCAAAAAAGAACAGGAGAAGAAGATGTAAAAAAGCAAGGAACTAATGCTTTTTGTGCTGAGATTTCAATTTTTATATCATTTCTGCCATGCATTTTTTTTATGCTCATGCTTAGAAAGTGTAAGTAAATGTCCAATTTTTGGAAGACCGGGTCTCACCACCTACAGAAAATTTGACACCAGTAAGGCACTCAAAGTTAGACATTCTAAAAATTGAGGTATTTATGGTCTCACATGTCTTTTGAGTATCTAAGTTGTCTTTTTCCAGAACAAATTCACCAATTTCAAACACAGCATTCAACACTGTAAGTTGTTCCAGTGGTTAATTATTGTCACTGTTATAAATGTGTGCTTTAATTTCCATTTGAATGTATCCAGCTTCAGAAGATTCTAGTTTTGCATCTTTTTATGTCCTTGCTCAATAAGGCTGAATTAAACAGATTGACTATCTATTATCAGAATTTTCTTTGCAACAAAAATATTTATGTTCTATATGCAAATAGGTATAAATGCCTAGCAATACAAATCAACAATCATTTCCTTTCCATTAGTCTTTCAATATTTTTTCCAAATTATTAGTCATTTTCACATCTGTACTTTGACACCTCTCCACTATCTTTTTTTAAAAGCGTGACTCTTTCAGTGCAGTAGTACCACACTACTGTTAAATAACAGTATAAGATGATTTTGGATCAGCCCTTTTAATCACAATATAATGCAGTAATACAGTGGGTTCATGCTTTTTCACAATCGCTACTTTCCAGAAGAAATCATTCTATTCTCCAAGAATGGCCCTAGTTTTTTCTTCCTAAATGCATTGCTTTTGCTCTGGCCAATTTTGAAATGCACTATTTGTCTGCTTCCAAATTACTAAGTGATTCAAATCACTTTGCACTTGTAAACTCTTCTATTTATTACCTACCATCACATTATTTATTTTCTATTACCAATCTGCCAAACAGTGTGTAGTCTGTAGACTTTACCAGTAAAGAATTTGTATTTTCTTTCAGATCAGTTCATACTTATGATAATTATGCATTTTTAAAAAATATTCATCATCCTTTATCTGTTAAGGTCTTTTAGTTGTGCTTTTTTCAGAGCTCCAGTTAATGGGTAACATTCATGCACAGGTAAATTAGCGAGGACCTCAACAGCAAAATCCACATGGTACTGTCTTCAACCCTTTGAGGAAGTTAAGGACCACAGCCAGGAAACTATGGTTGGACTCTGCATATGAAATCACTTTCTTGGGCACTATTCCAGTGCCTAAATTTGTTAATACACTCTTGATCTTTAATCCTAGGAGATATTTTGAATTTACTGTGAAGCAGGAATTCCTGGTGGTCAGTACCACTAATTCCTAGGCTACATATTGCCATCTCCGTAACTGAAAAGACTTGCATTTGATGAAACATCTTACAGTAACTGAGCCTTTAAAAGCCATTCCAGAAGGAAAGCATGTGGAAGGAGAAGGCCATTCCCAAAGGCTTAGACTACCACTCCTCTTTGGTAGAGATATCATACATATGCACACATCTGCAATGAGTCTTGCATCCTGAAACATGAAACCCAGTTCAGTAAAACTGTGTAAACCATCCCTAACTAAACCTCTCACAGATTAATTTCTGGGCCAGGGAACTTAAAAAGCCCGCTAAAGAGTTACACAAAATTCTTACTGACACATCTTGATATGTCTTTTGCTAATAAATATCCACTAGCTTACTAGTCATTTACGGAAGATATGTCAGACATGATAAAAATTGTAAAATATGGCCTTGCACTACGGAAGTAGTTCAGGAAAAATCAATAATAAACATAATAATGAGTACTCTGTTTATGTGCCCTATAGCAGGAATTTCCTAGTCTCTGATATTCTAGTCATCTTGCGGTGCAAAAGAAGGAAAAGGAGGAAAAGGAGAGAGAAAAGACAAAAAAGAAAAAGATACGAAACAAACAAAACAGTGGAAAGAGGAGAAAAGTAAAAAAGTAGAGCTGAGAAGGTGTGGCGGACAGATGAGTGAACTTTTGCCTTACACATTTCTTGGTACATAAGGTGCAAGTAAACCATAACCCCAAACAAGCCATCTGTTCCCGGCAGGAACAGGACTGAGCTGCTGTGACCCCCAAAATGGTCTCCCTGCGACCATTCAGGACACACTGAGCCTGCGCTGAACCAGACCACGATCGGGCAGAGACTTTGGGACCCGGACTGTAAATTATTGCCGTTTTTAGCACAACTTCTATAAAACTTGCTTAGCATGAGTAGCTAAATTTGCTGAAGCCTTAGGCCGCACTCCCTAGTTCAGTGAGAAAGGGCCCCAGAGCTGGTGCAGGCAGGAAAGACAAGGGGGTTACCAGCAGTTTGCATTCCCATGCTTCATGCTCCAGGAGGAAGGATGTCGAGGCATTGAAGTGAGGCCTGCTTGGGCACCGGGACCCTGGGGAGCAGGGCCTCCTCTTGCTGCGGAAACAATGCTGACTGGGGGGATCTGGGCTATCTCGGGGTCCAGATCATATTCCCTTTGTCTGGACCTTGGGAAATAACACCTACCGTCACTGCTGGGGAAGTAATAAATTGTCAGGGCTTTGAGAGATAAGGGCAAGACCCGAAGAATGAAAACGCATCTGTCAGCAGAAACCACAACAGTAAACAACCTACCTAGGGACCCAATAAGGAGCAGGAGACCCCAGACCTAAATATTACTATTGGTCCAAACTACTGCATGAAGGGTGGAGAGCTTAGATTGGAAAGTATAATTGCCCAGGGATTTCTTTGTTCGGGGTCCCTCTTCGGAGGCACCCAACTCGAGCTGTAACTACTGCACGCGTGTCATTACAATTTATTTATTTAATTTGCCTTGATTTGGCTCCGAACTTTTCAGCGGGAACCTAGGGTCGGACCCTGCTCGAGTTGTAATTACTGCACGCACTTCACTAAAATTTACACCCAGGGTGAAGAGGACCAATAGGACGCCGCTGGATCCACGGGTGGTGATATCCCTTTCTCTCTCTCTCTCTCTTTTTCTCTCTCTCCTCCCCTTTGCCTTTCCCCACCTTTTCTCCCCACTCCGTGGAAAATAAAGTTAAAAGGTTGTATGATATTTGACTGGTTTTAGCGTCTTAATCTCGTCCTTGGGATCGTAACGAAACCCCCCCGATATTGGATCGGGACAGAAGGAGAGAAGAGACTATGAAGAAACTCCTAGCAGAGAGGCATCAAGTTGTACTGTCTGATGCTGAAACAAGACATATGAGTAAAATAAGAAAAAGCAGGGTGAGAACTGAGTATATTGGAAAAGGGAACAAAAATTTGTCAGCACATTCCTAAGGTCACAGAGTAGACTACAACAGTGACCCCACCATTTCTGACCCTCTGCAGAGAGTTAAACCTCATTGTGATTACTTCCAGTGTTTTGTTCTCTGTACAAAGAAGCCCAGATGGCACCACCTCCTGTCTCCGAAAGCAGATCGGGGAGGAGATAAAGCTGACACCCCTCCCATGGGAAGAAAAGGCTGCCTTCCCTTCCTGAGAAATTATACTATGCAACTTCATGTAGCTAGGAAGAAGCAAATAGGGAAGAGAGAGTAAGAGGAACACTGGAGGCAGATACCATCACTGTTGTTATCTATATTCTCTTCCAGCATTTGTCAGAACCTTAATTGATTTCATTTAAGAATACAAATTAAAAAAAAAATATTAAAAAATAATTTCCCCAATGTATTACTGACTCTACCTGCAGATTAAATCTGAGAGGAAAGATATGCAACTACCAGCACAGGATAAAGGTGAGCAGAAGCTAAGGATCATCAGAGTGAGCGTCTACCCTTTTTCTTCGTTATATGCTACAACAGGATGTTTTCACTGGCACGCTTTTAAATTCTACTTAGACAGTAGGGCATGGCTTTTGCAGACGCTGAAGCTCATTTGTTTTGTTAATGAGACAGGAATACAATCTCTTCTCTCTTATCTTTTCCCCTCGTCCCTTCTTACCTTATCAGTAATTTTATCACTACTAAGTTTGAGATGAAAAAGATTTATTACTGTATTTAATACCAAGTTCATATTAAAACCTTATTGTTGTTTTCATGCAGGTGAATAGCTACACTGGTCGTCAATAGATATGTAAAGCTAACCATGAGTCTTAAGTAGCAGAACTTCTCCCATGCCACCAAAGATCTACTCTAGACAATGGTAGAGAACATAGTATGAATGCCTGAGTCAGTAAATAAGTTGTATTTTCCTATTTTTTGACTGAAGTATGTTGTCCAAGGACAGTTTATTTATGTATACACTAAATGTTGAATAGTGGCATATATTCAAGGTTAGCTAGAGATACCTGTATGTTATGATCAAATAAGTCATAAGGCATATCTCAAGTATAAGGTTGCTGAATACTTCATTTGTAATCTCCTGATAACTACAAGTTAAATGAAAATGTTACATAAAAATCAATTTACATTAATATATTCACAGTAGCATTTTTCCTTTGTTTTTGTTATCTTGGACTTTGTCGTTAAAGAAAGAAGCACGAGCTATCAAGTTGAAGACTGGGGTACAGTCAATGAAGGACAAATCTCCAGTGCGTTGTGAACAGCATCTTGGTAAACAAAACTCTTGATGAAAAATAGGTCCATCCACAGAGTGGGTGTTTCAAATTATCCTGAATATGTTCTGAATAACTTATTTAAATTTTTTCTGGTTTTACTATTTATGAGAATGTATTTAAAAAAATAAAAACAAGTCAAACAAAGAGAAAGCCAAACCCACTTCAAGTTAATCATTAGGAAATACCTTTAAAAAGTTGACTTTTCTAAAATCGTTTTGCTGACACTCCTTTAATCATTTTTCTGATTCCTCAATAGCAAAATAAAGCCATATAATACAATCATAAAAATCATTTAATTTATTGTTCATCAAACAACTCAAACCAGATATACTCCCATATATAGGCACTGAATATCAAAGGACTGCTGTATAGATATATTAATTAGAGGAAACTAATCTCAATAGTCCAACAGATTTAATACTGAGAGTCATTACCTACTGGGAACTCACATAGAAATTTCTTAAAATCATAGCATATTCTATGTTACATTAGAGTCTTCTTTTAAAGGTTACTTCCCAGCTAGCAAATGTATAATTGCTCCATCTGCCAACCCTACAGCATTGCAGTACTGTCAAAAGTGCCATATGTGGAAAAGTCAGACTGTTGGCCTGTTTATCTAATATATGTATTCTGTAGAATCTGTGAAAACGAATGTTAACATCTCTCAACAGATCTCAAAATACACTGGGAATGTTTGTTTTTCTGTTTTTTCCTGTTGAATAAGTGTAGGTGATATGGAATAGTTAGTATGAGCTCATCATCTCTTTTACTGTATCCTCAGCAAGAGCAGCTCAGGAAGAGCAGTTCATTCTGGTTGTGACTGTAGACCTGAGTTTTCTGAAGGAAACATACACTAAAGGAACCAAATTCTGAGTTTATACTTTTAAAGCAGCATGATTTTTGGCCAAAATAATTTGTGAAGCTTCTCGTCTTTTCTTTATATCATGTTGTATATCTGGCAGTAAAATTTTAAATTTATAAAGTTGTTATTATAAACTAGCAATCAAGATAAAGCTAAACTAGTCTGGAAAGTCTGGACTAAAAGAAAAAAGCTAACTTCTAATTGTTATTTGGCAATAAATGATGGACAAAGAGTCTTTGTGTTTGTCATTTTAGTGTCTATGTTTTTGCGTACAAGAGGGTAGAAACTGATTAATAGCAGCGCGTGTAATGTATTTCTTATATTCTGCACTTAGCTTCACTCTAAGTCAAGCTACTAGAACAAAATGACATCTGAAAAAAGAGAGTTCTGGTTCCAAACTTTATTTTGAAAAAATATATGCAGATTTGATAAAGTTTCCAGATCTTCTACTCTTCTGTCATTAGAGAGACAGTCCCCAGACACAACCGCTACAGAAACATGATGTCATTTATTGACAGGCTCTAATGCTGCATTATAGGTTTTAATTCAATAAAGCCATTCACTCTACACAAATATTATCTTCCTTTAAAAGAAGGGTTGCCTAAGAAGTTGCTGCCTAAGGCAGCAAGTTAATACATATTTGCCCTGCTAATACATTTGCAAGCCATTTCAACTACTTTGTTGGTGCATGAGAGAATCATATGAATACTAATTTCATTTAGAATGGCATTATGAAAAACGCTCAGTAGGAATCAAAGCACTTTTAAAAGACATGGGAAATAAAATCAAACTCTAAACCTATACTGGACTGTCTCCAAAGCAGGCAAAAAAATAAAAATAAAATAAAGAGCACTCAAGTGTTCAAAGGTCCCTTTCTTTCTTCTACGAATTCATCTCGCAATCTTTAAGAGCTGCTGTGAATAGTTACGAATCCAACAGCTGATATATCAGCATGAATAAAAGACTACCACTCCCCTGTAATTCCTAGGCTCCATCCCAAAAATGCCCATCTGCAGTCCATGCTGGTGGATTATCTCCTGGGTCTCTGAGAAGCCTAAGTAAGGACAGCCAGTTTTCTGCTTGGTGTTCATTCTTGGGTGTAGCTGTTCTGGTGGACTCCTATTGCATGGCTGTTGCACTTGCCAAATGACTTAAATCAGAAATACATGACAGTGTTATATGACGCTAAATCAAGAGATGCATGAAACTAAAAGAACAAGATCTGCTGTGTTTATTTACTGTTTTTCTCATTTCTTGTAACAAGCACTGTCTTAAACCAAGAGAAGAAATGCCACATTCCAGACCTATTTAAGAAGTATTTGTGAGAAATTTTCATGGATTGACATCTTCATAATTTATACATAAAACCACTCTATACAAATGCACACTTGCACCCACACATACATAGGATCAGCCTCGATTCTTTGACAGTAGAAGGAAAAATCTTTTTTCTGCTCTCACTCTCTACTCTCTTAGATAGTGTCCCAACACTTCTGCTTCTTTGGGTGTCTGTCCATTTTGTCTGTAGGACAGAGCAACTCTGAATATGTTTTAGAGTTGATGGTGATTTGAATTGTACTTTATGAAAAATTAAAAAAAAATTCAGAACACTCATGTTATTTTGTATTCCACATAGTATTTACTAAAAGGCAGACAGACTTTTTTTTCCTCCCAAGCATATTGAGAACCATGAGTTACTGCCACTCACAGCCTAGGAAAAATAAAAGCTCAAACACAGGGAGGGAAACAGTCCCAGTTCCTCACTTATTTTATGGTTAGCTGCTTAATTCCTCAGCAGTGTAGCCAGAACAAATATTTTTCAATGTGCAACAAGTATATATCAAACAGCAAATGTGTGATTCAGAGAAAAGATCTGGTGTCCTTTGAGTAATACCTTTGAAGTGACATCATGTCACTGCAGAAATAGCAAAATTATTAAAAATTAAAACATTTTACATTGTAAAAATTAGATAAAAACCAACACTGAGGTAAACAGAGATAGCCTTATTACTATGAAGACCATAATTTCCCCCAAATAATACAAAAGTTTATCATTTAAATACAAGGAAGAATAATTTAATAGACCTTTAGATGACACCTAAACTGTGTTTTTATCACCTTTTCTTTATTCCTACTAGGTCATACATTACACCCTTGTTTGTTTTTCTTTTCTCTCAAATAGAAATGTCTGATGCCTTCTCCCTCACTTCCTGAACCCCTTACTTTCCCCTCTAATTGTGACTCCTTATATTCTCATTTCTCCTGACATTTATCTTTCTTCCAATTTAAATTGTGATAGGATATCCAAACAGGAAAAATAAACCCAGCAACATGGAGGAACACCGGGAGCATATAACAGAGAGATAGCTATGGTTGCTCACTCCACAGTTTTATAGGACCTCCCATACGACAAACGTAAACAGAATGGTAAAGATAGTGGCAGCAGAATGTTTTTGCTTTGCGTTTCGAGAGTGGCTTCTTTCCTTCCAGCTCCTGTCTGTCACCTGTTAAACCAAAGCAGAAGGTACTGAGAAAAAAGAACTAAAATTCATGAGTAAAGAGCTAGAAGTTGAGAAGTTTCTCCCTCACTGTGAGAGGAGGCTCACCAAATTAGGTTCTGAAACAACAGTGGCAGGAGCCAGTGTGGACTCATTCCTCAGCTTGCACAGCTGGGATGACCCTGAGTCCTAGCCAGAATTTGCAAGTGGTTCATCCCTCTGGACCAAGCTGCTACCCTTCCTGACTGTCTCTGTTCGTTTCTCCAGAACAAAGCTTTCTTACTCTTAAACTTCTCAAGTGCCTTGGACAGCTGCTAAATTTTCTGAGAGAGTCAATTTTCTTCTCCTCTTTCTGTTCCATCCACTTCCAGGCAAATTCTTCTGGGCAAGAGAGAAGGAATTTGAGAATTTACCTACCAGTTTTGAGACCACTACCTGTTTTCTGCTGCAGTAAGTCCTCTAGGGGAGAGCTGGAGACTGTTTCTGTTTGGTTTACAAGAAGAAAGTGCAAGGAGGAACAGGCTGAACATATGTTCCTTTTCCCCTCCTCCTCACCCTTGCCACCAGAGAAGGAGGAGAAGCAAGACAGTCAGATCTACAGCCACAGGGCTGTTTCCAAACTACGGGAGCAGTAGTTTCCCTGTCCCTTGCAAAGTGTGTGCAAATCAAGTCGGTTCTTTCCGACTGTCCCCAACCTAAACCTCCCACCTCATCTTGAAAATAAGGTCAATAATTAGGCCTCTCCTCTCTGCTCTTCAGAAAAGGAGAAGGAAGAAGCAGAACTCAGTAGTAGGAGGGAGATCAGCTTTAGATTTCTGCAGAGGTTAGTGCACAGTATAGATGCTTACTAGGGAGCAGGGGCAATACTGCAGGTTTTTAGCTGTACCATAAAAGTGATCCTGATTTACCTCTATGAAGATCTGGCCTGAAAGTGCCATATGAATACACCAAGACCCCCTCCTGCCCTGACACCCAAGCACCCCTACAACCCCCCTTCCTTCGGCCACTCCAGAAGACATCCTGACAAAGTTCCCAGTTAGAAAACGTTTATCCTTCCAAAGAGTCTGAATAGGGAAAATTCTCATACCTCCCTTGCCAGGCAGCAGCACTGATTTCCTTTCTTACCATAGCAGTAGGATCATTCAAGTGCAGTTTTACCCAGTAAGTTAGGAGCTCAGCATCCAGCAGATCACAGGTGTGTGGCTGCTGGTCCAGGGCAGCAGGGAGCATCACAAAGTTGCAGAGGAAAGGTTGCCACACCATATGGGCCTCTTCTCTTCAACTTCTTAATATTTTCTCCATGTTCTCCTATTAAAGGAGAACTGCTTTCAGAAATACTGTAAACCTAAGTAATTGAAAAAGACCTGTTCTTAAGAAATTCGTGCTCAAGACTATCTTTCAGCATGCACATGGTTATAAAAGTGTGTGGCATGCAAAACCTTTCTCCTATATTTTCAAGACAAAGTATTTCTCCTAAAAATCTTTCCAGAGAAGTTTATTTTTTGAAAAACAGTATTAGTTTAAGAGTAAAATGAAGACTAAGAAGCTTAACACTTATCAAGGAAAAAGAAGAACAATGCATTCAGCTGTAGATAAGTTTCAGATGGCCACCTTGACTCCAGGCTTGTTTATCTCTGTTTAATTTTCATGCCTTTCTCTCCTCTCCTCTCTGTCTCCAAAGAAAAAAATGTGATGCTGGCAATTGGGAACTTATAGTAAAGTCTTGATAACGTAAATATTTGGTGACCTTTCTTCATAATACGTAAAGCAGGTAGTTTAATCTATTTGGTGTGTCATATCATCCAGTGCCCTCCCCCAACCCAATATATTACTGCACAATATCAAATCACAATGAAGTCAAAAACATTCACAAGTTAGGGAATGATAGAATATGGATTTTCTGCAAAGCCAAAATGTAATCCCCTTGTCTGTATCATTATGATAATTCTTTAGATATATAATTACACAGTGTTTTGTTCCATATTATCATACATCATTCCTGCACAGGATGGGCTGTGTTTGGTTAATGAACTGCTAGTCACATTCAGCTCCATTTTCATGTGCAGCCTCAGTTACTGCACCGTATTCAAACCCTGCTCTGAACACAGAATTGTTAACTTCTTCATGAACTTTTCTGCAGGGATCATTTATATCTTTGTAGAAGTATATTTCACAAATTTAAATAGGCAATACCACTGTTAATTGTGAGTGGAGTACTACTGTGATTATACAGAGAAGGGACAGGGATTGTAAAACCAAAGAATTTACTATATTTACATAATCAGTCGAAGAGATATAGAATCTGACTTTTCAGATTGCTTTGCATTTTATAGCTCCCTGTATTTAAAATGCAATGCATCGAACTCTGTTGCAGTTATCAGCTCCTCAGAACTGAGCAGCCAGCAAATGAGAAACACCCAGCTGATAATTACCTTTGCATTAAATGACTTACCGAATGTCACACAAGCCCTTTGGCAGAGGAATAGATAGAGCTCCAGATCTCAGGAGTAGGACTGCCTTAACTATGAGATTGCTCTTTTCCTTCTGGCCACACCTGCCTTGGCGAAAGGCTGAATTCACCCACCAGAGCTCCCCCTGAATTCTGCGATAAGCCAGAGTTACTAGACCCCATGGCTCCTAGCTGAGGCCAGGGGAAAGCCGCTTTCCCAGTGCCACAGTCTGGGAATGGGAGCTAGGGCTGACAGACAGCTGAAATCTACTTAGCAGCCCAGGAAGCTTGTTCCTGCTAGAGATGACAAAGCCGCTCCAAAAACTGCAGAAGGAACCTGAATTTTTTAATAAAATGATATTCAGCTTCTTTTTCTGTCATGGGAAGCTAGTTTACCTCTAGCTACTGTGATCCCAGGATCAGATGTGAATGGTCCTGTACCGAGTAAATATGTCATTGCGAGTTTCTGAAGAGAGGAAATCCCAGCATCAGTAACGTTAAATTGCAAAAGGCACTTATTAGGCAGAAAGCCAGTATAAAACCAGGCAGCGGGGAAGGGTGAATTGGCCTCTGGCTTGGAATAGTTCTTTTATCAGTTTTGATAATGCCTCTTTGAAGGTGGAATAAAGAATAAGCCTGACAACAAATTCGGATTAAAGTAATTTACATAGAGAAAATAGGTCATGAAAATCTCTGAGTTGCAGTGATTAAATTACATTATAATTGATTTAAAATGGAAATTCAAATTTCTGAATCCTTGCCCTTAAATTTCATTGTAATAAAAGATTTTATTAAACAAAAAAAATGGGAACAATTATCACTTACAAACTGAACCCAGACCATTTTCCTCAAATTGGAACTGAACTGGAACAATTGTTTTGAAATATATATTGAACCTTATCTGCAAGAAAAATTATTTTTCCCGTTACCTGCAGAATACAGATTTAACTAAAAAATTATTTGTCTTATTAGGGATCTGTTCAGCACAGGGATCATTTTCACCTGCTGGTGCTTCAGGACAATATCCGATAGCAGACTCTTCCTCCGTCTTTTTTTTCTATGTTTACGTTGCTAGCATGCACAGCATCATGGCCTGGTTGTACACTGCTCTGCAGATCGCAGTACGGACCTGTTTGTCATGGCAGCTTTTTGTGCCTGCTTGATATGAACTCTAGCAAAAGAGCTACACAGCTCGGCAGGGTCCGAAGAGAGAGCGCTGCCCCAATCTTTCAGTTTTGTATCTCCACAATAAACAGCCACGGCTCTAGTGGTGAACTTCTTCCAACACAGCCCCACTGGTTTACATCACTGTGTAGATGTATAGAGGCTGCTATTCCCCTCCTTACACTCTTTGCAGAGTTAGGAGAAGATGAGTGGAGATTTCTCATTAGTACCATAACTGAAGCCATTCTGCAACAGCACTGAGGACATTGACAGTGCCGGCGAGTGAAGCACTTTCCATTTTCTTATCTGCATACACCAGTGTTAGGGAGTTTGGGGAGAAATTGCAATGATGTGCTAAAAATGCAACTGATGCATAAGCTCTTACACAGAAACAAAAAAAAACCCAGGAGATTAAATTCCTTCATCAAGTGCCCCGTACTGTCAGATGACCCTTTCCATTATAAAATGCTGTCTTTTGCAAATTTGTTAAAGAACTGGTGCTGGCTGAACCAGATCTGTTCTTGAACAGCCTTCAGGCACAGCTGAACTCGATCTGTAACAGAGCTAAAAATGTGTTAGTTTGGTTCTCTGGTTTACACAGATCATTATTTTGGTTGTTCCTTTTCCTGTGGTACAAATCAATGGAAAACTGATAGAAAATTATTTCACACTGTACTCAAAATACAGCACATTTTCTCCACTGAAAGCTGAAGCAAATCTGAACACAAAAAAACAGTCTATTATCCAGTTTGGGGATAATGCTCTAAGTAGTTTTGATGCTTTTATTTCAGTAACATGCCCAATAGTAAGCTTACAGCGTGAGGAAATGAAAAGGCTCCTGTGTCTGTAGAGTTGGAGCATTCCTGTGCTGGTGCCTCCATTTTACTGCCTTCATGGCTGATAGGGGAGAGTACTCTCAGAGAATAAAAGTTATTATTCATGTGTTGATATGAGAGGAAAAGACGGGCAATGGCTGACAAATGACTCGTTCTATTGCAGCTCCTGAAATGTACACAGTATGGTCTCAGTTCCTGATATGATGATGTTGGAGGAGCTCCATATAGTTGCTCCTACTTACCTTTACCACGATACATCTGAAAAACAGTGCAAGAGTATTTAATGTTACTCAGACCTTTACCATGCAGGATGCTCTTCTCATCTGGATTGGTTTTATCACTGTATGCAGTAGAGGTCCCATGTAGCAACTGCTTACATAAATACATGAATGTCTGAATAAAGTAGTTATTCTTAGAAAACTAAGGCAAAAGTGAAAGTCAAGGAAATCATTTCTCTTTTGCACAGTGAAATAAAAAATAGAAGTCATTTAAAATCTTACTCTGAAGCTACAGTGAATTTGCCTGAGCACATCAGATAAAAAGAAAATATATTCACTAGTTGTATAATTTCAGTTCTACATTTTACCTTTCACTGTTCCTACTAAATTTACTGGGATGCTAGACATTGGCTCAGATATCAAGATAACGATGCATTTTGCAATTACATAATCCTCACTGTTTGTCTATTTCTACGTGCATTTAAGTACTGTTGTTATTATATGTTTTTTTTTAATGAAAACTAAGACCTGGATAGCTGCAAGTATGAACATGCCAATCACTATTAGGTGGCCAGAATTAAACATAACTGGTCCAATAGTCAAATAGAATTAATCTCCATCTGTGATGATTTTGGGACAGAAACATCTATTCCTAAAGGGACATACCGAAACAAAATAGGAAGTTTCTAAATAGAATTAGAGACTTCCCTGTCTGTGCAAACAACTGACTGACTTGAGACTTGCTGTATGGCTAATTAAGACTGGGTCCTTAAAGTGGAGTACCAAAATTTTTTTATTAGTCACCTTGACTATACACCATTCACAGGCATTGGAAAAAATGTGTTATATAAGTTCTTGACTCTTCTGAAAGTGAGACTATTTACTTATTTGGCTAAATGTAAGTTCAGGTGCCTTATTTTGCACATTCAGATTTGAGAACACTAGTAACACTAAGTTCATAAGATTTCTCCCACATTTTCTTATGTCCCGTTAATCCCCAAACTGGCAGCAAACTCCCCTCTTTTATGGAGTTTTACAAATTAATTTTCATTTAAGAGAACAGCTAACATACTTTCATGCTAAATGGGTAGAGTGCACCAGACACGTACTAGACAAAGCACAGATGTATTAACTAAGCTAGTGAAAACAGGATATAACATATTTCTGTATTTGTGCTGAACTGTTTAGGAAAAATGAATAGCAAATACATGATATTATGTTTCAGCAGATACATTTGTTTTTGTAAGTAATAAACCATGTTATTTTATTTAGAATGAATTTGCAGGAAACTTGCTTAGGTCTTTGACATTATTCTGCATATTTGTGAAAACTATTTCATAGTTCACTTAACAGGAGAAATTTTAAAATCCATTAAAATCCATTAAACAGTACTGAATGCCAGATGAAGATTTTGAAGTGCTTGAAAGTGTCTTGATTTAGAGATGGGATTTTCAATACTCCAAGTGAATTAGAAACACAAGCTTTCAATAATATATTTTTAAAACTCTACCCAAGTCTCAGCTCCTTATGAAACATGCTATTAAAGTTTTCAAAACTTACAGAGTGGAAAACTGAGCCAAAGGGGCTAGTACGATGTCACAGAGTCATCATCAGATCATGTGCAATACCTCATATCTTGCTACAGACAGAAGGTAGCACAACACGTCGTTGAAGTTTAGAATTTATGGTTAGTCCAAGTAAAATTTTAGTCCGTTTAAAATTTTAATAGTCCAAATTAGCTAATTATTACAGACAAGCTTCATAATAATAATACAGTTAAAATAGTGATATCAGAAACCCCTCACCTTCCTACTGTCGCCCCTTTTTCCCTGGTGTTATGCTTACTCTTCCAGTGTCCCTGAGGGAGACAGTTTTAGTCTTCCTCAGGAAGAGCCAAGGGGGATTGCAACATCCTCAGGTCTTCACTGAGAGGAACCTGATGTTCATGGAGGAGGTTTCTCCCTTCTCAGTCCTGGCCCCACCAAGGGCCATTTCCACACCTCTCCAAGCATGGCCCCAGCTCAAGCCCCTCAGCCACAGGCAGCCATGGTGCCAAGCGCCACCAGCTCCATCTCCAGCCACCCTCATGGGCAGGAGACCCTGTGCCCTTGGGGCAGCCTGGGGCCCGGGTACGCTGCCAGGGATAGCAAAAATTACATGTATGGGGCTACACATCTGGTACCAGAACAGGGAGCATCAAATGAAATTGGTAGAAGTTTCAAAATAAACAAAAGGAGGTTGCTCTCCAGAGTGCATGTGTTCTGGGGGACATTGTGGATACTAAAATTAATAGCGGTCTAAAAGTGATTAGTTCCATGATTCAAATTTACAAGAATAAAACCAGACTATTTAGGCTATAAATACAAAGATACTATTTGGAAATCAGAAATTCATTGAGCCACAAATTATGGAAGCTGGGACAGTAGCGCTATATCTGTACTGTGTGCTGCTGTTTTCTTACTCATAGCTAAGAATCCACTGCAGACATCTGTCAGGGACAGGGTAGTTGGTCTGATAGAAGATTGGTCTGACCCACACAATTCCTCTTCCACTCTTATGACTTGGAGGAATAAGAATTTAGCATGTTCTGTAAAAAAGCTACTAGTATAATAATAAGTATTATGAAAGAACTGGTAATGTATTCAAATGAGCTTAAAAATGCAGTTCTTACAGGCACTATTCATGATCTGAGCCATTCCATGTGTAAACTGGGTTTACAGAATTATGTAATAGTAAAATCTTTCTTTTCCCAAACTGTGAGTGACCAGGCTAACAGAGTGGTCTGGTAACTAACGAGAAAAAACCACTGGGAGCAGTAGGATGTTAAAATATGTGGCCTATAATAAGCTTAATAGAATAGAAGAATTCTATGTAAAATGAACTATTCATCCTACTTACCTCAGCTTTACACATTAAATTTCCGCTAACTCGTGGAGAAGAACAATGAAGTTCCTATCTTTTAAATGTCAGGGACAACAAGCAAAAATTTTGTTCAATCTACAACACTGAAATCAGTAATATTACACTGGTGAGAAAACAGCACAAGGAAGACTGGAATTGGGACAAATATTTAAGTGTTACTCTGAGTCTCCAAAAGGAAATTTATGTCAGATTAACTATATTCCCATTATAGAATATGCAGCTTGTGTGCATATTAATTGATCCATAATATTTCAGATTTATGAAGACATCCACTTGCCCTAGACATGCAGAGAGAGAGACAAGATAAAAGGACTATGGTTTAATTAGGTTTCAGTGTATTAATTCATCTGAGAGCTATCTGGCAATAACTCATACACTGAAGGTTGTGATTCCTTTTTTGTTTCTGTCTGGCCGAGAGATTGTCATGATTGTCCACCTGCCCACCAGCTGAATGAATACCCTTTTAATATGAAGATCTATCAACATAAGGCACTTCTATCAAAAAGACTGTTAGTCTTTTGCCTGACAATCATTTTAATTTTGTAGTTAGCTGTTTCCTTAACAACGTGGGGAAAGATTATATTCTTTCTAAAAGAGAAGCACACCATTATTAGTCTTTGAAAAAATCAGGTAACAACTATTTCTACACAAACTCATGCTCCCTTTTCTCAGTAAATCGTGCACTTTTGAGGTAGTCAAATCAATAAAACTTAGTTTCTCCCTATCTTATTTTTTTCTGCAGCTTTTAAGAATATTTTAGTCATGTCTGGAAGAATTATTTCTACCAACCATAATTCCTTCTGGCCTATGATGATTACAGGCCTCTTTATGTGATGTGGCCAAAGCAGCTATGTTGCATGCATAAAACAGATGCATACTAACTGTTTGCTTGCTAGAACCCAGGCATAAGTGCACTAAAACTGCGTAACTGGTGACAATGTGTGAGCATTTTATAACATCTTAATAGCACTAATAGCATTTTGTAACACAGCTAAGCCATAACTGGAAAAGGGCAGACACAGACTTGTGATACAGTTGCATGAATGGGGTGCAGGAAAATATGTGCAAGAAGTAAATTCTGCAGGCAGGAAACACAGCCTGGGAAACCAAAATAATCCTGCAGAAAGGATTCCTGCAGGAAGGTTGTCTAGTGGAATCAGAATAGCCCAGCAGAACAAACAGGAGTCCTGGAGTCACAGAAAAGTCACGGTTGGAAGGACCTCTGGAGAGTGTCTGATCCAACCTTCTGTTGAAGTCAGGGCCTCAGATTAGTTTATTCAGGGACCTGTCAAGTTGAGTCTTAAATATTTCCAACAAGAGACATTCCACCACTCTCTGGGCAACCTAATCCAATGTTTAACTTGTTCTCACAGTGAAGAATTTTTTTCCTTATATCCAAACCTAATTTCCCCTGAAGCAACTTGTGACCATTTGCTTTTGTCTTGTCACCCCACCCTTGTGGAGAGAATATAGCCATCTTCTCTATAACTGCTTTTTAGGCACTGGAAGACTGTGATTAGCTCTCCCCCCCCCCCCCCCCCCGAGTCTTCTCCTCTCTAGGCTGGACAAACCTAATTCATTCAACCTTCCTTCATATTTAAACTTCTCTAACTCTTTAATCATCTTGGTGGCCCTCCACTGGACCCCCTCTAGTTTTTCAGTGTCTCTTGACAAAGGGGACCAAACTGGACACAGTACTCCAGGTGTGGCCAAACAAGTGTCAAGTGGAGTGAAATAATCACATCCCTTGATCTGCTGGCTATACTCTTGCTGATGCAGCCCAGGATACATTTTGTCTTCATTGCTGCAAGGGCACATAGTCGGCTCGTGTTCAGCTTGTTGTCCACCAGGACTCTCAGGTCTTTTTCAGCAGAGTTAGACCCCAGCCAGTACAGCTGCTTGGGATTATTCCATCCCAGGTGCAGAACTCTAACTGTGCTAAGTCTCATTCTGCTCTTACTGACCCAATCTTCCAGCCTCTTTGAATGGTGGTACTTCCTTTTAGTGTGTCTACGTCTGAGTGTGCACCTGTGTGTGTGTGTGTGTGTACTACTGAGCTCTCCAAGTGTCGCTGTCTGAAAGTATTCTATCATATAAGCATATAAACAATGCAGGTTTGTATTACCTCTTGAGCTTATCTATGCTATGACCTTAACCAAAATACAAGCCCAGGTTTCTAGTTAATGGGGATAGAGACGGCACTCATATCCTACTCCAAATTATGGGAACACAACCTGGAAGCCCTAAGGCAAACCTCACTGCCCAGGCTGCTGTTTCTTCAGCTGTTCATGCTGGCCATTTGTCCCCATATCAGCAGACCTGCTGTAGAGAACTGGTACTAAATGCAGTTTTGTCTCGACATTGCTGCTGCTGCTGCTGCAGAGCTGCTACTGCCAAGGTATGTTGGGCAATGCTGCGCCAGCGCCCCCAGGAGCCGTCCGCGAGGTAAACAACCTCGTGCACCTGCATGGGGGAAAAAGGGCACAAAAAGGGCAGAAGGTCGCCTCTAGGGGAACAGTACGTTTGGCAGGAACCGCACGTACACATTTGCCATCTGTGCATGAGCAGGACACCCCCAGATGCCCCCAGCCCGTTTCTGGAAGGTTCCAAGAGGGCGGAGTGCGCATGACAGCTAATCTGCATGGCAAGTGAGGCAGCACCTCCCAGAGGCGGGGCAAGAACCTATAAGAACTGCAGACTGTGTGACTGGGGGGGCTTGTTTGTGAGGACTGAAGGTCTTTGGTGGAGTCAGCGGAACATCATAGGACTCAGAGTGGCGGTAGCTAGTTTCTTTTCTCCTTTTCCAACTTTCTCTATCTTTTCCCCTTACCCTTATTCCCCTCTCCCCTTCGCCTTTCCCCACCTTTTCTCCCCACTCCGTTGAAAATAAAGTTAAAAAGTTGTACGATATTTGACCAGTTTTAGCGTCTTAATCTCGTCCTTGGGATCGTAACGAAACCTTCCCGATACTGGATCGGGACACCTGCCCTCTGCTTTCAGCATCAGGGTAGAAATTTTCAGTCATTGTAAAAGACTTTTGCTGTCTCAAAAATCTGTCTCTACCCTAGGATTGTGTATATATGAGAAAACCATCTCATTTCTTTAGGATAACCTTCCCCAAGTCAGAATCTTCTCTATGTCTTACCTATTTTAGACTAAATTATCCTCCAATATCTACAGCTACTCACCTAAAAATATGTTTTTATTCTAGAATTAACAAATGCTGCTCACTTGCCTACAGCTTCTTCCATTCTCAAGTTGGAAAAATCATAGTATGTACTATCTCTTTAAAAAAAACCTTTTCCTTGTGGTGTTTTCTAGAACACAGAAACACTTCTGTCTTAAAAAGAAAGCATTTGCTTTATTTCTATGAGAATTTTGTGGGCTTCTGCTTATTTCTTTTCTCCTCTCTTGACCTATAACCTGTGAAATCATCTGAATGAAGCAGTCGTTTGACTCTGAAAAGAAAGGTCTATTTTGTCTGCATCTTGAGAAAGCAACAGGCAGTTTTCTGTACTGTCCTCTTCATTCGACACTTCTCAAGTTTGCAAGATACTAGATGAATCCATTCCTTCTTTAAATTACAGGTTATACCTGTAATAAAGTTTGGCTGTTAAACATCTTGAAACTTTAAAAAAAGGAAAGGAAACAAAAGCATTTGAAAGATGCGAGGGCCTTTTAATTTTGTTTCCTGATAAGCCACAGGTCCTTTGAGCTGTTAAGCAGCATTGCAGGCAATACTTATGCCTCAGTTTATAGAAGACTAACTTAATCAGTTTGGTATATGTAAAAATGATTTGAATTTGAGAAAAAGCATTTACCTATAAAAATGATTTAAGGAAGAAAAAAGCTGAAATACATCTCCAAAGTATTTGAGATCCTCTCGATTTCTTTTTGCTGTGATTCTTCTTTTCTGTTAAAGGCCTTCTTTTTTTGATGACAGGCACTCCAGAAACAAAACCTAAATATATATATTCATATTTTCTACATACATTAAAACAAAAAAGAACAGAATTTCTTTTAGAGTAAGGTTCTTCCTTTTCATCCCTTCAACCTACCTCAAAAAAAAAAAAAAAAAATCCAAACTCTGCACTGGCAATAGCTGTCAATAAGTGTTTTGACCAGGTAGGGATGGCTCTGCCAAAATTGTGTGCTGAAGAGCATGACATCATGAAAGGAAAGTCCTGAAATCTTACTCTGTGATGCCAAGTAATGTCACTAGAAAATGTTTTGGTTATATTTCTTCTAACTTCTCTTGGCCGAGTTGTATGGTGACTAGAAATGAGGCAAAACAGCAAAAGTGAATAAAGCTGTTCACTGCCCTTCACTGCTGATCATTTATTTATAAACACTCCAATGAAAGAAGGTTTTTTTCCACTTTGGGAATGTATATAGAACACACAATCGTTGACAGGAATCAGTCTTTGTAAACATGTTCAGATAAAGACCTCTCAATTTTACTGCATAAGTGATGGGAAAGAAAGGCATCATAGAGAAGAGGAAGGGAAAATAGAAATGAACAATATTAACTACGCCAGTAGAAGCAGAATTCTAATGCAGGGAATGGCAAAATCAACAGTATTAATCTTATAGCACTCCATAGAAGGAAAAGAAAACAACTTTTTTGCAAATGCACACTTTAGTAGCTTTTCATTTTTTTACTTTTCCTTTTAATCAATAGTCCCGGGGCTTATTGCAGCACTGTAATCTGTCATTCCTTGTTCTTAATTATAAACATTTATCTATATCCATAAGGGAACACAAGGATTCCTTATATGAACTCACATCTCATCAAGGAAATGTAGCATCAAACATCAATTATGGGGGAAGGAGCAGAAAAGCCACATTGTGATTCTCCTCTAGATCTGAAAATGTTGAAGATATGCACGGACATACACCAGACAGATTTAGACAGAACTCTCTATTGCACAGCAACCCATCCACAAATTTTATAAGGGGATATACTTGGACTTAAATCAGAAGCCAAACTTTCAAGACAATCTGTTTTCCAGCCTTTCCATATTACTACAGTTCTCCTAAATGTTAAACCTGGTATGAAGCTTATATCTTTTCATCCCTGCGTACCAACAGAAGAAAGATTTGCTTCATTTACACCTTCCAAATCAGCAAGATGCTTTGACACCACAAGTTTATGAGTCATCCCATGGATTTTAACACTCAAGCTCAAATGCAGTCATGTTCTCAAGTACTTTGTTGAATGAGGACCTTAAACTGTGTTGAAGGAGCTCATAAACCCAGTTAGCACTGAAAGCAAATATTAAATGCATCAATAGATAGTAGAAGATCAGATTGTTCCTTAATATCACATTACAGAGTAAATATTTCTGGAAGTTAACTTGGCCTCAAAATGGGTGGACCGAAAAAAAATTACGTTAAATAGCGAAAAATTGTCCAAGACTAAATTCACAGTGGGAAGTTACCCTGACAGACATGTATTTCTTGAGTAAAATGGGTATATTTTTATTGAGACTAACATTTAAAATATTGCCCACTAATGCGGTTCCATTGCTCATGCAGAATCCAATTTCTATTTACTCTGCATGTAGGTTACAAGAGGCGTTTAGTTACTGAAGGCAGGTCAATAACTGAATGCAGAAATGTGTATATTTACATTTATTCACAGTAATCTATCATTTAGCTGCTTGTACTGCATGGAGCCCTGTTATTGAAATATATTGCTTTTTCTCTATATAATTTTCTCCTGTCTTGTTTCATGCAGACTTTCTATTACATTTCTTGTGCCAGCCACCTCCACCCCTCTAATTGCTTCTCTTGCCAACAAACTCAGTGTTAAAACTCAGTAGACTGTTTTTCATAAACATCTGCTGAGAGGTTCAGCTTTTCCATTTCACTTAAAAAAAAAAATCCATGGACAAGAGTACAGAAGAAAACCCAGACATCACTGACTCTAAAAGTACCCCCACCGCACACACATACAAGTACCATGTAATGTTCATAGCAATGCTTGGAAATGCTTTGTTCACTCTGGATCAAGATCCAACAGGGACCAAATCAGAATCTCCCTGGGCATGATTTTTATGGGGTATTTGACCTCCCATAGAAAGTAGGAGAAAATCAGAGTTATCAGGCTACACTTATAGAGGTAAACACTTAAATCATGGCCTGCAAATATTCTTTCTGGGACTTGAGGGGAAAAAAAGGCTTTCCAGAAGAGTAACAAAACATTCGTAACCCGAAGTGCCTACTTAAACCGAAGGACTTTATTAGGTGCAAACATACTACACTCTGACAATTCCTTGATCCTTTTTTTTTTTTTTTTAACTACTGCTGTGTTTTGTGAATGTATCAAGTGTGTAAAATTCTGCAGTAGCTTAAAAGCAGAAATTCCTTTTTATTTTATATGTTTAATCATTTTCTTTACTGACTTCTGTTGTTTGGTTAACCTTTTGCCAATTTTGTTGTTCTACAATGATTCATTGAATTAAAAAGAAACACTTTTTTTATTTTTTTTATATATATATATATATATATAAATACACACACACACACACACACACACACACACACACACACACACACACACACACACGGCAAAGGACATTTCTCAGCTCTCACAGGAAGAAAGCAAACAGTGCCTGTACAGTCTTAGCTGAGCTTGAGAGAATTCCCTGCCTTACCCAGAGATCAGTATTCAGTTTTCTGCTGATCTTAGGGTTGTTGTGGCCTCTGAAATCTTTTGTATAGCATGCAAACAAGATGAACAAGTGGTGAATCAGCTTGCCTAGATGAACTACTTCACTGAGGAACTTAAGAGTATCTGTAAAAAGGTTAGATTTCGCACACAAGAAATGGTGTTCAATTTGTACTTTTCTTGTATATTGTAACCAGGATTGCACTGAGCGTTTTACAATGATGTCTACATTAACAAAAAGAACTCAAGGAAATGTTGAACTTTGTCATATTTTTCTATGCCTTCTCATTGTTTAATTTTATCCAAAACAGACATGACTTCAACCATTCTCAAACTGGTGTACATTAGTGACAATTCTATTTAATTCTGTTAGTGACAATTCTATTTCTGGAGTTACACTGACATAGGATCACCAAATCCCATGGCTCTTTTCAGCTAAAATGTAATTATGTCATATTTCTGAATTCATCTTCACAAAAAGGCAGAAAAAATAGCTAATAAATATAAAGTGAAGATTTAGACTGTAATTTATTTAAAATGTTTCTGTGTTGGTCATTGACATTTTGATCTCCTTAATTTGTTTTCTTGTTGGTAAAATTATCATAGAAGTTTCAGATAAATGGATATTCTGCTGTCACAAATTGCTAGCACAGTAATGAACTGTCAGGCTGTTCTTAACATATTCCCATTTGACTTTCCTTTAGCTATTAAATTAACTAATCACTTTCTTGTACTATGGATTTCTACCTTTGAGTATGTGTTGATTAAAGATCAGCATGCATGGTAGTTGGTCACCTGTTTGTAATTATAGCTCTAAGGCTTCTTAGTTGAGTGAACAGAGTCTGCTTCTGAATATTGGAAGTGGGTTTTTTCCTCATCGGAAGATGACTCTCGAGGATTGCATTGACATCGAGAGACAGATGTACTTTGCTTCTGGCAACAAAGAGTGGAGAAGTTGTTTTATCAAGAAGCGAACTCTACGGGCAGGTAAATTATGCTCAATGACATAGCTGATACAGGCATTTATGTCTCCAAGGTCATTGCTGGAGGATGACTTACACTTCTTGAATGACTGCCTGGTGAAAGCTATGGGTTCTGATGGTAAAGTCATTTTTTTAACGTTTGCGTATTTTTGTAATTTTTCAAGTCCCTTTCTAGATTGAAGCTGCTTTCCTAGCCAGTTGCCAATGTGTGATGATACTTCATTTGCTAAATTCACTACCAGGACTACTTACAAAATGTGTAAGCATCTAAGATTTTTTTTTCTTTTTAAAAATGTAATTATTCTTTAGGTGAATTCTACATATACTATAAATGCAGAAGATGGAAATCTTTTTTTGTTCATTCAAGTCTGGTGTGTGTTCTGCATGCCATCTGGCACTCACTAGCCAAAGGTATAAAGGAGAGAACAGGCATAACTTGAAAATGCCTATTAAGATATCATAATTCATTCTGCTTAAAATAAACACCCCAGGAATTTCTTTCTGTCAGTGCAGGTTTTCCCTTTTGGCTGTTTTGTTGCTTAAAGAGAATTCATAAGTTCACGATCCTTATGACCTAAGAATACAAATGATGCAACTAATATCTCGAGTCATGAGGCTGTAAACAGTTTAATCAAGAAGTGAATAGCTCTACTCAAGCAACTCTGAATTCCGCTGTAACTTTTGAAGAAAATGAAGGAAAAATCCACTCTTACTGCCATTGGAGGCATAAAATTCATATAGAAGGCCAAAATAAGACAGGACAAGTTCCTTACTGCTATGAAACTCACCAGTTAACTTGAGGTTCTCTTTAAAGAGGGAGTCAAGACAAATGTCACACTTTTGTCACTGACGGGTTCCTAAATGTATGTGACAGTTTGCCATATTTTGCGCATGTTCCATGAACTGTGGGCTGAAATCAGCATAGCTACCAGATAGATATCATTGTCAAGATCATTCAGCAAATCCTATTATTATGTTGTCAGAGTCTGAAGCTAAAAAACATGTATTCCAACTTACAGAAAAAATTATTGGAGTAATTTACAGAACAAACAGAAGAGTTTGCATATTCAGCCAACAGAAGCATAGCACTGTTTGCTCCCTGAAGGAGGGTGAGCCGGGAGCTGAGCTTGGTAATAAGGCCAGCAGGGCAGTGGCTCCACATGCAAGGGCCAAGCCCCACCACTAAGTCATGGGAGCAGGGCAGGTCCCACAGGAGGAACTCAGCTCTTCCAAGAGTCCAGCTCTCCAGGCACGTCCGTGGTCATGAGGCAGGTCTGAGAGCACGTCGGGAGATCAGTCCACATGGCAGGGCCCAGTTCTGGGTCAACAGGCTTCGGGGCCAGGCACCAGCATGGCTGCGATGTAGACATGGCATAGCCCAGGTGGGGAAAGGGTGCAAGCCTCAGGTTCAAAGAAGCTCCCATTAAGACAGCCATTCTTTTTCAATGTTCGTCCAGCCACAGATGGTCACATGTATTTTACATCCAAAACATATATTTTACATCCGAAAAAACCAAGCTTCTGAAGAGTTTCCTAAAGATCCTTCTATCAACAAGCAGATATGGCTGCATTGCAGTCTCTCCAACTCAGGCAAGATTTATTGAGATTAATGTGGTGCAGGAAACCCAAATCAAGTGGCAAGACAGACTTGGTGATTTTTACAAAATTAGGTGACAGTGTGGATTCTGCCACCTCATTTAGTGACGGCAGTGTAACAGAACAAAAAGATATCATCCTCATGGATGATCCTCACCTCTATTGCAAATATGTAGCTGGTCCTTATCCTCTAATTTACACTTGGGAAGTCACTGCAGTCTTTGGGTAAAATCACTAGCACACACAACCTTGCATGTTGTTTTTCAGGGTATTTAAGTAACGCCTACCCTAAAAAAATGTTGTTGTGTTTTCTGAGGCAATTCCCTTGCAAGGGTACAGAGAATGCTATTGAAAGCAGCAAGAGTATACTGTCAGTATAATACCTCTAACTCAGCTACTTTCCAGGGAGATTTTCTTCGTGGAATTTTCGCTTTCATATCAGGGCTGAGATTTCGGGAAGATAAGCTTGCTTGGATACTACTGTGGTCAGCTCTGTTCTACAACTGCTTTTTCTATCAGGAACCTCATAAGATATAATCTTAAAAATACCAGGTTTTCATTTGGTGGAATTTGCCATCAGCAGGAAATCGTCATGCAAGGGCCCAGTAAATAGTACTGTTTATCAGAAAGGAGACAAGTATTTGTATATAATCTATTGTAACTCCAAAAGATAAAGACACCTAAAAACTTGCCAGTATATCCATGTTACAATAAAACAAAAACAAACTACCCACATCTTTATCTCTACAAAATATTCAAAGAGTGAATTTTTTGCAGACTTTGCCTGCTCATGAAATGCTTGTGTTCAAAAATAAATATCCTCTCTTCTTGTTCTGGTATTTATACATCTGCTGGTAAAATAAGAAAATGAAGGTGAACTTTTGACATAATTATAGTCAGTATCTGAAAGTGGAGTATGTATTTGAAAAAAAGCCTTTAAATGTTAATTTCTTCATTTTTCAGTCTTTTTTCCCATCACTTCCTATGTACCAAACCCATGAAAATCAAATAAACATATCAAATGTCACCAGCTTCTGGTTAATGTCAAATATTGAGGCACTGCATAAGGTTTCAGGTATATCTCTATTAACTTTGTAGCCTCACTCAAAGTTTATGGTATTACTATGCTGAGCTGTTTCTGAAGCATCAACAAAATAAGTACAATCTTCAGGTACAGAAAGTATGATTTTTTTCCAAGTGATCATGTTTCCTATTCAGCTAATGGGAAATAATGAAATGATGCCCTGAAGACAATGGTGCTCTGTTGAAAATTTTTAAAATATACTGTACGAGTGTTTTCAATAGTTACCGAGCTTGTAGTATCTCTTGTGACTGTCAGCTGTGAAATCCAAGTATATGACAAAGAGACAAAAGAAGTTAGCGTCGCCATTAGGTACAAAAATAAGACCAAAACAAATCGGCTTGTAAACTGTTGAACCTGTCTCTAGCTATCAGCTCATCATGATCAGGCAGCTTCCAAGGTGTAGCACTTGCAAAAAATCTACAACATTTTATTCTTCAAAATGTAATTACACTGATTTAAATATGTGTTAGTTGGTTTATACCTTATACAGTTGTAATCTTCTTTTGGGTACTTAAAATCTGAATAAGCACTGAACTGATTTATATGAAGTTTTTTTCAGATTTTCATGGACCTGGGCTTGCTGTCTCAATCCTATAAATGTATATTGTTTCTTACAAAACAAATCATACAGGTAGTGAGACTCTACTTACCGACACGTATGTTTAACTTCATCACTGGACTTCATCAGAATATTCCAAGGAAGCCAAACTATAACTGGAAAGTTTAAAAATTATAATTCTGTTAAAAGCTAATGTCTGTAAGACACCCTTTCCAATGCCAGAGGTGAGAAAACCATATTTTATACAAACAATCTATTAAACCTTTTCCCTTTAAGGAGAGTCTCTTGCTTTAATAAGTAAGCAATACACACAAAGTCTAGCTTCAAGACAACAGTAAGATTAAAGTATAGAAACTAAAAGAAAATAATATGTGGGAAGAGATTAGCCACCTTATCTAAAATTCTAATTACTTTCTTCATGGGAAAAGATATAATACGAAGTAATACTGTTCTGTAACTATTATATGAAATATTTGCCTGAGAATGGTAAATATTTGAAGCAATATCAGCCTTGCAATAACATTTTTTAAATTTCTATCCTGATAGTTTAATAAATGGTGGAAGTATTGAATATAATGATGGAAGAGACTACTTTAGACCACCATAGGAAGCCAACAAATCTAGACTTGTTTACAATATATATAAAGTTTTCTGAATTAATTCCTTTCTTTCGATTTCAATTGGAGCAGAAAAATTCCAAATGTAGATTTGTAAATTTCCAGAGAAAATCACTATTTCAGAATCCTTGATTAATTATTTCAGTGGTCACTTATTTTTAATATTAAGAATTTGTACTTCATTGATAATGAAATTTTGCTAAGCTACAGCTTAAACCATTTGGTGTTATAATAACAATGTGTTATAATAACTATATGTAGAGAGCATAAGGTGTGAAGATCCCCATATATGTATTTATAAACTGTGATCAAATAACCCGTTAACCATCTTTTGGTTAAGCTTAAAATATTGAGCCCCTGAAATCTTTCACTCTAAAAAGCATGTTTTCTGTATGCTGTACATAGTTTATCTTAAGGAATTGATAATTTTGATAATCATCAAAATATCATAATAGATAAGTTTGCTCTTGCAAAGGAGTAGGGCAGATAAGAATAGTCATTTCACAATGTGATATTCAACACAGTTAACCACTAGCAAGGAAATGAGCTAGAGATGCTAAACAGAAAAAGTCAGAATTTTCTGAAAGAATGTAATAATTCATCATATGAGTTCATAATTTTGTATAGAATAGCATTTGCTTTATATAGTAAGGTGTTCACTTCTGTGCCATTTATACACAGTCAATTCAGTTGGAATAAGTGGAATTCATATTTTTTTCACTGAAATAAGATAATGGGATTTAGCGTTGATGTCTGCAATGATCTGCAAGAAAAAATCGTGTAACCTTACAAAACAATTTTTGTCTCCTTCTTGAGCAATTAGTCCCTGACACTGATGATTACACCTCTGCACATATTGATAATTATGCCTTGCTTAGTAATTTTAGGAGGTTATTGAAAAAATTCTTCATGATCTATGCTGATTAAAGTCATACCTTCTTGCACAACTTATGATGGGTATGTTAAGGTGTTCCACACAGTTGTTTCAGAAATGGAGGCCACCTGCTTATTACACCTATCCTAGTAGTTACCATTAATAGAAATTCTCAAAGTTTTCATTTCAAGAAAAGAGACTGCTAATTCCTCCTATCAGCTGTGATGGGAAAGCATCCTTTATAACGATATGCCCTTCCAAATCATTAACAGCATGGATAAACTCTCCTTTTTCACCTCTAGGTGATTTTTTTTTGATATGGCTAGCACATAGAAGACGAGTGTAACTATAAGTAGTTAGTCTTTTCAACATCCCTATATGTTCTATTTGCAGACCCTATGATCTTTTAGTTAGTGAATTAGTAGGGCTACTGACCTCACCGGCCTCTCGCACAGTTGTGTCCAGCTGGGCTTGGGCAAGCAGTAAGTTTTGTATATTATTACAGAAAACCCACAGTGTGCCAGGCATAATGCAAGGACTGTATTCCTAAATCCTGTATTTCTTTATCTGAGGCAGCTGATTCCTGACAGGGAGTACAGACACCTTTTTGAAAACAGTCAGAGACTAACTATTTCCTAGACTAAGTTTACTGACTTCAGCAATATTTCACTATGAGTAAATCTGAATTTTTTATGATATATGTAGCATATTATTGTTATATATTAGAAATAATTCATTTGGTTATTTCTTAAAGAGTTAGTTAATTGCAGTATTTCTTTGCAGTTTGCTTTTCACCTGGATGTCGTGTACAAATTGTGAATAATTTCCATTACATTTTATATTATAGTCTTTAGGTATATATATTTAGTTCTATACATTCTATAACTGTATTGATAATTTCAATAACAGATATGTATAAAATCTTAATTTTAAGCAAAAATTTAAATTACTGAGATTAGGAAGAAAAGCTCCAAGCATGTTAATAGTATTGTATATATTTATCACATGCCTCTGTATGTGACTTCAGAAGCAGGGACTAGGAAGGGAAAAAATTGCTGTTTTTAGCTTTTTTCCATTTAAGCTTATTTTACCTCTTCTGCCTTTCAAGCACTTAAAGAATAACTCAATCCTCAGATGTAATGGTGCTCAGATAATAAGATGATAAGAACCTGGTCTCAATAAACACTAAAATGTCCGGTGTACTAATGAAATCAGCAAGGTTCGGTAGCTTTTTGCTGTAGAGGATGAAAACTTCCTCCCTGAGATGTAACCTGTGCAGAGTGCCCAATTATCCACTGGCAAAGGTGTATTACCTTTCAAAATTTCATTTCAATGGCAGTGTTACATAACCCATTGCCTGACAGTTTCTGTGAGATCTGCCATGGAAGCAATTCACATCTAGATCAGGTCCTAAATTCTACTAAATAGAAAACAAGCATTTTTTCCACTCTATTACATTGCCAGTGTAAACAGTATTTTGGCAGCAGGTTATCACAGAGTTTCAAAATACTTTCTCTACAATCCATGTTTAAATTTACAGTGACATCGAAGTAATGACTCTTAGCTGCATAGGAAAAAGGCTACAGATTTTCTTACCATATGAGATACAGTAGACTTGTGGATTCACAGATGCCCAACAAATATTTCTAAAGAAATTTAATATACCATACAACAAAGTTTGAAACCTGACTGCCTAAAGTTAGGATTCTATGCTGATATTTACATCTACAAAGAACTAAATACATCCTCTTTTACTGAACTGCTGAGCATCTGACATTTCAGTTGAAGAAAATGAGTTGTAAGTGCTTAGCACTTTGGAAAACCAGACCTATAATACCTTTTTCAGTAAGTAAGCACAACACACAGTGCAATACAATTAAATGTGTATGAGCCTAGCTTTAAGCACATAGTTTTAAAATCTTTGGCTGACATTTCCTAACAAAGATATATGATTCGCATATTTAACATTATTTAGATTAAAGTGAAAATGAAATAATATTTACATTAAACTGGTTCTCAGACTGGTATTTCTAGAAGCCTCAAACCTCACATTAGTTGACTTATGTTTTTAAAGGTTAGTCCAAACATTGCCAAACTAGTGTCTTGTAATAGGTGTACCTGGAATCAAGTTTTCTGGGACTTAGATTGTGGTAAGTGTCACAGGATGAAGCTGATACGATTCACTGAAGAGAAAGGACAAGAAAATCATGCAAAGACGGGTTTTATACATTTGGCTTGAGACTGCTATTCCTCTGATATAGTACTGAATCTCCAGCTGAAGACAATGAAGCATGTTGCTGGATCAAGCGTTCATTTTGATTAATTAAATTACATTTCCTGAGGATCACAAGTCATTTCTACAAAATGTTGCATAAAATCCAGTATGCTATCTCCAGAGTTTACACTTCCTCTACAAATGCACATGCTTACAATTTTTCCTGGGCGTGTGTTCTTTCTTGCCCATTAAATTTCATCAGGGTTAATTTTTCACAAAAAAACCAACTGTATCCAGCTTTGTGAAATCTGGGCTGATGTATGAGGTGGCACTGTTGCACAGGGATGGCCAATTAGGAGGTGAAGTTCAACTAAGGACATGAGCTCCATTGGATTTGACAACTGACAACTAACACAGGGGCTAAAGACATGACATGAAGAGGAAGGCAGAAGTGACGGTGACAGGACTAAGCTGCAGCAGTTCCTGGAGAATGTGCAGTTAAGGTGGAGAGCAAGTTCTCTCTAGCCTTGCACTGTTTGTGATGAAGCAGAGGCTGAGGGAAGTCATTTACATTGCTCCTCTTACCATTGCCTGCATCCCACCTTGCTGATGTTTGTTTCCAGTGATCCAAGTCAATCCTGTTATAATCTCCTGACCTCCAGAGTATGTAGACGCCCTGTGACACAGATGCAAAAAAATTTCTTGATGCTGGACAGGTCTCTACCAGGCTCTCCTCTCATCTCTGTACCTTCCACCACAATGAGCATTAGACCATGAGCTTCATCTGGAGGCAAAGGCTCAAAATCCATGGGAATGAACTTAGACAGCCCCTCGCTGTCAGTCTTGCCCAGCATTTGTTGAATCACACCTGTCTAGGCATAGCCTCTGCTCTGTTGTTAGTTAAAACATTTTCCCTGGAGGAGAAAGGTGAGATGCCGTGGAAAATGGAGGCAATGAAAGTGCATCACCTGGAAGTTCTTACATAACTGTCCTCCACAGAGTGAGGAAACAGGAAGCTCAGGAATTGAGCAGTAGGAAGACAGGCATTTTCATGTGAGGGCCTAATTCTCTGGAGTAGGGTGAGCAATCTCCATGATGGTCTGGACTGGGAGAAGCTCTGCAACAGGATGATTGGGAGGTTTGGGTGTGTTTTGGATTCTGGACTGGAGGCAGGAAGGGAGCTGGGGACCTCGGCAGACAGAAGCTCAGCATGAGCCAGCAGTGTGCCCCGGCTGCAGAGACGGCCAGCAGCCTCCTGGGCTGAGCTCACAGGGGCATGGCCAGGAGTTGGAGGGGAGGGATTATCCCCCTTCACTTAGCTGTTGTAAAAACACATCTGGAACACTGTATTCAGGTTTCAGCTTCTCCTGTATAGGAAAGACACTGACTAATTGGAGTGAAATCAGCAGAGGGCCCCAAGATGGTTGAGGCTGGAGCCCTTGCCTTGCGAGGAGATGCTGAGGTCCCGGGCCTTGTTCAGCATGAAGAAGAGACAGCTTTGGGGAGATCTAACAGCAGCCTGTGCATGCCCCAGTCTGAGCGGGTTAGCAAGAAGACAGAGCCTTAGTCTTCACAGCCATGCATTGTGGGAGGATGAAAGGCAATGAGCATAAACTGAAACAAGGAAGGTTGAGACTAGTCATAAGGAAAATCAAATTCCCTATATGGACAGGTAAGCAATGGAACAGGCTGCCCAGGGAGGTTGTGCCATCTCTGTCTTTGGATATTTTCAAGACAGGCAGAAAGAATGACATGATAGCTAGAAACGTTGGTGCTTAACTGATTTTTCAGTGTTTTTAAAAAAAATCTCCTATGCGTTTTTGACCAATGCCAACTCCCACAGAGGCTCAAAAACGGAGAGCTGTGTCAGCTCTGAATTTCATAATATTTTATACAGCAGCTGGGGTCAAGATGAATGTTTTGTATCATTATTTAAAATATATTTTTAATTTTTTAAATTGTTTTCTCTGACTTTTGAAGGATTTGTTTTTCAAGTTTCTAATTTTTATCCTTTGCTTTCATTGTAGTTCTTTAATTTCCTCTCCATCTATTTAAATGCTCCAAACACATATGTACAAACATGAGAAGCACTATTTGGGGAAGGGGGAAAAAAAAACCACACACACACATAATGGTTGTATAATCCCAAAGCTGAATAAACTATTCCTTACTCTTTTCTGTCTGGGAGCAGTAGGAGCAGAGCTGCTCCATAAGGGGGGTGAGCCAGGAGCCGAGGGTGACCACAGCACCAGCAGGGCAGGGCCTTCAACGAGAGGGTAGCAGGGCTTGGTCCCATAGAACCTGAGCAGGGGGACAGAAATGGGTCCCCAGTGATCAGCTGAAGGCAAGGTAACAAGTCAGGTCTGAGGCTAATCCAGGAAGCACAGTCAACAAGTCAGGGATAACAAGAGCTGGGGCTGAAGCCCAGCGCTGCTGCAGCGTTGTGGGGCAGAGACTGATGGCCTCAGGCTGCTGGTGCCCTTGGGGACCTGACATTTTCTTTCTCTCAGTCTGCTCTCTGCAGCAAGGTAAAATATTAATCTCATTGTTATTCTCTCTTTAATTTCACTATAAACTCTTAGCTCCGGCTGCTTACTTACTTCATCCTTTTATCTTGCTTCTGATTTAAGTGACAAAAATTGTAAAACACTATACGTGCTGAGATTGTCAGCATCTCCAAAAAATGAATCAAATTAGAAAGTTTCTCACCAATTCAGTTCTAATCCAAGCGATAGCTATACTTAGTAGTCATGCATTTCCATACTGCTTATCCACTACTAGCTGAGAAACTACTTTTGTGGCGTAGTCTATGAACACAGAAATCTCTTAGGATCTTTTCCAAGGAAAGACTTGATGCAGCTTTGGAGGAAGAGGTTTTCTATAAATATTTTTTCCATTGCTGTTCATACAGCTACTAACTAGGTCTACAGGTATTTCTTTTTGTTTTATTTTTATTGTAATTTAACTGGCCATTTGTACAATGATTCTAATTACTCACCTTTTGTTCTTCAACTTACCAGTGTCAAAAAGGGAGTATCACTTTTGAAATGAATGTAGAATATGCAACAGAGAACCTACACATTGTTTAAAGAAGGTAATTGTGCCCTTTCGGTCAAGAGAGAAAAATGGAGCGACAAACAGGGTCTATGCTGTGTGTGTGAAAAACCATTTTGCCAGCTGGAACAATGAAAATGTTTACAGTATGTTCACAACATGATTTATTGGAGTTTACAGCTCTGGGATGGGTACATTCTCTAAGGTACTAGATTGCCTGGAGCCTACACATTTCACCATGTTCTTAAATCGCTTCCAAACTACCTTTAAAGTATATTAGATATATTTGCTAAGCCTTCTTGTTCTCTGACAGCCAGAACCACAAATACAATCTGTGGAATCTATGCGAACAGATGGATGTAAAAAAAAAAAATCCTTGCCTTGTAAATTCACCCCAGATTCATGACCAATGACTTGTAGATGTGTTTTCTACAACAAGTGGCAGTATGCTAACACTTTGATATTACTGGAAGTAATGCTTAGCTGACAGATAATTTTTCTGTGTGTATAACACAGTTTTTACGTCCAGGAATAATAAACTTATTTTTGTGATGAGACAGTGTTTCCAAAGGCTGACTGAAGGTCTACGAAATCCCTGAAGTACAGCCCAGATACAGAATAAATCAGAGCACATACATAGCATCATTCTTGCCCTAAACAATCCATCTTCCCTAAACAGCATGGGTGAAGAGAGGATCTACACTATTTCAGAACAAAGTTCGGAGGTCATGTCTACAGAGGTGGGCGTAGACAGACACAACCTGGAGACAAGACATTATTATCTGGACAAAGCACCACCGTAGTGCAAATATATGGTTTTGAAAACAGGGCTTCCTCAACTCCAGCTAACTCAGAACATGAACAGAGTTCATTCATGTTTGCCTGCATTTGGTGGCGTAACTTGCCCTAAAGCAAGGTTTGGAAATGTCTGTGTTAAACCATGACACTTTTTGCACAGGCACTGTTCACCCGTGTTAGCTTGGCGGGGAACTGATACCTACTGCAGTTTCTAAGGCACATGAATAGATATTAATGACTGCTCAATGTATAATGAAGGTATCTCATTAATGACTATCACACTTCTGTAATCTGAGAGGAAGTCACTCCAAAAGATAGAGAACTGTTTGACCAGTCACAGAGATCACAAATGACATGTACAGTTACATATGCCTTTGACAGAACTTTAAGCTGCACTATGTACAATTTTACATGTCAGATTTTCAGTGACATTAGGATAAAAGGACAAAAAACAGCAAAAGATCTCTGTGTTTCATTTACATTTCACCCTTCTCCTCTACCCTTTGTATGTCATTGTAGCAGTGGCAAAATGTAAGTAGGCCTGAAAATGTAAGTTGTCATTGTTACTGCTTTCATTTTGTTCTATGCATTTTTATATATATATATATATATATAAACTGTTTCATTTCTTTACCTATTTTGCATCTTTCCTCCTTTTGTCTAGTCTGAGGTGTTAGGCAAATATTTTCAATATATGATGCGATTTCCTCTTTTCTTTTGTATGACATCTATTTTTCTGGATACAACATGGTTATTTTATTTGCTCCTAATATTATTACTAACTTGGCAATATATGTATTCATACCATATATATACAATATATACAATAACATAATAATAACTTTATAAATTTCTTTCATTAGGAAAGCCCTTTAATCAGCCTTTATCTAAAGCAAAGGAGTAATTGCTCTCCTCTTATCTGCCATCAGGGAATTCTTTCAGAAACTGAAGACTTTACTACGGAAGTAAAATTCATAAATTTAGCATTGTGACAGATAAAACGTTTATAACAGTGATTTAAAGCATTGAACAAAATGCGGATGTGTTGATAGCCGAAGACTACATCACCCTAAACCCACTCAGGAAATAAAAGATGACTGCTTATGTTTACCTGAGATTAATGATAAAGCTAGAGCAAAGAGCAAGAGACCTATTCATCTTACTTAGAGATAGACAGAGTCCTGCTCTTGTGTGGGCTCTCTCCTCCTGCAGGGAGGAGAGAATTATACACAGTGTAAGCGTCAGAGCCTTTGAACAGTCATGAAAAAAGGAGTAGCAAAATGATTTTCAGTGGCTTTTGAGAGGCTCTGGAAAACCATTACTGAGAAAAGGCAAAAAGCAAGTGGGAGGCTGGCCTGGAGTGCTGCTACACCTCTCACTGCAAAGCCAGCTGCTTTAGAAAGCAGAGCCACCTCCGAGAGGACACACTAACACGAACGGACTGCAACAGACATACTAGGAGCAGAAGAGGATTTCAGGACTCCTTCAAACCATTTAAAACAGTTAGTGAAAGTATTCACAAAACACAAGCAGACAGGAGTTAAGTAACTAAAGAAGAAGATTAAGGTTTTGGGGAAAGCTAATGCACAAGAGCAGCAGAAGATTGAGAAGCAGGCCAAAAAGAAAAAAAAAATGTAATGATGACCACAGTAGATCTGTTCACTCTTCTTACTAGAAGCTGTTTCCTGCTGAGCACTACTGATTCACAATGGCATATATACTCAGGTGAAAATTAACTTGAAGGAGTTATCTAGGCAGAAAATAAGTCTCAGAAATATCTTGAAAGAGGAAGACTAGAAATAGCCAAGGTAAGTGAACACACTGTACACACACTCATAACATTATTATTTCAGCTGTATCTCTTAGATTCAAAGAATTTGGAATATAATTGATTTTTACACTTTTCAGGACAGGGAAGAGCTACTATTCTCAAATAGATGGTAGGCATTTAGCCTCAGCTGTTCTATGTAAATTGGTAAAAGTGTGTATTTTTATTCTGTGTATACCTATGTTGATATTTATATTGATGTTTGTATGTATTCTGGAAAAGATAACATTGCTTTCCATCTTCCTAATATAGAAACATAAGAGTTTCCCTATGCATTTTCACTTCCATGGGCATTCACAGAGTTTGAAGACAGAAAGGGCCATTAGATCATTTCTTCTGCCCTCTTGTATACCAGAAAAAAATGCATTTTCTCCAGTGATCCTTTGATGGAGTCTAGTAACTTTTGTTTAGCTAAAACTCATTATCCAAAAAGGCATCCAATTATAATTAAAAGATTAATAGATAGAGAGTGCATTTCCCTTCACAGCTTCCCTTCCCCAGGGTTAATCACTGCTTTGTTAACAGGGTACATGACATTTCCAATTTACCTGACTTCAGGTTCCAGCTACTGGTTCCTGTTACACCTTTTTTCTAACAAATTAAATATCCTAGTACTTTTTCTTCATGGATAGGGTTGTACACTGTAACTAAGTTCCCCTTTTTAAAAACTTAAATAGATTGATTTCTATGTATTCTTCAAAGAAAAAAATTTCTTCACTCAGAGGATCACTTCCATGGCTCTTTAATATACTCCCTCTCTTTTTTCAACATCTTCTTAAAAGGGGGACATTGGAAGAGTATAATATTCCAAAATCCACCCAGACAGTGTATCTGCATGGGTCATTAGTCCTAATCAGCACTTCCCTATTCATAAAGCTATATTTTACATTATTTTTATACAGTATCATGCAGTCTTTATTAAGTCACATTCATGTTTGTCTACTCTGGTTGTCTAACCTCTACGTTCTTTTCAGAGTCACTTGCCCAAGCATTGTAATATTACTCTGTAATTTTATTCCTAAAACATGTTTTACTAAGTTCTATTACAGAAATTTACTAGCAGTTGAGGACCTTGCTACTGATGTAGCTCAAACAAATACAAAAGACAAAAAAAGAAATAGACTCTTTGTATAGACATCACTAAAGACTGTCCCCAAGGTAAGTGTGTAAACGACATGTAGGCCTCCTTATTATTTGAAGTGTCGTGTAAGAGAAGGTAAGGAAAGAAATAAGATGAATCCAAATGCAATAAACAAGTATTAAATAAATGTGGCTTACATTTTCTAGCATAGACTGAGTTTGGTCTAGGCCATCCTGTTTTGCAGCCTTTAGTAGATTGTTATTTAGCATAATAATTACTAACACTACTAACATAATAATTACTAACATAATTACTAACATTTTACCCTGCTGATGGGCTAGGGAGTAACAAACTCACTAAGCTGCATCAGTCAGTCTCCTGAAACCTTCTAATAAAGCAAATAGTCAGCATAAGAAACTCTTATTCACTGAATAGGTGTGACTTACATTCCTTGTTTCCAGATTTATAATTCTGCATATGGCTGTAGAGAGTAAATGTTTATTAAGTGGATCACTTATCAAATGACCCAGACAGTTTTGTTTGACTATGTTCTCCTTCTTACATTTCATTCCACTAACTTTTATGGCAAATATAAATCTTCTGAGCAATGACTTTCATATTTATTACCACATCTCTGATATTAAATAGCACCAGTATCAGACCCTGTGGAACCTGTCTGAAATACTCTCTCATATGATTATGGTTTTCTTCTGTAGAAAAAAGTAGAGATTTGACAATTATGCAATTCTTAGTTAATGTGGTGATGACCAATGATGCATTCCCTACTCATTTTCATCAACAAAGTTATCCTAGAAGCACTTAAAAAAAAATAGTTCTCCTTTTATTGTTATAGGTGAAATGTGACCCATTCTTACACAAACTGCCATACAGCTGTCCATAACTCTTCTTCATAGATGTTTACAATTTGAAGCAACCTATACTTCATAACACAAAGTGGTCTCAAGCAATGTGTAGAAAAAAGTAAATACATAAGCATCACATCCTGCTCATTCATATGATGACCTTGCTTTTAGGAGGTACTTATGAAAGTAATCTGAGTCTCAGCTATGATGGGATTTGAATTCTTAAAGGGGAATTGGCATTTTTGTTTGTCCCTCCCCTTCCCTATCCTCTGAGAAGCTGAAATTATATCACAGTAGCCTGAAAAGCAAGTAAAAATAAGGATCTGCAGAATTAGGTCTCTCATTATTCCTCATCACTTATATTTGTTGTAGAGTAATTGGTAGCTGTGATCTAATAAATTGTGCCCTATGCTATTTCATTTAAACTCTGTAGGTCAACATACCTGAGTATCTCAAGGACAAGACATATTTCTAATGTATTAATATATTTTCTCACTTTTAGTTCCTGTGTCCAGTTTTATTTATCATATTTGTGCCACAAATATGCAGCTATACAGCCATTTTTAGCTATAGCACAACAGTAGTCATCAAAAACGAACCATTCAGTATTTAGCATTCTTGTGATACTAAGAAACGTGAACATTTAGTTCTTGATTTTAATTACGAAGCATGCATTTTATATAACTCTCACCGATTAACACTGTTCTTTGGTTCCTTAAGCAAGTAAGCATAGTGTGAATAAGATTCAAGATTTTAGTAATTTCTGTGTGTATTTATATATTCATTTCTGTCAGCTACAGTAAGTCAGATCTGTTGACATTTTCCTCAAGCAAAGATTTTGTGTGAAATCCAACTCATGACTCTCCTGCATACCAAGGCTAGTTAAATCTTCATATACTTCAGACATTCTGTTTTTGTCCAAGAGAAGCTACCTTATTCTCTGTGTGCAATATAGCCATAGGCTGTCATTACAGAGCAGAATGAAGAAGTTACCTTAGGAAACATGGATAATAGAGCCAGAGCCCCTGTTGTTTCTGGGTTCGTGTTAGGTTCTCTGTTGTCAGTGCCAGAAGATGCCTCTAAGCACACACATCAGGATGAGCATAAGGGATTCTTGACTACTTAAAATCTGAAGTTGTACTACCCTGAATAAAAATTATATTTTTTTACCTGCTTCTCTGTAAGCATTTTTGGGGGCATAACTTAGCTTTTTCGTGTACTGTTAAGTCATTAACATAACGAGGACATGTCTTTCACTTGAAACTCTTAGAAGCCACAGTAACAATTAATTACAATTTTTCCTGGAAGTTATCTAAAACTCAAGTGAAACAGATCTTGTTAGTATGTATGGTATCTAAAAATCAAGGTATTTGTGTTAAAAAACAAAAGTACGGATTGAGGAACTTAAGGATTTAATTTTAGGAAAAAAAATGACCAATAATAGGTATAGAAAAAGCGCATTGCCATCTTAAGAATTTGAGTAGCAAGTGTACCTACATGGCACAGTAATGTATGTTACAACATTTAAATATTAAATGCTAGAATCCCTGACATACTATATTGGGTACATAAGGTCCCTGTTTGAACCTAATACTTGCTGACATCTGAGCCAACTCAAGCTTAGATGAATCATTATGCTGTTTATAAAACTGCTGTCTTCTGGTTCACGAGCAGTTATTATGTGTTATAATAAATACCAGAGTTTTTTCCGTCTATTGATTTTGTCTCTCTTTCCCCTGAAAGTATAGGCAGTATCCTTTCTGACCCCCTTATCCTTTCTGATCCCCTTGCTTAGGTCCATCCAAAATACCATGACAGATTAAGACAGCTTTAGGTCATGCAATCTTTTCCCTTGAATCAGATTCACCACATATTTATAATATTGTTTCCTTTAAAAAGTGTTACAAAAAGATTTATATATATCAGTTGTAATACTGTGTTGCAATGAATGTCAAGCTGCATTTTCAATCTTCACAGGAAAATATAGTTCTGTTAAAATCAGCTGAATAGTCTAAATCCTGAATTATTCTGGACAAGATTCTGCCTTTGCCTTTCCCTGTCTTCTTTCCTTTTCAGTCTTTCTCTTCCTCTTCCTTTCTTCTTTCTTCCTTCTTCTTTACTTTTTTAGCTTTTTTTTCTTTCTTTCTTCTTTTCTTCTAATCTTTTTTGGCTCATTTTTGACATGATTAGAAATAAAATTAAAGGAGATTTGTTTAGATGTTCTTTAGATAGATAATGTTTTTTTGATAAATAAAATCTAGCCCTCTGTATGGTTTATGTTATTTTATCTTTGAACAAAGATGAGGAGGAGAAAAGAACCATCCTTTGAACAAAGAAAGCTCCCTATTAAATACTATTCCAGGATGGCTTTTGAAAATCTTTACATTTTAAATCTTTTTGACAGCCTCTTAAAATAATCTGGTTATTGGTAGGGGATAATTATATCAGTCTACCATCAATTTTCACTTACACTGCTGCAGTTCACCAGAATTAAATGGATTATATGTGATCATTAAGAACTGCTAAATTTAATGCCATATTGGGAGGTAAAATGACTTAGTCATATTTTAAACCTTAGTGAGAGCTTTGAAAATGGTGCAACTCAAACTACAGTGCTATTCAAACTCAGCACTGGAGACAGTTCAGTGTTCTTGCTTAGAAACATCACCAGCTCATTTGAATTCTGTTTGTGCCTGTGAACCGCCTGTGAAAGTTTCCAGCCTCTTGTTCTTTGGGGTTATTTACTGACTTTAATGCTGTCTTATTACTTCCCTTTTTTTTTTTTTTCTGCCAGCTCCTTCTGGTATGTTAAAAATTTGAACTTGAATCGATGAGAAAGTCTAAAAGACATATAGGGGAAGATGTTGTAATGCTTTTTTTTTTTACTATTTTCAGATTGGACATATTAATCTGTATTAGTAAGAACAACCAATTCATTAAAGCAGACATTTTCATCAGATTCCACAGACGGACTTTGTATTTCATTCAATCTGTGCGCTCTTTAGGAAAGAGGGGGCCTTTTCTCCTCCTCCTGCTTCATAGCAGAAAGCAAAGCTGTAAACTGTGGACATTTTGTTGGCACAAAACAGCCCAGCTTTAGAAGGAAAACTTTCCCGGAGTTTACACTTCTTTTGTTAGATTAAACCCATCATACCTATGGTGGTGCTTTGGGAATCTGCGCGTATAAATGAGGATGAACAAAAACTTTGTGGATTTGCACAGACAGTTTGTTAAGGAAAACATTTTCCCAAAAGAAAAATTCAATGTGGGCTAAAATCCACATTTTCCGCCTGTGCATTTTCATGTAAGTCCTGCTAGTAAGTCTTGCTAGTTGTGTAAAATCCTTTAACCCACCTATGAAAATTTAAGTAGAATGGATGGAAAAATGTAAAAACAAAAGGAAACATAGATTTCCAAAAACATTTAAATTGAAATTCAAACAAGATCGCTAGCATTATTTAACAGGTCACTTTCTGCATGAAAATTTCTATAGGAAAATCTATCAGTATTTTTTAGATTAATATTCTAAAAGTTTATCTATATTATTTGCATTTTCAGCTCCAACTTGGATTGTTATATCAATAAGATTCAGAATCACCATTCGGTCCTACAGACTGGAAGGCAATACTGAATCTCATTCAGTTGCAGATATGAACCTTATTCCTTTTACGTGTGAGTTTATCCTTCTTTCTTATCTCCTAGTACAGCAGGATTCTTTCACTAAATTAAGTTAAATAGAAAGTGATACTAATATGTTGTCTATGTTAGTAGAGCTGGTTCAATATTGGGAAAATGCTTGTTGATACTTTTTTCTAACATCCTGATATTACAAATATAATAGCTTTGGGTTGATTTTTAACTGGTTGGATTTTAATATTAGTGGGGTTTTCAGGCTGTTTTTTGGTACTCTTCGATACTCAGACTGAATGTCTTTGATGTCTTTGATGAAGTATAATGAATTCAACACTGGATTTTAAATAGGTTTAGTGACTTGAATTACTGATTTTATAGCATATAATTCAATGTGGTATTCTTAAAAATTAGTCAGCTAATTGATATTAACTGGAGATACTGAAGTAAATGCTGAAATACCATGCAGCCTTAAAAAAAAAATTGGATCTGGCTTCGAATGCTCTCTGAAACAAAACTGGAGATTTATTTGTTAATTATTAGCTAAACAAGTTATAAAAAAAAATTGTAGCTACAGCATTCCTAAATTAGAATAAATATATTTTATTATTTTTAATGTAAATGTAACTTACATTTCTGTGTAAAAATTGAATGGAAGGAAAAGGTTATGGTTTCCAATGTGTTGATACTTTAAGATTTGGAACTGCATTGAAAAAAATGGAAAGGATACAGAGGCACTGAGCAAACAAAAAGGGTGGATAAACCTAGGAAAAGTGTGTGGTAATGGTAGTTTGTATAAGCTTCTGACATATGTTTGCTTGGAGAGACGTTTAAATAAATATTCAGGTTTAAAACAACAGCTTGATCTCAGAGCAGACCATATTCAATGCCATTTGTAAGATCTTATTCTGAAGCTGCACAGAGGCAGGAGAGACCTTGGATGGATCAAGGGGAAAAAAAATCTCCTGAAATGGAAGTGGTGCTGATCATATGGGCTCTAGGTGCTGCCTGCCATGAACCAGACCAACACAGCAGGTGCATGCAAATGGGCATACGGGCTCACAGTGCCATACATCACTTGAATCGGGGCTACATCCACTTGTGAACACTAGTTGCAATTCTTTTTCTATTTCCATTTTTGATTATTATCTGTAAAATGCGCTGTCACCATGGTTACTACCTACTGCTGCTTGTTCAGTAGTGAAATGGAGTAGGGTCTCAAATGCACATAATTATCTTGTTCCTATTTCGTATCCCTTATACTTCAGCCCCGGTCCGAACTGTGATTTTGAGTGGATCTGTCTCCCACCCACACTATTAATCCTTACAGCTGGACAGGAACAGCCTTTAACAGCCCTCCAAAGTCCTGAACACTAGCAGCAGGAGGTCTGACACAGGTCTTCCTGCAGCAGCAGCAGCACCAGTGTGCAAGGCCTGCCCAAGGCTAGCTCGTTTGAGAACAACCTGCTCTCTCAACCTGCCACTTCTGCTGCAAATTTGCTTCCGTTCCTGTCTGTCTTGAACAAAGGGGATTTCTCAGCCTTGCCGGTGTTTCACTTCCATTTCACTAGTTGTCAAATGGCTGCTCAAGATGCCAAAAAATTACAAGCGCCCCATAATAGTTACAATAATATATTAAGTTTTAGTAAGTGCTTGGTAGACAGATGAGAATTTGCAGCAGTGCATCAACTAATAGCTCTCCAGAGGACTTTAATAAGCAAGCCTGTACTGATTGTTAAGACAGTTTGCAATATTGAGGAGGAGTAGTAATAACCTCTAAAAAGCACTCAGTTACTGTCTCCGAATATTCCAGAGTACACAATGCAATTCCAAGTCCCTTTCTCTCCTTTGCTGGCCGAAGGTCTGCTAGTAACCCCCATCTCCCTCTGCGTCGCCTCCGAACTCAAGCACCGCCGGCAATCTGTTAGCACGGCAATTAGCTGAAGGCCAACATCAGTGGGTGTCAGACAGTTGTTACTTGTAGGGGAATTATCCTGTAGCTCTCGTTTCTAGCAAATCTTCCATCTTCTTGCTACTGACTTTTAATCTATCCGCATATGAAGTGCTCGGGCTTGTAATATCATTTTGGAAAGCTGGCTTGCGGTGTTGGAGGCTGAGGCTCTACCTATAATAACATCCCAATACGAGCAGACCAGAAACGAACTATTCATTATATTACTGTCCGGCACCTAGGTCAAAGTGCAATATGCTAGAAACTGTTTTTCAGCTCTTTACTTTTTCATTGAAGGCTTGCTGAGACTCAGAAATGTTCCAACCTTCAACTGAGGAAATATGCATTCCCACACACAAAATTTAGGGCCTGCCAGTTTCACTGATGCAGTTACATTAAAATTGTCTAATGATGCTGAGTGGAACTACTGGAAAAGAGGACAGCTTGTTTATTTATTCATAGTGAAATTATTTTCCTACTTTGAAGTCGGGTATATTACACTTTTTTGTGATAGTTTACTGTTTAACAAATGTCTGTTTTCCCCATTTCTTCTATCTTTAAAATGTAGTAAAGTGTTGTCTGACATTAATGTCTCATTAGAACCTTGGCAGGTAAAAAAAGTAACGTGTCACTACAGTTCTGTGCTAAAAGTATAATGCAAAGTATTGCTTTGCAGGTCAGAAAAAAATTGGTTAGTTTAATCCACCAGTATTATGATTCTGAAGTGGCAGATTTTGATACGTTTTAATTATCTTGCCCATATGTTTAACTGTTCATTGGCTTGAGGCCAGAGCAGAGCACATTCCAGCTGAAATACTGCTAAATAGAATGCACTGAATATTTTTCATATAGAACCTGAGCTGCTGATAGTAATAATTTAAATTCTATCTCTGTCAACTGACAGCCCATCAAAATTATTTAGGAGAAGAGTCTGTCTACCTCTGTGTGGAATTGAAGCACATGTAGGAAGAAAAAAAGGAATGAATGAGTTTTCCCTACCACTTGAGAAGTCAGTAGAAAGTCTGGAAAGATCTGCCATTCCTATATTTAGAAACTTCCCCATACTTGCTCTCCATAGCTACTGGAAAGTCCAAACATTAGAGAAAGGCAGGTAAAGACATACCCTATAGAGGAAACTGGTTATTTAATGGCAGGAAGCATGCTATGTATTCTTTAAGTATACAGAAGCATAAAAACTTGTAAATTAACCTATGAATATTCAGGAATGTTTTAAAACATAATATTTGTTATCCATATGTATAACCATATAATTACCATCCAGTTATGATGTCTAATCTTCTATATTTGTAAGAAAGCTTTTTGCTACTATTTCCTTTGTGTTTGTGTTTTCTTCTCACATTGTAAATCAATTTTATTGAAATGCAAATAAGATTTTATTAGAAAACAGCATAAAATAAAGTTTAAGTCAGTAGCAGTGTTATTTCTTTTGTTTGAAACTGTTCTAACTAGACCTCATGAGGACTGGATTTTTTTAGATTGTGTTACTTGGGCACTTTTTCCTCAGTGATACCCATTACTGCAAGAATGAGATTTTTAATTCAGCAAACACTGTGTAAAAAGCAAGCAGAACAGTGCTACTTTGACCTTTTCGGTGTTCTTTGTTTTAATGGGTGCTCATGTTCCCTGCTTCCATAGCCCTTACAACCTCTGAGGGTAAAAGAAAAGATAGTCAACCAATCAAAACATGTTACATTTTAAAAGGTAGAGTGCATACGAAGGGCTTATAGGCTATCCACTATTGTATCTGTCATCTTTTAGAGACTGATTTTAAGGAAAATGGAAAATTGCACAGACCCTTACCAAAAAAACTGTTCAGTTTTTGTTGGAAGATGCTCTTTGTGAATCATTTGCAAATTAATGCATACTTACTTACACTGAACACATTCATCATGATGAAAATACTAAAGTAATCCATTTGTTTGAAGAAGAAATGCACACAGAATTGAAACTACAAAGAAATGTTGAAGGCTGCAAAACATAAAATCAGAAAGTGGATCTCAAATGTTTTGATGACATGGCATTTGAAAAAGTCCTTTTAAGCATGGCCTTTTTCTTAGCTTGAAATGTAATTAAAGCATACCTTGTATTTATGGCATTACTCTGTTACTATGATGTAATAAAGAGCATTTTCTTAGACTGTGTATCTCATGTTAAATGCATTAAGGGTTTTTCTTTCTTTCTTTCTTTCTTTCTTTTTAATTAAGAGATTAGTAACAGAGTAAGTTTTGGAATGAGATTCACTTCATTCTAAGGTAGATGTCTAAAATAAATCAGATTAATTATACTCTAAAAGTGACTGGTTTTATTCATTGACTGAAAAGGGTAGTCCAGATGATTAGCTCTGACACAGATGCCAACATTTTAGATATTAAAATTAGGGAGTATGAATCCTAATTCTTTATGTCAAAGTTTAGAAGATTAGAGCATAGGTCATCAAGTCTAGCTATATTTCCATTCACAAATTTTACTATAACGATGATTAAAGTTTTTTTCCCATTACTTTCACTGGAGGTGTGTTCCAGAACCTCACTACTCTAATGGATAGAAGTCTTTCTTCTGATGTTTTGCCTATGCTTTTTCTTGATCAATTTTTGCCCGTAACTGCATGGCTGCAGCACTGTCTTTGCATTCCCCAAATGAAATATCAACATGTGAAAAGCCCTTGCTCAGGTTAGCACTTTGCTATTTCTGCTTCTAATGCTTAAACATACTTTATTACACTGTTATTACACACTATTTTAGGTGCAGTTGAATGGTTGAGCTCAACCATTCTGTACTTCTAGTAGCCAGGGTTCTCATAAAATCTCATCATCCAGTGATGACTGAAGAGCTCTCCCTAAGCAGAGAGCTCATGAATTCCTTGTTACCTTAGCTGGGAATCTGACTGAAATCACATTTTTTAAATGTCACTAATTCCTCTTTAATGAAAATTCCATGATTTAGTTGCCTTTAGCCCTGATATGGTAGCCCAGCATCTCAAATGAGATTCTGCCAATATATGACGCATTACCAATGTGGGGCTAAGACCCTGTTATGGAAGGTTAGGCTCGCCGGCCACCATAACAGGGCTCGACCCTAGGTTCCCGCAAGTAAAGTTCAGAGCCAAATCAAAACAAATTAAATTTTAATCACGCGCATGCCGTAATTACAGCTCAAGCTGGGTGCCTCCAAAGAGGGACCCTAACATAAACAAATCCTGGGCAATTATAGTTTTTTCAACTTACATTTCCCACCTCTCACGAGGTAGTTAGACCAATAGTAATTTTTTGGTCTGGGGTCTCCAGCTCCTCATTGGGTCTCATCGTCATTCTGAGGTAAGCTGTTTTTCTCCTTATTTTTGTTTTTTGCAGCCTCTGCCGACGGTTGTACCTCTGTTTTTGTCGGGTCTTACTGTTGTGTCTCAAGGTCCTGAGGAGGAGGAGGAGGAGGAGGTGATTCTAAATCATAACAGTTAACACTGCCCCAGCAGTGAGCTAAGGCTTTGTCCCTCAAGGTCCTAATGCCCTGCACTGGTCTTATTTCAAAGCCTTGACACCCTCCCTTTCGGAGTGTGAGACGCATTCCTGCAGACACCCTCCCTTTCAGAGTGTGAGACGCAGGAATGCAGACTGCTTGTAACTTCCTTATCTTCCTAGCTTGAACCAGCTCTGAGGCCCCCTTTCTTACTGGACTAAGTAAAAGTTCATTATTTTATCTAAGTGCGGCCTAAGGCTTCAGCAAATTTAGCTCCTCATGCTAAGCAAGTTTTATATAAGTTGTGCTAAGCGGCTACCTCTAGACAGTTTCAGTTCGCTATTCTTTAACAGACCCCAGTAAGATAGGCATTTTTACACACTTCGTCACATATCTAGCAACTTTTAATAGTTAAGTGTAGACATTTCTTTACTAGGAAGTTCACTTTTGGAAGTTGTAAAGATTCTCCATTTGAACACCGTAAAACAAATCGAAGCTCTTAGAGTTCCAGTTAAAAAATATCCCATATTATCTGCTCCTCTTGAAACAGAGTTTTAATTTAGTTCTCTTAATTGCTGCCTTGCAACAATATTGGAATGCCATGATCTTTTCACACCAAAGGCTCTTAAGGGCATCCGTAATATTTACTTTGGACTGAAAGACCACATTTCCTTAAGGGAATTTAGGCTTCTCTTTATGAAGTGCATTGGCCCTCCTTTGGAACTGCTGTCAAAATGATCTATGCATTACCTTACTTCAAGTGTTTCTGGTGGCATTACCAGAGTTCTGTTACAATCTGAAGAGAACAAAATTTGAAATAGCATAGCTGTAATCAAACAGATATTAATAAGAAATAGATAGAAATCTATTATATAATGTTTTTTGCCATTGCTGCACAACATGAATTTTCAGCAATCCTATAACAAAAATATGTAGCTTGCATGACTAAAAAGTGCTGAAGTTGTCAAGAAATCACATCTGAGAAAACTTATTAAGCAGCCATCTCCTGAAAAACCTCAAATTAACAATCACATGATTATAGCAGAGGCCTTGAAAATGCAGGCTCAGGACTAAAACAGTTGTTGGGCTACAAACACAAATTCTGACTTACTGACCAACCTAGATGCAAACTGGAGAGGAAAAGGCTTTAGAACATAAGAGAAACTTAATGCATGGCTTAGTTATGCTGATGACACTAATGATGCTGTCAGGAAGGTATGTATCTGAAAGAGCAGGGAGAAAAATGGGAATCTTCTGTTGGAGGAAAATAGATATTTTAAAATGTAAGCATTATAGAAGAACAGGAATGTTCTCATAAATCTTGTAATAGCCATTGCAGAGGGGTCACACGAGTTAATTAAGTACAGAATTGTGTACCAATCTATGAAAACTGCCCATAAGTGATAGCATTTTTTCTTTGAATTGTATAAGTAAGTTGTATAAGTAAGTCCACAAAAAAACCCCAACTCATTACCTTGGTGCTATACTTCAGAATTGGGTATGCCGAACTGGTCACTCATATTCTTTACTGTATCACAGAATCACAGAACAGTTGAGGTTCGAAGGAACCTCTGGAGATCATCTAGTCCAAACCCCCTGCTCAAGCAGGGTCACCTAGAGTACATTGCCCAGGATTGTGTCCAGACAACTTTTGAATATCTCCAAGAATGGAGACTCCACAACCTCTCTGGACAATCTGTTCCAGTGCTTAGTCACCCTCACAGTAAAGATTTTTCCTTATGTCCAGACAGAGCTTCCTGTGTTTCAGTTTGTGCCTGTTGCCTCTTGTCCTGTCACTGCGCACCACTGTGAAGAGTCGGGCACCATTCTCTTTACACCCTCTCTTGAGATACTTATACACATTGATAAGATCTCCCCTCAGTCTTCTCTTATTCAGGCTAAACTGTCCCAGCTCTCTCAGCCTTTCCCCATATAAGAGATTCTCCAGTCTCTCAATCATCTTAGTAGCCCTTCATTGGACTCACTACTATAGCTCATCTCTCTTTTACCCTGGGGAGCCCAGAATTGGACACAGCACTTCAGGTGTGGCTTCACCAGGGCTGAGTAGAGGCAGGGGGATCACCTCCCTCAACCTACTGGCAATCCTCTTCCTAATGCAGCCCAGGAGACCATTGGTCTTCTTGGCCACAAGGGCACATTGCTGGCTCATGGTCAACTTGTTGTTCACCAGGACTCCCATGTCCTTCTTTGCATAGCTGCTTTCCAGCAGGTCAGCCCCCAGCCTGGCCTGGTGTAGGGGGTTATTTCTCCCTCGCTAGCTGCAGGACCCTGCACTTGCCTTTTTTGAACCTCATGAGGTTCCTCTCTGCCCAACTCTTCAGCCTGTCGAGGTCCGTCTGAATGGCAGCACAGCCCTCTAGTGCATCAGCCACTCCTCCCAGGTTTTTATCATCAGCAAAGTTGCTGAGGGAGCACTCTGTCCTTTCATCCAGATCACTGATGAATAAGTTAAACAATACTCAGTCCCAGGACTCTGTACTACTACGTATTCTTGTTAATGGGAACTGTAATTTTAGTGCTTGCTTAACTTTCTGTTGTTTGTGTTTGTTCAGTCTTTGAGGATGGGCCATTAAACTTGGATGCAGACAGTCAGTGACTGAGAATCAGCTATGGAAGACTGCTCTACATGTCCTTACATGGAGATATGTGTTTCTGAGTGCACTTCCAAGCTTATCCCTGTAGCAGTTCCAGACTACCAGTGAATCAGTTATTTACCATGCTAGTTTTCTTCTCCTCAAAATAACATTCAAAATTAACTGATAGAATATGTGTATCGAAGATACAGTCAATAATTTACTATATTTCTTTAAATAAGATCAATTATTTTTTGCTAATGTCCTTTCATTATGTTCTAACATCCTAAGGGAAAAATACTCTAGCCCAGCAAATGTGATTTTGACCCTTCTGGCAGAAGGTCAAGGCTCCAGGCTGCTCTCAGGGTGCAGGGTCTCCAGCCTATAGGGGCCAGCCTGGGCCAGAGCTGCTTGTGCTCAATGCCCCAGCTGCCTGGGGACCGAGGGACTCTCGCCTCCCTGGCACAAGCTGTGGCGGACAGATGAGTGAACTTTTGCCTTAAACATTTCTTGGTACATAAGGTGCAAGCAAACCAAAACCCCAAACAAGCCATCTGTTCCCAGCGGAAACAGGACTGAGCTGCTGCGACCCCCAAAATGGTCTCCCTGCAACCATTCAGGACACACTGAGCCTGCACTGAACCAGACCACGATCGGGAAGAGACTTTGGGACCTGGACTGTAAATTACTGCTGCTTAGCACAACTTCTATAAAGCTTGCTTAGCATTAGTAGCTAAATTTGCTGAAGCCTTAGGCCGCACTCCCTAGTTCAGTGAGAAAGGGCCCCAGAGCTGGTGCAGGCAGGAAAGACAAGGGGGTTACCAGCAGTTTGCATTCCCATGCTTCACGCTCCGGGAGGAAGGATGTCGAGGCATTGAAGTGAGGCCTGCTTGGGCACCGGGACCCTGGGGAGCAGGGCCTCCTCTCGCTGCGGAAACAATGCTGACTGGGGGGGTCTGGGCTATCTCGGGGTCCAGATCATATTCCCTTTGTCTGGACCTTGGGAAATAACACCTACCGTCACTGCTGGGGAAGTAATAAATTGTCAGGGCTTTGAGAGATAAGGGCAAGACCCGAAGAATGAAAATGCATCTGTCAGCAGAAACCACAACAGTAAACAACCTACCTAGGGACCCAATAAGGAGCAGGAGACCCCAGACCTAAATATTACTATTGGTCCAAACTACTGCATGAAGGGTGGAGAGCTTAGATTGGAAAGTATAATTGCCCAGGGATTTCTTTGTTCGGGGTCCCTCTTCGGAGGCACCCAACTCGAGCTGTAACTACTGCACGCGTGTCATTACAATTTATTTATTTAATTTGCCTTGATTTGGCTCCGAACTTTTCAGCGGGAACCTAGGGCTGGACCCTGCTCAAGTTGTAATTACTGCACGCACTTCACTAAAATTTACACCCAGGGTGAAGAGGACCAACAGGACACCGCTGGATCCACGGGTGGCGATATCCCTCTCTGTCTCTGTCTCTGTCTCTGTCTCTCTCTCTCTCTTTTTCTCTCTCTCCTCCCCTTCGCCTTTCCCCACCTTTTCTCCCCACTCCGTGGAAAATAAAGTTAAAAGGTTGTACGATATTTGACTGGTTTTAGTGTCTTAATCTCGTCCTTGGGATCGTAATGAAACCCCCCTGATACTGGATCGGGACACAAGCTAAGGCTGTGCGATACCGTTGGGGAGAATCTCTGTCTCATAAGTAAGGGACAAAGAAATAGCAAGAGTTTATTCTTGTTCAAAGCAAGCCAAGAAATAAGAATAGCGTAGCGTAGCATAGTGTAGCATAGCGTAGCATAGAATAGAATAAAGGCATGCAGCTACCAGAGTTGCAGCTTTCATTTAATATGGGTGTTAACCTGAGTTCCTACAATATAATGACATTTGCAAAAAGCAAAATAATTCTTATTGATCATCTGAAGATTTATAACTGCTTAATACCTGCAGTAGCCTCGTACAGACATAATGTTGTCCCTGTGCTTAGAAAAGATGAAGAAGATGGAATGGAAGAAAAAACCCAACATTTCTCAAGGTTGGCCTTGCTTTCAAAGTAAGTATACAGATAAACAGGACAAAAGTAATTATAACAAAACACCACAGCAAAAAAAAAAAAAAAGAAAAGGCAATCTACAACTGTGCTGCAATGCATGAGCTCCTTAGTCTAAAGCCAGGCTGGACTGCTACACTTTTAAGGGCATACAGGTCAGCTAACTTTTTTATTTAATTCCAAGTAGAAACCCTGCTTTCTTGTCTTGCTCCTTTATCTTAATGTGAATGTAGCACAGATGAAAGCTCCCTTGAAAGATCAATGCCGTTCCCTGAAAGGAGAGGTAAAAAGAACCACCTGCCCCAGCCTCTGGTTTCCTTCTGAAATTCACTGGCAATTACTAGTATCACAGGTTCTTTGAGTCAGGCTTCAGACTAAGATTTGATATAAGAAATTTACCTTTGTTTTCCTCACTACAATTCTTTATGTCAAAGTAACTCACAGATGATGCAGTAATGTTTTCATATTCCTGTAGTGTATAACTTAGAGCCAAAATTGTTCTTCAGAAAAGTTATGGACCTACATTTCAAACTTATTAGAACTGAACTTCTTTGCCAACTCCATTAAGTTCTCTAAATCAGGTCCATAATTAAAGTCAAAGGCATGTCTACACATTCCTGCAGAGACTGCCAGTTATTTCTCCCAGTGTGAATCAGTAGTTAGATTATAGATTTGTGCTGTATAGAGCTACTGTATTAGGTGGTCATATATTTATTGACTTTATGTCTAAATAGAAGAACTGAAGGCTATTACACTTATTAAAGTGTAGCAGAAGAAATGAAAGCAGTTTGACCAGTCTCTCCCAAACTTGTGTTATCTCTTCACCTTATATAGAGTACATCCTTTGAATGTAAAGTGTCTCTCAGCTGGATGATAACATTTATTGGCAGCCTTCACAAACTGCAGGCAAGAACTAAATGAAAGACTTACATTATCCACTTATATGTCCTGCATCTTTGGCTTTTGTCCACTACATTTTTCCTTTAGATATATAGATTTAGGATAACAATTGCTTTTAGATTGTTCAGAACCCAGAGGATATGCATTGCCCCGTCTAACGTGCTGCAAGGCTAATGAGATAAAAACAACCTGTTATGGTTAACATTCTGGTGATATCTCCACCAAACTGCTGAACCAACCCCTTTGCCCCCTCAAGTTCATGAAGCAAAGTGATGGCTAATTTCCAGATAGGCCAACAGACAACAAAGATAATTCTTAGTACATTATCCAGTCATTTAGCACTTCAGTAACTTTTAAGTTACTATGATTTTTATTGCCTGTCCTGAAACTGCATTGATATTAATAGAAATCATTTTTACTCTGTAGAACATTTGGAAAAGAGAAATGAGGTAACTAACTGCATACTACAGCACTACTAGGAAACAGTTCAGTTTTTCATCCTTTGGAGAGCAATGGAAATGAGAAAAAGGAGTTAAAGAGTTCATCTAACATCAAAGTCAATATTAGGTACAGAGTTAAAAATTAAAATTTGGAGGGTTTATTTTACTTCTGCTTTGTGACTAATTTTAATTTTTTATGTAATTTTTTATCAAACTCTATGTATACATTAAAGACAGATCCAGTTTTCACCTCATTTTTCACATTTCCCTCAATTTTACTAAGCACTGAAGCTTTAAAACTTACTTTTCAATCCTTTTAATAAATATTTTAAAGTAATTTTATATTACAATATTATATTAATTTAATACATCCTTCAGATAGAGCAGTATTTGGAGTGGTCACATATTGAGTGAAACTCTGTTTTTAATACTGTCATTGAGGTTGTGCTTACTGACTCTGAAAGCTCAGTGAATGTGTTATAGCTAGCAGTATAGTCAGTTAGCATATATTACAATGACAGCAGGAGTTTGTCCATGGTCAATGCTATTGAGAATACCCTACATGTTTTTTTTCTCTAGGCTGGATATTAGCCAGCTTTTTCCTTTATAATTACAGCATATGTTGGTACATGTTTGCAACAGAAGTATCATTTTTATCCTTTTCCAGAGTCAAATATATTTGGGTTCTTAGTGTCCCTTACTACTTCATGTAATCAGTAGACGACACTGTTGAAAAATAGCCCCCCCCAAAAAAAACAAAGGGAACATTTTTGACTTGATTGATCTTGTGTAAATGGGGTTAAGTTAATGGTAGTACACCAAGGAAGCCATCAGAGCATGTCTGGCTCCATGTTCTGAGTAAAAGGAAGTTTGTTACCCATATAGATTGCAATAGTATCATTAACATCTAATTTAAAAATTAGCTCTTTAGTAGTTGTGGGGAAAAAAATCTCCATATGAAGTCACTTTTGAAACTGTGTTCATTCCAATTTTCAGAAACAAAAGAGAATGTGAAAAGGATATATTGAATCAAATTAATACTTTAACATGGTGGAAAACCTTTTCTCTATCTTTCTTCCCCATGCCACCCCTCTTCAATTGCATCTTTGCTCAGAAAGGACAGGTTGGGGACAGAGAGAATTATTTTTACAAAATTAATTCTTTATTGATTCTTTTGCAAAGATGAAAGTATAACTAGCACAGTATTAGCACCCACTGTGCCTCAGGTGCACATTAGCAAGCTCAACAAACAATCTAACACTTCTTGCATTGAACTCAATTCAAAGTAGCACTTCTAAACATCTTTACTGTGTCAAAGCAACTCTGGTTGCAGCACCTTAGGATTGGTATACCTGTTATCCAAGACTCAGGTAGATGTGGCATTTTCCATCTGAATTAAGATCATCTCATCTGCAAACCCCTACCCTTCAGGAGCTTAGAATTGCTTCTAAATTATGGTAGTTTAAATTCTTCAAACTTTCTATTAAATTACTGCATAGAAAAAATTTTTATATTCTTTATTAATTTCAACTACTCATTTATTAATGCATAATGAAAATGGATAAATTATCAGTAGAAATTAATGAAAAGTGATACATTATCTACAGGATTTTAAAAATAGCTCTCAGAATTTAAATATTCTATAACTTCACTGTAATACTATAGAATGGCTTTAACGGGCTATCCTGTTCTGTTAAATTATATGTTTAATTTTTAAAAGAAATACCTCATATCAGCAAATATATTTCTGATAAAAAGCTTCTCCAGCCAATATTCAAAGAGAAGGATGTTTCTTTTTCTCTAGAATAATCACGGTCTAGAATTACATGCATTTAATATACAGTTATTTGTAGATAACTCAGGTCTCTGAAAGAAGTTTTCCATTTTAACTAACAAATTCACCACTTTTGTTGTTGTTGTTACAGAATGAAGACTGCTTAAGAAAGCTATTCAGAGAAATTACTTTAAAAGCCATATTTCTATTGTCAGGATGCTTCATGACAAAATATCATATTGTCAGTAGAAGGATAGGACAGTTACCTGAAGTAATATTGATATTATCTGTGGTTCAGCAAAGTTGTTGGGTGGATCAGAACAATTTACCAAGCAGCTTGTAAGAGTTAAGATATAATTAAGTCAAAATAGCTGAAATCCTCACCTCACTTTATAATGTAAGATTGAGAGGACTAAATATCTCCATGTGATTGAGCTGAAACTCTCTGAAAGAAAAAAACATAAATAACTTCCATAAAACCTGTGTCATGTACTGGGCGAGTCCATTTCTAATATTTGGGGTCACTCTGTTGGTGCAGTACATCTGCAGAAATACATTTTTTCTTGATATGTTCCATTTCTACTTGCCTGAAATAATCTTAACATCTCCAACCTCATAATATATTTTTCAGAACTCAGCATCTTTTTGCCAAACCTGAGGGTGTATATGATAGGATAAGATGCTTTACCATATAATCTTTGAAAAAAGACTATTTCCAAAAAATGGTTCTTTTAGCAATCATGATCAGGTGGAAGTATCAAAATTAATAAATAATAATTATTATTAGAACTAGGATTCCCATTTAGGAATAGTAATGCATAGCAGGTCTTTCGGTTTAAATTGGATAAATATTTGTATTGTAGACAGTGAAAACTTTATTTATATATAAAACAGAGAACTATTTTTGTCCTTCCTTTATTGCTTGTTTCCAAGAAATTGTGAGATAAAGAATGAAATAGGAAGTTTTTCTTTCTCATGCTTATTGAGTTTAGTGCTTGGGTTGATGTGTTAGTGTGTATGCCTTATCATGTACGAATGAATTAGCAAAGAGTGTCAGTGGTTAGGTTGCTGAAAGCTATCATCAAACCTACACAAAAAGTACCACTGAGACCTTTTAATTTCCCAGCACTGCCATGAGAAGATCTCTGCAAGAAGGGAACTCTACAATCTCTTCATCCAAGCTTGGAGACACTATCTGATCAGGAGAACTGAGGACTGCTAAAGCAACTGTTTCTGTGGTTTAATTTTTGTTGCCTAAACCTCATAGCTGTTCTCTAAAATAACCTTTGCTTTGACAGATGGCCATAGCTGAGTCTCTCTTGAAACTGAAAGTTTCATATCAGCACTCCTAATTGCGAAGTAATAATATAACCATGTAAATAAATGTTGCCATACTCTACCACTGTGAAAGTACAGAGTGTTTTTTTTTTTTTATCAGACAACATCTCTTTACAATAGTTCCAGTCAAAGATATGATTAATAGCTTTGATGGAAGTTACACTTCTTAAAGGTGAACAACTATTGAAGCTTTCATGCTTAGCTAAAACACAGTTGTGATAAATGCAAAGATAAGGTATGTTACTACACAAGGAAGTATAACAAAGGATTTGGACCTAATATACTATTTTAAGCAGTAAGTAGTTTATATGGTTTTCCTCAAACAACATTTTTATAGGTCTAATAAGTGTAAAAGAAGAATCTAATTAAATTCCTTGAGTAACTGGTTCTGTTGATTTATTTAAAGTTGTTAATAAGAACATAGTAGCTGCCACACCGGGATATCTGTCAGATCCGGAAATGTTAAGTTTTATATATCCTATATTTCTTGTAGGATTGCAAACTGAGGTACATTATTTCTTTATCTCTCATGTCAGTCTGAATTAGTTTATTGATCTGTATTTGAGTTCACTTTAGAACTCTATTTCTGTTTGTTCCCTGGAGTGTTAAATGTTTTCATCCAGAATATAAAAAGTATTAATATTAAAGGGCATTACTACCTGTTTTACTGTACCACTATCTATTTGGTATGTCCTCCTTGTATCCTATATAAACTATAGCCACTGCTATGTAAGAAAATATTAGTGTCATTAGATAATATCATGCAATGACTTTTAATTAAGCAATAATGTGAACCAATTATTGTTTTGAAATTCATATAGAATTACTTCATGTAATTTACATTTAATATTGTATAGAATATGATATGAGGTATCTTTTTGATTAATGCTTCTTGAACACATTATTTCTAATGATGGTCAAAGTTTTAATGAATTAATTTGACCATCATTATGGGTAATGTGCTGGAGACACATTAATCTAAGTGATATCCTATCATATCTTATGCAGAACTAATTCATCTGAATGGGAATTTGGGAAATTAATTCTGGTTCCAATATAGGAAAGGAATTGATGCCCAATTTTGAATCAAAAAATGAATACAGTCTGGTATACAATTTTTGTTAAGAGTTAATGAATTTGGGAGGATATTTCTGGCAGATAATATTCCTTCAAGTGTACAAGTGTAAGAAAACGTATGAGGCTATGAATTTTAATGTGCAATAAATTATTCTTTCACTAAGACTGGAAAAAATCTGCAGATTACAAAAGATAATTGTGTGTCCAATTATGCAACTGTTTCCAAATCATAAATAACGCTGCATGTGTGGTATTCAAATCAGAAAGTGATAACCTGATTTAGAAGTGTCTCCTGAATTAATGGTCTGGCACAAGATTTTGCTTCCATTCTTTCTGGCAGATTGAGAAGTTTCACCTATTAACTAGCTAATTGTATGTTAGACTTTCACAAGTTCACGATCATCATGGGCTTTCAGCTCAGAGGTTCCCAGTGAAGTAGAGTTTGTGATGGACAGAAAAAGGTGTTCTTACCCAATACTTATACATTTTTCTGTATTGGCTTTTTTAATGTTCTGTGGTGAATTTTGCACTGTAAGAACAGTGTGCAGTTCTCCAAGCATGGAGAAGTTATGTCAGAGATACATAGGGAAATCAGCCTCAGCCTCTCAGATTCCTTTTTCAGAAAATATCTACAGAACATTATTAACTATATACAACAGCAGTTGTAGCTTTTGTCTATAAACTGAACAAAATTAAGACTAATTTACAGTACATTCCAGTATTTGTTTGTGAAACAAAGTATAAGGCCTATGTCCTTTACAAAGTACACTTGTATGGCCTGGTCCTGTTGTCATTATTATCGGTTTAGTTTATATAAAATGATACTCTAATAATGGAGATCTTAGAGCACATGTGACAGGATCAAGAATATATTAGGACTTTTGAGCATGTTTTTGTATGGTTTTGAGCCCTGGCAATTTACAACAGCCATTGCAGAAGGCTGAGCAATTTCCAACCTCTTCTTCATTGTTATATCTGGAGTATGAAATAGGAAATTAAAATTCATTGTACTAAAATAGATAAAACCTTCCTACTTCAAATAATTTTTAAATGCAACAAACTCTGTTGACTCTGTCCCAATCAGTGGCTGTATTTTTTTAATCGACTCATTCTCCCATTTAGAGAATTGGCAGAAGCTCTAAAACCCAGGTTCAGAGAAGCTTATTAGAAGGACATGGAGGAGTAGTCAGACTGGATGATCAAGAGAGAAGGAAACAGTGGGACAACAGACTTGTCAGGTCTCAAGAGTTCTTGGTGTTTCTCTTTCATTTTCTAGTGCTGTCTTTTCTGCCTGAACTATCAGTGGCAAGAACTACTGGCCTAGAGCTGGGACTTAGTAATTTGTATGTCAGGTCACTGAGGGCATCCCCAGCTCTGCTGGTCCCTGCCCACCTCCCAGGCCTCCCCCACTCTTTCCAGCCTGAATACACCAATGCTATAGTGAATGATCCAGTTAAAATTAAACAATCACTCTACTAAGTAATTGAACATGCAATCTCAGCATTGGCTTTTCAGAAGCAGTTTTCTCATAAAAGCAATACACTAATTTAATACACCCTGTTCTTAAGTTTGACCTTTTTTGGTGGAAAATATTCTTTAATATTTTTCCTCATCAGATCAGTACAAGCTGATGAGATCAGTACAATTACACAAACAATTCATTCAAAGATCAAGTCAATATGTTTGGAATTTCTCTCAAACTACTGTCAATTTAAATTAATAGTTTGGAAAAACAAATAAAAAGTAAGCAATCACTAAATAAGTATACATGTACCAGTAGCAGCACTTTATATTCTTCACAAAAATAGGTTCCTGGGCCCCTTTGCCCACCAGGGCAGTTTTCCACAGTATCTCCTGCCAAGCAGGTCCCTTAACAGGCCCAAATCTGCTATTTCAAAGCCCAAGGTTGTAATTCTGCTGTCTTGTCTACTTCTCTCAGGACCTTATACTCCACTTTCATGGCTGCTGCAGCCAAGGCTGCCCTTGATACCATCCACCATTTTTTCCATGTTTTTGAGGAGCATATCCAACAGAGCACCTTCCCTAGTCAGTTATTTGATCACCTGCATCATGCCATTATCTTCAGTGAATTCCAAAAATCTCCTGCATTGCTTGGATCTGCTGTATTGGCCATCCAGCAGATATCACAGTGGTTAAAGTCACTGTGATGTGAGGTACAATATTAATTATTTCATTGTCAGTTGTGAGCTTTCCTGCTTACAAGTGAATAGAGTTTCACAGAAAGCTCACAGAGTTCACATAAAGGCCGATTCAAGACATCTTGTTAATCCTTTAACAAAGCTATCCTGAACTGCACTCTGTCCTTTGATTTTCTGGTAAACTGTTATTGGTGGCGTTAGTATCAAGAAAGGTTGGTTCATGGGAATATATTTAGAAAGTTGATCTTCTGTCCACCACTCTTCCACTTTTATAATTTTTTTTTTACTTTCCCCCCCCCACACACATTCTTCCATTATTAATTTATGAAAAGTGAGCAAATGCTTCCATAGAAGGTAATTCACAACACAGCAGTGCTCTGAATGCTTTCTCGCTTATCAGAAGGCAAATGAATATACACTGCTACTCAAACCAAACATGCCTATCATGGCCATATTTCTGAGCATGAAAATGTAAAATTAAAGCAGACATTTAGCTGGGATCCAAGTTTATCACCCTGCACTGTATCAACACAGTAAAGGAAAGACAGGAAGACAATCACAAATTTACTCATGTTTTTAACTGCCAAGAAGCAAGTTGTTCCCAAAGCTGTTTAGAATGTGCCCAACCTAATAATGTCCATCTTCTCAGAAGATGTAGAAAGCTAATTCTACATATAGGTGTACTATTGTCTCTTAGTTGTTTTTTGTTTGTTTGTTTGTTTATTTAAATAACCAAATAATTATCACATCAATCAGCAGCTTCCTTGGTGTGATGCCTGGTCCTTCTTTGAGTGATCATGGATTACAGTTTTCTTTTCTTTTAGGCTGTTTCCTTATTGTAGTTCACACAAATACAAATCTCTCTGCACATCTTTATTTATAGCGCTTACTGACTAGCTGGCACATATGCTAATCTCTCTAAACACTCTGTTTACTGATCTGTTGATCTTATTTTTATGTTAGTGAAATAGATGATTCTACACATGCTATAGCAATCTGACCAAAAAATCCAAGCAACACAAGTCAAGGATTCCATATTTAATATCTTATTTCACATTTGAGTGCAGTAATATAACACTTTTCTATATTAAATATATATTCAAAAAGCTTTCATTTTCAAAAAGAAAGAAGAGCTAATACAGAAGTTTTTCCTGCTCATTTCTCACAATAATAATTCTAGTTCGAAGTTCATGGAAGCAAGCATGTTTACAAAGACTATTAAAGAACAGTAATAGACAGGTAATGTTAATAAATATTAGTTGAATGGGGAAAGGTAGTTTAAAGAATTAATTATGATCAAGAGCAATGGTGTACCTCCACAGCTGGCCGCTTTTCAACCACAGCATCACAACTATCAACCTTTTGAAATGTACGCTCCAATATCATTGTTACCATACATAGTATTTACTTCTACTTAATAAGCTTTGGGAAAAAATGTCTTAAGAAAAGTTTTGAATTTATTATTAAAAATAACAAACCCTAGATTCTTACTGGTCTCTTTTGCATTTTAGATATTGAGACCACAGTTTTGGCATTTCATCCTTACCTAGAGTAGTCTTTATTTTAATACTTTTAATACAGCTACTTTGTTTTTTAGGAATTTTTCTTGTGTGATTTCAACATATTCTTCTACTATACTTCATTTCCATATGTTAATTTTTGCAACACGTGCTGTATTAAATGGGTCAGGACTTCTGTTAGGTGAAATTGATTTATCAAATCCGCAGAATATTTTCATCATCTAAAGTATATGGTATTCAGTTATACCAAACATTTAAAAGTTCTTCTATTTTGTCTTGGTTTAGAGCATATTATTGCTACATAGCAGCTTGTTATCTAAAGAACTTTGTTATTTTCTATCAGAAGATACGTAGACAAAATAAATTTTTGAATAGCTAAAGATACAAATGATAATGCATTACAACTCTCAAACATTGTCATGGTATGTGCTGTAGTAATAATGTAAAAATTACATTGTAATCCCTCCAACAAAGTCCCTTTAAAAAGCTATTATCTCATCAGATGTATAGAAATAATAAGGTCTATGGAAAGGTCTTCCTTCTCTAGCAGAAATTGCAGTGAGTCAAATGGAAGAAAAACTTTGAGAATATCTTTGTTTAAACACATTTTCAAAATATAAATTATACTTTATTGAATCTAATGTTATTTAAATATAGATTTCTGTAAAAAAATCATTTTAAAAGTCATTTTTAAAATATCAAAATTTGGTGGGGATGGGCATTCCAGATCTATGGCATATTTTCTGTAAGGGATTTATATATTATTACATGTATACATTAGTTCATAACCTATTTGTAATATTATTATGTCAATAATTTTAAAAAATTAAATACAATTTCAATGTTTTAATGTATGAAATAGAATAATGGAAATATATTTGTGTCACCTGCTCTTATTTCAAAATCAATGATGGCCTAATGTCAGATAGTTTTATTACCATGCAAAATGGAGCAAACTTTAAAGATGTTTCAACCAATATTAAATATAAACAACTTTTAAAAATTATTTTATAAATTATGTGATATTTTAAACACTAATCTACCTCTTGGAATATACTAAGGTTGATAGTTCATAATTTAATATTAAGATGTTATAGCCAAGAAAAAAACACTATAAAATCCTTTGGATTTTATAAAGTCTTTAAAATTCAGAAAATAACTTTAAAAGGACAAAATTGAGTTTTGAAGGTATGAAATAAGATTCTTAAAATCTGAAATATATGTTTTAAACTGTAGCTTCTTCATGATTTTCAACTTAAACAGGTATTGAAAATGTCACCTTTGTCTTAAAAACTGGTATCTTAGCTTTCTATCAGCTGCAATATTTCACTAGATTCTTTTTGAATGAGTAATACTTTACAGAATCATGCCAAATCCAAACTAAGTCTCTGTTAGGTTGATAAAATATTCAAAGATTTTTTTCAAAATACTCTTAATCACATTTATTATCCATTCTGGGTTGAATTTTAAAAAGGAAAGTTTTTTTTTCTTGTAACTTCCAGCCTGCCTATAAATCCATTTCAGACACTTTTAATTTCCATCAAGGTAATATCCTGCCTGTCTCTTGAGTGCTCCACAAAATTTTCCCCAAAACCTTGAACCTTATGAATGGTCATTCTTTTCTGGGCGAGAATGAAGATTATAGCTGGTAAATTATTACCAGCTGAAGGACTGAAATATGAGCTGCTTTTTTTTTCTTGTTAATGTTTCATGTCCTCTTCATTTTTAACAACTCAGTCATGATTTGCTAAGGTGTGGACATTCTTCTGTTTCCAAGATAACTATGTCAGCTTTAAGCTGTGAAAAAGACAGGGAAAATGGAGACCAAGTCCGGTTTCCCTTCTCTTACTAATACCTGCAGAAGAAAGGGAAAGGTAAAGAAAAAGTGGTAGAAAAGGGAGTAAGAAGAGCAGAGGAAATGAAATGAGGACTCCAGGGAGCACATTTTCCACCTTTCCTCTTCGCTTGCTCCTTCTCTCACACAATATACATCTTAGTCCCTGCCTTACTCCTAACTTTTCCCAGTCTGTCCTTTGCAGAGGAGGAAAAAAAAAAAAAGCTATTGAAGAGTGCTGTTCTTCGATATATATATACACATACATACATATTTCAATTGTCTGTACATACACATCTCATTTGGAAAAGGGTCTGATCTTATACTTTCTTGTTAACGCCACTTTTATCTCTGGCCTTTGTAATATTAACATGAAAGAATAAACCAAATGCATCAATTAGAATATTTCATTGTCTCCTGCAATAAAAATTTAAGCTTTAAAATACAGCACAGTTACAGCTGAAACAGTATTTTTATTGAAAGAAATTACTCTTTTCAAACTTTCGATAAAGATGGGAAATACCCAGGCTTTTAGCTCGTAATTATATTCTTGCTTATGTGCTGCAAAATAAGAAATACAGACTTGAATATCAATTATATCAGGAACTTGCTATATCTCTAATTACACATTCATTGAAATGGTATTCAATGCACACACTCCTTCTGCCTATTCCTTTAAGTTTCAGTAACAGTGGTTCCATGATATTTATCCTCATTGTATGTGAAACAAAATGTGGTGGTCACTGTTTTAAGTGTCTTCAAAAAAAGTTGTGGTCGGTATTTGTAGATAAGGAGTTTCAGGAATTCAGCAAAAAAGTGTAGTCAGGTCAGCAGAGAGGAATTTTTAAGGACTATTGGATGGAGCATAGCAAAGATCTTGTCTGCGACCCTGACAGCTTTAATGTTGATAGAATAGTATCCTTCTAAGGCTGTATGTGATCTAAGACAGAGCAGAGGATGAATTGAGTCATCATTCCTGCCTCCTGGGATAGATATGAAGTTCAAGAAGTCCCTTGAACTCTTGAGCATCATTCAATTAGTATCCTTGGCAACAAGAAGGGAAGGACCAAACAGGCAGCCATTATCTCTGTAAAGAAAGACTTACTTCATTTCAGGGGGGGAGAGGGGAAAAAAGTAGCAGGGAAAAAAATAGCAGGTTCTTATGTACTTAAAATGTAAAATAAGTTAAAGTTGTAAGGCAATTTTAATTCTGGTATTTTGAAACATTCAGATTCTTGATATTGCAATTTCAATGACATTCCTCTAACATCAGTGCATATCGATGACTGTACGTAGCAAAGTACACAATGGCAAAGGCCAACATAATGAGTATCTATACCCTATATTTCTCACTTCAGATTTTAATGCAACATGTTTTGAATGGAACATTAGCTGAACTGAAACAACAGACCTATACTTTCATGGTTTTGGAACAGTCTGGGGGCCATGTGGGATTTACCAGGCTCTACCTAGAAGACAAAAATCTGAAATACCAACTTTACTAGTTCAGGTAACTCCTCACTTATTCTTTCTAGGAACACTAACATCTGTACTTCCCACACCAGCTTTGTCACTGAACCTTAGTATATTCTTTGAGCAGAATCTACACTTTTTAATCAGAACACGTTTTCTCTTATACCAATATATGTAGGACAATCAAGGTACTTGGAAGTTTCCTAAGGCTCTACTCTATAAAATTCGTAAGTAGAGTAACTCAGAGGAGGAAGTTCACAGCTTGTGGACTTCATAAGTTCTACTGGAGTAATATATTTTGTATCAGAGCATTAAGACTGCTGTCTTTTCCTCTTCCAGTCCCCCTGTGCTTCTTCACCAGAGAAGGAGAAACTATCACTGCATCTTACTCTGCACCCTCACCATGAGATTGATGGCATTGTCTCCTTACTCCTTCCCTTTCCTTCTAACATCCTGTTGCAAGCTGTTATTGTCTTGTTCTTCTTCCCCCAGTGATAGCAAGATCACTTCCAGAAACTCCAGCAGGATGTTCAAGCTACTGCACATCTTAAACCCATGAGTCTCCTCGGAGGTAGGCATAGACTTGGCAGACTTTAATTTTGGCCTTCGTCTTGAGCAGTGCCATATCTCACATGTGACAGTGTGTGTGTATGCATGCATGCATACATAAATATATATATATATACACGTTACATACACCTCCCAAATATTCACATGCACACATCTCTCAAGAACTTAGGAAACTAAATTTATACACATATGTATCCACATTCTAAAAATCTTATAGCATACGGATATCTAGTCTTTAGAAAAGTATCCGTATTAAAGCATTTGACTATTATTAATAATTTCCTCTTCTAGTAATTCTTACAGGAACTCAGTAAAGAACTGTAATGAAACTGGACACAGCTTTGTTCAATCACAAGGATAATGTGATTTCTAGGGTTATTCTTCCTTTACCTTTTAATTTAAAAAGCAAATGGTTTCTCATGATTGTAAAAAATGGCATTCATTTTTAAACTTATATCCCTCTATACACACTTACTGCTAACATAAGTTTTATTTTTTCAATCTACTTTTCTGTGCAGAAATTTAGGTTAATCCCCTTTCCCAATAGTGAGAGAAAATACAAAAATACCACTTTCTGCAAAGTCTATCAGATGAATCTAAGCCTTGTAGTCCACCTAGGATGGATGGGCTTTTTTTAAAAAAAAATCTTTTGTTTGTTACTTACTATATGGTCTGCCTGCATCTGTTTCTGGGCAGCAGAGGAAGGCACCCTGTTTGCCTTGACCTGGCTGCTTGCAGGCTAAATCTGCTGGACCTTGCAGGGAGGAGGAGTGAACTGGGCTTTCCCAAGTTCAGAACATTGGTGCAGTCTGGGTGCTTGCTTCAGGGAAAAGGTACAAGCTGATGCACCTTACAGCTCTGGGTAGCAGGGTTCCATCACAGCATCAAGAGTCCATGTTAATGCATCAAAGGCATGCATTTTCTATGAATAATTGAAATAGCAATATCACAATGCTTTTAGGAGTACAACTTATTAAATATTATTTGTACTTTTGGTTACAAACCATTTCTGCTCTCAGACATTCATTTCAAAGTTAGTATCACATGTGAAAACAAACTAAAATAAGCTGTTTGGAAAAAAATTGCACTTCATCTCATATGCTTACTGCAAAAGAAAATTACACAATAACCATTTCTAAAAATTAGCAACATTTTTTCGTGTACAGACTTGTTAGCAAAATGACTAATCTTCACATAAAGCGAGAACATGTATTTTATTTTCACATAAATGAAGAAAACAGTAGTTCAAGAAAAAGAGCTGTGTGGGGAGAAGGGTATATGAACAATTCTACAATATATCTATAATTTAATTATTAAGAACATATGAGAAAGCATACAGATAAGGCTACAAGTAATACTCTTCATATGTTAAAATAAGTAATTTTCTACTTGGGTGGGACTAAATTAGCTGTTTTCAGATGAATTCTTACCAGTTGTTCATACTCTGGAACACATACCAACACAAATGAACTTCTAGAAAAATACTTTTTACATTAAAATCTTCAGTAGCTGCATAGTACTGTGATGGGAAGAGCATATAAAAATCTTTATAATAGGAAGCAGAGATGGAGAAAGGACATGAGTAGGAATCTAATTAAGCCAGCTTGTGGCAGCCAAGAAAAGAAAGACTTCTAAGCCATAGACACAGGGAGAACTCTCAAAACAGGGGGCGGGTTGTAAACTGATATAATGTTGACTTTGGAACTTGAACTGAATCATTCTTTCAATTCATTCAACTAAAAAGTAAAAAGATAACAAATTTAAACATCAACATGGTGAAACTCTTAAAAGGTCAGGAAGCATCCAATGCAGAGTGGCTGACATATCATCAAAATCTACAGAGACATTTTGACTTGTCTTATTCTGATGTCATTTAAAAGCAGAACATGAGATAATACCTGACTCATTTCTTCTTAAAACTCTGACCAATGAAGTTTAACTAAAATGTTTAGCATTTAAAAGGAAGCAATTACCAAAAAATTATTTTTGCTTTGTTAGAAATTAAAGTAGAATTAAATTTAAAGGGAAACTTGGAATTCCATCAACAACTTCATGCCTTTGTTCCACTAGGAGTGGACTGTAAATGGCAGAAGTATGTATAAAAAGGGACTGTATGTTTTGATTCAAGCCTAACGCTTCATTTTATTCTGTCATGTCTGCTAATGCTGAGCACTAGCTTGTCTAAAAGTTAGTATGGTTATATAGATTTAAGGTGAGCATCAACATCCATGGAAATTTTCACATGATAAGCTGTATTCTTTGTTTACTATATAGGTTAATTCATGATTCATCAGTTTATTAATGATATTGACTTACTAAAAAGATGTGAGACTCATCATTTTGTTCTGGAAATCTTTTCCTATAGAAAATTTAACTTTTTGAACTGTGCATATGTAAAGAGATATTTAAAATTCAGTCAATTTTGATGTACTTTACTATGTATATGTTTTTATAGACTGACTGACAGACATACATAAACTCATTTTAGAAGGTGGTAGTTGTGTCTTGTGTTTATCTGCTAACATTTTCAAGCTTTCCATCATACACTGCTGCTAAGTACTTTTCCCTTTAAGAGGCTAAACAACTGATGTTGTATAATCTGGCTGGATTGGAAACTTAGACTTTTTCAGTTCAGCATTCCCTTTTCATAAATACTTCCAAGCCCTACAAAGGAATGTACTTACATTGCTGTCATGAGCACAGTAAAAGTAAATGTCTTGTCTATAAACTGCTTTCTCAGATCCTTCTATCAATAAATGACCAAAACTAAATTTCTAATCATAGCTTTAAGATATCTACTGTTTAGGATAACATGTCCATTAGCAGCTTGCAGGTTATATCTAAGTCTTGGTCCTCCAAGGAGGTGGAAAATAAATATTCAAGTAGTGTGCACCACCAAACAATCAAACTCTTATCTTGTGCTTGTGAACAGGTAGCATTCACAGCCTGACCTACTTGCCTATGATAGATAGGAGGGTCCTGCTCCTCCTGTGGATATGCATTGCTCAGCCAAGAGCCAAAAATCTGAGATTGCAGCTGGTGATGGAGAATACAGAACTGGGACTGAGAGAAAGCTGGCGTACCCCAAGTCTTAAAATTTTTCTTTATTGCAGACTGCTGCACAGGAAGAGTTCTCTAAAGTATCTTTAATCAAGTTACCTTAGAAAGGGAAGCAATCTACTGCAGAAACAGCATGGAACTTTATCTGCACTGATCTCTGTTGCTTTTCAGGAAGATTGCACTGCCTGCAATGTAGGTTCTCTCCCGCCAGCTCCAGTTGGAAAAAAAACCCTGAAGAACGCATTTAACAAACTAATACCAAGCACCAAGAAAAGGGGAAAAAGAATCCAAACACTTTTCTGAAGTGGAGGACTTGTGATAAACAGAATGATTAACCTTTGTTCAGATGTATAACCTATGCTTAGCCAAACCTTGCTTTCTCATATTCTAATGGCTAGAAATCCTGTTTATTTAGATACCAACACAAACCAGATTTCCTAACAGTGTATCTGAGTAGCCTAAGCAAATAGATGAATGATGAACTAAAGAACAGAAGAATGAATAACTAATAGATGAACTAAAGAATACATTTGTCACTCCTCCTCACAGACTTTTGCAAAAGGGCTTATTTGTTCTCTTTCGCTATTGCTTATCATTTACTCCTTCCAACCAGCTATCTGATAAAATGACTGGTTTATGGAGAACCAATATTTTGGGTCAAACATTATCCTCATCATTCACATCATCCTTAATTTCCTTCAGAACAGGCAGAAGCTTACAATCGGGGAACAGTGACTTGTTTCTCTTTGTCATTTTGCTCTGACAAATATTCTTTTAATTTCTTCTGATATTGTCATATTTAGCACTAAAGAGGAATAGTGTTGAGACACACATTTTTCTCCTGATGAAAACTCATGAAAATTAATCACAGTGGTGTTACCTCCCTTCCTTTACTATACCCCATACTTCTTGGTAATACATGGAATCTGCTGGTCCCAGAAGCAGGAAGGCTGGGGTAGTTCTGAAGAACTTCTATGTTTATGACTCTTTTCTTTAAATTCCCTTTTATCTCTTCTAATTTTCATCTAGTCTTTGTATGTCACAGTTTATGGTCTCATTCTAATGGTTTTGCTTGGCCTATATTTTCATTTAAAAAAGAAATAGGCTTGGGCTTATATATTACTGTCCTTTTTCATCTTGTACTTAACATCCTTTCTTATATTGCCTTTTTACTTCTTTTATTTAGAATGCTACTTAGATACAGGAATGTCTCATGTGAAGTGTACATTTTTAGATTTATGATAATTGGTATACAAGTTGACAACTGTTATTTCTTCTGAGTCTTTAAAAAAAAGGTGGGGGAGGGCAGATCAACACTGGAAGCTTAATAGTATGTGTAACTACTACCATTTCCTTATCTGTTTAGGACTGAACTATTGGACTGTTTTACCTAAAAACTGATGCGCGCGCACACTATATATAGATATATATAATACACATATACACACACACACACATATATAAAATCTCTTCCTGAGGCAGTTTGTTCAGTGCATTCACAAAAAGCAATTAAGGTGTTTATAAATTTTACTAACGTAGATCCTACCGATAAAAAGAGAAAGCCTTCCAGTGAAATTGTCACTCCATAAAGTTATGGAAATGTGTATGAGGCTCTTTTCTGTTGCAAGCCATTAAATGTAATATAAATATTCTCTTAAAGCTTCTTAATTTATGTGTTTATAGCTTTCACATTTCTGTCACTCGACTATTTTAAGTGATGTAATAAGTATTAACATACTTTTACAGAGGAAGAAATTTGTTTGTTTATGCAACCCTTAGTTTTCTTGTGCATGAAATATTATGGTGCTGGAAAGCCAAGTGATGGGGTTCTCAATAAAGAAAAAACAGCCTTAGTTTGCAAAATTTTTGAAAGTACGGATATAATACAGCAAGACTACCTTTTTCATTGTAAAGTTTTAACCCAGCGATGATCAGATAATGAAATTCTGGTTGTGTCTTCAGCTGCATAAGTAGAGTTTCCCATTGTGCAGAAATGTATATATTGCACATTTATTTTAGTAATGTATATATTGCACATATATTTTAGTAAATAATGACAATGATAGCCATTTTTATGGCTATCTACTCATAAAAGATTTTTAATCAGTTACTACTATTGCTGATCCAGAAGTTTCTGGCCTGTCTTCAACGTGCTCACTATACTGCTCCGCTCTTCTGTCATTCCTGAATCAGTTGATAAAGTACAGTTTAAAACTGCCTATGTTAGCTTTTGGATTGTATGAAATCTGGGCTGCTTCCTCAGTTAATGTAATTAAATGACATTAATTAATGGCACTTTCCACACCTGCCTTCACAGTCTAAACTAATTCCCAGTTGATTTGTGTGGGATACTTTTATGCCATCCAGAGCTATATTGTGTAGACTCTTGGTCTGTCTCTTTTCTAAGTAAGAGGTAAGACCCCACAGGTTAGCACTCTACTGCCCATTTTTTAGAACTCAGGATATTAATACCCCCAAGAAGAAGATTAACAACGATGCTAGATTTTCTTTCTGCAGGGACCAAGGAAATAAACATTATGGACACTTCCCCCCACCCCCCCATTCTGGTTAGAACAATCTGTGTCTTAAAAAATACAGGGAGATGGTGTTAAAATCTGAAACTAGACTGATGTACCTGTGTAACTACATGAACTGCCAGTGAAATTAGCCCCAAATCATATCAATACTAAGAATCTGGTGTATGGCTTGTCTGTTATTTGTATTATTATGTTGACTTGTGTCTGAGTGTGCTAAGTGACTGTAAGTTATTGACATTAGACTTTAAAGGAGAATTTATATATATATTTTCATCTTGAGTTGCTCTATATTTCAAATTATATGGGAAAGAAAAGAAATTATTGTAATACTAAGTATGTTATTCACTAAAGCAACTTAATTAGCCAAGGTCAAAACCTTTAGAGAGATCAAATAACTGAAAACTGAGATCATGACAAAAAAAATCCGAAAACCAAATTAAAGAAGTTAAGGAACAAAATCTGAGCCAAACAACTCACAGTTCCAACTGTCTAAGGTAATGGTGCTTGATAGAGACTTAATTGCACATTTTCGTTATCTAAAAAATCTTTAATCAACAGCCATTATTACCATTACTCTAACACTATAAAGAGGGAAAAGAAATCAAATTTAAGAGACTTCTTTTTTTGATAATTTGATCAAGAATACTACATTAATGCGGTGGCCTATATCATTTCACCTCTAAGGGTTTTGTTTTTTCTAAAACATGATGAATACCTTGTGGAGGACTCCTACCATAGTGTGAACTTGAATTTTTAAGAAGTAATCATCCAGGTAGAAACACGCTTTGGATAGCGCTTAAGTTCAAAGAAAGAATTATAAGCACTGTGAAGAAGTTAGAATACCAAAGCAAAAAAAAAAATGGAAGATGCCATTTCAATCATGTATTCCATACACTATGAATTATAGTGTCATGAAACACAGCACACCTGGCTCCAGAATGAAAATAATCCAGTATTCCTTTAATATATAAACATGTTTTCACAGTGTTTTGTCAAAGGGAATACACTTATGAGAATCACCAGAGTTGAACTAACCAAAGATAGCATGTCAACACTTGATGTTTCCCGCTACTTTCCACTACATAACTTGCAATGCTCTGGATTTATCTGTCATAGGCATTCATTTTCCCCTTTTCATTTTTTTTGTTGCAAAAAGACACAATTTCTTAGTATAGAAAACCATCTTTTGTTTATTTAGAGAACTGAATGAAAAAAAATTCAGAAAGCATCACAGAGCTACCTCATGGTATTTTCTCAATAAAAAGACAGCTAGCTGAAGTTGTCTCCAAAGGTATAGTACATAGCACTGAATCTTTTGCAAGAAAAAAACCCAGAGCTACCAGCAGTGCAAGATCGCTGCATCATAATGAAATAAATACTTCTATTTCTTTTTTTGATAGAAGGTCTTGTGGATAGTATGAATTCAAGGATATATCTTGAATTACTTAAGGCTTTGACCAAGTCATGTGAAGCATTCCCATAAAATATGGAAATATGATGGATGAAAATATAAATATAAGTCTAAAGCTGAAGTTCTGGATCAGTTATCAACAGTTTCCTGTGAGAGCTAAAAAACATTTCAAGTAGAATCCAAGAAGGGACTTCCTAGATAGTTGCTGTTTTGTGTTTATACTGAAAAGGTGAAAAAGAATATTTCTGAAGATGATACAATGCTGGAAAAAGTCAAGCACATTAGATAACAGTGATACAATTTCAAATTATTTTGATTTTAGAAATAGTGTGGGAATTGGTCAAATGAAATTCAGTGAAAACTAATGGGAAATACTGTACTTGAAAAATCAATATGAAATGGAGACTTCTGAAACAGCAATGCTGCAGTGAAGGTTTGGAAAAATACGGAGAAAAACTGTCACACTTTGCAGTACTAAGGTCACAGCTGGAGCACAGTGTTCTAATACTGCTCAGAATAAAGCTTTCGTTTCAGACATATACATTTTTTCTGCAGAGGTGGATTGAATTATTTGAGAATTAAAAGCAATGATATAATGGCCTGGTTTAGACATAACATTAAAAAGTGAAAAGAAAAAAAAGTAAAGAAAAAAAAAACTTGCTCCTCTAGTGATTATGAAAAGCTGCTTAACACAGGTAACATGGGGAAAAGTTAAAGAATCTCTCTGTAATTGAAAAATGAAAGGATGGCTTTTCTTCATGGATTTCAGATCCTCAGAGTTCTGCAGGAGGCAAAAGTTGGTAAGAGTTCTGTTAATGGGGGAAAGATTGTTATTTCTCCCAATGCTACTCTTATTACCCAGCAGAAAGAAAAGATGTGAGAGAAGCTATGTGTTATATCATAGGAAAAAACAGAAAGAAGCTAATTATATCCAAATGAGTCCTTCATTGACAAGAGAACACACATTTTCTCAGAACAATAGGTTGCAAATCAGCTGCTAAAAATAAACAGAGTACAGGCTTAGAAGATGAGGGAGTGAACCAAAACTGAAAGACTGTCCCCATTGATTCAGACTTCTTTAAACAAACTCAGGCCTTTTATGCACTGAAACATTACACTTGTTTACCCTAGCCTACAGTGCCAATAATATTTTTTCAAATCCTAAAATTTAATATCCTCTGAGATTTGATAGTACAAACTCAGAAAAGGTAGTATGATAAGTATACTGAATAAACATAAACAAATTATAGCAATAGTTTCCTTCTGTATTCTTCACTGGATTATAATTATTTCAGAAAAAAAACAAGTATTACTATAACATATTTATATGTGCCAACAATATCCAGTGTTTATATATACATAATACATATGGTTAGCTCTTGGAGTATTCAGTAAAACTAGGGTAAGCTACGGGCAGAATTGATGTCCTTGTACAAGATAAACACAACCAAAATCAGTCTATGAGCTTGATGTTGCTCCACAGACACAAAGCAATTTCACAGCTCACTTTGTCAGTTCTGAGAAATCCTCATTAGATAGGATATCTTTATTTAATTTCACAAAGCAGCTACCTGGTTAGCTTTAGATTTGCTCAGTTTAACTTAAGCAATTACATGATTCCAAAATAGTTGAGCTACTACTATCAGGAGTCTGGGAGAGGTTCCTCATCCCAGTCAATTTCTTTGGTGCTGCTCTGGTAGTACAAGAGGAGAAGTACCAACCTGCAAGCCTGAGTATGGAGAATTACTAACCAGATGCACAGCTGCCTCCTACATCTCCCTCTCAGGGAGAGCATCAAAGTTTATGGGGGAGTGCAATAACTTGAGCTCAACCTAATTTCAGCTGCTCTCAGAGACTTCAGTCAGCTGATACAGATTAATGCATGACCCAGACACTTCTAAACTGTGCTACAGCAGTTAGTTAAGGACATGTGAAAGGAAGGATGGGGATAAAAGGAGGTAGCTAGGAGTAATAATTGCAAATGGTTTAACTCTACTTTTGAAAAGCAGAATGGTATCAGCTCTTTGCTTGATGGGCTTTCACAGGAACAGATCATGGTTCACAACATCTTATTTGAAACCTGATTTTTGCTGATTTTTTTGTATCTGCATTCACATTCTCTATTTTTCAATGTTGATCTAGAGGGACAGAATTCAAGCACAGGTCTAAAGTCTTAAGAAAGCTAGGAACTTACATCCTGGTACCCAAAGTGGTTTAAGGCACCCTGTGAAGTTCAGAAGTGGACTAAGTTGTTGGTAAACGTGGGGATGATTGATAGCTAGCACAGCATGACTGGAGGAGGAAATAGCCTGCCACTTCTGTATAATGATGGATTTGGATAGCTTCAATGGTACACTTAAAATCCATACAAAAACTTTTTTTTCCTAGAGTCTCCTTCAGTTACCGTGACACAGAAGCCAGAAAAGCTGGCAGTAGATGCTTTTATATTACTAAAATTGAAAAAGTTATCATAACTTACATCAATCCAGTCATTTCTCATGTGTTTTATACCAGTCACAGTGCTCATTTCACAGAAGTTGGGCATTGTTTATATCGGGTTAAATTAAACTAGAATCAGTCCTCATATATGCAAAGCGTAATTAGGAAATCAATCCACGTCAGCTTAGAAAACATCTAAAAACTCTGGAAATGTGAAAAACATAGTAATATTAAAATGCCAAGTAAATCTAGCATCATTCTATGCTCCCTTGTGTCAAGTATACAGAATTATGGAACATGTTCTCTCACTATCATTCAAACACATTAATTACTAAATAAATACAAAAGGAAACTGTTTGCAATAGCTTTATTTTCCTAAAACTCACCCATTCTTTTCTATATGCAGTTAGAAGTGCCATTCTTGTTTATTACAATTTGTTGCCATGTACTGTATGTCATACATAATTCTGGGTTATTAAATTCCTGAAGCATGCAATACAACAAACTTAATAGATTTTATGCAAATCATTATATAACAAAATAAGGGCAGATGGTCCTCATCACATCAGAATCTTTCCATAACAGTTTCATATTTTGTTTAAAATAAACAAAACATAAAGGTACCTCTGTGGCACCTAACTTATTTTAATTTATTCTACCCCACTGTTTTTCTTGCCATTTTCCTATTCCCTTGTACAGCGTTAAAATAAAATATTTGCATTAACGTGCCTTAGATATTTAGTTGTTTACTATTTTTTGAACTGTGCTATGAACCTATACAGATATTTGTTTATTCCTATTTTTCCATCAGAGGGGAAATCTATTGCTATTGATAGAGTACATAATTCATCTCACAGAATTGCCTAGAGGAGAGAAAGAAAGCTTTACACTGGGAATCTTAAACTAGTATCTTTTAAGCTCTACTGCTATACATCTCCAAATGTTTCCCTTAAAACGCACTCATTTTACATTTTCCCTGCCACCAGCAGTGTCCAAAGATAAATGATAGAACAAATCAAGGTAAAAGAAGTTATGAAAACAAGAAAAGTTATCAGAAATAAGGAATTAGGAAAAATAGGAACAATATAACATTATTTTACACTCTCAAATTTTATCAACATATCTGAATATGGTCTCTCTTATTATCATGTAAAACAAATATCTTATGAACACATATATTTATGGCAACGAATGTATCAGCCATATATGATACATATCTATGACTTTGAACTTGCAGAATATTTTTGTATGAATAAAGCAGAAAACAGGTTTTCAAAAGCCATTACAAAAACATGATCTTCTGTCCTGTTTTGAACAAAGATACACATCTCAGGCTAATCTTTGTTAAGTCTATCGACTTATACTGTCACATACTGCAACTTTCTTCAGGAAAAAAGAAAGTCTTCCTTTCACTGTATTTGTCAATTCAAGAAGCTCCTATTTTTGTAAGATTACTTACTCTACCTTTCCCATGTTTCTGAAAGGGAAGAATGTAATTCAGCGAAATAAAATACTGGGCAGTACATTCCCCAGTGGAAGTGGTTCAACAAAAGTAAGGTTTATACATGGCTGGAACATAGCTGAAATTCAGTGACTTCTACTACCGGCTTGGAGGTTCTGAACAAATAGTTTTGAACCACAAGCTCAGCCTGGGAGGAAACCCTCTCAGGCTTTTCTGTTCTCCGTTCTTCCCATGGCACATACAATGTGCCTACTTTCAAAATGAAAGGTGGCTTTTTTTTTGTTGCTTCACCTTCCCTCAGAGCCCATCCTTCCTTCCTTCCTTCCTTCCCATCCCTCTCTCCTTCTCTCCTTCCTTTTTTTCTTTCTTTCTTTCTTTTCCCTCCCTCCCTCTCTTTCTTCCTCTTTCTTTTTTTTCTCTCTCTCTTTTTTCTCCTCCAAAACCATTAGCTAAAGATAATACTATTCTAAAACATATGATCATATAATAACTGGGGAGAGGAGAAAGTCAGCTTTGATTCCAGTCTCAGAGTAGCCCTGTTAATGGTCTTACCATCCCAGACAAAATTGTCTAATTTTCTCTCAGTGGTAGCACAACTTTGATGCAACTACTTGCATGAGTTTTCATATTTTATTAGGCCTTTGACTGAATTTATATCACGTATTCCACAATAATGTTTGTATTTTTTTCCATTGTAGCATAATTCAAGGATATTTTTCCATAAGCTCTATCTCAGCATCTCAGGTTTTCTAAATCGTACTAGAAAGTGGTTAAGGCCATCACCAACAGAATTAATCAGCACCAGCCACAGAATTTAAATTCCCTTGTTTTCAGGGAAAATAATTATTCTCTGCTTTGCCTAATACAAGGGAATAATTACGAACAAGTTCAGGGAATTCATTAATCCCAAGAACTAACTGTGCTGTAAATTCTCATGAGATCGTACTCTTGTTTGCTCTACCTCAGTCTCAGTAGAGACACTGCAGTCCCATTCCAAGGGTACATTTATGTTTAATAGCGAATTAAATTACTGGGTCGACACAGAACTAACAGCATTGGTAGTGACAGAACAGCGGGGTCCAAACTGGAGAGAAGTGCACTACAAATGGTTTTCCTCTCTAACAGCAGGATAATTCTACCTCTCAAAGTAGAAGGAAAAGAATAAAACATGCAAGATACCAAAATTCCTTATGACTTTTCTGCTCCTAAATTCCAGAAAGCTCTCAAATCTGCCTCCAACCCAGGAGAGATTTTGTTTTGAGCTATAAGAAAAATGGGCACAGCTCAGACTGAGAAATGCTGTACTAAAGGTTGAGAGACATTCCACTGAAGCTCATAGAAATAAAAAGATGACATCCATTCAGACTAAATAAAGGAATAATTTTATGTTCTTCTGCTCAAACATGGCTGAAAGAATAGGACATACCACTCAAAACTCAGCTGTATGAAAGATTACTCAGAAATTTCAACTATACTAATGAAGTGATTTAAAGGTGGGCTAGAGATCAGCACAGCTGTAGGGACTGTCTTCGTTCCCACTGATTTTTCTTGTACTTGTAACTGTAGGCAAACTATCTCCTGTCATTTGATTTCTGCTCTCTGCAGGGAAATGGGCTTTTACCTATAATGATTCTAAAGAAACATAAACATGCTGAGAAATTATTAATTCCATTATTGATTTGACTAACAACTTGAGCAAAAGAAGTATTATTACTTCTTTTTCAGGAAGACTGGTAAATCCAAGTTTTGCATAAACACTGGAAAACAAACAAACAAACAAAAAAAAACGCCCTACAGAGCTCACAGCATTGGCAAGCTACACATTACTTGACAAAATAAGTGTTTCTGAAATATGTACAGTATATAAATTTGAGGAAGGTTGATTTTCTCCCCAGGGAAAGGGTTATTCATAATCAAAAGCTAACATTCCTCTTCACTATTGAAGACAGAACTCAGTATTTTCCTCTGCTTTCAGAGAAGATGGTGATAAAACTCTCCTTGACTTCAGCTTAAATAGAGAGAGACTGTAAGAATTTCTGAAAATTCCACCTATTTCGATTCCATAGTAATGATTTTACATTTTCTCTTGAGTATCTTAAATATGTGCCTCAACCTAACCCAATGATGAGTCAGATTCTTTGATATTACCCCACAACTTTCCTGCTTCCCTTCACTTTACTGATTTTTCATTTATTCTCCCTCAAAGTTCTCAAATTTAAATACTGTAATATATGTACACTGGAAAGAGAAAAAGAAAACAGACAAAATATGTATATAACAATAAGTAGGGCACATGAAGTCTGTGCCAAAAATCTTTCTTCATATTGTTCATTCATTTTTCATTGCCTGTTAGATCCTGCCTCTTGAGCTAAGAATCTGTCTTGTAGCTACACAGTCATACTTCTGTGCTTTTTATTCACAGATTGCTGGGACATTTTCCAAGTAATTAGTAAAAGCATAAATAACAGGCAGGCTTGTAAACAGGTAATATTTTTTCTTATTCTAAGATTTTGTATTTTCTAGGAAAAATGACTTCTTTCAATGGCAAAGGCAGATGACAACCTGTAAAAGCACTAGACAACAACAAGCTTTAAAATGGATGTCCAAACCCCTAAGATTTCATGATTTGTTTTGGTTTAGGTATCTTTGTTAAATCAAATGAACCTCTTGGATTGGCTTGGAATCTCCAAGAAAAGGTTTTCTCCTTAGACTTCATTGTGTTTCTCATGTTCTTACAGTTAGTTCCAAAATACTGCATTTATTATGGAACCTTTGTATATCCACTTCAGGAAGTACAAAGATTTATGGCAATAAAAACATGCAAAAATAAACTTTTTGTAACTTCAGAAATAGATTGCTTATCATTTTCGTGTTCAGGTAATTTAATTGTTTTGCCTGGACCAGTTTTACGATATGGTAAAGTAATAGTTAAACAGGTTGCATGTCATATGGTAAGATACACTTGCTGTAAGGAAGTTGAAAAAAACTTTTGGAAGGGCAAACACAGAATCCTGCTCTTCTAGGACCTTCTTTTTTTCCCCTTGTTTTTAGCTTTAATTAATGCGTATATACTTCTAAAACCTTTTTGGTGTTGAAGTGAATCCTGAATGAAAGCCTAAATAAAGAGATTTTTTACTTTCCTTTTACTTTTCTTCTCAAAAATTTTTGTAGTTATATCTTCTGCTTTCAAAACAGAAAGATATATTCTTTTTTCTTGATTGCATCAACTTGACTTAATGTGTTTCAATATATCTGGGAAAATACACTTATCTCAGAGGACAGTCAGGGTTTCCTTGAATTTTTTAAATCCCTTTGACAGTATTTTATTCAGTTTTTAATTTATTCAACCAGTAATATTTTTATTATATAAGGGAAGCCTTTTCACCTATTAGATATGGACAGATGATGCTGAAAAACAGACTGGTAAATGTTGAGTATACTAGATTTCTATTAAATTCTATTTTCCTAATTCGAAATGTCTTGTACAAATCCATAAAAGTTTATATTTTCCTGCTATTCAGCATCTTATTCTCTACATCCATTTAGATATTCAGATGCACAAAGAATGCCATGAGGTGAGCATAATGGTAAGGATAAAAGAGAAGGACAAACTAATCTATTTTTTGGCTGAAACCAATAAAATATCCTTGTTGCAATGCTCAGGCCATAAAATGGTGTCACAGCTACTTGGGATAAAAAATGTTGGGTTTATTAGTTGTGCATTTCTTAATTTGCCAAACCATATTAAATGAATTCTTTACTAGCATGTTCCTGGGATTAATCACATAGTCTCTGGGTTTGGGTTTTGGGGGATGGAGGGGTATGTATATGTTCTGTGCCTTGATTTCAGTTTAATGTAGTTTTTTAAGGAATACACGGCAGTTTGTTTGTGCTTTTTTTGTTAATACATATGTACACAGGATATAAATAAAGCTGCACACTCCAAAACTTTGTTTTGAGCAATATGTAAGTAATGAAAGGCAGCAAGTGCCTGGCATGGTCTTGCCATTCAACTCCATTCAGCTCCCTGGTGATTCTTTTCATATTTTGTTCACATGCTAAAAATTGTGTGCAGTCTAAGCTTATTAAGCCTCTAAGAACACTCTCTTTGAACATTTAAAGGTTACTGGTTAAAAAAAAGAAAAACAAACTAGCATTTCTTATGAGTCAGAGTTAAAGGTGGCATAAAGTATTCATGCAAGCTAAATATGATATTCACTTGATATTCAATTGATATTCACTGCCTTCCTGAAAGCTTGGGGTTCCTAACGATGTGATATGTATATATATTGCTATAACTCAGGTGTTCAACAAGGTCTTGAATAAAAGCTTTTTGAGCAGTTTTCTCTTCTGACTCACCTAAATCTATCCTTTTCCCCTCTGAATGTATTTTCCTATATTTCACTGAAGCTAGTAGCAGTGAGAATACTGACAGCACTACTCTGGCAATACCCAGGATTTCCTTTCCAGCTGCAGTGCCTACAAAAGAAGTTGCTGGGTAAGTCCTGCTCTGCCCTTGTAGTTTTTTAAAAGATACTGCCTGGGCATTTGGTTTTTGTGCCATGTGTCAGCTATCTGCATGTGTAACAAATGAAGTTACTAAAAAGAAAAAAGAAAAGAGGTAGCCTCTAAAGTCTTAACAAGTTTCTGCAAAGCATAAGTGGACTGAGATGATTCAATTTTTTATGATTTGGACAAATATTTACAGTTTCAGTAGACAATATTTCAGCAAACAGCACAAAGGACTTATCTGCCAAACCCTTGCTTAATGTTACAAACTGTAGAACCATATTTGCTGAAACACATCTGTGTGCTTCCCCTCTACATACCTACTAATAATAGTAACATGCATTCACACTAGAAACAACATGGAACAAACATTCATCAAGGAATATTTCAGCCTATGTAAGTACAATTTGCCATGGTTATCTGTAACCAAAAACATGCTATTTCCATGAAAAACATCAGACCACCTTAAATAATGATGATATTAACAGATTTATCTGTAAAGATGAAATTATAGATGTTTATACTACAAATAAAAAAAGCAAGAGATAATTGAAACTAAAAAATGGAAACAAAGAAAACAAAAGAGCTGATTTACAATACAGTTTTCAAAAGCAAGAATGGATTTTCTTAAATGAAGAATAAAGAGATTGAAATAAAAATTAAACTAAAACCAGGGGGAAGTTAAAACAAATAAAATACAATGGCAAAGAATACCAAAATACCAAAATAACAAAGAGACTACTGAAAGATCCCAGCATTAAACAAGATGAAATGTAAAATGGAATGGCAGACAATAGATAGCAAAACCCATCTACATATTGGACCCATTAAGAGAGGATGTAAAAAATAAAAAGATTTCCTCTCAATGTTTTTTAAGCTAAATAATACCTTTCCTTTTAAAATTTTTTTGAGTCAGGAGTTTAAGACAATTAAAAGCTTTGAAGCGGAACTGCTCCATCTTTCTTAAAGTGAGCATAACAAAGATGGGAAAAGTTTCCAGTCTCCCAAACTGTATTTAATTATAACACAAACAAAAAAAACCTTTTAAGTACACTTGCTGCGGTAAAAAAATAAGAATTTTGATACAGATTTCTGCTCTGCCTACTGGGTCCTCACAGGAGTAGAACTCTTCTTGCAAGTCTTCCTTTCTAAACCTTTCTACACCTTTCTGCAGCTTTCAGTTGTTTCCCAAGTTGCAGCAAATGCACCCCCAAAAACCTTTTGATCTCTAGGTCTTTTACTAGTTCTGAGGTATGGCTTTGGGTCTGATATCTGCTGCAACTTCCCTGTTCCGCTCAGGAATCTCAGTTCAGGCTCACAATACAGGATTAGGATACTCAGAAACAAACTCATTCGCTGTCAGAGAAGGAGCATTCTCTTTATCCCCCCTCCCAGAAGATTGCCTCTGCTCTGTAATGCAGTAGCAAAAACAAAGTGAACAGCCATGCTTTTTTAAACAGTAACATAGAAAACACATGGTAAACTATAAGCAAGCCAATAATTCTACTATCATACATTTTTACAAGCCTAAACTAATTTCAAATCTGGGAATTAAAACAAAATTCATAATAACACCACCAGTCTGTAGGTCAGGGAAGAATCCATTGTGCATTAAGTAAACTCCACTGGGGGAGAAGAAATGCACAAAAACATATATCAGCTCTTTGCTGCCTAGAGATGAAACCCAATACAACTGCTTAGCTCCTTCTTGGACTGGTCAAATCTCACTGACTGCTGAGGCTGGTTTTGAGTCTCAGGATGCACTTCTCTGCTGTATTTATACAGTGTAGGTCTATGAGTGCTAATGAATGGACTTTGCTAATGAAATTACTAGTGAATCTAGTCTTAATGCAATTTCTTGTAAGGCAGGTACTTTCTAAAGTACACACTACAGTATGCGGTCAAACAGCTGGTTCATACAATCCTAATTATGAAGTGATAAGAGAATGGCAAGGGGAGAGAATTAACCACAAAAAAGCAATATACTACCAAAAATGCAAGATATGCATCTAGCATAAATTTTTCAAGCTAAATACATCACCTACTTTAAAGTGCATATGTTTTAATTTACATAGGGTATTGATAAATTCTCATGACCAGGTGGGGTAGTGTTTCTTATTTCCTCTATGCAATCACCTCATGTTATACCAGAAGATATTTTTTGTTTGTTTATTTGTTTAACCAGCTCCTACCTGGACAAGGAGGCATGCGATTGTAACCTTCAAACTGAGGATCTACACTTAAGGAATCCCTTAATGTATAAAAATATGCATTAGATATGTTTAGAGAGAGGACTTGGTTAAAAAGTCCCCAGTACGTGTTTGTTTTAAGAAAGAGGAGAAGCAAATAACAGCGCAACAACAAAACTGAAAAAGATGGTGGTACAGAAACAGAAAAGTAGAGAAAACTCAGAATTATCAACTTATGTGAAAAAATTATATTTCCTACAGTAGATTAAAACTTTCAGAACTTTTGCCCCTTATATTGAGCACTGCACTGTGCTCAGTAAGGTTAGATAAGGAAAGAGAAGATAGAAATATGTCATGGTAAACCCATGAAGTGGCAATGCTACACATAATCTTAGAATATGTTTTACTCTGCATGAAAAAACTTAAATTTCTGAATAAATATTTCATGGCACTGAATTTTGGCAAAGCTGTAGTTAGAAGCACAAAAGTTTCCTTTTTGTCATAATCACTCTAATTCGATTCAATTCTGAAAGCAAAGTTGTTCTCTGCTCAGTGTAACCATGTAGCCCTGTAACACTGTATTGCCATTGCTAGTAACAGGAGGCCATGAGGTTTGTACTGAGTTTGCAAGGCCTCAGGACTAAGGTTTGTCAGGCTTGCTCTGTCTGAACTTTTGTTTTACTTGGTTTAGCTGTGACAGGAATTTCTCTAATTGACCACGTGTCTAAGGCTAATTTGTTTTACTTTTATCTCTGAGTGGTGCAACCATAGTTTATGTCGATAGCAGTAACAAGTAGTTATTCTGTGTACAATGACATATTTATGACTCTACTTAATGACGTAGTGCAGGGAGAGAAATACAGGCCTGATACTTGAAAAGTGGAGACATGGGATGTGGCATAGAGGAATTTGGGCAAGGGATGACACAAGATGGGGCACAGGCCTGTTACTGCAGACCCCACAGCTGTAAACAGGTCTCTAGTGGTCAGTTAAAGAATTGCAAACCTGCAACTGGACAAAAATGGTTTTAGGACTAACAAGGAGAACAAAGACATTGTACCTAGCATATATAAAAGGCACCATATATAGTAAATTTGGTTGTAAGGTGGAGCTGTAGAGTAGTGAAGAAAGGTGTAAGAGTGTGTTAGTAAACACATAAAATGACCCCAAGTGGATCCTCGAGTGAGAAAGAAGAAACCGTCAACAAGAACATCCTATTCCTCCCAGTGAAGGCCTCCAGGAACTGACAGCTCACCTTAATACCCCCCATCACCACCAGAATGAAACCACCAACCACACACAGGAAGGGGGAGCATAACATCAGAGAAATGAGTAGAAACTACAGAGTATGTGTGTTACAATTTTAACTGCATTATTATTCTTTCTTTTTCTGTAACAATAGACTAATAACAATTAGACTCTTAAGATTTCAGTTGTACTAACAATAAATTCTTGGCTTCACGTATACGTAAGGTGTGCTTCCTCTTTACCCATAAACAAGATTTTGAGCATTAACATCTTCAGGTATACATTGTGGTTGACATTCCTCAAAGACAGTTTCTATTTGTGTGCTATTTGTAATTCTCTGCGTTCCAGGCCTGACACAAAGAAAACAAATTGCACTAAAAAGAAAACTCCAGCTTTTTTTTTCTTTTAGCACTGAATCAATGTACAGGTCAGCAACATTTGCTGCCACTTAAAAATTGTCATGACTGGCTGGAAGAGCTAGGTAATAGTCTACTTACTAATGGTGGAAATTAGAACAGACATCAAGTTTCACAGATTTTTAATTGGCTGTTGACAGGGTTGATGGTATGTCATAAATATTAAAACACATAGCTTATGATGCCAAAGTTCCTGAAACAAGAATTTCTGTTCCAAGAAAGAGGGATTCTAGAATTCTGAAAGAATTTGGTGACATTTCAGAATGAAAAACTGAATTCAAAATCTTTTCTGCAAAGGAGAAATCAGAAAAAAATATTTAAAGAGGCAGTTTAAAAATAAAAGCGAAGCTGAAAATACAGACTGAATTCACAACTCAGACGTAGTCCCCAGGGTTCTGAATCATGTGGTGCAGCAATATGGAGGCAAATGAGAAACCGGAGCTGGAATTCCAGAAATCTGTGAGGGTTAGGAGCCAAAGCTCCAACGTAGGCTGGCAGGAACCCCACCTGTCTCCGTTTCATCAGAAGTTCAGCATGAATAATACATTTTTGTTCTTTCCCACCCCTCCAAAATCATAGAATCATTTTCTGAACACAACCTGTGACACTTAAAAATTACCAACTAAACCCGTTATGTTGGAAGCTGGAATGGTACTACGTAATATCATGGCTGCATTATGGTATTCTGTTATTTTGTAGAAGTGGAAACCTTCCCCTGGCTATCAAGGAAGTTTTATCGCTGTCTATTTAGCTATTATAAGATTCATAAAATATCACTTTGCTGATTAGTAATGCTGAATTAGCAACTTCCAGATGTACTTAGAAGCATATATAGAATGTATGCAGAATCTTAAATTTAGCATCCAACTTGGTTTAACACCTCTGTTCTCTAGGAAAATCTTCTTACTTGTGATTGAGAGTATTTGTTAAACCCTGATCTAAGGATGGGTTGTGATAAGCTTTGAAGGATGATAGGGCCTTTGATGTGCTAGAAGATCAAAGGGAGTCATAACAAGGAAATAACCTGTTTTATGGACAGCATGTTCTGCTAACAATAAGAAATTAATATCAGTCTCCTGGTTTTGCCCTCAATTATGTATTTTAAGATATTTGTAATATCTACATTTTTCTTCATTTTGCATTATACTTATTACCAGACTATCTCAAAAGAGTACAGATACATTAGTTCAGGGAGATGTCAAGGTTATACCAGTTACACATCATGTTAGATTGCCTCAACAAGTCTAAAAAACCACTCCATGGAATTGCTGAGGCAAGACACTACAAAAAAGAAAACATGAACAATATACATGTCATCATTTCTTTCAGAATATGATGTTTTTATGGGTCCAGAGGCAGACAGCACAGGAATTTCAAATGCATAACACAGGAAAACAAGAGGATTTTGTGACTGGCGCTACACTTTGGTCTTCAAACAGGAGGGCACGGCTTTGACCGAGAAGTGGGAAAAGGAGAGTGACAAGTATCACATCATGGGATTACGCATTAGGCCCCACCTGGGAAGCTCCAAACAGAAATATCAACATTTTCACCTTGCAACATAGACATAATGATTCTGAAATTTCACAGAAAGGACATGCAGCAACTCTGCCGTGTCCAGAAGGCACACAACTTACTGCGCAGGCATGGACAGCCCGTGTGGCACGTGCACACCACCAGCCAGGCATGAACTGTGAGATTTCAAGGAAAAAATGTTTTCACTGGAAGTGCTAATGAGGGCTGGTAATTAATGTCTCTCTGGCAGATCCCTGCCTATTGTAAACAAAATCTCCATATGTTTAGACAGAGCTGCACTGGCACACGAGATTCCCACGAGGTGGATAAGCCCAGTTTGATGCAGGTTTTAAATGGTTTACAACCATAAGCCTAGTACCTTTTCCTGTGTTTCATTGTGGCTTGGGGGAATGCTGGCCGCCAAAGCCAGCAGATAAGGGTAGTTTCAGTGTCCTTTAAAGCTTGAGGTCTGTGTCTTGGGTCCTTCCTAAGGGAAGGAAAAAGGACTCTTTAAACCTCTCTTTAACCTCCAAAACAGTCAGGACAATCTGACCTTGTGAATTTATCAACCATTGTTAAAAATAAAAAATAAAGAGAGAAGCAAGACAGGGGATGCAGTCTGAGCATAAAACAGACTTGACATTAACAACCGCTTTGGGAGAAGCCCGTGAAGAAGACACAGCAAAATGAGAAATAAAAGGTTAAAAACTCTCCATAGGAGTGTTAGGAGGAAATATAATAAGATCACTAAAAAAGCATATATGTCTGGAGTGAATTGTGATATAATTGAAGCCTCATAAACTGAAAGCAAAGATATAATCACAGGAATTCGTATAAGTTAAAATAGATTAAAAACAGTACTTTTAACAGCCACGTAGAACTAAACTTTTATGGTTATACTTTTCTTCCATAGATGAATCGCTATCGCAAATCATTTAAACAAGCATTTGCCAATCAAACATTCGATTAGCAGGTGGCATGACACTTTCTTCTGTTTTGCCGAAAGAGCAACAGACAACACCAGAAAGAGTATAATGATTAAACTTCTTGCATGATATGCGCATCACAGATTCACTATGATATGCTGCTCGAACTTCCCAGCCTCAGTCTGCCCTTTACTGTTATTTTATAGCTTTTTACATAACAGCCGCGGTGCCTCTGCCTCTGCAACAGACGCAGCTCAGGCTCGTTAGCTGCCCTGTCTCAAAAATCCCACAAGGGAGGTTTCCCTGCCCGACGGGCTCCCTGTCATGGCTGCGCGGGGCCTGCTGCCTGCAGCCACTGTGGGGCTCCGCCGTGGGGCTCCGCCACGGGGCTCCGCCGCGGCCTGCTGCCACCTGGGGCCCGGCCCAGCGCCTCGGTGGCTGCGGTGGAGGCCGGACTGCGCTGCTGCTGGGGCACCTGCACCCCGCTGGAGTTAACCTTCCCCTTTCCCCCATCCCGCCGAGGAAAGGGGGCGGCAGTCGCCCTGCGGCCAAGTGGAGATGGAGGCCTCCTGCCTGCTTTCCCAACCAGGCTTCTCCGCTGGCTCCCAAGTAAAACACTTCAAATCTTTGTCTTTTTTTTTGTTTTTTTTCTGTCATGATCCGCTGACTCTTATTTTAAGCTGGCTGGCAGCTTATTACCAGCTTATCATGTAAAAATGTATCACATGTGGCGTCGCTGCTTCAACCGCTGATGTTCGACTCAAATTACCTTGTGACCGACTGATTTCCAGAAGCATCTGAGCACCTGCCCTTTGAAAACAAGGCAGCTGAAACAGACCATAAATGACATGTAAAATGCGGATTACTCCCCCCCCAATATATCTGCAACTTATGTATATGTTTACAACTACTTATTTTTATAGCTGTCTGCACACGCACGCTCAATGGCAAAGTGATGAATAAATAGTCCTGTAGCTTTTTCCCCGGGCATTCTTTTAATTTTAAGTAATTTAATCCGATGGGAGAGTGTAACAGGCATTCTAACACATAAATAAAATTCTAAATTCGTGTTTCTAGCTAAATTAAGTCATACTTATGTTATAATTCTGCTTTATTTTGAGGAACAAACAAACAAGAATGCTTCTGTTCAGGGTTAACTTGAGGATTGCAGACTCAACGTCCAAAAATTTCCACAAAATTCCATTAAACTTGGATGGCTCTTACTATATAAAGAATATTAAAAAATGGGAGATATTGTCACACTGCAGAGCACGAATATCTCACCGTGTTAATTGCAGGGTTATCCCCAAACGCATTCGCTGGCTGTGTCTGAGACCTGGGAACCTCTGTGGCACAGGACCCTGAAGCAGCGGCAGAGTTTCTACCTGACATTTCTTACTTGTTAAAAACAGTAAGTTTGACAATCAATGACATAATAATAATGCAATATGTAATATATATTGGCTGTAGGCTACATTTAGAGGGCAGAAATAGTATCCTGTTGGTAGAAAAAAGTAAATGACAGTGGGAGCTAATGGCCAAAGCCATGTGCTGTGTGCATCGTGGTGCAATGGAAGTTGCGGATTCAACCTGGGTTGAACTGTGATGGTTTAAAAAAAGAAAATCTTCAGTCCTCACACGGTTTGTTATTGTTGGGCTTTTTACAATGGACAATGGGGATGGATATTCAGCTGTTCTGGTAAGAAACATTTGTATGTTGCATTACTGTAAACAAACAGTCTCCATTTTCTAAATTCTCCCACAGCTGCTTCCCCGCCCCCGAAAACTCATTTGGGCTTTCATTAAAATGAAGTAGAGAGTGGGGTGAATCTTTATCTGGTGATACAATGTAATTTTCTTCTCTTAAAGTTGTCGCAGTTTTAATACTTTTTACAACAATTATTTGATTTTCCCTTTCATATTTGGAGGGGAAGAGAAGTTTGTTAAATTTTGTTGACAAGCCCAAAAAACTGACGAAATACACTCTGAATGCTTTGATAATTTATAGTACACATATGATTCAAGTACAGCAATATTTTTGTATTAAATTTATTTCTATATTTATGTTGTGTTTCAGTTTATTACATTTGAGTTCTCTTATTTAGTAGGACAGTGGTTTGGGGGGGGGGAGTTTTGGTAACATTAGCTGCAAAGCAAATATAAATTCTGAGATGAAAGTACATTCATTGCTCATCCCAAATGGTTATGTATACATAAAATAAAAATACATTATTAGCTCATAGGGAAGATGTTAGGTTAAAGTCTTTAGATTTTGTAAAACAAATGGATGTGGCAATGACCTCTTTCCAAAAAAAAAAAAAAAAGCCCACAACAGTCAGTAAATGATAGTGGTGGCATCTCCTTAGTTGGTATAAGCATTCAAACGGTAATTTTGAGTAACCTGTAGCACTGATTCAGAAAATACTTGAGGAAATAATGTTAGGATTTCACCTATGAAAGCTGAGTGTTTGAAAATTAGGTGCTACAGTGCCCAACAAGGAGGGTCCCGAGGCCCTTTTTGGAATTAGGGCAGTATTCCTACGGAAAATGAGTGATTTGAGAATGTGACTTGCCCAGCTGCAGGAACCTATTGATAACTTGCACTTAGCCTTTATCTTTTTGTCTTTCACAATAGTACGGATCATTGTGTTCAGAAGTCATTACATTTTGGTCATGCAGATTTCCCAGAATCAGTATAGGATGGCTGGGGAATGTGAACTTTGAAATAATTTTTAGGAATCCTCTAAATTCTTTACACAAAGTATCAGAGTGGGATATGTTCTACTTTCTTTAGATAATTACATGGTTTTGATTTTACAAAAGATCATGACTGTTTTCGTCCTTAAATAAAAAAGTCCATCTGTAATTAATCTAAAATAAGTAATGCTTCAGCTGCATTAGAGTAAATACTATTGTATCTTCATACATGTTACCTAAGGAGATCTGTCAAAAATGTTTAATTCCATAGTAGTACTTGTTATACTCTTGTGTTTGTAAGAAGTCTTTTCTTTCCTGACCTCTAGTTTTGTCCTTCTACCCCTGTCACTGAGGTCTTGACTTCAGATGGATTATGCGATGATATGGTTATCTAGTACTTACATGCAAGCAGCAACATTTCTAGAAGTGTTAATTATCTAAGTTTATACACACGAAAGTGAAGCACTATGCGCATTTGCAGCTAGTTAAACTGCAGAACAGGATAGTGAAATTAACTTGTTCAGTATCCTAAATTAAGTTTGTGGCAGAAACAGAAAAAGAACAAGGAATTCCTTCTGCCATTACTGTCTTCTTGTCAGTGAAATATATACCTTCCATGGGTTATATTTCCCAGTAATTTGGATTTGATTATCCCAAAAATACTACTACTGGGTAGAGCCATAGTCTGGAAAATGACCTACTCAAATTTTAAACATATATATGCTAAAGAATAAAGTAGATTTGCATCCAGGCAAAAATAAGCATGTTTCATTAAATAGTTGTCTCCCCAGTTAGGACAAAATTGAGAGACTTACTTATGACTGTGCAAAAGAAAGTCAGTTTGGCTTCAGCAGGAAAATAAATATGACTATTTTGCATTCCTTGTCACGTTAAGGTTACATGACATGCATATTTTATGGATGAAAAGACATACATTATTCTTGATAGTTGTCTACCTCATGCAATTTAGTTTTTCTTTTACCATGCCGCACCTCATTTCTAACCTCAAATAGCCTGTTTGGCATTTTTCCCCATGACACATATTATAATGTTATATAAGAATACCTTGAATTATATGCCTGTTAGCTGTTTCAGCACCTGGTATTGTACAACAACAACAAAAAAATATATTTACATATATTAATGTACTTAATTTTAGCATCACTACTACCCTCAGGTCAATTGCTGTTCTGCTGTGATTGAGTCAAATTCTAGGGGAAGAGTCTAGAGTCCAGGGATTATCTTTATTGAATGAACATGTTCAGATACAGTTCTGAAATTAATGAACTGGAAAGATGTCTGCTCATGCTGGGAACACAACTTAGCAGTATGGTAATAAACACACAGGGAAGGTGTCATGCAAACAAAGCCATAGCCTGCAGCAACAAATGACAGTTCTCTGAATTGGTGTCCTTGTCCTTGAGCTTAAATTTGGATATGCTTCAAATCTTTCTGATAAAATGCCCGATACTACACTGTGAAGTTAGCAGATTAATGCCTCTCTGGTTTTGCTGGATAAAAATGACAAGAAGTGCTGTGCAACAAAATCTTTTTTTGGAAAAAAAAGTTCACTCTACACATATTTTTCCCTTTGGAGACAAAAATGCTGCAAAAGTTATGGTATTCCATAGAAATGTCAGCATTGCAATTTGTCTGCAGAAGTCTGCATAATTGGGAGAACTTTCACTAAACACAATGTAGAAGCAGAAGTAAGTAAAAGGTCATACGTTATTATTCGCCATGTAGTGCAACGGGGAAGAGCAATTAAAAAAGCCAGAGGGAAAGGCAAAAGCAGCCACAGTGTACCTAAAGCTCTTAGCTAAATTTTTGAAGTGGCAGAGTGGGAGGATACCAGATGTGTTGGTCCCTACGGCTAGCATCTTTAATTTCTGGATGAGAGGAATCAAGGTAAAAACAAGAGTCAAAGCCTAAGCTATGAGGAGAAGTAGTAATGAAGATTGCTCCAGCTAATTAGGCAAAAAAAGCTAATATTAAACAGAAATACAGTAGAAGAAGAGTAAGCTATACTAAATCATTCAGCCTCCCCCATCACTAACATACACATACAGACACATACTCATACACACACACACCACCACATATATACTTGTTATATTACCTTCAGGGGTAGGAGAAAGCTACTTTGCAAAATAAGAGTGCATCTGGCCAGGTTGACCAGTATTTATCTGTTTTGTAAATTTCTGGATTGCAATTATTTTTATTTTTTTAAATAAAAGTTATGAAGCTGGGGGTTAGAGAGGATTTGGGCTTTGTTTATCCCTATACTTACTTTTCTTTCATTTGCAGTAGTTAACAATTCTTCATCCTGCATCAGAGGAATCCATTGCTAAAACCCATTGTGACTGACTTTTTATGTAAACTCATTTTCTTTTCTCCCTTTTAATCTTTCTATCCAGTGGGACAAAGACGGAAACACCCTAAAGGCGTTTTTTTTTCATGTTCATTAACAAAAGTGGGGCTACTAGCTGAATATTCTTAGAAATATATGTGTTGGACAGACTTTGGGTCAAGGAGAAACAAAATTTTCTAAGTTTATTTACTCTGGAGTTCAATTAATATATTGCAGATATTTCAGAGGCGCAGCGTTGTAATGCACAAGATCTTGCTATGGACAAAAGGAAACACACCTTATATGTAAAGCCAAGAATTTTTTGCTAGTATAACTGAAATCTTAGCAGTCCAATCAAAGCATTATTATTAGTCCAGATCTGATTATTACGTAAAATAAAGAAAAAGAAATTAAAGAATACTACTGTTACAGAAAGTCTCAGTGATAATAATACAGTTAGAATTGATATACACAGTATATCCTCATATACACAGTACAGACACAGTATATATTCCTAGTAGCGACCCCTCTTTCTGGTGCCAACGCTTAACCATCTACTGCCCCTCTGAGTCCCAAGACTGATAACTTCATCTTGGCTGGGGAGCGGATAGCATATTATCAGCATATCAAGTCCTTCTCCAGGAGGAGTACAATGCTGCTGGTGAAAGTTTCTTCTCACTCACTTTAGGATCCACTTGAGGTCATTTTTGTATAGTTGCTAATACACTTCTACCCCTTGTTCTTTCCTCATTTGCCTGCAAGTCTGTCTTACTTCTGAATTTACTATACATGTTTCATTTTACATGTTACATGCTTGTTCTTTTTGCTATCCTTAAAACTAGTTGTTCCCAGATCCACGTCTACATTCTTTAAGTGATGTTTACTGAGTTTTTGTAAGCTTGGGGTCTCCACTGCCAGCCTTTTCCCCAACTCTTTCCATCCCATGCCTGCACACCTTTACAGGGGGCATCCTGCATCCTTACTTTCAAGGCCTCTGTTATCATACCAGGGCTGTATTCCTCTTCACTACATCATTATCTCTGAGTCATAAATATTTCATTCTACACAGAATAACTACTTGCTACTGCTATCTGTATAAAACTATGGTTACACCATGTGAAGGTAAGCAAAAATAAAACAAATCAGGCGTAGCTACCTTGTCATTAGAGAAATTCCTCTTAAGAGCTAAACCAAGTAAAACAAAGCTCTAGGAAGGTCAACACAAATTTGGACGAAGCAGGCCTGGCAAGCATCAGTCTTGAGGCCTTGCAAATTCAGTGCAAAGGCTGTGGCTTGTTACAAGCACTGTCAATACTGTATTTGTTCTTTGTTCTTTAAATATTCCAAGTGATCTGTAGAGAGGGTATAGCAATAATTTTGTCAGCTCCTCATCTATGCTCTTTGTGTTAGCATCAGCTCTATAGAAAGCTAGTAGATTTTTTAATAGACTATGCCTGGCTCTTAAGCAGGTCATGAAAGGAGAAAAAGTTCATGTACTCTTCTATTTACAGTGTCAGCCAGACAGGTCAGGGACCAAGTGTGTGCTGTGACCAGAAGCAGAACATGACTGCATCAGGTTTCAGTTCTCATGGAAGAAGTTAAAAGAATGACAAACACACCCCATCAAGTTTTGACTTTTATATATGCATAAATACTATATAGACTAACATTGAAACATGGAAGAATTTACTGTGCCATAGTTAGTCTCAAAATTTAATTTAAGACTGTATATCTCTAATGGAAAAATTCCATACTGCATGGCTTATTTTTTCATTAACTTTAATGTTAATCCCAGTAGCTGCAATTACAGCATGTTTTCTTTAATCATTCATTAACATTTCTGTTATGTTGAAGCTTAATGATACAAATACAAAAAATCATTACAGAATCCTTACATTTAACTGATGCAAAAGAAAAAAAATCTTTCCACTGTGTTTTTACTAACGGTATATATGGGGAGATAGTTCAAGTTACAATGATATTAAACCATTTTTTACTCTAATAAAATACTTGTTAAAATATTTGATTGAATAGTAAACTCCTAAATAACCTTCAGATTAAGTATGCAGCTGCATTATTGTTTTTAATTTTCCATTTTGCTTTAGCTTTAGAAAATCTTAATGAAATACTGTCAGAAAAAAATCCAAAATAAATTGCAATGAACAGGAAAAAAAGGTTTCTTTTTTTCCAGTGACATATCAAGCCATATGTGAAATGTGAAAGTGACATTTTGTATAGTTTTCAGTAAATTGGGTTGCATTGATTAATATTCCTCACTGCTGCTTGTAGCAAGTTATTTATGGTGTGATGAGATCACCTACTTACTATAGTGATTCCTTTGCGCTATGGTACTTGATTCTTAATCTTTTTCAATGCATTTTATTGCCTGATTTTTTTTTCACCCAGTGGCAAGGTAGGTATACCCTCTTTGGTATTCCAATTTTTTAATGTGTAAAACACCTTCCAAATAAATAACCTCATATATTTTAAACTTTGCTGAAGAAGAAATGGTAAATGAAAAGCTTAAACAATCAGGACCAAAGCATGGTGATATGTGTCTCATGCATAATATACTCCACTGTAATACCTAAATCAATTATTATACTTGTATTTTAATTGTCAGTGAATTAAGAAATCAATAAAATATGAGAGTTAATAGTATTACATAGAATTTCCAAGCATACTTCGATGTGACTATTTCAAGCAATATTACTTCATTACAAAATTAATTCTTCTTGTATTATCAATTTTATTCATAAATATTCCTGCAGGAAAAGAGAGACTAGTACAAAACATTGTGAAAGACAACCATTTAAAAAAAACCCACGATTTCACGAAAAAAACAGTAATAAGCAAACACAGGACATCAGTCCACCCAAAGAAGCAGAGTGCCATCGCTTGATTGTGATAGTAAATTGCTTACACCTAGACCACATGGTAAAGGACTCTCAGCTGAAAATGTTTCTTATGTAATAAAAGTCATAAAAAATGCAAAATAACTCTCCATCCAAAGCAACCAATGAGGCTTATGAAATACTTAAGCTCTATTTTAAATAATTTAACTTTTTGGAATTAGTTTAGGAGGACCAAGTGATTGCACCGTCCCATACCTAATAAAATTATACTTTCAAAAATAGCCTGCCTCCCCCCATTTTTCTCTTTAGGAAATTATGCCCCAAAACTGAGGACTGTAACATGGTATTATATAGCATAACATGGTATTATATAGCACCTACTTCTCAGTCCCTGGAATGGAAGTCAAAATCCAAACTCTCCATGCAAAATGCAGGAGAATTCTCTACAAAGCGTGAAAAAGTTAGGCTGATTGAAAGAACCCTTTCAGATTAGTAAACCAGAAGTGTTGCTGATTTGGCTAGTACTACACAAAAGGTATCTCTGAAATCCTATTCCTTACAAGAACAGAAGCTCTAAGAACACCTTAGATGTAGTAGTAGAGAAATACACCGTCTGTCTCACTTGGGATTTACAAGTGGAGCAACCTCTTACTGAAGCTATATGTGGAAAAAAAGAAAAAAAGCTATAGAATTTTGGGGACCAGAAAAAGAGCACAAGAAAAGGTTTAGCTCTGTGGTTTAATAGTTGGTATCAGGCAGTATATCAGTACTCTAGCCTCTGTGCTCCAGAGTGTACATTAGATTAAGCAATCAGTTGATAAAATGCCTATCTGCACTAGGGAATATCTTTCAGTGATCTGGCATAATGTTTTGTACTAATCCTAAACAGTCCGAAACTGAGACAATGTTGCGCAAATATTTTCTTCCGGCGTGTGTTATAATGATATATTTTCAGGTTTTTGTACCCCTGTGTTAAAAAAGTTGTAATGCATATTCCAAACTTCTGTAAATCCAGAGATATTTAAAAGAAGCCTAAATCCATTAGTGAATCCAGCATAAAACAGGAAAAAAATTATAGGTAGGGATGCTGACATCCTAGTTGGTTAATGGGAGAGGTTCATAAAATAGGAACAAAAAGACACAAAAGATAGTAGGAAGAGTTATGATATATTTTGGGGAAAGTAAGGAATGAGTATTTCAGGAGTTGTACTGGGTAGTAGTAATGGCAGGATACAGGTGAGTGTATGGTTGGGTAGCACAGATAACGATCTCATATTTACTGATTTAATTATACTTCTATAATTTAGTTACATAAGAAAATATTTGGATGTCTGCTAGAAATAAATGGAATATCTGCACATTGTGCCTCTCACCACTCACACTGAGACTGGAATAATCTGCAAAGTCTGGCAACTTTTCAAGGTGTTCAGCATAAGTTCATGCATAGCACTGAACATAAACAACAGGCAACTTTATGTTCATGTAACTACTAAATTAGGACCTTTGGGCTTTATAGTCATTTTACCTTTTCCTTGAATGTCAAATGAAAGTGCTTGTATTGAATTGATCCTGGTATATAATCCTGTATACTAATAGCACACAACTAGGTACGATGGGAAACTCATTATGAATTCATACCATCCTCCATATTATATATTATACTAACACTACCAACGGATAAAGATTGATAACCTCATCTCCCCGCTTCTGCTGAAATTGGATGTCCTGTGGGCCTGGTTTATTAAAACAATAAAAATAAAAATCTTAAAGAAACCCAAAACTATAAAAAATAAAAGAACCAGTTTCTAAGACTTAATAGAACAGAACGAAACACATTCTGAAAGTCTGATTAATTTATGTAGGGTTACATTTTGTGTTGCAAGCACTGTTACCTTGTTAACCATCATGAATTTTAAGCGCGGTATTCTTTTCTTCCTTTTACTTCAGTTAGGATTTGGCTGAATTTCAGTCTACAGTCTTATTTTACTTAAAAGTGTGTCTTTAACAATAGAAAAGCTAAGTACAAGTGGACCTTTAAAACTGTTGGAATAGTGTAGGAACAGGAATTTTCCAAATTCCTTCCATTTTAAATAATTGCTGTTTTACCATATACAAATCTACTTTATACAAGTATGTAAATCACATGCAGCAACTTAATTCTTGGTCTTCCCTTCAGAGGAAACCAAGATATGCAGTTTGGCAGGATCATTAAGTATGTAATGAACTCTTCAAACACAAAAGGAGTGAATCAGATTATTGTAATATACCAGTTAATGATGCCCTCGTATTAGCACCTGCCAGAAACCATGTATTTTTGATTTATGTAAAAGAAAGGCTTAGATGTTGTGTTGCATTCCTGTACACCACTTCCCATATATGATGGTAAAAATGGGAAAATTATAGACCTAAACAATAAACTGCAGTATTGATATAAAGGATCACATGCATAATAAATATAAATTGTGTAGCATATACATTGTTTGCCACATTTGTACTCTGCTCAGTGATTTACCTATCAAAATTAGCACTCCAACACTGACCCAGATGGGTCAGTGTCAAAATTCTTGCCATATTGTTGTGTTTATTGTAGGAATTGATCCATGCTATTCATTAATTTATTTATTTTTCTCCTCTCTTTAACTCGGTTCCCATCCTGTGTCTGTAATTCAAGAAAGGCAAAACGGATCTTTAGAGTAGACTGAGTATTCAGGAGCAGGTTTTGGATGTTGTTTGTATACCTTGCAGCTTTGCAAAGCTAGAAATAGGAGCTTTTTTACCACTTGAAGTCTTTTGAAAGGACATGCAGCATTTGTTATGATAGATGTCACGTGATAATAATGGTGTTTAGTTATAATCACAGTATAAGAATGAAGTTAGGCATCTGTTTCATATATGACATTAGTACTATGTAAGCCACTGCAAAGCAGTAAGCAATCTGTCAGAGCCAGGTCATTTAGTGAGAGTTTAAAATTGAATCAAAAACCTAAAATATTTCTAGAATATTGTTTTCTGTGACATATGGAGTGAGGGATTTTATAGAACTGCCTCTGCACATAATCTGAGATTCTTGTTTTGTTATCCAGGGATAATTTTTCTATAAAACATGCTTTTTTCTAAACTGAGCATCATAAAGCAATATAATGAAGAATTAATCAAGTGGACTGAAGGAAGACAGTATGCTCTGAGAACTTTATGAGCATTTATTTGGGGATAGCACATTACAGTGCACTGAATATTGAATTTAGCTATATGAATACCAATGAAAAATCACATAATGTCTTGTGTTTTTTATTTATTGGATTTTATTTTTATTTTTCTACTTTTAAAGGCAGATACCAAGCTTGGAGAAAGGGAGAGAAAAAAATTAAAATAAGCCTAAAACTGTATTTCAGAAAATACTTCTTTATTAATTGAAAATGCTATTTTGTTAAAGTAGATCAACCTTCCAAGTGTAAAAGAGCACTTTATCTCATTGCATATAGAGGGTATCTCAGATGACTAAATATTAAGCGATGTTCCTGTTTTCTTTTTCCCCTCACCTTTTAAAGTCATGCTAGCGGCTCAGTATTTTTTGCTCTTGCTCATATTCTCAATATGAATTAAGAACAATTTAATTAAACTACATTAACAATTACAGTTTGACACAGGATGCATGTTGCTAAGCCATACCTATGACCTTGTATCTAAAACCAGTGTGAGTTTAGAGAGTTACTATAAATTTCAGCTGGACAGTAACGCATTTTTTGTGGCCAAGCTTGGTTTGGGGAAACTCTTTTGGAATGGCAACCATGTGAAGATTGCTTAGATTTGGCAGTATTAGAAGCAACATTGGTAAAAATTGGTTATGCTGTGTTAGGATCATCTTCTGTAAATATAACACTGATTACAGAGTAAGAAAAGCAATGTGGTTATCTCTGGAGAAACCATGAACTAACATTGCAGTTGACTGTACCATATTCCTTACTTTTTTCATCTCTGAAGACCAATCCAGACACAATCCTATCAATTAAAAATTATTTCAGACAGTCATTATTTCATGAAAGAAGTAGTAAGTGACTACATTTGTATGTAAAGCAGGAGAGCACAAAACATTTGTGGCAGGACTAAGAATTCTGTCAAATCCCTTTTCTTAAAATGCAAAAATGTGCATATTACTACTTCATCTCTGTTGGTAAAATACAGGTCTTATAATATGAATGAATCATAAATCTTTAAAAGCATGATACTTGAGGGACTGCCGGAGGCAAAGAAAGAAGACTTGCTACTGGTATTGTCATTACTGGCTAGTTTCTGATTAATGTCTAGCAGTTCTTGTAAAAAAATGCAAATTAAAAAATAGTGATTCTAAGAAGTAAAAGGGGAAAAACTAATCTGTGAAGAATATTTACAGTACAGAGCTATGGAAAGAACCCTTTTTTTTCATGTAGTTGTTATTGTATTATATTCTATGCCTGATACAGTTTTGGAAGTTATCTGCCCATCATAATAGTTTAAAGACTCAATCCTTGTGTAGTATGGCCAGGAGGTTTTTGTGTGTGTGAATTTTAGATGCGTCTCACTCACTTGTTGCATTGTATTGAGGTTAACCCAAGTGAAAGCCAGCAGAAGCTTGAAACTATAATGCACTCGGTTTATTTTGTATAAGCTACATAAAAGTAGAACTACCTGTGTGGGGAAGCTATTTTACCAAATTTCACAATGACTCTCAGTTCTTTTATCAGGAGTTTTTTATTCCTGGCATGTCCATATCATTCCAACTATAAATCACTCAAAAAGTGACAAACACTCTTAAAAATAACAAGGTTACTTAGAAAGCACCACAGTCTATGATCTTCTGGAGTATAGCAGAGACTTTCTCCTGGGATTTCAGTCCTTTTCAATGTGTATGTGACAGGCATACACAGGCTAAATATAGGCAGATCAAACAAGCATTCAGACATTAGTAGAATGAGGAATACTTCAGAAAGCTAATAATTTTGCTCATGGAGTTAAAATCTTTAAGTACCTGAGGAACAGAAGTCACTCCTACAACACTAAGAACACTTCTAAAATTGAACTGTGTGGTAAATTCCTAGCTTATTCTTAAATCCCAAACAGTAAATGAGGAGCATTATAGAGGTGCTGAATGTATTCAAGGGAAGAAGTGTATCATTTCTTTCCCCTTTGAATATTGTATTTGAAATACTCAGAAATACTGCTTGAGGAAAACAGATTGTATGAAAATTTATTAAGGAAAAGAAATAAAAACCAACTGTATTTTTAATATTCTTAACAGAGAGTGTTGGTACTCCAGAAGAATATCAGAATAAAACCCATCCTGAAAGGTAAATATTTTTGCATTTAAAATGAAAATTTCTTTCAAGAATATATGACGACATTAATTTCAGTTTGAATGGTATGACTGCAAGACGGTATTGCAGTATAATGACTTAGAGCATGATGAAGAAGAATCAGACTCCTGAACACTAAACATGTGCTAAGCAGAAAAAAAGTAAAAACAGCAAAATGAAAGACTTGGGCAGAGCTAAGACAATTGAGGCCAAAATTGCAATTACACAAACCTTTCTCTGAATTGTTTTCACTCTCACTATGCAACGTCATATTTTACTTTCAAATTCTCAGGAAGCATGATATTTGTCTGAAGAGTACAGCTAGGACTGGGGCACTCTCTCTCTGTCTCGTGACACAGAATCCAAGAACTAGGTATTTTTCATGTAAATCTTCAGAGAATCTTCATCTAACAAGCACGCATAAGACACTTAACAAACAGTCGAGCAGCATCAGGATCCTCATAAAAGTGAGTTACAAACTTTTAGAACAGAACTGAATGAGTAGGCAATATGTGTACCAGTGCTTCCCCTGGCCTCTTAATTTTCCATAATTAGGTCAGCAGCCTGAAAAACAAATCTTAGGTTCATTTTTGTCTCAGCTTGAGAGAATGCGAGCCATTAGGACACAGAATGCTATATGCATACACATACACACAGGGACATTCATTCATTCATTCTCTCTCTTCCTTTTGCTCAAGGAAATTACATTCTTTTCTATACTAGTTTAAAAATAAAGATGGAAAGTGACTTCATTTCTGACAAGCTGAATTACCTGCTGAGGAAGACCCTCTTGGGGAACAGAGATTTGAATTCCTTCATTTTAAGAAAGAAACTAGAAGAGTGTGTTTGATGCCTGTTTGAGGATCCTAGCTATAGGATCTTATTTCTAAGCATAGAAATACCAGATACCTCTGCCTGCAACTGTTGAGAACAGCAATGGCAGTTTCTTGAAAGAACTGTGTTACAGGAGAGGATTTCAGATTTTGGATAGAGTTGCTTAAGCCTCAGAGAAAATCTGCATCAGGCAAGCTGATACAGCTTTATGCTTTCAGCTTTCTTTTTACCTACTGAGCGGCTCCCTGTTCAACCTAAGGATTTCTAGAGTTGCTATTTTAAAGTGCCTAACTCTCTCCAGAGACTGTGTAAAACTTCAGGAACTTTACTCATGAGAGAACTTAAGCCATTAAGTAAGATAACATAGCACATAAACCTTTTTTGTATCTACCCACAGAAAGCACATTAGATTTTCATACTGAGTAAAACTTTGCTACCTTAATAGACTTTACAAAGGAAAATACCTATCTTCCACTGCAGAGCTATTCTGCCATATAGATGCACTTGCCTTGGTTTCTACTACGGTTGTTTAATTATTGCAGTCAGCTGTAATGCAGAGTTAGCCCCAGCTGGGGTTAGCGCAGCAAGCTCTGGGGCAGTAGCTCATGTCTGCAGTTTGAGGTGGTAGTTCTTGTGCTCAGGTAAGCATGTTTGTTTTTATGACTTGACAAAGACAGGGCATTGTTACTTGATTTGGGAGTGTTTTTATTGGGATATTGTTTTTTTTCTTTTAATTTAAGCTAGTTACTACTGTGCTGAACCAGTTGATTGACTTTTGTTTAGTAGTGAGCTAAAGGAAAATATTTTCCTGCATACTTGCCTTTTTTCAAAAAGGAGGGTTTGGGCTGTCTTTCTTTTTCCTTATGTAGCAGTGTTTGGTATGTCAAGGAGCTAACAAGATCAAAACACCATTAGGGATTTGTGGCTTACTTCTATTCCCATTGAAGCAAAAAAAAATTCTGGGGGGAGTTCAAAGACAGAAGGATCAAAGTATCATAAGTAGAAGAGCACTGTTATTCCTGTTTTCATTATTTGAGTAATCTCAGTGATTCCTTAAAAATATAAGAGGGGAATATTAATAAATCCTAGTCTATGTTCTTTCTTTAGGGCCATACTGCAGATATTAAAAAATAAACAAGAAGGGGGAAAGTATGTAGACAGGCTTTTCTGTCACAATCTATAAAAGGCTGATTCCCATCTTGTCTCTTTCTTAAAAATTTTTCTACAAAACTGATTTTGCTAAATCAGTTTATTGTAGCTTTTTACCATGAAAGGGTATGTCTAACAGCTGAGGAAAAAAGGGTAGTTGAGATTAATTTCCTTTTTCCTCCTCCTCATATTCCCTCTTAGTTTTTGGTGATTCATGGATCTGGAGTTTCCTTGCTAAATGTTCTATTAAACTATTTTTCTGCATGTTTGATATATTTTTGGTTGTATAGCATTTGATAAGGCTTTTACAGAGTGATTCAGCTTGTTACTATACCTTTTGTGGGGACTGCTGTAAGATAGAAAGGCAACTTGATTCATACTGTAGGTTAGGATTTACTTGGTTTTTCATTTAGCGTGTTATATCGCAACACTCATTTCAGTGGCAGCTTATGCACCCCAGCTGCTCATTCCCATCACAATACTGGCTGCACCAGTGCAACTTCTGTATGTCCCCGTGCTGAGGCAGACTGGTGAATCAATGAGAACTCAGCACATGCTTGTGTGTGCATAGGACTTGGGGTGGTGCTGGGGCAAAACCATTACCTGTGTAAGCTAGCAACGTTACTGGGAGTAGGGCAAATGGAAATTGTGAAAAAGAAGCTTCGGCCAGTTGATAACTAGGCTTTCCTTTAATTAGTTTGCGGTCCTTTTGCTGTGTTGTCTTTGCTGCCTTGTGCTGTATGAGGGCAACTGGTTGTAACCGTACCTGTAAAGATTCCCAATGACTTCATTTTCTTTTATGTAAAATGGCTTGGGGAAATAATTCTGAGGAAATTGAAGGCATGGTTATCTCCCCCCTTCAAATGGAGGGTACAAGGAAAGCATGAAGAGGTGGAAATAATATCAAGTTTAAAATAGATTGGCTGAGAAAGAAGGTGGACATGCTTTCATGAAAATTAGGGAAAACACGTATGGTTTCTTCTTAGCTACCTTTTATTTTTGGAGTTATGAATTTTCCTTAGCTCTTTATTAAATGAAAGAAAATATGTGGGTGCAGAGAAATAATGAATGAAAGAAATGGAAATGTTTCGGGGTTGGGGGGAAGCAATCCAGGAGTATATAACTTAAGTTTCAGTCAAGTTGTAGAGATAGTCTAGTAGTACTAAATCTCAAATGGCCAATTCAGCTAGCTGTCATTTTCCAGTTTTATTTTGAGTGATCATATCCAGATGGAGATCTTCCAAATGGAGAGATCCCATTTACTTCATTAAGAGCTAAGGTGTGCTGGGGTAGCTGCATGGGGATAAGGTCCCTACAGTAAAAGGTTGTCACTTCCACTTTTATCAAAACTGGTGAAGAAAGTATGTTTTAAAAACTCAGTGACCTGTGTCACTGTCGCTACCCACCGTGTGAGGGTAGTGAGACTGTGATTTTTGGCTTCTCTGTTTTATTTCAATAAAGCAGTTTGGTTTGTTGTTGTTTTTTATGATGACTCCCCCCATATCTCCCTATGGAAAAGAGCTGTTTATTGTTTTTGCACAATAGCACTGCAGGACCTAACTAAACTTGTTTCATCGCTGTCACTGTAGTCTGGTCTCTGCTGCCGAATGGGCTGATGGTAACTCGCGTTGCGTAGGCGGTTTGAAGGTGAGGGAGAGGACCTGGTACCAGCCCAGAGCCTTGGGGGAAAGAAGTGTAGAGCAGTTTAGCATTACTCACTTACTTTGAAGCTTCAGTCCAGTTGTTCAGTGTATACCTAGCATTTTTCCCCCCTCCCCTCTTGGCAAGATTCAGGAAACAGCTGTAGGAAATAAACAGAGTATCAGTAGTTACATCTGAGTAAAAATTCCCAGTAAAAGGCTTTTTTTTATTGAGCAGAGGGGGTGTGTTTCATCTGCAGAAGCATTTGTCATTTTCCACTCTCAAAGGTTGAGGCTTATTACTAATATTATGCAGCTAATTCAGTGTTTGGTTTGAAAGTAGAGGAAAAAAGATCTGTTTACACTTTCTTCTAAAGTTTTAAATTGTAGTTCTAAACATATTTTATGTGGTGTTTTTCACTTCTGCGAACAATGGATTTATCCGGCATACAAGTGAAATTGGAATTTGGCTTGGGTACTGAAACTAGCATGCTATAACTTACAGTAGCTTAGTGTTTTCCCTGCAATCGTTTTATGTGTTTGAGTTTTCAGCATTATTTTCTTGAACATTTGATATTTTCAGAATTTTTCTCTGGGATTTTCATCAAAGAAAACATTTTGATTAGTTTTGTGTGGATGAATATACTCTGTCTTTAGTAGATGCTTGCATGAGAATCTGTGATACTTCACCCTCATAATTGATCTGGTGTTCACAAACCATAGAAAATGCCTCAAAGGAAAATATGATAGAGAAACAATCTTGAACACTGTCTTAATTTGTCTGTTTATGAGTGAGGTTTGCACATCTGTTTTCTTTTTAACTGGTCTTTACAGATATTTTGAAGTCTCGCAACAGCACAGCTGGTCAAAGAGTATGGATAATACAGGGGGCCAATGAATAGGAAATGAGAACAAAACAGGGAAGAGAGTATGAATGTTTCACAGTGTTGCGAAAGGTGAGAATAGAAGCAAAATGAGAGGGAAATAAGACTGTAGAGATTTCCCTTTCCAATATCAGTGTTTTATTGGCCCTCAGCAGACTTTTCTTATAATAAGAATATAAAAAGATGAGAGAAATACCTAGTGTTACTTACATGCCTAGCACAATATGACCTGTCCCATAGCCAGATCATCTAGGTGTTATGGTAAGCGAACTCTAGTGGAAACAGGGTGAGTTACATTTTTCTGCTTCATGGTATCATAAAGGTTTGTGATACTTCTGTTCATTTAATGCCTTTTCACTCTAAGTATTCTTGTAGGTTCAGTTCCAGAAGTTCCTGTGTGTGTTACAAAAGCAATAAATCTCACAAGATAGTTTTCACTTTAACTGATTGGAGGGGTAAAAAAGATAACCGTAGCTAAATCTGCATAATGTCCTTCCAACATTGCAAGGGTGAGTCTGTAATACAGTTGAGAGAGTAAGTTATTAACACAATTTAAATAGGTAGGTAGTGATAAAAAAGTATTTGATTTTTGTCTTCCTTTAGTTAATGTTAAATGTGTTGAATTTATACACACATGTCTATCTATGCCGAGGCGTCCTTGACATAACTTTAAAATGTCACAGATACCATATCTCCTCACACAACAGCCGCTCTGCCTGACTTACTAACAAGCAACAGAATACTGTAATTTATGATAGATGCATGTAATGACCATGGTCTCATATTTGAGAGAAAAGTCTGAAGCTGGTGACTGAGAATACATGCTGTGTTCAAGCAGATTAGTCATATTTAAGTGTCAGTGCAAAGCAAAAACAAATAGGTTTGAGTGCATAATGAAATGTCAAAATTAAGTTTGCATTCTTAGATTTGACTTACATTGTGTTATATGCTGATTTTCAAGTAGCACTTTTTTTTTTTTTTAATAAACTTTAAGGATTGTATCTGTACAGAGTCAAACCTTTCTCTGATAAGAGATGTTATAAGGGATGAGTAGCTAAGAAATAGTTGCAGTTGCAGAACTTTATAATGCTGTTCTCTGTTCATGGATAGGTGTAAATGGTTCATATGGGGTCCTACTTAGAGGTTAAGCAGGAGACAATGGAAAATTACTTCTGTTTATGTGGAAAGATTTTTCTTTTTTCTGGAGAGGAGAGTTATTGATAATCCTGAGTAAATGGTACATAAAATGGCATGGAAGGGATAGGAAATATGTTAATATCTGTTTTGGTCCAGATCAGACTATTTTAGGCTGTTGCTTTTTGAAGTTGTAGATCTTATAGGCTGCCTACTCTATAAGAAGGAAGTACTATTTCTTGCCTGATTCAGGAAGCAGATGAATCATGTATTTTTAGCAGATCAAACATGATTTGAAATTCATAGTAAAAAACATGAAAATGGTGTGAGACAACTGAATCTACTTTCTAAAATACAAAATTACTATTCCATTTAACTCAGTTTGTATACCAAAATATTACCTGAACTGTATAACATTCTTGAGGTTCTTCTCTTTTTTTCCTGTTTTATTGTTGTTCACATGCAAAATCTGTTAATACATGCACATAACAAAAAGCCCATCAAAGCATTAGTTCTTGAAAAGACAAAAGATGGAGTTAATGTTCTTTAAATTTACTGTCAAATTTACTAATGAAAATTTTTCATGGTGGTCAGGTTGATCTCCATCATTGTCTGCTGGAAATAGCGAACTATATTCATCCAATTTAATGTTGATTGCCATGCACAACTGCTGTCTTCCTAAAAATATTTATTTTTACTTAGCTATTTCCATCCTATGAATAAATATTATAATTTTTGCATGTGATCTGAGTTGGAGAGAAAATACAGGGGTTTTTTTGGTGCCAACCTGTACTTAAAATATTGGATTAAGAGATGCAATAAGTGTTCATTTGGAGAGGTACTGTAATGTTTTAATTCATCACCTGTGAAGAAACATTTAAAAATTCATTTTAAGTGGTACTATATCTGAAATTTGCTTTACACTCTTGGAAATATTACACTGGCTCCTCATGTATGTGAAGACTAAATGGGAAGAGCAAAATTAGCTGTGTATTAAAGATTTGCAAATGATCAGACAACTGAGTTATAAAAAAAGAAAAATCCATGCTGTTAATAGTCACTAGAATGGACTTTACACTAGCAAAATAACTGCTTTAGTGCAATAAGGGCATATGTCAATCACACACACAATGTTCTGAGCCTATGACATTATTAGCTCTTCTTAGTACTTTCTCTCTAGCTCATAAATGATCTTCTTTCATGAAGCAAAATCTGAATTCATCCTGAAATGAGAATTGTTGAAACAAGCCAGAATACTAATAAATTCTTAAGATGCACAAAAACTTCACTGTATTATCCATGTTAGGTGACACAATTTAATCCTCAAGAATAGCTACTTGAATGAAAGTGTTCTTGGAGCTCTGGTTACAACCCATGTAATGTATGCTTGCCTTCTTGGTCAGAACAGTGGGAAAATATTTTAAAAATTGTAGACTTGGAAAAAAACACAAATGGAAAACTAGGTCTATTCATAGTGCAAATTATTTATTAATAGTTATTTATTTATAAAGAACGCAGACAAAATCTTTTCCTCGGAAACGTGTTAGGAACAAAAGCAGACTGCTATAGTTTCTGTATCCATTCTTCTACCTACCAGAAAACTCTGTGCTGCTTAAGAAGTCTAAACTTACCACTGCTACTCCTATTAGCTACTTACTTTCTCTTGTGAGATGCACACACTTACCAAACAGTGCCCTTGAGCTGTATTTTTTGCAGTTGGACCCTTGTAAAACCCTTCAGTTTCACTCAAGCCATACTCATGATCTGGTGCAGCGGCATTCTCCCACCCTGCAATGTTGAAGCTTCTTCCAGATGACTGGCCTTCCTGTGGAAGATCCATGCTGTCCCTGTGAGAGGGTTTAATAGAAAAGAGGCAGAGCATCATACTCTCCACTGACTAGTTGCATCCTTTTTAATAGGACAGAGTGTAAAACCATGAGCAAAGAAAACATATTCTCCGTCAAAAGTAGAGATTTTGTATAATAATCTTTAACTCTCATAATTAGCGATATATTTTAGCAAGTATGTAATAATGTGTTTATAAAGATAATCACACCTTAATCTCCTACAGCTTCTGTGCATAATGTAAACTGAGATTGTACAAAGCCTCACTTGACAACAAATGTTTGAAGAATTGCCCCAGCACTTCCAATAACATCAAGCAGGCGTGTGATAACCTGTCTTCCAGATGTTCCTATGAGTACTCCATGATTGATTACAGGCAAAATCAGCCAGGTTTGCTTAAATAGTTTACAGAGATATTTTGAGCACTTGGATGAACAGCTCCGTCAGCTGTATAACAGAGATGGTAGCTTCCATGCAGTGCTGGTGATGAGCAATGGTGAATGACACAAAATGGATACTGAGGAGACATCTGCAGATGCCACTAAATTGAAGGCCTGAAATAGACTGAACCTCAGAGTATACAAAATTAAGTTTCTGCAACACTGTGGCCCATAGTTCAAACCTGATATCTGGGAGATCATATTAAAAAGCACAGTAGCTACAGGGAAGAAACAAAAAAATGTTAGTGGGTAAAGTGAGAAGATTGGTTGCTGATGATAATGAAGTAATACTAAAATGAAGTATGTACAGCAGGAAATAATGTCAGAATTGCAAATTGAATGCACAGCACCAAGCTAGACAGTGAGGAATAACACATTGGTCATAAAAAAGAATATTGGGAAACTTGAGGTCTATTGTTCAGGGGATTCTGCTCTGCTACTCTTTTAATAACAGTAGATCATTTAATCTCTCTGCCTCCATGACTCACCTGCAAAACGAGCAAAACAACAGCGTCCTTTGAAATTCTGAGATATCTGCATGAAAAAGTTCTTTAAATGCAAAGAACTGTTTTGTGTAGAGAAGACAAGGTCAGTGTTTCTCTGAGGTTAAAATGCAAAGTAGGACTGTGAAGGTCATTTTCTGGATCTTTGTTTCATTTTTGTAATACATTACTAAACTTCCCCAACACCCATATTCACACAGTCTGGAGGAAATGTAAGGAAATCTGGAATATTTGATAGTTATCTGTATTTTTTTGGAGAGACCATGGCTCCATTATAATTCTGGTCTCTTTGAAAATGTTATCTGTGTTGTTTCTCTTTGTAATATTGCATGGACAACTGTCTACATTTATCTTTCTGTGAGAGATCTCTGTCTCTTATGGTTTCTCCAAGCTCATCTTCTTATCCTTCACTTTGTAGAGAATGATAACATGAGAACAAGATGTGATGTTGTGAGATGTACTCAGCTTCTGGAAAGGGCACTCTGCCAACATCTAAGTTGGCTAAGGCATGAGGTAACTCATCAAGCAGTAATTTGAGTATGAACTGGATTAGAAATATTTCTTAAGTGATGAATTGGCTTGAGCAAATGGTTGTTTCCTATGAGAGCATTCTCTTATTGTTCTGAATAGAATGTTGTGAGCTCCTTTGATTTTTTTATAGAGAATTTGGTGGTTTTCCTAGATACCAGCTCCAAAAGTTGTATATCTGCATGGAAAGCTCAACTCTTTTCTTACATACCTTTCTGCACTTAAAATCTGATATAAATTACTTAGGTCATATTTATCTCCCCCCTCACCCCCCAATGATGAAATATAAAGGAACATGACCTTTGGGCAAGGTAATGAGACACTGAAAGAGTTTGAAAACATGATTGTTTAGAGGTTTGGGGGGATGTTTTGTTTTGTTTTTTTGAGGAAACTAAATGTTACTCTCTTTTGTTGCCTATAAAAGTCCAAGGAGCCCAAGGCACGTTTCATACAGAAACCTTAAGCTGTTATAAGAGTCATTAGCCAAGGGCAGAGTTTGAGTTTAGCTTGGCTTACATAATTGTAACTCAGCTCAATGAAAATTAGGAATGTGAAAGTATTCTTAAATTAATTTCTAAATGTAAACATCTAATCACAGAATGTATTTGTATAGTATTTGCCAATCTAGTTCTTATTGATTTTTTTACATAACAAATATTTAAATTGTTTTTTTCCTAATAAAGCTGCCCTACATATTAATATAACCATTAAGTGTTCTGTTTAATTAACTTGCACAGGCATCTGCTTTCCACAGGACAAAAAGAAAGATAATAGGCCATAGAAATAGCAACCAAAGCCAAACAACATCTTCTTCACCAGTATGCTAATATTTTCATTGACCCCTCTTTCCCCTTTTCCACCTTAAGTCAGAATATTTTTTGGAGAACAAAACAAACGTTTTGTTATCCCAAGTTTTATCTATTACGTGCTATCATAAGATCCTGAGTTCAGCTGTAGTGGCATCTAGTCTGACATGGATGGTAGTGGCATTTCCTTTCTTGTGCTTTAGAATTACGCTGCTGGTCAGGTATCTGTCAAAGCTATCTTAAGTCAAATTTAGACAAATTCAGAAATACATTGCATTACCAACAGTGAAGTGTATGTACTGCTGAGAAATATTCTGATTTACTATTTGGAATGTTCTCTCTTTATCCTCTTGTCCTGCAATGCATATGTATATATATTGCATGCTTAAGTGGAGAGGGCAATTTACATTAAATAAAGAAAAAAAATGGAAGGGGATAATTTCTGCTGTCCCCCAGGAGAAGTAACATGTAACTGAGTATCCTAGATTTCTCTTCAGATTTATTTTCAAAGTCTAATGCAGGTGAATAGTATATTTCTGGATCTTTACATCTGAAACTCTTATTCTAAATCAATTGCTTCCACAGACCTAGCTTACTGCATGTCTATGTTTTTGCTGTAAATTTTTTCCTCTGAAAACTAGTGTAACAGAAATCTCTATATCACATACAAACAGTTTTGGAAAATGATTAATTGTCTGTTGGCAACTTAACAAATAAAAGGTAAACATGGAAGTAAGAATCTCATTGCATTTGCTAAAACCATTGGCTCTATTTTTGTTTTGTTTTTTGACATATTGACTGTTAGTTATAGGTATGGGGGGGGAAGACAATAACAAAATGTACAAGTTAAGTATGGATTATACAAATTAACTGTAGAGCTCTTTAGTAGCATCTGTATACTTTCATTCAGAGTGACCTTAATTTTGTTTATAAAATACAATAATATTAATTCTAGAGCTCCTATAAGGCAAGCTTTTTTATAGGAGCATACACAGGATCATTGGTAGCACGCTACAAAAACATGCCCAAAGGTCTACAATATGATGAACTGCTATGTATTTAAACATACAGAGGAAAAAGTATTTACTTTTTTCAATGTTAAGAATGTTTTAAAACATAAATCCTTATTTTTTTACTTTTTTTTTTTAAGTTTTACAAAAACTAAATTACAGATTATCTGAACACTTGTTATTTTTTATGTTGATTTTAATATATTCTCAGTAGGGTTTTTTCAGTATTAGTCTGGTCTTTTTCCCAAATTCTTTTTTAAGTATATGTTTTAACTGACTTGATTTCAACATGGTCCTGATGTCTTTGTTTTCATGAAATGCCTGATTACCACATATCTTAATGATGAATTTAAATCTTTGCCCTGGCAGGCTGCCATGAAATAGGGAGCTTACCTTTAAAAAGGGAATAACTTCAACTGATCTTATTTAGGATAATCAAAGTCTGCACTGTTCATCTAGTGTAGGATATTCTTTTGTCAGGGTGTGGCACATAGCTTGTGACTGTTCATGAATTCCCAGTTATCTAGATTTGGACTTAGTAGTACTATGGCATGGCAACATGACATTTTTCGATGGGTCTACTCACTAAAGCCTGTACTTTGAAAAGATTTTGATGTGTCCTGGGAAATATTAACAACTCACTCTTTAAAGTGCTGAATATCTCATGTTTTAGTCTAAGTACTCATTGTCAACTGACGTTATCAGTGTTGTAGAGCAAAAGATGTCAGAGAGAATCCATGTAATGGTCTTCTTGTCCCACTGCAAACTACACTAGCAATTTTTTCTTTACCTTTGTTCCTGATGGAGGGAATTGATGGAAGTCTGCAAGGCTGGGAAATGAGTGGGAAGTCAGAACTGGGAGGCTACAATTTGTGCTTTTTGTTTATGTAGAGCACTGATCCCCCAAGAAAGCCAGCAGAAAGCAAGTCTTACCTTTTCTTTACAACCTCCAAATAGTCTTCAAAGTCACAGTAATCAGTGGATCTGTGAAGGCTGCTTGATGTTTGGGCAATGACATTTGGCCTCTTGTGACTGCTCTGATTTTCCTATGAATTTTTTTGGATTGATGAGGACCACAGTGTCCAGAACCAAAAAAAACCTCTTGAGGTGGTATGATTTTTTGGGGGTTAGTGATCATTTTCATAATAATTTATTTTCATTAGAAGAAGGTAACCTTAGTTTGTATTTTCTCTTTTTTTGAGGGAGAGGGGGGGATTTTAAATCCAAAAGTATACTCTCTTCATACATCCCTGGTATTATATTCTAATTTAAAATTCTTGAAGCCTGTTATACCTCTTTGCATTCAACAGCATGCAACACTTCTGCAGCCTCAGTTGCAAAATGTTTCTATAGTGTGAATTGGTAATGGGGCATTCAATCAACCTAAAACAAACTCTTTCTACACAGAATATGTTACAAGGAGGGGGAAAAAAATCTGAAGTCTGACTTCAGCTGTAGCTTTCTGCTTCATTCCTGTTTTGAACTATGCTTACTGCAACAGTTTATGTGCTGGCTTATGTAGTTGGTAAAAATAACTGGAACTGCATAGCACTTTTATGGAATTGATTAGTACGGGGCGGGGGGGTTCAAATTCAACTTCCTGATTTGAGATGTCACTTGAGGATAACTGTGTCAATGTTTGAGGTCTTTTTATTTAGTACTAATGATACTCTGTAGAGTTAAAATTATTGTGAAAAGTATTTCACATCTTACTGAGCATGACTGGGTTTTATATTAATGGAGCAATATGTAGATGCATTATTCACTAGAGAATGTTCTATAAAATCATGCAATATAAGAGTCTTTTATCTGAGACAGGATAATATTTAATTATTCATATTTGTGATAAACACACAGGAAGCCTTCACCTATCCCACCTATTTAGTATAACACTTATTTCAGCTGAAAAGTTGGTCATGTGATCCTGACAAATTTTCTTTGAGTAAAACTTTATCTGTATACAGCTTTGAATTTTTTGTAGAGGAAGGTGTTTCGCTATAGCACTATAAAGTTATTTTCTGAGTGAACAACCAAGTAATAAAGGTACCTGAACAGCACAGTATATGTAGAAATTTTACTTTTTAAAGTATTTTTATTGTGGATTTGCTCTATAATGCAGTTTTCCTCATTCCTTCCCACCTTCAAAAATCTCTAAATTTAGCACAGACTAAAGGGCTGAGTGGTGCTTACATTTATATGAGCTAGCTCTGTGCTTATTCCCTTTCTTTGAATACAAAAGGTCAGTTCCACCTTCTGATTAGACAGCTGAAACCATGAATGTACCTAAACTGGCAGGCTCTAGCATAAAGAGTTCTGTTCTATATTTTTGCCTTTATTTTTATTACTAATGTCTGGTGGAAAAAAAAAATCTTCATGGGGCTGTATAAAATATCATTTGTTTTAGCTCAATCTAAATGGTTTGCTTACCCTCACAAATATTGTTCACACTATCTTGCTAAGAATACACATCGATATTAATGAATAGTCATTTTTGGTGTTTTAAAAAAACTTTATTTTTAAGAAAAATGGCATCAAGTTCTGTGAATTTTCAAAAATCTAAAAAGAGCTAAAATGGTGAAAGTATAAGTGTTTGCTGAAGAACTTGATGAATTTGTGTTCAAATTATGTACATTCGGAGATGTGATGTATGATGTGGGAAATGGGATCATCCAAAATTGTACTAATGAAAGATCAGAGCAGCTACTTAAGCTGGAAAAATAGTTAGGAAAAAAAAAGGAAAAACAGAGTTATATGAAAAGACCCTCAAGACTTGATGTGTGTGTGAATGACATGGATCTTCATAATCTTTGTTTGAATTTGCAGAGCTTTGCAAAACCCAACCCACAGAGGAGGGAGTATTTAAATCTCCAAACTTAATGTAGTTTTTTTTAGTACTAAACTATACTGTAATTTGAAAAGCAAGCCTTAAACAACTTAAGGTTTGTGCTGCATATTTTTCTCAGTTTAGGCTCCATTACTTAAAATGAAGGTGACCCCTCTTCCCTCAGACACTACTGTAATGATTCTCAAGTGAGTGTGCGCTAATATTTCCCAGGCATGCAAGATCTTCACAGCCACAGAGTGGTGCAGTCCAAAACTGGCAATTGCACAGGGCTGGATTTGCATTCCCATTACTCCCATTTCCTTCATCCTTGCAGTAGCAGTCTACGTCTACCCATCTGTCAGGAGCACTCGCTGCCTTTCCTGTCCTTGGCAGCAGCAGCCTGCATACCTCCCCTTTGTGAAAATAGTAATTTCTTGTTGGGTCCCAGCCATTCACTCATCTTCCCAGCAGCAACAAGGTACAGCCCTTGATGAGCCATCGATTACTACTAAGTAAGCAGGTATTTCCCGTCTCTTTGTAGGAAAAGGCAGCAGGTCAGCTGGTAATAGGTCTCTGGGGTGCCATTTGGACTGTGCAGGGCTAAATTGCCTTATTAATCAAAGGAACCCCACCCCCCCATCAGAATGTTTGTTTCCTGCAGAACACTTTCACATCTAGATAGCCCAGTTTATGTATTATTTGGCGTGCTAATATGAGAGACTGTTTAAGCTGCACAGTTAGAAACTCAGAATTCACAATTGCAAGTGCACTCTTAATTCGGATAAGCACAGATGCCTTTTTTTGTCAGAGAAGCTGTAGGATGCAGAGGGACTAAGACAAGAAGGTGACACACATGAATGCTGTCTTTAAGAAATGACTCCTTTTTTATTTCTGCTGAGAGGAAGTACTGTCGACACTCAGTAAAAAATTACAATTACTGTGTTTATGGAGGGACTGAATAGCCAGTGTTAAAGAAGGACATGATTCAAATTTAATTTATCCTCCCTGTTCAATGTATTATCTATCCATTGAAAGAAGAAGAGTTTCTGTAGAAAATCTGATTATGTCACTTAAAAACTGTACTACAGTTTGTAAGTGTGTGGGAAGCCCTACTGTATGTAGAAGGACAGTCTTGACATGTATACCTCTAGCTCTTGAAGGCTTTGTTTTGCAAGCTATGGTGATCTCTTGGTATGGACACCAAATTTAAGCTGTCTGTTGTTATTAACTAATCTTTGAACTATTTGAGTGACTGGCTTGCAATACAGAAGGATTTTAGAGGGTAAGGGCCATTGTCTTACAGAGCATTTTAAACACATAGAATACACACGAAGGAAAGTTAGAGGGATTTTTTTGCTAAACAAGCACACCATGTGCTGTTTATCAAAAAAGAGAAAAAGCAGAAATCTTTTTATTTTCCCCTGATATATTGAATCTACTACTCTAATGTGAAAGCAATTTTTCTAGACTATACATTTTCAATTCTGTTAATTTTGATAAATCTTTACATGTGTTAGAATTACATGTTAGAATTCTCCAATTCCCCTCCCTTCCCCCCTCCCTTCCCCCCTCCCTTCCCCCCTCCCTTCCCCCCTCCCTTCCCCCCTCCCTTCCCCCCTCCCTTCCCCCCTCCCTTCCCCCCTCCCTTCCCCCCTCCCTTCCCCCCTCCCTTCCCCCCTCCCTTCCCCCCTCCCTTCCCCCCTCCCTTCCCCCCTCCCTTCCCCCCTCCCTTCCCCCCTCCCTTCCCCCCTCCCTTCCCCTCCCACCAGTAATATTCAGCATCTATTCAGAAAGACAACTCTTCTATGTTACCACAATATTTGATAATATATAGATTAGCAGTGTTAGATAACATAGGAGTGATTTGTATGACTGTTCTACAGATCTATGTTGCAATTCAGTTAGAAGAAAAACTATTCAGTATTCTCTCTCTAAGACTTTTATTCCATGTGTGTAGCCATGTTATCAATATCTTATATTTTCCTTTGCCTACAGGAAGCTGTCTTTTCAACACAGTTGTGAATGTTCTATGCTAATGAAATTATAAAAATATCCAGGTATTATGGATGTTTTAAGAGTACCCTGACAAGTCAAGATAGTAAAAGTACCACCAAGTGGAGAAACTAAATATAAACTTGGGCAAACAAATATTAGTTCTGTAATATCTCAATCCAGTATTTGACTCTTTTTTAAGTTATCGGGTATCTTGAGCAGACTTACTCTCATGGAAAAATGTTGCATTATAGTGCATGTTCTGTTCCCTGCCCTAGTTACAGTGGTCCTCACTACTCATGCTAACTTTATCCTGGTGAAAGTCCTCACTGAAATCCATTCAACAAACTTGTGTAGGAAGTTCTCACTGTCTTCCAAATATTGAAATGCTTACTTATCCCAGTAGATCCCTGTAAAAAATGAATTAGCAGTTTCATCTTCAAAAAAATACCTTTTTGTCAAAGATAGTAGCCAGAGGTTTAAGTGAAGAAACACACTCGTGATTCTCCCCTTTTTCATGTGTTCAATGTCATGCTGTAACAGGATACAAATTAAGTTTCCATATCATCTATGCAAAAAATATTCACAAGTCTGACAGCTATTATTTTAGGTTTTCTCTGAACATCGCAAGATATCACTGCATTAGCTTACTGCTGTGCATAAAAGATGACTCAGATATAAAGGCTGAAATTATTAGTTTTGGGGTAAGAGTCTCACAAAAAATCTTAACTTCTTGCACATGAGAACTGGTCTCCCTCCAGAGGAAAGAAAATGATCTCAGACATGAAATACTAACACTCCGAAAATGGAACCACTCAATTTTTACACCTAGAAAATGGGAAAAGCAGCACTTAGAAACTTTTCCCCCAAACCCTTTGTCTCAGACCACTTCTATTATATATCCTTGGGTGATTTATCATTGCAGTCAACTCTTCTGAACATGTGCAATGTAATTTAAGACAAAATGACCACCACTGCAGTCAGGCTGCTTTTTACTGGGCTTTTCTAATTGTTGTGCAATGCCCCTGAGAAGGTGCCACTTTTCTAGCCAGAGGAGATGCCAGGTCTTCCAGCTGAGTGTCGGGTACTTCATATAAAAAACTTCAGCACAGCAGGTGTAATGTTTCTGCAGGAACCTGCTAAATGGAGACTTGTTTTTATAAGCTTCTATATATGGAAAGTATGAACAGGAAGTATTTTCAATCAGTTCTTACATCTACTATTTTATTTACAGTTACATCTACTGTGGTCACACTCTTCTTGCACATCTCGATTTACATGATTTTTTTTTAATAACAGATCTCAACATAAGAAAGTTCTGATGAGCTAGAGCCTTTTGCTTGGCTCTCTGAAGTTACCTTGAAACCAAAGGGTATCTTGAAAATGTCAAGAAGAGACCTAGGTTTTCTTTAATCTGTAAGAGCAAGCTGTAGGATCTGTTTTGTTCTTTTCTCCCTATTTCTGGCAGAAGATATTAGCCATTTATGAATGGTGTATTGACACCTTCATCTTGCACGTGAAGCCTTGACTAACTTTCCACATTCTGCAAAGACTTTGGATTCCTCCTCTGTTCTAGCTCCGCTCTGGAAGGAGTGTCCTATAACTAATACACTTGAGCAAGTTTCATCCACAACTGGGTGGACAAAATTACCTCGGGGGCATGGCAGGTTTAGCTCTTTCTACAGTATATATTACACAGGATAAATGTGGTGTTAATGTGCCAAGTATTTTATGTGATGTAATACTTATTTAAGAGTTCCCATTTTAAAAAATGACAGAGGACATGATTCTTTACTGTCATAAGAGTTAGATAGTTATTTACATCCGAGTCTGACTGAAAAGAAAATTTAAAATGTACTGTTTTGGTGTGCTTCTGACACAGACTCTGCATGTTTGTGTGAAGATATAATCCTTACTCTAAGAAGTTCACAGCTAAAGACTAATTACACACAAAGTGCAAGGAGAATAGACCTGCAAGCACATACCTACAAATGCCCTCTGTTGTTACTAATCCTATGACTACTGGTGCTGAGGGGGCTGAAGGAAAGGACTGATACTTTCCTGACTTGAATTGGAGAGGTCACAAACAGATGGAGGAAAGTATTTAGAAAGTGCTGTGGACAAGTGGGCAAGCCAAATGTAAAGTTGGTGGTGTTGGAAGAGCATATGGTGTGGTTTGCTGTGCTGCAGCAACAGCAGGAAAAAAAACCCCATGCCTCTGAAAGGTTTTGACATTGTAATGGGAAACTTGATATTGGTCTTCTGTTCACAAGTTGAAGATTAAAATTTAAATGAAAACAACAAGAAATCGTAAACAAACTAGAAAGTGTTTCCTGAAACAAGTTGTGTTGTCAGATTTCCTCATGTTACAATATATTGAGGCAGTTATGTTCCATTATGCTCTTTTATTGTAGGTTGTTTAAAAAAATATTATGTTTTTCTTCTAAATTTGTAAACATGTATTTTCTTCATACATTTTTCAAAAATGATGAATAAAACACTTTACCCTTGGATTGCAAAAGAAATAGATTTTAAATATTGTCTTTCTTTTAATGTTACTTTCTCTGTGCTGATGATAGTTTGCAGGGTCTTCCCTTTGAAAAAAGTCAGGTACCTATTCCAAAGGGAGGTTGGATATGTTTTCTTCATAAGCAGGATTTCACTCCATGCCTGAAAACTCCAAAAATAATTCAAAGGAAGTATTTCAGAAATATTTTTGCATATAACCTAAACTAGAGAAATACTGATAGAAAGAACAAAGGCGGTTCCGGGATCTACCCCTGTTATAACATGTTATTCTTGAATTCTCTCTTTGTCTTTCATGGTGTTATTAGTGAGTTCCATTTCAGTCATAAATAGTCAATCTTTTTATTGGTCAGTTTTCAAGTTTTTTTTGATCCCACAAACTCCTTAAAGCTTCAGAATCAGAAGATAAGCCTGTCCCAGAGAGGTTTGGCTCTCCTGGGTTATGAAACTGGTATGATTTGCTTGAAATATAGAAACCCTGTTTAGAAAGAATTGTCCTTCTCTTGCTTCTGTTCTGTGTTACTATTTCTAGAAATGTTAATTACTACACTAACAGTTATGAAAGGCAATTGGAAATATGGAAGCAAGAGTAAGTGGTGAAGGCTTTTGTGTTAGGTTTGAGTTAGTTTTTGTGTAATGACACAAAATCAGAGTGCTGCAGAGATGAGATGGATGAAGGCTGCTTGACAGTGGCCAAAATTGAATTTCATTGCTCCAGGGTAATATGCCAGAGTCATATTACCTTATTCAAAGGAAATCATGGGAGAAGAGTGGAGAAGGGATGGGGTTATGAGCTTCCTCTTTCTGTTATTGCTGATAGGAGGGGCATGGCAAGTCCTGATGTTAGAAATAACTATCTTCACTCATGAGCAGCCATCGCCACAGACTTGTCCTTCAGTGGAGGCAGAAGCAGCAGCCAGCCTGGCTTTCCAAGAATGGGTCGTGGGCAAACTAAGCACCAGTGTAAGGTTGTTTTGCTGCCCCAGGCAACTGCCTACATTGCTGATATTGAGGTCTGTCTCATAATAAAGCATCCATTATTTTGATAATTCAGAAATAATATTTTGATCATCACAGCAAACATATGCTTTCTCGAATTTAACAGTCATAATATGCTTTCAAAATGCGGTCCATTGTTTCAAAATGTTCTCAGCTTGGAAACCACTGCCATATATCTGGGATATATTTTGAAAAAATAAACATGCATATATAATAAAATAGATTCTGGAAAGATTTTGTTCTTTTGTGACAATATATAAAGTAGCCATAGCTTCCCCCCCCCCCCCCCCCGCCCTTTTTAACTGAAATGTGTTCGTTACTTAAATGGAAAGGCAAGGTGCACAGGGAAAAAATCAGGCATGCTGTATACATCTCAGCCTAATTTCTGATCACAATAAAGTGGGCAGAGGAAAAAAACCAAAAGAAATAGTCTCTGTTTACTTGCTTTTTAGGCCTTTTTTAGATCTCTAACCTCTGTTTTCTAGGACCTTCTTCATCTGTGCATTACACCTTGATGGCTTTAAGGAAAAAACAATCATTTGCATAAAGATCAAAGGAGTTTCATTTTACAGTTTGTTTTTAAGTGCCCTAAATATCATTGGAAAACTTTATCATAATAGGGGCTGTATACACCTAATGCATTAAAAGTATTTAAAGAAACTGTCAATAGAAGAGATTTACATTTTCAGAAACCCTAACTAATCCAGTGGGTTGCTGCTATGCTATTCTCTGTAAGTTCATATAAACTTGATTATTTAATGTTGTCATTGTGAACCACCTCCCCAGCTACAATTTAGAGATTTACTCAGTACTGGTCTGCTTCAGCACTGTGTCATTGGTAATGGTGCTGCCTGGCACAGTTTTCTCCTTGTCTTTGCCTTAGATTAATTTCAAAACTCACTGAAAAGTTCTGTGTCCTTGGTCAGCATGTTTGAATATAAGGGGTCTGAAAACTAAATGAGACTTTTTTTTTTTTCTTTTAAGATGGATCCACAAATAACATTTAATAAAAAAGAAAAAGAGTATTTCAGCAAAGCTAGTATCAAAGCAGTAATATTGGTAGTGCTGCCAGTGTGCCCACAGGTAGTTCTGGAGAAAAAGAGGAGATTTCATTCCTGTGTATTGTACTTTGGCAGTCAGCACTGGATATAGATGAAAGGCCCTCACCAAAATAGGTAGAAGAGTGGGAATTGTCCGAATATGTAATTACTGTTCCACAGAAGTACTAGCAGTTTCAGGGATTGCATCAGAAAAAAGACACTAATTAGAGGGCCTTGGGGGAGGAGAGAATCCTGCAATCTTTTGCAAGAGATTTAAAAAATCTGGAAAATCATCACGATGAAAGAAGGAAAAGCAACAGCAGTTCCAAACTGCTTTTAACTTCAGTTCCTGACAGTGTGGGAAAAGGAATTGGAGTACTGAGATTTGAACTTTCTGGACTGTTAAGAGGGAAACATGTCTTGAAACCAAGAGCAGCCTAATCAGATGGGACAGAAACACGACAAGAGGAATTGAAAGTATCTGTGAGGTGGGCCAAGAGGAATGGTAAAACTCAACAACGGGATGAAATGAGGATGCCTTGTGCTTTAAATGAAACGAGTAGGGAAAAGCATTAAGGAAATAATTAACAAAGGAAATAGTGAGAGATAATGGGTGCAACAGCAGTTTACTGTGAGGAAAGCGTTTAAATAGGAGAAGGAAGTGAATTTCTTCTGCGTGCTGGTAGCAGAAGGCTAACTCTTTGATGAAGAGATTTCATTGCTTTGTGAAGGGCATGAGGACTGATAGCACTTTGGGAAGCTGAAATTAGTCTTTGCAACTTTCTAAAACTACAATGGCACCAGAATACTTCTAGTTATTAGAACCTGACATGCATGAGCTACCCTAATGTTCAGGTAATTCCTCTCTTAACATTTTCAACTAGTTTGATCCTTTTAACTTTTTTTCCTTTAAAACTGAGGTTTAGTAAGGTGGTTGGGCAACAAGATCAATATTACCAATGTCACTGTGACATTTGATTAAGTAAAGTCTTGCTGGGCTTATTGTGAGAAAACACTGGATTGTCATTGCTAGAACTTAATTAATCCCCATCTTTCTAATTTGATTACCCTTGCAAATTCAACTTGCATTTTAATTGTGAATAGTGCTTCAGAAGCTAAATACTGCCTAGATTGTCAAAACCTAAGAGATTTGTATATTTTAGTCTACTTATTTTCACAGCTGTCTGTTCGTGGGCTGTGTGTCTGTTCCATTTTCTTGTTGTCTTTTCAGCTATGGAACAACTGTATGATATAATATCTGATTTCTATTACGGTTCAAAGATGAAACAGATTAGATAATGACATTACAGCTTTAGTATGTTGTGTTTTTTTCTGCTGTAAAATAACACTGAGAAACTCTTCTTTACTGCTTTATGAGGATATCCTTCTTTGGACTGAACACAGTAGCCATGTTATATGTGTTTTCGGGCGGGGGTGGGTGTGTGGGTTTTCTTGATTTGGTTTGGGTGGGGGGGGGTTGTGTTTGTTTTTATTTTTTTGAAAGCTGCGTTCTTTGTAATACCATCATGTTTGCATGTTTATGTCTGTTTTTACGTTCATGTAAACTGAGGTGCATAGTTAAAGCAACATGTGAAAGTGGAGCTTAAAATCATTCAGAAGCTGGAGAAAACCAAAGCCTGAGAAAATTAGGTAGCATTTGTTCACTGATAATTAAGTAAGCAAAATAAAAGTCAAGCTTAAAAATTCTCCCACTGTGGAGTAGGATTGGCATAAGTCACTTCTAGAGCTGAACTTCTGATTTAACTTGTCTAATTCTGCTGACACCAAGTTATCCTTCTTACTGAATAATGTCATAGTCACATTCTGAATTGAACAACTAAATATTCTCTACCTGCTTTTGTCCTCTTCTTTTGAAAGGACAGGCTATCATTTTTAAAAGAAGCAAATATACACAACCTGTGAATTATTGCTGCCATGTCTGAATCTCATGCATCTTGGACGATCTTTATATTCTTTCTCTCACTTTGTAGGTAGTTGTGTGTATATGTGTGCATGTGTCTAGTGTATCTGAAAGGTTTCTTTGAGAGAATTTGCATCCATAAGATCGGTGTCCATAAAATTTTCTGTGTGTTGGAGGTTATAGAGGTGATCCAGTTTTGTGTGCATTTCTCAGAACTGAACCATAAAAAAGTCATCAGTGTTAATCAGGGATCTGGCTACATAAGGCCAAAGCACCTGTATGAAATTGGTTGAAACACAGAAAAAAGGTGAAAAATGCAGTCTGAAATACATTCTTAAACCTAGAACTTAAAAAAAAAAAAAAAATCTGTTGTATAGAGGAATCTTTCTTTCCTCCCTAGGTTGGGAAAAATAAATTGGGAATTTAAAAGCATTTTGGAATTTGAATTGCAACTCATGGTCCATTGATTTTGCATAAGAGTAATAACAGTGGCAAAAAGGGTCTTTTTGTTGTTATTTTTAATATATTTTAAAACAAAACCCAGTGCAACTTCTGATTCAGGGGAATGCTAATATTGGGGGAGGAGCAGGTTTGGCATTTTGGATAGAACATTTTGTTCTATTATAGCTCATAATTTTTCAAGTCCTTTAAACTTAAATGCTGAAATGAAAATACTATTTTTCAGCTCTTTTTAGTTAAAGCATAAAATGATGAAAATTGTATTGTAAATATAAAGTCTTTTCTTGTTGTTATAAACAGAGGAAGGTGTCGTATTTGGTCTCTTCCATGATTCTTCCAGAAATCGGCACCTCTTAGTATAGAAGTAAACATTTTAGCTAAACATTCACACTGGGGGGAAGGAAGGGGTGGTGAAGGAGAAAGCTGAGCACATGAGAAGAATTAACCCACAAGAATAAAACTTTGGCCTTATTATTACCTAAAGGTTTGGATTTACATGGACAAAACTCATGAAATTTGACTTTGGGCACTTCAGTGTTGGACCTTCATAGTGCAGCATGGATAGCAGTATCACGTAAGTTCAAAACCAGAAAAAGCCACCATACTTTTTGCTTAATTGTATCAGTTTTCGGTTCAGCCTTGTGCAATGAAGGAATTTAAAGCTGTAATTCATCAAGGTAATTCAGACTAATACTGCAATAATTGTCACTATACCTGATTGTAGAAAGGAACCTTGTTGCCTTAAAAGGCAACTTGTAGATTAAAGACAGTGCCACTTAAAGTTGCTATTGGAGGGAAAGTGTTAAATCAATTTATCTTTTTTTTCAGATTGGATTACTTATAATAGAAATGACGATGGTTTAAATCAGGCCAAAGAAATTGTAGCTAAACTAGTACCAGTTACAGTGAGTTTCCTGCAGGACATGTCTAGCATAGACAAGAAAGGTGATAGACTGTATCTCTTCTGAAAATTCACTTAGTTACACAGGAAAAAAGGAAAGAAAAAAAGAAGAAAAAAAAAAGCTTTTCATTCACTGTTGCCAGGCTTTTACTTCAAAGACGTATCTGAATGATATGGCACTAAAAAATGATCTACCACAGAAAACCGTGATCTAAAGATGAACTTAAGCATCTCCTAAGAATGGAAACATTCTCGGTGATGTTAATAAAACTGCTGGGGAAAATAGAGTTGTGCTGAAGTAAAATGAGTCAAAAGTTCATACGGAATCTGAAACATATCTGGAAAATAGAATGAGAAGCAGCTAAAGTGCTTTCCTCCAGGGCTCCCGAGCTTTTGAGTTTGTTGGAATGTCACTGATTTTAAGACCAGTAATGAGTTTATTATTATTTTGTTGTATTCCATTTTCCATAAAAATAAACCTATCGATTGTAGCTTTTTCCTACTCATTCTTCAGTGTTGAGTTTCACCTGTGCAAAAAAGAGAAAAATTTCAGGTTATTTGAAAAAACAGTCTCTGTGGTACTCTAGAAATTCTGTTCCAGATTTTGTTCCTGCGTCAGAGGTCAGAAGTGCAATATTTGTCCACCAATTCATTTCATATAACTCTTGCTCTGAGCAGGCATTCCAAGACTGGTGTACAGAACTGCTAAATGCATGTAAACATTAACCTGAAACTTGCATGCTACTATTACTCATATCATAAATAATTTAGAGATCTGTCCAGAGGTCAACTAGTCCAATCGCCGCTCAAAGGTCAGATGAGGTGAGACTGCTCAGGGCTTTGCCCACTCAGGCGTTAAAAGAAGGAGACCTCGCAGCCTCTCTGGGCACCGCTTGCAGCAGGAGGGGGGAAATATTCCTTATACCTAATTGGAATTTCCCTTGTCATAACTTGTCCGTTGTCTCTTGACCCATTGCCGTGCACCTCCACAGAGTGTCTGGCTATGTCGCCTCTGCACCTGCCTTTCAGCAAGCTGTCAACAGCAATTAAATCTCCCGTAAGCATCCTCTTCTTAAGGCTGAACAGATCTTTTCATCGTATATCGTATGTTCTTCAGCTATCTAATCACCCTAGTGGTGCTCTGCTGGACTCACTCCAGTACATTAATATCTTTCTTGTACTAGGGAGTCTAAAACTGGAGGCGGTCCTCTGGATGGGGTCTGAGAGCTGCCAGCCATGGCTGAGGGAGAACATCCAGTTCTGCTGATGTTCTCTCTGCTAACTTCAAAACCTTACACCATGATTTATTTCATAGACTTTGCACTTGAATTTTCTCCATCACATGAGATGGAAAATAGCAGAGTAGACAAAAATAGACAGGAAAAAACAGTATAAAGACATGGAATAAGAAATTCCATTTTAAACCATTTTAAAACCATTTTAAAGGTTGTAAGTGACCACTGTGATCGGCTAATATAATAGCATAGTGGAACTTTGTCTTTAGGCTTCAGTCAACCTTAGACTATGAAATTATCTTTTAAAAAGGCATTCGAAGTGAATGCAAAAAATGAAGATGTATAGAGATCTTACCAATGTCTTTAGGTAGTTTTTTCACTGCGTAATTAAATTTACCACTTGCAAATAGACATATGCATATACACATATTTCTGGTATTTTACTTTCAGAAACTAGATCTTCCCATACACACATCCAGCTGTACTAGAGTATTTTTTTTCTTTTAATTTCAAGAACACTTCCACCTTTCTTTTTTTTTCCTTTTTCTATTCAGTAGAAGAATTAATTTTAGGGTAACACAGTACATTAAAAATGCAACAGAAGCAAGTTTGCTGCAAATCCTTATGTAACAGTTTCAACATGACATTTCAGATATTTACAGTCCTTGATTTAAGGACACTGTCTGGCTCGTCTAATAGTATTCTTGGCAGTTGCAAGAAAATTGATTAATGGTGACCAGGCAGACAAACCATTGCTATATTTTGTTATGTTAAAGCATTTCCACTTCTTAAGAATATTGCATCTGTTGGAAAAAAAGAAGACCAAAGTGCAAATGCCTATCTCTCATAGCAATAAAAAGCCAGAACAGCTTTCATAAAAATTCAGAGGAGATAATACACCTTTTTAAAGTGATTTTATTGTTAACTGCTTGTCCTACTTTGCACACCCACAATGGGTAAGTAGATGACTTTTCCTGTGTACTACTAAAATTTATTTTTGAGGAAAGTTAGATATGGAAGAGCAGAAGAGGGAAACTGCCATCTCAAAAAGGGAATTACTGGTAGTATTGTCTAGCAGAAATATTATCTACTTCCTTACAGATAAAGGAATTTTCCTGCTGCTGCAGGGAAGTAGGTAATTCCCGAAGATAATTTTCTGTTTTCAAAATTTAAAATGATTTTGTGAAAGATTAATTTCCAAGAACTGGAGAATTTTAATAAAGATTCTAAAAATAGTTACTGTTGCTGGATACTTAGAAATATTTAAACTACTTCTCTGGATTCTCTTCCCTTCCTGTCATTTGCCTCAAAGTTATCTGTCACACCTTTCTGATTTTCAATTTATTATATTGTAATGGTGAAAACAAATGTCAGTAATGTTTTTCTTAATGGTTTCCATCCAAATCCTTGTCTCAGATACTTAGAACTATCCAGAATGCTTATTACATTTCTTTTTTATATATTTTAGGCTAGACTTATTTAGGGGTAGAACTATTGACCATTGTAATGCATTTGTTCTGCTAATAGAATATCACAGTTTGAATCAGAAAACATATCTCCAAATGACACTTATAAAATGATTTAAGATAATTACTCTAGATACTGAAGTTTGGGAAATTCAATATACACTTAGCAGAACAAATAAATAGGTTATCACAGGATTTCTATTTGTTATTATTCCTTCCTTTGCCCTCCAGTAATTAATTTTCAGTTTCAGCCGTTTGTTGTTCTCTCAGATTTTTTTCTTTCACTTCCCAACTAGTGTTTTTTCCTTAACTTGCACATTCCTGTGAAGGGCAGCATTTGTTTGTTCAGTATTCACAGCAGATGCAGGGCTGTGTAGCGTTCGGGGGAGAGGGGAGTGACTGGTCAGCAGGGCAGAGGGGTCTTTGTAGGGATCCACTATGGGCCGGGTGCGGGAGACCACTGACTGCTTGCTCGGTTTGACAGCAAAGCAAAACAAGGGCCCTTCTTGAAAGGATACTATCAGCTGGAGATCTGATTTCAGAACCTTTTATTTTGTCTCAAACAGCAGAGTTGAATTTTCTCTGCTTAAACAAGTTCCATTGTTTCAGACTGTATTTTAATAAAATGGTATAAAGGATTTAAAGTTTTTGGGTTTCTCTGGGTTTTTTCATTTAAAGAAGAGGACAAGGAGGTTTGCCTTGCATCCATGGATGATGTGGGATGCCATTGTGAGTCCCTTAATTTATGCCTGTGAGTGACTAAGATCATTCTTGTGCTGCATCTGCATAACATTTGGGATTGTGATTTTTTTTTTTTTTTTAAGAAATGTACATTTGTTCTTCAAATTTGCAGGAAAAATTATGCAACATTAGAAAAATGAATGCCTGATTGACAGGGCTTGAATAAAGTGTTTGATGCTGTGTAGGGAGTTTGATGATTTTTCTTCTTGTTTTAATTTTATATATATTCCAAATATCCACAAGTTTCATACAAGGTAGAGTCCCACTAATTTCCCGTTCCTTTCAAGAGAATATTAACGTTCTTTATTCACAACTTTTCATGTGATGTTAACCATTTTGATAACTTTCATCCTTCTGATTTTTAATTTTTCATTAGATAGTTTTTTGACATTGATTTTTGTATAAAGTAACAAAAATTGTCTGTGGAACCCTTTACCTTTGCATGTCTTGCTTCAGGGTTTTCTTTCTTTTGTTCTGGGGCTAAAATGAATCATTCACAAGGAAATGAGGTTTACTTAGTAACTGGAGTTGTAGAAGCAAAGATTTCCAAAATGAACTTAGCAAACTATAACAAATTTGACAAACCCTAAAAATCTGTGGTTTATTTTCAGAAATTCAGTAAAATACAGTCCAGCAACTTGGCAGAAATATTAAACGGAGAAGTCATATTGCTGGCAGGGGATTTTCTGTTCCTCACCTTTTGTAGATGACTCAAAGCTTCCACATTAGTTTTACTATTACTGTGACCCTGCATTTTCATTATTAGCCTACTGCATAATGTTTAAGCAGTCATTTGAAACACCAGGTGTAAGAGGAAAACCTTCAGTTTCTAGAAAAGATACGTTTGTGCTCGCAATGAAATTGTTCCTTGGAATATTGCACAGCCATTTCAGCTGAGCTCTGAAGATCATGAAGATATAAAATGCAAAGTATCATATTCTTTCAAACCACTTATGAACTTTTGAATAAGAAGACACAAAAACTGATACTACTGTAATGTTTCTTATAATAAGTTTCTCCAAATTATTATACACAATTTTTACATGGTGCATTGGTTAGAGAATTGCTCAGTGTGCCTTTGCAAATGCAGAAGGACACTTAAGCATTCTTATAATGCCTTCCCAAGGTAAATTTAGGTAAGGAATTAACCACATTTTGCAGCCCTCTAGCTTAAGTCACAAGAAAGTTAATGAATTTTTTTGGCGATAAATAATACTGAAATTTATTCTAATCTTTGGTAATGAAGAATTTAGAAGTTTATGGCAAGAGCTGTTTCACTGAATAAAGAAAGTCTGGGAGAGTATAAAACAAAAGATAATAGAGTGATAGTTGAAGAGGCTTCAATGAGAAAAAATGTTTATATGCATTGTGAGAGAATGCACAAAGTAAAATATGAGGTGAAAAAATACGGAGGATAGTTTGAGATGAGAAGTAAATGAGACCAAAAAGATGACTCGAAAGCTTAGAAATTTCTTATCAGGTTTAATCCTTTATGTTTGGGGGAAGGAGGAAGGTGTAATAGGACAATTGTGGAAGGAAGGGAAATGAGAAGTTCTCGCTGCATCTTTGTCTCGGAAAACATCCTGTAAGTAGTCAGTAAAAGGAGAATGGGAGATTTGTGAGAGGAGCCACAGAGGCTGCTGGAGTAGCACTCGCTTTAACCAGAGGAGTAGAAGGCAGTCAATGGCCAAAGAAAGAGGAAAACTTTCAATAATAAAAATACAGTGGGAAAAAAAGAGAGAGGAAAAAAAATCTTGTCCTGGGCTATTTACCCCTGCAATGCCAGGGGGAATACTGGAGGAGGGCAGAGTGCAGGTTATAATGTGAGGCTGCAGAGAAGGAATCCCGAGTGGAGTGAAAGTTGGAGATATTAAATTGTTTTGTTCTATTACCTTCCTACTTAATGCCAGTTGCAATCAGCCACTCCACAGCACCTCTTTGAGATTGTCTGTATGATTCTAAAAATTTCGTTACCTTCTGCAAAGCAAGGCAGAAGTGCTAATGCTGAGAAATCATTTTGGGTGAGCTATACAGCCATTGAGAGTTGATAACACTTTCTTTTTGAATCTTCTATTGCCAGACTGGGACAAAAATGGAGGAGAAATACAAGTAGAGATCTGACTAAGAATGAAGAAAAGCCTACCAGGCCAGCAGTAGGACAGCAGATGAAGAAGAAAGTAGGATAGTAGGTGAAAGTATAGCTTTTCAATAGGCTTATCTTCCATCTGTCACCTACCAAACTTGGTAACCTTAGGTTTAGTGGGTATCTAATTCCCATTTTGACATATTCTGCCTTTTCTTATTATTTTGAGCAATGTACAGTAGTTCTGATGTGCCCAAATATTTCTAGTTTGGAAAAGGCAAATGAGGGGGGAGAAGACAGAAGTAATGGTATAAATATTTTTCCTTTCAGTCGCAGAGAGAAAGGTTGGGCATTTCTAAATACATCAACTGAAGTAAGAAATAAATGGCTGTGGGTGTTCATATTTCATGCAACTAGTAAATATTCTCAGAACACAATCAGTTTAAGATGTACAATATTGGACTTTGGGGGAAGAGGTCTCTAAGTAATAAAGATTTAAATGAAGAATTCATACTAGATTTGCATATATTAATAGCTTAAATAGAGCAATTTTGTAGTTGTTAAAATAAACAGAATAGAATGAAAAAGGCTTTGGTGTTTTAGTAAAAATGTCACAGTTCCACAGACAGGGAGATGGTGACTTTTGATAAATTATATCTCACTCAAAGAATTTTGTCTTTGACTAAATTGAACAAAATTTTGTCTGTGGGAGAGGTGAAATGTCCTTTTGATGTTCTTTAATAATACACCCAAGGTTAAAATCTCCTCTTTCTCTCATTGCAGATTATCATTAATGTCATTTTAATGTCAGGCTCCCTGTCTACTAGAGATGGTCACCTAACACTATATTGTACAAATCCAGGCAATAATTAGCCACAAGTAATGGTTAGTGGTGTAAGATGAAGGCTTTTTCCTTTGTGAATACATATGCCAGTGTTCTAGTCTCTCTAGCTTTTATTTCTATTTAACTATTAATTTTATATATTTAAAAATTTAACTTGAAAAATAAAGGAGTGTGCTAATATCATCTGTTTGAAGGTGTTGCTTGAGAAGCTAAATCATTGATTTTCCAACTACCATTGAGTGGATACCCTAATGATACCTCCAGTCAGTTGCATTTTGTAGAATTTATTTATTTTTCCATATTAAGTGCTACATTTTTTTCTGGAATAAGTGTTCTCTAAAATTATGTAACTAAATTGAGAAATGATTGTAGGTGCCACCTCCCTATTTCATCTCAGTTGTTCTAGCAGCCTTGAAGCTTTTCTTAACTGAAGTAGACTGAGATAAATATTCAAGATATCTTGCTCCTTAAGCAAAGCTGTGCATCTCTCAGGAGGCAGAATATAGTCCTTTCTTTAAGTCATTCATTCTGTTTGAAATTTAACCCCAGAAGTGAAATAAAATAAGATGTTCATGAGCTAAGAATGATATAGTAATAGTAGGAGAATTTTGTCATGGGTGTTTCATGTAGTCAATAAATTAAAGACCTTCTAGATGTTACGCTGACATAATCAAGAATAAATAAGAAAAGATGCTTACAAAGGTTGTGTAATTTTAAAAACTATTCTTTTTTAAAGATAAAGTTCTCTGTGTAGGTGGAAGATGTGTGAGTTTGTGGAAGCCTAATTCCCAGTGCATTTGTTTCTTATGGTTGGTTGACTTTTGAAGCTAATTAATACTAAACACTTACTGTGCATTCACCTCCTCATGAGGAGAAAATCCTCATTCAGAAGACATGTTACAAATGTCATAGTGTCAGGAAAAGTTTCGGTCATGCGTTCCCTTCCCACAGGGTTTCTTGCAAAGATAGTTAGCCTGGTAGAAGAAAGATCTATGGGAACTTCGTTTCTATGGGGTAGCACACAGACTTAAAAACGTTTATGGGGAGGAAAAAGATGAATGAGTGGCAGAGCCCGAAACCAGGTTCAGAATCTCGTACAGTACTTTAATGCAGCATGGAGGATTGGCTGTGCTTGGAGCACAACAGGGATCAGTGTGTCAAAAAGGTGAAGGTCCCCTTGCCTTCAAACAGAAGACTGGTTCCTGCTTTGTGCTCTTTGGCTGTAGCTGTGGATCTGGCTTAAATACTACCTGAGCCTATGAAACATGACCTCTGCATATCTCTAATTCCTGTAGGGTTTTATGTGCTTGTTTTTTAACCTGACGTACAGATCAAGCGATTCCCATCTCTCCACCCCAAAATCTGCTGACATTAATAGGGATAACTTGTCTCAGTGTGGGTTATAATTTCACACAGAGAAATGTTACATTTCATAGATCATATGTGTATGTATGTACATATACCCATCTTATTTTTGCGTATAAATTTACTTTTAATGTACCATGAAATAGAACCTTTGTAAGAGAGTCTATGTTACTCTGGTTTCTTCTTATAAACTGCCAAAATGATACGTAGCACAAAATGTAATGTGTCTGTATGTATACAAATGACTTGAAAAGGGTAGAAAAATACCTTGGAAAAGGATGGCAAATCACTTTCAGTTTATTACAAGAAAGAGTTCATTAAAATGTAAAGGAGAAAATAGCAGTTGCTTGTATATGTTGCTAGGCATGTTTGCTTTGATTAAGGAGTGTGTAGCTTATTCAGAAACCTATTTTACCTTGCACCCTGTCACTGACCTAAAAGATTTGTTGCAGCCAGATGTGTGTCGTGATTGTGGAAAAGCTGAGAGTTCTTTCACCTCAAGATGAGAGTACATTTCAAGATGTAGTATAGTGTGTCCTTAGCTTCAGTTCCCTACCATGTTCTGTTTCAGCTTAATTTTAAAACTGGAAACTAATTATTGCCACATACACGATGGTCCTGACCCAACATTTGTTTTAATCCCTCATTCTTTCAGTGAACTGATAAGAGAAGGATAAGCACAATATATAATAAGAACAAAGTCTATTACGTGGTCACACTTGCATACATTTGCTACCTGCTCCCTTCTTGAGAGGAAAAAACACACTACACATCCTCTTAACCAGAAAATAAAGAGATACAATATCAGCTTTTCTGTAGATGACGCTGGTGTAACAAATACTTAGCTGTGTTAACTGATGTTTGTCACCTTACTCTGAAAAGGAAGAATAAGCTAGCGGCATAAGTAACCTGGACCTCACCTATTTTATGAGCCTGCAGGTGTACTGCATGGCTGACTAAACTTGGGTCTCTGAGACCAGTAATTAGAGAATTGTTCTTTCAGAAACTGTCACAACTATTTCAGTTTAACCAAATAATTTCAAAAATTCTTTGTCATGCAGTAGCTCTGTGCACTGTGATTCTCACAAAAAGGTAACAGCAACTAAAATTAGAAACACTGTGCTATTGTCCTGAATGGTTCATTCACTCATATGCAAGAAATAAGCCTGTGTTTCTTGCTTGCTTATCGATTTACTAACCCATTGCCTGAGAGGGATGGAGTGATCTGTGCACAGTTGCTTAGACTGGAAAAGTTCTATTTTTAAATTCACTGCACGATTTAGCTGAAGACATTCACTAAATTTGGTTAACTTGGCAATGCCTGACCCTCCCATATTTTAACAAATATGTCTATTGTAATGCAGTTTTCCTCTTTCCCCTCCTTGCTTTTCCCTCTTCTTTTCCACAGGTAAATACAAATCCAACCAAAGTTTTGAAGCAGAGGCTGGACGGTGGTCCTTGAAAAATGAGCTAGTGCATGGAATAGAGGTGCTATACTAATATGGGGTTAGCCTGCAGCTAATTTTGTGAAAGCCTCTTGAAAGACAGAGGTTGTTAAAGGCTGATTACTACCTTCAAAGTAACGCTAAATGTAACTTTCAGAATGTACATCTGAATACATACATAAGGCTTAGATCAATACAGCTTAAAATCATTCAAATATGCTAAATAAATTACTGACACAATTGTTTTAGTTTTGCTTTCTATCACAGTATATTCAAGGTTCCTCTTTGTAATTTTTCAAGAAAAATCAAGGTTTTATTTTTCAAAAAATGTCACAGCAGAGGTGCATGGAAAACCAAGCAAAGAGATGACGTGGATCTTGATGGGCCATTCACTTATGTGTATATTCTCAGTATATCAGTAAGAAAGTCAGGAGGTATATGACCTAAATTTAAAATCTCTGTCACATGACAGAGATTAGCCTACAGTAAGTCTGTAGCAATACCTGCCATCTTTTAATAAAACACAATGTTCTTGCCCCTCTCAGTTGTTGTTTTCTCAGAATCTGAAATGGCAATTTTAACATATACCTACAAAGTCAAAGATACTGATTCTGAAAGGACAGAAACTTCAGAATATGACCGTTTTAAAAGCAAATCTAAAAGTGCTGCTTTTGATATTCTTGTTATTTAAAATGGATTAATTTCTCTCCTTTATATTTGCAAAGTCTGATGGTGAGAAATAGGGATTTAAAACAGAAATACCTTTGAAATATCACCTGCTGTTATGAAATGAGATAACTGTATTTTGGCTGTATGAGGTGGAAACTGGACCAACAAGGTATATTGCTTCCTCTGGAAAACCTGACTTTCTGTCAGCCTGACCCAGAAAGCATGCCATTTTAAGAAAAGCAGCATGTCTTTAATTAAGATAGTCATCTTATGTTGGATTTCTTTTTGCCTTTCTGGTGATCCATAGCAGGTTTGTCCAAACCGAACACTGCAGTGACCTCGACTGTGTAGATTTGATTTGGAGCGGGGGGATGTAGGGGAGAGAAGGTGGGGGCACAGTATTTTCTACCTGTACATTTCTTGACTCAAAAAAAAGTTCCCTGCTGCTCTCTAGAGGCACTGTATCCACCTCTCTTTTTTATAGGTTCTGCATGTGGAGTAAGGGTTTGTTTGAGAAATATTCCTGAGTCCTGGGGCATATCTTTTTTGCAGTTGAATTCTTCACATTCACTACAAACCCTAATACCATTCTTCTAGGTCCAAACAAAACAAAAATCGCAAAGCGTACTTATAAAAATATCATGCACCTTAATCGCCTTTGTAGAAATCATATACTCACTGTAAATCATTATATTACTATTCTTATTAACATCCAGTTGCTTTGTAATTACATGGTACAAACATGGGTATGCCAGTTCTTACAGTACTTTGAGAAAGCCAACAAATGAAAAAAAATAAATAAAATGGTTATTTGGTACTATTTACTGAAGTTATTTACTGTTCTTTGATGCCAAGTGATGCATTATTTCCCATTATATTTCTGGCTAAATTTTTTTGTTTGGGGAAAAAAAAGAAAATCTGTTGAGTTCAGAAAATATTTTGTGAAAGATAATTAGGAATTCATAGATATGTATAGCTGGTAACAAAAATTTAATTGGTTACAAGCTATTTTTATGCAATTGGTGGGAAAAAAATCGCACGTTATCATATATGTTTCCAGTCAAAATTAGCTAGCATTGAAAAGAAAAAAAAGAAAAAAAAAAAGCTGTCAGCTGAGAAGCTGAATGATTAATTATGCAGAAGAAATGCAAGGAAACTGTAAGCTTTGCATGAGCAATTTGCAAATTGAAGGTGAAATACATTCATTCTGTAATTAATTTCTCCACTGTGGTGATGAACAGAGATAAGTGATTGGCCAAAATTCATAAAAGGAGTTGATGATAGAGATGGTACAGAGGTGATTACCTCGAGAACTTGTCCTGTGGGTTGCTGTTAGCCTAGACGGCCTTTACAGCTTGGCAGCTATTGTACACCTGTAGTAGCAATGTTCTGTTGTCACCAGCTTCCTCCTACCTGCATTTTTTCTCTGTAACAAAAACATTAACAGTGAGAGTGATGTTCCATGCATCTTCTTATGGTTTTCAGTTTAGTGTTAAATTTGACATTTTTTTTTTCAACTCATTTAAATTATGCCAGCCTTTGAAAAATTCAGGACTGTGCCTTTCTTCACAGTGAAATCTAGGAAGCTGTCGTGGTAGTCTCCTCAAGTGCACTGTACTTTCTACTCAACTGTCTTTTGGCCTACATTTGAAGAAATTTCCCGTCAAATATTTTTCTTCATTTAAACCAATCAAGAGCCATAGCATGTTAAAAAAAGTTATACAATGATGTTCTGTTTTTCAGGATGCAATTCCTTTGTTTGCATCTCTTAATTGCTCTTTCTGTATATGGCATGTATGACTGAAATAAATATTAAAAGCTATTTCCTAGCTTCTAAGAAAAACTGTGCTAATAGTCTCCCGTAGGCCTTCATTATACCTTATAACTTCATGTTATGCTACACAGTAGCGTAATTAAAAGATGTCAGAACTTGGAACGCTTGAATACTCACTGGCTTTCTTGGGGATGAGACTGTAGCACAATAAATGACCTAAAGAGAGAGTGAACTCAAACCTCCTGGCTGCTGTCCAGCTTGCAGATAAGCTATAAAAGGCTTTTGGCTGTTTGGGGTCTTCCTTGTTTAGGTTTTCCCTTCCTCCCCCTCTTCCCTTCCTCCCCCTCTTCCCTTCCTCCCCCTCTTCCCTTCCTCCCCCTCTTCCCTTCCTCCCCCTCTTCCCTTCCTCCCCCTCTTCCCTTCCTCCCCCTCTTCCCTTCCTCCCCCTCTTCCCTTCCTCCCCCTCTTCCCTTCCTCCCCCTCTTCCCTTCCTCCCCCTCTTCCCTTCCTCCCCCTCTTCCCTTCCTCCCCCTCTTCCCTTCCTCCCCCTCTTCCCTTCCTCCCCCTCTTCCCTTCCTCCCCCTCTTCCCTTCCTCCCCCTCATGCTACTATCCTGAGGCTAAAATTTTATCATCTTTTAGAAGGCTGCATGCAAAATTCATTTCATGCTACATTGTGACATTTTTGAAAGACAAGAGAGCATTAAATGACTGAAGTGTGAATCGCTTTTTAGAGGTTTCTATTACTATTCTTGCCATAAAGGCCATATTGTGATGAAACCACGAAGAGTCAAAGCTTGAAGGTAAAACTCACTTCCTGTCACTCTAAGGTCACTTCCTAAGACTTCTGCATAAGAATATCTCATTAAAGAGGAAAATGCTTCTTGAAAGGTACATATTGTATTTTATTCAGAATATTTCCTTTCATATATCAGTGTATTTTTTAAAAGGTAAGAAATAGCTGGAAATGATACTGTAGTGTAAAAATGGAGTTTGAAAACTGTAGTTTGACATCTATTTTTGGAATAATATCAAAGTAACAATTCCTAAGCTTTGAATAGTAATGAAAAGAAAACAATTCACATCTGTCATTATCAAAATGTCTAATGAAACACAAAAATATCTAAAAAAAAAAAACCTCACAAAAATAACCCTTTCATCTTTATTTATGCTTCAAAGTGTACAATTCCATAGAGAGAAATCAGAGTTGTACATAAATATAACTTAACATAGTGATCTTAAAACGTATGTTTAACTGTGTCTTATTATAGTCCTATTTTTACCTTCTCTTATTCTGAGCAAGTCAGGCAAACCAACAAAGAAGGAACAAGCTCTATGTATTAGCATCTACTCTACTTAGGGACAATCAAATGTAGCAGATAATTTTTTTTTCTAATAATTTTAACTCCTTGGATTTCATAGGCAGATTTCTGTGCCAACATTTGTTCATCCATTTTTCTTTTGGCATCAGATGTTATGTTGTCACCTAAGCAAAATCTCCTGTCTTTTTCTGTTGAGACTGCCAACAAGGTTGCTACTCTAATTAGCACCAATAATGATTTTTGTATGTGCATATTTATGATGTGGACATTTATCCATTTGGCAGCTATCCAAGGCAATAAAGTGGTTTTATGTAAACCACTGACTGGACAGTAGATGATTGTGATTCCTCATCTTAAATGCCAACTATGTTTTAGTATAAGGTACCTGCGTGGCCAGGTCCTCTATTACATGTTTTGCTTATTCTGATTATGTCTGGCTTCCATTTCTAAAATTAGACTTGCCTGTATCTATCGCATGATTTTGCATTAGAATTCAGAATTTTGTTATTTGTATAAAAATTATCTTTTGACAATAAACATGTTTCTTTCTTCAGAAAGCTTAAGGATGAAAGCTTTGCTTCTGATGTAGATGTCGATCTTTTAGCTGGACTTGGCAAACGACAGACTGGCTTCAAAATGAGACTTTCTTTCAGTGATACTTTAGTAAGAATCTGATCTCAATTACAGGAAGATCAGATCTCGGGGTTTCAGAAGGGGCAGCTGTGTCATCCAAACCTGGATGGGCACATTCGTTGACTCTAGGTAATTTGCCCCTGGAGTTAGAGCTGAACATATATCTGCACTCCTTTACGTTTCCTGCTGAAAGAAGGCAGTCATTCCTCGGCAGCCTGGAGTTCTGCGGCTCTTTTGCATCCCACTCGAACATGAAGACCATGAACTCCAATCCAGGGTGTCATTTCATACCAAAGTCCCTACAAGTATCCTGAGTGCTCTGGCTGTACCCTTGTATTTAGAATAGAGAAGCTGATGATTTGCCTATGCTTACTAGAATAGGTATTAAAAAAAAAAAAAGAAAAGCATATAACACACAAATAAACACAGTTCTGTTCTGCAGATACTGATGGTGGGTTTTCAAACTATGATGGATGTTTTAATTTTGTTTTTTCCCTTTCCCCCAACCAGATTTTGTTAAAGGCAAAGATGTGTGTTCACCTGAGAATGTTTAAGACATGCTGCTGTGAAACAGAAAGGAAGCTGTATACAATAGCAGCCATACTGTTTTAGCACAGATACAGAATTTCAGTGAATTATTTGGCAATTTTTTTAATGCATGGCTGTATTTTATGGGAGTGCATTGCTTTTTCTTTTTCTTTTTTTTTCCCTTCCTTAATTCAAAATAAATCATACAGACAAGAGATTTATCTTTGCAACTGGGGACTTAGGGTAAATTTTAGCGTTAAAATGAAGTGCTCATTTTTCTACTCCAGTGTCTTGTTTCCTGTACTACAGAAATACTAAGAAATTATTTGAAAGATCTGGTATAAATTATGTTTCCTGGTATGAGTCTTTTAACATCCACCTATGCAGTATATCATTTTTGGTTTTAGAATGCAACTTTAACTTTTTTCACCTTTTTGTTAGATGGATGACTGAGCAATTTTCCTTTACTTCTAATCCTAAATACACCAGTAGAATTGTATATTGCTGTTCTCATTACAGTATTTTCCCCCCATGTTTTTTTCCTTTATGATTCTTATTTATAGTTTATTAACATTTTTATTTCTTTCTATTTATTCTGAGATCGTATCTTGATTTAGATAAATGTAATTTTCTAGGCCCAAATGCAAGCATAACGTAACTACCATCGTTTATCCGATTAACACAAGTGCCAGAGAAACTGAAGAGTAGGACATACATAGAGGTGAGAGGCTGGTAAAACTCTTCCTGATACTGTTGTGGTTTAACCTAAGTGACTGCAGGTATGGCATTTAACATCTCGTGGTGCTTCAGTTTCTGGAAGGCCGGTGGGGACACTAATGGCCTTAAGGATATCCTTGTGAGGAAAAATTCATCAATACCCATGAAAAGGTCAGATCTCCTGACAGTCAAAACAGAAAGGAAAAAGATGATTGTAGCCTTTCAGATTGTGAGGGAGCGGTTGTAATGCCAAAATGCACTGGCCTAGGCAACAGAAAATTCAGATCTTATTCTCAGTTTTATCACTGACTGTTTATTGTTTAATATGACAGTATTTCTTTCTCACCCATTGCCTGTCTTGTCTCCGTTCAGACTATCTGACTGTGGTTGAGGTCTCACACAATGGAGTGCTCTTGAGGTCTCTCAAAATGTAAGAAACTGTAAGCTTCTGATGATGAATAAATACTGAAGATACTGTCATAGCTGGGGAAGACATTGCATTAAGACAGATTATTCTGAAGTAGAAACATTTGGTGGGATGGAGGTGGGAGAAGTGCGCTGAGGATTCTCATAAGGGATAGCTTAGATCAGACCAAGAAATAATTTACAACATAAAAGAGTATTGGAGTTTATTGGAGTCAACAGTACAAAACCTATATTCCCCTTCCAGTAGGAGAAGAAAAACCTCATCTGCAGTATATTTATACTGGCACATTTTGTTTTGTCATACTTCTAATTAAAACACAAGTAATCAATTGTTACTGATATTTTATGCTTCACAGGTGAATGCTTTAAGCACAGAAATTAAAAATTTTTAGTAGGTAATAATTATGTATTCAGTTAAAAACAACTTTTGCTAGAAGTCCAGACTGCTTTCACAAGCTGAACATCCCATTTCTGAGATACAATCTGCTTTTGCATTGAAGGAAAAATACTGTTTCAAAATTCTGTCATTGTCCTCCTCCTCAGCCCTTTTGACTGTGCAGTGGGACAGATCTGGTGAGGTCCATTAGAATTTGACACTGATGACAAGACCATATGTGCATGACTACTAGCCTCATATTGTACTCTAAGAGATGTTCATGCCATTTTCATTTAATTGAGTAAAATGCTTTAGAAAGGCCATTTCATTAAGATTCTACCACATCCCAATTTATCTTATACCTGAAAATATGTGCAAATTCTTTTCTTTTGGATTTTTTTCCAGAAAATTTTAATTTTTTTGGCTTGTAAGTTCTGGAATTCATGCCAATACTACTACTAACCAAACATTATTCTGCACTCTATGTAAAATATGCAAGTCTTGAAATACAAGCTTGAACCTTGAATGGTGGTAATAATTTAAAGGACTCAACCTTTGCTTCCCAGTGTTAAGAGAAAATCAAACTTGCTGTTCCTAATAATCTAGCTGAGAAAAAACACTTTACCTGTTTCTAATTTTGGCTATCTAGACTTTACCTACTCATACAAAAACAAACAGGTGAGTTTATTACTTTTTTTATTTACTACTAATCTCTCATTCCTTACAGCTAGGTATTATATTGTGTCTTGGTCTGTTTGTATGCACAGAGAATTAAGTATGCATAAGCAAGTTTTGTGTTTCTGTGTGATGCCTCTGGAAAAAAATGCATAGAATAGATAAAACCAGAATCTGGAATGATCCGATTTGCATATTAGTAGATTTTTTGATTTGTTTTTTTGGTTTTTTTTTTTTTTTTTTTTTTTTTTTTGGTACAGATCTTGTGTTTGGTCTTATTGCTTCTGTAGTATCCAAACATGTATTTTAAGTGTGAGGTTTGAAATTCGTGGTGTTCTCTTTGAGTTATGGAACATAATAAGAAACTGTCCCCCCCTTCACCTGTTCTCAAAAAGCAGACTGAATTCTCCACTGAGTTATCTAGAATAGCCAGAAATATTCCATGAATTATTTAGAAATTGAATCCTTATCATTCATGTTATTTTTGGTAAGACATGTTAAATGTTGAATGCCATATTGTGTTTCTGTTGTTAGACAGCTTCCCCCTCTCTAACCACTAAGTTTATCCCTGTGCAATTATAGATAGCAAATGAGAGGCCGTGCAAATCTTAAGGTTTTCAAGCCAAGATTGATAACTACAACAATTATAATAAAAAAAAAAAAAAGAAAAAGAAAAAGAAAATAGTTTGCCATCACTCCCTATTCCATAGTTTTGTATTCTCAGTCAGAACCTGCATTTTCATCCGGTTCCTAGTCTGAGCTCTGCTGAAGAAAGCTGTTTCAAAACAAGGGCTGAACAAAAAAAGCACAGGGCTAGAGTGCTGGCTTCTGTTAGAAAGCATATGTGAAGACTTGAAAGGAATAGAAGAGACTCCTTACTAGTGAGACTTCCGGACCTGGGAGTTGTGGCTGGATTTGGTACCAGCAATTCTTTTATGCTCTGTTGGGAAAGAATAGGGGAATTCCTGCCCCCCCCCCCCCCCCCCCCGCCTTCATCTGGTTTGTGCCCTGTTAAAGCCAGTCTCTGTTAGAGACATTTATTGGAGTATATCCTTCTCTCAGTTGTACTGCTTAACTCATTGAAAGCATGTCCCATAACAGGGACAGCATAAGAAAGAACAGGTACTTTCTTGATCTCACTTCTGCTATCCCCAACTTTAAGGAGTACCTCCACTTGACCTCTTGGTAGAGAAAAAGGTAGCACAAGAGTACTACCCACCATGAGCTGTTAAAGCTGGAAAGAAGGAGAATCACATGTGCTTTACCATCTGCTTTTTGTTTTCATGGACTCTACACATATCATTCCTGTTGTTATTTAGGTTGAAAAGGTATGCTTAATTTGATTTTCTTCTCTGCAAAAATTTGACTTCTTTCAAGTATGAGCAATTGATCTAAATCTGGTTTAGCTGTTCTTCTTGACATGTCACCATTACTCTTGCCCAATGCAAAATTGATAACATATCTGGAAGAACTCAAATTTATCAAGAGAGGAGGGTTTTCTTGTGTGTTTGTTCATTTGTTTGCAATTGCATATACATGTGCATTCTGATTTAAGTGAACTGGCATGGCAATACACCTCATGTCATCTCTGCAGAAAAAAGGTATCTTCATAAAAGCATTGGTGTATGATAGTAAAATTAGAACCATGCAGCTAAAGCAAACATCTGAATAAACCCAATGTGTAAAAACGTTATTTAACTATCAATTCAGAGGAACATATTAACGTCAGAAAAGAATCAAACATCCAATTGTTGGAATTGTTTGTACCATTTCTCGGTTGTCACCGGACAGAAACGAAGAAAGGGAAAGACTGTGGAAGACAGAAATGAGCACTTTCACGTTAATAATATTGAGAACATCTTGAATAGCAGTGTTGTATTTGCACAGTGTGATAATTTATATCTGCAAGTAAACTTTAACAATGTTTAAGCCAGTGGTAACAGCAAAGCAGTAAACAAAAGGGGGTGGGTGAGGTGTTACAGCTTGCTTTTTGGTTTTCTCCTTTTTTTAAAATGAATTTTACTGAAATAAAATTTTGATATTTTCTCTGATACATTTATTTAAATAGGATTATACAGAAATATTACCTTTTGCCCAAATCAGAAGATGACTGTTCTATCTGTTTGCTTGTATTAAAACAGCATTATTTCTAAAATGCACTCTCTTTGTTCATGCTGCTACAAATACGATAGAAGATTTAAAGGATGTTACCAATAATCCACAGAGATTTGTCTTTATGGGCTTTTTTAGTTTTTTTTCATAATCATTGGAGAAAACATTGACAAATTTATATACAATACAGCTGTTTTATTGATATGCTTCTTGGTAGTTTTAGCTTTTTTGTGTGTGGTCTTTTGTATGATTTATGTTCTATTTACACCATTTTATGGATGTTTTCTAGGTGACTATAAACTATTTTGTTTTACTGTGCTAATATTTGCTTGTAGCATCAGAACACTTGAAGACTCAGATACAGGAGTTAGTAGGAGAGATGATTAATAAAAACAAAACAGTTTTAGCACATACCAGAAAATGACTGCACTGAAGGAAAGAACGGGTAATTCATTCTTCAGAGGCTGATTTTATGAAAGCACCACTATATACTTATGGCTTTTAATAGTAGGGAAAATGCACATTTGGTTTAAAATGGGATGCCAGAGACTTAAAGATCTCGATTGGCATTCCTAGGTTTTTCTGTCATGATAGATCAATATAGACTTATAAAAGCATGCGGGGCACACTACAAGACAATGCCAGGACTACATGGAGAAAAAAGAGAAGTAGTATTATTGTCAGAGCAGGAGCTCCATCTGATATGAAGATTACTGAATGGAAATGTGTGGTGATGTTTGATGATGCTTTTAGAACAGTGACACTTTGGACTGGGTACCGGTCTGCTTAAATTCTTGTTCCTACAGCATTTGTTCTGAAATATTTTGCTCCTTTCTTCCTAGGAACAGCCTTTTGTTCCTAGTGCCTTCAGAGCCCTTTGACTGTTTGATGTATAACTTGCTGCAGCTCCCTTATTACCACCACTTCCTTCCACTATTTATCTCTATTGTGTCCCTATTATTTTATTTAGCCACCTTTTTGTGTTTTGTTCATCTTTTCATGTCCTTTATTTGTGAGCAGTCCCTTTGTGGTGGTGGTGGTGTTTTTTGCCTGCATGGTATTTAGTACATTCGTGGTCAGTTAGTGAGTAAGTAATACAAATTTCAAATATGGGTGTGCACATAGTCATTCTAAAACATTACTACTCAGATTTCAGACTCTAGCATGCAGAAATTAGGAAAGGTAAAATTATTTGCTTATCCTGCAGTTGACATATCCTTGTGCATATGCATCGTATTATGTTGCTACATCATTGCACTGAAGGCCTGTGATTAGTAGCATTTTCCTAGTAAGCATCAGTTCCGCATTAACGTCATTGTTTAATGTACAGTGTATAGCTTGTTTAAGGCATACTTTTCAAATTCTGCTTTGGTATAACTTTCTTAAGCACTTCTATAGCGCTTAACATTATAATAGTTGAATGTTTTCCGAACACAAGTTTAAGTTCTCAACACACTTCTGAAGTGAGACCTGATGTTAAGTACAAGCTGACTTAGTTCACCAAATACAAGACTGACCACCAGACCTCACTCATGAATTTTTGCTCTTATAATAGTGCAGTATGTGATGAAGCTGTGACTGTTCAGCACTTCTGCCTACCAAACCCACCTCTTCAGCCAGAAACTTATAAATAAGAGGGCATAACAGGAAAACACCAATGAAAAAAATCTGGTTGAAATGACATGCACAGCATCATACAAGCATAGATGACACAGGATTACATATGATCCACTTTTAAGGGGAATTCATTTTTGTCATGCAAACTTTCATTTTCCCCTCCATTCTGCCTCATTCACTACACATGTTCTGGGTTCTGCAACATAAAAGACAGTCTTTTCTAGATGACGGTTATCTTGCCATGACTCACCTGGGGATCAGTCTGTCTTGTGCAATAAGGAGGGAGGTACTTTTGGGACTGTATGAAGGGAGATGAAGAGGAATTAGGAGGAAGTGTGTAATCATTAAACTGTCCTCTTTGCATTTGCACTATAATCTTTTTTATTTTTAAGTTATACACAGGCAAAGTTAATTCTGGCATTTGTTCATTTTGGAGTACTTGATTTCACAGCATTTTATTGTTAGGTTTCTGTGTGCAGTTTTACTTTACAGAGGTTAAAAATATATCAAATGGGGAATGCAAAGAGAAAGAGAAATTGGATCATCATATTCCATACGGCTCACTGCTGGGATTGGAACCTTTAAAAACACCACATTGGTCTCCATTTCTTCAGCTCATGAAATAACTCATCTACTTTCCTACTTCATGTGAGCTAACACTGAGTGGAGAGAATTCCAGTAGGTAATCTGGGGTCTGATTACAGTGTTTTTTCCTTTCTTGTCTGTCTTCCACCTCATCATCATCCTACAAATGCAACTGTAGACTTCTGGAATCTCTACCAATATCTCCACCATAGTCTACGTAGGTACCTCATTGGACCTGGCATATTCAGAGGATGAAGCTGCCTACCTTCAACACAAAGATGGCAAAAAGCAAACCACAGTCCCCGGTACAGTCTGTATCTCTATTTTTGACTCTCTGACTAGTGTACCTCTTCCCCTCAACCCAGGTTTCCTTGTTCACTCTCCATGGATTTATGTCCTTTCTCCTCTTCTGCCACAGTTTCTTCCTTCTTGGTTCTTTATCAGTTTTTTTTTATTATTATTATTTTTTCTTCTTTGTTAACCAATAAGAATACGTCCTCCAGCCTCCGTTCCCGCTGCTGCCCTTCCTTTATCTTAATGCTCCTTGACCTAATCTGTCCCCATTGGTAAGCTTCTCTGACTCAAAAGCCAGCTGTACCCTGTGGAGATTCACATTCTGCCTTCAAAGCATGAAGGTTGCTTTACTCCTGTGAGAAAATTCCAACAGTATGATTTCTCCCTGTTCTCTGAAATCTCAGTATCATTTTGGCTGAAATGTTTTTAAATTATTTCTGCCTGAGGCAGACCATCAGCATAGAAAATTTAATCCTAAATAATTTGTTTGGTAAATTTATCAGCAACTAAAAAGGACTCTTATAATGGGAAGTATTAGGCAGTGTTAAAAATAGGCCATGATGCCACCTTGCTTTAAAGTAACTGTCATGTGTATGAGAAAGTATATGGATGAATAACTATTTTGCCTCAGATATCCATATGCTATCAGTATAAATGAACGCTGGCTTTTAAATGGTTGACCACACCAAGAGAAACAGCGTTTAGTGACAGAGTATGACTTTTCTACAGTTAAAGATGAACTCCCCAAATACTTGCAGTAACTATGCCTGAATAAATCCATGCCTCTCCAGGATAAGGTTGGTTTGTTTTAGTTGAATAAAACACTAGCGACAGTACAACAAAATACTCCACAAGAAAGGGAGTAAAGGCACATTCAGTGCAGAACTCTGAAGTTCTTGTTCCTGAGTAATCCCACTGTTCACTTTCCACCGTTCCATCGTTCATTTTCTGTGAATTCAGAATTTGCTGTAGCTCTGTGTGCGCATAGATAAAATAACTTTTTGTATGTATGCACAATCTGTCATTTATTTGCTGTTTCATGATTGTAATTTAAATAACAAAAGACAAACTGTTAAAAAGAATTAAAAACTTTAACTGAATTTTAACACTAAATATTTTGCTTATTATTGAAGGAGAAGCCCAGCCAAGGAGTTATGTCCCAGCCATGTATATGCATTTCCATATATCTGTGACTCCTTTCATGGTGATTTGATTGGTCTGTATTACCAAATTGGTAGTGTAACTGTTATTCTATTCACATGGCGTTCAACTTCCTATTGCAGGGACTAAGCCTGGATACAATACTTCTGGGTGATGGAAGCACAGTTGGTGCAGGTAGAAAAGACAGTCCCATGAACTTCACCTTCAGGTTGGTATGAGAAAGTTTGCCCAAAAGGAGAGAATTTTATGCTTTCACTTTTGCACAAATAAAGGGGTAAACTTGGAAAAGACAGCACAGATGTCTCAATATTGCCAATTCCACACAGATCGCTGGGAACTGTGAATGTGTCTTTTCATAGTATAATGTCAAATGTTGGCAGCAATAAGGAAGCTTGACTTATATTCTATGCTCTCTTGCTTTCCTGTAAAAGGACTGAGAATTAAGTTCTTTGGAAAGCAGAAGCAGAAGGACATGTGGCAATTCTAATTTTTATATTGATGCAGCAATGAGAAAGGGAGAAAGAAAGCAATGGAAAATCTTTACAGATGTGTTATGCATTGCATTGCATATATTTATGTGCCCAAGTGTGAAAGCCAATGAATTGTCTTTCCTTTAAAGATTAAAAATCCATTGAGGAAGAGAGATGTTTGTCACAAACCATCCACTTTATAGGCTGTGGTGAAAAGAGATTCTTTTTCCTTCTGTTGTTTTGGTGTTTTGCTTCTTTCTTTGCCCCCTGCTCCCCAGGTGATACATTCACATGTTAGTTTGGCATATTATTTAGATGCTGACTTGCTCATCTTCCAAAAGGTTGTGTTTAGGTGGTGGGTCATTTCTGTTCCTACCGATGGTTGCAGATCTGGGGAAATTATAGTGGTTGCTTACATGATGAAGACAGACAAGGCAAGAACCCTTTTTATTTTATTTATTTTATTGTCTTCAGAATGCTACTTACGAGCTGAAAACAAGCAAAATAGATACCACTGAGTGGCCTAACAACGTTGGTCTATCACCTACTCTTGTATTAGTTTTCCTAATAATGAAATAGCTTTCACTGTTACTTTCTTCTTCACTCACAAATATGATATTTTTCAGCCACTGTTTTAAGGGATTTTGACTTTTTTTTTTTTTTTAAGAGGACATTTTAACAACCAGAGAAAGTCCTTTATGACACTTTTTGGATAGAGCAACACTGACATCCATTGGCTTAATCTTATGTGACTACTTGTTAAATCTCTCCTACAAAATGTACACATAACACTCTACAGTATCGCAGTGAAAGGATTGGACTCTATGTGATCCAAGGAGGATTGTGCTGAGTCCAGTTTCCTCTATTAGAAGCATGAACCAGCACAGATTACATTAGCGAAAAGGAACACATCTGCAAAATGTGAAGTCCAGTAACAGCAGCTGAAATAAATCAACACAGACATTGCAAATATCAACTGGAGGAAAAAAATATTAATGGGCTGTTAATAGTGACACTGACTTTTTTTTCAGATGATCTCTGGAAATGTGAAAATGCACCGTATTATAGGAACCTGCCCTGTTTTTATATTAATCATAAAACCAAGGAAGCAGGTGGAAAAAAATGTTTCTAATCTAATAGCATAAGCACTTCAATGAAGAAAAAAAAATGAAAAAAACCCACGTACCCTCTGGTTGCATTTGAGCCCTCTGAGGTTGTAATTTAGCTTGGCACCATGCTAATTCTACTCATTTATTTATTAATATTTTGTTGCTTGGAACAACGTTGCTGCAACATCACCGGTGTTACAGAGAAGTGGTTATACTTAATGAAGAAAAATAAGGTTACAAAAAAGTGGTGGAGTTTTCGGGATCTATTCTCACGAGCAGCTAAGTAGATTAGGCTGATTACCTTCGACTTCAAATCCAGAGAGCCATTCTGGCAGCGCAGGGAGGGCGACGGGCACTGACACAAAAAGCTCTGCGCTGGCTGCGCCCTCCCACCGCATCCCCTTGGAAATCACTGGGCGCTCGGCAAAGCCGCAGCTGCCGCTTCCCCCGGCGCACCCCAGCCCAGGGTAAGTGCATGTGAGTGTGTGTGAGTGTGAGAGATGCTGCTGTGTGTGAGGAGATGCTGCTGTGTGGGTCTTCCCCCCTCCCCCCCCCCCAATCAGGCGCTCTGAATGAAAGCCAGTCAGAGAGAGAGCTCCCCCCTTAGCTTTGCTTCCCTGCTGTCCAGAGTTAAGTGATGCTGGGAGGGAAAAGCCTGAGTTAGATCCAAGTAGGATCTGTCTTAGGAAATAACAGCGGAAAACAAGCAAACAACAACAACAAAAAAAAGGACGCTAATAGCAAATTCTTCAGTTTTGGTTGGGGTGGACTACTTCACTTTCTCAGAGGCAGAATAAAAGGTAGGAGGCTTTCTCATTTGTGTTTCCTGAAGCTCTTTCTTTATTATTATTTGAGCATTAACAGCACGGTGTTTCATGTAATGCATAAAATTGTTCTACTGTAGATAACTTCTGTGCATTTTATAAATGTGCTTTGGTAACAAGTGATGTGAAATAGATTTCCTGTATTCTCTCCTGAAAGTAAACTGATATATTTTGTATTCCGGACTGGAATACTATGCATTTTAGAAATCTTCCCCCTACCCACCCACCCAGTAAGCAAGCTGTCTTCTGAGCAGCAGTTTCAATCTGTATTCAGTTACTGCACATTCAGTGGGGAGGGGAACAATACTATTTGAATGGAAAAAAAGCACAGTGTTTCACAGTGTAACTGTTATGAGCATGGCGTAAAAAACACACATAGGTGCCCCCACTCTCTGTATGCCTCTGCAAGTCTGCTATAGCTTTCATTGCTACTGATTTTGCCCTGTATCAAATTTCAGAATGATTACATATACTTAGAGCAAATGCACCTTATGAAGGAAATCCCTGCAGAGATGGAAGTAGGGTAGATGCAGGCAATATTTCAAAAATCTGTATAGAGCTATATACACACACAGAGGGAAAAATATTGCAGGGTTTGACATTTTGGGGCAGGGGGAAGAGAAAAGGGAGGGAGAAGAAAAAATTTAGCCTGCACCTGTGTGAGCATTTATTGCTACTGCTGCAATAAAATCCATATTTGATATGCTGTTAAATTAATGCAGCACAATACAAGTCTAAATCCATGTTCCCAGCTACTAACTATTGATGGCATTGTCAGCTGCATTAGAAATCTGCAATAAGCTAATACTGTACATGATACTACTTGCAGCCAGAAAAATCTAACAGTCCATCAGCTTAAGAGAATGCATCTACACGTGCAATCAGTGACAAATAGCAACAAGCATTTTAAAACTGACCTATCATCTTTGTTGCTTCCACACAAATGGAGCTGTTTCCTATAATCTTCATCTTTCATTTCAGTAAAAGCCTCTGTATTACCCCAACTGCACGTCCCTTGCTTTTAAGGTATTTTTAAAGTTATATGACTTACAGTGTATATGTGTATGTATGCATATATGAGTGTGTGCACTCTGTGAGGAAGCAGGTCTGTAAAAAATTACATCTGTCTTTTTTTTTTTTTTCATGCTAGCGGGCTTTATACTTACATGGAGATGTTACTGGAGGGGGAAAGCAGGGGTTGGAGACTGGAGCATGCTTCTGAATCTCTAAATTCCTTTTTAAATGTACCACTTACTAGAAATATTTTGAGTCTGGTGCAAACATTTTTGAGATTTTCCAGTTACTCAAACTTTATATTAATTGGTTATTTTTTGAATGTAGTGATAGTCTGTGCTGTCTTAAAGGAGGAGATGGAAGAACTAACTTAGGGAACTAGGAAAGACAAGCTATTTTTCCTGGAGTTGGAAAAAACAGCTTTTTAGAGTCAATATGGGCTTCTGTCAGGAGAGGAATACTTTTTGGATCATAAACTGATAATCTAGTTTGTGCCTGAGGATCTTCTTAAATTTCAATATACTTTGGTAAATAAAAATATGAGTGAAAAGGTCATTTCTGTAGTAGGTTTCTGTTAATTTTAGTCTTGCTTTATGTCTGTTTTCTCTGTGTGGTGTCAAGATGATTTTGTACCCTTAAAATAGGAACTTTGTAATGTTTGAGGAGTGTTGATTATAATCTTTAAACTGGATACTGCTGCTTCTGATTTGATTTTTGTTACTATAGGCAGCATTGGAAAAATACATCTTGGCTGCTTGATTTGCCAATGGTTTATATTTATGCTGCTTGTGATTTTGCAACTGTTCATGGCAAAAAAAAAATCAAAATATATCTTTAAGGGACATACTGGACTAAGTGTCAGAACTTACATATTCTGTAAAATAGTATTGTTGATTTTTCGTTACAGTAAATATGAGTGTAGATATAATAAAACTTCATATTTGCATGTTCTCAACAGACAAAGGGTCTGTGAGGAAAGTGATGAAATGCTCACATGCATTCATAGAAGATGCTGTGGTTACTGTTCTTCTCTGTGCTTAGATGTAGTTGAGAAGTAAATGCATAAAAAAAGCCATAGATCACTCAAAGCCATACAATCTCTTCATTAATTATGTAATAGATATTCTTAATATATGCACGTATATATGCACATCAGTATACAAAATTCAGCCAAGCTATGTCAGTTATAGTTATTCCTTGCTAAATAATTCAATGTAAAAGGCAGGAAAGGTTACTTTTAAAATAATATCTACTTGTGATTCTCCGAAAGTCATTTCCTGATCTCAACATGATTTCCCAAGGAAACAAATGACTGGGACAGAGCCTGTCTGGTTAAATCTGTGCAAATGACTTAGTTTCTATGCCTGTTAACCAGATTTACAGCCAGGTGACAGATAATACGCTACCCTCTAATAATTTCTAATTTCATACCTTATTATGCCACTAGGTTGCAGCATTAGTGCAAAGGGTCAAATTAAGATTGAAATGCTGCTGAATGGTAGCAGTGGGGGGTGAGGTTTCTGACTATATCATCACAATGTTATTTTTAATTCATTCATTATTATCACTTGAAAGCAAGTTTGTAAACACTGAAGTGTCTTATGGACTTCGCAGTATGTCCTTGTTCATGCATCTGAAGAATGTGCAGTACAGGCAGTTCTTTGATACTGTGTGATGGACAAAATGGAAGGGAAGCACTGAGTATTTGGGCAAGTAAGTAGATGGAATATCCTTATATTAGGATACCCTTGGGTAAGGATTCAAGAGGCATTTTGTGAATGCCTTCAGTGAAATGGGAAAAAAAAAAAAAAAAAGGAAAACTGAAATTTAGAAATAAGACTTTTTTCTTACAGGCAGTTTAATTATGCCAAGGTAAAATATTATGAAGGATGATTTCATAGTTTGTTTCATGTATATAATAGTACCATTGATAGCGTATTTTAAGGTTTCACTGAATAGTATTCAACTATCAGTGAAAGTACAAACAGACTCAAGGTGTGATTCACTGAAGCCTTAGTTGACTATACCTTATAAAACACACGCTTCATCCTGCACCCTCAAATGTAGTAATGTGAACACCTGCTTTTGGACTAAACACTCTTCCTCTAACGTCCAACCCTGACAAACCTCGAATGCAAGAACCAATGGTGTTCTGGATTCTGTCTTGAAATAAATGTTCCCCAAATCTCTCTTCAGGCCAAGAGGAACTCCTGTGTTGAATGTTTGGTTGCTTTTCCCTCCCTGGATTTACACCTCTTCAACTTTGAGTCCTTGGCATGACGACTTCCTTAACTTGCCTGCTTCTGCTGGTCAGAGCATTTACAAAAGAGCAATAGGAAATATCCTCCTCTCTGGGGAGCTGTGTGTGTTACAGTCACCAGGCAGGATTACAACACCCACAGAAAATCAACTGGACCCAGGCATTGGTTTCTCTTTATTCTGTTTTCATTTGGTGGCATGCCAGAACACCACCCAAGCAAAGAGCTACTGAGCTTATGCATTCTGTTGGCTGACGTATTGGTCTAATTTTTAGTATGTGGAGCATGTGCCAAAAATGGGAAAGGTGAGGCTTTATAAAGCATGTCCTTTTACAAGCAGTCTCCCTGATTATTAAACATCAGAGCCAGTTACCTCAAGGGTGGGGTATGTGTGTGTGTTTGTGCAAGGGAGAGGGCAAACGGGGACAATCTTTGTCTGACAGAGGGGCTGCATTATAGCACACACAATACTGTACAAATTATCTCTTAGTTTATATTAGCTTTTTATTACTGTACTTTTTCCTGCTTTGCTAGCTCCTGCTATTGTTTCTTGCCTCTAGACACTTATGTGAAATAAATGTTTATCACTTTGTTGATAAGGAAGTGTGTGCAGCAGGAGGCATAAAGCACTAGAAGCATCTCAGAGGTGTTTTCCAGCTTGTACTGTCACAGGGCATCTAATCTGGAATATGCTTATCAACTCAAGTCGGCTAGCTGGAAGTGAGCAGTACTGTGTCTGTACCAACAGGCTGCATCAGGGGAACACAAAGACTTAGGAAGTTAACTGGGTATACTGCAAGGCAACATGGCAGGTGTCTTTTCTAATATTGCTCTCACATGCACATCGATTTTTAATTTATTCTTCACATGATGGTTTTCTATTTTCAGTTTTGTTATGGCATCTCTTACCCATAACTCAGAATAAACTTAGAATCATGTTTCAAACAGTAGGAAAGCATGTAAAGAAGAAAGCACGTGTATGTGTGGTTATATAAAGGTAATCATTCAGGAAATGTGCATTGGAAATAGGTGTTTCCAGAACTCCATTGCTCAAAAGCTAAAACTGCTCCCATCCATGTTTTACAACAACAAAAATCTCTCTCTGAAATATTTTCTCAGGAGGAGTATATTATGTTACATACATACATCCACACACACACACACACACGTGTGTGTGCGTGTATATACACACATATATAGATACATTAAAAAAATGTTTGTCTTATGGCTTTACCCCCGGTATTCCATCATCTGCCACATTACAGATTGTACTTATTGTCTTATCCTATTTCAGTGCTTTGCATTACAGCATAAAGAACATGACAGACCATCACTTAGTGTGATCAGATCATGCTCTTTAAATTGAACGCAATCCTCATGAACAGTGCAATGCTATAATATCCAGATTTTTATGGCATAAAGGATAGATAGTAATGCAATTTACAGCCCTATGAGCAAGGTTTGAAATAAAACATCCAGCAGGACTGCTTTTTGTTTCCAAATTACGTAAATTAAAAATGTGTATAACTAAATTGTTATTGTGTGCTTGTGCCAAGCACACTTCACTAACTCATACCAAATTTACACCTGTTTAAGGGATGAAGTGATCATCCTATTAGTTGTTATACTATCCTAATATTAAGCACAAATAAAAATATTCTGTGTCTAAGAAATTGTTTTAGATCATGTGCATTCTGTCACTGGTTTCTACAACTAGCAGTAGTCCACGAGATAAATGCAGAGCTGACTTTTACTTCTCCTGAAATCAAGAGAGTTCTGGATATAGATTTTTCTTGTATATGTTGCATATCTTTTATATAAGATTAAATGTGATGGACAAAAAACTTTTCTTTTTAACCGAGGGTGAGAAATGAGATAGGAACAAAAAGTACTTGTAGTTATTTGGACGTGTACTGAAGGTATTCAGGCTAGAGGAAGGATGATTAGTATGCTTCTAAGATTCCCAAGCAAACCATCCTTAAAAGCACGAATTGCTTTCCGTTACAAGTGGCCCTCTGCCATTTCCCCGTGCCTGCTCGACGGCAAGTGGAACTGGGCCTGCAAACATAGCCAGTGTCTCAGCTGCAGGGCTCGTTAGATGCCAGTGGTGCTACTGGGGGTGCAGCGTTAGGCCTCTGCTTGTGGCTGCCCTGGGTGGGGGGGAGCAAAAGGGGTGATGGGTCCTGGGGCCGCTGCCTTGGCTCCAGGCTTCTAAAGGTGCCCAGTCTCCTAAAGATGGACCCTGACAGCAGCAGAGGCCAGGGGAAAGGGAGACCTCCAAGGCTAAGATTTCTCTGAGTCTTTGTTCCCATAGACCGAGGGGCACAACATCATAATTTTTCTCATTGTGGTTCTCATTCTCATAATTTTTATTTATGTATATTTTTTAATAATATTGGCCATCACTAGGGCTTAAAAAAGCCAACAGCCAAATATGGTCATGAAGGACACATGGGCTTCAATTACAAATTGGGATCATGTATTATTTCTATCAGTTCCTGTTTTTCAGTAGAAGAACTGTCATCTTTGCTCCATATATCTATCTATTCCTTGGGCAAAGAGAAAGAGGGGAAAAATATGTGCCTAACCTCCTTTAGATCCTGGCTGAAGTTTGTGGAGAGTGTTACTCTACTTAATTTGAAATCAAGGATGGCTTCTTTTAATCCTCAGGCTGTTTTCTTTATCTTTTTAACATGTACTTAGAATCATGGTTTTGTGTTTGATTCTTCACTAAAGAAATATCTGGGACTAATGTACCTGGAAGAGAGTGAATCTAAAAGTTTCTGTTTGGGTCTGTCTCTATTTTGTGGTACATAAGATTCCTTGAAGAGCTATAGTTGCAGATTATCAGTGTGTCATGAGCAAATCAGTTAAGTGTATACTTAAATCTTATTGATTTCTGTACAACACAGAGTCTCTAAGTGTCATATTCACTAGAGATATGCATGTGCTAATTAGGTGAATAAGATTCAATTCTTAAAATAACTCTTTTTAATGCTGAGGCTACTCAGAAGATGACCTAGATTTTTGGTAGCAGTTTATCTGTTGTTAGAAATAATTGCTAAGCAAAAGCCAAGAAAGAAGCAGAATACAAAGAAAAAAAATTGGGGTATGTTAAAAACAGCAACAAAAAATCCCAAAACATGATGAATTGAAGCAGGATCATGAAAGTGTTTCAACTCTTATTTTCTTTCTATTTATAAGAATTTAATTTAATATGACCTTCTACAAAGTTTTTATGTTGTACTATAGATGATAGTTTCATCATCAGTACAGTTGCCTTCTAAATTTTAGTATTTTATTTGGTAGAGGGAGGACTTGCACATGTCAGTACTATTGTATGTGAGTTTTTTTTAATTTGTTTCACTATTTGTTTCATTACAACCTTGATCCTGCAAGCTATGCAGAGCTAATAGCCTTTCTTCATGACTCTCTCTTAGAAAATCCAAACCTAACTAGCTTACCAACCTAACTTACTCTTCGTCTACCTAATAGTGACTTGCAGTTAAATACATAGTTTAAAAATAAATCAAAACAACTTTATATTAATGCACTAGAATATACAAACACTGCCATAGATTATGAGGAACTTCAGCAGAGATCAACAGTATTCAGCCATTTAATCAGCAGTCTTTAATCAAAATAGACCTGTATTTCAGTATGGAATAAATTAGTTTGATTTTTGAGTGCAGAATTTGCCCTGCAGACCACAGAACTTGTGGATAGCCAGTGTATCTATGAGATAGGTCTTATTTCATTTTCAGGCAAAACTAATTTTAAATAAATTATGTTTTTTTGTTTGTTTTTCTAAGTGGTCTTAAAGTATATCACATAAATGGAAAGATAAGTAATACTGTAGACCTCGAGTTATGTAAAGGTTACTAGAGTCTACCTATTTAAATTTTGCAACTATATGTACTTCAAAAAATCCTCATTTTTAAGAATAGAGGAGTTAGATGTTTCACTCTTACATGAAAGGTAGTTCAAGACCTGCTTAAGGAGGATATAACCAGGTTCCCTAGACATGCTACCACTTCCCCCCTCGCAAGATCAAGTTTTAAAATGTGTTTTTGACTCCTATTCCTATTTTCCATTGGAATATTTACTACAGGCTTTTGGCAGAATGCAAGAAGAAAGGAGGATACAAAACACCATTGTGAATGCAGTTTTAGAGAAGTGTCTTTTTTTGTTGTTTCCATTAGATTAGGGTTTTTTCCCTGTCATTAGAGGGCAGAGGTGTGTTCTTTCTCTTGAGCAAGAGTTTGATGCTCACGGTCAAGTTATCACTGAAGCTGACACCTTGATCACAGTGGGTGAAGCGAGCCCCAGGCATACTAGCTACTTTGGGTTCTTTCCATGACTTAATACCTGAGGGCATTTTATTGGCAGTTTGTAATGAAGAACTTACAAACTTATGCGCTGTGGACTAGATGTACGTTTTCTGGTAGTTAGTTACATCTGTGAATGACAGAGGTACAGAAAAAGACAGATGGATTTTTCTTTATAACATTATTCTTTTATAAATGATACACCTTTCTTTTCTTGTTTATACTTGAATTCCTTCAAATTTCTCATATAAGTGATCCCAGATGAAATAGTACCCTGATTTGACTAATTAGTTTGACTTTTAAGGTGGAAGTGTATTACTTTTTTAATTTAGATGGTCTTAAAAGGAATATCAATTGTCTTGATGATCAAAAGAAAACTGATCTCTTTTCTGAAATTTAAGTATCTATGTGACACATGCATACAGAGTGGAAAATTAAAACAAAATCTCTCTTGTCCTTGATTAGCAAGGCATCTGAGCCTACTCTGAATACATGTGCTATTTGTGAATATATCCCAACAGTGGCTCCATTGCTTGTGGCTTTTTATTTGAGGTCAAAATAATGAGAATTAGAGCAGAATAGTGAAATAAGACATAGTGTGTTATAGAAATAATCTCATTACACTTCTGATGGTACATATCTTCAAAATAATTCATGAAACTATAATGTGAATAAAAAGGTTGTTGGGTCTGAGCTGTTCTAAACTGGATACCTAAAAGTTTGTGGCAAAGATGACATCTTATTCAAGTTTTGAAATTCAACGTTTAAAAAAAAACAGTATAATTTCAATTTGTTACATTTAGGAGGTTAAATGACACTTGTTATGCTAGTGGTTTAGAACAAAAATTACAAACAGCCATTAACAACTCATGTTTTTATGTTTTCAGTTCTAGCAACACCATCTTAATTGCAGTTAAACACAAATGCTGCTGCTCAAAGTAGATCAGCCTGCAAAGTCATAGAAGCTGGATTGTAAACCCCTGCATTTACACAGTAGCACCTTCTTGCTAAATTTTGGATTATGGATATTCAGGAGAGGAAACATCTAACTTTTCCCTCCTCCATGGCTGCAGCCATCATGATTCAATCTGTACCTGCCTGTGCCCATAAGGCCAGAGGTATTTGGCTGCCAGACAGGGCATGAAAGTGGGTGCTGGTGAGGCAAAGGCAGGCTGGGGGCAGCGGTCCCACAGCTGCCAGTTGCACTGTTCCAGCCCAGTCCTTGGAAAGCCCCAGACTCTCCTTTTTTAGAGGAATGCATCAGCATATGGTCATTTTAGTGGTGTGAATACTCCCTTGTTATTCTACGCATGCTGGTGTGAGTCCTAGCATATCAAAACCTTTCTTTCATAAGAAAAGGGCACAAGAGTTAAATCATGCTACATTCAGGCTAAACTGGATTTCTGAATTAGTTTAAATTTTAACTTTATTTTCTTATCATTAATTTCCAGTAGATTAAAATGGGACTATTGTTTATCAGGATAATAAGATCGGGGAAAAAATGTAGTGTCATAACGGCATGATGTCTGCAAGGAGAAAAGCACGCATGTTTTAAAGAAATAAATTAAAATCTCTTTAAGTAAACAGCATTTGTATCAATGATTCTAACCTGTAGTCAAACACTGACTTTTCCAGGATATTCCATTAGTTCTTTAAAATATGTAAGCTAAAATTATTGTATGAAAAATTTGTTTGATGGTAGTTTAATGTTTTTCTATAGAATTAGAAGTACTGGCAAGATAATACTGACGTTAAAAAAAAAAACTTTTTTTTATAGTGGAAATATCCATCAGGGTCTTCTGTCTTTAAAGCAAAGTATTTTAATGACTTAAAGAATTTGCTGTTGAATTAACAGTTTTGTGTTGTAAGATGATTGGTTTCTTTCTGGCTGAAAGCTGTGAACACTTCTATTAGGTCTTTTTTCCCCAGCCCCATAAGTTTTGGGGGGTTGGGATTTTTTTTCTTTTTTTCTTTTCGTGTTGCTAGTGCACTCTCAGCCGTTCCTGTTATCTGATGCTTCCTTTGTGGAAGATAGTGTTTTGTTCTGGAAATAGGAAAATGTTCATGGACAATGAGGTATTTTATATGCTAGAAGTATTTTTTCTTCCATTCACGTTAGATAATATGTAGCTTTACAAAGATTGCACTAAATTCGAAATTGACTGTTTTTTTTTAATTTGCAATTGTGTGGGGGGAAAATTGTGTGGAGAAAAGTTGCTTAAAGTACAAGCTGTTCAACTATATTTTGATAAAATTTGCTTTGGGGAAGACTGATAAATTGTTGTTGGGTTTGGAGGTTTTGCTTTGTTTTTTCTTGTGCCTGTTTTGTTTGTATTCATACACTCATATGTGTTCTTACTTCCCTATCTTGAAAATGAAATACTTAATTCTAAATTCTCATTCCTTGGTACTTGCAATTTGTAGGAAACTTCAGCTTTGATAAAAACAAAATTTTCTCTGTATTTAATAACCCTATGGCAAGTCTCAGTATTTAAGCAGTTTGCCAAAGTGGTATGATGACAATAACTCACTCACTGAATGGAAAGTCAAATGCTGATGACTTTCCTTGTGCAATTCCTCCAAAAGTTTGTTCCATTTTTTTAGTTGGGAACATTAATACAGACATTTTTAATCTTTTGGTGCCATCTTGTGGCAAGAGAATAATTATAAGAAAACACAAGGTACTCTTCTACAGTTTCTATGCCTACCAGCAAAATATCTTGCTTTAATGATAGCTATGTATGTATGATTTTTTTATAGTAACTATAAAATATTAAATCAAGTCATGCACAGGACAAAGTTCTTTTTTTTTTTTTTTTTTTTTTTTTTTTTTACCTTTTCAAGTACATTACTATAAATATTGATTTGAGAAATCTCACAAAAAATTGGCTATAATTACCATATAGAAATAGATTTTGATTCTGTAATGCATTAAATCTCTGTAGAATACTTAAATACTTAACTATTTCAAGGCAATAGTCAATAGATTTTTACCATATTAGTGCATTAAATCTCTGTGGAATACTTTAATACTTAGCTAGCTCAAGGCAATATTCATTTTTCACTTTAGCGTACTGTAATGTTTAAGAGAAAGCTAAACCTTGTGCTAGCATTCTTGGGTTTTTTTCATTTTGCTTTGTGTTTTTGGCTCAGGAAAGCTCAAACTAGCCTGTGTAACCCCTCCCCCCCCCCAAAAAAAAAAAGCTTTAGCAGCAGAGGCAAGCTTTAATCTCATTTATTTTCCTGTTGTTTTCATTCAGGCTCAGTAAGAGCAATGTTTTGGGTTTGTGCTAAATGAATAGTAGTTTAATACCTAGTTATTTGAAGGTAATGCTTGTAGATGTCTGCAATCAGTACAGATCACATTCTCGCTCAATCTCTTAAAGGGTTTTCTGTGTGGTAGTCCATATTTGCTTACTTATTTATCTCTGACTTCCAGTCATGCTGAAAGTCTCTAGATGCAAAAATATTACTCCTTGTTACTAACTGGAAAGAAAATCAAGGTGTCAGTCCTGCTTTTACTGAAACTGGTTATTCATATTCTTTTAAAAGAAAGAAAAATTTTATTCTTCCTTTTTTTCTGGAAGACATTTACTATAGCCTTGTCCGCATAACATCTGCGTATCTTGTAGTCATTGAATACTTCTTGCTGATCATAACTTTGGGAGTTACTATAACACCCTTTTTCCTATAAGGAGCCTGAGAGCACAGAAAGCTTATAAATGCTCATACCTAAGGGCTATAAAGTAGACTTTGAAATATTGAATTTTAGTCCAGCCCTGTATCCACAAAACCACAGAATTTTTGCAAGTGCATTTTTGTTGTTGTTCTTTTTCTATCTTTCACAGTAGGATTTAGTTGTCTAAATTGATCTACTTGAAGAAGTATGTGCTATCAGGGTGAATACCAGATGAGAACACTTTTCAGGCTCTGACCTTTGAAACAGAAGTTGTAATCCAAAGGGATGTTCTTGCAATGGAAGAAACTTCACTTTCTGTATGCATGGACAATATTGTGTCACTGTGTATAATATACATCCTTTCTAAGCTTATATGAAAAATAAAAATATGATAAGAATGTTAATATAAGAGATATTTTCAAGCAGTTTTATGGCATTTATTAAAATGCTAGTCACCAGAATGCAGGTGATTTTTAATGAGAAATCACTTGATGTAAAGCTGTATGCTGCACTACCTAGTGACTGTGAAAAACCACTCAGTGTTTGAAGGGTTCCTTTGAGCTGGTTAGAGATGCTGTGATTTCTCTGATTAGCTGTAATAGCTAGGGATGAAACTTCTACTGCACATCAGCTAGAACTGAGATAGGAGTCATAGCATTCACGCAATAAGGTACAGGATTTTGACAGTTTTGCTCATGTACATGGTGATTTGTAAGTTATTATTTTTCCTCCTTATCCCAGTAAAATTCTCCTGACAATCATCACACTTGAATTCTTTTATCTCCTTCTGTATCTTTTGGTCTTTTGTATAGTTTACCTTATGTCCAGATTTCAGTGGCAGGTGAAACAAATAAAGAATTAGAATTGCTCGTTTGGTCAACTTGCACAGTGCAAATTCCCTTAAAAGGAAGACAAACTGAGGCCTGTGTCATAGTCTTTTGATATAAAGGTGTGCAACTGAGAGCCTTACTCTAAATAATATTTGTATAAACACTATTGTGATATTATGACATATGTAATACATCAATAATGTTTACATTGAAATCCAAAATATTGTCTGTACTTTATATGCCTTGTGATATCTATATAAAATCAGATCGTAAGAGTTTCTATATTATTCTGTGGGGGGGTTTTCTTCCTTCCTTCCTAGGCCCAATAGAGACAATTTCTATGATTACGGTTTCTAGGCCTGGTAGAGACTTTATACTTTTTACTTCAGAAACACATAGTCAGTATTTAGTCACTAAACAGTTAGGGTTTTCTGTCATTTCAGGGTGACATGTGGTTGGTCTGTAAGAGTGAAATCTTAAAAGGCTCTCTAGCAAGTTACCTACCAAAAGTGCATCTTCCCAGCATCTTATTCTGGATGAATAATTTTAATTTGTGTGCATGTGGGGTGGTAATTTTCTTGTTACATTTCATGCAAACTGAATGTAAAATGTTTTAAAGAATATTCAGGAGGGGCAAGTACAATTGTTTTATGTATATTAAGTTTTGTTTGGTTTTGTGTTTTAATATGTTTAATTATAAAAACTGCAGGTGAGGAAAAGCAGCACGCTTCACCTAAGAAGTGGAGCAAGACAGGCAGCAAATCAAGCACAGGTATAGAAAGAGTGTGTCATGTGTCATAAGCTATCAAAGAGAAGGGCTGCAATGAAAAGCGGTTGTGTTTATGCAGTGCAAAAAGCAGCAGAATAACAAGTCGACGGCAGCGATGCGGGAACAGAGAGGGAGTTTCTTGGTTTGTTTGGTATGCAGAGCTGGAGCACTTCAGGAAGTCCAGTTTTTAAATGGATTCTTATTTGAACAGAAGAGTTTTGAAAGTGGAAGAAAAGGTGTTGTAAAGGTTGCATCTCAATTTGTGTGAGAATGCACTGCACCAGCCTACCAAAAGTGGAGTTTGAAGGGCAGAGGCCAGACATGGAAAAAGCATGATGTTTAAGGATAAAAAAATCGATGCCTTGGCTAAGGTTATGAACAGAAATAAAGTTGATGCAAGATTATACCTAGGAGAATTTACAGATAGTGGTATGTGGGTAAGAGGATGCAAAATAAATTTAAGAGATAAAAGGAGAATGTAGATACGTAGGCAAGTGATTCAGAAAGATGAATAATCCAAAGTATCAATGTATCCACTAAAGTTAGGGAGGGAACAGGAAATAGCCAATTAAAATGATTATTTCCATTTGTGGAGCTCATAGTGGTAAAAAGAGAACAGAAGAAGTTAATGATATTGTGATGTACTGTCAGGAATACCTGCCTGTTAATGCTGTTGGGAAATCAGCTTTGAGATATGTTCTGAATGCTTTTTTTCAATTTGAACACTTTTTCCTGAAAATAGGTGCACTTTATATAGACAGAACCACCTTCAAGCCCTTTTTTGGTTTTTATGAATAGTGCTTGTGCGCAGAAAACTGAAAACAGTATTTTATTACTTAAAAATGAATTACTCTCTTTTGTTTAATCTGTCTATTACCCTTTGAGAATGTGTTTTTGAAATAAATGGAGTTGTTAGAATTTCTTCATCTCAGTTGCTAGATCACTTGCTTGCCCTCTCTGTTAATTGCACCTGTTGAATAGTAGATTTTTCACTTTTAATCCCAGTATATTCCTTTTAGTTAGAATTTTAGTTAGGTAAGTAAATATTCATGCTGGAAACTGTTAGATCTTGTCTGTAAAGAAGAGACGGAAGAGTGTCCGTCACAGACGTTGTGTAGACGATCAAAAGGAAAAAATGTTTTTTAAAACAGTTTCTGGGGTTAATCAGTCAGATAAGATTGATTACTGATCTGTGCAACTTGTGTAGTTAGTGTGTTCTTCTCCCAACTGTCAAAATTATTTATGTCTAGCGTGACTACCAGCTAGGCTAAGCAACGAGCACCTAGGCTGTGGCAGTGACAGAAGGAAGGGAAAATTCATCATGCTGTATACCCACAGTAATATATATCTGACACCTTTCAGGGCCTGAGCGCCTGGGGAAATTTTAAACAAGCTGTAAAGGTCACAGAGGCGCAGGATGCCGACAACCAGGAGTGCTGTTCGCACACACGAGGCACAGGCACACCGTCCTTTCAGACACCTGCGGTTGCGGTCGCCATGAGTTGTTGCTGTGACTTTGCCCCTTGGAGATTACAGTTTTAGGGCAAACCAGGAAGTGCTGTTAAAATTGAAAAGAAAAGTGTTAAAATAAGAGCAGTGCCACTGATGTTTCAGGTTATTTGGGTTACTTTGGGCGTTAGGTTCAAAGAGCTTTCCTTTCCTGGAGTGAACTTGGTGGTTTTCTCACAGAGATGAACAGAGAAGCTGACGTCTTTATTACCCGCAAATGAAGCACTTGTTTCCTTTGCTGCTGTTATTGCCTTCTACACGGTAGAAGTGATTTAAGTTGTCTTTGCAGGATGAATATACAGCACTGAGACAAAAATTAAAATTGCATTTTATTGGCTGATGTAGGGAATTCTATGTACCTCAGAAAGAAAATTGTATTTCTCTGCAATAGCTTTATATCCACATCCTTGGATGTAGAACAAATTGTGAAACACTTGCATGGAGATAGCTGTCACTTTCCAGTTTTGTAGAGAGAATTCAGGAATATATTTAAAACTAAGGGCAAGGGAAATTGCAGTCCCTTAAAAATGGGAGGAAAAAAACCCCCTGCATTAGCACATTTAAAAATATTTATTTCCCTGATTTAATAATAATTCGGCAATAACTTCACGTTATCTTGTGTAGGAAAGAAAAACTATCAGAGAAACTGAAGTCTTCTGTCTGCAGAATTGGTCTCTCCAACAACATTCAATTAAGTTCTCTTCAGCCAAAGATGGGGGGACATTTCTGTAATATCTCAGTAGTCTTACAGTAGTCTTAGACTGAGCTGCAGCTCTTCTCCACCTCCTCAAAGAGAATGAGCTTATGACGGCTGATTTACATGAGAAAGGAATTATAACATGAGATTACCAGCTCTAGTGCATTCTCCTGACTAATGGGGGATACTCTGCTCTCCATGAGAGGAACTCTTTGTGGTTTTTGCTCTTTGAGAAGACCATATTTAGATTCTTACTTGCTCTTCATTTAAAAAAAAAAAAATCTGTAGGATGGTAAATAAGTGACTACATTAAATTACACAGCCTCTCTCTGTGTGTTTCGGTACCCTCTCTGAAAGGCATTTTGATTAACAGCAGCAGCCGGGTGCTCTCGTCAATGAGGCCATGCTTGAAGCATCATGTACTTGCTCACGCATGAGGGCCACGTGCACCAGTAGGAGATGTAGGCCTGGGTGGCGCTGCAGAAGCTCCTCGTTGTCAGCAAATTTCTGGAGCACTCTCTCTAATTAGTGGGAGAAAAGAGCACTTTCCTGTGGGGAGGATTAAGAGCCGCCTGCTAGTACATTGCAATCCTGGAGAAGGTACTAAACTGCAGAAGTTTGAGGGTCATGTTATCCTGTTATACTAATGTGATTTTGTGCATGGGAGACCCCAGCATTTTGTAAATGATGGATGCTTGTGCTTAATTTCCATTGCCATTGATAGGATTTGATTGTATTATAAGTTTAAGCGCATTTAAGTTGTTTTTAACACTGTGTAGATATGTATACACTCGTGTGCTTTGGCAAACTGAGTCCTTAATCAAAGCTGAGCTTTCCTTTGAGACCTCTTCATTTTCTAGCAGAAAATAAAAACACAACAGCTCTGTATTTCTGAAATTAACTGGGTGTTAACCATCAACCTAACCTATGTTTTTCTCAGTTTGCACTTAGTGGTGCAGTGCTGCTAGTGGCCTCAGTTGAATGGTGTATGTTCAGGATTTCTAATTCTTTTAGGTATTTTATTGGTTTCCACCTAGATTTTAATAAAGGGACAATTTTCATCCCTCACATAATTCTCAGAATGCAGTGGGTTTTTTCATAACCTCTTAATGGTCTCTTAAGTATTTAGCAGGTCGTTGATTTAAAGATCAAGGTGAACATTCTGCTTTAATAACCAAAGTGCATAGGATATTTGGAATGAATGCCTTTAAATATAGAATTGCTTAATGGTATGTGTGATCAGACTTTGTCCTGGAAGAGAAGTTGCAAAATGAGAACTTGCTTTGGATTGATTGTTATGGCTTAAAAAGCGCTTAATTGCAGTTGTACTATAGGATGTACTAAGCAGAATTTTTTGCATCCAAAGCAATGTACAGAAATGCATACTGAACAAAATACCAACATGTTATCTTACAGTGCTGTTCGTCAAGCACTGCCAAATATTTTATAATTGTTTGTATAAATCTTAAAAGTAAGAATATGACATATTAAACTATAGTTGAAGTCAAATTGCAAGCTTTCATTTCTGTAGTTTTTGTATACATGTTTTACTCCTGAGATTTTGGTCTTTGTTGTTTCATGATTTGTGTGTTTCTATTCATAAGCCTTCCAAAAATATTATCAATTTTTTTGTAATTTTTCATGCATTATCATGTTGCTCAGAACTTGATCACCGGCCTTCTTTCATCTTTGTGCTGTGCAGTTGCTGGTATTTTGGTATTCTTTTTATGTGCCGTTTTCTTTGTTTAGGACATAATTCTTCTCTTCCTTGCTTCTCATTTCATACGTCTTGCGGCCCATAGGTATTTGAGATTGAATTGTATGAAGTAAAATGGCAAAATAGAAATTTAATATTGGTAAATTGCAGTTCTTGTAAACAAGACTGGCAATCATTGTGAGAGGCTAAAGGGAGGCTGACGCCCTCTGTGAGAAATCTTTTGATGTACCCGCGACAGAGAACATTTTCAGAATTTAGTTACAGACAATATACTGTACTTAAAGGAACAGGTTATAACGTTGCAAGCAGATTTCCTCTGTGCATGTGGCCTGCTTCTGTGACACACTATCCTGTTGGTTTTAAAGAAAACCTATGAATTCTCTTTGGGAATACAAAATTGCTGTACCTCTGGGCGGCTAAGTGCTATGGTGTTGTGCCTGCTTCTCCCAGGCCGTGTGATCAGGATCAGTAAAGATTTGTTAAACTTTGGTAGCCCTTATTTGAGTAACAGTGCACTCAAGAAACATGCCAGGTACGAGACGGCCTGGCATGCTAGCAAGGAGACATAGAAAAATTGTCCAGACATAAAAGCTCTCGTATGGTAAGTCTTGTTACTTCTGTCACTGAGACCAGTACTGGTTCTCTAGGCTGTCTCCAGGTTTTGGTACCTACATCCAGACACCTCTTGGATACTCTACGATATTTTAGATATCCTTACAAATAGCTTTTTTTCTTGTGGTTCTTCTTTCTCATACTCTCTGGTATGCTTTAGAGCTTTTAGATATTTTAGGGATATTAAATTCATTCAGCTTATTCATTAAATTCATGTTGCAGAACTGTATTTTTTGGATACCTTTCAGTATAGAATGGATATTATTTATGAACATTCAATTAATGATAAAGGAAAGTCGATTTCTATCATATATCACTTAGCAGTGATAAATAAGCCTGTGAAGTACTGGGTTTTTTGAGTTGCAGTAGTGGCTGCAGTAAGGCACTGTCCTCTTATGTATTTGTGCACTGCCTGGATGGTCCTGGAACGGCAAGTGCCCCAGTGTCATTTAAGGACTGCAGGCCTCTTTGTCATCAGTATAACATTATAATTAATGAATACCAAAAAAAACCCCAAACCATATCCATACTACTTATTCTGATGTCCTCAAAACTCCTAAAAGTTTATTGAGTTTGCAGACACCTGGGCAGCGTACAAAGATTATTTAGTACAATGTAAAATAAGTTGTACTTCCATAACTGATGTTTTTCCTCTTTAAATCTAAATTGAACCAGCAGTCATTATTCACTCTAGAGAGAGAACACTGCTGTTACCACTGTAGACAGAATAACAACTAAAATCAAGGCCTCCTGACAATGTGGAGTTACCAAATGATGCAGAGGAGCGCACAGATGCTGAGGAGGGCGTTCTGTCTCAGGTTCACCTCAGGAATTTGTTCTGCTAATTGGGCCCCTTCAGGTGTAATCACTGGGGTCCTTTCCTTATGAAGAGACCCTGGTGGGATTTGGCAACACTGCTCAAAATCCTTCCCTCTGCCTTGGAGTGCTGTGCCGTGAGAATCGCGTGTGGAAGAAGGGAGAAAAGGTGTGCATGGGGAGAAAAAAAATGGAAAGCCTAGACTCCTTACTGGGAGTTTACCGGGAGCGGGAAAGGCCAGAGTGTGTAGTCCAGTGTACACGGTGTGTACAACTGCAGAAAGATCTCCAAAGCTATGTAGCTTTATCCATTTAAAGCTATACAGGAGCGAAAAGCAAGCAAAAACATCTCGTGTGTTGAAGCTTCTCACATTAATAATCCCTATGTAAATTCTCCTGTCTATTCGCTTTGAATTTCTTGCTGTTTTAGAAGTACTTGTATGGAAATGCTGTGACTTGTGAGAGATGGTTACTGATCTAAAGAGTTTATAAGCTATGCAGACAAGACTGCCCTAACTCACACTTCGGATTGCTTGATGATTCAGGAATAGAAACTTTCTCCTGAGTTTATTCCTAGCCATTGATTATGGATCAAATCAGTATGTTTAAAAAAAAGCCACAAAAATTTATATTAAAAGAAATGTGTAGAAGGGAAAGTAACTTCCTGAAGCCTTTTGGTGTTGATGAATGAGTAGTTTACCAATTTAACAAAGGGTTGAATTTTTAGAGTTTTTCTCTAAATTAAAAAATATTGATTTGTTTCCTTTACTCCTTCCCACTGCAATCCCCTTTGAAAACATACCATTGCATGTCTGATGATAAATGACATACATTATTGCATTGTATGATGCATTGTACATTGATGATAAATGAGAAACGACATTAGAGCTTAATGTGACTTGAAATGACTGAAATATCTAAAAGAATCAAACGTCATATTGGAGATGGGTCATCCTTAATAGCAATGTGATTACAGCTTTCATGCTGTTTTTCCTATTTTGGACAGCATCTCTTCTGCATCCTTGCAATCACTCCATCTCCCTTTCCTGGAATACACAGTGGGTGTATAAGCATCAACCACTGTATGTTCAGGCCCTCGGGCTAGGTTTCCTGTTTCCAGTGATGTTAAAAGGTACTCCTGAAAATCCAGTAGTCTGAAGTGACAACTCTGAAAAAACAAATGAGGAATGAGTTACCACTAAACAAAATATGAGTGGGCATTTAGCTTTTCAAATTGTGTTTGATCCCTACAGGGTGTGGAAGCAAGCCCACAAGTACTACTTATTTTATGTTGAATCTAGGTTAACAGACCTTTTTATTATTTTTTTTATTTCCCAAAATAGGGTCTGTAGGATTATGACTGGCTCCAAGAATTTGGTTCTCATCCTTTGTTCACAGGTACCATGTGGAAGTGAAAGCCATCTGAAAGCATATATTATATAATAGCCTTTTATTACATTTTTAGTGTAAATAATATAAAGTTCAGTGTTGGTCTTTCAGGTATAGCACTTACAAGATTGCAGATGAATAGATGTGGAAAGGGCAGTTAATCTCTAAGACAGTTTTAAGAGAGGAATTATACTATGTAAATGTGCACTAGTTCTGTCTGTAGATGTAATTATCATTAAAGCTACAAATAATTTATTCACTGGGCTGGGCAATTTTTTTTTCCCCAGCTGCAAATCTTCTAAACCATTACTTCTTGTCATGTTCAGTAGATACAGATAACAGATTATTGCCTGCCTCTTTGAAGAAGTCTTTTACATATTCAGAAGTTGTAACTTGCTCTCCCCTCTCACAGCCTTTTCTGCTATAACCTGAAAGCACCAGGTTGCTCACTTGTGCCTCACTGGCCTTGATAATTTCTGGTTCACTCTGAATTCTCCACACCTCCATTGAAGTATAGTGTCCAAAACTGGACTTCTTATTTTAGCGGAGCCCTTTCCACTGTTGCCTGAGTAAAGATGTACTTCATTTGTCTTATAGGTAGTAAACCTCTTTATCACAGTCTTTTTTGGATACAGATGATACCGTTAATTCAGTGATATGATTTGTATATTCAGTGATCTAAATGACGTATTTGCCCCACTGACATCCAGATCGTAGACATTTGCTGATTTTTCTCTGTCCACAGATGTGATGATAATGGAGTTATAGAAAGAACTTAGATTGGAGTGAAAAATATGTTTTTGAATAAGAGAATGACTGATTCTGAAACTGCTCCAGCCAGATAATGTTGTATCCTAATAATAAATTCATTAGGCCCAATGTTTTAAAAACCTGTAATTGGCAGTGGCCAGCAGGTGGTCCTTGAGCCATGCCCAATTCCCATGCTGAGCTGGTTTCATTTAACTGCTGGCCCAGGATTTCTGGGTTTCTGAATGCCTGGTCAAGGGAGCAGCTACTTAAGCTATTGCCAGTGGGTGGCCTTGCTGCCTAGCCACATACCTTGTCCAGCACCAGTCAGTCTCATTCAGAAGGAGCTGCCGTTGTTTCCCATCTGGGAGCAATTTCTGGAGTTTCCAAGCATCTCTTTGCTCTTGGCTAAAAAATAGTTTGTTTCACAACAATTGTTTTGAATGAAAAGATAGTGGCTTAGCCAAACTCTGTTCTTTACTATATTTCCTGTCCCATTTTTGCACTAGAGTTCTTTTTTTAATGCCATATAGTTTCTTTTAAGTGCCTCCTCCTGCAGTCTTCCTGTCTTTCCTGCACAAGCTGTAACTATTATCGTAATCTTCCAGTCCTATGGGATACTTCACCAACTCTCTATTATACTTATTATATGATTTTCAGCTTCTAAAACAAAAGCCTTCTGGATTTTCTTGGTTTGCTCCCTGTGCCTTTTGCATTAGTGTACAGGCGTCAAAGATGATTGATGCAGTATCTTCCTTGTTATCCTTCCGGAATCTCTGTCTCCTGTTCTTTTTAAGCCCCTTGCCTTTAGGCTGGTTTCCAGTACTTCCTGTTTATATCTAAATTACGTTTTTCTGTTTCCCTTGCTTACTTTAAAATCGTCTTTCCTAAGTTATTAACTCAATCTTCCCTCCTCGTTTCCCCCCCTCAGTTCCCCTAAGAAAGACCTCATCTTTACCTAGTTGCTCAGAGAAAAATGTCCCCTAAATGAGGAAACCCGAATAGTCCAGGTGACATTACCAGTCATGCATTTATTTCCAGAATAGCTTGTGTATAACTGATGTTTCCTTCCAAATGAGAGAGTTCTGTGAAAGGCAATGAATAAAAAAAGTTTGCTAACAAGAGAATGAGACGTTCTTACAGGTGTTGGTACTGTGAGCAACACTTGCATACCTTTTGTCACAGTTGAGCACTTGTAGCAGACCTCAGCAGTTTGCATTAATTAGAGCTTTTGGGGGGTGAGTTTCCAAATTAACTGAAAAAGGTTTTGGAATAGGAGTGGGGAAATACTGAGATATAGAGGCTTTAGGAGGCTGCCGTCCAGTTGCAGGCCGGAAGAAAGGACACACACGAAGCCCACATATATCAAGGGGACTGAGTATGGCAGTGACAGTGGCAATACTGCTGTCATGGTCCAGGTGCTGCTTGATGTGACTTGTTGCTGACCTCCTTGTCTGTTTGCAGCTGTTTGACATCTTACCGCACAAGGTGCCAGAAAGATACAAAGCATTTAACAATATGAAAGTGACTTTCATCATCATACTCAGCATATGGCCGTATTTTAAACAGTATATATGATGCATTGCTTCTTTTATTCGCTGTCATAGAGCTGTCTTTCTTAAAGAGTTGAGTAATGTGATCAAGAGATTGCAAATGGGAAGGTTCGTTCATAGAAACAGGAAAAAATTACACTTGAGTTCTTTGATTTTCACTCATATAACAGTTATTATAGATGATAAATCTGTGTTACTTTATAATAGCTTTTAAAGGAGAGTGAGGAATTCATTGCTTAATATTTTCTCTAAAGTTTAGCTGATGTGTATATATATGCTACACCATTGCAGTTCTGTACTTCTGATCACTTAGAAAAAATCTTCAGTATCTTTACATATACTAATATATACTTTAAATATGTATCACATTGTGCTCTGAGTGACATCAGTGAACTTACTCAGCAAATACACTTCAGTCACTGAAGTAGCTGGCTTTTTGTTGCCGAAACTGAGATCAGATTCTTGACATCCTTGCAAATACAATGCCATTATTGACATGGAACTCTGAAGCTGTCTTGCCTTTCTCAAAAAAGCTTTGGAAAAAGAGCGAAAAGAAATACCAGAAAAAAATGAAAATGTTAGGTAAAGAATGGAGAACTGTCAATATACCAACGAAAACATGTTTAAAATATATGGCACAGCAAGTAACTCACTGTGAATATCATTGGATGGAAGTTGGTTTAAAAGGGAACAGAAAGAGCCATTAGAAAAAAGCAATTAATAGGGTGTTAAAAATTTCCATTTAATTATGTGACCTTTACAACCAGTTAAGAATCCCTTCTGGCTTGGAACCACTGTTCTTTTGGACCTTAATGAATTGACCAAAGACCTCAAGTAACCAGCCTCCTATGTTTGTCTCACATCCTAAGCTTCTTGCAATTGCTTGCTTTACTGTACAGCAAACTGTAAAAGAGAACAGGGACCTCTAATTGTTCGGCGTTGTTTCTTCCCATGCAGACTCTAGCATTTGGCCCATGTGTTTTTTTAGCAGATGCAGCAAATACTGATTGTAGCAGCATGACAGAGATCTAACCTGCCATAAGGCTTCCAGAAATGAGGAGTTCAATGCTGTTCTGTAAATATATCAAGGTAGACTAGATAAAACAGCAATAGTTTAGCTACTAGTGAAGTCATACTATGCCTTGGACAACAATGGATTTGCTTCCCCAGGAGGGGTTTTGGTCACAGCTGGTGAACGTTTCCTAAATATTGATGCTTCCAAGGATTTTTTTTTTTTTTTTTTTTTTTTTTTAAGAGGACTATATCTGGATATGTTGTATCTATACAAGTATCTTTGTATCTGTATCCTTTGGGTTTTTGCCTAGTCAGTACCAGATTCAGATTTTCCTGACAACTTTGCAAGCCAAGAGTAGTAAGGACAGTTTATAATAAATAGTTCTGTGATTTTTCTGTAGTGCTTCCCTCTATTTTGAGTGATTTGAAGGAGTCTGTTGAGCATGTCATCTGGTTGCTTGGTATCCTGAAAAATTACATTTAAGATAGCCTTCTATGAGAAATAGGACACTTATTAAAAAACAAAACACAAAAGCAAACCAACCCAAAATTGGATAGAGGAAGGAATTGAAGCATTGTAGTTTATTATTGTTATATATACATATACATATATATATATATATATATATATATATATATATATATATATAGCGGGATTAAGTGGTAAGATTTCTTTGCTTTGGCCATAGCTGAATATGTGAAAGTATTAATCGTCTGAAAGAAATGTTTTGTGTCTACCCAAACTTTTAGTTTAGTGTTTATATTCATTTTCTATTCTAAATACCAAGTCAAGAAATTTATGTAAAATATCTTAGTTGTGTTATTTTGCAACATATTACATATCGTCATATATGTGAACATATAGTCACATATATGTATTTGCCACATAAATATATATTTCAGTGAGGTAACTTTATATAATCAAGCATTCTGCCTGTAGTAAGTGATTCATTCCTTGTTTGAGTGATTTGAAGGTATTTGTCCTTAAGTGTGGGTGAGCTATAAAATTCCTGATGTCCTAAGAAAACACCTTTGTTCAAGGCAGTTTTCTCAGAGAACTAAGCTGATATTTACATATTTATTTATTTGCTTATGAGGAAAGAATGGGATGAAAGTCTGTTTATCACTGAGTATATACTTTGTTTGAATATGCTGTTGACTCTTGAAATTAGATAATTATTTTTCTCCTCCTGGTTACCAATTTGTATGTCATTTATGAGAGCGCCTTCTCTACACATACTGTTGTAGACCTTTAGTAAGTTTACAGAAGAATATTCTGCTGAGAAAAATGTGTACATATTCCCTAAGACAGCATTACTTGTATCCGTATTGAAATATTGCATACAATACAGCACAAAGTAGGAATAAGCTCCTGTGAAAACACTTCAAAATTTCTTGCAGCAAAAATTGCTTTGTGCACTGTAAGATTAATACACTATTAATCACTGATAATTTGTTTTCAGTTTGAGAAAAAATTTCTTGAGTTAAATTATTAGCGGAGCACTTTCTGTTGAAAAAGTCTCACTCCTGAAAGGAAACAAGAGTCAGAGACTAGATGATGATTGACAGATAAAGTATTACAATAATCTAAACATCTTGTAGTCCCCTTGTAAAATTGTTGTTCAGTCATATGAAATATAAAAAGTATGAAATATATAAAAAGAGCATTTTTCACACAGTAGTATAAGATTTGACTCCTAATTGACTTCCAGTTATAATTCAAATATAAACATTTGACTTCTGATTATAATAGTTGTATATTCATCTTAGAGACAAAAGAAGGGAAAGAGAGAGAGATACTTTTATAACCATTCAATGCATTTGATAAAAGGATTTCCTCACATTAACTCACAGAATTCAAAGTAGATCAGGTGTATTGAGTGAAATCAGTGAGTTGTACTGGGAAAAACATAATCCTACATCAGAATCTGTCAGAAAGATTTTTTTTTTTTGGTAGCTAACTATATTAGTAAAGGATATGTATATGTGTATATGTAAATACACACACAGATATATATGCACTAAATTGTCTCCCGTACAGAAACTGTGTACAAAATTTCTTGAATTAACTGCAAACTATATTGAAGCCTCATTCTATTGCATACAAAGTGATACAAAATAAAGTCAAATTTACTGTGCAGATGATAGTCTATGCTGTTCTGGCCAAAAAGGGGGAGTTGGCGGGAGAAAAAGAAAAGCTACATGGTACCAAATAAAAGGTAATATTCTGTTAGCAGGAATGCTACTGTCAAACAGTTTAATACAGTCTGCTGGATAATTGCTTCAATGCTATACTGAAGTCATTGAGGTCGTTGGGGAGGGAAAAAAGGAGGAAAGCCTTTTCTGTCAGAAGGATTATGACCAACCTGCTCAGGTGTCCACAAGTTTAGAGTGTTTCAGTTTTCAAGTTCCTAAACAGAAGAATACAGGTAGCCTGAAACTCACAGCCAGCTGGAGTTATTTGTGGTTGATACATGAGAAATTACGTCTTAGAAGTCTCAAAATATGTTCTCAAAATTAGTTAACAGCTTGGAAAATATTGATGAAAACACTATTCTACTAAGTTTTAGTGTGACTCCTAGAGATACTAATTGGTGTTGCAAGCAGAAGGTAAGAGCAGTGAAAGGTTGCCAGAATGTAGATTAGTAAAAACTATAATACAGTATTCTTCCTGGCTTTGACTTTTCTTCCTCTGAGGCCTTCTTGAGTGGCAAGACCACTGGGCATCTGTTATTCTCTTACCTCTTTTTTCTCTGTCTCATGAACTATTGAAAAGTTTATGCAGTGTTGAATAATTTGAATGGGAGGGACTGTGAGAGATCCTAAGACCCGACAATCAAAACAGTCTTCTGGAGGGGAATGGCCTTGCTTAACATCTCTGCCTGATTAGCTGCCATCTGTACTGAATTTCTGAATGATTTGGGAGTTAATGAAGTTGCACGTAGCAGAGAAAATATGCTCAGAAGAAAACAACCTTTTAAACAAATCCTTCATTCTTGCATTTAACAGTTTTTAAGATTGCATTTTATGATGTGTAATTTACATATAGCACCTTGCAGGAAACAAAACAGCTTAATCCCACAACTACTGATAAAGCTTTGCTTTTAACATTTGCTTGGCCAAGCCAGTAAATTCAAAACTCAGATTCAAAATATCAGATCCAACAGAGTTTTCCTAAGGATCTGTCCTCTTTCCTGCTTCCGGCAGTCTGTGCAGACCACCAGAACTCCATCTCAGATGAAGCCTGAGGTCTGGGCACTTTCCCAGACTTTCTCTTGCTTTGTTCCCTTTACAGTTCTTTTAACAACGGGCTCGACTATAGTTATGCTGTAGCTGGAGCCAGGCTTTCATAAGTCCAATAACCGTGTCAGTCGAGCTCATTTGCACTAGAGGATCTTTTCTTCCCAAGGCAAAATATATACACGTGCACACATACAAATATAGGACAATCATTCCTTTTAAATTGCACCATGCATCAGAGCTACTCTCCTGCTTGCTAGCTGAGGCCCCTTCCTGCAAATACCACGCGCACGTACACGTCACTGAACAGTGGAAAAATTTCACTAGACTAATGGTTTGTTACAACTCATAAACTCATCAAACAGGCTTGAAACAGGATTACATAAGTCTAGTAGAAATCTCTCAGTAGAGGATAAATGAAAGACCATTTCAGTATTATTGCCTGGATACTTTGGAAGTTGGAATTTCCTTCCCTGTCATATACTTGCTCTGTGATCTCAGCTGACCACTTACTCTCTCTTTGCCAGAGTTTCCTATTCATGGAGACTAGAATAATATAATAGAATAATATTTTATTATTGTGTTCTGTGGAATAATAGAATAAAGTAATATTTCTTCTCTACATTTTGAATAGTGGAAGAATGAATGCTGTAAAGACTGCTAGTGTTGCTGTAACTGTAATGATCCAAGGACTTACAGACAATGTGTAGCTTGTTAAATAGAGACAGTAAATGTTATTATCCTATATTTGGAAAAATCTGACATGCTTTCAGGCATAGATAAACTTTTTCAGATTTGAAATAGAAACAGTGCACTTAAAAGCTAAATGCAAGTTGAGGATAATTTCTCAGAGTTTAATTAGATAGCTAAAAGTTGCTACCAAAGAAGTAGACTGGCATTAGAAGGGTGCTGAGGAGACAAAAGAAGTTTTTAGCTCCTAAAGGAAAGACAGAATTAGGTAGTTATAGCCTGTGGACATACAGAGGTTAGCAGGGAAGAGAGAGAGATTATTAAGTTCAATGAAATCAGAAACACCATTGCCTCCATTGTTTTTGGCTTCCCAATGAGTTCTGAAGTTCAGTTCCAGGTGCATCTTTGAAAGGTGTTTTGTTGCTTTCCCTTGGAAATCGAGAGTGAAAGATCAGAGATGAAATGATTGTGTTGAGTAAAACGTTTCTGCTGTAGCAGTTGGGTGTAGTCCTTCATCGAATGCCTGTGTGAGTCCATTCCAGTGCATAGTGGTTGCTTATTTCCAGTATGCAAGTACCAGGAGAGCATACAGCACTGTATGTGACCTGTTTCTGTATAGGAATGTTCATGTTGGGAAGAGTTACTCTCCAGATTACTAAGGTGGGTATTACAAGTATTCAGCACACAACTTTTTTCCTGGAAGGAGGATTTTGAAGTATTTGTTTGCCAAGCTGTGCTCTGCTTAGATGATATCTGAACTGGAAAAATGGGCTCTCCCATATTTTCACCACAAATTCAGGAACTGTCTTCAGACTGTCTCTGGAATACTTCTATATTAATAGTGTTCTCTTAGATACCGTGGTCAACATCAAAAATCGCTACCTTTAAACTACAATATGTAGAAAACCCGCAGACCAACACACCTATCTCTGTGTAACTGGCAACCATGGAAGGTGTGCCAAAAAAGCTGTAGTACACAACCATGTTCTTAAATATTATCGGATTTGCTCAGCGGATATTTCTGAATATTTCTGAAATCCACAAATTTATGTGATTTTTTCAGCTAAGCATGCTGATCCAGTAAAATATATTGTGTTGACCTAACACACATCTTTTACCTTTGAAGATGGAGATGGTAATAGAGACTATATAAAGAATAGAGCTATACAGAGATCGTAGAAGGCATTCAGAACAGCCTTGATAAGTGTGGTGCCCAGGGTCAGAATATGCATAACTGCATTTATCTAATCTGTATCTGTCTGTATGTTCTCATACAGTCACTGCTGTATGAGCATAAGTATAAAGGATGTCGACTGACTGTGAAGAAGTCTGAGTGTCAGTATAATTACAGTTCTTTTAAGCAGATATAAGCATTCTTAAGAGAAAATTTTCTCACTGCCAAGGTTTCTACCTGACTAAAATCCATCAGCAATTTATCATGCCCATAGCTAATGCCTTGTTGAAATGGTGATGGGTTACTTTAAAGACCAGATATCTGTTTCCCAAACTAGTCCAGACACAGGTCCTCTTTCTCACTGAGATATGCAAAGAATGGTGCATTTTTCTTATGTGAACTATAGTCCTTCATAGTTAATACTGGTGCAAAACTAATTTCAAAGAGATGTCAGTTGCAGCCGGCTGCACACTGATTTAAGGCAAGGACCGTTTGGGAAAATATAGGAGGTGATTGCCTAATTAGCTTGTATCATCATGTGTACATGGTACAGCTGATGGCTTCACATTGCATAGGCAATATCAAATATTATACTGCCTAAATTGGATGCGTTATGGACAATATTTCATCTTGTTGCAATGTACTGTAGATGGTATAATACTAGGCACAAATGGCTACAAATGCTTATGCAATGTACAAATATGTTATGCTTTTAACAGGCTTCTTGCTAGTTATAAAACATGCTCCATAATTCTGACTCATTAAAGTGGAAAATGATGGAAGTATGAATAAAAGCTTCAGAATTTTCTGCAGTAAAAGGCAGGGAAAAGAGAAACACCACAGAACTGCAATACTGATGAAGAAACTATGACCATTTTATCCAACTATAGTAGTATAATAAACGATGCTACCACTCCCTAGGAACTTTTTGTATCTTTGATAATTTTGCATTATCATGGCCAAAAGCACTGGAGGCACTCCATAAAGTGACTTTTAATTTGCTATATAAACTGAGAACAATACAAAGAGCTATCACAGTGCTTTCTAATATTTTAAAATAATTATAAAGGATTTGAACATAAGGTGAAATTCCTAACACTTTGTATCCTAACACAAGTGCCTCTTTTATTACTACTGCTGTTATTCTAGCAAATTTGAGAGTTGCAATGATGTGACTGAACAAACTTTCTCAAAGTGCTACCATTCCCCTTACTCTCTGTTAGATTTCAACTGTGAGCTTCCATAAGAGATGGCTATTTCCATGTCTTCCTGTGTGCTCAGAAGAATGTAATCCTCCTGCTATCATCTAATTAGCAGGAATGGGACTATCCATGCTGCAGGCACAGGCACTAACACAAGTTTGAGGAGCCACTGTGCAGACATCAATGAACACTTTATTAAATTACACAGTTTTCTAAGCAGCCACGGTCTCTCAATGCCCCAATTCTTTATGCTTTAGTGAACTGCCACTGCTCTCTGAAGCTGTAAGGTTTCCGCCTGAGCTGAAGATACAAACTCCTGATGAGATTATGGTGAGTTTTTAGATATTTGGCACGCTTCTGTGGTTATTCTGTTTCTCTTATAAGGCTGATAGTTCACTGGCAGGTGAAAGCACTGGATAACAAAGATGAGGAGATTTAGAATTTCACCTGCCCTGAAGGAAAATAATGTATTTTTTGTAACACTTCAGCATTATTCATTAGAATTCACCCTGTTCAGGAAACCCCTTCAGGATACGGAAGAAGAATATTAAATCCCCAGGTCTAGCTATTCAGTTGCCTCTCTGTTTTGGCTCTTGGCAACAGCCCGTCAGAATTTTCTGATCTTTTCATTTCCATAAAGACCACAGTTTGTCAAAGATCGACTGAACTGAATAAGGAAAAGTAAATGGGTGTTAACAAATTCTGTAAAAATACTCTTTAATACATACTGTTGTGTCTAAACTACAATGTTATAACGATCCATATAGGTTTACTTTTCTGTGATAAGTCACTGTTTTCCCCCTACTCCGTACTTCTTCAGAGAAGAAGGCAACATTCCAGAACTCATTGTTTGCTGCTTTTCAGCAAAATATGTCACTGTTCTCCTCTCCACTATCACCCTCCTCTCCCCTTCTTCCAGTATATGTGCTAAATATCAGAAGTGATTTTTTTAATTGATAGGGATTTTTTTTTAAAGAAACATAGAAAGAAAGACAGACGAGAATAAGCAAATACTAAAAATTATAACAACTTTTTTCCTTTGATAGATAAAGTAGAGGACTGTTCTCTTGCAGAAGGGATTGGTCTAGTAATAATGGAATGTGGATATTTTAAAATGCTGCTGCCCTTTTCCAGAAAAAGCAAAACATAACCATGGGCTTTATACAACGGAGAAAATAACTTAAGAAGTGCATGGGCTGAAGTCAGGGAGGAGCAGCAAAGAACTAAGTTCACTCTTAAGCTGGCAGAATTTAGCAGACAATTGAAGAGATAAATGAAACTCCAAAATCTTATGCAGGGAGACTGAGAGGACTGGCACGTGCCTTATGTAATTGGGAGGAAGCCATGTGGCTAGGACTGTGTTATTTGATATGGGAGAGCTTGCCACACTGACTGGCAAGCGAGAGAATGTAAGTTGCTTTCAACCTGCAACAGCAAATGTACAGCTGGTTTTGAGATGAAGTCAGATAAATGGAGAAGAATGGGGTTGAATAGATCTGGAATGAATAATATATACAGAAGAGTACGGAGGTCGCATGCACAAGAGGTGGAGAGATATAACAAAGAGAAATAGTTGCATGGAAAAAGATGGAAGAGAATTTTGCATAATGGAACTGAAAAAGACCTCAAGAAATCCTCTGGGCCAGCAATCTGGACACAACAAGCAATCCATTCCCAAAAGCGGTCTGTTCAACCTGTTCTTCAGAATCTTTAATTTTATATCATTTTGGCTGCAGACTACCCCTACAAATAGGTCTGAATTTTTTTTCTAATGCTTAACCAAAATCTTCCTTGTGATTGAAAACAATTGCTTGTTTGTGGAGGCCATGGGGAATAATTTCTTTTTGGAAGAGCATTTCTGGTTCTGAAAACCACTATGTTGCCGCCTTCTCCATCTTTTTGTTTTCCACCTCTTGACTAGAAAAATACAAGTATTTTGGTCTTCCCTCAGAAATAATGGTTTTTTTCTAAATGTTTTGTTACTGACCTGAATTTCTGATTATTTCCGTCTTGATACTATGATATTCAAACCTGGACACCGCATTTGAAATGAAGCTGAGAGGAAAGATTATTTAATGTTTCTTAAGAAAGGTACTCTTGTTCACGTATCTTGTACACATATTGTGTTTCTTAAGAAAGGTATCTTGTTCAGTCTTCACCTTCACATATAGATGAGTTATGTTTTGTGTTTTAAAAGTGAGTGATAAAACAATCCACAGTGTTGAGATTGCTGAAATACGCTCACTCTTCATTTGAGATACTCTTGTTCCTCAATTATTTTCTCCAGAACTTCAGTGTGGGCAGTTTCTTCCTATCTTGTGCAGTTTATTAGCTAAATATGATCATTATTAAATCAAATCCTACGTATTTCAGAAAAATACTTTAGTTTTTTGGGAATATTTTAAATTTAAATTCCATCTTTTTGCTATTGATAGATTTAATAAATGTACTCTTTACTTCTTCATCTAAATTATACAGAAAAATATTGAACAGTTACCAAGATCTATGGAAGTTCACTCAGCATATGCATTCAGAGAGGATGAGGCATTGGATAAAGTTGTACCACAGTAGACAGTAGGGAGAACAGGATGCAGCAAGGAATGAAATGTTATAGGGATCTGATAGGGAACAGAAGTGATGGAGATCTAAATCACTTTGCATGTCCACGACTCACCATTTCAGAAGGCTACTACCACTTTCTCACTGCTGCGTGCATAAGTTCTCTCCCAAAATTTTAGGAACAAAGATAAATTTAGATGTCAATGTGTAAATGATGAATTACTGCTATAGTATTTTACAACACTGTCTTGTTGGGAAAAAATGAAGGCAGCATATAGAGAGAGCTAAGAATTATTGTTGGGTATATAAGTTATCTAATTAATTCAGAAAAAAAACTGTTAATAAAGAGTCAGAACTTTTATGCAAGAAAACTTATTACTATCTACTCCCTTTTCTCTGGTGCTCTGCTCACCCTGTCAATGTCCCACTGTGTTCTAAGACAGATGGTTTTAGCCTTCATCAGGAAGAAGGGGGAAGAGGTTACGATGAGCTGTCAGCATCCAAAGAACTTTTCAGGGAGGAGTACGATGTTCTCAGCGGGAGTTTCTTCCCCCTCTATGCTTGGAGAAGCATGGCGTTTAGCTTTCTTCCTCCTCTGTCTTGATGTCTGATTGGGGTTATTTTATGTGTGTGTGTATATACATGTATATATATTTTAATATGACACCCCATATCCCTCTTCTGAAACATAAATTAGATTTTCTTTGTTTAGTATCAGACCTTGCATACTCTGTTCAAATTAGTGGAGCAAGAGTTGCAGGACTTCATGAAGAGGATTGAACTCTAAAGTTCAAAGGTATAGCTGACTACTTTACAAACTCATGTTATAATTTAATAACTGTAAGTGTGGTCACTACACTGTATAAGTGTTCTGCTGGAGGCTACAAACTGAGCAGTTTATTGACAATTTACCAATTATCTTCTTAGTCTGAACTGGGCAATTACATTGTGAATGGCCGTAGGCAACTTCATTAGGATATAATAGATAAAACCAGGAACATATATCTGTAATACAAGGAATGATAAGATTAGAGTCCACTAAGAATTGATCATTTGAAAGAGCTCATTTGTTTGCTTCAAGCACTCTTGAACAAACCTTTATAAAAAGTGTTTTCTTTTTTTTTCCTCCTTAAGGTATAAGTTACACTATAAGAGGGAAATATTTTGTTGTGTTTTGAAAAAGAGTCTCTTGCACAGGTGTCTGTTTCAGTATGTGCTTCATCGTACTGTGCTCCACAGCATTAAAATTTCCTTCCCTTTTTTAAATAAGAATATGGCAAAAAAAGTCAAAACTAAATTATCTAAGAGCTCGAGGCTCTTCTGAAACTGATGGAGAAATGAAGCATTTCTGCACTTAGCTACCTTCCCAGCTTATTAAATAGATCAGATTAATTCAAAATCAAGCCACAGTTTTGAATTTGTTTATGGCTGCTAAAATTGAGAGTCAGATCTGAAATGGAAAGAGCTAAGGAACTTACCAAGTTGTCCACTTGAAGAAGGAAATCAAAATGGTAGCAGGTAGGTGCTGGACCTCTGTTGGCTGTAGCCAGTTTGGAAGCAGGTCTGCAGCCTGTGGTGGCAGTCCTATATTGGAGCCTGAGAAGAGGCTCAAGGGATTGGGGAAATGGAGCAGAAAACAACAAATGTTTCTCACTGTGGCTTTGTGGAGATGGTGCTATTAATGTCACAGGCATCACACCGCTACAGCTCAAGAACAGAACAAAAGCTGAGTATACTCCATTGTCTTCTGTAGTAGAATAAGGATTGCTCTCATCATAAAACTCCAACATGGTTTAACCTAACTTGTCATGAAGCGTTTTCTCTTCAGAAAGTATCTTCTTCTGGGACTTCAGAAATACGGTAACAAAGTAAGCAAAACTATTCAAATATTCACATCCGTGAATAGTTTATGGCGCTCAGTTGAAACAGAAATGGAGATGATATGACAGTGCACAAATAACTTTAAATAAGCTAATTGAAATGTTTCACGCTTAAAATTCAGTTCACATTCGACCAAACAAAAATGTCTTGACAATTTGTCTTGACCACAAATCCAGATTAGCAGCTATCCCATGTAAACTCTTTTGCTGGACATTGTTGGTTGTCACAGGAAAGACATCAATTTTAGAAAATTTCTACACTAAAAAAAATTAGATAAGCTTTTTGATCCATATTACAGTTTTTATTTTAAATTTAATTCTGCTAATTTCTAAAGGCAATTGCACATTAATAGAGAACAGACAAAAAGAGGAAATCGTATAGGAAATAGTTTTCTAAAAAAAAACTCAACTGTAAAATGAGAACGGCAAGGAGCAAACAGTAAATGGGAGTCTGATAAGAAGATAACTTCTTATAGTAGATCAATTAAAGGCATTAATGGGCCATCTTATGTATCTGTTCAATCTCTTGAGTTTCAAATGCTAAGAAGTATGTTTTAGCATCAGTGCAGTCACTGGAAATGTGGATTTTGATGCCAAGCATTAGGAGTTTGCACTGCTGGGGGAAGCAAAATATAGTATTTTTCACATTTTGAGAAGATTACATTTGGAATCATAGGAATACAATTAGAGTTGCATTAAAATGCTCTCCTCTAAATTCTGAGAGATGGAGAAGCAATTAACATGTGGAAACTTCATGCTTGTTTTTAAATTGTTAGCTGAAAGCTAATGGTGAAATGATTAATAGCTTCAGTGAAGATTATTCTCACTAGTAATTCTGATTCCTCTTTCATACAGGAAATCATTCCAAGAAAACTCATTTAAAAAAAAAAAAGGCCAACAAAACAAAAACTTGTGTAAGCAAGAGCAGAGCTGGGCAGAATGTTCCTCTGTAGTGTGTTTAATTTAATTTGGAAAGATATTACACACAAATATGGACTCTTAGCATGTATTTGACAGGTTACAGAAGGACTGAAGGCTTTTTCTTTGTTTCTTTTCTATTGTGGGAAAAAGTGGAGAAATGATCCTGTAGAGAAAGAGACAGCAGCAGATCTGAGGAGAAAGACCAGTGAAACAGTTTTATTTAAAGCAATCTAATCTTATTTAAAATTATTTCAGTTCTGTTAAAAAAAATACTAACCTAAAGCCAATCAAAGCTATTACTTTTCTGCTGTTTACAAATCCTTTTCTAAGATTAAAAAAGAAAAAAGATTCACCAGAATTTAGGAATTTTTCCAATTAATTTTCTAGGGAATTAAAAAACAGATGATAAATTTATCTTCCTTTCTTCCTGTCTTCTTCATTGTTCTTGCCCTGGCATGAGAGCACAAAACCCAAGTAATGTGTCACAGAACTGGTACTTCTGTCTGTTTTCTGTACTTATATACTGAAAAGTTTCCTTCATCTAATTCTCTTCAAACATTTTTTTCCAGTGCTTTTTATTTAATAACTCTTTGGGTATTCAGTCCTGTTACTACAGTGTAGGTTTTTTGTTTGCTAGCTTATTTTTAAAGGTAACTGTTATCGCTTTACTGTAGATGACTATCAAACTCATTACATTTAAGATAGGAAGCTGAACTCCAGTAGGAGTCTCAAAGGAGAAAAAAACCTTGCTGGTAGGTACATCCATTAAGCAGTCTTGCTTGCCAAGTCCATGTACATTAGCTACTTTTGTAACTTTAACAAATTTAATCTGAGCTTTCATTCCGCTGACCTAATTTAACAAGAAGGAAATTCAATAACAACTCCTAATACTGAAACATTATTTCCCAAGAGGAATTTAACAGTGCTTCTACATCAAATAATAATGTGTGAATAGTGGAATATATATACCAATGACAACAGGAAGGGGGGAGAAAAAGAGAAGAAAAGAAAGACCAAAAAAAATGAAAATGCTGTATCTCCTTTTCAAAGAATCCACTAACTTTACAATTTTTAGGGAAATCAGTAAGATCCTGAAGACCTAATTTCAGCTTTGAAATTCATATTATCTTTGAGAAGAAACATTTTTAAGTATCTGAGAGTAAATCACATTCGGGGGACTCTGTATCTTTGATTCAAATGAACATATTTGTGGTTTGTGATAGATAATATCCAAAGTGGAAGGCCACATTTTCACCCTAAGGCCCTGAGGTTTTATCCCAAACCCTTTTAATCAACACAGGCTTTTGTTGGAAATGCCTTGAGTAGCAGGTCAATATCAAATTCCAAACCCAGGAAGAATCTGGGAAAGTTTTACATAGCTCTGCTTTGAATAATCAAAAATATATATGATAGTAGTAAGCCAGGGTGTCATGTTCTCGAAACCAGAGAATGCACAGAGTTGCCGTGCTATCGAAATCAGTGAAGATGAGGAAACCCGCCCCAGATTGTTACTACTCGAAGTTTTCTGCCACATGTGGAAGAATATACAAGGATCTGTTAATATTCTTTTCTGTGGATGTGAGAAAAAAATCCTTTTTAACATTGTCCGAAAGTATACCCTATTAACATAGATTCTCACTGTTTAGTCATATTTCCCACACAGCAGAGACTGGGGAAACTGCTAAAAGATAGATCCAAAATACACGAGTAAGCTTTCTCTTTAAAAAAAATGCCAAGTAAGAAAACTTTTGTAGTATCTTTTGTTTATAGATACTACATGTGTAACATCTGAAAGATTTAGTATGTGTACAGAATGTTGTGTTACTAACACTCAGCAGTATATGATGTTTCTTACGGATAAGAAGATGATTGTTGTGGAACACACAGATGAATGTCTAACCTTAGTCCCACTGGAGTCACTATTAAAGCTTCCTTGTGTTCCTACATACAACCCAGTAGGTCTGTGATTGAATGATGCCTCTTGGGAAAATTTGGTTTCTTGCATATAAGTAATAAATAGGAGCAGAAAACATATATGGGGAAGAAGTAAAAAAGAAGTGCTGTTATCCTATTTAATAATACAAATTACTTTAGAAATAGTTTTACTAGTTATATATTTTTTAAAGTTATCTTTATAAAATACAGATGGCAGAACCCCAAATTGGACTGGACAATGTGTTGTCATTTTCTCCAAATTTTCTTCAAAGAAAATACATCAAAAGTTAAGGAATGGTTTCCAGACTCTAAAGCTAGGACTTACCAAAGAACACACACAAAATATAATAAGGTAACTCCTTCAAAGCAGGAAAAATCTCTGCTCTGCTAGGAGGGAATGGTTGGGAAAAAAAAAAAGGTTGAAAATACGTCTTCTCTCTGCTTCTCTCTAGAGTTGGTCCTTTCCTCTGGTTTTGCTTTCTAGCCCAGCAATTTCCCATGTCTTCCTCAAGCTCTGTACAAATTTGCTTGGATCTGTAGGAAAGGATCTTTCTGTCACCTCTGAAGGAAACCAACTTCTCCGTTCCTCTTAGTGGCAGGAGCTCCCTCTCACAGCAAAGACACTCTGCTTCCAGTTTTTCCTGGAGGCCACCAGCTACACCCCACAGCCCCAGAGCTGCCCCAGGTCTCGGGGCTCCGTTGCTCTGCGAACACGCGATCTCCTCCTCCTCTCCCCTGGCTCCAAACGTAGCACGTGGGGCAAGGCAGCCCTTGCCCCGCTTGTCCATCATAATGTAACCACCATGCAGTGTGCAGAGCATGCAAGGCAAAAAGGCAGTGAACAAACAGATGGGGCTGAAAAGATTGCAAGAATATTAGGAAAGTACAAAAAGGAAACAAGTAAAAAGAAAGTAAAAGTTACGGGGTATAATTCACGCCGTTATGTGTTTAGTATATCTGAGTATACTTAGTCTTGCTCTCTATAGGTTAATCTGTATTCAGCATGCAATGATATTTGTAGTAGCCCTATTATACTTTTTGGTGATTTATATTTACTGTTAATATAATTTATATTAATTGAATGCTTTGGAATGCACTTGATTGGTGATTTGAGCATTTGGAAGTTTTTATTGTGATTATTTTTTTTTCCTGGTTTGGATGTTCAAACAAATCAGAAGAAATCCTGCAAGGATTTATTTTTAAACCTTTGAAAAGATTCCCATAAATGTTTCAAAAAAACCAAAGGCTGGGATGGAAACAATGCATGTGTGGTTGATGCCAACTAAAAATTTAAGGAGAACCTGGCTGAATTTATCTTGCTGAGATAAAAACTTTTCACAGTTCTGTTAGAAGGAGGAAAACAAGACAAAAAAATAAGGTGGAGAGAAACCAAAGATGAGTTTGGGGACTTTTTTTTTTCTCTGCTATAATGCTTCCCATGGTGAGATGCATTTAAGTACTCTGCAAAACTAAAACTATTTAGGATACCTGCAATACAGGCTTCATTTATTAAATACTTCCTTCCTTTTAAGGCTGAGTTTGCATCACTCCATATTGCAAGAACACCATCTCAAGAAGTTTTTTTATTTAAAAGTTTGCTTCTTGTCATGTTGTATTTCTTATGATGCATGTGATTTTCTCTTTTGCCATTTAAAACACCCCAGAGATGCTAAAACTGGTGTTTTACCATTTCTAAAACTGCTTAGTGTTAGCCTTTCAGGCCTCTTGCTAGTAAGATTAATAAAACACTGGATTTCTTGTGAATCAGATCAGGTGGAAAACATTTGAAGTAAAGTCTGGAGTATTTAATGTGTAAGTTCGAGCAGTATTAATCCCCTAGTCTATATGAAGAACACTCTTAGAAACTCCTAAATTGAAAGTTTTTAATGGGAAAATAGTTGGTCATCTCAATGCATTCTTATTCTTTCTTATGGAGTATGTTGAAAGCAGCTACCTAATGTTTGGAGCGATCTCATTATCCCAAGTTTACAAGATAACCTTTATATTCATAATCAATTTGCTTTCTATGTCATAAGATTTTGCAGCTGCAGCATACAGTAGGAGGGGAAGCATTTCAACTTAGATTGTCTCTTTTATGTTTGCTTTCAGGATTTGGTTACTATGTACAGATCAGAGATGAATTGCTGGAAACTGTTTGGCTGCATCAGCAACTAGCCACAAGAAAACAAGTCAAGAAAAACAAAACTGTTGACTCCATCACTGACTGGCTCAGAGAGCATCAGCAGTGGAGAGCTATGACAATAAAGCAAGCCCTGTTACTTCTGCTGCTCTGGATGTGGCTGCCGCATCCCTGCTGTACAGAAATGGTGTTCAGAAGGACTCCTGATCTCAGACCCAAAAGCTTTGTGGGACGTGCATCAGGGAGTGATGGAAAAGCGCTTCACCGCCAGAAGCGAGGCTGGATGTGGAACCAGTTTTTCCTTTTAGAGGAGTACACAGGATCTGATTATCAGTATGTAGGAAAGGTAGGTAAATATTAAGGTTTGTAATTTCTGTGTTATTTTCAAGTTTGCTTATTTTCTTGTGTATCAGAATCCAGTATTTTCAAATTTATTATAATATCTTTTTCTACTATTTCTCTTTTAATATTTTGTGTATTTCATACAAGATAACATAGACTCTCTTTCTGTGCTTATACTTGATATATAGCTAATTAAAAAAACCAAAAAACAAAAATAAAAAAAAACCCAGTGTTGCTAACTCTCCCAAATTTCAATAAACTGAAAGTGAGCTGAGAGTGAACTTCATTAACAACCACATGATAGAAAGCAGGTGGTTAAGAAGTGAAATACAAGAGAAGTCAGCAGAAATGCTCATATGACTGCATGGTACGCTGGACACCTACTGTCTGGAAGTATCTTTCAAATAATTTTCAGTCAATGTTTACATTTTGCCAGGAAACTTCCTCTGGAAATTGTCTAGTCCAACCTCCCTTTTGGAAGCAGGGTCAGCTATAGTAGGCTGCTCAGGGCCATGTCCAGTCCAGTTTTAGGTATCTCTAGGGACGGATACTCCAAAATGTCTCTGGGCAACCTGTTCCAGTGTTTAACCACTCTCAAAATAAAATAAAAAAGTTTCTTTTGTGTTTAAATGGAATTTCCTGTATTTCAATTTGTGTTCATTGCCTCTTGTCCTTTCACTGGACACTGCTCAGAAGAGTCTGGCTACATCCTCCTTACACCCTCCAACCAGGTACTTGTACACATTGACAAGATCCCTCTGAGCCTTCTCTTGTCCAGGCTGATGACTCCCAGCTCTCTCATCTTTCTCTCATATGAGAGACGCTTCAGTCCCTTAATCATCTTTGTGGCCCTCCACCCTCTGTAGTAAGTCCCGGTCTTTCTTATACTGGACAGCCCAGCACTAGACACAGTGCTCCAGATGTGGTCTCACCAGCACTGAGTTGAGGGAAATAATTACTCCCCTCGACCTGCTGGCTGTGTTTTTGCTAATGTAGCCCAGCTTGCCGTTGGCGGCCTCTGCCACAAGGGTGCATTGCTGGCTCATGGTCAACTTGTTGTCCACCAGGACCCCCTGCTCCTTCTCTGCAGAGCTGCTCTCCAGCAGGTCGGCCCCCAGCCTGTCCTGGTGCAGGGGGTTATTCCTCCCCAGGTGCAGCACTCTGCACTTCCCTTTGTTGAGGTTCATGAGGCTCCTGTTGGCCCATTTCTCCAGCCTGTTGAGGTCCCTCTAAATGGCAGTGCAACCCTCTGGTGCGCTCTTCCCAGTTTCCTCTCATCTGCAGACTCACTGGAAGCATGCCCTGTCCTATCTTCCTGGTCATTAATGAGAGGTTAAAGAGTACTGGCCCCAGTATTGCCCCCTGGGGTACTCCACTAGTGACTGGCCTCCAGCAGGACTTCATGCCACTCATCACAACCCTCTGAGCCCAGCAGTTCAGCCGCGTTTCAGTCCACCTCACTGCCCACTTACGTAGCATGTACTTTATCAACTGTCTGTGAGAATGTTAGGGGACAATTATCCTAGCATTTTATTTGATTTCTGTTTATAAATTCTCCCAACACCCAATTGTTCTGACAATGATATCAGCATTAAATGTTGGAAAAAGGAAGAAATTAGATTTATTTAAATAAATCATTCCTTGGAAGAGTTAGAAATATTTCTGTTGTCTTTTTCCTTTTTTTTTTTCTCTGAGAAAGAAAATCCGTATTAAAATTTACAGAAAATTTAAATAGTGAAGTAGAAATTTAAGTGACAACCTTATGTACAGTAAATTGCCTTTTTGTTTCCATTTATTGTTTGTTGCTTTCTGTCTGTAATTTCAGTACTAGTATTTGAATAATGAAGTACTTCCTAAAGCATACTGAGAGCCTTAACAATATTCTGGACATTTGTTTCATACACTTGTCAGGCATAAATTCATGCTTCCAAAGTGAGACTAGCACTAGTTCCGCAATCCAGGTCAGACTAACGGCTAAAGAAAATTAACCTTGTCTACAAAATAAGAAGTGTCATTGAAACAAAATACTATGCCATTGTATTTGGGAGCCTATTGCTCCTAAAAATCCCAGGAAATAAACAGGTTTGCAGGATACCCTGAAATTCAAGTGCGTTAGCCTCCTTCAGAAGAAGAGTAGTATGTTTTAAAGTGAACACATTGGAGGACACCCTGGTGATAACTGTTTTTATTTCATTATTTTTGAGTATTTATGTTCCCCAATCGTCCCTCAAAATGTGAGTGACACTACTCAATAATTTTCTTGCTGTCATGATGACTGAAGGAAGACTCGTTAGAGAAAATAGAGGGAAAAGAGGTCAAAGTTTTATAGGATAACTAGTCTGTGTTAGAAAAAGAGAGACTGTAAATGCAGAGTAAGTAAAGGTAAGTGAAATGGTAAATATAAATACAGAGCAGAGAATAAAATTGAGGAGCAGTTAAGACTGCATTTTCACTTTTTTGCTTTGGTTAGAGCAAAAAAAGTTGCTAATTTGAGCAAGAAATCTTAAAATTAACCTAAGTATCTAAAACTGCCCTATAGTCAATTTCTGTCAGGTTTGGGAAAAGTGTAGAAAACATGTAAAATGAACAGCATGACAGCATCATGTTTGCATAGGGAGAGTTTCACACTCAAAATCTTTTTATGTCAAAAGGGAAAAGACTCCATACGTGGAAATGAGGATTTAGTGCTACTGTAAGTAATATTTTAGCAGTCTAATAGACCAAGTTCTCAAATTATTATGGAAAAAAAATCATTAGTATTTAAACTTGTAGTACATAAACTGTCTAGTAGCTATCACTTGCCTTCCCGATGCCCATCAGGGTGGTATGGTCAACATCATCTGATTTCCCCAAGAAAAGCTGGGGGAGCAGGGGAAGACGTGTCTACGACCAGGTGTCAGCATCCTACCTCTTTGCCAGAAGCAAACAAACCAAGGCCAAGGGAAGCCCAAAACAATCCTGAGACCTTTCACTGTCAGATCAATACCAAGCCTGTTTGTGGCCTTTTACTGGCAATGTCAAAAATCATATTTTCTGGGCTGCAAGAGAGAGAAATTAAATGGATGTGAGAGAAGAACAATTGAACTCAGAGAAAAGTGAAAACGGGGAAAACATCTAAGGAAAAGGTGTGACAGCAGGGCAGAAGAAAATAGACCAAGTTGCCTGACAAAGCAGGAATTTGAAGTAAAGTGGCTGGGAAGAAAAGGTTATCACAAACAACTGTTTAGCAAAAGTAGAGAAAATCAATCAAAATTAGAGGAAATTGTCTGAACATCCATAGATCTGGCTGGCTGGAGTTTCTGGATGGTTCTTTTTATGTGATTTTCTCCAAACCCCAATGTTTGGATAGGTGGAATAGAATGCCACTTTCCTGTTAATTTCCAAGCCATACATTGAGAGATGCTGTTTGTAAATAAAGTGTGTTCGGAAGAAGCATAAGATAGAAATAAATGATTTGTGACTAGGAAAGAATGTTTATCAAGGTGAGGTTTCAGTCAAAAGTAAAGACTAAGTATGATTTTTTAAATTGAGAATAATAGTCAGATGACAAATACATCAGTGAAAGGATCAGCAGAAATTCCAGATCTGGGGTACTAGATATATTTGGATTTGTGAATTTGCTTGCAGAGCTCATGTGTGTGTTTGTCTTTAAGTTTCTCATTTTGCATTTTTATGTCTGTCAAGAGAACCCCAAAACTGTTGAATATCACATTATCCTTGAAACCAGTGTCTACAATTCAGAATGCAATTTATATATTTATTCACTTTTTAGGTGAGTTTCAGAAGATTCTACTGAAATAACATTACGGCACTGTATAGCACTAGACCAATGAGTGAGTGGGATACCTAATGCGGTAACAGCTGGAGAGTTTCTTGTTTGTCAGCCATCTTCTGAAATGGTAGCATCGTCTCAGCAGCCAAGTACTTATTGATGGCTTCTGGGCATTCACTGAGTATTTCCGGGCAATATTATTATTTGAAGAAAGGAGTATTGCTGGCCTTTCCTTTGTGCAATATGCAGCATTCTGAGGATAGAAATCAAAACTACAGAATAACATTACGACTATTTTCTATGTACAGAATCTGTATTTGTATTGCATTATTAAATAATAATAATGATGGCGGTTTATAATAAAATTTGAAGCCATGAAAAGCAGTATAGGAAACCAGACCTATGTATGTATTACACAATTTATTGAGCTATATTTATAAAAATATACCAGGAAACAGTAATTCTGGAAAAAAACTACTTTTCAGAACTTCAGAGAAACAACACAGGGATGTTCAAAATGAAGCTTAAAACTCATATTAAAAAAGCCATGTTATTCAGATTTGTTTTTAGAAGTATGGTTAATGCTTCCTTTCTGTTTTAACTGCACAGAAAATCTATATATACTCTATTGTTCTTTCTTCGTATGCTGAAGGCTGTTTCATAATTTTTCTCTCTTTTTATTAGTATCTAGGTTCAAGGACCATTTATTAATTTTTCTAAGAAAGTAGTGCAGTTACAAGGCATGACTCATAAAGGATCAACTGTAATGAATTTTTCAGAATATTTTCACAGTACTTTCAGAGATTGGAGTTGTTAGTTAAACTTTTTAGTATCTCAAAAGCCAATTTATCATATATTAAGCAATATAGAGTGAAATGTAACATAAAGACAGTATCTTTAGTTGTAACTGTTTTTCTTTTAGAATGTGTTGTCTATATGTAAATTTGTATATAATCTTGAGAGTGCCATACTAGAACTCTTACTAGAAAGGATTATCCTGGCAGTATTCATAATTGCATACTTCTAAATCCGTCCTTTACTTCTGATGATAGGAAGGGCAGAACATGCCAGCCTCACTTAGTTCCTCTCAGTCTGAGGATCCCACCAGAGACAGGCTTCTGAGGAAAGGACTTGGAGTATTGGGAATGGATTCATACATAACACATTTCTGAGAACAGCTGTACCAGTTTGTAGCCCATCTTTCTCTTTTAAGTAAGTGTCTGTGTGGACACTGATGCTGTGGACAACTGCAAATGATATTCCACAGAACTGTTACCTGAAGAACGGTCCCAAGCCATTAACTGAACAAGGTCTGAAAGACAGCCTTCCCAAAAGTGGCATTGCTTTTAGACACCTCAGCAAGAGCAGAGTATTTAACAAAAGTGTGAATGGAGCCCTGGGCACCTCATCATCCACTTATTCATGAAGATGTAAGTAAGGAAGCCTCTGATGTTCCTTGTGCTCTAGTTAAATTGACCTTTATTGGAATTAAATATTCTCTTCTATCAAGTTTATAGTATTGCTTCAGTCTGTAATCCAATGAGGCATAATTAACACAGAATTTGACAACATCACAGAGATGAAAAGATGAGGAGTTTTCCTGAAAGTCCATGTTCTGTTGATATAAAAGAATAGAGATTAGCTAAGACTTAAACTGTATAGAGTTACCACTGCTGGAGAAGCAGTAAATCTTAAGAAAAGATTAGATAAAGTAATTTCCTTAAAGGAAGGAAAGCTGGAAACCATCCTGGTCAGGAATTTTGAATGGACTTCAAAAATTACCTTATTCTACGGAAAGCAGAATATGGGAATAGATTCATAAAGACTTGCATCTCACCTCATTTTTCTTTCTGAAGTAACAGCCACCAAAAATACTGGTTTTGGAGAGGATAATACAAAAGAGCATATAGCCATGGGTTCAAAGGGTTTCTCATCAAGTGGCACAACAAGTGAGATCTGCCTGAAGTAGTGCTGTTGTGGTAAGAAGAGGACTTATCAACCCTTTTTAAAACTTCTGTATTTTGATGCCTGAAGGGTTTGATTGCCATAGCTCTTTCTTTTGTAAAGACCTTTGGTACCACAGAGAGACTGAAAGGTAAGATTTTAAATTGAAAATGTGTGTGTCCAGGCACAGTATCTGATGCGAAGATGTGATTGAGCAGAAAAATGCCTCCTCTGTCAGGTATAGGGAATCAGCTCTGTGGCAATGTGGTTGAATTTTGAACTGGAGTAGATTCTTGTGGCAGGGATCAATAAAGAAGACTGGGAAAGGAGGACTGAGGTGAGGTATCCTGGAAACCGAGGAATCGTGGGCTACTGTGCGCAGAATTCACTTGCCAAGGCGAAAGCCTTGTCCTTTAGCAGTTTCAACTCGGGATTTTAGGTATGACTCTACTAGGTGCAGAAAGGGAGTTGTTCACAGCTCAGTCTTCGAAAACCTTGTCTTACTGAAGATACTGCAGTGTGGTAGAACTGATGTCTGAGAGGCATCACCATTTAGAAAGTTTCACCAAGTCTCAGCAAGGCTGTGGAAAAAGGATAGGCTGTGAAAAAGGATGTTTACGGCACCAAGTCAGAACAACAACATGAAAACTCTTTTTGTGGTACATTGGAGGTCTCCTAGATATCTCAGAATAAGTCTAGAGTCTTGGAGTGGAATACCTTGTCACTTCCTTTCTTTTCAAAGGAGAGGTTCTCTACTACCTCTTGTTGTAGTCTAGAACACAGAATGAAGATGACTTCTCAAAATGCTTGATACAAAAGCTGATTTTCCATAACATCAGAGGCACTAAAGTTTCCTTTGTGGCATCCTCCAGTCTTTTAGTGAAGTCCAGAAAAGCCTTATTGATTCTGTATCTAAATCCAAAGCCAGATAGGTTCATTCAAGACCAAAGATAATAGAAGATCCTCTTGCAGGAGATAGCAAGTGATTACAAGAAGGCAGCCATGTAGAGTAGATGAAGAATTGACCTGTGCAGCTTTCTAGAGAAAGAGTTGAGGTGACAAAAAAACTACCCATGTCCACCAAGGTTTTCCTTGGGAAAACTCCTTTCTGAGTTTCTGAACTTTCTGGAGTCTTGGTGTTGAGACAGGGTGGTCTGAAGATACCTGGATGACTTCTGCCAATGTCATCTCAATCATTCTTTGAAGGGACTGATGCAGAACTGGATCTGAAGCTGCCATATGCACAAACCATGACAGAGGGCTAAGATGGCTGAGAAAAGGGAAAAGGGTGGACCCAGAAGTATTTTTGAATAGGAATTTAGACTGTCAGTAATTTCCAGCCCTGGACAGATGTCTGTGCACGCGAGCTTCTTGGAACTGTTGCCTGATAACAAGACAAGAGATGTTGGGTCATTTGGGCAGGCCATTCAACATCACTCAATTCACCTATTTAAGGGGATACTCTCCAGTGTTTAAATGATCTGATTGTAATTTTGGTCAGATGTGCCAGATACTATAAATGAAAGACTTTCATGAGCATTGCCAATTATGCCTTTAGACTGGTAAATCTTGGAAAGGATGGGGAAGAACAGAGAAAGGCAATGAAAAATTTCATTCCCTCTGCTCTCTGTTCCATTCTGCTCTCACAGTGAAGCAGTACTCGGGCAGATTACTGTTCTTTAGGACTTTTGTTTTCTTTTGGGCTGGGGGCAACACAGCTGAAGATAGAGGCTCCAAGGCAGTTTTGTTCTTCCAAGGAAGTTCAGTGGCAGCATTTCTTCTGTTGAGTGGAAATGCTGGGCATACTGAATGCCTGCTGAGTGCCCCTGTCCTTAAAACCCAAGTTTGAAAAGCAGACAAGTAGAAGACTTTGTGATTGTGGTTTTCTTTAAGGCTGTAGAGTCGGTAGGACTGTCCATCCAGTCAGAACCACGGAGTCGTGTAATAGATGTTTAATAAAACCATCGGGGCTTCGCCAGATACTGGCAAATTTGATGTTGGTAAGTCAGGTGTGCGAGGAGGTTGAGCAAACTTTGGGCTGAAGTCTGAAAGAAAGAAAGTAGGAAATATATATATATTGCAGGATAGCAAGATAAAACAAAAAAATCCTAAAAAGATGTAAAAGTAGGCTAGCCATCAGTGGCTCAGTTCAAATACTAGCTTTGCAGAGAAGATTGGGTTCTGCAGAACTGAAAGGGAGGGTGTCCTGTCTTTTTATTACTCTATGGGCTGGACACAAGGGGAAGAGCTCAGACCATGCCAATAATAGTATGGATACTGCTAGGGTAAAGTTGTCTGGTCAGTGTGCTAATCTAGTTGTAATCAAATAATATAGCTTCTTTACCAACTGGTGTGGTTCAAAGAGGGAAAGCAATATGGTTTGATCTGTTTTGGTTCCAGGATTGTATCTGTGTCATATTGTCATTGGCAATTTAAACTGTGCCAGTTGCTGGTTCTAGGCTCACAACACATATCTGTAGGTATCTAACCACCAGAGGACCTTGCATCACATTGCAAGTGATGTCCCCATGAGCAATTTGAATCATGGTTCCACAAAGAGAAAAAGCAGTCTTCACGCTTTCAAGACTCCAAGTACAGAAGCAAGGCAAATTTGTACCCAAAAGAACTCTAGGACACTAAGTTGCTTAGGTGGATGCAGCTATTGTGAATGTGCATGTAGGCAACTGCTTGGAGCTAAAAAGGATGCTCAGTACAGGACCTTTTCCACTCCTATGGGAACAGTTTCATATGAAGTTTGCTTAATTTGAAAGTCATGACAACTGGAAGAGTTACAGTGGATGAAATGGGATATCATATCTAAAAGTGCAGGATTTTAATTGCTCAGCTTTCCAGCAGATATTAGTTTGATGGTCTGTTCCTATTTCTCCTTGGCCTCTTTGGGACCAAAACTATTAGAGAATTTGACACTGTTGGTGGCCTTTAATTGGAACTGTGGAAGAGTGGAAGTTGTAACAGGCTGTAAAAAACAGAGGGTGGTCTTTGAGGGGAAAGTTAGATGATGTGTTTGGTTTTAAACACTGCTCTTGACTTTTTTTTTTTTTTAAGAAAATTTAAAATTGCATGCCATTTCTATTATGAGGGGCACAGTAGAGGAAGGTGCTTGTTGAAATAGGTCTTCAATCATTAAATTGTGCTGAGCAGAATTATTAATTAGTTAATACTTAAACACCGGTTTCTAGTTTTTCCTGATTGAAACTTGTGTCTACTAGGCATTTAAGAGCTTTATGTTTCAAAGTTTTTAAATAACACTACTGGCATCTTCAAATTCTCTCGTAAAGCACTGAAATGTATTTCCTATTAGCTATCATATATCACTAATTCTTACTGCTTCTGAATTTATGAGGTATAATTTATGGTACAGGATAACATACTTAGCTCATATATATCTGAACAGCAGTTATTTGCTGTTTCCTTTCCCATATATCAACAGACCTTAATACTGTAGAATCAGATAATATGCTCATAATAAAGCTCATTATAATCTGCTATGAGTGTTTCATGAGTAACACTTTCAAAACAGCATTTATTTTATTTCATGAATTTCTACATCCATGATTGCTTTTGTGTGCTTTCCCATCAGCAAACATTTTGAGTCTACTCAGAAACTATTGCAAATATGGATAAGGGCTAGAAGCATAACATTCTTTTTCTGTCAAGCCACTGGAATCTAAAAGTATTGATCTTAAGTGTGTACTACAAGGTGCAATGGTGAATCCAAGCCACTGGAAAAGTGTGAGTGGTTTCAGTGGAAAAATTGCTAAGTTTGATGTAAGAGTAGGAAAGATTACTTGAATTCTCCTTATTCCCTTTTTAACACACTGCTACTTGAGTGCAAGCCATTTATAAATGTGTTTCCTTTCTTTTTTTTTAGGCAAATAAAAGCAGGTCCATTGTGAGCATAATACAGAATCAGAATGTCAGAGAGATTTTGTTTGTGAGTCTGTATTGTTTTGATGAACACAGTATAGGTTATAGATAAGATGGACTTTGCTGAAGATAGGAGATGCCTCTACAGCAGTAGAGATGGTAAAAGAGATAATCAGCTCAGCCTTGTGCAGTCACAGAGTTCAAAAGTGTTGATCAGTTATCAGGAAGATTTAGAGGGGAGATAATCTAAGCTTTGGACATCCTTCTGTCAGGTGTACAGTCATCAGTAAGATCCATTTTACTGCCTTTACGCAGGAGTGTTACAGCACTCTTGGGTCGTTTCCAAACTCAGAGTTTGTACATGATTATGCATTGCATTTAAAATCACATCATGCTTCAAAAAAGTATAAGAAAGAGGGAGATAGTTGGGTCTGGACTTCCCAATTCCTTTCAGTTCAATTTCTTTTTCAATTTTAAAATTATATCTGCTTGTCAAAGAAAGATATTCCAATAAGGAAAGAACTGATTAAACTGAGATGATTTGTATTCAAAGTTGTAGCTCAGGAAAAGGAGAGCCCACTTCATCACAGTACATCCATTCACTGGAGGAATTAAAAAGCATAATAGAAAAGGGAGCTTTAGAAATGTTTGACCTACACGTTGTTTGAAATGATAAATGTATAAATATCCAAGTTTCAACAGCAATTCAAAGGTGGATGCTTTAGGGGCTTTTTCTTTTCTATTCTTTTCTTTTTCATTTTAAACCAGATGCAGATGACCTTTTAAATATCTTATATACACAGATAACAAGGAAGAGCCAGGGGTAATACTAAGAGAAAATCGGTGACTTGCAAGAAAATACCCATGAGGGAGTCAGTTCTAAGAAGTTAAAAGTTGATGTTTACCCTTTTAAAATGTCTTCCTGCTGGAAGCCTTGCCCTATATTTGTAAGTGTTTTTGTCCATGGAGATAATTAAAAACATGCTGAACACAAAAGACTGTGATAGCAAGTTTTATCAGAACCTCCAACGTCTTCTGTTTTGAGGTAGTATGTAGTTATAAAATCAATGTATCTGTAGTCCCTGCGGGACAAAGTAGCATTTTTTTCTTAGGAGTAAACAAACATCATTCTCCAATCCCTCAGTCCTTTTCCTATTACTTTCTCAAACTATATTATTTCCGTTTCCTGAATCTTTTCACAGCTGTGTATTTGAGAGTGTTTAAAGGAAGACTGAGTTGCTGGGTGAAACAGTTGCCATCTATTTTGACTATATTTTGGTCTGTAGCAATTTTTAATGTGTAACCCTCAACCAGTTGCGACACTCTTCAAGTCTGAGAACACAAATCTTGTGTTGTCTTCTCAAAGACTAGATTCCTGTCCATTCTGTCAGCCTGGAAGTTTGGGCTGAAATGCAGATGCAAGGTACTGCGAACATCTGATTGCTTAGAAAGGCATTAATGTGTAATTAGGTGGCTTGGCCTGCTGAAAGGCATATCCAAACTGAGTGCATGCAAACATCTAGGTGGAAAAGATGAGTTCTGGCATATTCTTGATACCATACTTTTGAAGCCTATGTTGTTGCAGAGAATTGTCATAGCTAAGAGATGTAACTGCCTGAACTCTAATACTTAAGTAGCTTGGACCTTAAAATTTGTGAGAAAGAAAATTCAGGATACTTCCAAGAAGATGTAAAAATTAAACACAGAACCTCAGTGCTCCATTGCAATTCTCTTGATCTCTTTTATTCACCCTTTCCTAGTTGTATAGAAGCCATGCTCCTTCATGCTGGCTTACACTGATACTCTGTGCCTTCTTCTAATTAGGCTACCCGGATTTACAGGCAATGCAGGCCTATACAGAATTAGCTTTTCTTGATTCATTTTCATATAGGCAGAAAGGTGTGTGCTCTCTCTACTTCAGGGTTTTTCTTTTGTTCCTTCCAGCCCCCCTTTTCCTTTGAATTTGCCCCCACGTATATCTCAATGAAGTGCTGGGAAGACATGAACATATTAAGTTTCCTCTTGTTGTGAGGCTTGGGGTAATCGTGCTGTTTTTCATTTCCATTATTTTGGTGATTTCTGATTTATTTTTATTCCTCAAAGAATCATTTCCCTCTCTTAATAAACAAATGACTTTCTTTTAAGATGACAAGGCTGGAAATAGTGATTAGACTTTATGCTTTGAAATATTTCAGAGTAAAACTGTAGTGGCAGAACCACTACTTTGTAGGAGAAGTTGGCAATTTTGCCATGCTGAGTATTTGTTAAAGTGGTTACATGATACAGGAGGGATGATCATGAAGAATACTTTCTCTCTCTCTCTTCCTCATCCAAAAGCATCTGGGGAAAGAAGTGGGCTTTTCTTCCTTACATTAAATTTAGAAGTTGTTTTGTGTTATGAAAATGCTTTTTGGGGTTTTCTTCCTAAAATGCTTTGATTGGTTTTGTAATTATATATAATTCAGAAGGGCATATGCTAGAATATAGTGATTAGAGGAATACATTATATTAGATATGTAGAGACATAAAGTTGTATAGACCTTCTTCTTTCTGATAGAGCTTTCTATCTTCCAGTGAGAACTTTTGCATATCCTTTCCTAGGGTATGACCTTTGATGTAGAATATGTGTAAATTAAAATATCCAAGTATCCGGATTTATGTTTGCTAATCCCATTACAAATGGGACCTTCAGGAAGTGTGATTCCCTGAGCAAAATTCAATTCTTATTTTTTTCTACTCATAAAATGAGTGTTTTGAGCACCTGTAATAGTGTGGATACAGAGGTTTGGAAGTGCTATTTTGGACTCAGTATAAAAATTAACAACAGTTACTACCTAGGCAATCATGGTTATAAATTATCTAATTAGTATTAAATGATAAAAGGATAACAGAATGGAAATAAATGGAAAATTATGTTGAAACTTCAGCTGATCACATTTTGGCAGAGTAAAAAAAATGAAGAATGTAATTGTGTAGGATGTCGCAAAGGAAATGGAGAAAAAATGAGAGTTGTTCTAATGATTTTTTATATTTAAAGAGTGGGAATTTAAGAAAATGTCATGAAACAATCCATTTTTAGAAAGAAAACAAAAAGGATGGTTAGAGTGATGCAGTGCTCCAGGCTGGGTTATTAAAATTTAGAAAAACTTTTAATGAAGTGCAGGTAATTATGGAAATGCTAAATTTAAATGAAAAATAGAGTATACTGAGCAGCAGAGGAGGCTAAATGGGTACAAGCTGAATAGCAGATAAAAACATCTATGAGGGGAAAGATTCAGGAAAGATGCAGGACTTTGTTAAAGTGTTATTAATTTTTTGCTTGCAAAATTTCACAGACCTCGCCACTCCTTTTGTTCTTTAAAACTATCTGTGGCTTATGAGAACTATTGTGCAGGAAAATTGCTGCATTTTCCTATGGTGATACAACTGAGAATAGCAGCTCCATAGAGAGTTCATGATATAATTTGGAAATATCTTAGCTAAACAGCAGGATGTCTTAGGTCATTCAAAAAGGATAGGGAATCCACTATATAAATAATGTAGTTAGAAGATAAGGAAGCTGATGGCCTGATTCTCTCTTTAGGGAGGTCGGGTTATATGGCAGACCATTCACTCTGCCAGAAGAGGCACGTTTGCTAGTAAAAAAACAAGTAAAATAGATGTAATGGCTAGAGGACCACTGAGGCGTGTGACAATGAGAGGAGAAGCATGGGATTAAACAAAGCTTATTATTTGAGAATAATCGTAAGGCTTTCAGTAGTACTGAGGTGTTTGCGAGGAAGGGGAAACAAGGGTTGTATAGAAAACAGAGACATTCAGGGGACAAGGTGTACCATTTCAAGTGCCCTGTAAGGCTGCATATCGTGGAAGAGGATTAGGAAGTTCTCTTGGAAACACTCTGTAGAATTCTTTTTACTGCAAAGAGAAGAAAAGCAGGAACTAAAGGTGCACAGAACAAGAAGAAATAAATCTTCATGAAGCTGGGCCTAACCATGGAAAAAAGAGGATGCAGAATCTCTCTGCAATTCTGCAGACAAAACAAAAAGAATAGGGATTTTTAGTACAAATGATAAAGCAGTAATTTATGATGAGCCAAGGAGGGTTTTTTGTTTTGTTTTTTTTCCCCAAAAACCACAGTATATCTGATATGGTATACTCTATAGGAATTTAGAGAGACAGTGCTTCTGATGTCTTGAAAATGCCAGCAAATGGCATAGAGGTTTTACAGAAGTTTTGACTGCGCCTATCAACCAGCTACCACAGTTCACATAATTTTTAAGAAGTGATGTAGTATGCAGAATACATTATTGAAAACAGCAATTAAGACTTCAAGGAAAAGTAATTAATATGGAGGACAGTTTTTAATTTGTAGCAGCAGAGATCAAGATGGGCTTCTTGCTCTTTCTGTACCCTTTAAAAGTAGATAGGCAATGCAGTTTCCTGGGCCAACGATGCTGCCTGCTACATATATATACATAACTTGTATGTCCTGTATGGCCCTTGCCAAGGTTTATGTCTGAGTTTGGTTAATTTGATATCTTACAGTCTGATAGAACAATAAAAGATGCTGCTTATTATTGGTAGGAGAAGATTTAATTTATATTTTAAATATAGCTACCTGGTCTTGATACAAAAGCAATTAAATTAAGTTAAATTTCCTTATGTAATTGTACATAATGGTTTAAATCTTCTCTACTTAACAATTGGTATATCTTTAGGATTTTTCTTGAGAATATTATTCTCAAGAGTAATGGATTTTATAACAATGAAATGAATGACTTCAAATTGATGGGCAAATAAAAATGTGAGTTAGATTCAAAGACTTATGCATATGCTACCACTGTTCACAAAAATTTACCTATGATACTTTGAATATCCCTGTAGGGTTGCAAAATATCAATATATCTGTCCTAGACTATGTACCTATCCTATGAGTAGCTCCATTGACCTCACTGGGATTCAAAATGAAATCAGGATTGATCTACGACATCTTAGTTATTCATTGTTTAAATATACATTGATGTAAAAATACATTGATTAAACATAGCATCAGTTCACATTCAACAGTAGTTTCTTGAGACAAAGAGAAGCTTATGAAAAACATGGATGTCTCTTCTCTCGCCTCCTCTCTTCTCCCTTTCTCAGGATTAAATTTAACCATAATAATGTATTATCATGGATATCATTGATTTGTAGATTATTAAAATCTTCTTTTAATGTTTTTTATTCCTTAATTCTGATATATACCCCGCACCTTAACTGGCTATTGCCACATCTTGGTTGACATACTTTGTTACTTAATTCTCTGTGGTATCTTTTTTGTTGCCCATAATTATACCTGTTCTGAAGATGCATGTGCGTTACTCTCTAGACTATTCATGAGAAGAAAATGAACACAATAGAGGCAAAAGATGTTAGCTCTTTACACTTTACATATTACAGTGATTTTATCTGGAAACAAAGACAATATTATTTAATGTGTTTTTATGTAGCCACCAGTAGTAGGCAAAAGGAACTAAGTAGCACTGATGTTAATGGTGTTTTGCATTTGTTTCAAAGGAAAATAATTTAATGCTGTTTATGTACAATGAAAATTGTGTATTAAGATATGTAAAAACTTAATGTTGTTTTAATGGCTATTTGGTTAATACCTAAACTACTTTAGGAAGCCATATATAAGTTATAATAAAAACATTCTTGTTAGATAAAAAAAAAATACCTAAAATTGTTTCCTAGTTACCTGTTTGATTGTTGTTGTTAATGCAGAGGATATGAGGATTAGTGGTGATTTTTCCTTAAAAAACAAACAAACCAACAAAACAAAGCAGAGGAAATGAAATACAAAGCTTTCAAATGCAAAAAGCTGTTCTGACTTCAGTAAATGAAAGGTATGTTTGTTTTAGCATGTTAGGCTTCGTAGGCAATTCTGTGGTGGAATAGAGAGATCCTGCTGGAAATTAGCTAATTCTTTATATAATATTTAGTACAGACTTGCTGCTCCAGAGTTAGCCCCCCCCAACAAAAAACACGAAGAATATATGCATTAAAAAAATTTTTTTTGAGGAAAATCTTATTCGATACACTTCCATCCCAAGACCCTAGGTTGGTGTATCTAGATTGCTCACTGGAAGCAGGAGTGCAGGCAAATGCAACATCAGGCTGGGTAGGGGTTAGGACCAAAGGATATGTTTGGTTTAGTCCACTTCCTTAATGAAGGTTACCTTAAAGTGTAGACTTAGGTCAGGACTGTTTTATCTTTAGCCTTCTGTGTATTTATACCTAGTCATTTACAGGAGGCGTTAGGCCAAATAGCCAATAAGCAAGAACACTGCAGCTTCCATGCCAGGTCTCTACTTTCAATCTGCAGCTGACATAGGGACAGTATTTATTACGATAAGGTTGGAAGGGAACATACGTATTGGCTCATGCAAGAGCTCCTTGGTGTATGAAATTCAGTTATTCTCTAGTTCTCAGTAGCTCAGTGCTTGTGGGTCTTCTGGAGTGGACGCTGGGGCAGGCTAATGAAGCTGCAACTTTCTTGCCTTGCTCTCTGAATGTCAGCTATGGATGGGAAGGGGGGAGTTTGGTTATCGGCATGCCGACTCAATGCACCTAACCTCTGGTGCTCATACAATAAGTCATAGAAAAGGAAATTGCCTTTCTCAGCAGAAATCCTAGGAGATGATGCCAGCGACAAGCCCCCTTGCCCTTCTCTGGAGTGTGAATATTCCCTTTTGTATGCGTAAAAGCTGCGATTATGTGCAAAAAGTGCAAGTCTAGCAATGAGGAAACACCTGCCTTGTATGACTAGTTTGTGGAGCTTGAGAATGATATCACACAGTCACGGTAGTTGTATGGGGCTTGGAAAACCATATTCCTGATCCTGTGATAGATATTGTCTCACCTGTGATGTGTAAAGGAACCTAACAATATTCATTTCAATTTAACTCTTACTGCTTTAAAAGAGTAATGGGAACAAATAATCATCTTGAACAGCAAGAAACTACTATAGGCTTTCTTCACAGAACTGGTTTTATTATTTCTTTTGGCTAATGAATCAGGTCAATGTAAATGAATCTAACCTGAAAATGCAATGCGGAGTGGATTTTTTCATTTTCGTTTGTCACTTTCTTCTCAGCAAGTAAGAGAATTTCAGAGCTCTCCTCACCTTGCAGTATTTGTTATGTTTCCTTTTCACTTCCTTCTCCCTTTATCTTTCCTAGTCTCACAAAAATTTTCTTACTGAGATGTGCATTTTTCCTTTCCACCTCCCTCCTCTTTTAAATAACACACAGTAGCTCAGAACTTGCAAATTGACAATATAACTTAGAAAATTAAATGTGACATGTCTCATTAAAAGTCAGTGCAAAATCTTGCATCACAGAAGAGAGTTGCTTTAAATGTTACCATAAGGATTAATTGAAATAAGTGAATTAACTGAAAGTGAATTAATTAAAATCTCTCTGATGAATAAAACCTGTCTCAAAGTTGTGACAGTTAAATCTGGCAACAAAGGGAATACTTCACAGGACATATGCTCTGGAAAAAAGAAAAAAAGAGCTAGTGAAGGTCTGAAGGCCTTTTAGGATGAGTGCAAATAATGTTGAACAACCTCATTATTTAATAGTTCATTTCATGATGTTTAAAAGAAATTTCTCCATTGTAGGAATTATATATCAAATTTTTCTGATTATTTCAGAGCAAATATACCCAGTGTAACCAATACTTTTCCCTGAGTTCTCAATTCTGTTGATATTAACTTTGAATTCTTTTCAGCTTTCCTTGTTTTTTGGATTTTGTTTAAAAAAATTAACCTTTCTGTTGAGATTATTTTTAGAGAGAATATTATTATTATTCTACAAAGTACCCAGTAAAGGTGCCATTATAATGTGTGCCGTAGAAAACTAGAGCAAAATTGTGAGTGCTTCCACAAGTCTATTTTGGCATCACGTGGCTAATACAATTACACAGAAAAGAACTAGTAGGTTAAACTTTGCCCTTGACACTGGCCCTCAAAATGAGGGGAAATTCAGTACTTTTAAATAAATATAGATTAATTCAGGACTGTAGTAAGGTCTCATTGCTATTGTGATACTCAGATTAAAATACATATTGCAGAAGGAAGTTTGAAAAACATTTTCCAGGTTATAGAAATAAAAATGACTTTAGTACAAATAGGAGAGTGAAAATGCATTTACTGAGGTATTAGTGGAGTAGTCTGTCATTTGGTGAAGAATGCAAAAAAGAACTGTAAACCGCATAGTGGAGTCTCCTATATATTATAGTATAATAAAATATGACAAAAATTGTTATTAACTGCATTAATGCCTAAAGTAAGAATTCAGACTAAAGATTGGTTTGTTAGTATAGTCATATTCTGATCTCCAGTTATGTGTAAACCAACCACTGAAAATTCATAAAATGACTTCTGCATCAGAAATTCAAATAGAAATAGGTGTTGCAAATCTTAAAGTCTTTTTATCTGGTATTGCTATAAGTCATTTCAAATTCCAAATGTAGTTATTCTGTTAAAATGAGTCTGACTGACCTAATCTGCTCTCTGTTTTTCACAGTAGCATCTTCAGCTTTCTTGATGGAAATAGGATTAGCAATTTTTATGCTAATAAATATTTCAAAAAAGTTCATAACCTTTATATTTCATTAGGAGCTTTCAGAGCTGGCTTGAATTGGTAGAAAAAATATCTCTTGCAATGGACAGGTTTAATCTGAATCCTTAGAAGACAATTAGCATAGAAGTCCCACAATGTAATTTTCAAGCCATTTTTAGAGCAGAGCCAGTACATTGTTAATCTAAAATCTTCTGAAAAATCCTTTACAGATCTAAATAGATACTGAGTTGAATTTGTTTCTGGCATCTTTTCATTAACAAATTGTATTTATGACTGTATTTACATTGAAGAAGAAGGTAATACATCTGATTTAAGTCTGCTTTTATTGTAATTGAAGCCAAACTTTTTCCATCATTTTAAACTTCTTTCTCTATTTTGGATTTGTAATTCAATTTCTATTTTAAGTATTTATGTAATGCTCCACTTTGCCACCCCCTTAAATGTTGCCTCATACTCATTATCGTCTTTTTAGCAATACTGTCCTTTATCATGCTTATGAAAGCCTTCTTAATTTAGGAGTATGACCAACAGTTTAGGTAGATGGCCAAATATGCAAAAATGTGGTATACATTAATTGCAATTTTTGTATGATAAATCACGGCTATATAAAATAAAACCAACACATATTCTGATTTTCTGTACAGTGAGATAATGTATATGTAAAATACATGTACTGCTGACAGCTAAGAAGGGAAGTATTTCTGTGGAGGAGAAGCAAGAAAATCACTGAAACAAGAATTTGTGAAATATCAGCAACAGATATGAAAACAAAACCACATCATTACAGCTGATCATCTTACATGAAAAAAAAAATGCTAAATGAAATAGATGTCTCTCCATTTCTCAGCTTAGCCGACATGAATCACAGATGCCCATTAACCAAAATAACTATAGAAAACAATATTAAAAGTAGCAGAGAAATTTATACTAGAGTAAAACAGTGAAACCTTGCAGTTGTAATGTTCATCCATTTCAGAGCTGGGTAAAGATTCAGTGTTCAGGGCTGTCTTGCACGTATGGCCCTCTGTAGCCACACTGATTGCAATTTTCCCATTCAAAGAAATGGGAAAGACCTGATTTTGTATTTCACATGCAGGTGCCTGAGGAAGAGCAGCCTCCTGTAGCCGTCCTTCACCACACTGCCATGACAATATTGTATCTAGTGGTCAGGGGCCACCAATGAGCCCAATGAACCAAAACACTTTTGAAGATAAGGTGATATCCTGGGAAACCCAGTGGAAGATAACATCTAATGCAGTTTTGAGGACTAGCTACACTTAAGAACAGTATAAAATAGTCCACATTAATTTTTTAATTAAAGGGTGAAAGGACACAACTATAATGGAGTGTGGGAAAAGAGCAGGAAGGATGAAAATTATAGTAAACTAGTTGCCAAAAGGGTAGTGAGAATGGCTTGAAACCTTCAGTTTGGAGCTGGCAAGAGACATGGAAGGAAAAGAAAGAACAGGATTTACTTGCAAGAGATTTCTCTTGCTGCTCTTTCCTGCTCTTTTCATGTTCTTCATAAAGAAAGCAGTAAGAAAATGTGTATTTTGTAAATGTACATTGTGTAGTTTAAATTTAATGCAAGCAAAGTTGATTTTGTTATTCTTTGCTAAATATTTGCAGTGATTCTCAAGGTTTGTTTCTGAATTGAAATAAAATAGGAAAACCTTTATATAAAAAAGCAAAGTCTAGAATAATGATGGTTTCCCAACTTTCTATAATGAAGACTTTGGTCCAAGATCTGCATGAGCCCCTTCTGTCCTAGGCATGGTGACTGCCTGGGAAACATTCAGTGTCTGAAAATGCATCACAGCAGAGAAGTTCACTGTTTGACTTCAGCTTCACCATGCCACTGTATGTGTTTGGTTTCAACACAAAAACCAAGGAAATGCTACATTCAAAAAACTAATAGGCACTCTAATATTCTACCTCTGATACCAGTTTAAAATAGATGCTTTTGTAGGTAATATGAAGGCACCACAGAGAAAGAGAAAAATGTCTATGGCTGTGTGCCAAGGGGGATATTTATACTGACCTACGCCTGTGATGTTTTCCATAACCTGAAGTGGGACCTTGAACTAACAAAAACCCTTCAGAGGACTGGATGTGATCTGCGTATAATTCTATGTGACGCTGTTAACGTGTGTTCAAATAACTGTGTTCAAAATGCTGGAAAAGAAAAAGGATGCCCTAGTTTCGTCTTAAACTTTCTGGAACATTCGAATACTTTTTGAGTCTGATTTTTAAGAACAATCTTTATATTTGCACTTAATTTTTGTGCTTACAAATAAATGTTAAAAATAATGCAGGCTCAAATTAGAAATTTTATATCTATCAGTGTTTTTTCTGCTTATATCTTGTATTATTTTTCACTTTTATACACATAGGTGTTTAGGTATTAGTGAAATAGTTAAGCAAGCTTTATAGGATTTACAAAACCAAACTAGCTACCACCAAGTAGTTGTCAACAATAATTACATCACTTGTAAATCTTGTGAAAGCAGTTAATGGCTATTTTTTATATATGGCACTATAGACTTATGGATAGGTAGTTAATAATCTGCATTGTTTTTCATGTGTCTGCTTATGTTGTTTATATGCTATAAAATGCTTTTCTTATTACTGCATGCATAAAATCAGGAATATTCAAAAAGTTCTTAAAACTTAATCAAAATTCTACCTAATGTGACCCTCCTGCTGAATCACAAAATAAATCAAGTATACATTTCCAGCTGAAAATAAATCTAAATGACAGATTCTTTCAGTCAGTTATGAAATCAATGAGCTTGCAAGGAACTTTGTAAAAAGGTGATGAGAGAAATAATAGTGAGTATATCCAAAGAATCGAATGGGCCAACCACATTACTGTACTAAACAAAGCAATGTAACAGAATATATTTTTCATTATGGATGGTCCAGTGCTAAAGGTCATTAGCAGTGGAAGATGTGCATTATATTACTTAGATATTGGGTATTAAATCAATACTGAATGCTTAATAAATCTGTTTCTTTCCTGTAGGGTATTTATACTAGTAGATGGAGTGAATGTGATAATGACACAAAATGAAATGTTCTCCAATTTAGGGAAATGTAAATAATATGAAATAAAAAAATTAAAATTAGTATGACATGGAACCAGTTGTTCTATTTTCCTTAATTGTCATGTATCCTGCCATGTCCTTTATCTGCTTAGTGAATTTACAACGAACACAGCAGGTTGTGAATCTTTAATAAGATCTCTTCAAGGAAGGAAAAGGTCAGCATTAACATAAAATTCTTCTTCAAGATTTGTGGTGCAAAGGTTTCGTAGCAGAGAACAGGTGTTTACTGCAAAACCAAAATCTGCCACAGCAGTCAAGCTAGAAGATGCTTGGAGTTAAATTAGTAAAAAGATGCCTCAGTACAACACCAAGACTGCAAGTCAACAGGGACTGAACATGAATGTTTTGTTGGTATTAATCTTGCTTGTTGCATGCAGAATGATTATATAATATAATATAATATAATTATATTATTATATTATTATAATTATAATATAATATATTATATAATATAATATAATAATAATGATAATTATAAAAACCTTTTGTTCCTTCTAAATAAAATACTTTATTTTTCTTCCTCTCTTTTTCACTTCAGCTTCATTCTGACCAGGACAAGGGAGATGGATCCCTCAAATACATTTTGTCAGGAGATGGGGCTGGTACTCTTTTTATTATTGATGAGAAAACTGGTGACATTCATGCCACTCGGAGAATTGACAGGGAAGAGAAAGCCTTTTACACCCTGCGTGCCCAAGCTATAAATAGAAGAACTCTGAGACCAGTGGAACCTGAATCCGAGTTTGTCATTAAAATCCATGACATCAATGACAATGAACCAACGTTTCTGGAAGAAATTTATACTGCGAGTGTTCCTGAAATGTCAGTAGTGGGTGAGTACTTACATTGAGGCTTAAGTGCCTGCTCTAAATAAATTACTTGAAGAACAACTTCCCCATCCGATGAAAAATTAGTCACTTCCAGAATTTTAGCTCATGAATTAAATATTTTTAGGTTTTGATATATTTGTTCAAATACAAGAATTGAGTGCAGAAACAGATTTTGTGATTTGAGAATATTTCTACTTAGAATTTTTAAAAAATTCATTTACAGTGATTTGGAATATATAGGTATAAATAGATAACAATTAATGGTGAATCATCCTCCTCCATATGAAGTGTTACAGTAAGATCAATGAGGTAGCTTGTCAAAAGCTCAATGAATTTTTCCTTTGATTTTCACTAGAGGTCCCCAGTGGCGATAAGCATTGAGATTGCCTCTTTCTTTCATTCTGTGGCTGAGAGCAGCTTTTCTGGTTGTTTTGTTTTGTTTTGTTTTAACTCAAGTACTGTTGATGCAGGTAGACATCCTCTTTATTCTCCTCGTTATATTCACTTTTTGAATGAATGGACAAATCTTTGCTTTCAGTTCTTCTCTTAACTTATTAATGAATGGCAGCATAAATAACAGCTTTTTGAGTTCATCTTTCCTTTATTTGCATTTTATTTTAGGTTCCTAGGGATGAGCCTTACATGTTATTCTTCTCTTTGTTGATGGTTGTGTTGCTAAGGATTGAGTAGATAAGAGGCAAAATGATTAGCTAGAAATTTACACTTGTGAAACCCCTGTCATTCCTTGATATATCTAGTTCTCAGTATGAATAGACTGATCTGGATATCTTCCCTCCAAAGAGAAGACCTGCATAACACCAGCTGGAGACCAGGGAGCTCTGATGGAGCTATGATAATTTTTGTTTGAATCTGTCCCGTAGCCTTCTAAGGCTCTGCTTCATTAGGACACTTTACATCAACTGAACATTTACAAAAAACTCAATTAGCTTACAGTTTACTGACCATGACTATGTGGTGAGTATAACTAAGATAAACAGTATCTGATGCCTATGTCAGAATGCTATTACAAGAAGGTAAAGCAATTTATTCATATCTATCTTAACTACAGAGTTGTGGCCAGCATCATGCCACTAGTCAGATTGAATCGCCATCACATTTTGGAATATGAGATATCATTAATTAGTGCAAACAATCTTTAGGAAGTATTTTGAAAAGCTTAAAACATATGAACAGTAGTTGCTTTTAAAAATGTAGTATTTGCCTAATCGTTGTATAGCTGAAGACACAATGTTAATTTCTAAATATCCAGAGAACACACACTGACATCGATACCTCTGTTGTAATTATTACTACTTTAATTATTACCACTTCTTGAACTAGATCAAATGGTACTTTGAGATGCTATATATATACAGGTATTTGCGTTGTAGTACTTACTTTCCTGGGCTTTACATGGTGCTTAAAACCAAAAAGGTACACAATTATTAAAAGATAATGGACTCTGCAAAGCTCTACAGCAGTGTATGGAAGCACAATACTAATAATTTTATATTCCATATAGGAGGGTGTTTCAATCTCCTTCTCATTTGTGATTGAATTGTTAAAAAGTCCCAACACTCAGCAAGCAGTTCTTCATATTTAAAAAAGAAGAGAAAAAAGGAAAAGACAAAACAAAGAAATATGTTAGATGATTGCACAAGGCTATGCTGGAATCCGGTCAAGCTAGTCCCCATAAAGAGGAGAACTGAAAAGGCTTCTCTGATGTTTACTGTTAGAACAAAAATGTAACACAGATTTATTCATTTACTGATAGCTTTTCTAGAACCCCAAGTTTCAGTAAATGTATGCAGTTTTAACAGAGCATTTTGTAAGAGCACTGTTGCATTTTCTAGAAAGAAAGGCACGTGGCAAGATTACAGTAGGATTGAAAAAGACGTCTTCGAGCTTCCACTTTATTCCTCATGTTCTTTCTATACATAAATCCCAGTAGGCATTGCTTAAAATATTCTTGGAATATTCTTTTTCACAAATTTATTGTCTTTCATTAAATATTACATTATTATATAATGTTCAGTTATAACCTATTAGCTCCTGATTTTCCCAGGCTCAATTACATAAAGAAGATATTTTTATTAAGGATTTTCAAATATCGACAACATTATTTGAATGATTCTAAGGTATTCAAGATGCTGGGTTCTGGTGTATCTGTAGCTCCACAGAGATATACAAATTTTGAAAGTGCTGCACTGCAGCAACAGCAGCAGCAGCAACAACAACAACAAAGATGAGAAAAAGAGATAAGAAAGATGATAAGAAAAATATCCAAAACACTGAACTGATGGGTAAAGACTGGAATATCTTGGAATTGCTTAGAGTGCTAATCCTGTATCTTGCACAACTATTTGTGCTAAAATGAAAAGACTTTTAAATCACTATAATTTAGAAAATTGAGAGTTGTAACTAAGCTAAAATCCATTATGTTCCTGTTTGTTTGTTTGTTTGTTAAATGGAGTTATTCTGCTACTAGACTACTTACCACGTGATAGGTAGAATTTGCTTTTCGCTTTATAACTGATCATTTGTTATCGTCTGTGGTCCATGACTGGATGACATGATTTTATAAGATCTGTTTTTTTCAGGAATCACAGTTGATTAATTTCTTCATAATACTAATTTAATTTCACAACTTAAGCAAATCTATCCTGTGATCTCAGAACCAAAGGCTGAAAGAAGAAAGAAATGGGTACAAATGTTCTTAAAAAAAAAGCTGCATTAAAACTTTTGAGGCAAACATAATTAATTTGAAATTTTAAAGTTGATATGTCAGAAAATCTTCATGTATTTATATTTTAATTAAATGTAGTGTTCCATAATTAATTATAAAATATATTTTAAATCACTAGCTCAGATTTCTTTTCAAATACCATACAATTCAAGTGTTTTTAGTACAGAAACTTTATATAAGAAGTTTATGGAAAATGAAAATCAAAAATTATTTCTGTAAAGGCAACAACACCTGCCCACCAAAAGGAAAACAGAAAAAGGAGATTCTACATTGCTATATGCATCGCTCTTCTGAGATGACTGTATTTTAACTGTAATGTTGCCAATATACCATTTCTTGCCTGGTATAGTTGGCCATAGGCTAGCAAAGTTTCAGAGTGATTGATATAAGGAAAGTAAACAGAAATTACAGTTTTGGCTGTAATTGTACTGTCGCTTTGTATGCATCTCCTGTGGTAACATAGCCGAATTAGTGTGGCACTTTCCCGCGCTAGTAGATAGCAGGTATATCATTCTGTAAAGAGAACAATGCTTACAGGACTGTATCTAGTCCAGCAATGCCAACATAGTATGGCATTGCACTGTACAGAATTAGCCACTGAAAATGTATCTATATGCTCATCGAATATCTTGCACTCCTGCTGCTGTTTGTACATCCAAGTTTTACCCAGTATTGCAATATCAATCACCTTATGTGGGAAAAGTTGGAGCACAAGATGTGATAGCACGCACACACACTGCTCTTTAACATTCTAGTTTATTTAAACCAATTATATAGTGAAGGATAATACATATGATTGCTGAGTGGGAATAACAAAATGTGGTGAATGGCAAATCAAAAAGCAGGGCATTGGTACCATTCTTTTTGTTCTTCATTTGTTCCAATTCTTGTAGAGGCTGTGACTGTCTTTTATACCTTTTTGTCATCACTTCTGCATTTTCACCATATATGGAATGTGTTACATATGCTGGATATTTGTTCTTTGTTTTTTCTGTTATGTCTTAAAACCAGGTCAGTCCATAATTTCACCAGTAATTTGCAATACCTTCGGTGCCTCTGGTATCATTCTGTGCCTGCATTCTCAAGGCCTCTGCTATAATTTGGTGCTTGCACTTTCAGTCCTAGTACTGAATGTGACTGTTTCATACAGATGAGTGCAATCTCATCTTTTCTAAGCGTTCTCAAAAAAAACAGCCGACTATTTTTCAGTTTTTCAACTATTTTATGTGTTTGGACACATCTGTGCTGCAACCACATGCTGAGATATTCACATTAACTCTAAATGCATAAATCTGAATACCAGAAAGAAGGTAATCCTGTTACCATGTAAGCTTATTCACATTCCTCGTTGCAATTAGAGCTACCTAGACACAGTGTACACTGTATAAAGACATACTGTGTAACCGTAGCTAGCGTTCAGAACTGTTCTTCATACACTTGATTTTACAGTTTTCTGCAAGATTGCATATATCATTCATCAGCATTCCATCATGCATCTGCTACTTAATATCCAAGTAAATTCATGAACCACTTTTAATCACCAGTATTTTCTTTCCCAATTCATAAAAGACTGTTATTAACTAATGTCCTGCCTTCTTTACCAAATGCAGCAAAAGAAGTGCACAAGTAGCAAAAATGCGCAAGAAGCATCAGCTTCAAATAATTGAAATCTGTACGCCTTTGGAGTACAGGGTTTGCTCCATCCTAAAATGCCCTGCATTATAAAGTATAGCAAAGAAGGCCAGGAGGTAAGAAAAAGACTATTAATACTGCACCTGACACCTCTTAAAATATCAAACCATGATGCGGCCATACGCCAGTCTCTTTCAGACAAGAAAGAACAGTTTTTTAATTCTGCCTCAGGCTGTGATATTAGCTAGATACATACCTGAAAATGTTGGCTATTTCTACTATCAATTACACCGTCCTGACAAAGGCCCATAAGTTCTTTGTTGTTCTGTTCATCTTTCTTCTGCTGCTCATTAATCATGGTAAAGGCAGAGATAAATGGGCCAACTTCAGGATCTTGCAATTAGGTCAGTAGAAGGCATCTTGCTCTCCTGAAGTCTTTGTATAGATTACCAGATACTTTATCCTCTTTCACTTTTTTCTTTCCTGACTCCCAAAGTCTATGACTCAGAATATTCTTCCAGTTCTGCCCACAGTCTTCTCCTCTGCCCATTGTATTCGCCATGTGTCTGTCTCTTTTTGTTTATTCGAAGCCTTCTTTTCAGAGCTGCAGATGAGTTTACTTTCTTCTGTAAGACTTTTCCTGTGGATTCTATCTGTTGACATCTTTTAGGCAATCTTTCAGAAGTCTTTCCTATTTAGGCCAGTTTTTTTTTTTTTTTTTTTTTTTTTTTTTTTTTTTTTGATCACATCCTTTCTTTTATTAGGTTATGTTTCTCTATTCATCTGTTCTAGCCTAGATATTCTCTAATCATTCTTCACCCTTATTCCATCCTGTATCTTCAGGGCTAAGCAAATTTGTCTATGAATTCCTGTCTCAGCAGCACTGATCTCTTAGTATTTCTAATAGCTGTCATCCTTCCTAGCTGGTCTTTTTAGCTTCTGTTCTAGAGATGCCAATATACACTTCATAATGATGTAATCTCCCTCTGGGTTTACATCTGATCTACAGGTTGTGTATCCCACAGTTAGCCTGTCATCTCTACTTGTGCTTGGCTTTTTGTCTTTCTCTTCAGAGAGCATTTAGAGCTGCTATTACTTGGCGTTTTCCCCAGTTTTTTTGTTCATTCCCTCATTAGTGCTGTTTCCACCTATTCCCAGTGCTACATTCTCTTTTCTACCATAGCACTTATAACATTTCCTAGCACTTATAACATTTCCTTCTTGTTTCCTATTAACAAATTATATACATACACATACATATGTACACTTTTTTTTTTTTTTTTTTTTTTTGCTAATTCTCTCACCAAAGCCTTTTGCATCTTCTGATTTAGACTCTCATAATGACAGGTTTTGAAAAAGCATATGATTACAGCTCATTTCCACATTTTTTACAAACACTTTCTGATTTCGGTATACAAACAACTACTACCTCACTGGTGGAGAGGAGGGAGGAGATTAAGCATTTTTTTTTCATTTAAATAAGACTTGGAAATGTCCACTGCACTGGTCTGCAGCTTATTGTTTGCTGAGTTACAGTAGTGAGCAGTAACCAAATACCTTTCTGACATAATTTCCATGAATATGTAGCCCTTTCTTCTACTTCTCCACTGGTTCTGTTGCATTCAGTAGTGTATTTCAGGGGAAAACAATTCCTTATTTCCCCACTTTTCCACCAGAAAGAGCAGGAGAATTCTGCCATTTCAATTTGTTATTTGTATAGATAATTCACTTTGACGGGTACTTGCTGATAGTTAAAGCACATAACTCACATGAGAGTAAGGAAATATACATTTAAAATTCAGATCTACAACAGATATTCTGTATGTTTTTTTCCAGTTATTAATCTTCAGTGATTCTTATCTAATATTTCTATATCATAAATGCATTGTGAGGTTAAAGTCATTTATGCTTGTATGGTGTTTCAATATGGTATTTGCAAGGAAAGCATTAAAGGGCAAAGTGTATTAGTTATTATTATAGTACCAGACTTTAGGGAGATTCAAACATTACAATTAAAATTATGTTCAAATATGCATTCTAAGAACTACAATAATCTGGCAAATGACTTTATTTCTTAATGTATTAATTAGGTGGGCCTAACTCACCACAGTATAATTTTAGTTTACTCTATAGTAATATTTTTCAAGTATACAAGGATAAAATTATATTACTGATAGGTCTTATTAACAGTATATTCTCCAGTATATATCATTTTGTTTTTTACGTCCTCCTAAAGAATTCAGATACTTTTAGGTTCTGAAGGCCAAAGATAGAGCGCTTAACAACTTCATGAGAAGCAATCTGTGCACATGTAAAAGACAATCTTTCTTACCTCTGTCGGAGAGCGAGGCCTGAGTAGTGTAGGCTTGGCCACATCCACACTGCATTTTGTAAACCCTGGTCCATATGATCATCTTCTGTGCCTTGGGTTTTCTAGCCTAGTGTACTAATTAGTTCATTCCAGGTTTCAGATTGGAGCAATAAATTCATTTATAGCACTGAGGACTTCGATAACTTCAGTGGATTGAAGGAAAACAAAAGGCAAGCAGCTTGACAACTGATGTACACAATATACCTTTAACAATGTACATAACTGAGTGTGTTTTGATTCTTTCTTTCTTTTTTTCCTCCTTCTAGAGCTCCTCAATTGCTTTATTTGATGTGCATTTTCCACTGGTGTAGCCAGGTTATTCCTGACTTACACTAGCTGAGAAGACAGGGTTTACAATTTGTTTCAGTTCAAATGGTAGTTTGCCATCTTAAGTACATCATTTTTACTTAAATATAAAGCTACTCTAAAAACCAGCAGACCTCCAATTATCATTTTTATCATTTCAACTGTAGTTATCAAAAATTGGTGCAAAAGAAAAGTTATGTGAGAGAGTGCCTTGAATTTAAGGCTGCCACTCAAATCTTCTCACATGCCTTTAACCCCTGTCCTCAGTTCTTGAAGTAATGCTCAGTGGCTTCCTACCAGAGCCCTGCTTCCCACCTTCCATCATGCTCCCGCTTACCCACCCGTCTAGCACTACCCGGGCAGCATCCAAACCTTTCTCCAACTCTTTCATTCTTCTGTCCTTTATCTGCCCAGCAACAGCACCCAGGTTCACTTCTATGCGACATGTAATTCCACAAATAAAACTGAAAATACAGGAACGAGAAAAATTTTCTTAGGGGATGGGATGGGAGGGGAGGGTTGAGGGAAACCTTATAATGGTGTAAACAGGGGGTTTCTTACAGAACTGCCATTCCCTCAGGATAGCTAAGCTTGACATTATTTAAAAATGAAAATATTTTAAAGATCAAAAGTTATATAAAACTAGATGTGTAAATCTAGAAGACCTAGTAGGCCTTTTGAGTATTTTTCACTAAATTTATTTAGTAAACAAAGAGGAAGCAAAGGTCTTTACTGAGATATCAGAAAAGCTTTTGGTATTGCCCCTATAAAGAGGATGGAGCTATGAATATTTGATACACAAAGCATGATACAGGGGAAAAGTTTTGGAAATACATTAAAATGAGCTGCCAGGTAAGAAATAGATATTTGCAAAAAAGTAACAATATAGGCAAGCAGTTAAGCAGTATTGAAGTAATCATTCACTGTGTATTTTTACATAACGTGAATGGCCCGGAAAGCACTTTGTGTCCAAGCAGATATATGGGCAGGTAAAACAGAAACAGTGTGGTTGCTAAATTCAAATTGATCTCTGTTATTTTTCTGGAGTGACCAGACTGTTGGGTGACTGAGCTAAGAGAACATGAAGCAATGAGACCGCAACAGAGAGCAAACTGTGTGCATCAGTGGTCTGGCGTACGCTCCCAAGCCGATACACTCCTCCTGCTCGTTTGTTTGTGCTATTTCTGCCAGGGTCCTCACAGGAATCCCTGACACATTGGTGCAAACCTGGAGAGCATGTCTCTCCTCCTCCTATGGGCAAGGGCTGAAATCAAAGTGGGGCTTGTGTGTCCTGAGAGACACGCAGGAGGAGTGTGGCTGTGCCCTTGCCCTTTTCCTACCAGCTACATACCTGTCGCAGGGGCTGGCAAGAGCCAAAGAGCTGAGGCAATATTATAAATGTGTAATTCATCCTTACTGCGCTTGGGTGCTACGATGTATGCTACCCTGAGCATAACCCACTGAGGAAATGGCATGCTGTCGTATCAATAAAATTAAGGAGCCCCAACCTGTTCTCTTAGACTTTAAAGGCAACAGGATCAAATCTACAGCTTTCAGAAGTTGGGTGTACATGCAGTCATGCTCACTGCAACTAGAGAGAAGAATAGCTGATATAATTTGTTCTATATTTTGTGTGTGTGTGTGCATGTGTGCGTGTTTAAATACCATGCACATATGTGCCTTCAGACACTCATAACTGAGGAAGCAGTACCCGCCAGACAGCTCTTGTTACACAGCAAATGAAAAGACTTTTTGTTTGCTAATTTTAAAGTTGTTTTTCTTCAATATTATCCTTCAAAGTAGATTCTGGATGATTGTTTAATTATTTTTAATATAAATAGAATAAGTTCATGATACTATTGACGTCCTATTAGTAAACACTGCTCATTTGGATATATAAAGGAAATGTGAAAATCAGAAACAGTAGGAAATAACACAGTCTCATGTAACAAAGAGAAAATGAATATCACATTTTGTGAGTTTGAAATCTGGACTTTTGGCTCCCAGCTGGTTAATGCATTGTGCTATAGTGACAGAGTGTTTCTGTTGGTTACAGACATAATTAAGCTTTACTGGAGAATGCCATGTCCCTCACTTGCAAGTGTATTGAGGGGAAAGGACAAAGAATGAGTGTATTTGAAGCACTGTGTATTTAAGAAATAGCATCGTTACACTATGAAGCATTTGCCTGTGGGGTTTCTTTCCAATTGTTTTATTCTTTTTGTTCATTATCGCAGCACTTAGGTTATTGAACGTTCTTTGTTCTAATCTTTCTTTTACACATGCAACACTCCACCTTTCTGCTATTTAGGAGCAAGTACATGTATGTTCTAGCGCTGTAGTTTGCAACATACACGGACAGCACAAACAAGAATTTGGGAAGCAATTTCAGAATCAAGGCAACAATTGTCTCCAAAACTTAGGCACGTTCAGCGAGAAGGTCTCTGTACTTTTTTAACAGAGTATTTACTTTTAAATATAGATATCTACAGTTTAGTATTGCTGGAAGTATGAGGTGTTTGCAAATCAGTTTTTAGGACAGTTGTATGCATGTGATGACTTATTTTCTTTTCTTCTGTTCCTGCCCCCTGCCTTCTTTTCTATATACCTAAAAGCATATCTGCACTATATGCAGCTACAACAGGGGGGAGCCTTCTTGATAGTTTTTTTTTCCCTCTGATGGAGAGAGAGAGTTGAACAGGATGTTGAAACTATTTTGATTCAAAACAAGCGGCAGTTACAATGGTAAACATTAAATGTTTTGAAGGACTCCGGTATTTTTTCACCAAAATTTAGAAATGCTCTTGAAAATTTCCTAGAGTCTAAGGAACCAACAGATTTCAAAGTGTGTCATGTAGAAATGTTTCTTCTAGCAATATCTATCTACATTTCCACCTAGAAAGTAAGAGGAATTGATTATAAGTTTTTTGTGAAGTTCTGGGACCTACTTAATCATCTTCTCCTGTCATGATGCTGCATGTGGAGTTTTATAGCATATTGACATCATTGGACAAAAAAAATCAGTTCTGGGTAATGAAAAGCAGAGATTTATTATAGTAAAAATAAATAAATCCTCTGAAAACAGAAAAGAATTGACTATGTAAGTATGACCTGGTGATACAAGGATAAGAATTCAGCTCAGCCATTGCTGTTTTTACCTTTAATAATTAGGTCTTAATCATGCTTGTAGAATTAGGGAAATCTAGAGTCAACTATTTAGAATGAGATCACTGAAACAAGGAAGTGTGTTTCTGAAGTTGACTATAAGCTAATAAACATATTTGAAAAATCTAATCAACATTAGCTGAAATTTCCATTGGGGTCTACTGGAATGGAGACTAGAGTTCTTGGGCCTCTGTCTGCTGCCCTATGGAACTAAGTTGACTTTGCATATTTCAGGTACTTCTGTGGTGCAAGTCACAGCCACTGATGCCGATGACCCTTCATATGGAAACAGTGCCAGAGTCATTTACAGCATACTTCAAGGACAGCCATATTTCTCCGTGGAACCAGAAACAGGTTAGGAAAATTGTCATTATTTCTGTTTACCACAAACTGTGAGCTTTTTCTTTCATTTTACAAATCTCATATCACCTAAAGAATTTATTTTTAAAATGCCTAGCTGAAGTGAAGTAATATTTCTCCTTTTTTCTAAAAATTTATAATTCTTATAATGAATATATAAAAACAGATATTGCAGCTAACACTATAAAGTATAAGTAATTTTACAGTGGTACTATTAAAATAGCTATGATAGCTTAAAGATCTAAGTAAGACTACTTCTAGTAAAGGCAAATAAAAGGGATCGTGTGCTAGAAAACATGGCTATTCTTTTCTTAGTGGTAGTAGCTGAACTAATGAAAGGTGTCCTTTCTACCCACAAACCTTGTCTTGTATAGGTATCTTGCATCATTTTTAACAGGAAATGTAAAATGGAAAGGGAGTTGTAAGATTTTTTTTTAAACAAACAGGTAGCCTGTACTGAAGATTATTTGTAAAGTTTATAATCAGAAATATGTACTTTAAAATTTTAAATGCATACATCAGAAATATATTTCACAGACATACAAAAAGATGCATCAGACTGCTACATGTCAGAGAGATGAATAACAGTTTTTGTCTTTGTTTTTATTTAAGGCATCATCAGGACTGCTTTGCCAAACATGAACAGAGAGAACAGGGAGCAGTACCAAGTAGTTATCCAGGCAAAAGACATGGGAGGCCAGATGGGTGGATTATCAGGGACCACCACCGTGAACATCACATTGACGGATGTCAACGACAATCCACCTCGATTCCCCCAGAGTAAGCTGCATTTAATAGTTGTCCTGCACTGTAAGAGCTTCAGACTAAAGAGTTAAGCAATCACCATCTGGTTTAATTTAGAGTAAATCTAGATTATGGGGCACACATGAACGAAGGCTTATGTGCTGATTTATTCGCTATTATTAAAGTGGAAAATTAAATGTTACAGCATTCCTTTGTTAGGAAAACAGTTACATGATCAAACATAACTGCAGCAAACCTGGGATATCCTCTAGTATTATGGGAGGGGGTGAGAGGTGAAATCATAAGAGCATTAGAGCAATGTTTGTCTTTCTCCTTACCTATAGCTTAATTCCTACACACTCCCTCATTAGAAAATAAAACATGTAGTAATTCTAGCTAGGCAGAAATGCTTGAATTGTAGTCTCTGCTTAAAGATTTAATCATGATGAACCTGGGAAAGGAATTACTTGAAGAAAATCAAGCAGATTTGTACTTGTACAGTCACTGTGCTACATAATCTGATGGATAGAAAACTTCCCAAAGTGAAGCAAATGGCAATTAGCATTGCTTCTTTTGACAGCTTCAGTTTACCAAAGCCCCTTATATTGCCTTTAAACTTCTAATAGTACAGCTTTGAAGACTTTGTAGCCTCAGACTAGAACAGGAAACCATTATTGGTCTCTACATAATATGGAAGTATTAAATTATGTGATGCCAAATTTGTTGGAGGTTAAATATTTTACATAAGCTGAAGTCATAATAATCACAAGATTGTTTGGACATATTCAATAAAAAATGGATTTGGATCATCCTCGCTACCCAGTTTGTCTTTAGTATAACTCCATTGACTCCAGTAGTTACAGATGGTATGACTTCAGGCACAAAATAAGAGAATCAGGTTCAAATGATCCTGATTTTAACAAGTCCTTTATGGCACAAATGGAGTATACAATTTTATTCAACCTAATATTGTAGTTATTATATATGCATTTATCTAAGATATTTATCACTATGTGATTTCATACACACTCAAAATAGAAAAATCATGAATAGCTGAGTATGTGCATTTCTCTACAGGCCCTGTTCTGGAGAGAATTTGTTGTTAATTTGTATGTCCTTTTGTATTTCCTCAATATTTTGATGTATTACATTTTTAGTTTGCATTTGTATACACAGGATTATGGTACTAGTGCTGTGTAGGTGAAGAAGGCTGTCTTACTGCTCTCAAGTTTTCACAAACTATTGAGGAAGACCATTCAAAGGATGTCACATTCAAAGATTTAGGGCAATGCTCATTTAACAGTTGTATTTAGTACAGCATATGAGCATCAAATATAGATGCTGATGCTTTCCTTTTAATTTTGTTCTTTTTCGTTTTGTTTCTTAAACACTATGTTAAATTAACGTGTAGAGTGTCAGAATCAACTTTTTAGACTGTGATTATGGAATTGTGCTTACATGACTTATCTGGCAGTCCACCATCATATTCATCTGACTGAGATAAAAATCTGCTGTAGCATCCCAGACATATCTGGGCATTTTACTATAACATCAGTGTAACCTAGATTTCGCCTTTGCTTTTAGAAGAAATTATCTTACTCTCATGGGGTTTTTTTGTTCTCTCTGCCTATTGCCTTGCTAGATATAAATATATGTTTCAGTGGAAATGAAATCTGAAACATTTATAAACCTTGCTTCAGTTTTATTGGATATGTGATAGGTATTGACTTTCAAAAAACCCTTATATTTAATCTCAAAATGCAAATAGACATTATAACAATTCTTGATTTTAATAGAGTTCAATGAGATTAATGCAATTCATACCGATTAAGTTAAATTATTCTTATTCTGTCATATTAATAAATAATAGACTTGTAGTAGGTTCATGAGATGACCATATTCATATCAGATTTATAAATTACCAGGAAAAATATTAACAGATCCCTTATGTTTTTACATGACCTAGTAGTATATTAAAGCTACACATTCCAACAAACTATTTCATGACAAATTAAACTTTTCCCACAAGAAACTCATATTAGAATTGTAGAAAACTCAACATATTGTCTTTCATCATGTTTTCTCAAAAGAAGAGCCTCTGGTGGTTTAGATTATGCAGCAGAGGCTTTTCAGAGGATTTTTCTTGTCAAAGATCTCCTGAAAAACATAGTGGGATCCGTGGCTCTTTTTCTGACAGAATTTATGATGAAATTTAGCACATAGTCAAGCTTCTGCACAGGAAGACCACAGAAGAGCTCAAATGTTGGATCTCTATTTCAACTGTCCTATTTTCAAATGTTTTCAGAAGAAAGATGATGTTGACCTATGCTGAATGGGAGAAACAATATTTGTTTGCATTCCCTGGGCTCACGTGTGTCCCGATCCAATATCGGGAGGGTTTCCTTACAATCCCAAGGACGAGATTAAGACACTAAAACCAGTCAAATATCGTACAACCTTTTAACTTTATTTTCCACGGAGTGGGGAGAAAAGGTGGGGAAAGGCGAAGGGGAGGAGAGAGGAAGAGAAAGGGCGGGGGAGAGAGAGAGAGAAAGATATATCACCACCCGTGGATTCAGCGGCGTCCTGTTGGTCCTCCTCACTCTGGGTGTAAATTTTAGCGATGTGCGTGCAGTAATTACAACTCGAGCAGGGTCCGACCCTAGGTTCCCGCTGAAAAGTTCGGAGCCAAATCACGGCAAATTAAATAAATAAATTGTAATGACACGCGTGCAGTAGTTACAGCTCGAGTTGGGTGCCTCCGAAGAGGGACCCCGAACAAAGAAATCCCTGGGTAATTACAGCTTTTTCAAATCAAGTTTCCCACCCCTCACGCAGTAGTTCAGACCAACAGTAATATTTAAGTCTGGGGTCCCCCGCTCCTTATTGGGTCTCATCACTGTCCCTAGGTAGGCTGTTTACTGTTGCGGTTTCTGCTGACAGGTGTGTCTTCATTCTTCGGGTCCTGCCCTTATCTCTCAAGGTCCTGACAAAGAGGTGGTGATTCCAGCAATTAACACTGTTTCAGCAGTGCACAGGAATGCAAACTGCTGGTAACTCCCTTATCATTCCAGTTTGAACCAGCTCTGGGGCCCTTTTCTTACTGAACTAGGTAAAAGTTCATTATTTTATCTAAGTGCGGCCTAAGGCTTCAACAAATTTAGCTACTTATGCTAAGCAAGTTTTATAAAAGTTGTGCTAAGCAGCAATAATTTACAGTCCAGGTCCCAAAGTCTCTGCCCGATCGTGGTCTGGTTCAGCGCAGGCTCGGTGTGTCCCAGGTGGTCGCAGGGAGACCATTTCAGGGGTCGCAGCAGCTCAGTCCTGTTTCCGCCAGGGACAGATGGCTTGTTCGGGGTTATGGTTTGCTTGCACCTTATGTACCAAGAAATGTTTAAGGCAAAAGTTCACTCATCTGTCCGCCACAACGTGGAATTCCAAAACCCTTCCATGCTTTAATTTAAACCCAGTTAATTGGAGTAGAGGTGTAGGAAGCAATGAAATTCTGAAATGATTAATATGCAAGAAACAGTAGGTGTCAGTATCAGAAGTTAACCTTAGCACCTTAACATGCCTTGTCATTTTAGCATGATATACACAAGTAGTATTACCTGTTTTGAGGAGAAAATTGCTCAGTGAATAGAATATCTCAGCATATTTTCATTTTCTTAATATGGTTGATCGGTATATCCATTGTGTTAGTGTTTTACAAATAGAGCTATATAGTGCCCTGGCTAAACATTTTAGGATATGCTAATACATTTTCAGAGTCTGAGTCTTATTTTTCAAAGTGGTTTAAGGATTTGGGAGCCTGCATGTGACTGAAACTCATTGCATCTTTGAGTAACGGCTGCCCAAGTCTTCAGTGAGACTATGGCCTATATTAGTCTAAAGGTAAGTTGTATAGTGTTGTATAGAGTAAATGCCTATTCAAGAGTGTAACTGTGTATAAGATTGCTCTTTAATTCTTTATGACTGACTGAAGTCCGTCCAGACACAAGTGCACAGACTTTAACCTGCCAGCTGACTTCCACTCTTCTTAGTAGATGGAAAAGCTTTTCCCTTCCTCATTCCTGCCATTTTTTATGGAACAGACAATGCAAGAACATCGCTCACTGCAGTAAATACAAACAGTAAATGACCGTTCCTTGGGGAAGAAAAGAGTGAGCAAAAGCATTTACAGAAGGGTTTTGCAAGAGTAATCCTGAACTGGCATAGTTTGTTGTAGTTCTCATACAGTACCTAAAGCTACACTACATCCAATACATAATGCCCCAAATGAGTTATCGTCTACGGTGATAAAAATAATAAAAGGAAGTATCTCATATTATGGTAGATATTTCTATAAAAGGATAGGTTAACCATAAAATAGTCCTTCAGATGACAAATTTCTGGTTATTTTCATTTTGTATTTCCCCTACCTTATTAGTAATTCAAGATATGAGTTCTTAGCACTTTGTGGATTAAATTAATGAGCTGGGTCTTGCAGTGGGAGTCAAAGTGGTGGCCACAAGGTATAACTTGGGGATGTAGTTTTAAGCACTCAAGAAAAAAATGCAGAGAATAGTTGACACACCATAAACTAATTAGAACATATAAATATTAATTGCAAAGAAAGAAAAAAAGAAAACAAGTCTTTCATCATAGTCTCACATAATACTGAATAAATGCTAGATGGGAGCAGAGGCTGTTTTCTTCTTTTTTAACCATTAACAGATTATGGAGAGATTATATACTAATGTAGCAAAGTACACAGATTTAGGTATTAGAGAAAGGTAATGAAAATGTCAGCCCAAGTGCCAGATAAATCATCTGCCTGAAATGCTGAAATGCAACTGTGCAAAAATAAATCCATATTAATAGAATATGGAGTGTACGTGGCCATAAAGTATTAATTCTGCTCCTGTGTATCAGCTTCATGTCAAAAGCTGCTTAAATACAATTATATAAAGAAACTCAGTTTTAGTCTTTTCCCATTCAGCATTTAGTTACAATCTATAGGTGAATGCGTTCATTCTTTTTTTTTTAATTAGGTTGGCCAAACTATAACATAACGGGCTAGAAAAACTACTTCTTCAAACTGAGAGCAAGTCTTAAATTTCCCAATAGCAGGATTTTTTTAGTTGTACTGTGTTAAGAGGTATCAGTAATCCGCACAGGGCTCACCTAGGTTTTCCTGAAGATCTCATAAGATAATAAAGCTGCCAGGGGCCTTCCAGTGATTTCTTCTCACTGCTCTCTCCCAGTGATTCTTCCTGACCACTCATAGCAGCTAACTCTCAGTGGCTTTATATACTTTTCTGTGTTTCTAATTTGTACCCAGGAATTTATGTACTACCTTTTGAGTAGCCGGTTCAGTTTTTTTCCTATTGTGGTTTTTGGCCTGTTTATCACTTCCAGTTTTGTGTTACTGTTAACTGCATTATCTAACACACTTTGGTTCGTATAGGAAGTGTCTAAGTAGAACAGCAAATCTTGGAGCACTTAGAACTAAGGCCAAAGAAGGAAGTGTTTTTCAGAACAGTTAATATACAGCTTGGATGACTTAACTTTCATCTTTGGAATGACAGCTGCATCTGTACTCATTTTTAAACCTTTTTTTAGGAGTTCTTCATAGTATATTATGTCCCACATGTTTTTCTTACTCTTAAGTCCTGACAGATAATATCAGAGATCTCTACCCTTATTTACTGTTTTAACCATATGGCTAGTTTATAGAATACTAAAACGAGATACTTATTTCAATTAATTGCAGCATTTCTGAATGATGACAGTTTTTATCCTGTGTTTTGTATCAGCTGTGTGAAACTGCAATACAGGGATACAATTAAGCCATGGAAAGCAGCACAAAACAAAAATGAAAGTATCTGCGGGTCTTATTTAAACATGAATTAATTGCTTTAACGGATACACTGCACTCTGCTTGACTCTGCTTGTGGATTTTCAAAAACGTTTCTCTGCATTAAGGTGTCAGATTTATTTAATATTGTATCTTATTATTTAATTTTGAATGCTGAGATTTCAAACTGTCGCTTATAGTTTTTCAGAGAAGTCGGGGGGGGGGGGGGGGTTTGCTCTTTGTATTGCTTCCATGTGTAAAATGTATCCAGAAAGATTCTAAATAGACATTAAGGGAAAAAAAACAGTAATAAGGAGAGTGAAGCCTGAAGAGATCACAGAAAAGTCTTTCCTGATGGTGTTTCAGGAATGACATAGGCAAGAATATTATAGACATACGTAATCCTTCTTTGAGGTAGAAGAATAGACTGTATATTCTCTAGAGGTCATTTTCAACCCTAGTTTTCTACAATTTCATTTTCACTCTTGTACGTAAACTTTTCCCATGGTACAATTCTCTGCGTCCTATTTTGCCCGTCTTCTCAGTACTAAAAGCGAGTTCTCTAGAATAAAATATATACAAAAATACATCACTGGCTACTGCATAGCCCACAGTAAAATGTTACTGAGTGTATAATGGACTGTGCAGCTCTTGACTGGCTCTTTGTCTCGCTGACAGATACGATCCACCTCCGCATTCCCGAATCCTCCCCGGTTGGGACTGCCATCGGCAGCGTCAAGGCCACAGACGCAGACACTGGGAAAAATGCAGAAGTAGAATACAGAATTATAGATGGCGACGGGACAGATATGTTTGATATTGTGACGCAGAAGGACACGCAGGAAGGCATCATAACTGTGCGAAAGGTGTCTATTAATAACATTCACTGAAATGATTTTGGTTATGCCACAAGTGTTCATTTGGGAAAAAAAAAATGTTTAGGTTGTGTATTGGTAATTGTAAATGCTTAACACTTGCAAGAGTTCCACATCTGTGAGTGCAAGTGGTATTATTTCCTTGTTGTCGGAACTGAAAATAACAGGTGGCAGAGATATCTTTGAGAGGCAGGTGTAGGTTTAAAGTATTATTGCCAGTAAAATATACAAAAATGAACCATCCCCAAGATGTTAGTTGTAATTATCTCTATGATTTCAAATACGTATCTATTTAGCATTCCTGTAACCTATTTTCCTCAGTGAGTGATGCACGGTTCAGTCACTACTGAGAGATTTAGGTTTTCCCTATTTAGGAGGTTCTCAGAACATCAGTTTGGGTGCCCAAATACACCAGGACACAAATACACTGCCAGAAGCAAAGTCACAAGGTATATTGTTTTGTTCCAGTTTCCAGCAGGTCAGCTGGTTAACACATGAGCAGTGTATAGTGATTGGTGTCCTTGTTTTGGAGCTAATTTTACTTGTGCCCTCTCTCACACATGTCTCAGAGGACACTGAAAGATGTGAGATCTCACATGGAGAGAAATGCAGTTCTCCTGCTCCTAGAGAAGTTCCTTTCCAAAGTCCTGCTTGGCTCAGGACTTCTAGTCCTTACCTTTGGGATTTTGAGATGAGTGATTCTAACTAGGCCAGACAGCCTTTTTAACCCAAAGCATCATTTCTATGAGCTTGTAAAACAAGTCACTTAAAGCACAGAATAATAATTTAAACACTACTATACAAGTACTTCTCTCTCCAGCAATTCTTCATATCCTTTGATAATGGCAAGCAAGGTAAAGATAACTTCGGCAAATATCAGAGTGCATTTCTTTTTAATCTCTATATTCTTCTAGGGTTATAGGCAGATTTGAGTTTATTTGGAAAGGAAGGAAAACTCCAAGTTCAGAGGCCTGATATTTTTCCTTTTACTCAAAGTTTGCAGAGAAATGGCTTCTCCTGTGCCATTCAGATTCCTATTATATGAAATCAATAGAGTCTTAAAGAAAACCAGCCTAATAACTGAATAAAGCATAAAGAATTTGTAATTAACACAGCAACTCCAAAATATCACCAATAAATGCTAATGAAAAGACCTTTCTCAATGTATTAGTAGTATAATTAGTAATTACATTAGTAATCTGAAACGTTTGGAAATTTTAAGGATACATTCTCCTATTGGTGAATAAGTAGCTTATCTTTCATATAGCACTGACAACAATGTTAACCAGTAAGGAAGAAGGTGCCATGCTCCGTTTGTTCATGTATAAAAATATTCATTGTGTATTTATTATTTAGCCAGTGTGATTTGATTGCTGTTTTCAGCAGTGAATAAGTTCACAACAGTTTGTGTTCCTTTACTATGCCCTTCCGTTATTAAAGCTTGAGTTGCAAAAGAACTGCAAAAGAATTTAAGAGTTTTTCTATACAAGTTTGCATGGATAAATGATTGCTTAAGTAAGTTCACTATTGCTTTGCTACAGATTCATATACTTGGACAACAGTTTTATTCATTACGAGTGATGATATGTTAAAGCACCTGTACAATGCAGACATTTTATATCTATATTCTGCAGTGTAGGCTGAAGAGATGTCCAGACTGGTACTGAATTAGTGGGCTAGGTACATCTGTGTGGCACACCTCTTTGCAAATGAACCTGCTAATAAGAAAAAAAAGGAGGACTAACACAGCTTCTTTACTTCTAGGCTTGCAACCAGCATCTTTTAACAGCAGTATGCCGCATTTTATAGACATATCAATAGTCTCAGATCTAGCTCAGAAATTTGCATTTCCCGGGTATATTCAAGAAGATTCTCCCTTCTGCTCTGACTACTTTTTATAACAAGTTTGGGGCAGGAGGGAGATGAGCATTCTTTGTCTGGACTGCATCTTTTTGCTCTTAAATATTTAAATTTCTAAGCTGTCATTTTGGCATCTTTCATGAACATTAATTTGTATTTAAAAGCAGTGTGGGGGGGAATTGTGTTCTACCCCCATTTTGGTGAATAAAAAATACTAGTTTGATATCTCCCTGTTATTTTGGGGGAGTTAATGAAGTTATCTTTGTGTCAGAAAGGTAAATTCTCAGCTTGCTCATTTCCTCAGTATCATTAATTAGCTAACACTTTTCATCTGTGACAGCTGGAAAAATTTGAAAGAATGGAGTTTCTTTTCTACCCAAAATGAATTCTAATTATAACCCTGAACCTTTTCTCCTTCCATTTTAAATAGGAACTGCTGACAAAAATGTCAAATCTATTTTGCAAAAAATTCTCTGATGTTGGATTCATGAAATGCAGTGAAAATGAGTGAGCTCTTAAGCTCTTAAGTATTCTCTAGAACTACAGCACTTTGACCTTTGCACATGCACCCCGAAAAAAATTACTGTTGACATTTAAGGCCAGCTAAGTTTGTCTGACAACAAGGAGACTCTGGCAGCCTTGAGTATCCAATGGTTTATGATATTCACTGAGAAATATTAGAATTATGAACCTTGTTCTGCAATTCCAGTATTTCCAGTCTGTATTTCAAGTTTTTTTAATGCCTATATAATTGTTTCCATCCCTATTCTTGTGAAACAGCGGTAAAATTTGCCAAACAATTGGTAAATTTGCACTGAAAATCTTTTTGCTTTTGGTGCTACATTAATTCAATTAATAATTGGGAACAGAGACACTCTCTGAAGACAATGAAACTTTCTTACTAGAGGAAGTGGTCCCTATTCTGCAGAAAATTTGAACTGTATGAGGGTGTCTCCAACGTAGGAGAAGATTTGGCAAGGTTCTGAGTCCACCTCAGTTACACCTATAGATCAACATCTGTTAATATGCAGTATAATTTAATAAAGTTTAGCATCATCTTTCTTTTTAGCCACTGGACTATGAGATGAGAAGACTTTACACATTGAAAGTAGAAGCTGAGAATACTCATGTGGATCCACGATTCTATTACCTTGGGCCTTTTAAAGATACAACTATTGTGAAAATCTCAGTAGAAGATGTAGATGAACCTCCTGTCTTCAGCAGATCATCTTACCTTTTTGAGGTGCATGAAGATATTGAGTTGGGGACAATAATAGGAACAGTAATGGCACGGGACCCTGATTCGGCTTCAGGTCCTATAAGGTAATATACCATTCTCTGTATAAACATAATTTGCTAAAGAAATTATGAAAAATACTAATACAGTCTGAATTTTCATTGTGCACAGAAAAAAGGCAGTAGTGCTTTTTCCTCATATTTACTAGCGTGCCAGAGATACAGAGCTAAGAATGATCCTATCTGTAAGTCTCTGAACATCTCAGGGAACATCCGTTCACTCAACTGGAGATAAACAAGAAATGTCTTTTATCACTTCAAATCTCAGAAAGCCTATAAAGTTGCATATTATTTAAAGTAGGCTTTTCAGAAGTACTCCTTGCTTCAGGTTGTGAAAAAGCCCTGATCCAGTCTATCAGCCATGAAGGACAGAGCATCTTCTAATGTTTCCCCTGATCAGTTCTGAAATGTATGACATGCCTATCTCGTGGGCTCTTAATCTGTGGTTGGTGCCTGCTGCTTTGTAGGCTTGCCTGAGTAGTTTCTGCACAGAATAAAGTTCTCTCTCTGTATGTCATGCACCCTAACAAATTAGCAACTCAAAAGTTAATATTTTTTAAAATATTTTGTATGAATACTGCTTGATGCTACATGCTTGATCACATTTAGCTGAATGAAGTAAACTGTAGTTTGTTGTGCTTTTTGTTTGTTTTACTATAATGCATAAGCTTTAAAAACAGATAAGACAAAGCTGTACAAGTTGGGTATGTCTGATCTGTAATGCCTAACAAAATGTATAAAATACATTTTGGCCAAAGAACTTTATTTACTGACTTTGAAGTCAGTTGTCATGTGCTTCTTAATGAGGCCTGGGTGGTAAAACTGGATTTGGAACTAAAACTGAATTTCATTTTCTGTTACGGTGATTTGTGTGTATGGAAAAGCTGGCAGATGAAAACACCAAGCCTCTAAAACTTAAGAATACATAAGTAAGTTAGCACTGCATCTTTATCCACTCTAATTGCATGAGACAAGTGACAATTTTAGTAGTTATGTTTTCTTAATCGTGACTGAAAAAGAACAAAGTTGGAGCTTTTGCTCATGTTGTTTCTGACACAATTTGATGAGTGGAAGGGCTGCAGCAGAATCAGATATTTCCCTGATTAATATTATTTATATAGAATAACAGCCTAAAGATGATTTTGTATAACTTTTCTATATCCTATTAATGTCACAGAAAATAATTTAGAACGTGCAGGTGAGGCAAACTGATAGTGATAAGGACAAAGATATTTCTAAAAAAAAATATTGAAAGGGACCTTTAATCCTAGATTTAGTTTACTTGAAAAAAAATCGAAGATATATGTGGCAATATGTTCTTTATAACTCAGTCATTCATCTGGCCTTCTAGTTAATACCTATTTGAAAACAAGAACTTTAAAACAATTTGCAGAATATAGATCAAATTAATCTCTCCAGTATTTGCTCTGTCCCTCAACTTCCAAAGCAGCCTTATGTATTAATTCAAAGAGCAGCTATCTACAGTAAATTTTTATACACTTTTACTTCTTACAACTTCAAAATCAATTACAAAAATAATATGTGTTTGCCCTGGAAGTGACAAGCTAACATTTAGACTAAGCTATTTGAAAGTTGTCATATTATTTTGAAATTAAGGCAGTCTGAATAATGTTTTGACATTTCTATTTAAAAGACAAATCACAGCTTTGGGTTATAGAATTGATTCAGTTTTAAACTTTTTTTCTTGTTAGCTGTTTCTTTTAAAATATTAGTTTCTATTTATTAAAATTATAGATAAGTTAAACGTCATATAAACTGAATGAACAGCAGTTTCCTGCTGCAGTGATTTTTAATGCCGTTCAATAAATATGGACATACTTTCTGAAACAAATAATTTCAGTAGCATTTGCAGGCCCATTAGCATTAATTCAATGATGTAAAAATATGTGCCTATCTAACATAATCGTAATCAAATACCAAATGATACAGGATTTTAAATGAGGCAATATGGAAGAGATCTTATCTAGAGAAGTGATCACTGCCTATTGAAAAACTGTTGCTTAGAGTACTGTCAAAATGAGTCCTTTTTCTCATTAAAATTCCTTCTATGGATGAAGTAAAATCGATTGTTTAACATTTAGGCCACATAGTCTTAAATACAATTTTGCTGAAAATAGCAGATTTCTGTTGTATTCTGACTGGGTTATGGTAGCCAGCTGATCAAGAAAAATAATTTGAGCTAATCTTTCATGCAGTTTCAGAAGTTTTATTTTGGCTGTTCTGTTTTCCATGTGTTTCATTTTTATATTCAGTTTGGTGTGGACTTGATTTTTATATATATTTATTTTCTTGTGAGTGGTGGAGTGAGAAAACAAAACCCAAACCCTATTTCCATATTACAGTATTTTCCATTTGGCTCAGTCTGGTTAGGTATTGTAAGTAAAAACAGATATACTAGATGAAATGTTTAGGTGAGTCATAAATGCTCATTAAAACTGTTGAACAATTGTTTCCACCATGCAGTATAAGTACACAAGTAGAATGTTTTTTTTAAATTGGCCCAGTTTTGCCAGAATTAGACAAATGTACTGTACTTCACAAAATCCTACATTTAATTCCACATCAAAGGTTCAATCCTCACTTTGAAGGCAGTATTGAATATTAGAAAAAAATGGAGGAAAGAACAGACTGTTGATCATAATTTCATTCTGCCACGTTATGTTAATAGAAGTTTTGCCTGAAGAGGAAAGCACCTGTAGTAACACGGAAGGTCCTATAACATCAGCATGTTCATGAAATTGAAAAGTTCTGCAAGTGAACTTTTTTTTATAAGGATTTGTTTTAATTTGATCTCTTGTAAATTAACATATCCTAAAGTGTAGCAGCTTGACTTACAAACCAGTAGTTTTTGAAAAGCTCAGAGTAAGCTGTCAGCTTCAGTCTGAAGGAACAGTGACATCAAAGAGAATTTTCCTTTCAGGATTAAAACAATTCTTTAATTATTATATTGAAATTCTGATTTATTTTTATATTTCTCATTTGTGTGTATAAAAGTTCAGATAATCATATATTACATTATTATAACATATTTAAGAAATTCCTGCAATTACTATTCCTCCTCATTCTAGAGAGCTAATCTTGAGAATTTTCATAAGTAAATGTGTATATGCATTTTCAATTTTAGAAACAATCGTTAAAATACTGATGAATGAACTGGTCAAAAATTTAAGTGCAGAAACTAAGTATTTGTCTTATCAAAAGTAGTGTTTATATAATGTAACATATAGAACATGAAAGATTTATTCATGTGTTATGATGAAGTGTATGCTTTCTTCCATTTTCTGACAGTTTGACAATATTTTTCCCTTCTTTATCATATTTAGATTTTCTCTGGATCGTCACACTGACCTTGACAGGATATTCAATATTCATTCTGGAAATGGATCCATCTATACTTCCAAACCACTTGACCGTGAGATATCACAATGGCATAACCTTAGTGTTATAGCAGCTGAGATCAGTAAGCCAATTTGGTCTCATTTTTCTTTCAGTTTTCCTTAGCCTGCAAAGTTGTACTTCTGACTCAGTGAGAAAAATCCTCCCTTGTGCCTCCACCCCTCCATTCTATTAGATATTTTGTGAAATGAAACTGGGGGGGTAGCTGTCTCCACATTGCTTTTCCTCATTGCACATTTCCTCACCTGCTTTCACCAATGGCCTTTAATATCCAAGTGACTTCTGAAATGTTACCCAGTTAATTAACAACATTGCTGTAATCTTGTTTAATTAGGGCACAATGTTGTTTTCTTTCTTTCCTTTGAGGACACTGACATGATTTTGTTGTTATATAGTAGTAGAGTTCAGGAATATAATCTGTGCTTTTGTCATCTTTATTGTTTTATTTCCTTTGAAATAATTTCATTATCTCTTTCTACTGTATCTCTACCTACAGTTCTTGAAATCGATATATCTTACAAGTTAGTAACTTCTACTTGTTCCCTAAGGCTTAGTATTTCTTGGACTAGTCAAATCAGCTATTGTAGCTATTTTCATGTTAAAAGTACATAGGAGAAAGCTGAGGTCCTCTTAAATGCACTACATTATTGAGTTTAACATTAATCCCTCTGGCAGAAAATATTCTAAACAAAACTGCTGTTTTCTAAGGTACAAAAGTCTGATCTTTGAGATCAGCTAGTAAGGGTCACTTGCTTTCAAAGCTTCTGTTTTTTAGGGTAAATCCTACATCAGTCAAAAAAAAAAGCAAAAAAAATCTGATCAGCAGTGTAGCGTGGCTGGCAAGAACTACATGGCAGAAACCATCATGTCCAGCCAGTTAACCACTCTTAGCCTGCCTGTTCCCATTTCTGTAGTCCAGGGCCTGGGTGTCTTCTATATTGGAGACTAAATGCTGGTTGTCTCACACATTGATAGCTATATATTTTTTTTTCTTTTGCTGCATATTCGTGGGCCTACAATTATTAGCACTTTTTAGTGCTGCTCACTATTGTAAGAATCCTTTTCAGAAATATTTATATAGTGAAGGAACTTAGTAACCTTTTATGCTTAAATCATAGTATTAAACTTATTTCCTTAGCAGGATACTTTGAAAGAATTTACATTCTGGACCTAGCTGGAGTAGTTAGGGATCTCCAGAGAGGTATGTTAGTTTTGGAGAAGGGAAGGGAGAGATTAAGTTCAAGTTCAGTTAAGACAATTTAAACAAACATAAAAACTCTGATTCTACTGAATTCTGTACCAGATTTATATTGGGGTATTCTATTTGCTTCATTCGAATTTCCTCCGATTTATTATGGCACAAGAGAGGAAAACCAGGCTTGAAAAATTTTCAGAATATGTATACACAAAGTCAGTAATGTCTCTTCTGGGTAAAGCAAATCTGATCACAAATCATTTTAAAATTAAAAATCAAAACCTTACAGCAGAATGATACTCTAGAGCTCACCAAATAATCAAATTTGTCATTATACTAATGGACATATTTTTCATATATTACATTTGCATAGATCATTAACAGTTGCAGCCCCTATTTTCATGTAAAAGGCTTAATTGCTCACTAGATACCAATATATTAATTTATTTTTGACTCTAAGCAAAAACCTCTCCTTAGTTTCCAGGAGGCCTGATTCTCACCTACTAGCAGTTTGCATGCTAAATTTTGACCAGTTTCATAGCTAACAAACAGCTATTGTTGGTTAAGTTTGAAGAAAACAGAATACTTTAAATAGGAAAATAAACTCGCTATTTTTGTCTTTTCTGATGTCAGACAACCCCAAAGATACTACTCGTGTTCCTGTCTATGTGAGAATTTTGGATGTCAATGACAATGCCCCGCAGTTTGCTGTATTCTATGATACCTTTGTGTGTGAAAATGCAAGAGCTGGACAGGTATGCCCTCGTTAAACATGCTCTACTACCCAGTTTTGCTATGGCACTCAATTGTAGGTCATTCTTCCATGTGGCTTGGAAGAGGTTATGTCCGAAACATCTTTTGAAATGTTGAAAATGAAAGCAACAGCTAGTTCTGTAGATCAGGCCTAGAGTGAAATATCAGTATTTTAGAACAGTACCAGAGTGTGAATTACTTTACGTAACCCTGTACTATTGTTAAATCCTATCTATATATGTCCAAGAGGCATGGTCTTAATTAGCTTTGCTGTTAGCTTCACTGAGAAAGCATAATGTTATAAATAACTACTAAAAAGTTTGAATTATATTTTCAAGAAGTCTCAATGGCGGAACTCAGCTGTATTTTTCAATCCATGCCAATGGCGATTATAGACATCTACATCTGTGTCACCTGTTTTTATGTAGTTGTTAGATTCGTCTTGGATTATCCCACCAAAAACTTTTGAAAAAAAAATATAAAACATACATTTATGAACTGGTAACATATTATTTTGTTTTGCCCCTTATAGGCTACAGAAAGTGTACTTCAGTTTAAGTGAAATGACCGCACTGCTTAATATCGCTAATTCCTGATAGGCAGCTGATTATTAGAACTGTTAAAAACCTGTTTGTCTATTGCAGACCCAGAGCACATTCAGCCAATAATAAATCCTTTAAAATAGTAGTAGTTGTACCTCAGTGCTTGCATTTCAGCATCTTTGAATAGAACATGGGAGAAGTGCCAGCGTATCTGAACTGTTTGAGTACTACAAGTATCACACTGAGGTTGCATTACAAGTTTCACTTTCTGGTTGCCATTCTTCTTTCTAAAGTGACATCATTTGGAAATTATAAAAAAGGATTTAAGACCCAAATTTAGAATGTATAAAATATTAAGCAACTATATTTTTTGCTACTAGAGTTATAAGTCAAGCTATTGGATAAGCAGAAATCACTGGCTAAACATCCAGAATTTCTGACACTTCTAGTGTCTTCTATGAATTCTAAAAATCATATCATAATCACTTCAAAGATAAGATACGGACTGAGCATTGGGAAAGTAGAAAATTGCATTTTTTCCTCTTCTAGTTTCAGTAGAAACTCTGGGTAAAAAAAATAAAATGCATTAATCCACAAATCTCACTCAGTTTGAGATTTTAGAATCAGAGTCTGTTCGGGTTTATTAACTTTAGAGAATATTGTCAGCACTTTTTTTATTACACTGTTCTGTTTTCATGAAATCATATTTTGAGAAACATTTTTTTTCTTTGCTATATCTAGAATATTTAAGTTAGTCTAATTTGAAAATAAATGTTTGTAAAAGTTATTTTTGCATTTTATACTGAATTTCTGCCTCATTTCAGAAAAGGCTGTCATTTACAACTTTTTGTCTAAAACCACACTAATTATTTATGACTAATAATTAGGAAGCCAAATAAATGTACCTATCTGTACATGTTTGTCTCAACTCTTCTAAGCTCAGCAGTGTATCTATCTCCCCGCTTACTGGAATGAAGTGTGAAGTTTACTATAAGGGCTATAATTATAACCCTTTAAAAAAGTTTGAGTTACAAATGATTGTTTAAAGAAATCAGTCTACAGGAAAAGAAAAAAAAATACAATGCAGGATAATGGGAATAATCTATTTAAAGGTAATCATATTCTTCTTGCTTAATGGTAGATCATTATTAAGACTCATTATTTTGGAATTCAGTTGTTTCCTGAGGGACTGAACCTAATCAATCCATACTGAACATGGTTCTCTAACTTTGATTCGTCCCACGTTTATGCTGTTTTTCTTTCCTTTCTAGTTTTCATGATTACATTTGATTCATGATCAAATTTAAATCTCCTGTTAGATCACTGAAACTATTATGATACTTTACCAGTCACAAATTCTGTGGTATCCATTTAAATACTCCTTATCTCCTACTGGCAAACATTTTTAACGACAGGCTGGAATATTATAGCCTTCTAGTTTCTTTTTTTCTCTTATATATGCCCAATTACATAATTCGTATGCACGGGCGCGTGCATGCGCATGTACCTCCATATACCACAGGATGTGGTATACTGTGCAATAATATGGTCATTACTGTTGATGCAAGATCATACAAGGCAGTCCCAAGCTACAGGAAAATCTTGGTCCAGCGAGCTCATGCTACAAACAAGCGTTTAGACACCTGTGGCAGAATGCCACTTGGATAGCTGCTGCTTTTCCAACTCCTCAAAAACAAGGCAGTCTTGGTGTGATGGTCCATGGGCATTCATCTGGCCCACACAGGGTTGAGTAGGATTCAAGGGGAAGAAAGAAGCTAAACGAGTGGACAGATGCAGCTGCTCAGCTGCCCTCCACCCCCAGCTGGGGAGAGCTGGGGTCCAGGCACATGCGTTCGCCTGGGTTTTGCTAGCTGCCAGCTGCCCTACCTCGGGCGGAACAGGAGCCAGCCTCCAGAAAACCTCTACATGGAAGACAGGGAGCAGTGCAGCGAGCAGGAGTCCTGCTCCACAGAGCTCAGTATGTTAATTTACCCTTACATAGTGACCAGAAAAAGTGCTCTTCCTGTCCCCTCTTGGTAAATAACCTACAAAAATAAGAAAAGGCATAGAAATATATATATATATATATATAAGGATCATTATAATAAATATAACTATAAATTCTTGTAGCTTTAGAAGCCTCAAAAGTAACGAGGAAAGTTTTATTTTTTTCATCTGTTTGGCTCCCCAAGCAGTGCTTGTTACAATCTTGCTGTTGTTAGTGTTCATTTTGCAAAATCTATACGTACTCATTCCCTTATTATATGTGCAAGTGTTATAAATCACTCTAGCTCATCGTGGATTCTCAATGCCATTTTAAAATATGTATGATTTCTTCTTTCCCCCCCCCCCCCCGAATCTTAATTCATCAAAGATTATATACACATGTTAGGTTTCTTTCACCAATTCTTTTCATGTTGTGCCTCTTCATATCAACTATATGACCATATAAAACCCTTTATCAGGGATGGTTTTTTTCCCATGATAACCTTGGTAAATCTTGGCTTTTGGTAGCTTTATATGTCCAACAATTTCCTCATTATAGTCAGCTGAAGTCTTTCACATAATTATTCTTTTTATTGAAAAAAAATTATTAAAAACCAAAATTCCTTGCTGTTGCATTTTTTAGCAATTTAATTTTCTCTCATTTTTTTCTAGATATATTTATAGGACTTTTTGATATCCTCTGATCCCTTAATTGCCATTTTATCTTTGGTTTTTATATCTATCTCCCTCATTTCTTTACTACAATTTGTGGTCAATTTACTTGAATTTTTTTTCTTTTTCTTTCCCCTCTCTTCTGATTTATTCTTACTTTAGTTCCTTCAGTATATGTTCTTGTATTTTATATCTATCTTTCTGTGTTTTTTTAAGTAGTATCAGAATTTTCTTCTTGCATTTTTTTCTCTAAGAACTCTCCAAATTTTACTTTGAATGGTTTCTAGGTAAAGATTTTTTTTAAGTGAAAAATCAATATAAGATTTCCAAATACCTTTTCTTAATAACATATTTTCTGTTCTGTACACAGAATTTAAAAACAGATAAATTTATATATTGTGTCTTAGAAAAAAATGACCATTTACTAAAGCAGTGGGTAATACTGATGCTCTAAAGAGGATTTCACAAACACAGAGCTAAATTGTTTTAGAACAAGTAGTCTACAAAGCAAAATTGTTCCAACCATTTATTAATTTCTATGGCTAACAACTCTCTTTGACTACCCTTGGGCCGTTACATTCCCAGCTGTTTTGAGATGGAGTAATTTCCCTGGCATCCCTGCAGTCATCCCTGCTTTGTACCATTGCTAGCAAGTTAGAAGCTATACACTGTGGGTAAAATAGGAGTATCCCCTGGTTGATTATTATAAGGGTAAAATAATACTGAAACTGTATGAAGAGCAGGCTATTTGACATTAATACAGTTACTAATGGCATTAGGGAATAGAATGCAAAAATGTAAGACGATGCTTTCAACTTCTGTTTGTTTTGTTAAACATAAACAAAATGAACAACAACAACAAAAAAACAGACTTCCACTCTTCCCCCCCTCCATGGGAGTCAAACAGTACAAAAAGGGAATAAAGAGTCACTTATGTATTTGGACACTGTCTGAAGCCATGGGCTGCTAAGGAGGTTTGGACCTCATCACAGCTCCAACATTAAATAACTTTGTGTGGGCATTGCATATGTTGCATAAATGCCAATATAAATTGTTGTGTATGAACCCCTTACTTTATAATAATTAATATTATTTTATATCAGTACATTTTATAATTATCAGTATAGCTTCAGTATCTGTAAAGGCTACAAATAACCATTTAATGACGATTCCAAGGAAAAGACGACTTTCTAGATTTCCATTTTTGGAGTAATATTCATAGCATTTAAACTTCCTCAGGCATCTTAAGTACCTACTTTCTGCTGTTCTGTCACTCACCTTCTTAAATTCTGGTATTTTATATCAGTTCCTTGGGAAAGGGCAAAGGACATATTAGAACTTGATTATATTGACTTTCTCCTTCAAAATGTGCCTTGTTACTATGCAGAATTTTCAAATGAGACATGAGTACAGATTTGTTGTATAGGTACTGCTGCTTATTTATTTTAAAAATAGTAGTACAAAACAGTATAGGTAAGTTTTAATCCTCAGTTTCTTAAATTTTAGTGATTCAATATTGTTCAATTTTACTGTGAAATAACAGAAGCGAACCTCAGCAGTAACAGATATTCTTTAAGATGCATTGGCTACATTTACAATGTAACAATGGTCAGTAGTTGACCTAAAAAGCAGAGCTTACTCTCTGCCATTTCAGTTCTTCTCAAATGTAGATTTATACTTGGAAGTCACTGACAGAGGGAAAAGGCTGCTGAGAGACGAATGTACGTGTTGACTACAAATAAACAGTTGTACCCAGCAAGTAATTTTTCTTTCAAGTAGATTTACACATACTTAAGAGACTCTCAGTAGTTACCCTGCCATCAATTACTGCCCAGAGGTTTCAGAGTCAAGTAAACAATGACTAAAAACTATTATAGTGAAGACTCTATCAGTCCTTAAAGCTTCAAGAATGAAACGAGTCTTGGTAAAACACATAGGATTCCAAGTGCCTGCCTAGCAACTCACCCAGAATGGAAATCTTGTGCAATACAACTACCACAGTTACTTATACTCTTAACTACTGCCATCAGTCTGTGCCCACAACTGGATAATAACTAAATTAAAATTTGGATTCCTCTTTGCCCATTCCCTAGCCTGCTCAGGTACATCTGAATGGCATCTGGTCTATCATCAGCCACTCCTCCTTGTCTTTGTGTCAAACTTGCTGAGAGTTCACTCTGCCACATCGGCCAGGTGATTAATGATGTACAGTACTGGCCTCAGCATCAACCCCTGGGGCACACCACTGGTGTGACTGGCCTCCAGCTGGACTTCATGCCACTGATCACAACCCTTTCAGCCCAGCAGTGCAGCCAGGTTTCAGTCCACCTTACTGACCACTTACCTAGTCTGTATTTCATCTGCTGTTGATGAGGATGTTGTGGGAGACAGTGTCAAATGCCTTACTGAAGCTGAGACAGACAATATCCACTGCTCTCCCCTCATCCCACCAAGCTAGACGTCTCATTGTGGAAGGCTGTCAGGTTGGTTAAGCACGATTTCCCCTTCGTAAATCCATGCTGACTATCCCAGTCACTTGCCTGTCCTTCATGTGTCTGGAAATAGTATCTAAGATTAGTTGCTCCATCACCTTCCCAGGGATCAAGGTGAGGCTGACAGGCCTGTAGTTCTCCAAATACTCCTTCCTGCACCCTTCCTGTTTGGTTTCTTCCACTCCACAGGAACCTCTGTTGATCCCCAAGCCGTTAAAATGATAGAGCATGGCCTCACAGTGACATCAGCCAGCTCCCTCAGCACTCACAGGTGCATCCCATCAAGTCCCACAGGCTTGTATTGTCCCAATCCCCTGGACATCCAGTTTCTTTCTAACGTTCTCTAACCTGATTGTCCACCACCGAGTCCAGAAAGTGTGCACAGAAAACCATGCAGCATTTCAAAAGGTTGACAGGAAGCGGCTGTTCCCTCCAAAGACCACAGAGCCTGATCTTCAGCCACATGAGTTCCCAATCTGGTGAAGAAAGTGTTCCTTGTGATGGACTTTTATCAGCAGCAGCAGAAAGAAGCAGTTTCTTTCCCTGTAACCTGCAAATGCATTTAAGCTACGCCTGGAATCTTGCTCAAGGAAATGACATCTTGATGAGACATGACTGTCCTGCTGACCTACAGATGCTGTGAAGCTGCATGTGATGTTTTCCACAAAGCATCAGAAATCACATCTTCTGGTGAGTGGCATGGCTTTTTGACATTTAAGCAAAGACTATGGTCAGGGATCATAGATTGAGGAAAGACCAAAAAAATCTGATCCCCTTACAAATCAGCAGGAAACTTAGGGAACTGATAAAGGAATCCCTTTGTGACAAAAGTGGGCTGTATCTGTTGCCAGATGTTTGGTGAAATCAAAGGGAGCTATGGACAAGTCAAATGGAAGCTTCTGACTCTGAGAGTGAACCTGATCTTCCATGAATCAGACATGTAATGGTAATTCAACCTCATTACAGCATGAAAGTCAGCATTACAAAAAAGCCAAGAAACACAAACCAGTCCCCCTACCTGAATGGAGAGCTGGCAGGATACCTTCCAAAGTCATCATGGCCTTGAATTTGCAAATGCAAAAGGTGCAATAGGTCACCAAAATGGTGACCTATCCCTCCTTCCCTCAAACACATACACTTGGGCACAAGGAAATAGCTTCTATCTTTATAAAAGCCTTTGTTTCCAACCTGTGACATTACAATTTCTGCAACTCTTCTCATGGTGCTCACATGATTCTCTTGATGACAGAATTTGCAGAGTTCCATAACAGTTAACTGAACTGAAGACCTGAGATTGGTGGCACAGAGATCACATCACAGTACATAATGAGATGCCAATATAGGAAATGAAAGGCCAGTCTTGCCCTGAATGATGATGAGATGGAGACAGAGGCACAGAGAGAAGAAGCAGAAGCTCAGGTCTCCAGAAGCACCATGACAGGGCAGCCACACACAATAATTTGAAGAAAAGATCGAGCAGCTGAACAGTAACAACCAAAGTCCTATCTGTGCTTACCCCGTTCAAATGGCCATGCAGACTGGAAGAGTCAGTGGCAGAAAAGGAAGGCCTGCCTCCTCCTAGGTGCAAAGTACAAAAAGGTCTATATAATTTATTTCCAAGTGCCCTTGAAAGACTAAAGAAACTTACTAATTCGTCATTGCAAAATCAGCAATTTTACCCTTTAAAACTCATGCAAGAAAACAGGGTAGTTCAAAATACTTCAAGAAGCAGAAGTGAAGAATTGTGGAGTTACAGCATTCAGTCCCTGAGGCCTCCTATCACAAAGTTGTGTTCTTTTGGCTCTTTCTGTTGCAGCAGTTGTAAGAAGAGGATATCAGGTTCACATACGTGTCCCTGGAAAACTGGCAACCAGTATCAGTCTCTATATCAGGCCCTCACAAGTGCTGAGAGAGGGAGAGACCCTGGAGAGTAAAGGCTATCAACCAAATTGTGACAGGGATCAATCTCTTCCCTAACAAGCAATTCTACCACATCATAAAAATCCTGAAAGGCCTAATGACTGGAAAAGCACAAGACTTTTAGTGCTATCCAGAATAGGAGTAGCAGCTGCCCCAAAGTTAAAACCTAGTTCCCATGCAGGAAAGCCTCATCACTTACCCCCATGGCACCACTGAGTAGTCATTCTGACATACTGAGTGTCCTCATCCAGTGAAAAGTCAAGGGGTAAGCCTTTGCATGAGGAGAAATCCTGTGAAGAACAGCATCCTATCTCATGGTACCAGTGAGGGCCACAAATGCATACAGGAAGAGAGGGGAGTAGAAGTACAGAGGCAGAGAAACAGCCCAGCACCTTGTATGGCAAGTCTTGTGCCCTTGAATATAAAGTTTGAGACTATTCCAAGCGCATGATGAGCAGAGGTGAAGATATGGAAAAAGGCTCCAACTAGTCCATCCACAAAAACCAAGCAGCTTGGTGCCAGTGACGCCATGCCTACATTTCGGCACTGAAGCAATGCCAAGATACTGCTTATAGGGCAAACTGATGCCAAAGAGGCATGATCTTAAGATACTTCCCTTTCAATTTTGTCAGCTGGAGTAGAGCTTGCTAGTGTTTCATTGGTGTCAAGGGCCTGCCTCACTCCATTTAATGAGATGCCGTGGCAACCCTAGCAGCATTGCCTGGAGAAGGTGAGGAAAAAAAAAAAAGGTGGATTTCTTGCTGGGACTGATTTGGTCATTTTACCTTTGGATAGATCTGCAATAGGAATCTCTGGAGACATTAACACTACGACTAATTTAGACTCATTTCTTCTGGTACAACATGGTGCATCACAAGATGCATTATGTTGCACCACCATGGTGCAACATAATGCCTTCTTCATGGCAATACAAACTTCTGGAATGTTGGTCTGAATACAGAATTTAATTCTCACTGGCAGCACATTTGGAAAGCTTTATGTGAAGACATCAAAATCAAAGAACGAGGAAAAGCACCTACATGGCAAGAATCGTCAAGCATTTGAGCATTCCCTTCAGCAGAGTAGGTGAGAAGACATTAAATGGTGGCATGCTTGATTTCAAATGCTATACAGTGAACAAAAGGGAGGAACCAGCATGCATGCCCTAGCAGTACTACAAGGCTCACATAGAAGATTATGAGTACATGCACTTTTGTTATTTATATGTGGTCTCATTTGAAAAAGAGCTAGTAATGCACTTCCAGTGTGAATTTTCAGTCACAGCTTCATCTACAAAAAATTTGTAGAACAGTTTGAAAGCTGAAGTTGTGATCAAGAACGATACAGGAGCAAACAGTGCTTTTGTTTGTGATGTATTTTGCACATTGATGTATAGATGCCATAAATGTGACCATGAACCTAATTACATTGTTTCATTAAGGTCATCCTTAAAACTTTGCCTTTTAAAGATACATATCATCAATGTAACATGAAACTGAATGGAAGTTAGCCAGTCAGATGTTTGATAGTAATTTTGAATTAGCTGTACATTTTCACTTCTAAAGGATGCATGCAACAAAAAAAGGCAAGCAGGTTTTTTTTTTCCCCCCTAATGTAAGGAAATTACCTGAATTTGCTTATGAAATGTATTATAAGGTCAAACAAGATCAACAGTTGAACAGAAGTTGCTACAAGAAGTGATGAATGAGGGAGTTAATAGGAGACATATCCTTTTGTCTGATGTTCTGATAAGGGTTCTGCACATTTGGCTGAATTGTCATAGTAGTTGAATAAACCTGTAAATTGTAAAAGATTCTGGGCTGTAAATCATCTACGTAGAAACTATGGGTATGGACATTCAGAGGTAGATGCTTTCTTGTTTATCAGCTTTACACCAAAGTCTGACTGCCTTGTGAAGTAAAATGCACTAGTTTTTTCCTGACTAATGAAATATGTTTAATTTTTCAAAAACCCATAAAGACTAATTTACTGATTATTTATAAACTTAATATGAAAATTTTCTTTCTTTACACACAAATAGTATTCTATGCATGTATTATCTGGTTTGTTCATCCAGTAAGTTATCGGAGGTACTTACATGTCTTGGTGGTTATTATATCATGTGTTTGTTTAAGTGAGAAAACAAGTTTAGAGAAAGACAGCTCTCCAGCTGAGAAAGCAAGCACGCTACTGTATTAAATCCAAATCTTCCCTCTTGAAGAAATCTATTGCTTTACTCTGGATGGACAAAGAGAGAAGTTGGGGGTTAATTAGGCATTTTTTAAGGCAAACTGGAGTACTTTGCAGTTGTTGATGTGAAACATGATTGGTCTTGACAAAAGCTATAACATGAAGAGAAATGGCTGTATTTGGAAGACCTGGAAGCGGAAAAACAAACTGGATTTAACAAGTACAACACGGGGAAGGAGTAGTGCCACAATTAGATGCAACTGCATGCTTGAAAAAACAGGGCAATTTAAAATGATAGATCAGAGATGAAGAATAAGAATGTCCTAGGTTAAAGATTAATCTATTTTTTTTGCCAAGTTAAACTTAAGCACATAGCTGAACACACGCACACACAAAAAAACCAAAAAAAACCCAAATCATTCTGGAGGCTTTGGACAAAGCATTCAGACCAAGTTTCAAACAGGCTTGATGCAACTGATATTGAGAGTTCTGACTGGACACCAGATTCTCATCCTGCTGGGAGGTGCTGCAGCCATAGAGTATGGTATTATGTCTTTCAAAAGCTGGAAGATGTATTCTAACTAGCATTTTCTTCCCAAGCATCTTATTGATGTATTTTGATTTACTAATAAATAGAAAAAAAATTGTTTTAGAAGGAAATATATTTATCTTGAAATTTAATTTGAAATTTTAACTTCCCTATGAAAAATGTATTTGCTAAAATCCCATTCTCACAAAAATAAAATAAATATCCTGTGAATTCCACTCTCATGAGCTGGTTTGATTGTGATTTTGCCCTTTATGTATTTATAAATATATATATATTAAAAAAAAGCAGCAGAAAGGACTAAATTAGGTAGAAGCTGATGATTTTGTGTGTGTACACAAAATGTGTGTTTTCCAACAATGTTCTTGTTGGAAAGCTTATTCAATAAACTCGATAATTTGTTCAGTTAATACATTTTACAGACTAAGTATTAAATCAGTATGTAGGTACTTTGGATATGAGGCTTTCTTAACAGTTTAGATATTCCAAAAGTAACCAGATAGCCGTATCAAATACCTAGATGTATTTGTTTTTGTTTCTTTCAGCTTATCCAGACTATAAGTGCAGTAGACAAAGATGACCCTCTTGGTGGACAAAAATTTTTCTTCAGTTTAGCTGCTGTTAACCCAAATTTCACTGTTCAGGATAATGAAGGTAAAATAAAACTCCTTTCTTGGGCTACACATGTATGTTTGCTATCTGACATATCTTCCTGAAATCTCATGAATTTGCTTTTGATATCTATCAACATACAGAAAAATCTTTATTTGTGGCTGCTGAAACCTATCATGATAATAATAATTTTAACTGAATCTTTGTGGCTTAGGACGTCTGTATTCTCATCTGTGTAAGGGAGGCAAAAGTTAGCATGACTAGAACAGGATGAAACCGATTATAAAGAAAATCAGTAAGAGTGTTGGTTCAGGTGAGTAGCCAAATGTAATTCTTGACTGAAGGACAGAAAAAAGTTTGAAAAATGGTTCACCTCTTAAATTGAGATTTTTCACTTTAGACTTCTGCCACAGTTCTGATTCTCCTAGTTTTCTGTTTTGTTCTTTTATGATGATGAATGAAACTTATGACACAAAGTGCATGGCCACTGTGGCTTTTCCTTCGATCCTCTGTCATTCTTTCTTCAACTATTATCAGGGAAAACTTTCAGAAGCTTCTGTTGGGGGAATGGGACAAGATGAGAAGTCATACACACCCACTTTATCCTTCATTAGCAGTGTGATTAACTGAGAGGGCTCTAGACTGCAGACGAAATGCATGAGAGGGTACGGTAACACCTTTCATATATGTTAAAGACATGAAGATAGTGAGAATACTCCCCTTTTCATGATGAAGATCACAGGAGGTAACAGGCTGCAAACAATATGAGGAAGATTTAAAGTAATCTACTTTAGAAATTACTTTAGAGAAAAAAATTCTAACAGTACAAATAGTGAAGCACTAGAATCAATTGTTTGAGTACCTTATAAAATCTCCAGCAGCAGGGGCATTTAAAGATCGTTTCTAACATATTGCTTTTGCTGTTGAATGAAAACACTTAGCAAATACCCAACACTGACAAGTACTCCAAACCAATGAAGGGATGCGATAAAGGACCACTTTACATTTCACATCATTCAGGCCATAAAAAAAACCCAAATTTAATATTTTAAACAAACTATATATCCTGGTGATTAGGTTCTGAGTCTGTAGAGGGAAAAACACTGATATATTTTCCAATCTAAAATTATTTTCTTTCTTTTTTGCACATGAGTTTTTCTAATTTAGCTTAGGTAAGCATTTACCTTGAGAGATCCACAGGTTTGATGAAAAATAATTTATTCTTCTTTCCCGGAGAATGAATCTGTATTTTCTCCCTTTGGGATTATGAAGTTGGAAACACTAGTGTTAGCTCACAGTTTGGTAAATATAAGGAGTGCTGACCATAGAAGAAATAGTCCCCCGCCATTACTCATTTGTGCCTCAGCACCTTCTCCTTCCCCTCTCTCTGGCCACTCAGTGAACAGCTTTTGATGCTGAAGTGTACTGCAGACAACTAAGCTTTGTGTGGTACAAATACAATTTAGTAAGCTCACTTCTCAGAACTGTGCAGTTTTCACATCGATCTTCTGAATTCCTGAGGTAATTTTTCCAAAAAAAATTCTGCTGTATGTGCTGAGGTTTATAATTCATTGTTCTACAGTATGTTGAAAGTGTTGTGGTGTGGAAAAATCTCATACTGAGTTTATAGATAGCATTCCTCTGAGTATTATCACAGACAATCCATAGAAAGAATCTTTCAAAGCAGAATGCGTGATGAACAGTGTGAAGTGAAAAGTTATTTTTTCCTCTGTTGGCCACTTCATTTCAGGGCATTAAGCCATGGAATGGAATTGTGTGACACACTGCATGCAGTAATCTCTAAAATATGTTAAGCTTTCGTAAATCCTCTTTTCAACTCGCGTTCAAAGGTGTTGCAGAGATACAGAGGAGCAAGCTGGATGTCCAAAAAATTCATAAATAGCTTTCTGATCAAATGGGAATGTCATTAGAAAAGAGAGATACCACTATGATATCAGGAATGGCCACTCGAGAAATACTGTCAGTGATGTAAAATAGACAAATAGTTTGCATGTATTATATGTGGTATGCATTTTAAATGCATGTGCTATACAAGAGTATATTTTAATCAATCTAGATAACACTGCCAGAATTTTGACAAGAAGGAATGGCTTTAGTCGACATGAAATAAGTACGTACCTTCTACCCGTGGTGATATCAGACAACGACTACCCGATCCAGAGCAGCACGGGCACGCTGACCATTCGCGTGTGTGCCTGTGACAGCCGGGGCAACATGCAGTCCTGCAATGCTGAGGCCCTGCTTCTCCCTGCTGGCCTGAGCACAGGGGCGCTGATTGCCATCCTCCTCTGCATCGTTATCCTGCTAGGTAAGAAAAAGAAATGCATCTTTCTCGGTATAAACTAATGCATCAGGCCTGAGTCATTTTACAAAACTATGCAGGCTAGTAAAATTAATGATCATGGGATTTGCAAGAAGAATTCAACAGTAACTTCAAAAAAAATGCAAAACCCAAAAAACTTCTCTGAGAATTTGGACATTGTGAATAAGAATTCATATCCCAGCTTGTTATCACTGTGCAACCAGCGGCTCATTATTGTTCTTTCATTAAGTTCTCTTTAAGAGGAGGATCAGAGAGGAGGAATAATATATTCAAAAATTGCTTTCATGTCTTAACTTTTTTTTTTAAGAGAGAATTTCTCTTTTTTATTTAAATAGCTATTGAAAATCAACATGCAGTATATATTTCACACAGAATATGCCACAAATTAATCATTTTCCTATACTAAAGCACTGTATACCCAGAGGTTTCTGTGCTGTTATCAAAAACATTGTAAATTTTGTAAAACCTCCGTTTTCTGATTTTCAGAATATCACTGAACGAACTGTAATTCACCTCAAATACAGTCTGAATGGTATACTTTGAACTCAGAAGAGGTAAAGGATCTTCAAAATAGACCTGGCTATTTTAAAGCTAATCAAAGTTACAGAAGGATCACGTAGACAACCTTGTGGTTCCATAAAGCAACACACACAATGTGTGTCCAAAACAGCACATTTTGATAAGGCCCTTACTGTGCTACTGTAATACAGGCAGTGATATTTATCCATTTATCAGACAGAAATGAATTGGTGAAAAGCAGCTGAAATAAAGCTCTTCTATCTGATGGACTTACTACTAAGAAATTGTTAAATTGAGATTTTCACCTGTTCTTTCTCTCTCTAAGTCATAGTGGTGCTGTTTGCTGCTTTGAAGAGGCAACGCAAGAAGGAGCCTTTGATCTTGTCTAAAGAGGACATCAGAGACAACATTGTGAGTTATAACGACGAAGGCGGTGGAGAGGAAGACACCCAAGCCTTTGATATCGGCACACTGAGGAATCCTGCAGCTATCGAAGATAAGAAGCTTCGGCGAGATATTATCCCTGAAACGTTATTTGTACCGCGGAGGACTCCTTCAGCACCAGACAACACAGACGTCCGAGATTTCATTAATCAAAGGCTAAAAGAGCATGACACTGACCCTTCTGCGCCGCCGTACGACTCGCTCGCAACCTACGCCTACGAAGGCAACGATTCTATAGCTGAATCCTTGAGCTCACTGGAGTCGGGTACCACTGAAGGGGACCAAAACTATGATTACCTCCGAGAGTGGGGCCCGCGGTTTAACAAGCTCGCCGAAATGTATGGCGGAGGAGAAAGCGACAAAGACGCTTCTTAACCTGCAGTAGGCTACATTTTGGTTCCTTTGAGTGGAAGTAATTTTACAGACACCTTCTGCACTCAACAGTATTTAACATTCAGGAAAATCTTCCTGCCACTCAGCACAATGGTTTCCTTTTAAAAATTGTTTTTGGTTTGTCCATTAATGTCATTCATTCTTTCTAGTAGGATGCTCACATGGAATATATACAGCATTTTATTTAATCACCTTCCAAGAGCCAAAGCTATGGAAATTCAGTGTTGTCCATTTTAGTAAGCAAAACAAACAATACCTTACCTTCAGAAATTTGAACAGGGTGATACTCCCTTAAGCAACCTCATGTACAAGCCGCTTCTGTTAGGTACATGTCCTGCCCTTGCAAGTGCCACTTTTAAGAAGGCAAAGAAGAAAAAACCCAGTATGTCCTGTTCTGTACATGAAAATTCAAACAAAATATACATGTGGTGTTAATAAGTGTAATATGCAGCTGGTTTAAAAAAAAAAGTTTGCGCAACTTCATTTCATCAAATTCTATCTATCTGCCAATGTTTTATATTTATATTTTTGTATTTATTTTTAAGAAATAAACCAGTTTTTACAACTATGTTGATGCTTGCCTGCCTGTTGTGGCCATCAATCCCAGGCTTGAAGAGAGCATGACATTTCTCCAATGAGAGCACAGCCAGCTGCTAATACTTTTATGCAGCAGTATACCGCATGCATTTAACACATTCTGAAGTGCCTGTGCTCACAGGGAGAGGATTAACTTATACATCTATTTGCTTGCTCAAAAGTGCTACTTCCCACAGTCATCTTGTTTGACAGAGAATTTGTTCTATTTTTGAGCTGACCTAATGATACGTTATTCTAGAAAGACAAATTACTATTTTGTCTTTACCTGAACTACGTAATTCAGAAAACATGCTGGTACAACTAATCCATCAGAACATGAGGAATTAATTTCAAAAAGTGAGATTATTTGTTCCACAGCCTTCTGTTTGGAATCTTTATTGCATCATTATATGTAATCTGTAACTACACTGGGCAAAGTGTAAAAAGATGTTTAAAAAAATCATTTTTAAGTATAATCCTTTTCCAAAGGCAAATCCGTTGGTGATAAACTATCATGTGTTAGATTGTAACTGTTTAAGGGCAGCATATTCTCCTTTAAAGCAGCCGGGCTAAAGGCTGACAAAGCCGAGTGTCTGTTAAACTACACCATCCCTCACCCAATTTACTGAGTTTTCTGAGGCCCTGGAAAAGTCTAGTAAAAAAAAAAGCTGATTGATAAACTAGCCAACTGTAACAGAAATCACGCTCTAGCAATCACAAAACAAAGTAGGTATCGCAAGACATTTTGAGATGTGCGTTTCTTCCCACAATTTTTAGATTACACAAATCTATTTTGTAAACAAGCACTCTGAGGTTTGCAACATTTCTGAGATGAAATAAATAATTTTGGAGGAAAAGCAAGATGTAATGGGGTCTGCATTTACTTATTTCCCATGGAAGAAACCTATCTGAAGGATAATCCCTCCTTCTGCATCTCCCGTAACTTCTTACTGGCATAAAATCAACAGATATTGAAAATATATTAGTCCTTTGAAAAGTGAAATGCTGCATTCTTATTGCATCAGACATTTCTCCTCCTTAATGGGATGATTAAACCCAGTGAAGCTGAAAGCTAACTAGAGTGGCATTATGCAAGTTACTTTGGTGCAATGGAGAGCACATTTTTATGGACTTGATATCAGGTTAAAATATTTGATCCATTAAGAAACTTTGAAAATTATGGATTTTTCCTCATTGCATTCAATAATACTTTTATTAACTAAAGAATTTTGCTATCTCCTAATAGAAAATAATTCAGAGAATATTAAGAAACATCTTAGATAATCAGCATTATAAAGTTATGCAAAAGTGTTACAGGCCATACAGTTTCTCTTTTTATGACTATTTGGTGAAATGGATCTACTTTTTTCTTCCTTCCCAGTCCCCTAAGAGTACAGTTGAACCATCAAACTGTCGCAATACTGTAACCACACTACTGATAGTTTTTACAGTATTTTTTAATGGACAAAACATGCAGAATTATACCGAGAACAAAAGAGAGAGAAGAAACTAAATCAATATAACTTTATCCATAAGTGACACACACAACTGAATATATTCCAGGTGCAAAAGATTCTCTGTTTTTACTGGGAGGCTGGGGGGGAGGGGGGGGGGAACACAATAGTAAGAAAAAGCAAGCAAAAATTCTTGTGTTAAATACACAAATGCAAGGCTAGGTTCCAATACTGCTTTCTGTCTGTACCAGTATTGATATCAGTGATTCCCCACATATTTAACTGAGTATGAAGTAGGACAGAAGATGAAACAGAATATAATACAGCTGTTTGATACCCCTTTGCTACACAAAGATTTTGCTTAAACACATCCAGCCAACACTCCTGCATAATTCAGCAAGAATCCCAATGTTTTGTTTGCAGAAGTACAAAAAATACACATTTCTCCCCAATTTTTTAAGCACATCAGCAAATATCAAATAAGACTGTATTCTTTTTATTTGCATTACAGTACTTATTTCTGAAGTTTAAGTCTGTGGAAATGTTTCTTTATCTCTATGTTCAAGGAAGTTATTTTATAATAGTTGAGAAGAATCTGAAGCAAATATTGCAAATTTAATCCTGTATGTATTATTAAATAAAATAGTGCTACACATAATATATAAGAATACATAAATACTACTGAAATTACCATATAATAGTATAAATGACAGTACCTTTTACCACTTGTCATATGCATGCAATTTTATTTCCCAATACCTTTGAGTAAAGAGAAAAAAATTTCGATTTTACTGTACAAACATTTCAGTAAACCAGACCTTAGCCTAGTGAAAGAGGAAGTCACCTATGCAGACAAACTGTAAAAAGAAATAGTCAGGAAGCCAGTAATTCATTGGCATATATAAACCATTTTTAGGAACTGGGTCATTGAAGTGACTGAGTCTACTCCCTAATATTGCAGGCAACCGCAGAATACACACCTAGTTCACAAACAATGTGCTGCCCATGCTCCCACCTGCCACAAATGAGTTAGAGTGTCTGAAAGCAAGTGTAAGGCCCTATAGTAAAAGATTAAAAGTCATGCATATCAGATGTCATGGAAGGGGAAAAGAAGGGAATCGAGGGCATTTTCCCAGTGACTTTCTTACCTTCTTGCAATGGTGAGGAATTGGAAGATGAAACTCCCAGATGATTCAGCAAAGTGGAGAAAATTTAAAACAAGCTGCCTCCTTCCCTAATAGCACCTGCTCATCTGAGTCATGTAAAATACAAAATATAAATGTAAAAAGGCCCTGATATTGTTTAGCCTGAATGAATTTTCTGGATGTTCTTATAATAAGAATGCTGAAGGATCAGATGCAACAAAGTGAAAATACATTGACAGTGTGTTTCAGGTGGACCTACCAATGACTTACAAGACAGAATGTTTAAAAATTCAGAAACATATTTGAAAGTACTGCAACCAATGGAGCCTCAGGAAATAGTGAGTTCTTAGAGTCCATTACCACAAGTATCAAAAAAAACAATAAACAAAAAAGAATATTCATGAGAAAGGAGCTGCATGTGCAAGAACTTACATTTACAAACTGATATGTGAACAATAACAATAATGGTAGACCACTACTATTTTGTAGGGCCTTCAGGGAAAGGACTGGTGGTAAGAACTGACTGAGCAGACTCAAAAACCAGGGTATTTAAAACATATCTAAACTAACAAAATCCTCACCTTTCACATTCATCACATTGACATATTTTCATCAGCTGCCACCCCCTGTATATGCAGATGCTTTTTACTCATTCGCTGTCACAAGACATACCAACCATACCATCTTTGTAGTCTCTTCCTTTTCTCTGTCCCTCAAACCAGACATTTCCACAGTTTATCCTTCAACAGCTTGCAATATTAACCCATTCTGAAAGAAACGTTGTCCCAGGTCAAACTACTTATCAGTAACATCACCATTCCTTGCATACTATCAAGAAACTATGCTGCATTTCTTCTTCTTGTCCTGTGTGACCATATTGCTACTGCATCCAATTTTCCCATGATAATTTTTGAACAGCTTCTTATGCTACCTGTTATGCAAAGTTGTGAGAAAATTAACCAAATCTGCTACATTATTTTCCTACAGACCTGTTCTTATAAGTTGTTACTACTGCAGTAACTAGAAAAATAGCTGTTAAGGGCTACACAGCTGCTTATTATGCTAATCACAAATACTGGAAACCATCAAAGCCAATCATTTAGCTCACTTGAAATAATTTTTTTGCACTAGTTTGCACTTTTCACACTGGTTTGCTTTCATTCTAGCAGAAGCTAAATTCTTTGATAGCATTCTTCTCAGTTTATCTGAATTTGAGCAGGAAAAAAAAAAATCTTTTGTATGCCCCCATCACTGGCTACTTGAAAGAAAAAAAAAAACAATCAACTTTTTGGGAGCTAGTTACAAACCTGTATATGACATGAGCATATCACAGAAGAGAGTATGATTCCTTACTTTTGTTCAAATGAGCAAACTACAAGTCTGACTTCAAAAGTTATTGGACGCGTTCAAATACTGTGCTATTTTTATCATACTAATTTGAACAGTAAGAAATCACTCAATAGTAATCTGTTCACTGCAAGAAGTGCAGACAGATGTTCAAGCTAAAACAACTTCATTTACTCATAGCAGTGATGTCTATTATGTCCAGAAAGATTATGTAAATAGTAAACATAAGGAGGTAAGAGTAAATAAAAGGAGCTGTGTTATGTGACTGTAATTATTTTTTTCCAGCAAAGTGTCACGGGCTTCACTGTCATCACTCCAGTTTTGCAAAGGCATATTCAGTCACTATTTTAATATGGTTGAACTAGCTGAAAAAAATCACTTTCCACATAATTGAAGATGTAAAAAATAGTAATTACAACATAAGCATTTCTAAGTCCAATAAACCTGACACAATGCATTTCATCTTTTTTTTCCTCTGTCTTTTCTTTGCTGTTATTCTGGTTTTCATTTTAAAAGAATATCTGTCAACTTTGAAATTAAAATGACAATTTTAAAGTTATATTTTTTCTACATGTGAATTTCTTTTTTCCAAACAAAAATTTCAAGCCAAACATTTAACTTTTGAGAAAAATTTCACTGTCTAAGTTGATGTCAATCTAAATTAACAATGAAAAATAATAAAAAAAACCTCTTTGAAAATAAAATTGGCAAACACTCTTTCTTTGATTTTGGCTATTGAAGAGAGATAAGATTTTGGGCAGGATGAACGTTGACTCTGACCTAGTAGAGACATTCCTATAATCTTATGAAAAAAACATAACATTTTGTGCTTATGCTTGCCAAAATACTACTGAACATTTCCACTATATTGTAAGGAAAACTTTTTCTAAAAATACTTGCAACCATGTTTAGGTGCAGTGCATGAAAACTTTCAACAATCCTCTCTCATACCTGTCCTTTTGAGGGGAACAGAATGAACTCTAATTATATAACACCCATCAAAATAATGCCAGAGGAAAGCCAAGAATTAAATCCAGAAAGTATCCTCTATGATCCAAACAGACTACAGGACAACGAAGTAGTGTGACTTGCAGATGTACAAAAAGTACAGCAAATCCAAGAATTGAGATGATAGTTAATCAGTAATTCTTGAAAAGTTTTGGAAGTCACAATAATGTTGATAAATTTTAATTTACTCAGGAACTTTGATAAATTTAGCAATGATGCATAAAGAATGGCTGCAGTATAATGCATGACTCTAGCACATCTCCATTAATGAGCTTCATCATTACAAAGAATTACAGAAGAAATGAACACCTGTGGTTTGGGCTGGTTTCCAGATGGTGTGGTAATCTGCTTGTTTATAGGGACACTAGCTCTCAAAAAAGAGTGGTTTTAAAGTGAAAGGTAGCTGCAGGCACACCACAGAAAGGCAGCAAGAGATTTCATCACCTTTGCTATGAATCAAGGCAGTCACAGTATTAACAGGTGGAGAAAGGAGCTCCAGATGACACAGTCTACTTAAATTTCCAAAAAATGTTTAACAAGGTCTCTCATCAAAACTCCCAAAGAAATTAAGCTGTCATGGGGTAAAAGGAGAAGTACTCACCTGATAAAAGACAGGAAACCAATGATAGGAATAAATGATCAATCATCATAAGGAAGGAAGGCCACTGGTGGAAGCCTTCAGAATGTGATCTTTCGATCTGGAAAAGGAGATGGATAATGGAGTAACAAAGTTTGTTTATGATTATTATTAAGAACAATAATGAAAAGGACCCGTTACAAGTGGAAAGACACTTCACAATTGTAGATGACTGCACAACAATCTATAGAGATTTCTCTGCTAATTTAATGCAAAGTGATGCATGTGGGGAAAAAAAAGAAATCTCAACTTTATGAACACAGTGATGAGCCATGATTATTCACAGATGAGATCTCAGAGTTATAACAGCTAATTGAAGAAAAACCTTAGCTCCGAGTTAAGTAAAAAAAGCAAAGCAAATATTAAGAATTATTAAGAAAAGAACGAAAAAAAATATTGTTACGCTACTGTCTGGCATACCCTTATACTCAATGTTGCATGCTGCCCTTATGATCTTGAGATATTCAAGGACAGCAAAGGTAAAGAAGAAGTTGAGAGATGATCAAAGGCAGAAAATGTTTTCTTTTTGAAGAACAACGAGGCAGGCTAGGATTCTTCAGCTTGAAAGACAGACATCTGATAGGAGATATGATACATGTCTATGAAAACGTGAATGACCTGTGAAGGTAAGCAAGGATCTACTGTTCACTGTGTTTTTCAATTAAAAAAAAATCAGAAGTCATCTAATAAAACAACAAACACCAGCTTCAAAGGAAAGAAAAAAAGATCATTCTTCACATAGCATGCATACACAACTGTGGAATTCCTTGCTGCAAGATTTGGCAGACAATAATGGCTTATATGGATTTTAAAATATCTGAAGAAAATTTTAGAAGAAAATTTATCAAAAAGCTCCTCTTTATGAAATACTGTCTTTCAAGAACCCCCTAAATTTTACATTGCCAGAGGCCATAGAAGTGTCGTAGGGAAGTATCACTACATGCTCACTTTATTCTTACAGTCTTCCCTAACCATCCGCTACTGGCCACTAACAAGGGCAGGGTACAGGACTCCATGGCTCTTTGACCTTCTAGTACAGTTATTCACATGTTCTCAGTTTTATGATACCCCTGCCTCCCTCAAAAACAACCCCCACCCTATAATTCTGAGTGCAAATGGTCTGATGATCCTTGAAATTCTTTGTACCTGCAACTGCTGCTGAATCATCAAGAGATAATTTTCCAGAAAGTACTTTAACAACAGCAACCAGAAGAGATATAGATAAGGAAAAAATATGGGCAATAATGGTAGGAAAACTCTCTCTTACTCATACTCAGTTAAACTCACCTCGCCTTTGCTACTTATGAATATGCAGTTGCACTTTAATATAGGTGGGCCAAAAATATGAATTTATTCTAAGAAAATTTAATGACTGTATTTTCAAGGCATTGCTAGCATAAAACCTAATGATCATTAGGTTTAATGTAACAATATTTAAATTGCCATTTTAATTATTTTACTGTGGATGAAAGTCCATCAGACACCACGAAGCTTATTATACACTTACTTATCTGTCACAAGCAACACTAGCAGCAGAAGCTGATGAAACTTGTCTGTAACTCAGAGGCTGGTGAAAACTATGATAGCAAGGAAACCATTGTCCATCTTCTCATCTCCAAATCTTCTATATTTGAGAGTTATTGTTTTGTTTGTTACTGCTTATTGATGCATTTAAGGCAGAATAGAACAAAAAGAAAATATTACTTCTACTGTCTACATTCTATATGTGTGTATGTGCATGTATATGTGTTTTTTATGTACATATATTTATTTATATATATATATATACACATACACACACATACTATATATATGTGTGTGTGTGACATGGAGAGAAAACATGTTTCATTAATATTAACAAGAGACAGTTTTCAACATGTCATAACTACCTTTCTAGATGACACTCCTAGAGAAACTTTAGACAGCCACTATGCGCAAATGAAGGTTGTCTTCTGGCCTTTAATTGTATCTTCTGAAAAAATAGTTCTTGCAAAAAAAGTCCTTTGTAGCTGAGGGCTCAGTCTGGCCTTCTTCCATACCAGTGCATTATTGAGATATAGGGGAAGAAACCTTCTCTCTTATTGCAAATCTTCATATACTCCAAGAATTACCATAGTTCCTACACTGTCAGCTACATTAGTTCATACCACTCTATTTTCCTCAGTAATGCATAGAACAGACCTGCTTTGGAAATGAATCAAGGATATTGTATAAATACTTCTGTGCAGAGATTTGCCTCTTTTGATACAGAGGTTGCCAGTTTGCAGAAGAAATATTTTAACAAACAACAGGATTCTGCCCAGGGAAACAGTTTTTTTTTCCATTTCTACATCTACCACAGAGTTCACGTATACTGCTGGCAATTCTTTTTAAAGAAAATAAAATAAGTATTGGCAATCATTACCTATACAGATTTGAATTACTGAGAACTAAACTTGAGGAAAAAGGTTCCTGAAATGCAAAAGTGTCAAGTATTTGCAGTGAGAACAAAAATCAAAAAGAGCCATATAATTTATAAGACTAAGAATTCAAAGCTACCTATCTCAAAACTAGAGAATATTTTTTACTTTCACCTTTGTTCTTGAGCTTCTCATTTGTAAAATACAGATTAAAAAAAAAAACACCCTGAGGATTTTTCTGATTAAATTAACTGTTTGTGAAGCACTCAGGCTCTTTTAGTGATGAGCACCATAGGAACGCCTGAAAAAATAATAATGTTGATAGCAGCCTCTGAGCAGAATACAGTAAACGGAACCTGTGGCCACCCATTGGGCAAGGAGGAACACTGAACAGTTACTTATGGATTGCATACTGGCTATTCTTTATATTCAGTAAAGCAAAAACATGAAAAAAGCAAATGATAGGTATTTAAAAGCTAACTCATAATACACATATAGTAAAAAAATTAAGCATGAACAACCTCAGTAATGGCATTTTCTAAGTTACCTTTGCAGCTTAAACAATGTTAGCCAATATTGTTTTAGAATACAATGGCAATTATCATGCGATAATGTCATCTAAATTTTTCTTAGAAGTTCAACTTTTCTTGTCTCATAAGGTGTAATAAACAACATCACAGGTACATTTTTCAAACTTGCCTAGTATAAGATTCTTCTGTAGAATTAGCATTCTGAGAAGATTGAGTTTATCTCAAATTCACTCTAAACCAGCTTGTTTCTTTGTTTTCTATGTAACAAACAAGGCTCTGTCAGATAATTATGTCCTAAAACCCAGAAGCTTCTATCAGACTGCCCAATAAACCTTCATAATCCTTTTGTGGCATATAGCAGAAAAAAAGAACTTTCAAAAAAGAAAACATTAAAAAAGCAAAATGGAAAGCCTAGACAGAAGCAGAGAGATTAAAAAAAAAAAAAAGTATATTTCCCTAAATTTCCAGTGCACAGGGTGAAAATGTGCCTGGACAATAAATTGAAAACATTTTTAAAAGTAGATTTAAAAATGTTTCTGGAATGATTCTTTCCTGATAGCACGTGAAGAGACACTTACCCACATTGCTTCACTGTCCCAGTTCCTTGCTGGGACTCTTTGGAGGGGAGCGTCCCCTTGTGGGACTCCTGCAAATTCTCGTGATTTATGGAGGCTGCACGATTGAAGTAAGACGTTCCAACAAAGTGTAACATGTTTGGCTTTCTGTAGTTCTTCTGATATCTATAGCAGAGGGGAAAAAAAAAAAAAGAGAGAGAGAAATAACATCAAATAACCTACCAACTCACATGTAGGTTTTTTTGTTCATTTGTTTGCTTGTTCGTTTTTTTAATACCTAATACTCTTAAACATTTGGATCATTTTCTAAAACTTTCAACTCTGAAAATCCTTTTGAGCCCTAAGTTCCACAGTCCTCACATTAAAAAGACAAAACACACCTTTTTTAAACACCAAGCACCTACTTTTCTTCACTTGGTATGTTATTAGTTGAAATATTTTAGTAGTTTAGTTCAGTAGTTCATGAGGGTATCTGTAAGCTAAAGGCACAGAAGGAGTACCAAATGAGAACCTCTTTCTTAGAGCTGATAAATGTGTATACACACACTGTAAATGATGCAAAAGAAATTTCACACTGGTTGGGAACTACCATATAGCTATCATCACTTCAGTGTAAAAAGTACGAAAGTAGTTAGCAAGGCTGGGCAAAGATGTAGAAGCACTCTCCATAAAAGGAAAGAAAACTAGTCTCAAACCCTTCAGCACAGGAAAAAGATGATTAATGAGAGACAGATGTTCATAAATAATGTGGAGAAAGTGAGTTGGAAATGATTACCCTATGATCCTTTGGATGCATGAACTAAGGAAGAACAAAATGTAATTGACAGATAACAGCTTTAAACACAAATGAAAAAAACACCTTACACAGCATGTAATTAAGTTGTGGGAGTCATAGCCACAGGATGCTTTTAAAGCCTCAACCAAATTTTATTATTTTCAACCAAAAATAATAAAATAAGAAATAGTTCAGACTAATTTACAGAAAATATTTATAAAAGCCATTGAGAGGCATGATGGCCCAGATACAACCACTATCTCTAAATGTTCCTAAACCACTGTCAAGGAAAGAATAATTCAAAACACTCCCCATTCTTTTTTTTTTTTTTCTCTCTCACTGTTATTGGAAAGAGGGTCGTGGTTTAGATAAATCTTTGATCTCACCAAAGACATAGGATATTAAGTTTCTATGCAGAAAGACTACAAGAGCTCAAATGGCACAGACTGGGGAGTCATACACAGGTTTTTTGAACCACCCTTCAACAGTACATTTATTCAAGCTGTTTTAAGCTCTTCCAAGGCAAAGCTAATGGTTTGGGGCCCTTTCCTGAGGCACAGCCAAGCACAAGTTTGATTGTCTGGCTCATCGCTCACTTCCAATGAGGAAGCACATTTTTAACTTCCTATATTAAGTTTTAACTCTTTTCTTGACAATTTATTGGCTTCTTCACAGCGAAGCTGGAGTGTCCTGGCATAAAAAGGTCATCCGCCTGCAGTTATATCAGAAACCAAACAACCAGGTAGAGAACTTCCTCCCCCTCACACAAGCCGTTTGACGTTTCCTTTATATGAAGATAGTGGAATCCTGGTGGGGAAAGAGGGAAGGGAAGGTCCTCACAAAAGTCAGTTTGGAGGAAAGATTCATGACCAGTAATTTTAGCAAGGTGATGAACAGGAGATCACCTCTGTGATTTTTTAGCACCCATTAATTTAATCTCATTAAGTAGAGCAAAAGAACAGATGTGAAGACTTAATACACTATTTCTTCTGCAAACTAACTCAAAAGCTTTTTTTTCTTTTTTTTATCCCCAGACTAACCATATTCTTTAATAGCAGTAACAATTAGATGTCTGAGGCATTTCTCTGTCTGAAGTTTCTTTGCCAGTTTGCAAAAGAACAAAAGTTAGATCCATCAATGTAAAGGTAATAGAACAACCTCCAAAGATATTGCTCTTACCAGTATGTATGCTTAAACTGGAAACGTTTTTAACTTCACAGTAACTGACAGGAGAAGTGCCGTAGTCCTGTCCCATTGGCTGATTGCCTACTAGCACTCCTTGGTAGCCAGGTTGTTCCCATAGAGCTCCCTTTGGCATTTCAGAGTCATCAGCCCTACAATTACGGAGTAAAAATACAGAATTGCTGGGTAATATATTCATGAATATATTCATATTAGGTATCACTATGATCTGGTTAACTGTCCAGTAACTATAGATATAAAATCTATGCAAGAGATCCATCTGTTCAGATTCAAAATATAGATGGAACCCAGGAGGACAGAAGAGGAATCCCAATGTTACAAGTATTAGAAAATACGTAATTTGTGGCTAGAGACCAGTACAAATAAAGGACAATTGGGCCAGCTCCTACAGGTGAACGAGGTCCAGAGTGAAGTTGGAAGTCCTTTTGCCTGTAAAAACAAGGGGAGGGTTAGTCTTCGTAAACTTAAATCCATTTGAACCTCTTATTGCTCTAATGAAAAGCAAGGCAAGAAAACATAGATATAAAGATGAATTTTAGGGACAACTCCCAAAGAATTCACTGTAGTCACTCCTGGATTCCTATAACTTTGCACTGAAGCCAGTGTGGTACCTGGTATTACAGAGAATTGAAATATAACTTGGGACAAATAAGTAAGACCATGAACTGTTGTTGTCATTTTATTCACAGATACGTCCTAACTTACACCATAGGGATTTCCCATATTCTTAAGGGCTGCCAGAATAAGATCAGATTTCTAATGTGAAATTACTCACATAACTGCTGTAGCTGAGTGCATCTGGTCCAGGATATAACATAGTTCATGCAGGTATAAAACATGCTCGAAAATCGAAAGGGTTCATTTTAGTAAGAAAACAAGCAAACAAACCTCAAAGTATCTGCTTTCAGACTTCAAAATAAATCTTTGTATGGTTCAACACTACCAGCCTGATTGATTATTCTTCATTCCAAAATGATGCTAGTTTTTTCAGTATCAACTACAGCATGTATTACAAGAAAGGCCTATCTCTTTCTCAAGCATGCCTCAACATTATCATTATAAATGGCAATAAACTTTGTTGAAGATGCCTTTGTCAGTAACTTTTAAGACCCATAACGGAAGAGGAGAGGAAACCTTCCTCAAAGTTGATTGTAAGAAAAAATAAATCAATCCACAGAACAAACAACAAAATACATAGTCTGAATAATTAAACTTCAGCTTTGTAGCTATTTGTCATTGCTGCCCATTTCAATGAAAATGAAAGGTATCTATGATGACACCCATTAATTTAATTAATACAAGTATAAACAATACTAATCAACATTTTAATGAGCAGATACTATCCATGTATAAACCCACTGAAAATAACTCCTCTTAGTCACTATCAGTTATCCATAAATTTTAAAGTCATTTAATGCACAAACAATAGCTTTACGTAAGCTATTAAAGAAAAAGCAATTCATGTTTAAAAGGAAAATGTCAGGTAGGGACAGGCAGCACTTCAGTTTTTGCCTAGCACCAAAACACTACGAAATTAAAATCAATTCATGCTGCAACTAGAGTTCAAATACAATTCATAAATAAAAATCATTCTTATTTATAAAATGGCAGAAGCTGACTAGTGAGTCCCACTGATTCTAGACCACTGCTATTACAGTACAGAGTATTAAAATAGTATAACAATAGGGTCAGTCACGCTTTGTAACTGGCAAAGGCTGCAGGTGTTTCCTCCTATCATCAGTTTGATTTTCTCTTTCTTCCATGCTAGCAGTGGATGAACCTCAAATTGTTGCGAGGTTCAGTTCAGCTCTGTTAAGCACAAAGGAGGCTGGATGATTAAATTCACAGCCTGCTTGCAAGTTTTTAGGCCCTAATCCCTCTTGGATTCCCTCTTTGGAATTCCACAGCTGTAGGTAAAGAAAGCAGAGCCCTAAGTCTCATAATCAAGTTCGAAATATCGTAAGACATGACTTTCATGTAATTTCAGCAGTATCCAATTTGAGTTAATCAGAAACGCTATCAGGACCATTTACTTCATGAGTTTTGAGTTTTACATCTCCTTCATAAGTATAGTTGGTTTTTGTCATTCACAATCAAGGAAGTCTGAGAGCACAGACAAGGATAAAAACACATAAATAAATAAAACCTTCCTAATAAAATATTTTGTACCTGAGAAACAAGTACGTACAAGATAAAAATCAATGTGTTTATTCGTTGTGAAAGTCTAACATTCCCTCATTTGTTCCTCAGTGCAGAAGAACTGTCACAGAACTATAAAAAGGAAAACAGTAGGCTGTGGATTTTTTCATTCTCTTCTTAAATGTAGATGATCATAAGCCAATCTGTGTTCAGGACATGAAGGGGACTGAGTGTGAAAAGAAGCTGTAACAGACTCTACTACTAAATCCTGGTGTAATTACAAAGGGAAGCAGCATTCATTTATTTTAATGGCACCTACCCCAGATGAATGAGCAGAAAAACAGGATTAGGCAAAAGACAGTAGAACTTGGAAGTCTGTGACCCTGCCCTTGTTCATAAAAGCAAACAACCTATTTTTACTTATTATTCTCAGAAAAGTGATTAAGATTGAAGATCACCTATACCTCTGCCTGGCATGACTGTATTTCAGCAAAACATTATTCCCAGTGATTCAAAATTTCTTTGAGAATAGGATGCATATGTGAATGTCACAACAAATTTATTAATGTGTTTCAACATATTTGCTTAAAAGTTGCTGTTACCCCAACAAGAAGACAGGTTAGAACAAGAAGTAGCAATGGCGAGAATTATACAAAAATGGCTCATTTTGTGTTCTTCTTCGTTACGGTTCTTCATAGAGTTTAAACATCTTGAAACTATCACCTAGGCCACTAAGCAGAGACTCAAAATACAACTGTCTACAGTATATTTTTTGTGCCAAAATGGTTTTATATTTCAGTGAGAAGCTCTGTATTTCTAACATCTGTGGAAGACATCATCTGCTTTGCTGAATATGCAAAGATCATCATATTTTAGTTATATTTTCTTGAGTATACCTAAACAGAAAACTGAGATGCTAAATTTGAAGGTTACTAACAGTGGTCCACTATCTGTTTGTAATTCCTTGAAAACAAAAATATCTTGGCATTCAGCAAACAACAATGCTATTTTTACAACATAAAAAAGAAAGTTGATTAAATGTTAATTGTTATGATATTGTCAAGAACTTGTATAAACTTGAACTCCAACTCCCATGTTAACTGCACGATATTCTAACAAAACACATTTTAAAAGTGTTCAAGAGTCTAATAAATTATTTCAGAATTACTAGCATATATCATAACATTCCCAGTACACTCGAATATCATCTCTCTCTTATTGAAGCATAGATAGTTCGTATTTCAGCATACCATTAAAGGTATCAATTTTGCAAATATGATGAAGCAGCTGTAAAACTGTAAAATTTTGTGAGGACACAAGACAGATACATACTATTACAGCACTAAGAGGGTATTAGGAAATGGCTCAGGTATTTGGAACTAGAACACTTGAAATAAATAGTTTCTCCAGAAAAAAAATCATTTTATGAATGCAATATTAACCAGAATACCATCCAAATTTTAAATGAGCAACACCTAATCATAACATTTTACTTCAGTGTTGTTTCAGATGAGAGAAAAAATGATTTATATTAAGCTAAAAAAAATGTGTATATCCTTTTATCTAGGCAGCATTATAGGTTTTATTAGCTTAGTGAGTGTTTGCTCTGATATAAAAAAATCAGGACATGGTGAAAAATCTCTAAACTTTTTAAGTAAATCGATATGACAACTGATTCAACTGAGCCAAGAAAAGAAGTAAAATTGCAACATAATCTAATATTATACTAGGAATCCAACAGACTTTTTTTTTTTTTTTTTTTTTTTTTTTTTTTTTTTTTTTTTTACAATGGGCTTCAAATCCTCCTGTTTTAATTTGTGGGTCTTTCCTCCTCCCTCTCTAGATCTATTTTTTTAGATGGTCAGTGACATTTCAAGCAGATGCATATTAAGCAACAATGCTGCCAAACTGCTTTCACCTTAATAGTTTGGGCTCGATCACACAATGAGGGCATTAATTTATTCCACATGAATGATTACATTGTTCGAATAATAGTTCTTTCAACTGTACTATTTTAAGTCTTATTTAAAGCATACTCAAGTACATGTCCTATAGTAGCATTATCAATATAATTCATAAAATAACATACTAGGGAAGAATTAGAAAAAGGACAAATTTGATATGTTTGCTGAATAATTTTGTGCACTAATGAAACAACTATAAGAATTCTCCTACAGAAACCGCCCCTTTTTTTTCTGAGTTCATATTAAAATAGTATTATCCATATAACAAAAGTTCTCTGCATTTCTCAATAAAATTGTATTCAAGTATTTTCAATTTATTTTACACAGATTGAAAGTAAGGTGACAATTTGAAACCCTCTTTGGTAACTTTTCTGGGATCAAGTCTCAGAACTGTCTTAGTTCATCTTCAGCTGGATACAGCATCCTGCTCAGGTCCTTTTGAGATGTGCCTGATCAGTCTGCTGCCCTGATGCTATGACTATTCTAGCAGTTCCATGAAGGACCACTTGGAAGGATCACCTAATGTAAATTCTGAAGGAGAGTAAGTGCACTTCAGGGAAGCTATTTTGGGTTTAAACAGGAAAAAATGAAAACTGATCTTGGCATGCTCCTTCCAGGTAAACAGCTGAGAGTCTTCCATTAAATATACCTTTTGTAAAACACCAAGTAACAGACAAAAATTAGCCAGCAGTTTTCTTTACTTCCTTTAGCCCTTTGAAAAGGCATTTCACACCTTACTGCTCCTGATGTCATACCGTATAGATTTCTCCTTACTTTTCTTGATAAGTAGTTATCTCAGATCATAAGTGAACTTGCTTCTTTTTCTTTATTGGCAATGTGCGAGAATTTGCACTATAAAGTGAATGGCATCACTTTATGAGGGAGAAGCTTGTCTCTATTACAGTCATATCAACATCTGAATTCCAACTTTCTCAAACACCCGCTGCTATGCAACCTGTCTTGTACAAGGTTTGACTGTCTTTAAACTATTTTCTTTTTCACCTGGCCATTTACTGGATTTTGGCCAAGAACTGAACAGACATGATCAAATGCCGGAGGAATCTACTAAAGCACAGTGCTAGCATAGAGCAAAATTGGCACATGTGGCATAGCACAAACTGCTAGTTCCAGACTTATTTTTGGCAAACCATAATACTCTTTTGGAAGGGTTTTGATTAATTTGTGATTAAGCACAATGCCACCCAAACAGATGGACAAGAAATGTAGGTGACCAGAAGCCATACGTGCACATCTGTCATTGGGTTGGGTTTGGTGGGTTTTTTTGGTTTGGGGTTTTTTTGGAGTAGCAATTGCAGCCAGGAATGTATCAATGAGATTACTATTACTAAAACATAAAATGTATATCCTAACATACTGTACTCTAAGCAGGTTTTCTTTTTTAAAAAAAAGGTAAAACAAACAAATACATTGGTGCCAATTGATGTGTTTGGGATAAGTGCCTGTTTTGTTTAATACAGAAAAATACCCATTTTTCCTGACTGTTCTTTTGCTTTTTTTAAGTGAGTAAAAAGCCACTGATCACTCTTGATACATGCACATCATGAACAAGCATGAAAAATAGCTAACACTGCAATTAAACTCACCTCTAGGTTAAATACGGCTAATCTCTGTTCTTATAACTGTATTTTCCCTACCCTAGTGAACATTATTAGTCTCCTGTAGAATATGAGACAAATCAGACACGGTATATATTGGTGCTCAAACAATAAATGGACACAAGTAATAAATTATGACCACAACAAATGAAATAAACACAGAAAAAAAAGAAATCATTCCAATACCCCTAACAAAAAAAACAGATATTTGCATGGAAAGACATTTAGGAACAACTTCACACAAATATCAGAAGTGCGCTTCCTTGAAACAAAGCAAAAATCAGTTCAAGAGGTAGCATGTTACACACATGGGATTAAACTGTGCTACAAGACTGCCCCTTTGGATGGAAGCGCTGCAGGTCTCTATATTTGCAACTTGTCAATTGTCTTTTAAGCTTCCTGTATTTACGACATAAAAATGTCTGTCTAAAGACAAAAATCTTACACATTTTTCTCGAAACTACATGAACCTATCCTTTCTGCGCTTCACAACTATGAGACAAAACCTGGGAGCTCCAAACTGAAATCTGTACAGCCACAGCCAGGCAGCGCTGAGCTCAAGCTAACCCACCTCACCTCTTACTTTTGTTCTAACTTTCTTTTCCAGCTCCATCTCACCTCTGGCTGACTGAGATGTGGTGAGCACAAAATCAGGTCTGTCAGCAAAATTCCTGGGTGACAGATCAACAGGGAAATGGCCACTAACCCGCTCTGCACTTCTGCGCTACTCTGCACTTTTGTACCAATAGATACATCCTAATATTCTTTGATTCCAGGGATGGAAGTCCAACTATAGTTACCTTCCAACTGTTCAAGTCTCCGATGTAAGCTTCATCAGCCCCACCCTTGTTTTCACACCTTGCAGCTTTTCCAGTTGGGAGCAACATGTCGGCTGAGAAGGACAGAGCAGTGCTTAGCTATTTAAGGCTAGAAATAATGGATGGTTGCTGTGTAGTGGCTGTGTTCCTTTTAAATGTGGCAAGTTAGCCTTGTGCATGTGCCTGTTCACGCATACATTTTACAGAGACTATAACAACTATGGTGACAATCTGCAGCTCTCTTTAGTATCTCTTCTGGGATCAAGTCTCTGAATTGTCTTAGGTTATTTTCAGCTGGCAAGAGCATCCTGCTGAAAGAATGAGACAGTCCTGAGCAGTCATACCTTTTCAGCTTTCTCAGATTGTTATAGATTGCTTTTGTTGTTAACTTTCTCAGCTTTCTTGCTTGCCTTTGGAAAATGCCTAGCTCTTAATTTGACCAAGCAGCCTCTTCAAAATTCACCAAATAGCAATTCAAGCACCTTAAAAACATCTCTGTAAAGCTTTAAATAAAGCATTAATAGCCTGCTTAAACTTGGTAGTAATGTGACAAACCAAAACCAGGCAGATGATGAGCATTAACATTTGATTAACTGCTAAGACTGTCTGAAATTCTGATACTTACCCTTTCTACTTTATTTCCACATACAGTCATCTCTGGCTACAAAATCACTTACAATTTGGATTTAGTTAACTGCCTGTTAACAGTGCAATTAGATGAACAGAAGAAGCTAGCAAATATGAATGATTTTTTTGCACTAAACAAGTTATCAGGCAGTTGTAACTGACTGGTGATGAACACAATCGTTTCAATACCTTCTTTGTCATATCTGTTTGAAGGCAGAGCACTGCCACTACACATAAATAATTGGACCCAGAATGTCTGTGCTCCTTAAGTTGGTGGATGAGAGCACATAGCTCCAGATCCTATTTGTAATCAAAATATTCTCTTAAATATGTCAGAACAGCTTTTACTTAAACTCTGCTACTATCCAAGAGCACAAAATCGGTCTGCAAACTTATAAGGGTATACTCTCGCTTGGATTTTCAATGAAGCCTAGCTTCTGCTCCTCTTTTGCCTTCACTGCTGCCTCCTCCCTCAACACTCCTGCTTCTAGACTCAAGATGGCCAGACACGGGTGGAAACTAGAACTAGGGAAGACAATACAAATGAGTTTCTTTTTTTTTAAAACACAGACCCCATAACTTGAAGTACATTATGGTGCAATACCATTGCACAACTGGAGGTGTAAATGCTTTTTGTGCTAAATGAGTTCCAATGAGTTTACAGGGACGTTAACCTTTCAGGAGAATGACAGTGATAATGAACATTGGCAAGATGTCATTTTAAACATCTTTCTACGTTATCAAGAGAAAAAGGCAAAGTACTGAATTAGTTGACGTGCAGCCTTTTAAATGCACAGGCAGAACAAGCAAGAAGCCTGAAACATACCACAAGTATTTATTTATTTATTTATTTACATGAAGGTGTTGAAAGGTTGTGCTGGCTAGTTTACAGCAACAGCTAAATGATACAGCTGAGCCAATTTAGTAGCTTGCTGACACTAAAACAGGGGATTTATTCCTCATAAGGTTTTCCCTTGCTTCTCCTTCTCCTGCATGATGCTGCCACCTCTTTCATACCAAACCCAGCAACTAACTGTTGAGTAATTTACCAAAAGTTTTGTCAATTCATCTCAGCAACCCAGCAGAAAACTATTCATTTCCTTTATTAAATTACTTTGCTTTTAATTGAATTGGCACAGAAAAAGATCAGAGGACCACAAGAGCTAGTGCAAAGGAAGCAACAGAAGCACATCCAGGGAAAGGGAAAGATGTTTGGTAGCAGCAAGCTAATATCCAAGAACAGTAGTACTAAGATTGGCCTGATGAACTTGGGATATGACTTAGCAGTTCTACATAAGATGTAATGCACAGATATCTAGCGTACGTTTGAGATAAGTATACTAGCCAAAATGTTATTCAACTGGAGGAAAAGATGGGTTCTTAAAATGGATGATGATTTTGATGTCTGTTTCTCATCATTTTGAGCATTTCATCTCTATCTCTAAATGTAGATAGGACAAGAGTTCGCAGGAAGTGTTTAAGCATGAAGAAACCAGATGAATTGGAAGGACTGAGAAGGAGGCACCTGTGATTAGAATGCGTAGCCCAGGGCCTGCCAAGCTGAGGTCAGGCACATTTTTGGATGATTAGGCGCTCTGTGTCAAAAGACAGTCGCAGACCTCCAGTAAGCTTGGCAGGAAAAAAATCTCATTTTCTTATATAGAAAAGAAGTAACACACGTTAGCTCCAGACACAAATCTTTAAATACTGCTTAATGCATAACTATACTGTTCTTAAATTCTTTTTTTAAATATATGTATATGTGTGTATGTACATACATATATATACACACACACGGAAGTCAACAGCTCTTTCGGATATAATATTCATGCCTTATGTGTTCATGGCTCAATTCTCTTAGAGGAATACTCACTTTTTCTAGGATAATACCTTTTCCTCTCTACTGACGGCAGGTCTTCACTAAGCCACAGCAATTCTTTCTATCCAGTGTAGATTCAAGAACAACCATAAGATTATTACATGAAGAACGACCTTCAGTTTCTCACTTAAATCCAGTAGCAGCATCTAAATATTTCCTTGAAGCATTGATCTTAGCATGAACAATAAATATATCTACTTACAAAGCCCAAAATAGCTTTGATTTTTCATCTAATTGATATACATTAGTTGAGTGAGAATTAATTTTAATTTCCCTTTTAAATACATGCAATCTTTTTAGCAATTTGAGATTCCAGTTTAGTTTCTAGAACCTTAATTACTTGAAGTTAAGTGTGCCAGAGTGTATCCTTATCAGACTGTTCTTTGAAACCATATCTAAAGACTTAGGAAGTGATTCTGCTTCCCCTTATATTAGTCTATATCAGCATTAATTCCACTGAATTTAATGCAAAAACAGCAGTATAAAACTGTTGCAAGGGAAGCCAGCCCATTTGAATTCTTTGTTCCCTGAGCATCCTTCTTGTGAATGGTTTCCTGAATTTTGTCCTTCACCAAGATTTTTATAATTGTACAAAGTGATTTCTAGAACTTCAGGAAAAAAAAGATGCATAAGTTTGATTCAGCAACCAGTGGCAGTCTGAAGATCTCTGTTTACTCATAACTCATTTCAATGTGTGCACAACTTTCCGACCAAAAGACAAGATAAATAAGAAAAAAGGTGTAACAGAAACAAAGTGAAGTATTTAAAATAAGTAGCAAGTTGGATTTTTGGGCCCCATTTAGACAGACAAAGATGTTAAAACCAAGCACCATATCCAGTCCATATTTAGTTTTCCTATGGTATTGCAGTTTGAAGAAGACGGCAAATTTATTCAAATATTTGTCTGTCTGAATAAATACATATAGATAATTTATACTAGAAGAATATACATATCTACATACAACCCTCTCAAGAGTCAGAACGCTGTTCTGTACTTTTGAAGATGATATTACATAATAGTTTAATAACGTCTAAACAGAAGAAAATTGACCTACTGTTCATTTGAACAAGGGCTCAGTTTTCAGCCCAGCAAAAGCCACAGAAAAACACATACTTGCATGTTGTAACTGTGAATGATGTTTAACTGAAGCAGCTAGACAAGCAAGCTAAAATGCCAGAACTCGACTAAAAAAATGGAGTTTTCATGGGTATTATTTTAAGCTAGGTTGATCATTTTGACAATAGTTTGGTTCGGAAGTGGATTCCATATATATTAGCCCATTTAATACACGTGGAGGAAAAGACTGTCAGAATAAAATGCGTAGAAATGCTAACTGGAGTGTCCAACTAGTGAAAGCCTTGTGCTATCAACTACCAGTTCTCACTGAGCAAATACAATGCCTCTCAAATGCTTGTCCTTTGCAAAAATACCTCTAGGGGGGAAATGAAGATATAGCAATTACAGGAATAGCTTGATTATCAATGTAAGTTTGAAATGAGGAAAAAAAAATCATTTTTCACTTCAGAGTGAGGGTATAAATGTGATAGTCCCAACACAAATGAAGGAGTTCTCTGTACTTTTCTTCATCACAGCAGACATTCATTTTAGAGTTAAGGCCATAATTTCATCTCTCTTCCTGCCTCCTCCCTACAACTCTCTACGTTGGCTAGTGGAGAAGGGCCAAGCTCACATGATTGATTAGCCTGTCACATGTTCATGGAGTAATTCCAGTTAACATTCTACACGATATAGGAATACAGATATCCTAAGGCAGTTCTGCACCAAATCTGTCACAATGAGATAAATGTATTGCTACTGCTTCAAGGGCTTATATATATTCCATGGTACCTGAATGATTAATACCAGTTGATTAGCTAGCACACAGCACTAAGTAAAATGTGGAAGAAAAAGTAGGCTAACTTAGTATCTTTCTTACAATCATCTCAGCATTTCTTTAAAATTAGGTGCATTCGTTATCTTCTACTACAGTTTCTACATCTATCTGTAGAATCCCTACTATCCCTTCTCCATCTGAAATACATTTCATGTAGCTTACAAATGTCAAAATACTACTATGTTGGGGTGGGAAGACTACAGTTTCCTTAATATTATTTTCGGATTAATATTTTAGATCAAAAATCAGACATCCCCTCTCTCAATCCCCAAGCACTATCAGGTAGCTCACAATCACCTTAAAGCTCTTTCCAGCTCTTCTTTATGTTCTACCAACCAGTAGAAATATGAAACGTGAAGCCAGGCCAAACACTATCTTTTCTTCCTCTGTGTGCTATACTTCTCCATTTCTCATCTCTTTCATGTATCTTCCAAAACTTGTAGGAAAGTGATACTTTGGGTTGACTGTCCATGTGCAAAATGGCCTGACGTGCATTGTAGGATGTCTCCGTTGTATTGCACCTCTATTGCTAACTTACATTTATTAGGCTATGTGACATCTAAACAAGTGCCAAAGTCCTCCCACTTGCAGCAGGCATTTATGTAAGAGAAAAGGCTGCCCAAAGCCAATGTTACTGTTTCTACAAGGCTATGTAATATATAGTATGCTTGCCTAAGCTTACGTTTGGTGGGCTACCCACAGTAGCAAGCTGTGGCAAATTACACATAAAAATTTTCACCAATTTTTTTAGCCAGTGAGAGTGACCATCTTCTCACCAAGTTTCATCAGTAAAATCTGGAACTTTTTTTAATGAGCTCCCCACATCACATATTTCTATCACAAGATAAATTTCTCTATCAGTCCATTTGTAATTTTCATGTTTGGTGTTCCCTTTCACGTTCATGCTTTCTTTCACATTCACGTTTCCTTAGAACCTGTCCTTTCACCTAAGTCCTTACCTTTTATGGAATCCTTCATGCCCATAAGACATTTTTGGGTACTGTATGACAAGTAATTGCATACAAGTTAGAAGTTAAATATAATAAAATACAGGTATTACTATTTTATAAAATATTTGAAAACACTTTAAAGAAAAAAAAAATCTATTCAGTTTTCATATACTGATATAGTTTTCATGATAGCCCTCAAATTAGACTTGCATATCCCAATAAATACTACGATGTTATCATGGGTATATAAAAATATCTTACCATAAGTTCATGCAAAAATACTTCATCAACTTCATTTTTGCTTGTACCGTGTACTTTTCCAAAGTTCTGAGTGACCATATGGGTAAGCAATTTAACCACAGACTTCTAGGAGTTTGCATACTTAAGTGAACTACTAATTATTATTAATATTTGTTCTAATGAATTTGTAATGACTTATTCACAATCATGCAGCAACTACTTCTGAAAATCGCTTCAGTCCATTGAGAATACCACCTCTACTCTAGTTATTATCTATACCATGGGTGCTATTAAATCACATATAACATTGTTGGCATCTTTAATAGAATTACAGACTCTCACTATTCATTGCAAATGATCTGCCTTTTTATTTTAGATGTATAATTTCTTTCCTTAATAACTTACCTACAAATTAAAATAGTATTTTTGAAGAACAACAATGAAACACACTCTGCAAGCATCTTTGCTAAAGATTAGTATTTTGTAGTTTTCCATACTAATATATAGCTTTCACTGTTTTGGAGGAAATATGATAAATTTACTCGAGCAAAACAATTTATATTAAAGATGATTCTGTATTGCGATCTACAAAATGTGGATTCTAAGTGAATTCTTTAGTCATGACCAAAACGATCCTATATAACTGAGGATACTATGCAAAGAACGGCAAGATCCATATGTGAAAAATGCAATAAACAAGCTAGTATTACTACCGAATTTTTTTCATTCTTATTGAGCAAACAATTTACTCTCCCAGTGCCGAAGATTTGACTTTTCATTTTCAGGATACTCAAAACTCCAATTAAGTGGAGTTTGGAAATGGCAGGGAAGAAATGCAGAGCACTGTTCTTACTGGGTTTACTGAAATCTAAGATCCTTTCTAGAATAGGCCATGCAAAACTTGAGTGCAAGTATCTAAGACATTTTATGAACTTTGAAATATGTCTTCATACTTTAAAATACTTGCCTTTTTAACAATATTAATTCTTGATATATGCGAACAAACATTAATTTTTAATATTAGCATCGAAATTTTAGCTTAATGTTTACAAAATGTTCCAGACTGCTAATTTACAGGGTGCAGCGCGTATTGAAAATCATCAAGCAAATAATGTCAATGAAACATTTATGCAGACTGCAACCTCTCCTGTTGCAGAAACCTGGAAAAGTGCTTAGCTATGAAGGAATTGAGCGTCACTTAAAAGAAAAAAAAAGAGATTATTTGGGTTTGTAACATTAGTTGTACACATGCATAAGTTGTATGCTTGAAGAATGTTGAAAGAAGGGAAGAATGAAGAAAAAAAGAAATACTAAATCTCCAAGCTGCAGCCAGAAATATCAGTGAATCCAAAGAGGACTTTTACCTTGAGGACTCAAATCCTTTGGAAAAATGTCTTCAATAGTTCTACTGTTTGCAGAAATTTCCTGTTTTAATTTCTAAGGCCAAAAGGAACAAGGGCTTATGCAGTAGGTGGAAAGTAGAAAGTCGAAATTGATGAGACATAAGACTGTAAAATTTTCATAAGCACAATACTGACATAGACCTACAAGGTCATAAAATCTCAGTTTGGTGGTGGGGGGGAGGGGGGGAATAATAGTTTCCCACAAGGTTTTCTTCTCTCTTTTTTTTTTTTTTTTTAATTGATGGCTATTTGAAACTGCTCAAAGATTCTTACTGTTAGTATAAGTTCCAGTCAAAAATAATTAATAGGAAGAACACAGATGAATTACACAGCCTGGCAAAACAAATACAATCCATTAAATAGGCAAAAGGCAAACTATCTCACTCATTAATCAATCTGAAATATATTTATCTAACCATAGCATACATCTGCATACAGTTTTTTATGTTTGTTGGATAATAGGGATTATTTCAAACTATTCTTCACATTGCAGAAAAATGTATTTCTGCTGTATTTATTTAGCAATATTTTCTTTTTATTATAACATTACAATAAATGTACTGTGTATACAAAAGATACTAGGGCTGTATATTAAAATGACATTTTTATAGCTTTTTATTAATATTAAAATAGTTTAATGGTCATTGATATATTAATAAGATATATAGATCTTCTTCCTAATGGTTATTGTAATATTAATAAGAAATATACAACATTTCAGTAATGGTTACTGCATTTTAGTATGATATATAGAATACATTTATAAGATGTAAGAGTATTAAATACTTTCCTGACTACAGAACAAGTTGTTACAAGGCAAATTGTAAGGCACAGTGGAAAGATGTCAGTGAATATACTGAATATATATACTGAATATAATATGGGATAGCAATACAGCATCCTTACAGATGCTGAAGAAATATTTGTATTACAATATACCTTAGGCTATTAATTTTAAAATAATTTCATTTTAAAAAATCCTTGTTTTACTTATAATAAAAAATAATATACTGTAATATTTTGTCCAGTCTCAAATGAGGCACTTACTTCTTTTCTATGAAGAAGTAATATGATAAGTTCTGAGAAAAATGAGCAGATATTTGAAAACAAGACTCATGGAGAATAATGAATGAGGAGAAAGTAAAAGCAACCAAAATAATTAGCCCAGAAATTCTAGTTTTTAGTCAAAATGACCTAGAATTAAAATGTTGAAAAGCATTTCCCAATTATCTGAAGTCTATTTATTAGAGTTCAAGAATATTCAGCCTCCAGCTTTCCAAGAATGAAGCAAGTGACAAAGATTATGTTTAATAAACAACTGCAGTCAAAGTAATTCTTTAATATCATGTTATCTGTACTGTGGCAGCTTTTAAAGGCTCCTACCAGATCCACAGTCTACACTATAGAACCGATCAGTTAAACAGTTATGAAAAAGAGATCATAGATAGAAAAAGTTACAAAATAGGTAAGACTGAAATCCTTAAACAAATCAGTGTTTCTCAAGCTGCTTCCTCGCTGCTGCTTTATATTAGATTTGTCTGCCCAAAAGGCCCAAGTAACAAGGCTCACAAATCGACAACAGCAAAATGTGACAGAAAGGACATAAAAGGCTTCGCACAGCTTTAATTTCAGAGCCTCATTTTTCAGAGCAAAAGATGTTCACACCAACTTTGATGCCTAAATTAGCAATGTCTTCTCCCGAAGACAGCTTAGAACTCTTGTTTTGGTTCCTCCACCTTGAAACACGCAGCTCGAGGATAACACGAGCCCTTTCATTTGACAGGCCACAGCTTCATTTATTTCTGTATCATGTAACCAAATGATCAGCGTCCAACTCAAAGGTATAGCACACCACTTACACCCTCCAGGCAGAACTCCCAAAATAGGGGACATAATCTGCAAGGTCTCCTTCACCTTTCTCAGTGCTCACAGGTTCCCAGAGTTCAGGCTCTGCCAGCTGGCACGATGAGAGACTGAAAACCCCAAGCAGCCCTGCACCAACACTGCCCTCCCCAGAAGAATTCCTTCTGCAATATTACATTGTAAAAACGGGCAATATTGCCAAACTATATGGCAATATAGTGCCATATAGCACAAGATTCTCTCTGCTGGCTGTATTCTTCCTGAGTGGATGGACAGAAACTTGTTTCCTATGGCTCAGCAGGCAAATGGATGGGTGACTGGCGAATGCATATCTATAAGCCTTCCTCCTGCTGAGCAATCAGTTTTCCCACACAGTACACTCCACATGCTACGCAGAAGAAAGAACAGAGGTAATCATTCCCCTAAGGATAGCACACATCCTGTACCTGGGCTGGCCAAAGCACTGACTTGATATTCAAGACATAGTCAGCTGTTTAAAGTCATCCTCTAAAGGAATCCTTCCTTTCAATTTAGAAGACCAGCTTGCTGATGGAAGTACATTTATTCCCATTACATATATTTAACAAATGGAAAAGAAGGATAGATAGAAATGAAATGACTTGAAAACTAACACAGAACCATCAGAGCGGGAATAAAATTGAGATATCCAGAACTCCACCCCAGTATCTTATTCATAAGAGTATGCCATCTTCACCAGCATATATTTGGAATAGTTTGAATTCACCCTAACAATGAGCTAACTATATAACCAGTAAAAACACAAGAAATCTAAGTTTTTTCCTCTTTAGTTTTTTGTTGTTGCTGTTGTTCGTTTCACTTCATAATGATATCCATACAGTATTTTTCTTCCCTCTGTGCTAGCCTTTGTTTAAGTAAACACAGAAATACAGTATGGAATTATATACAAAACAAACATGCTACAGAAATACCTAAGTTCTGTCAGATCTCTACCTCCCACTCAGAGAGGCTAACTAGGTGAGACTGGACCACACTAGTATGATTTATTATACTTTACTGTCATAGCCACAAGAGATAACGCTCCACCACCTGCGAGTCTTCAGCAGTCCCTCCTACGACGCTGCAATATAAAAGAGCAGGCACGAACCTCAGATCTTCTGCACTGAACAACCAAAATTCAACCAATTGTGTCACACTGCACTTAACAATGCAGGTATTTTTCATATTGTTTTGATCTCTCTTGATGAGATTTATTAAAGGTATTGCACAGCTTTATTACCTGGTGGATAATAAAGCAACTACATGGAATGATCTCAGTGATGTTTTCAGTCCTACGTTCTTTTGTCACTTTTTGAAGTCTCAGATAATTTCTTTTATTTGCCTCTTCCTATTTTTCTTGCAAACAGCACTTCGGGGTTACATATATTTTTGGCTTAAAGTATTAAGTAGTTAAACTAACATGATCTGAGATCTAATTACTCATTCTTTTTATTAAAAATAAATAATCAGAAACAAAATCTCCTAAATATAACCAAATTACTGTTAAGTGTAGCCATAGATAGTATAATGTATAAAAATCACCAATTAAAGAATTTTAATTGCTAAGCAAGATAATAGTAGAACAAACCTAACAGCAGAACAAGGTTCATTTGACAGCAACCAATCCTATAAATTATCTCATAACAAAGACTGAAAGGAAGAAACATCCTACCTGTAATCTCTGAGTTTCCTCTCTCCTACTCCTTCTGACCTTGCCTCCCCCCCATCCAGAGAAAAAGAATCATACATTTCAAAAATTGTGTTCAGTACTTTCTGAAAACTAAGTCCTTTACAGCATGTATTATTGGCTATTAAAATAATAAAAGTCGTAACATCACTAATCACAGCTGAAAATCTTGGTCAGAGGCCCAGGACCATAATCATTCACATGAAATGAAAGTTATCTATCTTATTAAAGCTCCATTGTGACAGACTTTGAATTTCAGAGCAGCTCCCCTGTGCTTTTCCTAACAATAAACAAGCTGTTCAAAAGCAGATGAACGAATGAAGTTTAGTCTCCTAGAGGTCAGTGTCAAATATAGCCATCATTCTTTTTCTCATATTGTTGAGACTTTGTCTCTCCCCATCCTGTTTCCCATATTTCCTCTAACATCAGTTTCAATCACTTTTATCACAGCATCTCCATTTTCTTTTCTGATCTCCTCACGATTTCCTATGCAAGAGACACCAAGCAGCCAGCCAAGCACAGTTCCTGAGGTCACACATGGGACTCTCTCTTCTATTCATCTTCCAGATTTCCAACTTAATATGAAGTTAATTCTTTTTAAGACTTTTACATCTCTGATAAATTTGTTTTCAACTGGTCAATGGATGCAAAGGTTATCAATGGGTACTAGAATATGGAAGCCAGATAGTATTATCCCTTAAGTCTCATTTCTTTAGGAAACTATATGAAGAATTCTGATGATGGAGCTCTTTTACCAAAGATTAATTTGAAACCATTCAAAGCAGAATATAGAACAAATTGTAAAAGTTTAATTATCTATCTCTGTGTTAAAAATATCCAAGCTCTGTATCCAAGTTGCTCTGCTTATCTTTCAGAGATATGGCAGCAATCCAACTAACTTATATCCTGTAATGATTTCCACCTTAACTAAACTGAATATATTTCAGAAACCACAATACCTTATACAATCTTTGAAAACGGAACAGTTACTCTTTCCTAAGCAAAATACGATAAGGAAGTCAACTTTACCAAGAGAGCTGTTAACTTCCTGACTTGGGTGGATGGAGGGGTCATCAAATTTTCATGATCCCTGAACGCAGGAATTCATTTCCCAATAAAGAAAGCAATAGATAAAAATCCCAAGTTTCTAGAGAACTTTGTCAGTGTTCTTCATACTCCAAGCTACCTGGTAACAAGACAGAAACTAAGAAATCCCTGAATTTCCATCTATTTTGATTTCTGTATCTCCCCTTCAGAGTTGCTTTTGAGGAAACTGAGCTGTAACTATGGCAAGGGGTGCATAACATTGTTTCCAGTGTGCCTTTCTCAGGGCATAGGAACAGTCATGGCAATCAGATGGGGGCTCATTTGGAATATCCTTTTTCCAGACTTTCCAGAGGAAAACATAAAACACTTCTTATCCACTAGATGTAGGAAGACTACATCTAGGAGGTTCTAAAACCTACTAAATGTAGAAATAGACTCAAGTCTCTAAGAAAGTGCTCTTTTCCTTTCAGTTATATAACCACCCTGGGAAAGGAAGCCACAGTTGTGAATCTGGTTATTATGCTCATCAGTACCACTATATAATCCTGCTATTGCTTTTCAAAAATCTTTTGCCTCAAAAACATTAAAAGTTTGGGAATGATAATAGTTATATAGCTCTACATCAGTTATGTGCCATATTTGGCTAAAAGTATCCCTGCATCCCAAAACTCTTCAAAATCATCTGGGAAAAGAACAAGTGATGAAACTCCTGCTCTTGTTCACCTAGTTAGAACAAATGTCTGATTACTTGTAATGATTTCCCAGATGCTCTCATCTCTTCCATGGGGATAATAAAACAAACTGAAAGGAAGATTTTGGCACTCTCGTCAAGGGACAAACGCACTACTGAAATTAAAGAGTATTAGTGAAAAAGATATTTCTATAAATTGTTACAGGTAATGAGCACCATTACAGAGAAGAATTTAATGTCACAGCAGAAATATGAAATAATCTCAATGTAATGGAGCTGGACTAAAGCAGAAACAGATTCAGACCTATCATATTCACGATCAGGAATGCATTGCAGAATAAGAAGTGCACCTGGATCCAATTTACCTTCAAGATCAATTCTTTAAATGCTACCTGGTGTTATAGTAGATGATATTTTAAAGTGCATAGGATGATAGGAAAAAAAGTGAATAAAATGAATTAACAATAACAAAATCAAGTCTGGAATATATTCTAAAGCTTTAATGTAGATCAGCTATGAATTATAGATTTAAAAAAGGAAAGTAACCATATTTAATCAGTATTGCAGAAGTACACATTGTTTCCTAAGGTACTTTTCCTTTACAGCCTAATTTTATTGTGCCAGACATAGAATCAAAGAAGTAAAGGATGCCTATAGATTGCAATGAGAGCTATAAAGGGGTGGGGCAAAAGATACAAGAGAAAAAGCAAGGAACTTTCTCACACTACTATAAAACTTCTGGGCAGAGGCTAAATTAAAGAAACAGGTTGATTATAAAGCAATCATGAACATAATGACTTGGACTAGCATTAGTATCCCCAAAGTATACAGCAAGTTACCACTTGGAATTCTTAAAAAACTCTGACTTCTCTATGAATGCTCCTTAAAATAATTTGAAAAAGAAAGTTTTAAGAGCTTAGCAGAGGCCAATAGGCCTTAAAGCTCAACAAAAAATGAAAAGACTCTCCATGTAATCCATCTGTTAAAAAGCAAATTCATTTTGCCTAACAAAGTTTTGCTTTCAAAACAAGCATGACAGAATTATTGGCTGTTCCTGCTTTGCATAACTGTATCAAGCCCTTGCTCTCTAAATCTGAATATACTGTTTCTAACTGTGGAGGAAAACCAATATTTTTCATTCTACTACGCACAAAATATTTCCTCAGAGGACAGAGTTTACTCTGGATTTTGAATGACAAATACCACTTTACTTAAAACATCTTACTGAGCTGAAGGAAGTAATCTCATTCTTACCTGAACTGCATAAATAGGAATCACTGTTGGTGAAGCATTTCTTCATTTTTCCATTTCTTTGATATTTAGGGAAGTTATATTTCCCAAAGCAAGTTGGGTTAATACTCATAGTGTGGTCCCAAACTTCCTAACACTATTAGATAAACATATCTTCTGAGTGACATCTCTGCATTACAATAATTTCCATTCCAAGTCTGTAGATTTTCAGGCTCTGAAAAGTTGCAAGTCTCTAATGCGTCATGATTCAATTAGCAGGGATCACTCGCTTTCAAAACTATTCTGATACTAACTGCCCAAATTTTACAAATGACCCTCTGTAGGCTATAGTTGATAAATGTGTCATTTCAACACGCAAGTGGCCACCTTTTTTAAAGCTATCTGGGAGATACTATTAAAATCTCACAAAGACTGGTCCTTATAACTTATAAGATCAATTAAAAATATGGTGTCAGCAAAATTAGCCCTTTATTTCTCTTCTCTGTTATTCATTCTTATAACTACTCTACATATAACTTTACACATAGCTAAAAAATTCAAGGAAAAATTCTATTCCAACTTTGGGCATAGCAAAATATATCCTAAATGTATATTTATATTAAGCAGCTTCAAGGTTTTAATATCTCGTTCAAGGACCAAAAAATACTTTGCTACTTCAAATATAGTTCAATTTATAACATACAATGTCAGTATAACTATATTCTCATTCTTATGAGCAAGTATAGTCTCATTAATGATTCATTACAATTTTTAAGGTCAACCCCTCAAAAAAACCCTAGTACTGAACTTTATAATTATTTTTATTTGAATACCTAACAATTTTTGACAATTCTATATCCACGATTTTAGATATCATCAGACAAAAGGAACCACTGATGTCAATCTGATTCCTGACAAAGCTCGGTTTTGGGGACAGGGGAGGAAGTCTATAAAATGCTATATAAAGACATGATTAAAGGAGTGCAGAGATATATGTCTCTAACTTATGATGTGCCCAAAAATCCAATATTGATATATTTCTTACCAGTTGCCTTTTTTAATGAGGACCTAGCTTAACAGGTATCTCAAAGGCTCAGCTTAACAGATCCTTTCAAAAATTGTCTCAAAGCAAACAAGCAGGTACAAAAATTGCTGATATATCATCATTTTATTTAAAGTGGAGTAAATAAAATCAATTATTTATATGCTTTTAGGCTTTTATTGCACAGTTAGGAATGTATTCATACTAAATTAAATACCTAAATTAGGAGCCTAGGATTTCTACAGAGAATAGATAGAAGTAAGCTCTTATTTCAGGTACACTAAATTGTATGTTCCACTGGCTAATATGAAGGCAATTTTCCTAATTTAAATGACTATAATTAAATTATGTGATTACCCTCTTTTAAAACCAAACTTTGCTTACAAATTCTATGTATTTATTTCAGATTTTCACAGTTCAAATGTTAAAAACTCTATATAAAACAAAATCTTACTACACAGATTTTGCTGCCAGACGACAAACGAAAGGGCTAAGAAAAACAATTACTTTAATAACTTAATTATATGAAATTTCAAGATCTATTTAGTCAAACTCAGGTATTTTAAACAAAGCAGTGAATAACTCAGCCGGGATTCTCTCCATGGCAGAGAGGCAACCATAAAATCAGTTTTAACTTCACTATCCACATTCCAAACTTCAAGTCTATCTGAGTTTCAGGCAATGTCCTAATATAGCTATAGCATGGCTGTGGGAAACTCTCTTTGATCTGATGGACTTTTATTTACTGTATTGAACACCATTTATGTAAAGAAGGCCAGCATAAAAATACATATGTGAAAAAATAATGAGAATGAACAAACCTGTCTGACGTAGGGAACTTCCAAAGGAAGTCATGGTTTAATAGATTTTTAATCCTTAAATTACAAGCATTCACACATAGAAACCTCCACAGGAACAAACCTGTTTTTTGTCTTTTTTTTTAGTATGTCTTGTTTACTATATGCCTTTTTGCAGGGCCAAGACATAACTTCTAATCTAGATCAATAATGCTTTATTTCTAATACATGCACTCTAAAAAATTACCTTAGGATTTAAAATATAAGTGTATATATTTATAAAATATTAGCAAAAGTGAGAATATGAATTCTCGTAGGCAGAAGATATCATTATTTCATTCAAATACAAACTGTTTCCATTAAATCATGTGGTTTTAACTGTAAAAACAGAACTCATCACGTCTATCTAAAATAAGTAAAGATCTCTTAGAAGGTTCTGATAGAATGGAATAGCCATAAAAATGGATTTTCTATTTAGTCATCATGTCAGCAATATCAATACTGCTAACAAAGGCTAAGCTGCTAGTTGCCTTATAGTCTTTGATTCTTAAAGATGAGCCAAAATGAATTGGAAGGTGTTCCACCTTTTCATGAAAATTAATATATATCTCCAAATGATTACTTGGAAGTGTTCTGTCCCAGTGAAGTCCTAACATTAAGCTTATATTTATAAAAGCTCACTGACAATCCAGCTTATATCAGACTTCGTGGTTCTGTTAAGTTTCCTAAATTCAATCATTCTATCTTTTGAAGAACAAAAAGTTCCCATTGAGTGACTATAGTCTGGGCAAAAAGAAGAAAACACTGGATAGAAGGCAAGATAGGAATGAAAGTGCCATATTTTCAAAACATATACCCTGTAAGTTATAGGTAAAACAAGCAAGCCTGCAATTCAGTTTCAGGTCACACAGGTACAAGAATAATAAGAAAAGAAGCTTACTGTATAGTTCTTTCTACATTAATAGCATCTTGCCCCTCATCCTTCCTAGTGACTGTCTTTCATCTGACAGAGTGTCCGTTTCCAATTGCCAAACTCTGCTCCAGCTTTTATGAGGAATTTCTGGTACTGTGGATTATTTGTAAAGGACTGTTAGGCATTCATAAGAAAGATTACCTGTGAAAATAAGATATTTTCATTCTATTTATCAGTAAAATGATCATTTAATGGTCTGTGTGAATAATCAAAATCTATTTCAGAAGAGCTTGAATGCCAAATCTGGAAGGATACCCCTATTTATAAGTTTCCATTGCTTTTCAAGCAAATAAATAAAGTATTTACATTTTAAAAGTTATTCTTCCATTCCTAAAACAAAATTACTTTCAAAATGGCAATAAGGTAAAAGGCCTATGAAGGCATGCAGGTTAAACTTCAGTGACAGGATGGAATCAAACACACCATGCTCTGCATTATTCCTTTTTTCTGTCCAAATGTTTATTTTGTAGACAGCCAAAGGATGGACAAGCTCCACAAGTGTATCCCAAACTGGATATTGACAGTAGCCTTTATGTCTCCCTGAGGTGTAGCACAGACATTGCCATAAGACTGGACTATATTCAGATAGCATTGATGAAATACACCATTTGCAGCTTCCAAGACAAAGTTTAGTTGATTTTTGAGCTCAAAGCAGAGATTCAATCCAATCTGCTCTCCAATTACAAAAAAATAGCAATAGTATGTCTCAGAACTGTAGCAGGTACCCAGCATTGGCAACATTTTATCAAAGCATGTTTAAAGAGAAAGTTTTCATAAATGCAGAAAGTGAAGTAACAAAACAGCCCCTCAAATGCACTCAGTATCAGACCTTCTCTCATCCTTTTTAAAACCTTGTTTCTACTCACTGTTCAGAATGGAAAATTCATTTGAAAATAATCGACCATGTTGCTATCTAAAAGCTAGCCATCCTGAGACATCTATTTAGCTGTTTAACCCACCTACTGTGGTGCCGAAAGCATAGTTTACACCTGGCTTTATCACAGTCATTTGGATCTCTTAGTCCAGAAGTCTCTAGTTCCCTATATAATCAGTGGCTGTAGGCATATGCCTCTAAGAAGTGAGTCAGAGTGTCTAACTAAAGTACATTTACTGTTCCTCATTCTATGCATTTCCTCCTACAGAAACTTCTGTGGTTCTGTAAGACAAATTCAGCACTCCTGCATGATGCTGTGGTATACTGTCTCCTACAGAGACCACTGGACAAACAGGTAAGCTTGAACAGGAACCTAAGTCAGGCTTTCACAATTAATGCCTCTGTTCACTGGGGATTTGGAACATCACGTCAGCTTCTGCAATCAAGGAGGAGGAACAGGCAACCTCTCTGTGATTGCCATGTTCATCTAGGAAATAAGACTAGACTTCATTAGATTATAAACACTTAGGGATGGGATTTCTTCTCCATCCTCCCTGGTGAAACTGGATCATAATGTAGATAGAAATGGAAGATTTATGTGGCTTGAGAAGAAAAGAATGAAAAAGAAAGAGTCCTGTTTTGTAATACACTGTGGAAGATGCTCACCTTGAGGAGAAGACCTAGATTTAGCTCCCTAATCCCACTGGTTTTACTCATTTTATCCAACGATTCTTTGATGGAAAATGAAATGCACTTCCAAACGTCTGTACAGATGCCTAGGATGTGCAAGCTGGAAAGAAAAAGAAAAAGAAAAAAAGTTATTTTAGGTATCTCTAACAGAAAGACAGTCAGTAAGAGCAAATGGTCTGCAGTAGTCACAGGGACTAATTCATACAGGATGTAAGGGCTTGAATTCAGCCCACCGTTCTTATCAACAGACTAAAACCGGTGAGAACAATAAAAAAAAATCTCGATGTTGAGTTGATACTTAGTTCTTCTTTGACAGCTTCTCCTCAGAAGATTCTGACAGCCAACCTTCTCTTAGAAATGACCGACTAAAAGGGAGTACAAACAAGTTTGCAAGGTGTACCGTAGCAGTTTACATGCATGCATACAACAGGAGTGTTGAAGAGAGGTAATTTGAGAATAAGTGCATGTGAATATGTTAAAGAGCTAGTGAAATTTCAAGATGCATACTGCATCTAAAAAAGGTAAAAAACTTTGAACTAAATTTAATGTGCTAGAATGTTCTCCTGTTAAGAGTGGTGTAAAACATTTACATTCTTAATTAAGCCATTTAAACTTAATACTTCAAACAGTTGCAAATAGGATAGGGTAAGATTTTCTTGCACTTTCTTATTCATGTGTGGGATGGTTGCTTGCTTTTAAAAAAATGAAGATGTTCAGACTCAATCAGTATAGTTTAAACACTAATAATGTGGTACAAAATACAAGCACTGATACCATACCAGGCATCATAAACCTGAGAAATTACAGCTAGATTTCAAATAGCAAAAAAGAAATGCATTAAAACAGTGAAATGCAGAACACTCAATATCCTGATCTGTCCTAAGTAGCACCACAGAAAATGTATACCTAATGTATATTTAAAAACTAACCCATTATCAATGCGTTATGATATAGGTAAGCTTTCTGATTGAGTGGATTACACAAAAAGAGGAAAGGAACTGTGAAAATTGGTAAGAAAAATATGTTAAAAAAACCTTTTTTTAAAAGGTAAATAACCAGCAAGATATTTTATTGAGTCCACATTTAGAACTACTACATCTGCAGCCTTTGGTTGTGCAACTGATAGAATTGTCTGGGCGCCCATGCGCCAGAATACAGAAGTGGGAGAAACACTGGTTTTAATAGATGTTTTTATTCATGATTTAATTGTGAGCAAGAGCTAGCAATATTACACTTGTCTGTCTTTCACACTGTCTCACTTCTGACCTAAGCAGACAGGAAGGAGTATTCTTTCAAAGATATTCACATATATTCAAATACAAGTGGCAAAACCCATAACTTTTCCACATGTAGCTGAAGAGTACTTGCTGGCTTCTCAGGTCTGCAAAAATACTATAGCACTGCTTGCCTTTCAAAGAAGTCAGATTAGTGGCAATAAACTGACAAACTGACCCAAACAAATTCTGTGTAATAGCAAAAGATTTTACAGGAATTACCCAGAAAATCTTTCAGGGTCATTTTTCATGAAGTTGAAATACACTTTCATAAATTCATTTTTTTCCATGTGAAAACTGCCATCATCTTAATTGCAGCAGGTGTGGAAAACAGTATTCTTTTCTCCAAGGATGACAGTATTTTAGCAGACAAGTAGAATGGAAAACTCAAGTGATTTCATCAAAGAGGGAGAACACATTTTAATTCCTGGAATGTCTAGATTAACCTTGTTTTTAGTAACTGTTTCATTAGTCATACTTACACGTTAGTGAATATTGTACTGTTCTTCCCAGATACTGCTGCTATACTCATTTTTAGGTGTATTACTTGACATTCCTTTGTAGAAGCAGGAGAATGCCCAAAGCATGACATCTACTCCACCTTCCACCTGCTTCAGTGGAATTGTGCATTTATTACATAGAAATCTGTATCATTTAACATAAATGAAATACATCATACAGTTTACATATGTCTAATGAACCTAAAGTCCCGGGGTTCAGTCCTCCATTAAGTTTATTTTCAATCTGGCCTGCAATGTAAATATTATGAGTATCATGGCTATTGCAATTTAATGTGACTGACTGCAGCCGGAAGCATAAAAACTCATGGTTTCTTAATTTCAAAGAAGTCTGCAGGGTACAGACTTCACACTTGGTTCCTGATAATGTATCACAGGTCAGTCAGATGTAGAGCCATTTCAAGAGGAAAGTCATGTTCTGCATCTTGTAACATATTCATGTTATATTTGGAGGTGGTAAAATATTCTAATAAAAAGAATAACTTTATGAAAAAAACTGCCACAAGGTAAAAGTGTGCAATTTTTCATTTCTAACATGCTTGCAAGTTGGAATACAAACAGATATTGATTCCTGATTTGTAAAATAAATAACTATAGTGTTATTTTAAATCCATTTTAATCACAGCAGAAAGTAATGACATAGCGGCACTTCAAAATAACTATTCTATCATTATTTTCTACTTCTGTTATTCAAATAAATTGAGAACAGATTAGATTATTAAAAATTCATCAGAAATAGAACAGCTGTTATTCCTCATAATAGATAGATCTTTAATAGCAGAAAAATGATAAGAAATTAAAGCTAGAGGAATTCAGACTAAAAACACTGTGCAATTTTAATTTCTTTTTTTAAACTAGAGTAAGCAAAGTTTTTAAATAAGTACTGAATATACTTCTAACATATATTATATTCCAATAAAAGGGCAGTATCCCAAGGATGATAAGGTGGAAGTTTTTATGACTATGTTATCATTCTGAACATTTTACCTGACTTTGAGTATGTTCCTTTATAAATGATATATATTAAAAAATTTTTTTTAAGAATCTTTGATAATATTAAGTTGAAAACTGCAAGTTTACAACAGCCCAGATATAGTCAACCTTATAAGAACTGAACTGAATTATAAATAATAAAAAGACATGCTAAACTACAAAAAAAAAATCCAAGACGAAATATTTTCCCTGTTGAGCTACTGGAATTCTAAAGCTCAAAGAGGAAGTCTCTTTTGAAAACAAGAACAACCTTGGCATTAGTTTCAGAAAGGCTGTAATGCAAGCCATAGCATGTTATTTGGCAGAGCATTAAGTTATAACTTGTATGTATTTGTTGACAGAAAATTACAGCTCATTAAAATAACATGTCAAGTACTAGAAAGGGTTTTTTTGGTTGGTTTTTAGACCAGCTTTCACTCATTGCACGCATATAGGCAGTGTCGCAGAATGACAACAGATGCATTCACACGAACAGAAGAACTCACTACATATATTAACAAGGTACAGACATTCTGTTGCTTGAAATTATATAATATTTTCTGGTCATCTAATTCCCCTTGCTTTTGCAAGGCCATCAGAATTTTTGTACATTCACATTTATTCAAATTTAGGAGTAAAGTCAGTACCTCTCTGGAAGCAGTCAGACTTCATTATCTACTGACTTCTTTTGATTCTTCCCACCATCTAATGAAGCTTGTATTCATTAGCATTTGACCACAGAAGTCCCACCAGTGAGATTTTTTTAAATGCCTGAATGAAATTTAATACACCTTGATACATTCCGGTTCAGACTAGTTGTCTGAAATAGCAAACTTAGCAGCCTGAATCAGACCTGAAGATCACTGCTCTTCCCTGACACACTCTTTTCTCTAAAGTATGTTCATGTCCAGTGTGCTAAAAACAATCATAATGCTAAGATGGAAGACTTCCCTTATTTGCTGCATAAGAACTATGCATTACCTACCTCTTAATACACATATATTATTCCACTGTCTCCAGGTAGATGTCATTCTACCCTATGATTCTAAATCATTTTTTCTTCACAATAAAGTAGACTTTTAAAGGGTGTATAACCCTTTAACAAGGTTAATATATATATAGATATAAATATTTCTTTATTAAATACCAGTGTTTTAGTTCATTATTTTGAGAGCCTTATTAATTAAAGAAACATTAGACATACTTTTTTCCTATCTTAATACAATATCAAAATCTTTTTGCTCATTTAAGATACAAAATTAGAAATATGTAGATCCAAGCCTGATTCAGGCTGTAAATCAACTTCCTGTGAATGTGAATATTTTATAGCAGGCATTTGCAAATTAAAAAGGCTGACATTTATACAGTAATACATGCATAATTTCCCCCTTATATGTCACATCCTTGAGATGAAAGTAATTTTAAAACACAAGGTCAGAAAAATATCTACCAATGTCACTAGAAAAATAAAGGAAAATGGCTAAGAACAATCACAGAAAGTAATTTAGCATTTTTCTAATCTGCACAACATTTACTATCTCATGTTCATTTTCACACAGAATCAGAGATAGAGGTAACTATTCCTTTTGCAAGATAGAGATAAATTTTAGAGAGAGAAACCTTTTCGCTGATTTAATAACTTCCATTGTTCATTGGCCAACAGAACAGTTGGAGCCATTCTTGCAGGACTGCAGTATTTTCTATATCTGATAAATGGTATGGCCAGAACAACCTCAGTCACAGCAGGAAAGACATTGAACAAATTGTCAGCATGATTTATATACAAGTTGTCAACAGCATCTGGGTTGCTGTGCAGAAGAATGATGGGCAACAGATGTTTCTAGAAATGTTGCCATCTGCCCTATCTCGATATACATCCCCTGCGAAACAGTAGGTTTTGGTGGCTACAAGACAGGATCCTGCTCTGATTTTTCAACCTTAATCCTCCTTCCCATAACACGAAATCTCTTCCGAAGTATAACATAACCAATGTATAATTACTTGCTGAGTTATTATTGAATAATGTTCACTTTTACTATCACTATATAAACCTCTGCAGAAGATACAAACCTCTGCAGAAGAGTATCCAGAGATGGTTGAACCATAACAAGCAGCAGTGACTATGGCACTTTCAGCACTCTAAAACACGTTTTCAAGTGCAAATGTACTTTTGACCAAATTCTGCCTTAAACCAATAAATACAGAGCAAGTAGCTAATTTGTATCCCTTGCAACTCTAACATATCTACATAAAATTTGAATTTTAGCAGAAAAAAAGTTATTTTCATAGTGGTCCATTTGCCTCTCCTCAGAACACTTTTATGCCTTTCCCAAAATTGACTGTAATTTACATTCAAGTACTGCTACGTGTGAAAAAAATCAGTCTCTCTCTCTACACACATAGATATAAATGTATATATTTAGATATATATGTATACACACACACGGAGAAAACTGTACAGCTCATGAAAACTGTATTGTATTTGTCAGTTATAGAAAGAATGGTGAGAAATATATCATCATGAAGAAACCAACAACTGTCAACATCTTCTTGCAATACTGCATATTATGCCTTTATTGTAGTCCTAATCATTGCTTTAGGCTTCTCTTAGAAGTTAATTAATATCACCTACTACCATATAACAGATATATAGCCCTCTGGATTGTCATTTTTTAATGTATATTGCAAAGTAAAGTGTCTTGCAATAAAAATAATTTAATATTAAAGAAAGAAACATTTGAAAGCAAGCATTTCTGAAAATATTATCTGAAAATAACAACTCTATGGAACTAGTTAGATTATGCTTTCTTTGGCAACAGAGCTGATACAGAAAACTCCCATCACCAGCTACTTGTTCCTTCCCAGTCATCTCTGGTTATAAACTGTTTATGAAGCCTTGTTATACTATTAAAATGATCTTAGCTGGAAAAAATTATTTTTTCGAAAGATCTTTTAACTCACTTCATCACATTGATGTGATTTCTAAAGCAGCCCTACAAAGAGTTGCATTCACACAACGAGGGTGAAATTCAGAAACAAGAACGTCTTATGCTGGCTTTTCTATTACAATGGCAGGGGGAGACAACATATTGTAAAGATGACATTTCAGTGAGAGGACCTTTAATGGTGCTAAAAGATGAAAAAAATGAACAGGCATGACAAAAAGTAATTATGGTTAATTGAAACTGACTGCAAAATAGAGTTTATATTAGTTAAGATGATTCAACGATTCTACAGATGCTCCTAAAATTACACAAGATTTCTCCAATATGCCATCCTGCTTCAAAGCAGCTTTGTTTTCTTATGATTTTGGTACTTGCAGTAAAAGAGCAAATGTAAGAAACATCTCCCTGCTTCCACAGAACATGAGAGCAAGATTCACTACTTCATTTTTAATTTATCTTAGTGAAATAATTTTGATCTCACAGGTTTCTGAAGTCAAAAGAGAACTAAGAGAAACACTGCTGTGAAACAAAACTGGTAGTTACTAGACTGTTTCTAGAAGGTGACTGGAAAATAGGCATAGTTTCAGCTGAAAGAATGCTAATGCCAAATAGAACTATCAATTTATTAAGGGGTTGCTCCTTATGCTTCCCTCATACAATAGTAGCTAGCTAGTGGCTTTTTAAAAATAGGAAGGTAGGCAAAATGTTACTTCTCGTACATTGTAAGTAGTGTTCAAATAATAAATAGTAATTGGAAACAAAAAATATGCGACAAAAACTTTGATCTCAGAATGTAAATAGGTTCCAGAGTAATCTATATGTTGGCTGGTTGGCAAATAACAACATGCTCAGCAAGGTCAGACAAGAACATAACATGCCTTGTAGAATGCAATATAAAGGTATTTAGGAAATGATCTTGTTATTCACCAAGCCTGATCCTGCATTGTAAAATACACACAAGCAATAATTAGAATGGTTTACTTGGAAGGAGTAAACAATTTGCATTTTTTCCCTACTGTCTTCTCACACAATCTTCCTGCTTCTGCCTTTATGAACTTCATGTGACTTTTATGACTTCAGTGTAAGTATATAAGCTCAGCATTTGGGCATCAGAAGTTTCAGTAACACAAACTATTAAGAAATCGAATCAGAATAAGGAAAAATTTGAACTTAATTTTTTAAGTTTCTCTGCACTCCTCCGTATTTTTATTTACTATATCCTCAACTGCAAATTTTGCCTATTAAATCTACAATCTTAAATGACAAGTGTCTACTTTTATTATATCTAATAATTAATTCTTGAGACTATACAAAATGATGCTTTTGGCTAAATTAAACAATTGACATACATAATAGCATTGTTACATCCATACACTAAAATGAGAAAAGGGTTTATGTAACAAAATAGAAAAAATTGTGTTTCCCATTTCATGCAGTTTCCAAGTATTTCCAAAATATTTGCATTTAACATTGATTAAATCTGGCACCTAAAACAAATGAGAATCACTCTTATTTATAGATATACTGGGATAGCAAACAATAACCTCAGCTATAAGTTGGATCCCATAGTTGCAGATGATGGAAAAATGCAGGTAAGTGGATAACATTGTCACTTCCTTCCAATGATTATTTCACCTCCTCCTGCAGCTGCTTTTCCCGTTATAATTTTTCTCACTCTCTTATTATACACTCACACTCCTATTCAAGTATCTTGAACACTCACTACATAAGGAATCAATGCAAATTACACTTTTTCGACTATACCACTATTTAGGATCTGTCAAAATATTATGTATTAGAGATGTAGATGACTGTCGCACTCACTCAGTCGACGACATGCTTGGTGCCTGTTGGCCTATAGATCCTAGAATAACAAAGTCTAACAAGGACCCAGATACAGAGGAAAAGTGACAGTGAAAGGAGCTTCAGGAGGGGATGGAAAACATGGGAGAGAAAAAAGTTATCTAGACAAACCGAAATGAAGCTGCAGCCTGGGACACAAAGAAAGTGCCCTTAAAACACTGAGAAAATTATAACAGACTTTCAGCAATGTACATAATATCACTTTGACTCATCCAAACTGAACATCCGCTTACTGTTACCTAGAAACCTTGTGAATAAAGATAGAAGATTAATAGGATAAATATGTTTGAACATCCCTCAGTAGAAACTTAATGGGTTGCCCGTAAAGAACATGACTGATAGATAAGGTGTTTCTCCTTTTATGTCTGGTGGAAGTCCCCAACCCTTTCCTGTGAAGGCCCCGCTGCCCAGCAGTGCACGCACTCTAGTTTCATCGGGATCCTTTCTCCATCTCTGGTCCTCAATGCGGACAGGCTTCCTCAGCCTGGGCTGCCAAACCCGACCAAAATTCAAACAGCTCAGCTTCCATTCTCTTTGCCTTTTCCCCTTGGTCTATCTATTGGATGGAAAACCGAATTGTCATCGTTACAGGAACTAATCAGTTTGTCAACAGTCTCCCTTTCGACAAACCAGTTTTCCTTAAATGGAGCCAACTTAATGTTTAGGAGATTATGGTTCAGCAGGGGAGCCCTTAGAGCGACAGCCCTCTGCGGCTAGCTCTGAACCACTGCCTTTTCAAGTTACGCTAAAGACAGCTGAAAAAACAGCAGAGAAGCAAAAGGCTCCATATACAAACCAGAACTAACAATCTGGTATGGATTCATACAAAAAACTAATAATCTTAATCAGAATTCATAACCAAAATACAAAGATAAATATAAAATACAAGATACAAAGCGCAGACAGGAAAGACATAGAAGGCTGCAAAGATGTGTCAAGTTCATAAAACTGTTCGGACAGTTTAAATAAGCATTTCATTACATCCTGCTATCCTTTCCTCTTCCAGAAATATATTGCTTGGTGATTTTCTTTTTTAAAATAAAACAGAATATAAATCCCTAGTGACTTTTTTTTGAATATGTGGGATGGTAATACCTCCAACATCTCATTTATTCAAATGAAATAAACCGTCATGCACAAAATATTTTAATGCATTGTTAAATTGATCATTTACTTCCATTTCAAAAACATTTAAATTGATAGAATAGCATGAAACATTATTAGGTCAAAAAGCGTAATTTCCTAGTTTTATGTGCAATTTTTAAATCTGTCTTGCCTTAATTATCAGTGACCTATCCAACAGGGCAAAGACTGAAATGACCAAGGTGGGCATGACAGGCTGCATATCCGCATATATATCTCATTGTAAGTCTTTTGATCACTACATTGAGCAGTACACAGAGATTTATTTATACTCAGTGTGAATAAATTGGCAGCGAACTTCTATTTATACTCATTCTATGTGAAGTTTGACTGGTGAACTTGAAGTTAAAGACAAGTACACGGTTCATTTACATTTCAGTCGGGGGGGAGAAATAAAACATCTTTCAGGAGAGATAACATTAATGGTGACAGTGTATAGAGTTTAGATAAACAGGGCTGATAAATCAGAAAAATGTACAAAACAGCTAAACTTCTAAAAGATGCTGACCCTTCTCCAAAATCCCTCTGTCAAATGTCAGTCTTTTACACAACCAAAAAGAATGTTTATCATAATCTTGAAGGAGATAAGAAATTTATAGTGTCAAAGATTTTTCTGTAAATTCCAGCCACTTACTATTTTAAAATATTTTAGGCTTTGTCTATTTTGTTTTGCAAAATGGTCACTGAGATATAGTGTTGACTTGTTAAATCAGTTTGCATTAAGCACTTAAGATGGGAAGACACAATAGTGACGTTCAAAGTATATGCTGAAACATAACATAAAATAAGTAATATTTAGCTGTAAAAAAGATTATTTAGCAGAAACGTTCCTCTAGACTTGTAGCAGCTTGCAGTTGTAGCAGATTAAACATTGTGAGACTAAAATCTCTATATATACTGCCCTTAGGAGAAGACATCTTGCACCATTCCATGTCTGTACAGCTTCTCCTTCTACAGCATTTACCATCTCTCATGTGCAAACATTGAAACACTCTCTTTTTTAGTCTTAGTTTTATTTTGAACTGATATGAATAGGATACAATGCTGCTGTGCAAATTTCATTTTCCTAATTCACTGCTTTTAGGGCTGTGCCATTCCATTATAACCTCCTATAACTCCCTTTGTTCCTGCTAAAGGAATGTAAACTGTTTGTATTCCTCTTTCAGGGTCCTTCATGCCTTAACCTTACCCTATGAATAACTTCTTATGTCAATGCTGAGATTTCCCTACTGAACTTGAACAATTGACGACATTTTTTTCTCACCTGGAGAAATTTTTAAAATATTACTGTTGTACTTCTCCTGTTCTGTCCTCAAATTACATGGCAAAAATCAAATAAATCTTCCTCTGCATACGTGTTCTTAAAGCTTCCTTAAATCTGTCAGTAGTTCCTATTAATAAACTAAAATAGGCAGAAAGAAAACCCTTGAAAACAGTGAGGTAACTACTCATTGACAGTAATGCTGAACAATACTTTTGACTTATGCTCCCTGGTCATTTTATTTGCTTGCTTAGATTGCCATATCATTAGAAGGTTTTGTTTTGCTTTTTCCTTTCAAGCAATATAATACCCAAATAAAATATAAAAATATTTAGCAACATTTTGTTATCAGTAAAAAAATTAGCTTGTGTAGCCACATCAGCTAGCAATACATTATTTTGTCATAAGTGCAAATCCATTTCTATAAGCAAAACCTTTTTAAGCTAGGCTTTAGCATAGAATGTTCTTCAATGATTTGTTGTATGGAAAATCTAACATGTTGAACACATGCTTTATGTTAAAAGGCATATTTTAACACCTCCTAAGAACAATCCAAACAAAGAGAAAATGCCTTAACACTACTCAGAACTCTCTTCTGTTTACTGCATTCAAGGGTAAAGGCAGGATATGCTATCTCCCCTCAGGAGATATAGGCTTCATACAAAACTTTAAAAAAAACAGTATAAGCAGAACAGTGGCTAGAATAATGTAATCAGTGTCATAACAGTTAAGTAATTTTAATTCAGTGTTGCTCGATAAGAACTTCTAGCAAACAATGAACAGCCACACAGAGTTGTGCTGTATGAAAAAAAAATGATATTTTTGTACAACATCAGATGTTCAGTTCACAAAGTGACCAAGAATAGAAATTTATGGATTTACATAGCTGTTCAAAAATGCTAAAAGGTTGTTAGCTAACTATCTAGTGATTGGAGCCACTGGCTTATTACTATAAAGCTGTCTTAAATACACACATTTATAAAAGCCTGAGTGAATGTGGAATTACTGCCCACAATGAGCCAACTTCAAAATGGATTCTGAAATGACTGCTATCTCAAAACAGACACAGGGTTGCACAAACAGTAGGTCAATGAAAGCTTTTCTAAAACCGTATGATAAAATGAGAGAATCTAGTAAAATATGTTCCAAAGACATTTTCATCTACTGCACATATCTTTTGAATTTTAAGAGTAAACAAACCTGCAATGAAATTAAAAAATTATAAAACTTGGCATTCATTAAATTAAATCCATTTTTAAAATTAAATACCAGGGTAAATGCAAAATTGAAAGATACCATTTTCTTCATTACTTTCAAAACAAAAAGAAAAGACATTTGACATGGATTCATGTAGTAATAAAATTCAGTCTTTGTATCAGGTTTGCCATTGTTTATACTAGTCTGTTCATTGTACGTTCATATTACTCAGATTTCTAAGTAGGAGAGTGACAGCAGCTTCCATACAGACAAAACATGGCCCAGAATGCCAAGATTCATTTCTGCTAAAAATAAACACCAAATGTACACGATAGTATTTATAAACACCACAACAATTATATGAACTTTAAATTTCTATTCTGCCTCAACTAGCATCCAAGCCAGACCTTGAAATAGTGTGTTTTTATGCCATATTGTGGATCAAAAAATATATCATAGGGTTTTCCTCTTTTTAATGATAAAAACCTGGTACATTGTAGTCACCTACATTATTATGACTACACAGCTATCACACCTGACAGAACAAAATGTAAAACTAGTAACTCAGGGAAACCACAAGGGCAGCAGTCCCTGGCAAATACACAGTCACAAAGGAATACTTGCTATCCATTTTTTCATTTATTTTGAATATTTATATTCCCATCTCATATCTACCCTCCATATAATTAAAAAAGAAGCATTTAAGCTCAGAATTCAGCAAATATTATTGTCTTTATTTTATTCCAGGACTAAACCATTCCTGAATCCTATTTAATTCAATAAGCATTTCCTCAGAGGTGACCAAACAATTAGGTCTTGCCTTTAGGATTCGGCATTACATTCAGGATTACATTTACTGGGTATATTTTTTATACCATATTATTTTTGTCATTAGTGTTGCACATATTTAAAAAGGCCAGCAACAAGACAACACTGTAAGAATTCCAAATACAAATAACCCAGAAGAATAAAAATAGTCCCTGGCAAGAATAGGTGAAGACCTTGTATTTTATTGTGACAGACATGTATCTGTGAGTTATCAAAAATATCTTCCACCACTGGAAGAATAACTGAACTCTCCTGGCAGGATCAGCAAGAAAAATAATGATGATTGTATTTGGTTCATATTATTATAGTATAAATTAAAAATGATGTAGGTATTGCATGACACATCTACGTTTCACTATTGTTCATACAGGTCAAGAAGAGCAGCCTAAATCCTTGACAGTGCTATGCACATCAGACAGCATGTTTAGGGAAAAAACAAGAAATTCTTATGTTTGGGGGTTAATCCCCTGGAAATGACAAAAAAGACAGGACTAAATATGTTACTTGATCATAAGATTACCTACCAATATGGCACAGCTGTGCAATCCCATTTCTCTTGCAGAGAAGGAGAAGCAAGACTCATGCCATGCCTAAACAATCATGTATATTTTACCCGTAATCAAGAAAAGTACTCCTTCAGACTGGAGCAGATGGAAAGAAGGGCCACGGGCAGGACTGGGGGAAATGGACAGCTTCAAGAGATGAGAAGAGTAGGTTTAGACATAACAAAAAGAAGTCTAACAAAGAGTCTGGTTTCTTTCCTTAAAGACATCAGGATGTGACCGCCAGGTAGCAGAGAACTCTATCAAAACCTAGGGACAGATGCACAAGAGCAAACATTGATATATTTAAGATGGAGTTAGGTTGATTGGTGGAACCATCCAGGATGTACTGTTCTCTCAGTAGGAATAGTGGGGAGAAAGAAAAACTGGTTTTAAGACAAAGTTTGGTAACGTTATACTACGCTTGCCTGCAATGATAAGGTACTGGATTTTTTTGATCCAGGAATTTCCCTTTATATTTCTGTAAGGACATCTTATGCTTCATGAGTTTTAAGCTGATAGGGGCCATAGACTAGAAAGGCCTGATATCTGTGCTAATGACTCTTCCACAGCTGGACTGAAAATGGAAAGCAAAGAGATATGTGATGATATAGTTGAGAACTAAACAATAGGCACGGTCACCCATCCTTGGACTACTGAAATTGATTAAATTCCCTATTTTTTAGGACCAGTGAAAAATTCCTACTTTTCTATGACTGTTTCCTAGGACATATGAAGGAGGACTATATAGCTATAGCCTCTTTAGGATAGCTGCAGGATCCTTAGAGTAGTTTAACTCAGTATCCTCTTGCTCAGTTCTCTCTCCTTTCATATAGCATTATTATTATTTGTTTTGTTGTGCTTTGTTTTTACTGTTTGTATTCGTTAGTATTTACATCGCTATCACTGAACAACCATGGGAATACTCTCCTCTGAGGAAAAGAACTTTCTTGTTGAGAGGCATCTGAAAGAATCAGATCATACTTCTCACCTGACTCTTTCTGCTTTGCTAAGCTGAAAAACATGAAATTGAGCAGGGAAAGCCAAATGAAACCCATGGCTGTGAGCAAAATAACTACGCATTTATTTAATTAATACCACTTTTCTTTAGAAATTTTATTCCTCTTAATTCTGCTTTAGAAGCAAGAATAAAATTGGTCTTACAAGTGGCTTTGAAATGAATTAAAAAAGAAAGAAATGCAAAGATATCTCAAAGAAAACTAAACTTCTTTATCTTCCTTCCTCCACATAACAGCTTTTGGGGGCAACAGAGAAAGGTATCAGTCTCAGATTTAATGACAGATCAGGAAAAAGCAATGCGCCTCTCTATTGCATGAGATCCATAAACAGAGCTGTTCAAAGGACAAGTCAGTGTTATCAGCAAAATGACCTACCAGATCAATTCATTCTCCAACTGGCTAGCAAAATGAAGCATTCCTGGTAATAGATCTGTGTGGCAGTAAAGAGGAAGGAAGGAACCTGAAGCATTATTTGTCTTGGAAGCTGTCTGCATTGTGCACATTCACCTAACTATTTTTAGATTGTAGAGATGATACAATAATGAAAATGTTGAATAGGTAGAATTAACGTGATGCTATCTACATTGAAGTTAATAAGAATTTGCCAATAATAAATATAACAATCACTTCATTTTTTTTCAAAGTTCACTCTCCTATTAACTGACATACTTGTACAATTGAGAGCGGATAATATGAAATGTTCGCCTGCAAAGAATTAATCACACAGTCATTCCCTAACTACTGGTAAGTATATTCTCATGCTTGCTATTAAAATATAGTTCTGCACTTCAGTGTTTACCTTATGAGCCAACAGTGTGTTGAACTGCAAAGAACAGATAATGGTCTCATGAAAAATTTAGAAAGTTACTACATTTCTGAAAGGTTGCATATGGTCAGTTATTTCCAGGTAGGTCCATCTGTGATCATTAATCAACTGACACTTATTATCAAACCATTCTTAAGCAAATTAGGAAATTTAGGAAATTAGGAAAACTTCACAGTGACTTTGTTATAGTTAAATAATAGGTAAGATGGAAATGATTTCCAAGATGTCTCCCACTCCTTACATGTTCTAGAGACTTGTTTTCTGTATATGGAATATTTGTCTGGGATTTAGGATTCACTCAAAGTGCATTTACATGATACAAGACATATTTAACTGTGAAGCCAGTTTAAGAACTTCCTAGTATCTCTTAGCTACTGCTGCCCATCCCTCCCACCCATGAATAGGCCACTCTTTCTTCAATTCTATCAGTGCAACTTTCTGAAGGACAATATTGCAAACCTGGTCACAAAAAAAAATCTGGTTGAGATGACCCAGCACATGGCTTATACAGGTATGAATGTTGCTGACCAAGAATCTGGCAGATGGATACCACCCTACTGGAGCACAGACAGATGGGCTATCACATAAAGCTGTTTCCACTAGCTGTGAGTAAGAGCAAGGGATTCTACCTCAAAGTCATCAGCTACATTCTGGAAGAAGCATGCATTGTAAAATTTTTGGTGAAACTGCTATATCTAGTTAAATACGCATTTAATAACATACTTTTTCAATTATTTCTGTTCATGTATTAAGTAGTATGCAGAAGAAATGGATTTCAAAGATGAATGATACATTGATAACATCTTTCCATTTCTTAACACTATCTTTAAGTAGTTTTTACAAGGTCTCACAGGAAGTTTGCACAGTAGTAACATTTAGAATTTTCCCAGGTTCCAAATGTGAACACTAACTGCAAGATGAAACCATGCATCACTTCTTTTATTCCCTTATTATTAGAAATATTTTCTTAATATATAAACCAAATATTCCCTATTGCAGTTTAAACCCTTTCTCTTTTCTCCATACTGTACAGCACAATAGACTATTCTTACCTTTCCTCCAGCCACCTTCATGCATTTAAAACCTCATTATCCTTCCTGCCCAAGTCTTCTTATCACTAGGTTAAATAACACAAATTATTTCATGGTGTTTTCAGCTTTCATAACTTGTAATCTTCTGGTTGTTTTTCAGGATATTTCCTAATTCACATCCTTTGCTGAAATCCAGAGTTCACAAATATGCATCATATTCTCCTCGAAGAAGGTGAAGTTGTTGACTCCCTAAAATAGGATTTAATAACAAATCCTAATAAAATATCCTATAATCAACCTTCATTGACTAAAACTATCTCATACGTGAGCCTATTTTTCATCCAACAAGAGATTACAAGTTCATAAAGCATTTCATAATAAAACAAAGTTTACTTTCAAAACTATAACCTTTATAAACTTTAGAATTTCTTTTCAGAAATTTTTTGTTGCAATACTTTTAACCTTTCCTTGATAGAATTAAGTGTTCCACAAGACTAAATTTTTTAAAAATAGGAAGCAATAATATTTGTAAATGTGACTTAAATGATATCACTGCTACACTGCAACGATACTAGAATCACAGTTCTAATGGTTTTGACAATTCCCAGTTTCACATTAGCAGAAAGCTGAAATATTACTAAGTGGCTCATTATCATTCTATTGCTTTCATACTTAATGAATTCATTTTTAGCATGCAGGTATATTAATTACATAAGAATCACCTGCAATCATGAGAAATTAGCCATGATTATAGCCATGAAAACATAAATATTATATATTACATTGTGCAGTATGCCTACAACTGCTGCATTATAAAGTAATTCAGACCTAGATATTGATAAGTTAATGATCACAATAGTATTTATTCAGCACATACAATGTAAATGGTACCTTTTGTATTGCTCTGAGTTATTTTTATGAGCCTGACTGAATCTCAAAGACTTCAAAGGTACTTCACACTTCAGATGAACATAAATGAATAACTCTCGGGGTTCCTGAGACTGAAGTTCAAATCTTGCTGATATAATATTCCATAGCAGAGTACATTCTACATATCTACTTCTGAAAACATGAATATCAAAAGAGATTTGTGGTATTTTTGCCTTTTTTATTAACAAAACTGGCAATAGTTTTTAACAAATTATTTTCACACTTTCAAGGCATATCACTTGTTTTCATTAGAAGTTTTCTCTTGTTTAAAGTTCACAGGTTTTGGATTACTTAGTTATTTAAACCACAAGTCATATCTGTTTGCCCTCACACTTTATACCGGATTTTGTACCAAACCATTTAGAAAGTTAAAATTTTATAGTGGTAATAGAAGCAGTATGGTCATTTCAGTTTTGCTTTGCCACATTCTATTCATCGCCTCAGAAAATGTAATCTACTTTCCAACTGTTTGCTTTTCTAAAGTTTCCTTTTTTCTGCATTTGATAATGTCATTAATTAATTGTGAGAATGCATTTGTAGTTACTCTCTCGAAGCACTGAACATTGTCTGTTTCATTTAATTAAAAGAATTTTTGGACTGGCTTTTGAGCAAGGTCATTTTAGAACAATTTCCAGCCTTCAGCTACTGTCTGTAAAACAGGCAATTCTTGTCTGTGACCTTACCGAGACACGTTTACATGACCTTGTAGTGTTACAAGCTTTATTTTGAAAGACCATATTGAACCTTATAGATCATTGAACAAGATGTAAAAAACCTAATTTTGTCCCCAAGGAATGCATGCAAATGAAACCTGAAATCACATCTAAAAGAGATGCAATAATTTCTAAGAGCCAATACAATTAGAAGACAATTAACCTTCTGTGATAAAGGCTTGTACTGCCTTACTTCTCAGTGGAAAGTACTAGGCTTCACGAAAACAATAGTTAATAACAGGGTATGTATTTGCCTTTCTTCTTGCAAAGTTTTCCTTCTGCAGACAATCTGGCTGCCTTCTATGTTGTACTCACTAAGATATATAATGCACACTGAACTTAGAACGAATGAATGTTTAAGTGAATGAGATTTACTTTTCTTGGGCCCTAAAGTAATTTGTTTCCAAATTTTCTCTAATTATGATTTTAATTCATCTAACTGTCTGATTTCAAATATAGGAGCTAACTACAGCACAAATAAAATCTCTCATGAAATATTTTCACTTGACAATATAACTCCTGTTTCTCACACTGATTCCCAGTAAGGGTTTTGATTTTCTTTTATGACCTCTATTTTGGTGAGTGGGTACAAATGGAGCAAAACCCAATACAGTGCCAAAAACCTACATATATATACATACATACACACATATGTACATGTTACTATCTTAGTCCTAAATAAGCTTGAGAAACACCCACCTTAATTTAATGCTAAATTCTGCATAAATGCGTATGGCAGGATATCAGAATTGCATCAGGTTGGCTTGATACAAGCTTACTCCAAGGCAGAAATCAGACATTTTCATTAGCAACCATGAGGCACAGGCAAGTTCTGCTGAGACCTAAAAAAGTGCGAGCTAAGAGTGTGCAGATCTGTAAGAGATGCACTTTGCTCATACCTCAACTGAAGGAGTGCAAATAGCATAGTAGATTATCACCAGCTCACAATAAACATCACAATGACCCCATTCTTGTTGAGAAGAGAGGATTCAGAGAAAACCGAGCAGTCACCACTCAAGTAAATGGTGTAACTCTACTGACATTTTAAGCATTGTTTTGTCTTAAATATGCCATAGGTAAAGTTTTTGAGTATCAAGAGTAATTAAATCAAACGAAAAACGACACTTCTCATTTGAACCAACCTTTCAATCATAAAACTTGTTATGAAAAATTCTAAAAAACACAGTATTAGTTTGGGAAATATCATTTGGGCCTTTAGCTAAGTAGTGATTCAATAGATGATTAATATGTTTCAAATGGCTATCTTCACATTCAGTACTATATAAATGGAAGACGAGGACAGCCTTCTGCCTTCCTTTGCTCCCACCCCCAATAGGGGAACACAACAGCAAGTTTAAGTGTTGTATCAAGCAGTTATTTATTTGTGCCTCAAATATCCCAGGGCAAAGATATTTATTTTATGTAAGTGCTTCACTGCAGTCTTGAACTTGTATTTCTGCCTTACAGTACAATAGGATATATTATAGTGTTAGCCATAGGGGTTTTTTTTCCCCCCAAATGATAATGCAGATAATAAAATATTACAGAAAAATCTGAGAGCTGTATAATATAGCTGAGTTATAGCTGGAGGAGAAACATTTAATCTCTGAGGCCTTTTTTAAAATACACCATAAATGACATTTTAGAGGAGCATTTTCAAGAGTGCTTGTGGGATATATGGGCATTTAGATTTCAGCTGTTAAGGCCTTGATCTCTGAAAATCTTTAAAGTGAAGTTGGATGTTCTTTACCACCTTCAATTTAAAAAGAAAAACACACCAAACAGCAGACTCAGGATGTAAAAATCAGAGTGAGTTTTTAATGAGTGAGCATACTTGCAGTGAGGGATTGTATGTACCTAATTGCCATTAAGAAAACATCTTTACAGTTTGAGGTGGCAAAGCATGCAGTGTAAAAGTTCCTATTCATTGGAAGCTCTCTCTTACCCTAAGCTAGACCTTCAGTTTTATTTTGCTTTCAGTAATGAAATGCTGATGAAATTTTAAACCCTAGACCTATGCATTTTTAAAATCAATATTAATTTAATTAGTTTTCAAATAAGGGTCTGAGTTTTTCTTTTCACTTAGTCTGGAAGAATTAAAACATCCGTGTTTATCTTTTACATTAGCTGTTTACGGGGCTCCCTCATACGCACACGCACACACGCACGCACACACACACAAAAAATTCTTTTTCTGCACAGATAAAAGAAACATACTGCACATGCTGTATTAGTATATGCTGAATTGAAAACAAAACATTGAATATTTTTTCTCATCTATGAATTTAAGCAGCAGTAGCAACGTAATAGTCACTTACCAATACATATTATCCAGTCTGGATATGACATCTGCAGGAACTAATTAGATTGTGTAATTTACATCAGTATGCTCCTCACTCAACAAAACAGATCTGAATATCTTAGCCCATTAGAATGGAAGTTAATTTTCATTTGATCATTCAAGATCAATTCCAAAGAAACTGGCATTTTTTTAAACAAGGGCTTCAAAGTGTATCATATTCCATTAAGATTATTACTAGCAAGAAGATTAAAAAAAACATATCTCTGACAATTTTCAGCCTTTTTATCACTTAGACAACATTTATGAATTTTAAGTAAAGCAGTCAAATAGCAACACAACTTACTAGCAGAGAAAAATCTACAACATTGATTGAAATTCTAACAAACACAGATGCTGTCCAAGCTGTTATTCTACTTCAGGCAATGCTCCTACTAAAAAGCACATGAGGACTTTATTACTGGATTCAATAGGTAGCTATTTCAGATAAACAATCTCTTTGCATACTTGATTGAAATGTTCTCTTCTAACATTAAACGTCAATGACTGTGAGCACGTAACTGCAAAACTGTCAAATGGTGCCCTGATATGTCATACTAAACCGAGATAGAAAGATGATGCAATGGATTTTAGCCTAGACTAGACTGAAGAAATACTTTGAGATTTTAAAAAAAGCAGTTTATTTGTTCTGAACTTATTTACAACCCTAGAACAGTTTTGTAGTTGTTCAAGAAAGGGTGTTAGCCACCTTACCTGTTTTCCAAGTGGGGAATGGGATCACAATACTGATGAGAGCCCTCTCTAGGGTATATGATCCTTAATAAAGTGTGACAGGATAGAGTTTTGCTCATTATATTGTGTGAGATATTCCTTTATAACTCCAGAAGTTCACACATTTCATTCTGCAGCTTCTCTGGTGTAAGTACCCTGTCTCGCCTACTGCGCAATCTGATGGACTCCTGTTGTGACCCAACATCACTAATACTGTTTTCTTCCTTCCGGATTTTTCTTCTAAACTCCTCTATTTCCAGCATATGTAACCAGCTTCCCTTTCTGCTCTGAGCTACTCTGCTGTTCCACTTCTCTTAAATTTCATTTTCCTCTCTCTGAACTAATTTTAATCTATTCCTCCTCTTCTTAAAACCTGGCATTTTTCCTTCCCGATCTAATATTATTTCACTCTTTTCTCTCTATTCAAAACCTCCCACTCTTACTTTTTTCCTCAAAAAAAACCTCTCATCTCCTCCCTGTGATGCTCTGCAGTAACCCAAACACCTTTCCTTTTTACATATGTACCCCTTATGCTTTTTTTTTTTTTTTTAATGAAAGAAAGAGGACATTTCTCTCTTGCTCTACAGACCTTGAAACCTGGCAAGGCAAGAAACAAGCAAGAAGTGTGCTGAGCTGGCTGGAGGCTGAAGCCTGCCAAAAGAGAGAAGAAAATGCACCTCTTTACAAAGGAATGGCCAAAAAAAAAGAAAAAAAGACATTTAAGGTAATGAAGAACTTAGTATCTTTCTCTGCTCCTTTGTCCCCTTCCCTTCATGGCCAGAAAAATTTGTCCTCTCAAAGGAGGGGCAATCTCTCACCTTCTTCTCTGTGATTGTGTCTATGGTGTAATGCAGGATGCTTCCAGCTCAGTAAAGCTTCTCGTATTTACCTTTTAAGAGGTAGAAAACAATTCAAAATGACATGAAGAAAACAGAAACTGTCAACTGCCAAGTAGTAAATATTCTATCAATAATTCCATGCATAAAGAATCCAACAGAAAAATAAAATGCCAATTTTTTTCATACTGTGCTGTAAAGGAGCCAAGACCAAAAAACTGTCATTTTCTCCTTCACATGCTCTGAAACTGAGCCAGACAGCTGTTATACAAAAATTTGCAGGATCTGCAGATGTTAATTCAGAGATTTAGGCATCTAACCCTTTGTACTTTATTGTATTTTCTATTTTACAGCACTGAATTTGCCTTGTCTATTTTCTCTTTTCAGGAGATTGATGGATTTATAAAAAAATCTAATTTGAATTACAAAGACTGAATTATAAATGATAGGATTTTTCACCTGACAGCTACAGTTAGGTCAAATGCAACAAGTCTTTAATTTTATTTTTTTGGGTTTATACATACTAGGCTTTCAAATGTAATCAATGAAAGAAACTACATGATGATTATATCCACCAGGACTTCTGTGTGTACACCCAACTTAGGTATTCTACATCCTAAAAGTTCTTCAGTAGACCTTGGCCAAAAAGGGTGCAGGTGCCTGAATAGGAACAATCATCCAAGCACTACTTATTGAAAATTTATTTTATTGTGTCTTAAATTTACTACCAATACATCACTGCTTATCAGCATTCAGGACCACCTTTCACAGTGTGTTGAGGAACAGAAATATCTAACCAGGGATGGAGCAGCAAGACGACGACAAGTGTTTCTCAGACTGTTCTAGATATAGCTCTTTTTCCCCCCCTTCCTGTAATTACCATATTTCAGTAACATTTTGACAGTAGTTGAAAATAAATTCATGAACAACAATTATTAGTACTTTATAGCACCATACGTCTGCATTGTATTTGCACAGTATTAAATTCTCAAGAACCTCAAAATAAGCTATTCAAATTTTATAATCTTATTAATAGGTGCAGTTCAGCTGACATTCAGCAAGTAGTCATCTGAAAAAGGCAGGTGGGATTTGCTGCCAAGTTAAGACATGTAGTTGCAAATGTTGCTGTTCAATGTGGAGGTCCATCAGCTGAGGCAGAGACACCAACATATCTTCAAAGTACTAGTCCATTAAAAATTTTCTATTTTAACTTACACTCTCAGACTGTTAAAAGATTTCTTTTAATTTCATAAAGTCAGGAGCGAGTCTTCAAAACCAAAAGTTGGGCAGAGGTACCACCTTACGTGCCTCTGCCTAGCAAACTTGACCTTCTGCTGCAGTTCTGACCTCTCCTCTTAGCACATTAAATCAGGTCTGCAGAGCCCTCACTTGAGAAAAATAGGAAGCTATTCCAGCCAGGTTAAGACCTAAAGTCATTGATTTCTAAAAAAAATTTTATTTTCAGAAAAGCTAAGCTTCTATTCACAGTGATTGTAAAAAGCCCTCTAAAAAGCATAAAATTAGTGGTTGCTATTGCTGCAGCTGCTATCATAACTAAAGAGCACGGGAAGCCATTCCTACATACACTAGTATTTATACGAATTGTGATCTGGCTCACACCTAAGAAATGAAGAACTGTAACGAACATCCTTGAACGTAACGGTGCCTTGGTTACTCTAGACTCACGCTGCTCAGAGCCTGCAAACCTTTGGGCTAGGCCCACTTCTTTCCCATCCTGCAGGCTGACAGAGCCAGGCACAGTCAGGCAGCATTTCTGTTGGTGGGGGAACACTCTCAGCTCCGGACAACGGAGAGCAAGAGACATACCAATCTGTACTGACTCCACCGAGGAGCTAAATTACCAAGTTTCATTGGCCGTGCCTCTGAACAGGTTTCTATGGGAACTGAAGAACCACGGTAGACAAAAAAACAAAGAAAACAGCATCGGTCAGAAGGAGATGAGGTAATGAAACAACTGCTGTGACCATGAAGAGATCCAGGCTGGTGACAGAGACTCAGAGAAGGTCCAAGGAGAGGAGAAAACACATCGCATCCAAAGGATCATTGACAAGAAGCCATAAAATATGCTAGGACATGAAAAGAAATAACTGAAATTACAGAAACTGTGGAAAGCAGGGGCTGAACAGAAAAGCTATTTACTTAAAGAAGAGATTAATTATGAGTTAGGATGCATGGTGTGTGAACAGTTCAGGCTGGGAATAAGATAATTGTGAGGGTAAGAGGATAAGCAGTATTGAAATAGGGTAAATAGGACCAATTCAGGACTGCGTAGTGAACTAATGGTAAGGTGTACCAAGTGCAGTATGAAGCATGAAGTACTTAAAATATGCATACTGCAAGGAAGGGCAAGATTATGTCATTGGCTATTGCATTTATTACTCTGATTAAGACCACCATGTTTTGCAGCTGTACACCAGACTGTGGAAGAAAGAGCAATAAATCCTTGCTCAGGTTGAAACATGCTTCTTCTGTATATCCAAGAACCAATAAAAACTACCTCCCAATATTTCAAAGCAGGGAAAATGCATTCACAGACATGGCCTTCTTGTACATGAATATTAAAAACTTTCTGTATCATGTAAAAAAAAAAATCAAGATTTTTTTTTTTTTAATTTCTGTGATCTGGAAAAACAATTAATTCCTTCTAAATCTCAGCATATCAGCACATATGATCACACATTTTTATAATTCCAAAACGACCTCCTGGAGCAAGGGGACATCTCTCTGTTGTTCTGAGCCTGAGCTTTTGCTAGCAGACAGAAATAAGCAAAATCTATTCGCCGCAACAAAACATTTTACTACGGCTGATCTAAACCGGGCTTTGGTACCAAAACAAGACAACTGAGTTTGTCTCCTAGCTAGTGATTTGTTAACAGTAAGCAAAACCATCAACACAAGCCACTGCAAGAATTTAAGAGAAAGAAATAGCACTTGCAGAGGGAATATTCCAAATGGTCATTATGTAAATCAAGCTAAACATGTTCAGTACCTTCTTTAAAAGAAGCTGAAATTTTCCTTTGCACTGTATAAATATTTAGCATTGTAGACTGACCTGTAGCAATTCTGTGAAGTATGCTATCATTTCTTCCTGAATATGTTTACTCTAAGTTTCATAAGACTGTTCTCATTCAGATGCACAGATGCAATCCCATTTAAAATCAGCAGATCCCTGCAGATGTAAATCATACAGCATAGGATAATACCTTTTGTAATTTAAAAGGAAGATACACTACCAAACTTTTAAACTGGAAGAGCTTTTTCCATTTCTTCTCCCCTTCTCTGCAAGTTATTAAGTAGATTAAAAAAAAGCAAAGGTTTCCCACTATTCACTTACTACATTAAACTTGTAAGTACATAATAGTGGTGTTATTCTACTCAAGCAACATAACTATTTGGGTTTTTTTCCCTTTTGACTATGTACCTGTTTGTTCTGTGTTTTTATATGCTTTTTATTAAAAAAAAAATCCATTCTTGTTTTAATTGCAACACACAGGCCACATTTAAACACTGAAAGTGTGTATTTGTGTAGGTAGGGAGGGGGCAGAACTCTGAGGTGGTGGTGAAGAGTTCTCATACAGCTTTTATGTGAAAGAACGCGTTATTGAAAGAACACTATGACTGAACAGTAGCCATTAGAAGACAAAGTTATTCTGTCAATTGATGATGGTGGATTTTATCTGTTGCTCTAAGGTTAATTGCATTGTCTTTGGAGAAATATACAAAAAAATTTCTAAAGGACATGTTGCCAGTCAACAACTCAAAATCTATTTCTTCTGCTGAAATGTCAATAACCTTTCAGGCCTTGTATTATTTCAACAGAAACAAAGGTGACATTGCTTTTAAAGGAACAGTTGCTTAATATATTATTCAAACCATTTAACTTTATTATTGGGCATTTTAACAAAGAAAAAAAGTACAAAAATTGAGATAGTGTTTTTGCATTCTAAATCACTCAGACTTGTTATGCTTTAAATGAAGAGGAAATCAGAGAAGCAGTGAAGGTTTCCAGAATTTTATAATATAAGATGTCTCTTAAAATAACTGTTTCTAAGTTTGAAATAAGTGACATCTCTGGCATCAGAAAGAAAATATAATGAAAAACAATCTGGCAGAGACTAGCTATTGAAAAAGGAAGTAATTGCAACTGTGTTAGTGAAATAAAAATGAGATGTGAATATTAAAACTTGGGTCTATCCATTTCTTTGCATTGAAATATAGGTCAGTTTAGCAAAAGTACTTCTGCAATAGCAAAAATATATACATTGAAGATAACTGTATGGATCACAGATCTAGTAATGGGATTTGGAGCCTTTCACTTTGAGGTCATGGGTTCAAATCCAGCCCAATTTAGAAATGGCCAAAAGTTAATAGCAAGTAAAGGTCTTTTGTGACTTGTGTGTGAAATGATGCAATGACATCATATCACTTTCTACTGGATGAGTATTTATATGACAAAAAAACTACTCTGAGAGATTGTAGACTTCTTGCTATCTTTAACAAAGAAAGATCAAGGACTAAGTCAGTCTCAAAGGAAATACTTTATTCTTGCGCACTCTGTAGTTTGCATGTGCTCTGTGTCTATTTGCTTTCAAGAGATCAGCTTTTGAAAAAAATATTGTGAAGAGATCACATTTTAGATTCATTTTTGAATCAATATTTGGCCCAAATTTTTCATCACCTGATCATGACCCTTTCTAGTGATATTGTATTCCATACATTAGTCATTACCAGATGTGAGATCATAGTTGTCATTGAAACAAGGCAGCTGAGAATTCAAACATAGAAATACTCCAGATGAGTACAAGGGGTTAAAAAAAAACAAAACAAAACAAAACTATTTCCATCCTTCTACATGAAGGATGTAGGTCAAAACCACTGCTCAAAACAGAACTTGGCCAACACACAAAGACTGTGATTTAACATTGTTATTTTTGAATAGGAAAACTAGATTTCTAATATGTACATGGGGGAGTGAAATCCAGGTATTGTGTCTCATTAAAAATTAATTGGAGAGGAATAGGAACCTAGTTATGAATTGATTCACTATTTGGAATTGCTCATCTTTAAGATTACGGAGCGTGCCGTGGACAACCTCACCTTTATTTTGGGCACTTCACACAGATACCTGAAGTTACCAAGAAAAAAGTGTGTTGGCCTTGCATACAATTCTTGAGTCCTGATTTCAAGAAAAAGCAGTCTACTGTTACGTCAGCAGCACTGTTCTCAGTAATAACTATATTATTAATCAAATAAGGTAATGAATAGACTACTTTTTGAAAGCTCTTTTAACAATTAACAGTAAATTTAGTAGAGATTTAGCATACATGCTCAGAACTACAGAATTTTGCATCTTTCTTGAAATTCTGGTTAACTTGAGACTTTACTTGTGAAGTCCCTACAAGCTCAGAAGGAAAAATACACCTTAAATTATCAATACAGTTTTCACTCAATCTGTCACTTGTGGATCTTTTTTCTTTAATAATTTGTCTAAAGTATCTTGCAGGCTGTGATCTTCCTCTTTGATCTTACATCAAGTGAAAAAGATTCAAGTCTAGCTTGAATTTATCACTGATGACATTTCTGTGACTTTGGTCCATCAATCCTTTGTGATGGGAAGATGTCAGAACAAAGTCATCACAAATTATATAATGTCACTTCACCTAAGCCAGAACACCAAATGAGCTGATGAAGCATACTGCCGTGGAGTCTACAGCCTTCCACAGGAAGATGAATTTATAGCTGCATGCCTTTGATTTATAATTCTCCTAAGACGATAACATTCACAAGAACCAAACCATTTTGGACTAATCATTATCTATCCTGTGTGAGTTTGATACTCTAATATACTGAAAAACCTGAATGTCTAAAGTATCATTTCCCCCTTCGGTCAAGATTTGTTAAACAACTTACAGGACCCCAAAATAAAAATACAGCTGAAATACCTTGATGTGAGTCAATGTAAGATGGAGCTTGTAGAATTTAATTTTCTTTGGCCAGAATTTTTCAGAAATGCTTCTCCTTTGCTATCAAGCAAGAGTCTCACAAATAAAGTTTTCAAATTAATCATTCATTTGAAATATAAACTGAGGCAATGTATCTCAGTAGAATCTGTCTTAAAACTCAGTTGTTCAGCTCATGTTCTAAGATTTAACTGTTTTTTTCAAATGAATTGGTCAAAACTCTACAAAATTTGTTTGAGGTTGTTTTGTTTTCTTTCATGCTAAAAGTCCTAGAAACTCAAGGACTCTATACACCCACTATTATTATTTGAAATGCACAATGTAGAAGCTTCAGTCCACGTACTACAGTTGAGAATTGCACCAACTGTCTCTCTCTGCACTTGTTGAGACTTCATATGCTACCTCTTTGGGCTTCCTTCTTTCTTTTTTTTTTTTCTTTTGGTCCATTTCTAGCTGAATAGCCTTATTCATCTTTTCTGAAGAAGTTGCTTCTAAAAAAAATCCTTACTTGCAACCCTCAGATATCTAATAGAAGTACACCTGCAGATTAGCATAAATAAATAGAGCAGAGATGCATGCAGCTAGAGTCTAACATTTTTGGCAGTTGTTACAATGATTTTTAACTCATATTCCACAACCACAGCAAATTAACTGTAAACCATTTTTCTTGATAGTCTGTAAGCAATGTCTTCCCATTTTAGTTTACAAGTTATGTTAATTATTTAAAATAAATTTAGCATCAACAGTGAACCAAAAAAATGGTGAATTCTTATTTTTAAATTATTAGTTTGTTTGGATATTCATCAAAATGATACATAACTACTTTACAACTAATCTGTATTATAAATGGCTACTATTATCTATCATGCTATTTCTCATCTCATTTCCCTCCACCCTTAATAAGATGCTTTTTTATTTAAAGAAAATCCAATTATAAGAATATCCCTCAAACACAAAACTTAGGGATTAAGTCACACAAAACCATTATAAACCTAGAGTCTGGTAACTTCTATTAGCAATCAAAAACATTAAGAAGCTCCTATTTGTGTGCACATTTATGTATAAAATATGCTTGTCAGTTTACATGATTACAATAAGATATAAGAATCAAAGTTGGAAGAAGTTTTATTCTGAGGCTTGACCACCACATCACACTGGATGGATGATGCTTTGAAGTCTTGGCCAAGGATTATTCATTAACTGTCTTTTAAAAAGTTACTGGTTGAACTATAATCTTAGAAGATTTCACTTGCCATGTATGGAAGGAGGTATATAAAGACCTTCTCCTCTCATTTCTGTGCACCTATCTCCAAAAAAATTCTCAGCTTAAATAAAAGTCTTTATATTCATCTTAACCTGATTTGCATTAAGGATGATTTTAGGCTGACTGGGCAACTTTAAAACATACTGCAGTCCTGAGGGAGTGACAATTCTTAAGACAGGACTACTGGGATACATTCATACTACTCATTTTGCAATATACAGTGCCAGGATAAAGAATGACAGATAATACATGAACATCATTTATGCAGTGCAAACTGTTTTGAGAGCGAGTAAGAGGAGTAAGAGCTAGTTCACCTCAAAAACCCATTTTGCACACAAAGAGACAGTGGGCAGCATATTTCAGTTCCAAGTGCCCTGACGTAATTTGTGATACTGATTATTAAAATATCTACTGGTAAAATCTAAAACAAAATTGAAAGGCTTCTTACAAATTCCTTTCCTTTTTTTCCCTCCCCTTCATACATGGTTAATATAATAGATTTAGGTATGGGGCAAGTAAGGTAAAGGCATAAGTAAAACAATGTAGATAAAAGGCAACCCAAATTTTGCCCCAAACTCAATCTAAAACAAAAAATAAACAACCTATAACTCTATGAAAGTTTGGTAAGGATAGGAATTGAGTTTTCTTCCTCCTAATACTGTATTTTGTTGTTTCGTATCTTTTCACGGTTCTTCATGGAGGTAAGTTTGTCTTGCATTTTACCAAAAATGACCAAGCACTTGGGACCCTTAAGTCTCAGCACAGAGGCAGAATGACAGTCAGTGTTGGCATCCTTTACATTATTATCACAAACGTTGTATTAGACAAAATTTTGACACTGGGGAAAAATAAAGCAAACTCCCAATCTGCTTTATCCAATATGCTGGTACCTCGATCTTCAGCTTTTGGGGGATAGTCCGCAAGAATGTAAAGCAAGCCAAGGATAGCAAAACCACCTTTTCTTTATGGTATCAACACCACAGTCCAAACACAAAGCACTTTAGGAAATCAGAAGCTTCCTCCACTGCAGGCTGGAACAAGGAAGAAATTTTCAAGATCTGCTAGAAGGTGCATCTGTGGGTATCTGAGCATGTGCTGGAAAAGGAGATTCTTTTGGTCTGCCTTCAAAGTGTTGGGGGAATTTGGCAGTGCATATCAGGAGTTAAAGAACAAGTGTCCTGTGACTGCAGTTTGTATGGGCATTCAGTTAAAATTTTAATTGTCACTTACAATGGTTAACAGGGAGGCAGTTTAAAATCCAAATGACTCACAAAGTGAACAAACAAATCTCTAAATGTACTCCTGAAAACATCAGTAGGGAGATACCTGTACATAGATGGCTATTAGCACAGGAGTGAAATAACAGCTTTCTTCACACAGCATTGTGCATTAACTCTATTACCTTTCTGCTCAACTCAAAACAAACAAACAAAAAAACAAACAACTTTTTTTAAGGTATACAGGAAGGTTTGTCAACACTAGTGCCTCAGCGAGCTACAGATTAAATACTTTCATGCTGTCTCTCAAAATGTTAGCAAAAGGAGTTTTCTACTGGTAGCAGAAGTAACTTTTGCAGAGATGCAATGTGACAGAATGCTAAAACCCCACAAAATACCATTGGAAGAAGGCCCTAGGACACAAAGGAAATTGGGACAGGTCAGAGAGCAAGATCAAGAATAAAGATGTTCATGTGGATGAACTCAAATAGAAAGGAGACTATTAAAGCTGGAGACTACAAAAATGAAAACATGGGAGGGGGATTTTTTTGGTTTTGCAGGTTTTTTTGGTTTTTATTTTAGCCTTGGGATGGCTTATGATGGATTCCTATGAACCAGTCATACATACAGCCTGATTTCTTAGGCTATTGTTCAGGAAAAGTATTTGGTCCTTTTCCAATAAAAATCTGGAAGAAACAACAGGAGGAGGATGGGAAAAGAGAGAATCTGACAGGGAAAATTTTATGAGCCATTATTCATTACCTTTTCTCATGAAACAAACTACCTATCAGAGCTGCCAAGAAAAAGAAAAACCTTCCGGGGACAGGGAGAACTTCTATTTCAAAATGAGCAATCAAATTATCAGAGTCTCTCCACTGGAAAGCTTCAGTGGATGACTAACTGCTGCCTTCTGCTCATTACTTCTATCAAAAGATGAATTGAGGTCCTTTGTATTCGCCAGTAACTGAAGTTTCCGTTTTGCCTTTTCTATTTTTAAGAAGTAGTTACAGATGAAGAGAAAATGTGCTGCAGTAATAGAGCCACATCAGGAAATATCGTCCTCAGCTGCTGTTCAGAAACATTTGAAATGCCTTCTAATAGAATGCTGCTTGTCCCATAACATTTCTAACTGACTGTGCTTCAAATGCAAATTTCTTCATTACACTGAGTTGCATTAAATTTTATAAGTACTCTGCAGCACATATCCCCCCCAAAACAATTTGCTGAGAAAATAAAACGATGTAGCATGAGGATATGCATCCATTAGATAATACCTGAAAATAGCTTTATAAACATATTTCACTTTAGTTGCTACTTAATGATTTAGTTTTAGTGGGTAGCTTATGGATTCAGCCATTCCAGTGCAATGAACGAGAATCATCTTCAGAGCAGGAAACTTTATTAGTTTGATTATTATGCCAGATATGATGAGCACATGTAGATTTATAAAACAAGAGAAAAGCTACAGTCCATTGACTATGCCCTTTTTCAGCCTTTAAAGGAATTAACTAGAAGGAAGGCTTTGCATTGTTAACAGCAGTTCTGTTCCCAGGGAATACTTTGTTAATATTTTCGATGATAGATAATAATAGGGAGATACTTTTTGACAATATCAAAATGCTAACTTTGGGATGAGGCAACAAAATTTAGGCCAAGATCACTCATGCTCATTAAAGATCCCTTTACGTTCTACTCAAAAATCAGAGGTCTTAGAATGCGATGGCTAAATTCCACTTCACATAATTACATCCCACTTGTCTAAATTCACTATAGCACTACAAACAGATAAAGTATTCTTCACAGATTATTTGGAACTACTGTGCATTTCTGCTCAACCTATTATGCCAGCAACTAAACTGCACCTCAGACGCAACTCTACTTAGGATCCCTGGAGAGAAACATATTCATTAAATTTAATTATAGGCAACATTTTGCTTGTAGACAGCTACAACTTCACTGTTCTTAAGTTCTAATCTAATGCCCAATTCAGGTAGCTAAATTTTGCATACATACAGGAAAAGATGGGTAACCATCCTACAGCCCAACTGTTTGACAAAGGCCACTCTAATCCAATAATAAAATAAAGCAATATGGTCTCCAAAGCACAGCAGTTTATGCAGAAATATTGTAATGGCAGACTGTTTTCCTATGTCTGCCTCTGTCTCATGTTTAATTTATTTTACAAACAACTGTATAAAAAATGACTAATCCTTTTTCATGTATGGATATCTTTTTTCTGCTGCAGAAGGACTCTTCAGAGTTCTGGGTATTTGTACTGGGAACAGTATTTATCATCCAAAGGAAGATTTTGATGTGTAAAAAAAAGTACAAAAGTCATAAATCAAACCCACCAGCCTATTAACATTGCTAATACAAAAAATTTTTTTTTCTGCATGCGTAGGTGTTTCGGTGCTTGAGTGTTTTTGCAGTGACAAAAGTGTTACTGCAAAGATCATGTGAAATTATAATGTCTTTCAGAGCTGCAACAGAAGAGGCCCTTCTCAAGCCCACGCTGGCTGTTCCTCAAGCCCCCTCCAAGCCCTAACTCTGGGGTACAGTTCTCATTCACTAGCTGAGTGAAAGCTCCCTGAAAGCTCTGTGAAAGAGGCAGTGGAGCAGAAGTAGAGCCAGAAACTGCAAAGACAGAATATACTACACATCAGCTGATTAGCATTAATTTCCTTATTATTATAGAGCACCTATCTTGTTTCAGTGCAGTGCAGCAACTCTTAGGAACCTGCTCAGGCTATTTTTCCACAAGCTGCTCTCTAGAATTGATTTCTTTTCCTATATCTAGGCAGTACAAAACCTTTTAGAGTAATTTTCTTCGAAAACAAAACTATAATTTTAATAACTATAATGTTTCATATACTGACTCAGTATTTACAGCTAAATGGTTGGCTTCCTTCAGGTGTAAAATTGTCCTATTAAGTTACCCTGAGACATAACTCTTCAAAAATAATTGAGTAAAATCCTGGGAACACAATCACTCTGCCTCAAGGTGAGTGGCGATTTCTCAAGTATCACTAGAAGAACTGCAACAACCAGCTTATGCAAACGCAGAGGTGTCTAGCAGCTCTCCTTTGATGGACAGGTGGAGCTAAGAAGCTCTTAATGGGGGAGATGCCCTGGATTAGGGTTTATGCATTTGGGATAGACGCACAAGACGTAACACTGTGTGGCACAAAAGGTATTGCCATCATGAATGTGGGTGAAAATATTGCTCCTAAGTGGCAGAGCCATAAGAGAAATAGGACATGGAAGCTGTTAAAACCTGCGCACGACCTCATGCCCTCAGGTGTTCAGAAATACTACCCTAGGTCCAAGGCAGTGACTAATTTTTTTTTTTTAAATAATTTTTTGGAATCATTGGTTAAATATATTCCTTCGCAAAGCCTAGTAAACAGCTTAGTAAATCAACATGTCCCAAAAGAAGCCGTAAAATATTTTAAAATTACCTAAAAATAAATCCAGTACACAAATGTAACAAGGCTATTTTGCTGAAAAGTTGATTGTTTCTAGGCATACAACTGCGCATTCTGAAAAACCTCTCATTCTTCCCTCGGGGTCGGGAAATAACTCTGACAGGAGACAGAGATCAAAGTAGCGCTAGCAGCGACAGTGAGGCTGCACACCTTTCACAATAAACAAGGGGCATAAACTCATTTTTTCCACAGTCTTCTAGGGTTAGTGCTTGTTTGTATGAGTCGAAGTACTTAAACTTTTCCTAGTAGCATACAAAGGCAGCCTTAAAGCGAGAACTCTCACTAAACAAAATGACAGATATTTTATTTAGAGTTGTGTTGTTTTTTCCCCATTTGAGCATTATCATCAACACCTAGATGGCCTATTTAAGAAAAAATTTTACTAGAGAAACTGTGAAAGGGTGAGCATTTGGTTTTGCTTGTACAACGTACTCGTTAATTTTTGTGAATTTTAGAGGGAGTGAACAAGTTAATATGTTTCAGCCTGTCGGTTTCCAAACCTTTGTCTACACCATGGTTTTTGATTATAATCACATTTATGGAAATCTGGTTCAGGGCAAAAACAACAAAAAATAAAAACTAAAAAAAAGTCAGTTGCTTTGTGGAAACAACACACACACATTCCCTTATTCACACATACTGAGCACTGGATGATTTAATGATATTGTGGAAGCGTTGTTTTGTTCCGTGAAAACCATTAAGTATTTTCTTTGAATGTTTTGCTGTTTCTTCATCTCCCTGCCCTCTAAAGGGCAGTCTCCAGTTCTTCTTGAATACTCTGTTACTGCTCAAAAGCCTGTTTATACTTGGAAGTGTAATCTTTAGAGTCCTAATGGTTCCTAAGGACAAAGGAGTTGGTACGGGACATGCCTGCGTGAAGCAGGGGGAGCTAGCACAGTCAATCCTCATTCCACTGTCGCAATGCATCTCTGCAACTGAAGTAAGTGCTAGAAAATCTGTTTCCTGGCTTCCCTTTCTGAGAAACTACTATGAGTATTATATCTAATTCAAAGAGTACTGCAAGCCATATCAATGAATTTTCATTACTTTGTATAGAATGAATATTGCCAAATACTGATTTTTTGAAATGCTAGCAATATATTAGTTGGATTATCAGTGTGATTTCATATTCACAAATAACGTACAAAGACTGGATTAAAAGTAATATCACAGAAGTTCCACAAACAGGTAAGGCTGAGTTTTAGGTTTCATTTAGTTCTCCTTTGACAAGAAATTGCAATTATTCTGGATCCTGAGCTTTCACTTACATACTGTTTTCTCTCCACACTTATTCAGACAAACCCAGTTATGTACAAGAAATGTGGCAAATGAAAGAGTAAATACATGTTCATTTTAATTTAAAAAAGAAAACTAACACTTTTTAAGAAATTAAGCAGCAATTTCCTCCTGTTTATATATATGTTTAGACAAAAAAAGAAAGATTTTTTTTTTTTGTATTTGAAAGTTATGGCAATTCAGAAATGACAGTAGAAGTCTCCAAAGCAGTTGTTTCAGCCTGTTATACCTTTGGGCTGCAGTTCACACAAAATGTTTGATTTGAAGATTGTGGTATATGGCTTACCTGTCTTCCAAAAGTTCACAGACAGCTACATAGTGTTTCACAAACTGATAAAAAAAAGAGGATCTCAAATGAGTTTTCATGTGACTGTAAGTTATATACTCATTTTAAAATAAATCTAGATGTTCTTAGTCTATTTAATTCTGTAACCTTTTAGAAGAGGTTTTCAGGATCTCTGCTTACAAGAGATTTAATCACTACTTTATCTACTGGCTAAATATGGAGATTGGGGTGCAGAAAGTAAGGGGAACAGGTGGGGATCCAAAGACAAATTTCTTACCACAGAGGATTAAAATATATATACAATCTAGGGTAGTGAAAGAAGTCATTAGGATGAAGCTAGTGCCTCAGATGGATAATTTATTGTGAAAGACTATCTATGTGCTCATATGTCTACAACAAAGCTTACCAAAAACTGCCATCTAGAGGCAAACGATCATGCTCATCTCCCGTACAAATAAAATATTTAAGGCTTTAAACTGTAGCTCAACTACTGTAGTTTCTCTATCCTCCATGAAGACAAAGGCATACCCATACAGTAAAGCACTGTATTTGCTCTTTGTTTTACAGGTTCCAAATATTTTTTCTGTTTCAGTTCAACAAACTCTGCTATCCTGTGCAACATCTTCATGGTGACACGACTGAGGAAACAGGAAGACAGTGTAACTTCCCAAGAGAATAAACTATGACAGTAAGAGAGGTACTGTAATTAAAACCAACACTGAATTACAGAAGACAACCATTATAGTTTTGTAAGAGGGGACACACTGTTCCAAGCTGGGCAAGGTATTTCAAATTAACAAAACATATTCAACAACAAATTAAAAAAGTATTATATTAGAAGCACAAAATAGGTAACTTTGTTTACCAACTCAAAATAAAGTTGGTATTTTACACTGACATCTTAGGGAATCTGTAAGTTGCTCTTCTCGTGTGCGCTGTGTCATTTGGTCAGAAGCCTTTACTTTACATACATCTAAGATTTAAAGATAGATGGGTAGAACAAGGCACTTCACAGACAGGTAAGTTACCCTCTGAATACTTCAGCATTGAGAGTTCCTTTGAAGTGGAAAATTCAGTGTTCCTCAAAACAAAGACATTGTCTCTGGATGAAGAACTGCAAGTTCCTAGTAGGAGGGAGGCAGTTTCAGGGAACTATCTCTACATGCTTACTTTGTTCCTCTGTTCTTCCTTAGGCCCCTGCTGTTAACCACAGACTAAGAGTGTAAGTAATATTTAGTCCACCAAATATCTAGTCCACCAATATTTTAAAGTGATTGTATCATTCTTTGCATTGAAGAACTTTTACAATGCTAAACAAATTAATATTTTTACAGCAGTATTGAAATGTTTTGAATGGTGCTGTCTTTGCTGTAGAAGTCATTTTGAAAACCATGCATGAAAACATATGTGCATATTCAAAATAGACAAACTTTGCAGGTTTCTGATTGTTGAAAGACCTTTTAATGTTGTACTGAATGTATATCTTCATCCTTTATTTATATATGAGATTCACGACAAGAATGCCACGTTCTTTGGTGATCCTGAAAGACATTCAGGAGAAAAGTCAACCAGATCTCCTACCTGCTTATTTTTCTTTTTGCTGTCATTTCACTTCAAAAACAGTGGGTTTTTTGCTTCTCAGAACACTATAAGGTAATAACTATGGCTGCACTCAAGGGACGAACATGTCTGATAGGTTTGTTCAACAATCTTGTGGACTTTTGTTACTGATTTGTAGTTCAAGTAGCAATGTCTCCAGGCTGTCTTTGACAAGAGAGAAGAGGTACTGCCCTGGTGGAAGTAGCTCATAAGCTGCGCCTTGTCTTCATGAGAAGCAAGGGCTGAATCCTTACACATATACTGTTGAGCTGAGTGTTTCCCAAAGCATCAATCAGCTGTCAATTAGCTAAAGAATGAATGTTCTAAATAATTCAGAATGCAGCTGTTTGCCTAGAAATTAGCAGTATATGCAATATCAAAACGCTCAAAAATTTTAAATGGTGGCAATATGGCATATTGTTGCACAATGCCTCTCATTAACTACCAAGAATATGAATTGAGCATATTTAGCATCTATGTCCCCTTTACTGAAGACGAAAGTCTTCTGGTACAGGAACAAAACACCATACAAAATATAGAAATATTACTTATTTCAGTGCTTTTAAGTTGAAAAGGCTCCCAAAACAACTTACTATTGCTAAACCTAAGCTGCACTTAATAATTAGCAATGAGATAAAATACTACAACAGTGAGTTGGAAGGAGACCATAGAGATCTGGAAATAAGACACTTTTGTTTTACATCTTTCTTTTCAGAACATCCAAATAAAAACAAAATTTTTGCATTAAAGTTCTGTTTTACAAAGTAAAGGTACAATTAATGCTGTTTTATCTGTTTACAGATGCACAGTCTAAGAGAAATTGCTCTTAAGCAATGTACCACTTAAGTTTCTATATTTTTCCCCCCCTTAAATACATCAGTGATGCAGCTGGGGAGCAAAACTAAAAGTCTGAATACCAGATGGCCAAAATTTTTAGATGCAGGTTTTTGATTCAAAATGTTATGAGAATAGATGTCAACTGCAAATGGTATGACTAAACTTAGACATTCAGATTTGATATGGCTTGGTTCTAAATGTGCTAAAAGTAAATGTATTTGAACCACAGTTTAGAGAGTGGCCAAAGGAATTTGCGGGGGAGTGGAAGAGACCGCAGCACTCTGTAACATCTCCCTAATCCGCCAAATTCCCATCGACTCCATTCCACCCCTCCTGACCACGGTATTAGATGATTTAAACCAAGCTGTTATTGGTATGGACCTGAACAACCTCAGCTGCAAATTTCTACTTTAAGAATAAAATAAGGATACACAAACCCAATAGGCAAATCTAAAATTATACTTGAATTTTGCTTCTATCCTTTGCAGATATATAACATCTATGAATCAAAACTGCTATACACAGAACTTTGTATAAAGGCAGACATATATACATACATCTCCCTATTTCTTCACTTTCCAAGTTAAATTTTATGTTCCCCCCAGAAAGCCTAAGAGGATGAGATGGATTTTAGATGCAAAATGCATCCAGAACAGCAGACAGAGAAGAGCTGCATAACAACCTGAGGGTTAGGGGCAGAAGAAATCTCCATTCTAACAGCTGGTTGGAATAAGGAGTACTGCTGTCTCCTGGTCTGTCACGGTTCTGTTCTTCTAACATATTTTGCTTGCTCCAATGACCTAATTCAATACTCTATTCCTAAGTACTGTGCACAACTGATCTTGCTTTTTCACGTCCTAATGACCAAGGTAGTCCACAATTCAGAGAGCCTCACAAGACTCCCTTCAGTATGTGGGCTTTTTGCATCTCCAGCGTATCTGCCTTCTGAAGAAATGCTAAGGCAAATCCAACAACAGTTCACAGCCAATCCAGTTTTCCTTTGTCTAGTAGCTGAAAAAGATAGTAGTCTTTTCTATCATGTTTTGCTTTTCTGCTTTTTAATTATTCCAATTATTTTCAAATAATAATATATTTTCATTCTTCATTCTTTACAATATCATGCAAAACTTCTTTGATGTTTTCTGATTCACTTCTCTGTTTTCCCTTAAATAAACTATTACTCAAGTAGTAATCACAGCAAACTTTTTCTCACTCTTACTCGTGTTTCAGATCTCAGCTACTTACTCTCTGTCCTGCCACTTGTTCTCTTGCAGTCTGACCTCGCTTTGTTTCCTGTGTATCCAACCTGACCTTTCTAACTATTATCTGCCATAGAAATTTTCCTCTTTTTCCTTCCTTTTATTATCTTTTCTATCATAAGGATCCATTGTTATTCTCTCTCTACAATCCTCTTTTTCTTTTTTCAGCGGAGATATCAGAACTTAGAGGTTAGCTAAATCTTGATTTTAGTAAAAAAATTTTATGTCGTTTTTGAACACACTAGCACCTTATCCAAGGAAACAATTAAGGCCAGTACCGATTATGTGATCAATACATTTTGCCTCTTCAGCTTGCATTTGCCCTTGGTGTGTAATGCTTGTTGTAAGGGAAAGGAATCTGAATTCATCTACTTAATTCATTTAATGCAAGGCTAACATCTTGTCAGGTAACAGACGTGAGGAGTTTCTCTGCTTGCCCCTTGTGCATAAGCAAATGAAATATCCTAATATGAGCTTTTATGATCTAGGGTCCTCACTGCGTGATTCCAGCATGACTACTGTTAACTTCACACACGTAAGTTTCTCTAAATGCTGGATCACATGAGGACCAGAGAAACAAGCTGATATAGGCAAAATATCCCAACATAAGATGAGCAAGATGAAGTTGGATTTTTCCATCCCACAATAAGAACTACTGCCTAAACACCTACGTTTTCTCACAGAGAACAAAGCAGAAGCATTGATCTTCCTCTTTGCCCAGTGGCACAAAATTCCCCAGTACTTCGCTCACAGAGGAAGGAACACATGCGGAAGTTGACTGATAGATGTCCGTATTCCCAGTTCCTCCATCCTTCTCTCCACCACGCTCTCCCACCATTGTTCTTAAGTTCTCAAATCCTCGCCTCCTCCAACTGATCAGCTGTCCCCCGCCCAACCCTTTATTTTTCCTGTTTTTCCCAGCCACCCATCTTTTTATAACTGTCATCAACATCCCTCATCCATTCCAGTCCCCCATCCATATTATCTAATTAGAACTCCTTTCAGCACAAACCCTTACATGTAAAATTACTTCTGTTTAAAAACACTTCAAGCTTTTTCTGAACTTCCTACTAAATTCAGATCCTTTCCTCCCCAGTCCAGAATCAAACAGACAGAACCCCTTTGATACAGACAGACTGCAAAAAGAAATTCACACAGCCACGACTGCATTCCCATAGAAAACACTTGAGTGTTGTCAGCTTGCCACACATCAGTAACTACATCACTGGGACAACATTCTTCTACACAACAGAATTAGTTTATGATCACAAATACATTAAAAAAGAAATACAAAGTTTTCTTTTCCAAAAATATTTCTGAGAAACATTTCCAAAAAAGCAGCACTTCCCTGCCCAAACATATTGTTTTTAAACTGTATATCAGAAGTTCTTGCTTTGGTAGTATGTTAAGTTCTCAATAATACATATCACAAGTGAAATACTGCAGAAGAAACATACGCGCACCACTGCATCTTCATTTTGTTACTGGATCAGGTGTGAAAAAAATCTCCCTTCCTTGACCACCTTCTCAGTAATGAGTCACAGCTCCTGCAGTAAGAGTACACACCAGCAGAGACAGCCTATCTTATCATGCCTGCCAGAACACCAAGAAGCGAGTTCTGGCTTTCCCTGCCTGGCACCAGCCAGCTGTGTCTAACATACCTGCAGTCAAACTGGCAAAGGGCCAAGCAACCGGCTGAGCACCTGCTGTGAGGCCAGGCTTTGTTCCGCATCGGAAACGGTGACCGTCCTCCAGGACTTCATTCCTGTCTGGCTGCAAGAGTCAAAAGAATCAGCAGTGTGGACAAAGGCAGATGTGAAAACAACGTAGGTTTTTTGATTTTTTTTTTTTTAATCTGACAGATGATCTTCCATCTAGACACACTTGATCAAGGCAGGACTACAGTCTCTTATCTTGCATTTCAGGTGTTAACACCAGATGCTACTTTTACAGACGCTACAAATTCAGACTGGTTTTGAGATGATGTCTGGCCCCAAACATGCCTCCTATTACACACGACGAAGTGGCTAATCTTCCTAACAGTTAACTGAGGCCCTCTTATCCTTGGCTATTAAACAAATTGTTCAGTCTGACAAGCTATTACATAGACACATACTGCTCTCTAGATGTCTGCTTTCAAATGTGTAAATTTTGACAAATGCTGTTAAGAATAAGCAAAGTAAATTAAAAATGTAAGTTCTTACTGAGCTACCTCTCCTCAACCTATTCAAAAGATGTTTGTTGACTCCCTACATAGAATGATGCTTAAGTTTTTTTATTGTACAATATCTCATGACTTTAAAAAATATATGTATAATTTTGTACTCTACAATTTTTTAAAAATGTAGTTTAATAATTAATAAATGTAAATAAAAGTGTGTATATATTTTTAAAAAGTTAGAGATCTGTTGTTAGTGAAGGCCAAGTATAAATTTCAAATATTCAAAAGAATATATCTTTCTTGAATTAAGTGCCCTCCACCTCCTTCATATATTCATCAACTCCATTCCTACACTTCAGGCAGATGAGCAATTTATAAAATCAGAAGAAAATACCAATAAGGTTTTAACAATGAACACAATTTAAAAAAAAATCAGGGAAAAAAAACACATTTCTGAAGTCAGATTTAATATTCAACAGTATCTAACTCTTAACTGCTGTGAACAAAATGGTAACTAATCATAGAAACTTAAATTTCATTGTCAAGCTTCATTTTATATCACAGTTAAGGTAGCTGGTTCCTTTTTTTTTGTTTCCATTCCATTGGAAAGCCAAAGTTTTCAAATTCAATTTAATAAAAATTTGAATAAAATATCTAAATTTAAAAATTGCTTGTGGAACAATCCTAAACACCTAGTCAAAATATTCTAATATAAAATGTTTAACATCAGACATCATCCTGCCAAAATAAATAATAAATGAAATAAAACATTATGAAAACATAATCAAAAAAGAGCATTGACATTAATGACATGAAAAAAATGTAAACTACTTTTCCTTATGAAAATTAAATTGGGAGATACGTTTCTGTGAATAATAATGTTATACTAATTTGCTATTTAATTGTTCTAAATGTACACAGTGTGTTATATTATAGCCTTCAGTTTGTGATCAAATATCTAACTTGTTCTAGGAAAAGATTTGTAAGAGCTACTAGATAGCATTAACAATAACATCGTAAAATAATTAAATTTTGAAAGAACAGAAAGAACTTTATGGCCTTCAAGCATTTTTTCTTTGTAATACACAGAGGACTATTTAAAATGCTGTTTATCTACTATGTTTGCTGCTATTAAAGGTAAAGATGAAAATTCAACTCCAGTGAAGTCTGTTAAAGTGCAACTAATAAAGTACATAAAATCTACTTCACAGATTATCTATTTCAGAGATTATCACAGAACATGACATTGTAAACAACTCCTTTATATATTTGTTTCTTAACAACAATTTAGTCTTTTGAAGAGGTAACAGAACAGCAGTACTAGTGACTAATCACCACTCTACAACAAAATAACCAATTGCACTTGCTTCCTCCCACTATTTATATACCTTCCACAGACATTCCTCGTACTCTTATTTTTGAGGCACCAGGGGTGACATTTAGTGCCAGATGCAATAGTAAGCTTCTCGTATTTGCTTGAAAAGAATTTTATCACACATGTAAACCATGCAGCAGTTGGTCTCATAAGAGACCACGTCTCAGTATAAAACAATTTCAATAGCATAGTAAAAAAGAATTTTGAATTGACTTGTGGTTTGCAACCTGATCCCATCCTATTGGATGACCATGTACCAGCAATGATCAAAACGCATGGGCTCCTTATGCATAGGAAGAAAGTCTGACAAAGTTTCAAAAAGGCTATTTTCTTGTACCTTCAATATAATAATTTTAATATATTTTTACATTATGTTTTGCTATTTCAATTCTCTGATGGAATAGTGGTGTTACACACATGTAGGTGAAAAAAAGGAACTTTATCCTAGATCTCCAACTTGCCCAATAGCCAAAAGCTCTCCTGCCTCTGAGCTTCTCTCATACATCTTGCACATTATTCTGAGTCTGCTTTTGTTCAGGTTATCCAAGTGGCATGTTATACAAAAGAATGTATAGAATATTTGCTTCAAAAATCGTTACCCAGCATTTGTTGATCTCTAGAGAACTCTTTGCACTAGTTCCTCAAACACAGAGCCCATGTTCAAGGTTTCTGCATTGGTGTTCAAAGCCCTAGCTCTCAGTCTTAGCTGTTTGAAAGATCCTTTCCCTTTCTCATACAATTTCTTTGCTCCTTTGAAAAACAGGATATGGAGGCAAACAGTATTTCCTGCCATCTGGGGGAAATAGAGTTTTCATGAGAATCAGGCTATAAATTCAGAACCCAGCAAAAAGAGCAGTCCTAACTTAGCCTGTATCTTCAGTACAAAATGCATCACTCACCTCAACTGCAAATACTCCTCTTTACACTTTCACTATCACTGTATATGATGCTCAATGTCTTCTTGCTAGTTGAATTGTTTTATTATATACAGAGATTGATCAGATCTGGACTACTCTGGCAATACTAAAAATCAGAAGTTTGCAAGAAAGAAATGAAACTCACAAGAACCTTTTAGCTGCACTGGTGAAGCCCTTCTAAAATATAGAAGGTCAAATGCATATTCGATGTCTAAATAGTCCACAGCACAAATCAACTGCTCTGGGTAAAACTGTACCTGTAAATCAGTGACAGTATTACATTCAACCATGAACCAAGTAGAATTCTCATCTAGAAAGACATACTATAGCAGATATTCTTAAGCATTTCAAGTATTAATTCAAATACAAACTTCTTGATCAAACTAGTTGAACAAAATATTTGTTTTATCTGCCTGGTGATCAAAACACTATGTAGGATGGACATACCAGAAGAGCTGACAGAAGGAATAAGCCATGCAAAATTTAAGATCAGCTGCACAGCTTCACTTCAAATAGCCTCTGTATTCTAGGTATTCTATAGCCTCTGCACACTGGCTACATTTCTGCTTTGAAAAGAGTTCAGTTAAAAGGAGGGCATTAGGTAGTCATAACTATTTCAAGATGATGCAGGCTACTTAATACAGACCACATACTTCAGCCCTAGACAATTCTTAAGTGGATTATTCATGGCTATATTCCCATAATCATAGGCTTAACAAGTATACTGGAACTGAAGATTCAAAAATACAGTAATTTTCACAAGGGGATTGGAGATTGTAAGAAAGCTTTTCATTATAGCCAATACCATTGGCTCACCCCATTCAAGTTCTGCTGCATTTGACTCAAATGAAACTGCCAGGTCTTAAAGTCATTATTTTTTCCTCTTTCAGCAATACTGTCATTCCAAAGGCTATAGAACTTAAAAAACACAAAGCAAAACACCAGACAAAACACTCAAAATGCAGATTATAAGAAAATAGCTATTAGGGGTTAAAAGGTGTTTATCTGGTCTTTCTACAGAGACAAAATTCATGCACATTTATCTTCCATACTATTTAAGTCACTGTGAAGATCTCACTTGTAGTTTCTTTTAAAGAGGCTATTCCTAACAGTTTCCATACAATTCGTCACTTCCGGGATCTCAGTTTAGCAATCGTTCCTTTAAAAGATATTTTGCATCAGTAATCAGCTCTTCTAGGTGCTCTGCGCTCAAGAGTTCCTATGCTCAACACTTCCTTTCATTTATATTTTTTATGATTCAGTAATTGTTGCACTACATTTTTTTAATCCTTACTGTATACTGATTATATATATAACACTTTCCTTTCTCCAAATAAAAGATCTCCTATAAAGGCATATTAAGAAGGTAAGCCGTCACTTTACACATGCTGAAAGATTTCATTTTCTGTTGAAAGAATCAGACGTCTCAATCTGATCATCTCTTTTAATGGCTCTGACATGGTATTTGTTCTACAGATAATACTTTCTTGGGCTACATGTGCTACTATGCCATAGGAGGTCGCAAAACTGCAAACAATTATACCGGTGTACATTTCCCACCCATGTTCTGGATTTATACCAGGTTGCACATATATGAGCCTAGTTGCATACCAAGACTTTCTATCCTCTGTCATGTTTATTTCCCCTTTTCCTCATTTCAAACAGCCTAATACTAAAATTTTGATACTGAGAGGCCAGAGATGCAACTGCTGGATATCTCTCAAGAGTAATGTTAAAACCTCCCAGCACTGCTCAAATCAATGGAAATTTGAAACCAGAAGTTTTTTCATAGCTGTACAATTACACAAGTTGCTTCATTTATACATAAACAGATTAAGTACTAAAACTCCTAGTCACATGTGAGAGTACGTTTTTCTTTTTTTTTTTTTACCCCACAAACATGACAAGAGAGTTACGACTAGACATATGCTTTAACTAATCAGTGTCTTTACAAAGCTGTGTGCGCATGAAGTGATACATAAAATGCTGCTGACAAAAACTACTAAGAAGCAACAGAAAATGAAAATAAGCAACAGTGCAGTAAATAACTTTGAAATAGCTTATGATTTTCCTCATCCCAGAGCAGTAAGTCAAAATCTCAAACAACTTTTCTTCTTTCTTATCTTTGAGACACTTATGGTAATGTGTTGTGATAAAACAAACTACCTGCTAGTTATGGAACAACAGGTACAGTTCACACATCATGGAGAATATTAACTGAGCAGAAGTTTTCTTTCTGCCATGAACAAAAAACCATAATACAGCATTCTTTCACAAATGAAAACAACATAAAAAGCTAAACACTGATACTATTGGGACTATGATTAAAAATATAATCATATACTGCAAATGATAGATCTTCAAACTGGTAACATACAATTGCATTAGTTATGGGTGAGCAACTGTGGTTCTGAGAGAACAGATAATGAAGTGAGAGAGATGACTCGGAATCAAGTAAAATACAGCAGGAACTAAGGAACATTACTGGTCATAACAGATGAGCAGTGCCTAGTACAGCTAAAAGTGGTTAGCCAGGAGCTTCCAAAGGTGTGAAACACAGACATATGTGCAGCGATCAAGATATTTACTAAGCTCTTTAAATCTAATGGGAAAATTCACATTTGCATCTCAAAATGTAGCAAATGCAGTAAGTCCAATTTAAAATTCCTAAATTAATCCCTTATTTTGCAGAAGGGAGGGAAAGGGAAACAATCATGAGTCGTCTTCCAGTGAAAAAATGGTTGTTAACTGTGTCCTACATAAGAATAACACCCACCATGATGGTGTGCACACAGTCAGAAAAGGTGGTCTTCATTGCTTCTCTAGTTTCATTTACTACAGTTTCTGTCTTATGTTCCTTTATAAATCGTTTGGCTCAAACAAGGAATTTATTCAAGATTAAGTATCTGTAACAGCCCTTCCTTCTGGTTATCCTCAAAGTGGACCTGAAAATGGTTTATCATCTTTAAAGCTGTTTGTAGCTTCGGCTCCAGTCTTTGTCACCCTCAGATATTGCTACAAACAGCACAGAGCTTTCTGCCCCAGTCTCCCAAGAAGTAGATAAAAGACACAATTCCAGAACCCACATGCTTAATTTTCATTCTCACTGAGCTTAAACACCCTCTAACTGGAAAAAAAAATTGCTAGTAATAGCCTGGATGCTCCTATTTATTCACATCGTTCACATAACAACCACTTACTTTCTTGGTTCAAATCAAGTTCCGGAGCTGTGTTTACCTTGCTCACTTGTCATTGCTAGGGCACAAACTGCCCCCACCCACCCCCAAAACATTCCTGTTCACCATTCTTCTCATCTTCTCTTCCTTTTTAAAATTCAGTGTAATAATGTGCTTCATAAGTTCTTTTCTATGATAACTTTGGAAACGAAGTTTTGCTCCCAGGGATACAAAAGGAAACCAGCAAAATGGTGGTGGCAGAGCACAGTAGATTGAACAAACGTAAGAAAAATGAGACTTGAAGACAAAAGACAAGATCATGCTCCTGTCTTGTGCATCACCAGAGCATAGCTTGGGTAAAAAATGAACTGGTGTTTATCACAGTCTAAACAGTATACATTCATCTAGGATGAAAAGAGGGTTACTGAAAATTAAATAAAAAAGTCTCAGTTGAAGAAAGTTGAAACCAATAAAGGGCAAATGCTACCATCTTTATGCAAATAAATATGACAACAGATATCTGACCAAGCCTAGTGAAATAAAATTGCTTTTTATGGATGCTTGTATTTTCTTTAGACAACAGTGAGAATTAAAACTCCATATCCAATACAAAGAAGCAGAAGTAGCTGAAAAAAAAAAGCTTGTCTTTATCTGACAGATATGCAAGATTACTTACAGCATCCACTACTGAGGGCTTTTTTCATTGGCTACATCAGTATCTGGATTTCACCTGACATAGAAAATCGATGTTTCTACATATCTAAAATCTTTCCTAATGAAATAACTAGATTTAGCCAGTATGGAAAGATTAACATTGGTGTATACTTCCTTGTTAAATGTATCAAAACATTCTCCAAGCTTATAACGGTGCTAGGTGTCAACTACTCCCTCTACACATATACGTACACGTACATATAGTGTAGTATTACCTTACTGCTAATACATAAAACAAAACAAAAATGCAATTAAAATATATTTGTACTGCTTACATAAGTTATGATGTATTAATTATCATAACTGAGTAATTGTCTTTAGAATCAACCACAAATTAGAGTCAAGAATAGCACTTTCTAATTGAAACATGCTATTTCAATGTCTCCTGGTCAGTGATAAACTCAAACTACTTAATGGTATATTTCTGAATTTCATACCAAGTTTTCAAATATCTATTCTGTACATTGCCAAAAGGTGTATCTGATTCATGCAGATCTACTGTAGCTATTGCTGTCCTATTCAGTCCTGAAACCATGACAGCATTAATATATAGCCTGTTCTTCCAAAAAGAATAGAGTCTATACAGGTACTTTATTATTACAATACCTGCACCTGCTGCTCCGTCTGTTGCAGATAAGTTAGCTGTGAAATTTCTTTGCCCAGTGAAGATCACCTGGTAGAAACAGCCAGTAGCAAAACTGACTTACAGTTTGGATAAAAAGTATTGTTTAGTGACCAGTTATAGAACATTTTGCTTGGAAACGTAACTTCAGTTATCATTGTTTCACATCTTGCTTTCTCTTGTGAAAAATGGACATATTTGCCAGATCTCAGTCATGCCACTCCCAACCATCACAGCAAATATTTTACACAAAGAGAATGATGCCATAAAAATGCCTGATTTCAGGGGGGGGGGGGGGGGGGGGGGGGGAAGGGGGGTTGCACGCATGTGTGGATTTTTTTTTAATATAAATATATTAACAATCTGAAAATTTATTAGATTGGAAAAAATCATTATAAAATTCTGCAATAGTGTGAAAGATCTAGGTGACTTCTCTCATAAAGGTGATTTAAAAGTACTTGTTCTCCAGCAGGCAGACAGATACAGCTTGTAAGGCTAAATTAAACTTCAGATCGTTCTAATTTTACATGATAGCATTTTTACATGATAGCATTTATCAATGCAGAATACTGTATTCAAAAGTGGCAGTCATTGCAAGATATGGCTTCAGTTCCCTGAGCCTGAATGGGGATGGGAACTGTATGTTACAGGCCTCAGCCTCAGGGGGATGGATCACCTTGGCTAGTTACGTTACCTTCAATACAAGACCCTTTTTTGTTTGTTTTATTCTCATCTGGAATTATTTCAAGAGGAAAAAGAGTTTGACCTTGAACATAAAATAAGTGCCCTTTCCCTCTGTGTGAGCCAAAACTCAGAGTCTCCTTTAAATTCAGGTGAGATTATTAAGGAAGCAAAGTCTGGAGATATTAGCCAGAATACTGCATTTAGTTTATAATTTGCATATAAGCTAACTGTACGATTACGAACCTATTCTGAGAACCAAAGTTCATTTCAGAATTAACTTCAGAATAACATCAGAATTCAATGTGGACAAATACAGATAAGAAGAGCATAAAATATACATTAGCAGAAAACACTCATACCTTAAGGTCTTAAGGTCCAATTAATCAAAATGTGTCTTCAGTTGCTGTTAAACATGGGAATGTTTCAACACAGGGTGGGCAAGAGCTGGTCTGCTGAATAGCTGAAATCACCCTGCTGGCTGCAGGCTGTGCCTAGAGGAACATATGATCTTGTTTAGGCAGAGAAAGACAACAAAATAATACTGCAGAAACATTTGTGTTTGTTAACGTTCAATTCTGTGTAAAGGGCAGGACAAAAAGGATACAGTATGAGTTAAAGAAAGTGTTTTATAAAGCAAAAACTAATTAATATACAGGTGGTGACTAAATTTGAGTTGCACTTTCTTCATCTCGGAGCTAGAGTTGAAATATTCTTTCATATATCAATTTTTTTCTTGCTACATTATTTTTTTTAAAGTGATGGCAATCTACAAGTCATAGCAAAGTCAGATGATCCAGTTTGCTTTCCAGGGCTTTTATTTAAAAGCAATGAGCTATGAATCAAAGTCCACAGCACAGTGTCTGGGTCTAAGATGGTGCTAGCGCACACCACATAATTATACAAAGATCTAACGGGCAGCTTTTGCACAAGGTAAAACTACTATGGGATAAAAAGAACCCTCTCCCTATAATATGCATTCACCTATTTTAGTACAGGGTGGGGTTGATAGGTTGGAGGTGGGGGGGAACAACTCAATTCTACTTAAAAATTCTGCAGCTTCCTATCTGATTATCATTTACTCTTATTAAGCCACTCCAAAATTATACTAATTTACCATGAGTAGAAGTCAGCCCTGCATGTATATGGAATTACAAGCTCTCTGGAATAATATATGTCTGGAGAATATGTTTTCATTCTTGAATAATTTAACATCCTAACTCTTTGACTGGAAAAAACAATATCATAAAGGGAAGGAAAGCATGAGAACAGACTTTCCCAATGCAAAGAAAATTACTAATTGGCAAATAAAAATATAAAGTTAATCAAAATCTTAAACACTCAGAATATTCAGAGACACACAGGCCTTGGGATTTGGTTATTTTCTTCAGCTAAATCAAAGCCATATTTTTCCCAGCTATTTTGGGATTTGTTCCTGTTATGACAGTCTGGAGCCTTCAGCATGCTTGATTTGTCCATCTATCATGAAAGATCACATTGTATGAATCCAAAACCAGAACCTGAATACTTAATTCACAAGAATCAGTGCCATTACCTGCGTAATGAGTAACAGCCTATATAGTCAAATCCCTGATGTCTTTTTTTTCCTCCCCACATTGAGGAAAAGCAATCTGAACATCATATCAGAGCTAATGGCAGCACAATCATATTATTAGCTGTAAGATCAACTGCAACCCTTAAGCAAAGCAATTCTGCTCAGCCAGCCATTATCTGTTCGGCTTTTTTTTTTTTAACTAATCAAGGTTAGCTGGCAGCAAACCCTACCACTGACAACTGTTGAAAAGGAATCAAGTTTGTATGGATTCTTTAATTAATGAATTAATTCAAACTGACTGGGATATGATATTGTCATGAGATTTGCTAACTTGCTGAAGGACTGTAAATTATAAATGTCAGGGACACAGAAACAATACACGAACTACAGTAGTAAATCAAACCAGGGAAGTTTGCAACAACAAACTGATGTCTGGAAAAGAAGAACTGAGATCATTGTCAAATCTATTTTTCTGTAACCTCTTAAAGCACAGGAAAAAATGTAACAACCTTTTACCAAAATCTGCAGGCTCCTCTAGTTTGAAGGAATTACCACTAATGGTGGAGTAACTAAAATGCTGGAATAGGTGAAAACAGTCATGCTGCAGTGACTTCAAGAAGCAGCAATCGTGGATTCTAGTGTAGATATACATGCATCTTACATGTATGAACTTTCAAACCTTATTCAGTAGGGCTGCTCATGCATCCTATAAATCTTCATGCTTTTTTTTCCTGAGTGTATACAAGCCCACCTATGAACAGAAAAAGATACCAGGAATTCTTAAGAGAGATAGTAATGTCAGAGAAGCACCAGACAGCTCTGATTATGACCACAGTATTTAGCTTCCCTCTTACATGCAACTGATTTGGAGAAGAATCCCCAAAATTAACCTGTTTGCCTCAGCAGAATTTATAAACAAAAAATCACTTTGGGTATGAGCTTTTCACAACTTTTCAGGATCAGGCTGCCCTTACTGAATGAGATCTATATAGCAGCTCTGCTGCAACTACCTAAAGGGCGGTCATTATTCTGGCTGAGGTGATAACTAACGAGAGTGTCATTTTTCATCATACTCCAGGTAGCGATAAACAGAAGACTAGCTGGAGCTGGATATCATTTTACTTCCCAGTTAGGAAGGAAAGGGAAAATGAAAGATCAGGATCAGGAACATCCAAGAGCAAACAATGAAATATAAATTAAGCACTGCAACTTCTGTTACCCTATCTCTATTTTGTTGCTATGGCAGGGAAAGGGTAGTGTCTGCTCTGTATTTCATATTCTCCCATGGAAGTCTCAGCATATGCACATCAAATACACTTAAAGAATTCTGAACATATGAACAAGCTGTGCACATTGTCAAAGAAGATATACTTAAGGAACTAAAATAAAAGTAGAAATACAGAAATAAAGCAACAATGATATTTATCAGGGAAAAATATATGCTATCTTATTTGGAGGAAGTAAATCTATCTATTTGCTAAAAAAAAATGAAAGCAACAGTGCTGGAATAACAGAAGACAAGAAACTAGGCATGAATTTCCTGTAAAATACATCAGCAACTAAAATTTGAATGCTATATTTCTTATGTAAATACAAAGTTATCTCCAAAGTACACTTTCATTCCGTACAGAATTCACTCCTATTCTCTATGTTTCTTAATTTTGCTTTACACAAATGCAATTTGCTGAATCTTTTACAATATTATTCTCTAAGGATGGAGATCTTCAGAGAATATGCACAAAGGCTGAGATCTATGGAAATAAATGAAGATATGAGGAATTTTGCCCAAGAAGCTGTTTTTTCAATACTTTCATCTTTAATTTTGAATATTCTGCTATTTTCTTCATTTATTCTACATCTTACACAGTTGTTTGAAAAACTTAAAGAGAGGCTACTTAAAGACAGTCTGTTTTTCTTTTCATTTCTATCATCTCCCAGCAAACCTTTGGCTCTTATAAAATCTCAGTACAAATCCATATTACATTTGAATATCAGCACCATTACATATGATTAGCTACACAGCAAGGAATTTGGAGATCAGGAATACATTCTTACAATCACCATTTTTAATCAAATTGTAACGGGGCAGAGCTGAACACCAATTTGCATTTGAACAAATATTACCTTACCTGTACATTTGATCAGCCCTACTAACCAGATGTCAAGCGGCTCAGTTCCCCAGACTGGCTTTAGGTTACAGGCACCCTTTTCACTTTCAGTGCACGCTTGTAAATTTGTATCTCTAATCTTTAGCTTTGTTTTTCTACAGTCTATAAAATAAACACATGGCTTGGGGGGGGGGGGGGGGCGCTATCCTTACAAGTATCCTTTGTATTAGAACTCATTAACAAGGAATCTTTAAAATAGGCAACTGCTCAGGAATAGAATTATGACTCTTTGACAGAATCGCAATTCTCGTAGCACTTTCAAGAAACACATCTATGCTGAACCATGAAAGTTTTATACCTGTATACTATAATCTGAGCAAGAAATAGCACAGTAGTGTGCTGCTTTTTATTAAGTTTATGCTGTTGGCAAAGTGTTTGGAAGAGTTAACTAGCTGACCGCTTGTACATCAAAACTCTTATTTGGCATATCCAAACTGAAAAATAACCCTCCCCTCATTGGCTGCATAGCTTTTGTGAATGTACTCAGGTCTAGCACATAAGGACTCCAGGTTTTTAAGGTTCCATTTTTGTCTTTGGGTTAATAAAGTACCTAAGTTGCTAAAAATCAGTCTTAATTTCAAATATACTACTTTGAGCCACATAAACCCCTTTTGTATATCCACAAGTCAGAAGTCTTTATAAGTTTTTCTATTCTAGGTCATGCACACGTTTTCCTGAAATGTAATTTCTCTTCCTCGCAAGACAGATGAGTGCCAATGTGTGTGGCCTAAAATGCTCCTTAAGCCAGAAGTTGTTTCATTTAGGCCATTGCAATTACCCTAATACAGGCTAAACCTAAACCTCCAATTCAAAGAAACTGACTGAGGAGAAAACTTCCATCTGAATCTAAATCTCAGGTTTACCAGAAAATACCTGCTTTAACATTTGGTTCTTGCAAAAACCTGGAGTTTGCAGTGCAGGTTTAATGTGAGATTAGAATTAGAGTTCAGCTTCAAATTTATCTGTTCAAGTCTTGTTGTTGTTGTTGTTGTCTCTTAGTCTGCGCTAATGCTGCAGCTTGGCTGCTTACTGTGTCGCTGACCTCCTCTGTCACCAGAGCATTTGCTTTCCTTGAGAACGATCCAGCAATCTCCCCCCATCTCGAGGCTCCAGACTGACCCAGAATACAGCAGTCAGGCCCAGGTAAACATATCCCCCTACCCATATATAGCTATGCTCCTTTCAACAAAACGCAGCACACAACACACTGGGAGAATTAAACAAACAAATACAACCCCAGCCACACTCACAAAACTTTCACACAGGCTTGTGTTAGGCCTTCCCAGCGTTCATCAGCCAGAATAATCAGTTTTATTTCAGAATGTCACTACTCGGCGAGGGTATATTGAGTAACAATCTTAACAGAGGGATGGAGACTTCACTCTTCTTCAGTGCTAACTACTACAGAGGAACGTGGATTATCTCGCTGGGTTAAACATCTGTTGAACACCTTGCGGAGAACATCCAAAAGTTATTTTTAAATGGCTATCAAGTTAATCACTATAGTCTGCATTTCACTACAATCTGTTGCTTTCATCAGGTTCTTTTTCCAAAAGTTCTTGAATATTATTTTAAGCATCTGGAATTCCATTATTCCATCTGGCACAACACATCCATTTTTATGTAAAACTGAGGTTACACCTAAATCATCTCAAAGAGCATATGACACACTAAATTGCATCCTAGGAATCAGGGTCAATAAAGCAAAGCAGAATCAAAGTTTATGAAAAAGGCTTGGCCTTTCATGAGGAAATTCTCTCCAAATCCATGGTATTCACTTTAAAAGCACAACAGAAATTGGAACAGACAGCTTAAAATACTTTCCTTTCTCTTTCTGCTCATGGGACTAATGTAGATTTTTTTAAAAATGACTTTTAAAACTTTTTCAAATAGAATAGTTTATACTGGAAAGTATCATCTACAAGCTTATCTATCATCATCTCAAAAGTACCAGCAAAGAAATAAAAAGAAGAATATGGAGTTGTACAACAGAACTTTCTATTTTATAGAAGGAACAGAGAGAAGACTGCCACTGCTATTCTTGAATGTGCTTATATTCAATGGTGTCACACTGCAGTGTAAGAATCCAGTCTGCAGAGTTGTCTTATTTTCAGCTGTTTATCTAAAAAGTATTAAATAAGTTAAAATCAAAGCTCCTTCAAATACCTCCTAAATCCTTCATGAATTGGTCCCACCAGTAAACAGAGAGAGGATGGAGAGATCAAGGAGCTCTGAGACACCACTGTTCTTCCAGTGGAAGTACCACCCTCCTGCTGCTCATCTCATTACCTCCTACAGCCTGAACTGCAGGCTGACTCCAGGTAGAACAGGAACAGTATGCTCAAACCAGCCTTTATTCAATTAAAAGAAATCTGTACTAATGCCATCTGTAATTTCTGAGAATCATTAAATTCTTTCAGCGTAATAATAGGGGAGTTATAGCATATATCCCTGAAAAAAAATGCTTAAACTAATACAATATCAGACTAGAGACTATTCAATAATAACAATCTAAAATGATACAAGGTCCTACAACAAAGAAAACTTAGGCCATTCACAAAGCCTACCACTACATCCATCCAATACTAACCATCCAATACTAGCCATACAACCATAATATTAAATTTATGGCTGTATTAAACTTCCACATTTCACAAGATATAACACCCCATCATTTAGTCATTGTGCGTATTTTTTTCATTCTCCATTCGAAGGGAGTCATGAGATTTGCTCATCAATTTATTCTATCTGATTCATGAAGATTAGAACCTTTAGGATGGAATAACCTGCACATTATTAGAACCCTTAGGAATATGCTTATTCTAATTGGGATAGTCTTATCACTAAAAATAAGGGTATAGTGACTTCCAAAACAACTTGTTCTAATTTTCTTTAAATTACTCTTTTCGAACAGGCATTGTACAATCTGAGATGTGTGTGTATCAGCTACACTTTTACTTATATAGGTTAGAAATATTATTTTCTGTTTTCTAGAATCTTAGTTCCTACTTGTATGTCATGTATCTTTTACCTAAAAGTTGAATAACATTCTTTCATTGTTTTTCTTAGTTCTAAGATGGATTTTGAAAGGTCTGACATGTACAATAAAATCTTATTCATACAAAGCAAGCAATTTGACAGTAGCCTGACAGTGATGCTGCTATAGGCAATTAGGCAGCATATGTAGCTACAATACACCTGTGTGAGTAATGCAACTTAGGAATCATTAGTAACATGGAAACTGTATTGATATATCTGACTGGTAACATCTATACAGTGGAACTGCTATACCACATGGACCAGTAGCCAAAGCACTCTTTCCATAAGAAAGCCAAATATTCACTACAAAAATAATCTCCATACTTGACCCACAAAATTCCCTCTTTCCCTCCCTTTCAAGGCAGTAGCTGTCTTCCATAGGAAAAACAGCAGCAACAGCTGTAAAGATTCTTCAGAGTGAAATACTGAAGACTCGGGAGTCTGACATTATTCACCATCACATTTAATCCATTTCCAGTAACTGTTACCTCCTTTTCCTTCCTTACCACAGAGATTCCCTACGGTATTTTAGCAACCAGACTGAAGCAACCTCCTACACAGCTTTTTCTTTTGACTGTCCTCTAATTCATTTTTTTCCTCCAACTGTCCTTTCTTCCATTCTTTAGACCCCAATATGTAATTTTGTTTTGTGAAAAAAAAGTGCATACAAATGTTAAAAAAAAACCACAGGTTTATAATTCATCTTGCTGTTTTCATAAGAAATGCAATACTGCACACAGACAGTGCAAAGGAATGATATCCACATTCCCAAGATGTTACATACTTTGTTACATCTACTCATAATAGCAGTCTATTCTATTTATATGATGTGAAAGAGATGAGAATAATTTTTTTTTAATTATAAACAATATTAATGATTGCTGTAAATGGGAAAGGATAAGCTACACACAGTGTAATTATTACCACACTTTTCTGTGTACATATAAATTGGAATAAAACCAACTCATTGAGCCTCTCAGAACCACAGAACGATTGAGGTTAGAAGGGACCTTAAGGTCATCCAGTCCAACACCCCTGCTCAAGCAGGGTCACCTAGAGCAGGTTACATAGGGCCCTGTCCATACAGCTTTTGAATATTTCCAAGGATGGAGACTCCACAACCTCTATGGGCAACCTGTTCAGCCACCCTTATAGTTAAAAAGTTTTTCCTTATGTTCAGATGGAGCTTCAGTTTGTACCCGTCATTGCCCATCCTGTTACTGGGCACCACTGAAAAGAGTATGGCCCTATCCTCTTTATACTCTCCCTTCAGATATTTAAACGCATTGATAAGGTCCCTCCTCAGGCTTCTCCAGGCTAAACAGTCCCAGCTCTCTCAGCCTCTCCTTCTGTTACAGATGCTCCAGTCCCTTAATCAGCTCAGTAGCCCTCCACCGGACTTGCTCCAGTAGCTCCATGCCTCTCTTGTATTGGCAAGCCCAGAACGGAACACAGCCCTCCAACTGGGGACTCACCAGGGCTGAGCAGAGGGGCAGGATCACCTCCCTCGACTTGCTGGCAACGCTCTTCCTGATGCAGCCCAGGATGCCGCTGGCCTTCTCGGCCACAAGGGCACATTGCTGGCTAGTTGCAGAGCTGCTTTCCAGGAGGTCAGCCCCCAGCCTATACCGGTTCCTGGGGTTATTCCTCCCTAGAAAAATAACTCCACGTACCTTACACAGAAATAGCCTCTGCTGAATTTCCAAATATTCTTCTTAGCGAATAACCATAGATGTCAGTTTTTCAGTCCCAAAATACTCACAAAAGGAACACAAAATATGGTGTATCATCTTAGCTTGGTCAGTGGCTCTCCATAACCAACTCCAATTCCCGTGTTGCCACTTAAAAAAGAGTGGTTCTGTTCCATTTGAGGAAAATCTATGCCAGTACCATTAAAGTAAATAAAACTTTCAAACATCAATTTTCTCATTGAAAGTAGGTTATTTTTCAGTTTTCTGTACATGTATTTCCTAATTTAATTATGTTCTGTTATGGCTGTATACCAGCCAAAAATACAGGCCACTAATACGCAGTCTTGCAATTTCAGCCAAGTGTATTAAAATCGATATAAGAAAAAAACCCTTCAAGTTCTCTTCAAATCCGATTTTTATGAAACCCAACAGTTCGACAAAAGTTAACTTCAAGGCATTAACATTCCTTTTTTTATTTTTTAATTGTGGACTTCAATGAGAACCAGTACCATAATTCAATTTCTCTCAGTGGTCTTTCCTCAGATGAGACTGAAAAAAGGAGATTTTAGATTTTAAGTGCATTTCAAACTCATATGACAAGGAAACTTTTATTGTGCTTTTTGCATTTTTGAGAAAAAGAGCAAAATTCTACTACTGGTTGTTTAAGTAGTTCATGTGACTTCATCAAGAGAATAATACCAGTGTGTCAGAACATAAATTTGGTCATAGGAATATAAATTGCCATAATTATTTGCCATAGTTGCATAATTGCTTAATTAATTGCCATAAATAAATGATTTTTTCATGCTTGGAAAATGTTTCCTATTTCAGATAAATATAATTTATTATGAACTATTATAATATTTTAACCTTTTAATTTATGTAAAATAAACTACATCTTGAATTCCTTATTATTGGAGAGACTTGGCTAAGCTACATTTTTTAGATTAACTTTGTGTATTAAATGCTAACATTTGTATTATATGATGGCAGGTAACATTGCAGAATATTCTGAAGTTCAACTGAAGTGATTAATATACTTGTTCAGAAATACTTCTGCTGCCTTAGAATTTATACAAACTTCTCAAGCTGTTTCTTCTCAACTACAATTTAACTTTCCTGGTCACCAAACGAATTCAACAGTTTTTTGTGGCCGTAGGCTTTTATATTTGATTGATTTTTAAGAATCCATTCTCTGCCAACTCACTTCACCAACAAAGCAAACCTCAACAAAGCAAATGTATTTCATTTTTAAGCAATCCCCTATTAAAATAAACAACAGCAAAAGAAAACCAACACGCCAAATAATTATGCATGCATTAGAAAGACTTTTATACCTCACAAGAGACAGACTTACTATGCAAAAGAGATACAAAGCTGTCAAGGCATGAGCAACTTGAGTGCCAAACTAATATTTCTGGATTTTCTAAGGATTTTGCAGAGAGTTTGGCCATTCACAGCATCTGTAATAAATCACTTTCTTGATCAGTCCATCTTCCAGCAGCTATTGCTTCTTCCCTAGACACTGCTATTACATTTATGCATTGCGGTATAATATCACATGATTTTTATTAACTTTAAATAATTACGTAAGTAAAGGCTCTAGAAAAGTGGCTTGTAAACCTGAAATATGTTGATTTGCTTTACTTGTAAATAAAGCTTTCTTCAGTAGCTTGTCAACATTCCTCCTGTTGCCAGTGCCAGTCAAAGAAAAATGGCTCATCCTTTTAATATATGGCAAAGCTAACTGAAGAGCTGGTAATTTCTGGGCATCCCACCATTCTTCCCCGCCCCAATATGCTTTTGTTTCGTCATCCAACTCTTTCCTAAACTTTCCCAATGCTCTATTTGCCTTTTTGTCACTGCTAGCAGCAATGTTTCAGGACTATAGTATACTGTAGTTTCCAGATCTATTGTCTAAGTAATACTCGCCATCAAGACACAAGCAAAGTTAGAAAATTTTTATCCATGTAACTTAAAGTTAACAAAACTGAATTTCACCTGTTATTTGGCTTATTCAGTCACTTGATATCATGACCCATTTCTGCAAGATTGTTTCAACTGTAAATTTCAGATCATTTACGAATATATTGAACTTCACAATTTCTTTTGTGATTTACTGTTACAATACACCTCTTCTGAAAAGGCACCATTTATTCTTATTGTCTTTTTAAACTATCTTTAATTATATTATTAATTCATGAGACAACATGCCCTTCTAAAGAAAACAAGTTGATATAGGCTAAGAGACATGTAGAAGGGTCAGTGGAAAAAACTTATTGAAAAATTCATATACCTATTATTAAGCAATATTATTCATATCTAATTGATTTCAAATGACAATACTCAATTTATGCTTTACAAGTCACTGATTTTTCACAATTATTACACATTTGGTCAAAAAGCTGTATTCATTATTGAAGTTTTTATCAATTTCTCCTTTGATAAAAATCAAACACCATTTTTGGCAAGTACCATCTAATGTTACTGTTTTAATACTATTTATAATTTTGTTTTAAAATCTTCTTATATTCATACCTGAGAACTATGTGAACCTTTCAACCTATTTTAGAAATATCTCTGGTCTGATAATCTTTTAAGATTGTTTGTGGTAGATAACAATAAAAATAACTTCTTTTCTACCATGGTCTAATCTTAAATGCCCTTTTGGCACCATGGTCATACTTACCTGTTTATGATGTGTTTGAAGGCTCCTCTATTTTTAACTTTTATGTCTGTAACAACATTCTCTTCAAATTCTCTTTTGGTCTCCCTGTGATTGTACACCTTTTTAAATTTGTGTCTTTTCTATTTCCTTTGTTTAGACATGACATCAGCATTTGAAGGGTATCTTTTCCTTTACATTCCTAAAAAGAATACGTTAGGGCTAGTGTTACAGAGTGGCTCTTTTCTAGTTAGGTGTTTTGTGCTGTCCAAAAATATAGCCTTCCCATCACACACTGAGGTAACATTTACCCACTCTGTACGGAGGTTACTGAAAGTGCCTATTTGTGTCTGTATCTGTACAGCCTCCCTAATCTCCCATAACCTTTTCTAATAACTGACAGGATCCTGATCAGTTCAATAACAATCCTGTCTTCTTCCTATGTAAGTACAGATTTTAAATCCATTAAAAAAAATGCACTATGGGTATATAGTTGGTTTACTTTCACACTTTTCTTTTTTAGATAACAACGCTCCTGTACAACTTTCTCTGTTGTTTCTACATAAATTGTGTAATTCTAGTACTGCAGTAACTTGAACATAGCCTAGCTTTTCCCAGATCATAACAGATTCTATGACTACTCCTTACAGAAAAATCTCCAAAACCCTAACATGCAACATTAATCTAGTTCCTGCACTTGCGTACAGTTTTTTATACCTAAAGTAGATGCTATTTTACTACTATACAGTCAGAAGACTGCATCTGCTTTTTCTTTTGACCTCTCTGGTTTCTTAATCAGGCACTAAATGAACATGAGAATCATTCATTGGCTTCTTCATCTTTGCTGAAATGTTTACACTCTGTGTTGAAATACTTCATATCAAGTAAAATTTGTGTAAGAGGGAAAAAAAATGTGAGCATTCTTTTTGAAGGTTAAAGCAATGCATTTATAAGTAGGAAATTACTGCTTTACTGTTTTATAAAGTGTTTGAATTTATTGCCTGATTCTGTGCCATAGCTTCAATTTGGAGTTACTAAGAGTTGCAGCAGAGTTTTTTCCTCCCCAGTGATTTATTCTTATGTCCTCCTTAATTGCAAGGTATCTCATCTGATTGCACACACATTTATGTTCCTATCATAGCTCAGATAACAATTCAAAATATTTCAGGAAATATAATTTACAGTATACTCCAACAGTTCACAAAACCCCAGAAATATAACAGAGTATCAGATAAAGCTGTTGTGTACACAACATAATGCAGTTAGCAAAAAGGCCTACTGTCAAGATTACAAAGAAAAAAAAAGAATATATAAATTACTACTGTAAGATTTCAGAGGGTCTTTACAAGTTGTCTCCTAATTAAAACAGTGTCTTCTCTACCTGTTTCAAGATGGATGATAGACACAATATTACCCTGAAGATGCTATTAACAGGAGTCATGCTACAGAAAGCTTTTCTTGACAGCTTTCCCAGATACTTTCAGTGAAATTTCCCAAATGCTTTAAGTGCACAGATACTGAGAGCAATGAGAAAAATAGTTATCGAATCACCTGTACACTTTTGTTCTCCTTCCCAGCCCTTGCAACTATGGAAGCTACCTGCCCCCTGCCCTCTGATTTGTGCTACAGCAAATATAATTAGTAGGAATACATCACAACATCAAGATGTGTTGAAAAGACTGCTGCATTTTCTGATAATAGCAGATAAACAGCTGGGCCCAAAAAAGTGCTTAGACTAAGAAAGGGCTCCAGAACAGATGAGGAATGAAATTGAACTTAACAGTATCTCCATAGCTTTTCTTATAGTATCAGTTCCAGTAAACACATGGTATAATTTTACATACAGTAGCAAAATCTTTTAGCCTAATACTCCCATGAGATTTTCTTTGTTTTTAAAGGAAGGGTTAGAGAGTCCATCTGTCTCTCTAGGAAATCTTGCTTACATCTTTCTGAATTTTAATGGTTTCATCAACAGAGAAAAATTCATTTATTAGCCTTTTCTTCATCTGCATTCAGATGGATTTACCGTAAAGCACATTTTCTTTTGTGCTTGAAGAAAAGCCCAGCATTCTGCGTAAGACCCACATTGAAAGAGTCTTCCTCCTATGAATGTGACATAAGCACTGCAGGCTTGATTAAAAACAACTCCAGCTGCCCCACATAAAAACATACTGGCTCAAACTAAACTGGAGTTATCTCAGAAATTTTGGCAAATTATTTTAAAGATCAAGTAATTTGATATTCCTGGAACATTTAAGGCAGTAAAAGATACAGATCTGAGACAAAGGCCATGCAAAAATGCAAGCAAGTAGGTGACAGCTGAATACCACTAAGTTGCATTGCTTGTGCTGATTATACATCCATTGCCTCTTATGGGAGCTCAGACATCCAACTTTGTGTGTCTGAATTTTGACCCGAAACCCACTCCAATTTCTTTTAGCTTTGGATATCATTTACCTTTAACAATATTAACTATTAAACGGCAGAGAGGCATGGGGATTGTAGTTTCTTCTAGTGCCAGTTACTGCAACCTATCATTATCCTGTTTGGACTTGTATTTAAAAACATGACAGAAAAAAGGCAATGAATCAGTGATTTGGAGCCACCTTGGAAATCACTAATTGAAGCCTACTTCTCTTGTTTCAGTAAGTTTGCCACTACTTCTATTATTGAAGAAATACTAATAGTTCTTGTTAATTGAGAACCAATACTGTTTAAAATATGCAAATTCGAAAGCACAATGCCTGGGACAAGAGACATAAGATTCGGATTCAAATGCAAATATTTGTTTAGGTTTTGAACAGAACAAGGCAGTAACTGAACGTAAAACAGGGCCTGGTCATCCTACTACTGAACTTGTCAATTAATGCTACCAGTTTGTCTTGTACCATGTGCCACCCAAAAGCCTCAAACCTTACGTTGGTGATGATGCAACATCTGGTTGATAACTTTGTTACTAGCTCCAAACTCTCTAATACTGAAGCAGCTTCCTAAACCTTGCTGCTGAGTACTTCCTTGTTGTCTTGCTGCTGTGATTGTGATTACGGTATTTTCCCTGTGCTGCTGGCGTACATGCACAGCAAAAGTTTTAAAAAAAAAAAAAAAAAGTCAGAAGTATATACCATGATTAGCGCAAAATAACAATATTGAACAGAAAGCTTAAGAGAACTAGATGAACAAGTATATTCAATAGTGGCACAAACTGAAACTTTATTTTTTTCTCTTACCTAAAAAATCTTTCCCTTTCAGGCCAAGGTTGCTCCATCACTGGCTTTTATCAGTGAAAAAGAGATTTCTCACTCCCCACATCAAAATGAACGTAGAGAAAGTATCCCCTCTGCCCAAATCAGTCCAACTAGTGGAAAAGAATTATAATGCAAGGAAGCATTACTACAGTCTTACTGCCTTCATTACCACACTATTTATTTACCTTGATTTCCTTCTGCTGATGTTTGGACATCATCCTTACACATCAGCTTGGTGTTAAATCTATAATTTCTATGCATTTACATGCATAGCTGTGAACAAGGACAATATCTATTGTTTGTTCCTGGATTTTTTTGTGAAATATTAAAGAATTATAGTGCAATAAAAATGATATAAAAACTAAATATTAATAAAATCTGGAGCCCACTCCAAAACCTGACAGGTATCCTCATATCCACAGAACATCTGCACCAGAACCCTCTGTGCCTTCGTATCAATCTGGTTCCCATTTCAGAGGCATATGAGCGCTTTGGGAAGTCATCTGTGTCTCAGTGGAAATCATTTATATGTTGGACAAGGTGTGAAAGTGAGGATCAAGAGATATGCATTCTATTTCTGGCATTTATATTCACTTATTAAAGCTGGTTACTTCACTTTTCTCCATCTCCATTTCTCCACTTGGAAAAACCCCTTAGAGACAATTTTCGTGTTAGAAATATGTCAGAGAGAAATAATGAAAAATCTATTTTTTGATAAAGAGCAAAAAAAATTCTGGCCTCATTATCAATTGGACATTTATTAATTCAACATTAGTCCACCGAGAAATATAAAAAGTAAAAGGACAACTTAAGCTGAGCAACCTTGTTTCTTTCAGTATTTCTTTATGACAATCACAATATGTGTACGTTTAAGGACATTTAAGAAACAGTCCCTTCCAAGTTCTTATTGCACTTTTAGTAGAATACTACAAGAAAAATATTGGACTATATTGTGCCAATTTTTAAACTTCTCTTAAGCATGGAATCCAACAATGTGATTTGAACGGTTTTCTTATTTCTATTTCTTTTTATCCCTTTCAGAACTAAAGATTATTAGGTAGAAACAAACTCACAATACTACTATTCATATTTGAGAGTTATTTCAAATGATAAGCACTGGGAAATTCATTGCCATCTGTAAAAGCATAGGAAGACAGGATATTCCTTACAACATAAAAGAATACAATCAGTCTGAGTTAAGGGAATGTTAACTTTGCTTTCTCCAGAAGATATCAGAATAACCATACAACAACTATATAGAAAGGATTTGCAGAATTAAAATTCCAGAACAAATCAGCTTGTTTTAATCTCTAATATCTAAAAAATCTTTCTACTGCAAGATTTACCATTTTAACATCCCAGTGATCTCCTGCTTCCCTTTATGTGAGAGATATTACTCCACTTCACTTCCTTTCCAATTTAATTGGCTTGTGTTTAATCTGTACTAAAATCAAAAGCTATAACAAAGGCAAAAAGGATGCTGGAAACAGGAGCCAGTCTGGCATTTACAGTATCAAAGTCATTTCAAATCTGAATGAACAGTCCACAGTGTGTTAGTAGGCTAACTTACAAAAACCATTATATTAAAGATCTTGTATCGAAAGGATACTATGCTTCAAAGTCAAGCACTCATGTTCAGAAATGTCACTAATGTGCTTGCTCATGTGACCTTAAGTTGTTCCCAGTGCATACACATTTTGCTATACTCTTTATTACCTGATTACATGCCAGTTATTTTCCAGGACTCCTGCCTTGTTTAGTGGATGGAGAGTACAATAATGTTTCTTTTTATCTTCCACATTCAATGTGCATCTTCAAATCTTCTTTAAAGTATATTACTTCACTGAACACAAAAAAGCTAAAATACCTTTTGGATACTTGTATAGTCTTCACAGCATAACATCAGAATTTTTCATTCACAATACATCCATCCTCACATAACCCTACAAGATGAGATTATTTTATGTTCCTCAAAAGACACATAGGGTAAAAAAATTGCTAAGTAGCAAGAGAAAAGCCAGCGAAGACATCGTCAACTATTCAATTGGAACAGAAAGCTGATAACAAATGATGCTAAAAATTTTTGAAGTACTTAGTATCTTTTTCTTTTACCTATGAAAAAGACTAATTAGATAAATAAAAATTAACAGCAACACAGCTGAAAGACTTCTTCAGCTGATGTACAGCTGAATTTGTAACTGCCCTAAATGAAGGATAGATAGTAGTTATTTTCCAGGGAATTACTGATTCCATCCTCTTTTTTTCCCCATGTGGAAGATCTAGGGAAGCAGATTAGTCTATAAGCAGAATGAAAAGGTCTTACAAGCATCCACTAAGTCTCAAAAGATACAAAAATTAGATTTGCACCTATCTACACCAGAGAGAGTCAGCAGAAAGGAGCTCATCCCAAGAGGTACCACCAGCATCTGTGGTGGTCAAAAATGAGTTCTCCAGAGCTGGTCTAGACTTGTTGAGATTTTCCATCTTCAAAGCAGCAGCAGGAGGAGGAATCTAAACTCCAGGGGAAAAGATGGGCTCAAATTTACATCAGCTTAAGAAATATGCATCCTGCAGCAGACAATTCCATGCTGCAGGATAGACAAGTGCCTTCCTCCAGGCCTCAGGGGGAGAGAAATGATGGTGTGAAGCATGAAAATTTGAGCTGTGGCTCAAATGGTACAGTCCAAAGCTGGTACAATCTGTGCAAGGGCAGTAGCAGAGGGATAGGACCAAAGAAGTGCAAAGGGTAAAGACTTAAAAATCCTGCAAAATCAAATCTTCCATTTAGGGAAGCTGTGGCCATGAGCTTCACTGTAATATGCCTGATTCACTCATTACAGGATATGTATTTAAAGTTACTACCTATTGTATCAGTTTCAATCTGTGACTGAATCTAAATCACAAAACATACTGAACAGATGATTGATGAAACAGGCAGGAATAAAGCAGTAAGAACAAACTAGAGAATTGGAAGAATAGTTTAGAGACTGCCTAGGTAAATTTTCTCATACCAGCTGGAAGCCATTAAAATTACTAAAGAATACTCTGCCAGTTTATACCATATCAGAGGTGTTAGCAATTAAGCTTGAGAACCAACAAGGGATGAGACTGGAAACAGACAAACATTTAAATAATCTCTGAAAAGAGAAAAGGAAAAAAAGGACACAAGAAACTATAAAAGTCAGCTTAACAAATGAAATTCCAAGAAAATACTGGAAAAAAAGGAGTTTGTAGCTTGGGGAGAAATAGAGGCAGTATGTTTCAACTGTGACATAGATTTTGATACTATCTTGTGACATTCTGACATGAATTCTAGGACAACACATTTTAGATGAAACCACTTAAAAGTTGGGCACAGAACTGTTTATGAAAACACTCAAAACATTGATCAATGTTCTTTGTTAACTTGGATGGTTGTATTCAGTAAAGTTTTGCAGGCCCAAGTCTTGTACCTGCTATTCAACATATTACTGAAAAGGATAAAGGAAGAGAAAACTTTTGCATTTGCAGATGGAGGAACTTCAAGGGCTTTGAAAGGAAGGATCAGAATTCAGCACTGTTTGAATGACAAAACTGTTTAAACTGAGATGCAGAAGAGCAAAGCACAAACTTTAGTTAGCAATAGTGAAATAGTAGTATTTTTGGAAAAAAGGATCAGAGTTTGTAATGAATTACTCAAACTGAACATGAATTAATATATTAAACAAAATCATATTAGCATACATAAAATATAACATCATAGAACAAGTTGTCTGAACAATCATCTTTAATGAAAGATACAGAAAGTCCAGAGGACAGACACACTGGATAGCTTAAGGTCTATTCCTATATTTTTTCTCTAAAATTATCTCCATTTTAAAGACAGAGACTCAAGAAACAGGATCCCCAAAGTGAATGCAGGAGGATGTTCCAAAAAGTGGAATATCCTTTCTAGGAGTGGCAGATGACAGCTCCAGTCCCACAGAGAAGCTTTAAAGGATCACCTTCAGAGCAGAGTCGTTCTTCAAACGAATCATCTGCAAAACTCTATTCATGTCATACTTAAGTCAGCAATACGGTTTAGTTCCAGCAAAAGTTTTCACACTGCTTCATGGGAGAATTTCAAAAACTAACTAGGAAAATAGGATATGATATTGGAGAAAGTTTTCCCTTTTTGCTTTTTTTAATTTGGAAGTTTGTAACGTAACAAAATGGGAATATTCTCATGGCACCAGAAAGAAAAACAATGACATATCCCAGAGACAGTCAGCTTCATACTTTACAGTTCACAGAGAGACTCACTCCCCTAAAAATTAAAGTTTGGCAAAACTCTAAGTTACCAAAAGAAAACTGTTTTATTGGTGAAATTGTTATATAACCTTAATGGTAAGGTTATGGCCAGATAACTCCTTGTAAAAAATGTCATTTAGGGAGCTAATGACCTGGTTTTATTTATGTAATGGTGAGATAATCTCTGAAGCAAGGATAAGCAAACTTCAGTAGAGCAAGCAGAGAAAGAAAATTAAATGTCAATACTTATTCATTAACTCATTATCAGAAATTTATGTGATATTCTTTCACAGTACCTGCTAGCTATTTAAAAGATTTTTAATCAGATTTAAATGCAGCATATGGAATCCGTCTGTAGCGCTTCTCCAAAATACTTCTCTATGCTCCACTAAAGAGTTAAATAAAATAAAGGAAGATGTATGTAATTGTTCCTTTGATTAATTTGCCCTGCTATTCTGTCTGTCTAGAGATATGGGTAATTCAGATAATAAAAATGCATTTTAAAAGTCAGTTAAGTAATACCTACTTTCACGTCACAGTTATTTTAATTGTTATTTCATGTTGTGGCGGACAGATGAGTGAATTTTTGCCTTAAACATTTCTTGGTACATAAAGTGCAAGCAAACCATAACCCCCAACAAGCCATCTGTCCCCAGCAGAAACAGGACTGAGCTGCTGTGACCCCTGAAATGGTCTCCCTGCGACCACCCAGGACACACCGAGCCTGTGCTGGACCAGACCACGATCGGGCAGAGACTTTGGGACCTGGACTGTAAATTATTGCCGTTTTTAGCACAACTTCTATGAAACTTGTTTAGTATGAGTAGCTAAATTTGCTGAAGCCTTAGGCCGCACTCCCTAGTTCAGTGAGAAAGGGCCCCAGAGCTGGTGCAGGCGGGAACGATAAGGGAGTTACCAGCAATTTGCATTCCTGTGCACTGCTGAAACAGTGCTAATTGCTGGAGTTACCACCTCTTTGTCAGGACCTTGAGAGATGATGGCGGGACCCCAGGAATGAAGACACACCTGTCAGCAGAAACTGCAACAGTAAAGATAAGGGAGAAAAGAAACAGCCTGCCTAAGAACAACGAAGAGACCCAATAAGGAGCAGGAGACCCCAGACACAAAAAATTACTATTGGTCTGAACTACCACGTGGGGGGTGGGAAATTTAATTTGAAAAAAGCTATAATTGCCCAGGGATCTCTTTGTTCGGGGTCCCTCTTCGGAGGCACCCAACTCGAGCTGTAACCACTGCACGCATGCCATTACAGTTTATTTATTTAATTTGCCTTGATTTGGCTCCAAGCCTTTCAGCGGGACCTTGGGTCGGACCCTGCTCGAGTTGTAATTACTGCATGCGCATCGCAAAAACTTACACCCAGGGTGAAGAGGACCCACCTACCACCAGACGGGAGCCCCCCATACCGCCGAGACTCCCAAAGGAAGAGGACCAACGGGACGCCGCTGGATCCACGGATGGTGATATCTTTTTCTCTCTCTCTCTTTTCCCCTTTTTCTCTCTTTTTCCCTCTCTTTTGTTGAATCTGTTTGAAACATGTGACACGGGACTTGTCTAGCTAGTTGATCCTATTTGACCACATGCTTTATCTTTGTGTTAATAAATCATAAAACTGGTTGGCTGGTGTCGTTTCACCTTAATTCAGTCCAAGGGCATCACGAACTTTGTCCTTGGTCCCAAGGGGAGGGAGGCCGTCCTGAACGACTCCTTTTGGGCCGCGACACATGTAAGAAAGAAAACAGATTTTCATAAGGAAAGTTGCTAACAACAAATGCAATTTCTGAAGCATTTATTTCTCTACATAATAGGTAAAAATATTTTTTTCATTCTTCGTTCAGAGTACTGAAATTTCCGAAGACAGAACTCAGACTTCCCAACTGTACTTTCTGGAAGATAATACTTTATTAAATATTTGTCTTCACTTTACCACAGTTAAACTATACATATCTAAGAAAAACTGAGGTGTACTGGTTACTACAGGAGGCCAAATAAAATTCATGAATTACCTTTGTTCTAATACAATGTGTGGGGCTAAATCCAGAGTATCAGTTTTAATAATGATAAGCTTATCTGAATAGTTATGACCAACAAGAGATAATCATTTCTTAAATTTATGTTCATTGTGCCAAGTCAGCCTTCGACATCCATTACAGAAACTTATTCTTAAAATTATAGGATTATTCAGTTCTTACAATTATAGAGCTTCCTCTCATTAAATAAAAAGAGTAGACAGATTATGCCACTCTGTGTGTTAGTAAGTTTATTGGTAACCAAGCTAAGGAAATGTTTAGTGCTCTAGTAACTACTATATTTATGATTCACTCAACTCTCAAGATTTATTTTTGGAGTTAGAATATTAACAGTCACAAATATAAATTATTCTTCCAGCTTCCAAACTGGGAAATCTATTTCTTGTGAAAAGTAAAGGATTTTTTTTCCTAGTTATTATCAAAATAAACAAAAAGGATGTTCTCACACCTCTCCTTTTGGTACTTTATGAAATCTCAATTTTTACTTGACAAATCTAAGGTTTTCAAAGCTATTCTACCCTTAAGGTAAATAAAGTATTTAATTTGGACTCAACAGAAGTGTTCATTTCTCAAATCAGATCATCCTTGTGAAGAAAAAATATTAAAAAATGAGGTAGGGTAAAAATGAAGACAGTTGAAGTCAAAGCCATAAATTATTAATTTGATATTAATGGAATTACCTTTGCTTTCAAGTCACACAGGAGAAAAAGTATCAAGACTAGTTTAACCTGGGAGATTCAACATTTAACTTCATGAGTTAACTTACCCACACTTAAATCTATTAGTCAGATGGCAAATGTGGAATTCTGTTGGAAATACCTCTTTCCACTGAGGAGACAACTTAGTGAAGTGCTGATGAAAGCACTGACACAATACAATGAGAATTAGCAGATGTTAAAGACCTCCAAAAGTACAGAAGTTTGTAAGTGCTTGCACAGGTTTATCTCAATTCATTCTAACTATCCTAAGTTTTCTTCTAGCTTTGTACAGCAGTGCTCACCATTGTTTTCTTCAACCTCTCAATACCATCTATAGCTCTGTCTGCTCGCTGCATTTCTAATCCCTTACACTCCTATTATTGATGGTGAAATTATTTTCTGAAGTGTCTTACCTGTTCTTTGCTTACATATATCATATCACTGATTAGATAAAACATACCACTCAATTCAAATTTTACACAGTGAGACGATAACCCTAAACATGAGTGATATATCTGAACTTCGCAAAACTCTAAAATTTGGGTGGGGGGGCCCACAAAGAGATGTTTAAGTCTGCTGAAACCTCAGGTATTTCATTATTTCCTTCATAAGCTTCTAAAAGGAAATATTCACAGTGACAGTTAATAAGAAAGGAACTGGGAGTCTCCATCTGAGCTTTAGACTGAATTTTTGTGGTTGCCTCCTTTTCAAAAGGAATTGTTTGGCACACAGCTTATGAAGCCCCAACATCATCACCAGCAGGTGGCTTGGAGAACAAAACTTTGAAGTCCACTGTCATTTCTCAAGCCAAAGGCAACTCAGAGTCACTGGAACTTAAAAAGCACACACTCTGGCAAAAGAATTCTTAGAATTTCTGAAGTATGTTTCTGGTTGCAAAATCAAGTAAAATAATATAAAAAGATGCAAAAATACTGTATGTTCTATGCCCTTATGAAAACCACTGTTACCATTATTCAGCAGTGATAAGTATATCCAACCTGTAAGAACAAACAAAATGTTTTAACTATTCATTTATATCCATTGAAACACACACAGTGGTGTTTCAGATTACAGCTCTTAGCCTAGGCCACCCAGAATAATTTAAAAATATTCCTGAACATCAGGTTGGACCAGATGAGATCCCTTCTCATCTAAATTATTCTATAATTCTACTCTGGAACATATATGTTGCTTTTTCACTTTGTATGTTTCTTCCTCAGCTTTTCAGATTACTCCTCCCACATTTTCCTGTTTTCACATCTAAACCCCAAACACGGAACAACTTGATCAGCTGTATCAAATCTGCCAACAAAACAGTAACCACATGATACCCATACCTGAGAGGCTGATCAGGAAGAGCTGTGAGCTCTTACTACAGGTAGGGAGGAACACCATGTGTTTCAGGCTCTGTTTGTAACGTATTCTGAAACCCTGCACAAAAGTCAGTTAGCTGCAATATTTCAGAGTGTAACAGGCACATAAAACACATGCTTATCATAAAAAGTTTTTGAAGCTGTACTAGCATCTTGCTTGGAAATAGGATGAAAGGAAAGACACAACCAGAAAATTCTACTGCTTTTAATTGTGTAGGAGCAACAAATCGATTACAAATGCAGAAGCACAACACTGCTATATGAAGGTTGTAACAAATTTGAGGATGTACTCTGGAACTAAAATTATAATTTCTCATGCCAATTTTAACGTTACAGTACATATATTAAATTACATTGTTACAAGGCAACCCTGAGAAGCTCAGAAAGAATGTTTGAAGTAGGTAGATTTGGATAATTTCTATCTTAGATAGAATTTGCTTAGCATGAGTAGCCGCACACTTGCTTAGCATAAGTAGCTAAATTTGCTGAAGCCTTAGGCCGCGCTCCTAGTTCGTTAAGAAAAGGCCTCAGAGCTGGTGCAGGCTGGAAAGATAAGGGAGTTACAAGCAGTCTGCATTCCTGTGCCCCACTCTCCAGAAGGGAGGATGCCAAGGCTGAGAAATAAGGCCTGTTTGGGTGCCAGGACCTTGGGAAGCAAAGCCTCCTCTCACTGTTGAAACAGTGTTAATTAAGGGGTCTGGATTATGTCCTCTTCCTCAGGACCTTGGGAGATAACGTCTACTGACCTAGCTGGGGCAGTGTTAATTGATCAGGACCTTGAGAAGCAGGGGTGGGACCCAGGGAATGAAGAAATCACTAACCAATCAGTGTACAAGGGAAAGTCGCAAATCTGGCAATTTGTTTGTATAAATGCTACCTGAAAAGTTGGGGGGGTGTGCTTGATTTCTGGGAGACCACCGAGCACCCAGGCTTGCGCAACTCTGAAATAAATAAATAAATGTCTCTCCTGAGTGTGTAATTATTGGCTCATTGCACACCGGGCAACGAATCCGCTTTTCGGACAACAGTTTTCTGGCACCCCAGATGGGACCTCGCTGTAAAGCCTTGCCCGGATCGTCTTGCCAGTTCTGGCGGGGAGACACTGCTCATCGGACTCCAGCGCGCACCGACCGTTTTGTTCGGGGACTCCGTGAGCACCCTCCCTGGTCGGAACGGGTAAGCGACTCAAAGGTGCAACGCAGTAATTATTAAGAGACATTGCATAAAGGGTATGATACAAGGGTAATTGGTTGTGGTAACCAAAGGTAAGCTTTGTACACGTTTGGACAGTGACGACTGGAGTGTACGAAAGCGTAATTGGTAAGAACGTTCTTTTAAGGGTGGTAATACGGGAACAGGACAATCTGTGGGGGTATCCTCCTGTTCTCCTTTAGGATGCATCCTGAAACATTGGAGAAAGTTTGGTGGGAATCCTTTAACAAGGAGAAAATTAAAGGAATACTGTACTCAGTGGTGGCCAATGTATAAACTGGAGGATGAGGAAAAATGGCCAGAAATGGGAACGCTAAACTATAATACAATCTTGCAACTTATGTTGTTTTGCAGAAGACAGAACAAATGGGATGAGGTCCCATATGTAGATTTGTTCTTCTCTCTGAGAAATGATCATGAAACTAGAAAAAAATGTAAGCTGTTGATTTCTGATTCAAATGTGTTAATGATGATGGGAAACAAAGAGAAAATGTCTCGGTGTTGCTCTGCTTGTAGCATTGGGAAAAGATGTTTAAAAGCGGGTGATGAGGAAGAGGATGTACAATTATTGGTCTCTCCTGAAAGAGATCAAGATAGTGTTAATAGCAGAAATAAGGGAAGTGAGGCATGTAGCCTGATTGCAGGCAGAACTCGGGCTACTCGGGCTCAACAAAATCTCGTGATTCAGGCCCCGCTGCGTCAAGCAGTCGGACCAGACGGGATGCCTGTGTATGTGAAGGTCCCTTTTTCAACTACAGATTTAATGAATTGGAAGGAGTCTGCCGGGTCGTACTGAGAAAATCCAGAAAAGATGTATCAATCCTTTAAAATGATAATTGAAAATCATAATCCAGATTGGCAGGATTTACAGGTGCTTTTAAATACTTTGCTTTCACCTGAGGAGAAAAGAATGGTATTAGATAAAGCTCAAGAGGAAAATGAAAGGCAAAATGCCAGAGACGGACCAGACCGTTTTATGCCGACCCGGGAACCGGGTTGGGATCAAAACACAGGGGCAGGCAGGTTAATGACTAAACAGTACCAACAGTTAATACTATATGGGGTAAAGCATGGAGTGCCTAGGCCCAAAAATATTGCAAAACTATATCAAGTCGCACAGGGTAAGACTGAGGATCCCTCTGCATTTTACGAGCAGTTATGTGAAACTGCCCGAAAATGGACAGACTTGGATCCCGAGGATGAAGCAAATAAAATAACTTTTACTACATTATTTGTAGGACAGTCAGCACCAGATATAAGGAGAAAGCTTCAGAAAGTAGATGGTATGTCGGGGATGTCGATATCGCAATTAATAGAAGTTGCAGATAAGGTGTACAATAATAGGGAAGAAGTGGAGAGAAAGGAAAAACAAAAAGGAGAAACTGAAAGATAAGAGGCAAAATGCTGCAATCTTGGCAGCTGCATTTGCCCAAGCACAAACTCCCTCTCAGGGAGGGAGTTTTCCGAAAGGACAAGGACGTAGAAGAGGGTATAGAGTAAGAGGGAATTTGGGAGATGGAATTCCGCTAAGGAGAGATCAGTGTGCAATTTGCAGGGGGAAGGGGCACTGGAAAAATGAGTGCCCGAAGAGACAAACAGATCATTGGAAACCTGAGTCTGCATCTGTTCCAGAGGCAGATTTGCTCATGATTGGTACAGAGGATTCAGACTGACGGGGACCGGGGGTTGAGGAATTGGATTCCCCAGCCGAACCCCTGGTTTCAGTAAAGCTGGGGAACGAAACAGTTAAATTTTTAGTAGACACTGGAGCAGCATACTCAGTACTAAATAGCTGTAAGGGACCAATGAGTAAATTCTCTATGCCAGTAATTGGGGCCACGGGAAAGCGAGAGGTTAAACCTTTCTGTCAACCAATTAAATGTGAAATAGGAAATAAAGTGTTAACACATGAATTCTTGTACATGCCAGAATGCCCATTACCCCTAATGGGGAGGGATTTACTGAATAAACTGGGGGCACAGATAACCTTTGATCAAAACAAAGTTAAGGTGCACATTCCACAAAGTAACGCCTGGAAGGCACAAGCATATATGTTGCAGAAAGCACTGGATTCCGAACAGGTGGAGGATGGACCAAGTGAAATTCCCTCTGAAGTAACGGACGCAGTAATCCCTTTTGTGTGGGCAACGGAGAAACCTGGAAGAGCCAGATGTGCAGAACCGGTAAAGGTGGAATTAAAACAAGGAGCTAAACCGGTAAGGCGAAAACAGTATCCCATGAAGTTAGAGGCCCGTGTTGGACTGGAGCCTATGATTAATAATTTCTTAAAGTATGGACTGCTGCGAGAATGTCAATCCGAGTACAATACTCCAATCCTGCCTGTAAAAAAAAAAAAAAAAAAAAAAAAAAAAAAAAAAATAGACAGGGCACCAGGCTTTGGGAGTGCTTGTACAGACTTTAGGAAATTGGAAAAGACCTGTGGCTTATTTTTCAAGACAGCTGGATAAAGTGAGTGCAGGATGGCCAGGATGCCTCAGAGCAGTTGCAGCTGCTGTGCTGTTAATACAAGAGGCACGGACTGTTTATGTGCCACATGCTGTTGCAGCAGTTTTAGAACAAAAAGGGCATCACTGGTTATCCCCAAGTAGGATGGTGCAGTACCAGGCAGTGATACTTGAGCAAGAAGATGTAACCATGAAGGTGTATAATACCCTTAATCTGGCATCTTTATTACCATTTCATGAAGGGGGAGGTTGGCTCATGACTGTCTGCAAACTATTGAGCGAGTATATTCCAGCCGTCCAGATTTGAGAGATGTTCCATTGCAGAATCCAGACTGCGAATTATTTACCAATGGGAGCAGATTTATAATAAAGGGAGAAAGAAGGGCTGGATACGCTGTCGTCACTTTGGAAGGAGAAATCGAAGCAAGATCACTACCAGCAAATACATCAGCCCAGAAAGCAGAACTGATTGCTTTAGCCCGGGCTCTGGAATTATCAGAGGGAAAATGGACTAATGTGTTTCAGAAGAAGCCCCCCCCAGGGGAAGTAGAAAGGGGCTTTATGCCCAGGGATTACTGGCAAATTGATTTTTCTGAATTACCAAAATGTAATGGATATAAATATTTGTTGGTAATTGTTGACACCTTTTCAGGATGGCCTGAAGCTTTCCCGTGTTGTACCAATAAGGCCAGGGAGGTAGTAAAAATGTTATTAAAAGAAATTATACCAAGATTTGGGGTACCAGAAGGGTTTTCTTCAGATAGAGGACCTCATTTTATAGCAGAAATAGTACAGCAAATCTCAAAAATACTACAAATTAAATGGGACTTACCTACCCCCTGGAGGCCACAATCCAGTGGAAAAGTGGAAAGAATGAATCAAACAATTAAGAGACAGGTAGGAAAATTGTGTCAGGAGACTCAGATGAAATGGACTGATGTTTTACCTCTGGCATTATTAAGAATCAGAATAACCCCAAGGGTTAGGGAGAAAGTTAGTCCATTTGAGATTCTGTATGGTAAACCTTACACTGTAAATTTAACTGGAAATGAAATTCAAATGCACGTTAAGGGCGATCAAATTTTAAGTGATTATCTCTTGTCTATGGCAAAGGTTCTTACTTCTCTCCGTAGGTACATCCAGTTAAGATCTCCTGTACTTTTAGATTCATTCATTCCAGCCGGGAGATCAAGTGTATCTTCGGACCTGGAAGGACGAGCCATTGGTAGAAAAGTGGAGGGGACCGTATCTTGTACTGCTAACAACAAATACTGCTGTGAAACTGCAGGGAATTGATTCCTGGATCCACTACACCCGAGTGAAAGCAGTACCTCGAGAGACGTGGAAAGCTGAACAAGTTCAACCTTTAAAGTTAAAAATATATAAAGATATATGAGTTGTATTGAAAGCGAATCGGTTTTAAATTTAGATTGTATTCAGGAAAGAATTGCTTTAATCTGTTTGTTAGGAATAGGGTTAATATTGTTGTTATGGTATCTATGGTATCTGTGTAAAAATGATGTTCTCCCAAATAACCAGGAGAGAAATGTGGTGGTTAGTTTTTCTAAGTTACCTGAGCCAAACAATTAAAGGGAATCAGGAAGGATTTTGGAGCCATAATCTCCATTTGGAAGTAATTACGAAATCTATGAAGATAATTAACCAGAAGGATTGCTGGGTGTGTACCCACTTCCCTGAACATTCTAACAAGGGCTTCCCCCTAATTGGAGTGCCTCTTAATTTTTCCTTTATGGAATTTATGAAACAGATAAGAAATGATAGCGATCAAACGAAATATAATGAAACAACCGAACAGGAATGGGAAGTCCAGAGTGTGACAGGAGATTATTATCAATGTGTCCGAAGATGTAATAATAGTAATAGATGGTGGGAAAAAAACTGTACCCTATGGAAAGCAACCGATCAACTGTACTGGAGCCATTAAGGTGGGAGGTTATAAAAATTGCTCTCATATACCTGAAATAGGTTATAAATGGCCAAGTAAGGAACTAAATGGGTGGCATGTTCCGAAAGGTAGTGGATGGTATTGGTTGTGTGGGAACAAGGCACGAAAAGTGCTACCTCCTAATTGGTCAGGGACGTGTACTTTAGGGGCAATAATCCCTAATGTTACTATAAGAAAAGAACTAAGTAATAAATATCAAAAATCCTGGCTAAGAACATTCATGAGGAGACAAAAGAGGGTCAATAATCCTTTAATGGATCGACCTACTCGGTTTCAGTCATTCGTAAGGTGGCTGTTTCCACAATTGGGAGTGAGCGAACTTGAAAAAGCAATAGTAAATATTTCAGCAGTTATTGAAAAAATAGGGAATAAAACCTCTGATGCCATTGCAGCTTTACAAGAGGAGGTTTCAGAAATTGCTAAAATAAGTACCCAAAACCGAATGGCTCTAGATATGTTATTGGCATCTCAGGGAGGAGTATGTACAGTAATAAATACTAGTTGCTGTGTATATGTGGATCAAAGCGGGAGAATTTCTACCGATCTAAATGAAATCTGGAAGCAGACTGAAATCTTACATGAGGTTCAGAAAGATGATACTTCTTTCGGATTTGAAGAAATATGGAAATGGTTGACTTCCTGGTTCCCTGATGTGAGCTCATGGGTTAAAAAATATTTAACAATTCTAGGATTGATGCTAGTAATTTTTGTATGCGTTTATGTAGTGATTCAATGTATTTCTAAGTGTTATATGAAACTAATATGGGAAAGATTTTAAAAGAGTGAGACTAATATGAAAATGATCATATAAGTCTCAAAGGGGGGAATTGTTACAAGGCAACCCTGAGAAGCTCAGAAAGAATGTTTGAAGTAGGTAGATTTGGATAATTTCTATCTTAGATAGAATTTGCTTAGCATGAGTAGCCGCACACTTGCTTAGCATAAGTAGCTAAATTTGCTGAAGCCTTAGGCCGCGCTCCTAGTTCGTTAAGAAAAGGCCTCAGAGCTGGTGCAGGCTGGAAAGATAAGGGAGTTACAAGCAGTCTGCATTCCTGTGCCCCACTCTCCAGAAGGGAGGATGCCAAGGCTGAGAAATAAGGCCTGTTTGGGTGCCAGGACCTTGGGAAGCAAAGCCTCCTCTCACTGTTGAAACAGTGTTAATTAAGGGGTCTGGATTATGTCCTCTTCCTCAGGACCTTGGGAGATAACGTCTACTGACCTAGCTGGGGCAGTGTTAATTGATCAGGACCTTGAGAAGCAGGGGTGGGACCCAGGGAATGAAGAAATCACTAACCAATCAGTGTACAAGGGAAAGTCGCAAATCTGGCAATTTGTTTGTATAAATGCTACCTGAAAAGTTGGGGGGGTGTGCTTGATTTCTGGGAGACCACCGAGCACCCAGGCTTGCGCAACTCTGAAATAAATAAATAAATGTCTCTCCTGAGTGTGTAATTATTGGCTCATTGCACACCGGGCAACGAATCCGCTTTTCGGACAACAACATCAGAAGAAATACCTATATGCATCTTGTGTGCATCTTCCTGTAACTGTTTTTGCAACTGCAACTATTTAGAGCAAACACCCTGTATCTTCCATAAAGAATTACCACAGCAGTGGAATTTACAAACACTCTTGTTAAAAAATCAGCTTTGCAGTTACCCCATTGGAAAAAATGTTAATTATTCTATTTTAATCTAATATGTTTGTTCTCATGGTAGAAGAATAACTGAGATGTCTATAATATATCAGGTTACATTAATGTAAATTACTGGAGAAGTAGTGCATTTCCTAATCTCTCATGTGGAAATGTTATGCAAATTATTTGTAAATGTGAAAGCCTCAGGAGCAAGGCTGCATTAACAGCTCCCATTGCACAGGTATCCTCAATAATTTACAACTCAAAGGCTGACTTGGATATAAATTGTTTCTGTCACAATAAATTCTGAAAGAAATGCAAAGAGCACCATCTTCTGGAGTAACTGAAGCATTTACAACTCTTTCCTGTGAAAGCAGAGCATTGAATTCATTTAAATGAATGTTTATATATGCAATGAGTTTAGCAAATTGTTCTGTGAGCAGAGTAACTAATGAAGCATGGTTTTGAACAGAGTTGTGTACTGTGTCTCCCAGCACATAATACTCCCAGCCCTGCCAGTTCCCTCTGGCTCACCAGTGCCTCTCTTCCTCTGCAGGGTGACATACAGCCCTCTTCACAGAAGGTCCTTCAAGGAAGGGTTTCTTTTTACTAGACAGTAGCCACTCACACTCTGGCTAGTTCAGAGCTATGTGGGCAGTCAACCAGTACACATGCTGTTATGAAAACTGGTAGTCATTTCTTGGAATGGCTAAAAGACTCAGAAAATTTTGCTGAAACTGTTCAACCGATTAAAAAGCTACTGGGAGTCTGGCAAGTAATTCAGGTTTATTAGGTAATATTAGGGTATTAGTCCAAAAACCTAATTAAAAAGGAAAACTGATACAGCAATTAGTTGTGCTTTTAAACAGCTTTGCAGAGAAGCACCTAGGGGTCTTGCTGCACAACAAGTTGACCATGAGCCAGCAATGTGCCCTTGTGGCCAAGAAGGCCAATGGTGTCCTGGGCTGCACTAGGCAGAGCATTGCCAGCAGGTCAAGAGAGGTGATCCTCCCCTCCTATTCAGCACTGGTGAGGCTGCACCTGGAGTGTTGTGTCCAGTGCTGGGCTCCCCAGTAGACACTGTAATGGAGCTACAGGGCTGGCAAAGGGCCACAAAGATGATTAGGGGACTGGAGCATCTCTTGTACAAGGAAAGGCTGAGAGAGCTGGGCCTGTTTAGCCTGAAGAAGAGAAGACTGAGGGGGGATCTTATCAACATGTTTAAATATCTGATGTGGAGCAGTAAAGAGGATGGAGCTAGGCTCTTCTCAGTGGCGCACAGTGACAGGTCAAAAGGCAGTGGGCACAAACTGAAACACAAGGAATTCCATTTAAAAAGAAGTTTTAAAAAAAAAAAAAAAAACTGTGAAGGTGATCAAGCACTGGAACAGGTTGCCCAGAGGGGTTGTGGAGTCTCTGTCCTTGAATATACTCCAAACCTGACAGGACAATGTGCTGAGCAACTTAGGTGACCCTGCTTTTAGCTGCAGTTTTGGACTAGATGATCTCCAGAGGCCCCTTCCAACCCTCAACTATTCTGTGATTCTAAAGTACCATACACATAGAGCTGACTTAACTATAGGATTTCTCTGAAATTACATTGATTTGTGATCTTTGAAACAAATTCTAACAAATTAAAATTGGTACTCCATATTACCTCGGGAACCATTTTCTAGGCCTATGAATTAAAGACAAAGCAAAAGGGAATATTATTCCTCTAAAATAAATGTTCTCCTTTTGTACCTTCTTCTTATGTAAGACTCTTTATGTAGATCTTCTTGCATAATCTGGCAGTGCAACTCATGTCTTTCAGGCTGCTGAAGTATGTATCATATATTCTTTGGTCCTTGACTCTAACTTCATCCTGGTGATAACTCACAGAGTAGTTATTCTTCTGTAACGACGACTTGTGCCCCTTCACCCAGACTTCACAGTAAGGCTTTCAAGCACAACATTCAAATTCACAAGCACATATATTCTCCATTTCTCTCTAAAACTTCAAAGTTTTAAAAGCAGACATGGATTTTTCAATCCAAAGCAGGTCTGAGCAAGTCAATTCTTCAACTATTATTTTCAGCATCATTTTCTTCACAAACATCCCCTCATACAGCATAGATGTTTTTAACAGGATGACAGCATTATCACTGTGTGTTCTTATTTCACTCAGCTACAAACACAAAATTGGCTACAAGGTAGATTCAGTTTTATCTTTTCCATTAGAGGTCAGCAGAAGACCATCTATCTATATAGGACCAAAATGATTCCCATTTCTTCTTGAAATTCTAGGTCATTCAGCCAGTAGCAAAGAAAAAATGAATTTGACTTTATGGGTCAGAAAAAGATAAGTCTAAAAGTTCACAATAAATACTGCCTGTTCCACCAGGAATAACTTCACTGCAGAGTCAGCGTAGATGAATCAGTTGGTAAAATTGTTGAATGTGAGCAAGTCAAGTATGCCACAAAGACCAACACCAACCTGAAGAGACTTACTGACTTTTCATGGACAGTATACAATGCCTGCAAGATCCTTCTTACACAGACAGTCCACAACAGAAAATTCCAGACACTGCAGCCTGTTCTCAACAGGGGCGCTAGCAGCCCTCAGGCCACAAGTGGTTTCTCTACGTCCCTTCACATTTTCAGTACCACTGAAAATTTACTCATACCTAGGATACCTCCTGGACGAGATGATTGCTTCTCCAGTTTTTGAAGTGCCCCTTTTTGAAAGGGCGTGCTTTATTTCTCTTTCCACTGAAGAGCATCAGTGAAATCACTGCTTCTCCAAGCCTGAAATTAGTCATATGACCTTCATACATTTGCTAAGGAATCTAAATAGGTATCCGATTAACAAATATACACTTAGGATTACGTTTTTGGGGTCCGCCCCCGGCTGTTGTAGGTCCTATATTCATGCTTTTGCTCCTGAACTTAACCTCAGTCGATATTTTGTCAAGAACTGAGGGATGTTTCTGGAACTGCCCTGACAGAATTTTGCAGAAGAACAAGGGACACTCACATCTGTCAGGTTACTGAAAATAGACATCTACAAATGTAGTAAACTGTTCTTCCAAAGGCCACACTGCCATGAACCCACATACAATTCATCAAAGCCCCAGAGGATGGTGAACGAGAAAAGACTGAGTTCAAGCATGCATTCACTTGAGGAAAACATTTCGTTAAAACACCAGAAAGCTAAGAGGACCTGAACTGCATACTATTTAAGAAAAAGATCAGAATACGAAAGATGAAATCATAAACTGAAATAGGATGATACACAAGAACACGCCCCCTACCCAAATTTTCAGATAGATTCCAAGTTCCACAAGATGCATTTTTACAGTTTTAGTACCTAATCTCTCATGAAGGTTTTTTCATCAAAAGTAGGCTTAACTATTTGACAAGCCTCTAAATGAAATTTTTTACAGTATCAGATTCTTTACCAAAAGTTATATTTGAAGAATATTAAGTGGATATGCTGTAGAGGAAATAAACTATACTAAGATTTCCTAGTCTGAAAAACAGCCTTTCCCCTACACCATATTCTAATGAAAAAATCATCTTCTCCACACAAGACAGTGGATACTTGTACAAAAACACCTGGAGTTTTGGCATTTTTTTTTGTTCCCTTACTCAATCACATGAGCTGGTCACTCTGGGTAGCATACCATAAACGGGCATTGTGTAATCATTGACAATAGCCTCATGATACAATAAACCATTATGAAATTACATCACCTGCTATTCAGTCACAAAACCCTCTTCCCAGGGTTCATTTTCATGGTAAAACAGAATTTATAAAAAGGTAATTGGGAAAACAAAAAGCAAAAAACAGATTAGATTTCAACTTTCCAGCAAAAGCAATTTTTCTTGTACCCTAACTATGAATATATTTTATGAGATGACATCGATCCAAAGGCAAAGAGAAAAAAGACTCAGTCCTGGACGGATTTAAAATGTGACCTCTGGTAGTACTGCAGGACAAGAAAAAAGGAGTTTTATATTATGGGAGAGAAATGTATAATTGGTATCCCTTGTTCCAGGATACTGAAACTAGGTCCCCTCCATTAGAACGTTTCAGGGCACTCTAATGCATTCAGTTTTATAGACAGAAGAATATCAAAATTGGTAAAATCTAAATTGTAAAATACTCTGAAATTTTCTAATATTAGATAAATTCTGATTTTTTTCTTTCCCCTAAAGTATATCGAAGGACCACACAGATGTGGAAAAATGGACAAGTTTCGTTAGAACTCTGAATGATTGGTGTGGTGGGACTCGGTAGTCTGAAATAAATCCATTTAACTCGCTTTCTTATACTAAGCACAAAAAAAGCTTCTAAACTCAAAAGTCAGATTTTATTAGAATATAAACTAGAATATGTAAAATTTTAGTTAAAACTAAAGCAGCTAGACTAAACTTCAAAATCTTGTTATTAGCCAAAGGGAGCACACCACATGTGGAACTGAGAATTTATTGTTAGCCTAATTAAGATCTTAGCAATTTAACCAAAATACAACAGTTACAATTGGTCCAGTTACAGTAATAAGAATACCTATAGTGCAAATGAACACAGAAAAGCCTCATTAGTATTGTCACCTCTAAAATCATCATACAAGAAAAACTGCTAATACTTACCCCTTTTCCCTAGTGTTATCCTCACCCTTTCAATGTCCTTCTGAGTCCTGAGGTTGACAGTTCCAGTCTTGTTCAAGCAAAAGCAGTGGGCAGGCAGCAGAGTTCACAGCAAGTAAGGTCTTTGCCAGGAGGAGTTAATGGATCTGGTATCTTCCTTTTATTTTCTGGAAGGAGCAGGATGTTGATGCTTTCTTCCTCCTCAGCCCTGGCCCCATCGTGGGCCATTTCCACACCTCTCCCCAGCATGGCCCTCTCTGGGCTGCCAGTGTGGGGTGAGAAGCACACACTGGCCACCCTGGCCCCAGGGCTGCGGCTCTACAGCAGCAATGGCTGCTCCCGCCCTTGTCCCCGACAGCATTGCCCAGCTCATGCGGGGGACAGCATCGCCCAGCTCACGCCGGGGAGGCCAGAGTCCCTCGGCCCCAGGCAGCCGCATCATCAAGCGCCACTGGCTCTGGCCAGTCCCCGTGGGCCAGAGACCCTGCACCCTCAAGGCAGCCCGGCACCGGGGCCTGCTGCCAGGGATAGCAAAAAGTACATTTATGGGGCTAAACATGGAGATCCTTTGCTTGCATCCTGTTCTTGAGTGAAACGGCAACTTTCCTGCAATCTCATTGGTGGCATAACCTGAAGGCAGCCCTGCCCTCGGCAACCTCCCTGCAGGCAGCCACAGCCAGCAGTTTTCTTCAAGGGTGCTCCAAAGCTTATTTCTTACCGTGCCTTTTCATAACAAATCCCTGGAACTACCATGTTTGCAGAAGTCTCGTGGAAGGAAACAAAGTTTTCCCCTTCGAGGCACACAGGCCAGACAGGCACTTCGCAGGTAGAACTCTGCCTCTGGGGTTGGTTCCAGTCAAGTCACTGGCTTTTTGGATTGCACCAAATACGACAAAGCACTTCCAGATCCCCAGGGAACTTCTTTTGCTGTGATCACAGATCATGAGTCCTCCTGCCTCCTTTCTCCCAGGCTTCTTCCTGCAGGCTCTCTCCTTGCCAAACTTTCATTTTGCCTCTCTCTCTCTGTGCCTTCCCACTGCAGGTTAGCAGTTTATCTCATCCAAGACACGCTCAGTTACTCCCTCTCACAGGTTTATAACATAAACTGGTAACGGCAAGTGAAACAGATGCAACGTTTCAAGCAAAGTATCAAATGCTCCAACGCTAATTCATTTTCAGTTATGCGCCAGAAAAGTAAGGCCCAAACTGTATGTACAATGAATTATATTCAGAACTCGTACAACTCAGAGAATGCTCCAAACCTCTGTCAGACAAGTCTCTGAGATATGTTGTCACACCACCAGGTAAAAGACTATATTATACCTCAAAGGCAGAACTACATGAACAAGAGAAAAGATAGTTTTGTGTTGGCTAATTACTCTTGAACAGTTGCATAGATTAGAGCCATGTTCAAGCAACAGCAGTTTGTTAAATTCATTGTATCTTCTCTACTTCAGTTGCACTAGAGCATCTTGTACTGTGTCTTACTTCTACTGTGCCAGGTGACAGTATGGTCTTGCATCTACTTCTGCCAGTTATCCTGATAGTCTAGCATTTCAAATACAACAGCTGTAGGTAGTTGCATATTACACATTAGGTTATCACATCCTCTCTCTTTCTCTCTCAGAGAAAAAAATAATACATACATATACACATACACACCCCTGATATATATCTTTATATATATACTTTATATATAATGTAAGTAAAATTTCTATGTATCAAGTAACTTTTTTTTGTGGAAAAACAAGCAGTCCAAGTTTTCTTGCCATCTTCCAAGGTCAGCAGATTTACTTCCAGTGAAGAACGTAAATTTATAACATAGATTTATCTTCTGGGAAAAATAATTGCAACTGACAGAAAAGCATAGGAAAAAACTGAAAGCTAAACTGTAGCATGACTAATGCAGACTAAAATCAACAGTGGAAAGCACTATACAGTCCGTGAGACAAATATGAGGCCATAATTGCCGTGTTTGTGAAATCTCAGACCAACAAGAATTGCTTTTTATATCCATTTCATCTGTTTCACAAAACACGTGAAACATGCGTATAGTATTGTTCTATGGTAGATTACATTCCATCATTCTCACATACTGCTAGTCTTATTCTGACTCAAACATATTTTACTTGAATGCTGCTAAAATAATTCCTATTAAAAAAGAAGTAAGAAAACAAACAACTCCCTGCAAATCACTTCCAATGTAACTCATCACTTGGGGTGGGGGGGAGGGGAACTTAACCAGCACACTAAGAAAAGCACACCAAGAATAAAAGCACACCAAGAGTAAAATGAGTCTTCTGAAGTAATTTGACACTTTTACTAGCTAACCTGATATTTTTTAAAAGCCTGTAAAAAATTGTCAGAGCATTGTGCTGCTTTATCAGCTACTAATCCGCACTGACAGAAAATAGAAGCAGTGCACACGCACGAACATCAGTTATTAGAAAGGATTCACTGCCAAATATTGTATTTTGCAGAAGTGTTGCCATCATCTCTTTTCCATTTCCAGTACAGTCCACGCCAATTCCGTGGGGTGAGAGCGCCAGACCAGTAACCAAAAAAGTGAGCATATAAACTATGAATGACAAAGCCCAAGATCTATCAATTATTTTGGAATCCAAACAAGTTATGAAAAGCAGCATTATTACACACCTGGAATAGTTTTGTTTTAATCTAGACCAAAAGAAAAAAAAAAAGAGGTTTCTTGAGCCAATATAAAAAGGTATTACTGTTCTGACATAATATAGTACTATTTCTAAACAATCACAGTGAATGCACAATGTGCTACAGTATCATCTGTGTGCGTACTACTCCATGTCCCATCAATCTTTCTCCTTGCATCCATCTTAGTTTTCCCACAAAAAAAGCCCAAATGCCACTTGTGTTATCAGGTTGAAGATGCACTACTAAGACAGAAGATTTCTTTTCCTCAGCAATACACTCAATATTTCTCGCTAATTATACTACGGAGAGTGCTGTCATCACATTTCAGTTCCAGCGGCAGTAGTATAGCCGCAGATGAGCCTGTCTGGCTGGCAGAATTATTTTCCTAGTTATATCAGGCTTGCCGAAGCCTAAAAAATATTTAACCTTTTCTACAGTTCTGTGATTTTATTACACGCTAAAATATGACACAAACATTATGAATCTAAATCCATGGACTTACACAGGCAAAACTTCCATGGCCTCGGAGATAAATTTCCCGTGTTAATACCACTAGAAGTGACTTCATCCCCTGAAAACTGGTTTCTAATGTAAACGCTTTTTCAGACCTATCTTCTCCACATCCCACAAACTGCAACATAGAAAACTGACAATGATCAGACAGAGCCTAGCTGTCCTCATTCATTGCAAGCAAACTTTTGCCAACGTTGCTGCAAGATTCTGCCCAAAATTAACATCTGGTAGGTTTTTGTTTGCTTGCTTCATGCATACAGCTTGTTCTTTGCAATGCTAACACTCACCTATAATGGACTCAGTATTTGAAATGGTGAACAGTATTTCTACTATCTGTTGGCTTCCTGTTTGCATGCTTTGTTTCTTCAAGAAGAGTGTGACCAGATAACGCAGATGTGGAAAGAGGGCAGTGAGAGCTCTGACCCTGCAGTAAGTGAACATGTGCTAGAGGAAAAGTCTCCATGCTGCTGACTACCGCAAGTAGTCACTGAACAAGTGGCAAGACTGCAGCTCATGCAGAGACAGAGACCACTGAAAGAAGCAGGAAGCAGACAGGCAGGCCTTTGTGACGATTGGGGGGGGGGGGGGGAGAGGAAAAAAAGAAAAAAAGAAGAAAGAAAAAGAAAAAAGTCTAAACAGAATTTTGCAGAATTTGCTGCAAACCAGAGAGCAACTCGGCAGGCTGAAACTAAACTTGGAAACAAGATCCACCCTGCAGTGACCCACAAAACAGGTAGACAGTTGTTTATATAGATGCTTATTATTCCATCTGGTGTCACATAGTCATCCTATCAGAAATATGCTGGCTTATATTGAGAAAAAGCCTAGTTTTGTATTTCAAAATCTTTTTAGGTTTCTTTGAGGAACTTAGTACTGCAGAAAGGTTCAGAAAGATTATCTCTGCTGTCTGGCTAACTTTTTATTGCTTCTTAGGCTAATACTGTATGGAGGCATGCATAATACATACACCTATACTGAGAGGAGTATATCATCATGCACTTGGAGCTGTCTCACCTTTCTCTTTCCTGTTTCTAGGAGTTATGGTAACACTCCAAACCTGCAGATGACTTTAAATGTGCATGTCCTAACTACTCCCCATTCCCCTTCCCCCTCCCAAATTTAATCTTTTCCTTAGGTATTTTGGAACAAAGCTTTTTAATTACTATAATATTTCATCCTAGCTTTTTCTTTCCTATTATACATACATTATAAATACCGATTACATGGCTGTATGACACTTGTACTGGTAACTGTTTGATGCAAACTTAAAATTAATTCACCCCTCTGGAGAGAAAGGACCTTTTAAACTTCCCTTCTCTGTAAAGAGAAGGAATGACTAGCAGAAGTGCTTACTGCCTGCAGGCAAAGGAAAATTTTATTTGAATCCTTGTGCAAGTGTTTGAGAAAGACCACATACATGATAGTTACAACGGACACTTAACATCTGCTACAGCGAATAGCCCAAAATCATATATAATCTCATCCTGGGCTAGCTTCTGAATTCCACCGGATAATAAGCACTTTTTTCGGGGGGGGGGGAAGGGATGAAGCTAAGAGTAATAAGATAGACAGGAAACAGAGCTGGGCATATATAATGCATTTCAGCTTGCTTCGGCCTCTACTAAGGACAGAAATACTTAATAGGCATATCTAGTAACTATAGGACATGAGTTGCTATTAGAAAATAGCTCCAAATATAGCAAGTCACAGTCTAAACTACTGTAACTGCTGCCGGATCTGGGAATTATTCATAAAATTACTCATCTTCATTACAAGTCCTGCCTTTCTCATCTAAATGACCTCTACGGTGCAGTAATGTATATTCAGTTATCAGAGACAGAGCATCTTTGATTGCATTCTCATAGCTAAGCCCATTATGGGCTTCAGAGTTTGTGCTTTTATCTGGGTAAACTATGCTTCCCCCCCCCCCCCCCCTTAACTGGGTACAGTCACAGTTCTATAGCAGGAGCAAGCAAGTCAAAAGCCTGAGACCAGCTCTGCTTACTTAACCTATGCACTCTGTTAATGTGCGTAAGTTACAGTTAATTCTTGTCTACCTACGTGGTGTGCAATCAGCATTTAAGGTGATGATTTAGAAACAGCTCTCAAAATTCTTAAAATAGTATTCCTGCTGTGTTTCCTCCAGTTTTTGTGCCTTAAAATCATCAGTGTCTCAGTACGTAATGACAACAGGGCAAAGTAAAGACCAAAATTTTAATTTGCATGTTGGAGGGATTTTTATGTGTTTATGCTTTAAACCTGTGTATTCCATGCACAAAACTGCTTATAAAAGTACTAATACTAGTACACGATAGACTAAAACCTTAATTTATGTATTACTTTGCAACTTCTATACTAAATATGTAACAGAAGAAGAATCTGAGAGTACTAGATTGTCTTTTTTACAGTATACTGCGGTTTTATATATAACCATCATTAGATTATGTCCCAATACCAATTTTTGAATGCACTGACTACAAACTAAAGGCTTTGTGTTGTTTCACAGAACACAAGTGTGCTTAATTAACAACAGAATGATAAAGCAAGAGTGACTGCCAAAAATGTTTTAGAGCAAATACAAAATTCTAAGCTATTGTATTTCACATATAAAACAAAATTTCAGATGAAGTAAGCACAAGATAAAGAAAACCATGATGTGAATGTATGAAATTTTTATACCTTTGTTTTGTTTTTTGGAATCTTTAACAGCAGTTTGTCATCTGATCTTAGACAGGGAAGAGAACAAAGCAAACCATAGGAATCCTTCAAGATGTAACAGGCATTCATTTTTTACCTGAAGTAACCCTCAGAAAGGATGAGATTGTCCACTTCAGACAGAACTTTATTTCAGGATCTTAGCTTTGCAATAAAGGGATGCCTTTTGTGCTCCAGATGCTGCTAATGGACTCTTACCATCAAGAATTGCTACCACACGTTCTAATAAGCAGTTGCTCCTCTCTCTGCTCTACTGTCAATAGTAATAATTTCTAAAATAAACAACTTTAAAACATCATTCTGAGCAAGTGGGTCCCTATAGACAAAAATTCTGAGCTGCCACAGAGTTCATTTTAGGTCAATAATATTTCTTTAATTTTAAACTACAACAGCTAAAAAGACATTGCACTTTTAGGACTACAGTGCACTGTCTGCCTTCTTTGCTTTTGAGTCTACAACAACTGGTCTCCCTCCTGATATTCTTGTTCTGATAGTTCTTCATTGCTTGGAAGGGCTACTCTTCTTTGCACAGATTTTAAGTACCTATGTTACCATGTTGTTTTCTACACCTGCTAGTAGGATCTAGAGCAATTTGGACATTCTCCTCCTTACGCTTGGGTCTCCCTGTCATTACCTTAAAGTGAATAACATCATTACCTCAGCTGGAAACCAAGTAGAAACTGTGACCATTACATGAAGTTCTTTATCTTAGGATTGTTTTTACATTTTTTCTAAAGATACAGGTGTCACATACCAGTGTTCAAGTGTGAATTTGAACTGTTTTTTATTTTTAAGCAGATGTTTATGAGGCCATACACTACTGGGATTCATCTAACCTTATTTTAGGTGTCTGCAGTTTAGACTGCTCATTTATCATCCACCTTCCCTTTACAGTTAGTGGAGAAAAAAAGACACTTCTAGGACATGTTTCATCAGATCTCATACATATCTCCGCTACAGGGTCTGATCAGTTGCACCAAGGAAGTATCTGTTTGTTGCTCTCCACTGACTGCAAAATGAGCCAAAGAAATTAGCTCAGGTACACATGTTTACCTCTGGGCACATGAATTCCCCCTTGAAACACTCCAAGCATGTAGGTGCTCATAGAGAAGGGCATCTAAACATATATGCCTTCACAACTTCTATACTTAAATATAAGGTTCGTAGAACTTAAAATGATGTAATACTTCATCATTTCTTTGGTAACTGAAGGAGGAAAAAAGCATTACATTTCCAGACAGCAAACTTACAGCAGCAGCCCTAGGTGAAGATCCAAAACCATTGTTTTCTTTCTACTATGTAGGAGGCCAGCACTGCTGAAACAGTGAAGTACAACTGGCCTCAAAATCCTCCATAACATGTATCTCATAACAACTACTGGCCACACAAGTTTGTACGAGAGTCTACAGCCTATACACACGTTTAGAGATGGAGCTTTCATTATTTATTGGCTTGGTAACCATTATAGTTATTGGAATTAAAAAAAACAAACCACAAAAACACCCACTGTACTGATACCAGTGATACTGCTGTGATGCCAATTACTGCATATTTCAAATCACTTTTGCCAAGCTACCATCAGCAGTTGGTATTAGGTGGTTGCCGTAAGTATCTCATACAGGAAGTATTTCTTATATGTAGCCTAAACCATAGCGTTTGGAAATAGTTTTGATTTCTACTGTGGATGGAGAAGTTATGCTTCTTTTACTCGACACTTTTATACTGGAGACTCCTACAAGAGATAATTAGCATTGAGATTATAGGGAACGTTTCTTGTCATTACAATTTTATGTGCAGATGCATGCCTGGATAGATTGGTCAAGAAGAAATTGAAAACCTTGCTTCCTGGGTTAAGACACTTGTAAGTAAACATTTGTAAGGCATTTTCTGGACCTACCATTAATGAAGAGCAACATTTGACTGGAAGGGCAATATTCTTAAGAGCTGGTAGTGTATAGTGGTGACATCCTAAAGTCCTGATATCAAAGAAAAAGCCAGCAGAGAATGAATACAAGGAAAAAAGAAACAGAAGACAAAACACCTCAAAACCAACACATGTCTATCAGAGAAGTGTTTCAAAAAGAACCTATTAAATAAATTAATGCATGGAATAAAATAGAAAAGTTTCTCTAAGACAAGAGTGCAGCATACACTCCCAAATTGTAACTTAGTGGTCACTGCTGATGAGAAGAAACAGAATGACTGTTGGCACAGCAGTACAAGGACATGAACTTCCCATAAATTAATATACTAGGCACTCCTTATTTAAAAAAAAAAAATTTTCGATTTCAGATTAATGTATACCAAATAGCATTCTTAAAGTCTTGAAGAAAGAACAAGTCTTCTCTTTTCCTTAAATTATCTATCGCTCTACCCAAATGCAGAAATATTTTTAAAGGAAAAGTAATTAAAAATTTCCAGTTCACGTAAGACCTACAGGTTATGCAAATTCTGGTTTGCTTATTTTTGCAGGGGGGTGAAGGGGTTGGGAGTTTTTTTGTTAAATTTTTTTTGCTTGGATTTTTCCCATTTGTTTTTGAGAGAGGCTGGAATTCACAACTTCAGGAATGAAAACACCAACTCCAGTTTAACAGTCTGTTAGAGCAACCTACTTCTGCTGTTAAACTTTTCTTGTGTTATAAAAACAATCAAGGAGTTGTGAATCAGATAAATGCAATTTCACAAGTGGGACTTACAATTTGGAGTTAGCATACAGAACTGGAAGAACAGGTCAGTTTAAAGAAAAATGTTACAAAACCATACTTTAATACCTGTGCATATAGACACGTAAGATATATCCCCCCAACACTGCTACAGAGTGGAAAAGTTGATATAACAGCATTGGGAGTGAGATCGGAGGAGAATATTCTTGTTACATTATCAAAGTACTTTCTGCTCCAAGACCAACTTCCTGAAAGCTCTGTCCTTGAAAATCATTTTTGCCAGCAGATACAGAGGGAAGAAAAGAATTTAAAAATACCCTTACCTTGAGAGAGAAGAAGGACTTTTAAAGAGGAACGTTCTACTCTAGGAAGAGAAAGTCAGGGAACCGGTAACAACTCCAACTGCAGACACTTCAAGAAAGAAAACAAGACACCCTTGTGTGTGTGTGGGGGGGGGGGGGGGGGCGCGGCGGGGTGGAAAACCTTGTAAAGCAACACATACACATGCAAAAGTCCTGCTTAATGGTTTCACTAATTTCAGTTATTAAAACTTTCATGCTCTGCAAGGACAGGCATACATTTTGCCTAACTTGTCAAAACAGAAAGGTTCTCAAAATCAGTGGTGTTACTGCCATCGGAGTTGAAAATCTGAAAAATTTACTGTCTCTGTAAAATAATACTAACTCTTCAAATTTCACACCAAAAACTCCTTGCAAGGTCAGTGCTGGACTCGCTGCTAGCAAGCAAATAAATATCAAAGGAAAAAAATTACATCTTAGCTTATACAAATTCTCACACACACACTTTTGTACATTATCCTGTTATTCTAGTGCCCTGTGAGGCTGAATGCTGCAGGCTTATAGAGGAACATGCTGAAAATTGCCATAGAAAGTAGAACTAACTGACTCAATAACCTTTCAGTAACATGTCATCAGAAGATGGTGAGAAATTTGCATGCAGGCTGAAAGGTCTTTTAAAAGTTACTCAAATGTATCTGAACTAAGAAGTTCTACATTAATATCCTACCTTTCTTCAAAGAGTTATGCATTATCTTTGAGGAGAAAAAATATCTGTTGCTAGAAGTTCTAAATAATAAATATAAAAACCTTTTGAAAGTATCCAATTCAGAATCAACATTTTATCTATTTCATTCAGCATTAATTATATTTGGCATTATATTAAAGCAGGAAGCGATCTTCATATTTTAAGGGGGGGGTTGGTTTCTTTTTTAAAAAGCTAGTACACCACTTGTCACTTAAATGAACAAAATAATGAATTGCAAATGGAGAGAAGTCAGTGAAGCATGAGACTATTTAGCAAAATATTTATACATCCGCACAGATCCTTGTTTCCCTGGAAAGGTTATTTGAGTGTAAATGTGACATTTTGAAATGTGTGACTGCAGTGAAAACTAAATCAATCACAAGCCATTTATCACTTAGTAATGAAATTTCATGTTTATCTTCATTCTCATTCTCATTTAAAGAGGTCTTGTCCCTGTAATTATTAGCTTCGAGTCTGACCTTCCTGTTTTTTTCCAGGCAATTAACTTTTTTCCTGCTTATGTCTGACCTAGATATGGGTCTGTTCTTCCGTAATAAATATATATTTTAATAAAATTAATAATCCATTTTCAGTCATTGGTATGTCACCATATTTTTAATAGAATTCCACAGTATTTGGCACATTTACTGTATCTTCATCTCTAGCTTCATAGCCTTTGCAGTCATTTGAGGTAACCAGACAAACAAACTACAGCCTCCAGGTTCACAGTCTCAGCCTCAATTCTGTTCTCACTTGGGCTTCCACTTAATAAGAGGATTGGTTAAATAAGAACAAAAGTTAGTATATTAGTAAAAGTTAGTATATCTAGCAGCAGGCTAAACTACACATACACTAATATGCAATTTTCTGTTTCTGTGTTGCTCACGCTTTCCTAACTTGCATTCATTTAATTGATACATACATATCACCTACACAAATGCAATGTTCTTACAGCTATACAGTAATGTTTGTCAGGTATCTTGTTCACTTTTGCTGAACTTATGCAGTTATTAATGTTAATTTAACAGTGTTTCTTCATTTTGTTAAGCATGTGTTTTCTCATCTGAATATTTTCTTTTTTCACAGGTACCTATGGCAATTGTATATATATTTTATATATATCTTTGTGAGAGAGAGTGTGTGTGTGCATGCATGTACGTATGTATATTTGCTACAGATTCACAGAATGGTTGGAGTTGGAAGGGACTTCTGGAGATTACCTGGTCCAAACCCACTGTTCAAGCAGGGTCACCTAGAGCAGGTCGCCCAGGACCCTGTCCAGACAACTTCTGAGTATCTCCAAGGAAGTAGACTCCACAACCTCTCTGGGAACATTGTTCCAGTGCTCAGTCACCCTCACAGTAAAAAAGCTTTTTTGCTATATTCAGACAACCTCATGTGTTTCATTTTGTGCCCACCATCTCTTCTCCTGTCACTGGACACCACTAAGAGCCTGGCTCCATCTTTTTGACACCCTCCCATCAGATATTCATACGCATTGATAAGATCACCTCTAAGACTTCTCCAGGCTAAATAGTCCCATCTCTCTCAGCCTTTCCTCATATGAGAGACACTCCAGTCACTTAATCATCTTTGTGGCACTTCACTGGACTCGCTCGAGTAGCTCCATGTCTCTCTTCTACTGGGGATCCCAGAATTGGACCCAGCACTCCAGGTGTGGCCTCACCAGTGCTGAGTAGAGGGGAAAGATCACCTCCCTCGACCTGCTGGCAACAGTTTTCCTAATGCAGCCCAAGATACCATTGGTGGTCTTGGCCACAATGGCACACTGCTAGCTCACAGTCACCTTCTTCAGCCAGGACCCCTAGGTCCTTCTCTGCAAAGCTCCTCTCCAGCCAGCTGGTACTGGTACATGGAGTTATTCCTCCCCAAGTGCAGATCTTTGCACTGCTCTTTGCTGAACTTCATGAGGTTCCTTTGCCCATTTCTCCAGCTTGTTGAGGTCCCTCCAAATGGCAGCACAACCATCTGGTGTATTAAGCATGCGAAGACAGTCATTAACTGATAATGATGGCAAAGGGGGAGAAGGTGAGACTGATATGAGGACCAACACTGACTTGGGGAAATTGACTTAAGATCTACAAGGAACTGGAGGCAGGTGGGGGAGGAGGATGACCCACAGTGGAGGTGAGAGCAGTCTGGGAAACCAAACTTTGGGTCACTGAAGTACAGGTAAATATACTGCAAGTTTAGTAACTATATTGGAAGCTCTGCTGGCCAAATGTAAAAGTGTCTATTTTAGGGTAAGCAGAACTGCTATCTAGATTACATTTACAACACTGACAAGATTTTCATCAAGTTAAAAATCTTAGACTTCTAACACACACGTAGACAACTAAATACAGATGTCTGGATTGGACTCTATGTAGCCAATTACACAGCAATTACAGTAAGGATTTTGAAACCAACTTTCTTATAGCTCATTTAAGTCCACCTTCTCATAGAGGGTAACAAACTGCCAACCACTAAGAAAAACATCTGATATTTCTCACAAAGAAAAATATGTATCTTAATCATGTGATATTTCTCAAGTTGGGAGAATGAGCTTCAATGTCTCTTCCATACAGTAAGTTTAGTACAGCTCTCTCATCTAGCAAGAACTGTAGGAGAATAAGCTTTTGTAACGTATGTGAAGTACAACAGGGACTATACCAAAGATCCATATGTGAACTAGTAACTCTGTCTTCCCAGCAGGGTTTGAACAAAACACAAAGGCAACTCAGGGCCACTCAGTGAGCAACTCCGCAAAAACCAATATGGAGTATTTCCCATTGAACAATATGTGCCATTTCCATACACAAGTTGAAGAAACATTTCCCCCTTCTCTCTTCATCCCCCTCCCCTGCGAGGGGGGACGGGACAATATGTGATCAGGAAGTTAAAGGTTGTACGTATGCACTGGATGAAGAAAGACTACACAAACAGCCTCAATGCTAACTTTAGGCTTCTTGATCAGAAACTGTTTTCTTCTAGCTTGGCTAGGGAAGGGGAATAACATTAAACAAGATACCCAGTTCAAGACATGCATTTTACAAAGGTTTGTCTCTCAGAAGCTTCTGAAGGAAACGGTAGTTTTAATGTTGCAAAGAATATCTTTTTATCAAACTTACAGAAAAGTCAGTTATTTTGACCACTCAGCTGTGTGGCAAAGCTAAAACAGAGAGGAGAAAGATGTAAGCTTCTGCTCTGAATCTCTACCTCCCTGGCCTCAGAAACACTGCATTTCTAATCTTCTCTCCACCAGTGAACAAGAGTGAGATTTTCACAGCACACATTTGCCTGGTGCCAGTAATTTAAAATAAGTGAACCCTGTGATCAGGCTACATTCTTCAGGCCAAAATGTGACTTCCACACAGGTAACATTCATCAATACAGGAGAACACATTTATGTTCAGCAGAAATTATTTGACACAATAACACTAAGGTTTCAGGAACTCATAACTAAATAATAGAGGAAGCCTATGCACTTCCCTCTAGGAATATATCGAATTTCCCAAACTTTCTCAAGTTTGAATAGAATTTCTGGTCAGAGGAAAAAAACACATATATATGTTTGGAATCACGAGGGGAAAAAAAAGGTCTTGGGTTACCAGTACAGATAATTCCTAATTATTAACAATGATTATTTCCTTACCGGGAAAAAAGTTAAAAGTTTTTATGGGACAGCAAAACCAGTTTTCTTCCACTGCAATTGGAGTACTAGCCTGAGACTACAGGCTTCTATTCTAAGAATCAGTAATAGCAGGTAACTGCCTTCTGCTTCAATTGCAAAGTGTATTTTTTGAACCTGCCTTTTGAATCAATCAATAAAGGAAACAAAATAAGAGCATCCCTCACCTGTACTGCACCTGCTATTTCTTTTAGATATATGAACTATACATGTCATTACTAGAAGGTGCTTAGATCTGCAATATCTGTACGGGTTACTTTTGCACTGCAGTCAATCTACCAAAATGTACTATTAAATTTTTTTTTTGCTTTTAAATAGCAGCAGTAACTGTACAGTTAATATATTACATAGATTCAATTTTCAGTTACCAAATGTTTGTAGGAGAGAAGGGAGACACCCAACTAAAAAAATAGCATTTATTAATATCTAGTCTAACACAAGTGCAAAGGGATTAACACATTCTACACTGTGTTGTTAGAGCACCTGTACACATTTCATCTCATGGGATTCCTACTAATTTTGTAGTATCACTGAATATGGTATCATCTCCCACCTCTCCCACATTCCTCTGCTGCCTTGGGAAAAAAGCGCAGACAAGAGGAAGCTTATTCCATAAGCAGTTAATCTTACTTCTGAAGCAGTCTGCTTTTTGGTTCCTTATACAGCTTCACTGATGAAACTTCTCTTATTTTTGCTCTGTCCGGAAGCTGCTCACCAGTATGTTACATTATGCTGCGCCTAACTGGCAGTCTTGGATGGGTGGGTGGGTGGGTGGGTTTTTTAATACAGACAGGTGGGTAGAGGAAAGGCTGTGAGAACATACAAGAGCGCATGCAAACGCCTGTGATAGTTTTACAACAGGTTTCCTACTGTTTTTCTATTCTTTCAGAAATACTTAGAAATATTTCTACCTAAAAGATCTGAAGAATTTCTGTAATTCAGTAAATTATACTCCTTCAGAAGCCAGGTCTGCAAATGTGGGAGCAGCTTCAGGTTGAAAGTATGTCAAGTACAAATTCCCTGTGAAATTATTAGGTGATCTCTTTAATACATTATTTTTGTTCCTAATTCCTGTTAATGTACTTGTAGAAGACAAAAAGGCAAGAGAAATTCTTAGATGAAAAGTGCATACAAAGGAGGAAAACGGGGGGAAGGGGGAAGAGGTCACCGATTAATGACTAATGAATGGCACGGTCTTTGTAAACACTGGGAAGAGATAAAAATATACATATTTTTGTCAAAGCCTACAAGTCCTGGGAAGCAATAACTCAATATTACTGAGATACTCAGTAGTTTGAGAATATACAGACCTGGAAGCAACGTGATTATATATACTTTTAATCATATTTAGTAATTACACATAAATAAAAAACTATATGACTTATCTACCTCAATTATAGTCTCTCCAGGCAGGAATTCTCTACAATTATGTATTTATGCTGGGGCTTATGGCAACATGCCTAGGCTAAGTTAGCCTTTAAATGCCAACAAGTAGATATAATTAATAGTAATTAGAAAAGCTTAGAATTTGTATAACATTTGTTTAAGAAAACTTCATGGGGGAAGGGGTTTTGTTTGTTTGTTTTAATATGGCTGTGTTAATCATTCAAAAACATTACACACATAGGAAAGTCCCTCTAACAATTCATCTGACATTTTACACTCTCATAAAACACTTCAGGGTGCCCATTACTGTAAGATATCAGCATGCATACTAAACTCAGTGTAGGTGAGTTGTGTTAATATTTGCCTCAACAGCACACCCTGGAGTGTCTTACTGCTTAAATAATGGAAAGGTCAGACCTTTACAGCTTATTATCATGTTTCACAGAACAATTGCACCTTATCATTCTGTTACTCCATCCTTCTGGGGAAAAGTGGTTGCAAGAAAAAATAACAAACAATTCAATTAAACTAGGTTTGTTAAAGTGCTAATATGCAGCATAATCTTGCAGTTCTCCTTGAATAGTGAGTCAGGTAACATCTTTTGTATATAGTGTTAGCATAAATTATGTATCAGTAGAAAATCCAATAAAAGCTTCTGTCAACAACCCATCAAGCCATTAATATTTTTAAATAAAATGGAAGGGCTGAATCTCACAGAGGCTGGTATGTTTACCACAGAATATATTAAGCTTAAAAAGGAACAGAGGTTGCACTAGGGAAAAAAATAGGATTTTACATCAGCATCATCTCAGCTGTATTTTGTGCAGGGACTTTAATCCTGAGAATCTCCCTATGTAATTGCACACTACAGTGCAGCAAAGTAGAAGCATCTGCAGCCAGGGTGGTTGTTTCATGGATAAATACCTATCTGTGCTCTCCAGAACTATCAGTCTAGAAGTAACCACTGGTAATATGTACACAAAAGAGAGATTTTAGCTAATGCTTCCTCTACTTCTTGTACCTTTAACTAACTCATCCAGTCTGTCACATGGCAGTTCTAGACACCATGAAGATTAAAATGGCACAAAATCTCATTCCTTCTGAACACAGCTTCATCAGAGTCAACAATATCTGGCTGGTCCTACATGGATCTACCAGAAGTTTTGAAGGCAGAGTATTTTTCCTCCACAAGATATAAGCCATGTTTCTATCTGCACTACCAATTTTCATCCCCAGACAAAAAAGGTTTTCCCCAGTTATGGACAGGGGACACTACTTCTGCAAGCATCCAGCATTATCCATTTCTGTGGTACTAAGGCTTTTCTAGAACACATCAGATCCTTTTCCTCAGCCTATTTTTCCTGAAGTTGCAGTAGTAAACCGGCCAAGAGACATGTCTTGTTATGGACCCATATCTCCGTAGAAGGATTTCTGCAAGGTTCCTAAAGCAGGCTTCAGGCACAAACTGTTTCCCAAATGCTAGTATAGCAGAGTTTACTCTTTGCAAGAGTAACACCACTTCAGCAAAACCACTTAAGAAGCTTGGCCTTTAAGCTACCTCTAAAATCTAAATACCATTAAAAGAAAGTCCACCACTAAAAGAAACAGAACACACACACACACACACACACACACACACACACAATTTTAGTTTATGGCTGCCCTCCTCTTGGCATTGTTCTCATTCAAAAGCCCTATCAGTCCAGAAGCCCAATACTACTACTACTTTTGTCTTGTTACTGCTTAAGGTGGGAGTAGGACCACCCTGGAAATACATGAGGGCTTGTCAGTAGGAGAACTCTCAGCTTTGTGTGCTGGAATACTTTAAAGGATGATTTCTCCCAGTTGGTAGAATGAATTGTAGATTTAAGTTAAAATAATTACTGTTCAAATTCCTGGGTATCAGTTAAAACGAAGCAGAAAACCTCTCTCAGGGTTAAAGAGTGTCAAACAGTCACTTTTGGATACCACCATACTTCAGTTAGAAGAATGAGATGTTCTTCATGACAATAATAAGCAACACTGATGATGGTACTAATAAATTATAATATGTAGAAAAAGTTACTTATGAGTTTTAAATTTAATAATAATACGTTTTTATATATATTTCTTCAAAGCGGTCCCAGTAAGGCACATCTCCTTAATCCTTTAAGCTTTAGCTTCCTTTAAAGATTTTTTTCAGTACCTTTAGGAAACTTCCTCTGTTAGAATGGATTTAAATATTCACATATGTTTTGAATAACAGTATCTCTGGTGTTTCACTTACGTGTGGCTATTATTTCCTCTTTTGCTTTTCATGTTTTTTATTAGGTATCTTTCTGAAAAACAGTTACGCCATATGTGCACACATAAGTAACAAATAAAAAAGCTTACATTTTGAGATATATTTTTGTTTCTTCTTCTTCTTCTCACTACAAATAGCGATTGTTCAGGGAAAAACAGAACTGAAATGCTGCAGCAGGCTTTTTAGGACAATAAATTATCAGTACCAGTTTGAAATGAATTCATCAGCAAGATGTTGCTTCTTTTTCGCACCTGAAGGGAAATGCTTCCTTTGCCTGGTACATAGAGATAAGAGACACTTAGGCATTTCTCCAAGTTTTTGTGTCCTGTCCAGGGGTTAGCCAGACTTCTATGATCTTCTCTTGAGTCCACTAGGAACCCTAACTTCTCTCTTTCCTGCCAGTGTGCTCACTTCTCAAAACTTAGCTCTTAATAAAATAGAACAGCATGTAACAAAACCAGAAGAAACACAAATTCCAATATACCTCCAGAAATTCTTTTGATCCCACTAACAAACCAATAGGTACTTCAAGTATTTCTCACAAAGTACAGCAGGAATTCATGAACAAACCTTATAAACATTTTTCTTTAGACTAAAAAAAAAAAAAAAGAAAGAAAAGCATGTGTAGACAAACATACACTGATAAACCTTTTAATTTAACACAGAAAATAAGAAAAGTGAATTTCAATGGCCTCCATGTAGCAAAGCAGAGACCACTGCCTCCCCCCACACCATACATGTATTTCCTTGACTCCACAGTTCAGTCAAGGTGCTTCATACTTTAACTGACTTACTCTGTTTATAAAGAAAACATAAAAGTAATCACAAATACACATTTGTTCTTTAAAGTACTTCTTGAAAATGTGCCCTACTTTTTCAGTCACTAAAGGCCTTCTCTTGCACTACCTCACATGGTGCTATCAATGATCCCTGAATGCCCTGTAAAAAAAGGTTTCCAATCCACAATAAAACTCCAAACACTAAAAGTTTACACTTTTTTTTTTTTGGGGGGGGGTAACATTCAAGAGTAAGGCAATGTTTTAATCAAACAAGTGCATCTGGGAACTTGGACTGACTGTAAGCTTTCTTAGCTATATCAATCCCACTGTCCTGTTGCCTTCTCTAAAGTACCCATATTACCGACCTTAAATTGCATGAAGCAATGGAAGATGCAGATTTGAGAACCACACTAAAATCAGTTATACTGTCTTAATTCAACATGCAAATCAGTGTAACAGACAAGTTAGAAGTATTAGCTTTATCAGGCAGATATTCTGGAGTCAAAATTCCAGATTTTTTGCCAGTGAGATGTCAATAATCTCAACCATTGTGTCTCCAAATTACCATTTAAGGCCTCTACATGACATAGTTAGGAAAAATCTATCTCTCTTTGTACTTAACATCAACACTTCCTGAAATCTCGGAACTAGTCAAGTGGGATGCTCTCCCACCACAAAAGAAACAAGTCCTTCACAACAGCAGAAAGTCAAGCAGCATCTAACACAATGGCCTAGGTATAAGAAGCTAAAGTACAAAGACGCAGAAGTTTTCCTTTCTAACTTTGTATATACAAAATAGTCAATTATAAAAGAAGAGTCACTGGTCATCTTTTGGGTATCTCTGTGTCATGTACTAACTAAACTGAAAAGCTGCAGGGAAAAAAAATATTTTTCTTTTTCCACGTCTTCAGACCATTAATCTGCATTTCACAGGAGGAGAGCTCTGCTAGAAAAGAGTCAGCAAAACCAAAGACTGAAAGCCAAGCAGCAGTGTTTCAGGAATTAAAAAGGGGAAAAATGTGTGCATACACATGCAAAAACACAAAATCTCCTACCTATAGCAGTCAGATGCTCAGTCATTTGGATACTTGTGTTACTCCCCAGACAAGGAGACAAACTAGGAAGTAAAATAAGTAAAATGAACATATTACCTTCATATTCACAATTATATATCTAGCAAATTAATTATTGATAAAAGATACTCTAGCAAAGCTGCTGCTTCTGGTCAAAGACCAAAGATAGCTAGCAGTAAGCAATAAGTGAGCCCCGCTAATTGCAATAAAGGGTCAAGTGGCAGTTTCAAAGCTTAATTAATTAAGCACAAGGCTTTCAAGGCAAATTAGTCCAGCATCCTTCTACATATAAATAATGGTGATTTTCTCCCTGTCAAGAGTTTCAACTCCAGATTTCTACAAACAGAAATAAATCTTCGAAAATTGGCACTAGAAATATAAAAGGCTTTTTCACTTTTTTATTGTAAGAACTTTTTTCAAATATGACCCTTCTCCCCACAGAAAAAGATATTAAAGTAATATTTACATTTCAAATGCATCTAAATTGGCCACTGTTTCTGCAGTGGGATTAACCTTTGAGACACTATTTGAAAATGTGATGAGAAATTAGCTAGTATCAGGAAAGTAAGAGGGCAAGGAAGACAGAACCCTCTTATTCATCTTTTGGGAGATTGACTAACTTCTACTGAGCCTCACAGATATTGCACATCCTAAGTAATTTTCGCTTTCACACACAAACAAAAAATGAACAAGCCCAAGGTTTTTAAAAAAACATCTAAAAAGCAAATCAGCTCTTGGCCTTGAGAACTTCTTTAACTATATACAAGAAACTATCACCTACCATTATTGGAATCTCTAATAAGACAAAAGAAATATATCCCAGGTAGATCTTATTTTTAAAATTTCATTGAAAGAATATATTTACTGTCATAGTTATCCTAGAGTGATAAATTCTAATTATTATATTAGGCCAGTCATATAGTCAAGTTTATGCAATTATATTCACAACCTGAATCATACACATCAAAATATATAACCGTTCAGTTTGTCAAAGGAAGGATACTGAATTAGATACATAGATCTTTTGGAGCAGCAAAAATCCTAATAGGAATAAGTGTAGATTCATTATGAATCCTTAACCAGAGAGAAAACAAAAAGGAAGTTTCGGAGAGAGACTGCATTTTTCTCTCCAGTGGAACATGCACAGAGGAGTCCTGGATTCTCCATCCTTGAAGGTTTTCAAGCTCAGGTTGGACAAAACCCAGAGAAACTTCATCCAAATTCATTATTGACCTTGCTTTGAGCATGAAGTTGGACTAGATGATCTCCCAAATCCCCTCCAACATGACTGATTTTGTGCTTAGAGAATGAAGTAGTATAAAAACCTGAGGATCGCTATAGAGAAAACAGACTCATTTCTCTAGGGGAGCAAATGAATCAGTCTTTATGACAGTGCCTCTCCTGGTTTGAGGCAAGTACCTTCTCTGGCAAAAATTCAGGAGTAGTCAGTAATATCTTTGTAACAAAACAAGGAATTTCCAGAATAGCAAATGTATAGCAGCATTCACAGTTTAGGGTTGACAACTTGTTGAGAAAGTCTGTTATTTTGTTTTTTACTTAAAAAAACTCCAAAAACCCTAAGATGGTTTATTCCATTCTGATTATTTAAAACAAAAACAAAACAAAAAAAAACCCCCACAAAACACTCTTCTTTCCACTAAGCTACAGAAATCATTTAACTGTTAAGAAAATACATAAAAATGGGTAACAACTCTTTTTTATTATTTATTACAGGTTTCATTTTCCTAGAACATACTTCTAAGGTAGCAAAACTTAAAAAAAAGTCTGATGTGAAATATGCACATATATTTTTGCATGTGTGCAAACACACACAGTCCTCTCTTTCATTAAGCTGGCCTTTCTTTTTTTTTTTTTTAACCAAATTAATCTTTTCACAAAAAGGAACAAACTTGTACTAACAAAAGATATAATGCAAGAAAGTATCCTGCACTGACTGAAGAATCAGGAGATTCTCCTCTTTGCTTTTCATCACGTAATGAGTAATGCCTCTCAGATTTTCTTACTTTCAAATCTTTACGTAAACTTTATGCTTGCTCTTCTAGTTGCTGATACTGCTTTCCTCTTCAATTTCTCTGCCTAGTCATTGACTCACAGAAAGTCTTTTATTCCACCATCTCAAACCAACTGATGCTTACTGATGTGACAACCAGTTTTCTCTCTGTATTTCACAGATAATATCAAGAGGGACAGAAAAGTAATTGCTGTGATACAAGGAGAGAAAGTATTCCTTCAGCCATCTCTATTTGCTACAAACATTCATTTCAGAAACAGATCTTTTTATTCCAAAGTCTTTCTGTCAGAGGGAGTCAGCTGGCATCTATACTATTTTATGTGGGCTAAAGGTCCATCACACTTGCTTTAGTGTTCTTTCCTGTATTAGCTGTTTAAGAAATATTTAAATGATGAATTAATATTTTAATTTAAAACATTCTTCTAAAAGCATCCTCAGTAGGTTTCGTATTTCTTGGCAGGGATATGGTGCACAACAGTTTAAAAAAATGAGCGCAGAAGGTCAGGCAGTTAAAAAGTATTTATGGAAGGTGATTTTATCACTGTGATCATATGTTTAACAAACTAGTATTCCACCCACTTTAAGTGAACTGGGTATTTTCTAGTGGAAACAACTCCACTAGAACAAGATATTTTAGCAGGGCAGGTTCTGGAATGATTTGAGTATGAGCCATTAAACATGCATACTTCCAAATTCTCAGCTTGAAATAATTATAATTAAATATTTGAAAGTTAGAATTTTAATTGAGATAATTTTGCAATAAATATACTCAATATGCAGAAATATATAGGTTCTTGTCCTAGCACATAATAGTTTCTTTTCTCCTTGCCTAAGAATCTTCAACTAAAATCTTTGAGGAAAAAAAATCCATTTGTTTTCTGCATATTTATGGGTACAATTATATTACTACTCAGTATTTGCTGTTGCTGTAAAACAAAGTCGTTTACAAGAAAGTCACGCATAGATACCTTAAAGCTTTTACTAGAACACTGAGGAAGTATACCTATGACTTAAATATATCATACACAATATTTACTGTGAAATGATGCAGACTGTAATCAACAGACAAATACAGTCAGTTTGTAAGTGTCTTAAGAGCCCCCAGTGGAATCCAGGTGTCTGAAGAACAGTTGTGAATACACCAATGTTTAATTTACAGCACTCATAAGATGTTATTAAGTACTATACTTTCTCTACTAGGATTATGAAGAAAACATTTTGTTGCAGTTTCTGCACTCAGTCAATAGGAAGCACTGATACTTACTTAAAATGACAAATAGTGCTCAAAAACATCATACAAATTCTCAGTATTGCTTATGACAGAATGAAACCAGTATAGTGTGCCAACACTGAATAATGTTGCAAAGGCATAGCAATGAAGACTCAGATCACTCCTAAAAAGGAATCTTTTTAATCTAACAGAATTTGATGATGAATTAATGGACAAAATGGACTAGAGAATTTAAAAATATATATTTTTTCTGTTCATTTATTAAGTTCTGAATCTGAGCAAAAGTTATTTCACCAAGGAAGCCTTAAGTACAGACTTGATTTGAATCTAACCTATTCCTACGTGGCATGGAATAAACAACAACGCTAGAGAAGCTAAGATTAATATATTCCCTGCATTCTCACATACTCCCCCTCTCATAATCTTCCTGCCATTTCTGATAAGCCCTTCAATGCATCTACCATTCTAGGTCACATAGTACTCTGAAGGACTGAAATTCTTCTGCACACAATTTTCCCTAAGTAAGAGCAGCGTTCTTCATGAGTGAGGGGAGGCAGGACAGAAGGGCCCTGGACTAGCCGTTACACAGAGGGCAGAGTTCTCACCTGGTTTAAACTTCTGTGCATACAAAGAAACAAGTAAGCTGGACCCATTTATACTTGATAAAGGCCTCTAAAATTTTCTCTAGCAAACTGTGAAATACACTCTAAGAGAACAGGCAACATTTTTTGGGGGTGGGGGGAGACAGGGAGAAGAGGGAAGAGGAAATGACATGATGTCTATGTCCAACCAATTTCTAAGAATTTATAATAAACATAATTTTCAACTAGTGATCAATTTTAAAGGTTCCTATATAATCTACAGGTTTAAATGTTACTATATGAAAAAAATGCAGTTAGCTTTTCTATCGTCAGAAACATTACCAACAAATTTATTGTCAAAGAGGTATTTTGTGTATTGTACAATTTCTAAAACAGTTATTTTCCACACTGGCTAAAGCATTTACAAAAGTGAAGTAGAGTAATCAAAGGGGCTGGCTCTTCAGGTTTTCTCAGTTTCTAAGCTAAGTACAGTTGGGTTCTTCTACAAACAGTTACTTTTCTGCTAAAAAGACAAGCAGCAGATGTCTGAAGATTTTTAAAACACTTTGAGGGGAAATTGCAAGGATGATCACTAGACCCCAGTGACATAAAGACAGTAAGTCATCTTACTCAGGCTGTCCTAATAAGATTGTGTATACACTGGTAAACAACTGCACCTTTGCAGAGTACCCATCCAGCCCCCCAAATGTTTAGGGCTGAGAGTTAGTTTAATTTTATTGCAGTAACTGAAGACAGATCCTTCCCTCCAGAGTTTGAAAGTATTTTTGGAAAGCTTCTCTTAAACCTTTCATATATGGAGTACTACCTTTCATTATTCTATTCCAAAATGGCCTTGGCCACTTTCCGGTTATCTACAGTCATGGTATTCTGAATCAAGTTTAGCATACCTCCCTGATTCCAACAAAAACACCAGAGGAATAGCAAGTAAATTTTAGACTGGCATATGGGACAGTGCAATTTCAGCGAAGAGCTTGCTATACTCACAAGTAAATGGATTATATCCATTTTAAGATGCAAATATTTCTTCTGGGGTGTGAAGCTCAAATCATGGCTTATTCAGGAAAACTAGGTTAACTACAAAGGTTCTTACTAAATTCTAAACTCCAAGTGAAAAGCAAATATTCTTGGTCTTGAAGTATGTGTCTAATGAGCAGTGATTGGGGGGAAAAAAAAGTTCGTGAATGACTGATATTTTAGATGTATTTCTTTTCATGTGGTAAAGTTTTTCTGGGTTTTACTTTATCACAATGCCTAAGCAGACATAGATATATAAAAAGAACATACCAAACAAACTGGAAGTACGGCATTCATTATCTAAGTTCATGACAAAAGCATATGACATCCTTACATGCTTTGCTTTAAGGAAAATAAATAGAAAAGGTTTACCTCCTCACAAGTTCCATCAAAATATTAAAAACATTAATGCGAATCAGAAGTTACTATTCAAGTATGAACTACAATATGATCAAACTGTTGCTAAGGGAGGTCTGAAAATGACTGAAGGGAAAAACTGACCAAATAGTAATGCACTGAAAACTAAAAGTATAAAGTCATTTTTTGCTTCTATTTGTAGCATAAGAATATAGCTACTAGATGCTTATCTGGTCCAAATTCAAGGCTGAATAGAAAAGAGCTACATCTGAATCCAACAGAACAAGTCCCAACAGATACAGATTCTTCACGGATTATAAAGGCACTTACCAGACAAAGAAGACAAAATGCTGTATTGCACATGACTATATAAACCCTTGTTTTCAAAATTCCCTTGAGTTCAGTACACTTGAAATCAAGCACACCTGTATGAAGGGCTGGTAAATAAACAGCATCACATGCATAATTATAACAATGATGAAATCACTAATTCAGATAGCATCAAAGTCATAAAGAAGGCATGTAATCACATGATTGACCTGTATTCATAATGCTTACTCTGAGAGCTCAACAGCATATGATAAAATATAAACGTAGAACTTTACCAACATAAAAAAGGAATTGGGGCAAATATTTAATGTGGTTCTCTATTTTTAAATGTAGCTGATTCCTGAATGATTTGAGGATTTACAGCAATCTTAGTTAGGAATATACTGTCGGGTAACACTGAGTAGCCCAAGAAGACTACTGCAGTTTATTTTTGTTCTTAGATTTATACAGAAGTACAAGGAAGTCCAGCATGAGGTGTTCTCATCATGGGGGTTAGTATTTCAAAAGTCCGTATCTGTTTTTCATCACTTCCTTAAAATAGCCATACATGAGCCTTTCCCCCGCCCCCAGTCATGCTCAGACATGCAGATATGGAGTGGTTGGTTATACTTCCTTCCCCAGCTCCCTCAGGATCGAAGCTTAGGCATTCTCAGCAGAGATAAAACAAAGATTAAGTAGGAACCACAGCACTTGCACCAAATTCTGTTCCTCCTCACTTTTCCTGTCCGCGTTCAGGACAACAGAAATGAATCAGATCTTTTCACTCACTGGTTTCTCATGTAATTTTCAGTATGTACTTATCATGACTTTCTTGTCTCAAGGCTGCAGTAGGTAGTTTCTTAGCTAAGCACTGTGAATCCATGAAGTAAAAGTAGACTAAGAAAGATATTAAATATTTGTTTGCCTTGAACTTGGGCATAAGCACACTAAGACAGCATAACCCATGACTGTGCATTTTGTAATACTGTAACATAAATATAGCATAAATATATAGATTACATGTAATCACTAAGAGGCAGATGGAAACCTGTGGTATAGTTTTCCAAAAGGGGTACAGGAAAACGTGTACTGGTAGTAAAATCTGCAAGATGAAAACTAAGGAAAGGTAATTGGTAAAGCCATAATTATCCTGCAGAACAGGCAGGAAGGGTGTCTGCTGGAACCAGAATAATCCCACAGAACAAGCAAGAAAAGTGACTGACAAAAACCAGGATAATTCCTGGCCCAGAATTAAGATGAACTGTGACAGAAACAGATGAGATCCCTCTTTGCTTTTGGAGAGGAGGCTGAGGAGCATAAAACAGTGGAACAGGAAAGATGGGAAGAAAAAAGCAGTCCACTGCAGTTCCCTCACTGAGAGCTCTCAAGCCCTTTACCTCCTTTTTATGCTGATCTCCTCAGCTAAGACCACCAAGGACCATCACCATCAGTGCTAACTATATGGCGTCAGCTCCCTCGTATAGTGTGCTCACAGGTAATTGTAGGATAAAATTATTATTGACTAATTGTTTTATCATATGTAGTTATAATCATGGATAATGTGTAAAAACTAATAATTAGCAACAAGTTAATGAATGTCAATCCCGTTGGTGCTTTTCTGAAATTTGAAACTCACCTGATTTGTCAGTCTTTTAAATACTCATCACAGTGATCTCCAGATCCCTGATATGTATATAAGTGTACGTATATTCAGTTGCAACAACTGTACAAACCCCAGATCACCTACTTTTCAGCATTTCACAAAAAGTTATACTGTTCAGAGCTGCACTGCACATCTTAAAGAATCAAAACCTTTTGATAGGTAGAGTTGATCATTCTTCAGAGATGATATCATAAAGGAGACTAGCAAGGTGTATCTTTTTTCTGGGCAATTACTGATCTCCCAGTTTTGGCATTGTACCTGACTGTTGATGTTAAGTGCATAACATTGGGAAAAACTCTGTTTCTGTCTTGTAGTTCTCAGACTAATTAGACTGCTTGTGCTTTGATGCATGTCCTCAGCTTCCAAGAAAAGCCAACTTGCATATGAAGTGAATTTTCTCTCGTATGTCCGATATAGTTTTAAAGGGTCTGAAAAAGATGACTAAACCTATTTCGTAATACAACATACATACTAGAAGCAATACAATATTTTCATTCTCTTAACATTAAATATGCAATCTATATTCTAGTTCTTTTGACAAACAAACCTCATCCCAACTTTATCGTGTGTTATAGAGGGGGAAAAAAATGCTCTATTGAAATTTACCTAGTTGAGAGAGCAAGAGGAAGTCTTCCACTGCTCCCCCAGAGAACAGGAAATGGCACCTGTATCACTGAATAATTCTATCCTTTCTAAGCACAGATTTTTCAACTGCAGCCTCTCTTTCTCTGCTGTTACTCAAGGCCTAAAGCTACTTAGACTCTTCACATTACTAGAGCATTAACCACAGACACTCCTGCAGTGGGTGAACGGAGCCCTCCCCCCCCTTTTTTAGGTTAGTAAGCGGTTCTCCAACTTTCTCTTTTTGAGTACTTCTCCAGTCTCAAAGGGGAGTTTTAAAGAAGTGTCATGCGCTAAGGTATTAGAGATAGACCAGGGACAGGTAGCACATTGCCAATTGCTGAACAGAGACCAAGGTTAGGATTTCATCCTGAGAAGATCAAGCCAGCTTTAAAAAGTTAATGTCGAAAGATTATTTTGGATTTTAATTCCTTATGTGTTGTGAAATGTAACCAGGAACCTGAGAACAGAAATGCTGAAATCCTTTTTGAGATAAATACTAGATCTAACCTTTTTTGTGGTAACCACATGATGCCATATTGATCAGTATTTTGGATGCTAAATGGGCAATCCTAGCTAGATCCAAAAAGTCTTCAGGATGATGAAGAATTTAGGATATCATTTTATGCCAGATATCTGTACCTCTATTTGCTCAATCTGTGTACATTCCACTTGTAATAGCAGAGATTAAGCAGCACTGATGTCTTCTTGTTCCCATATATAGCAGTTCTTATCCTTCTCCCTCATCTGCCATCAACCAACTTGTCAGAGATGTCCTTAGAAAGTGATTTTGCATTCATCTTCCAACAGGAATAAAAGTGTCTGTTCCTCAAGTTACAGAAACAGAGATCCTGGTCAATTTAACAAGACTATCGTAGTAAACCACAAGGATAAGTCTAGTGCGTCTGGCGTTGACTAGCCCATTATTTTTCCAAGTGCTTTTATTGAACCCAGATGTGTCTAATTTTTCTTTGACAGATACAGAGCTCAATCTGATACAGAGCTGGCAATCTTAGTAATGCAAGTACCAACTAGTTACTCACTAAGTAAATGATGAGCATAAAGTTGACTGAGTGAAACTGAGTAAAATCATAGCTAACTGTAAAGGAAGAGAGTCTAAGAAAACTAGCTAGGGTACTTAACTGCATGCAGCCTGATTGATGCAGAAGTTTGCCCTTAGCTCAGAAACATTACAATGAATGATTACTTTTTACATGGTGGAGTATGAAGCATATAAAAACAAGTCTTTCTGAGCATAAAAGTTAAGTTGACCAAGTAAAATAGTACTATAACTTCGTATGGTTTTCTTACGATTGCTCAAAATAAAGGGGAATTATACCTTGAAGTAATCCAATGTTAAAAAAAAAAAAAAAAAAAAGTCTACCAAGGCCTCAAAACATTGGTGTATTCCTCCATTTAAAAGTATTATTAAACTGAAGATTTCTTCCCTCAAAAGGATATTTTAAATGAAATGTCACTGCCACAGACATCAGAAAACATTTATTTCGGGATAATTTTATCCCTTTTTGTTTTAGATTTTTTACTTGTCTCCATCTACTGATCACTCAAGAGCAATACAGAGTACAGAAAAAAAATTCCTCCATATTTTCTTATTACATTTAGCATCCCATAAATAAAATGGTACTGTATTTTGAAAATTAGGCGAACTTTCAGTTCAGCATTAAGACAGCTGTTACACTTAGCTTTAAGAATTCATTGCATTTTTCTCTTATTATTTGTAGAGTTTTCTTCATTTAGCAACACTGCAAAGACACTCTTCCTTTACTAAGTCTCTGAAAATTGGATGTAATATTTTTCTTTGGAAATGCACACACTAGTTTCAGAGTTTCAGAGAACTGTATTAAAAATCATTCACTTCATCTTTTATCACAGGTGTGAACTACTGATGTAAGCTTCCACCTGTTTCATTGATCCATTGTCTCTACAATACTGGTATCCAGAGCAATACTAGAAAAAAAAAAAAAGATTTTTAACTCATTATTTTATCTCATAAAATATTGCTTGTAAATATTGCTTATAAAGGTTTTGAATATTTACAGAAGAATGAAATACATAACTTATTAATAAGAAAATAAAGATATTGAAATTGACTGAAATTTCATTCAACTTATAGCAATATCAAACAGCATCAAAATGTTTGTATAGATGGAATAATTCTGTCCTAAATACATTAAGAGTAGAAGGTCTACAAAGATAAAATAAAGCACAGACCGACTACTCAAAGAGTCAGAAAACTAGCAGTTGTTTATTTTACCGTCTCACCCCAATGACCAAGAAGTGTGACCTCTGGATACGGAAAGGCTGTAAACTAATTGTATTGGTATTAACTCCAAAAAAAAATCTTAAAAATCCAAATTAAATAAGTAATTTCTCAACAATTAAACTGATGAGGTTTTAAAAGGCTACTTTAAGGCTATTTAAAAGGCTACTTTACATATTAAGTTTCTATTTGAAGCTATGCTTATTTGTTAATACCTATATCATGAAGGAAAACAAAGTAATTAACTAAATATTTGTGAAGCTTTCTGATCCATTTGAAAAAATGAACCCTGCTGGTTACTGAAGACAGTCACCCGATGACTGTGCACACTGTGATTTAGTTGAAGATTAGCATAGGGAGAACCCATATACAGCTCACGAATTTCTCAGAAGCATCTCAGCAAAATTGATTAGTTTAACACACACACCCCTGCCCACCCCTTCCTCTCTGGGAAAAAAGAGAAAAAAAAAAGTAAAAGGCAAAACAGAATAACCTGGGTGTTGGTGTCAGCCTTAAACAGGCCAGAGTAGGCTGAGAGGTGGCAGGGAGGAGAGAGAAATTTAAAAAAAAAAAAAAAAAAAAAAAAAAGAATCTGTGACAAGCAAAATGTGGCACTGAGGAGTGTGAAGGTTGCTGCCTTAAACACTATGAAGTGGGAAGTCATGATCTGACAGGCTGGATCTGAAGCTCCAGGTCAGTACATAGAGCTTGCAGAAGTTTGCCAAACAGTGTGATTGCAGATAGCAAAAACATATGACCCATCTTATGACTGGAGGGCCTTAAAACAAGCAAGCCAAGCAACAGAAAGAGAGTAGAAGCATGTGCTGAGCTTGACGGACTTTGAACACTTTTGGGATCTGCACACAGCAGCCCAATAAGGAAGAGTGCTATGCTAGCTGGGATGCTTGGGAGAGGCCCACAGAGGACGTGGGTAACTGCGAGTAGGTTCGTTACCTGACTGGATGAGGGGAGAAAAGGGGCCGTCTTCTTTCCCTGCAACATGTGCAAAAACCAATACTGTGACATGGATAAAGGTAATAATCTTGGTCACTGTGATTTGCCTGACAAGAAGGATCCTAGTTGTCACAAGACAGAAGAACTGAAAGAGAAAACAAGAAGAGAAGAACATATCTTTTTTAACAAAAGAAATCAATATAAATAGGCCAAGATGACTTGAGAATTTGCCTTGCAGCCTGTTACCTCAAATCTGGAAAAAGTATCTAAATTTTCAGAAAACCCTGACCAAAAAATGCTTCAGAGGGATTAAAAAGCCTCAGGTAGGCAAACATTCTTAAGGCTTACTAAATTGTCTAAAAAGATGCTTTTTTATTTAGGTAAGAAGGAATTTATTTTACACTCCCATGCATAGTACCTTTTGCTGTACTCAGCAGTATGGTAATGCTGAAGAGCTAAACTACTAACCCAGAGCACAGAGCAAATGCAAATTCCATGAGGGCACAGCTTATGCCATTGGGACGTATTTCATCGAAGATGAGACCTGAGGCTGAAATGCACTTAAAGAGTAAGAGTATTTCCACACGGAATAGAAACAGAACTTGTGGTTATGAAATATTTCAGAGGGGCTGGGGAGGGGGGAAATGAGGAAGGAGTATGGAGGTAAAACACAGAGAAGCTGAGAACAAATGCATGTCTGTGGATTGAAATATGATGTAGCACCTAACAAATGTTAAGACAAGAAGTTCTTCCCTGGTGTGATTCACTGGTATCTAATAACATACACGTTATTCAGATCCATGGGTTTTGATTTGCCGATCTGGCCTTTTAGTTTTAATTTAAATGTAAGGCAATCAGAAATTATTAAGAAAACAGCTAAATTCTAGAGACACAAGATAACGTCAAGTTATCCCAACTAAAAGGGGTTGAGTTACACAAACAGAAGCTATCATCAATTTCTACATATGTAGGCAAGGCAACTCCTAACCACTAAATTTTACATAAATACCTGAACTGCCAGATTCCACAAACTGTTAGATTACCACATGCAATCTTTCATGTTAATATTTTCCCATTAGCTTTAACTACAAAGAAGAGATCAATTATAAAATGAACTCTCATTTTGATGGAGGCAGCAGGACACCAAGACCTAAAGCAGACTGCTTTTGGGGGCCTAGACTTTTACAAACAGCTAGATAATTAAAAACAGCTTATGATTCTTCTTTACTGGAGCTTTTACAGCAGCATTAAAGCATTCAGTAGAAAAACCTTTATTTTCATGAAGATCTATTTTTAAAACAAAATATGAAACTGAACATAATACAGAAAACTATTTTCAGCAAGGTTTCTTTACAGGAATCTATTTTAGCCCTGCAGTAAAACTAAACATTGAGATGACAAGACAGGGATGGCTTTGAAGATCACAGCTGTCTGAAACCAATTAAAGGTTAGAAATCATTAAAAGCTTTTCCGTCTGAGAAAGTTTCTAGCTCTGGAATGCAAGCTGTATATACAAGATAGGAAGGCAACAAGATAGGAAGGCAACAGTTGTCTCAGTAGCTACAAATAAAATAATGATAATAATAAAAGAAACCTTAAAGCCCCTGAAGATTATCATCTGCAGTAATTTTCAGGAAATGAGAATAACTGAGAATAACATGCTTAATGTTAAGACGGGGCATTTTCAGGTACAGACAGAAACCCCATCAACTTATCTGGTTGCCTTTTACTAAACTGTATTTTTACAGAACATTTTCAGCACACCTACCGTGTGCCCTATGGGTAATCTAATGAAAGTTCTAGATAATCATTTGCATTTCATCATTAAAATAAAATGGGATAAAATTGAAACTGAGCTCTGATATAAGATGCTGTCTACTCTGAAGTAAAGAACTGACCACTGAAGAACTAAAGAGGCATGCTAAACACAAAGAATGATGAAATAATACTGGGCACCTAGCGTGAAATAGGCCGCTGTGAATAAAGATCAAAGTCTCCCTTCAGACAGGTCTTAATGGGTAACAAGTCTAACTACTCAAGAGTAGCACTATTCAATCTTGCTAAGAATCCACAGACAGAAGAATTAACAGACAAAGCTATGGTGGACAATCTCAAGCAATCACCTGAAACTTAAGTAGCCTGTTTTCACATTTCTTACTTACCAGACAAAAAAAAATAAAACACACTACAAAGGAGTATAATTTGAACTTGCCCTCCCTACACAATTTATACAACTTAGAAAGATGAAACAGCTTGCCATTGCTCCATCAGCCACTAGATGTCAACAGAGACTAACAATCTAATACATTTCCCTTTGTATTTTAAATGAGATGCAAAGAAATAGATTTGGAGGTATCTTTGTTACACACATTTATATTAATATATACTTAAGCAAATATATTTTACTTGGCTCCAAAAAATCCAGTCAACTTAATACAGTGAAAGAATAGTAATAAACCCACACAAACACTTCTAAGTGCGCACACACACACACGTGTAGCAAATCATGTTGTAAAAAAAATTTTTTTGAGGTATCATTTAACCTGCTAGAAGGTGTCAAAATAAGCTGATCTTCCCTGCCTAGATGAGAAGTGAACCAGACTGATTGCTTATACTAGGCAGTGAAAATGCTAGGATAATTCTTCAATTTCCTGCTTTAAGGTCTGGGTTATTTTATGCAATAAATGCCAATAAAAAGAGATGTGGCAGATCTGCCATAACCTATACAGCATATGCAAATCAGACACTTCCATTTACCATACTTTGTCTTGAACAGCTTGCTGCACTGTGACACTATCTGTGTTTTTGCACATTTGTTTCCCCTGCACTGAGAGATACAACTGAAGCTTATTCTTACTCCTGTGCTAATCAGAGGAGCGGAAAGAAAGAAAATGAAATTATCCCCTATGAGAGAGAAAAAAAAAAAATCAAATAAACAAAAAAACCCCACCACACCCCAACACTGAAAATTCCTCCCTCCTGATAGGAAAGGGGAAGCTCAAACTTCTATTGCCAAGAACTAGAAAATTAATGAGCCTTTCTCTTTGAAGTTCACTGGCGTAAACATCAAGATGACCATATACTCTAATGACAGCCTCTTTCAGAGTTACACCAGAAGGAAAAATACTCCAGCAGGAAATTTAAGTGATAGCAAACCCCCTCCAGATCTGGCTGATATCAGCAGATGCCTTAACTGTTCATCACTATAAATAAGGAGGCCACAAAAGCCACATAGTATGTCTTAGCTTGAATGCCTCTCCAGATGTTGATGACTTGAAAGCATTCATATTCTGAACAAAATTGTCCCTTGCTATAATAGATCAAGTTACAAATAGGAAGACTTGCCAATCTTTAGTTTATATTATTTCTACAGCCACTTCTAAACTACAGTTACCAAACCAGAAACCTAGAAGGATTCTGTACTTGTTCTAAAATAGGCATCACCACTTTGGTAATCAACCAAAGGTTCATACCACAGTTGTTTCAAAAACACACTGACTAAAAACATTGAGATTTAAGTTATCTAAATGGTACTGATTTTGTTGAAAGTGCTATGGTCTATTATACTTTTAATTGCAAAAGCATGTTTTCCATTTACTGTCTGTTAAATAGCTCAGTCTCTCAAGAGCTAGTTGATTTGTTTCCATATCTAAATAAAGCCAGCTAGGAATGGCAGGCTGTGTAAATAAAATGCATGCATCACTTTTAAAAAACAAGTGAAAATGCAAGTCCAAAATTTCTTTCCTTCTGGACTTTTGAATAATCAGATGGAGCATCTTATTAGACGCACACAACTCACTTGAGAAAGAAGCAAGAAAGAGGTTTCTTATGACTTGTTGCAGCAACTATTTCAATTTTAATAATTTCTATGGGACAGCAATGCATGCAAGCACAGAAAAAGCATCACCCTCTTGCAGATGAACCACTAAAAAAAACACCCCACACACAAAAACACCACACAACAAACCCCAATCCCCCTCCCCAAAAAATACAGCCTAGAATGCAGATATTACTGCTACAATTAGCATTACAGAAGAGACAACCATATTGTCTGTCCTGTGCTGATCTGGGGTCACACTCATGGGCCTTTTGTTCTTTGGTCCATTTCAGAAGTGGTAAGTTTCCCCTTTTTTTTTTTGTTTTGTTTTAATATTAAAAGAAAATGACTTGCACTAGCATACTGCTGGGAAGTTTGATATGCATTCAGAAGGTGCTTCCATGCAAAAATACTTCAAGTGAATGCCAAATATCAGATTTTGAAAGCTCAGACTAAAAAGTCTGAAAGAAAAAACCTCCACTTTGAAACCTCAATTAACAAAGACAGCCCATTTCAGTAGCATAGTAACAGGGTGTCTTCTAGGCAGTTAAAGTAACTTTGTGGTGCTATGAAGTTGTTTTAATTAAAACTAAAACGCGTTTTTGTGGAAGCTGCACCTTGAGATTACAAGCCCTGAAACATTTTGCTTTGTTTTAAGTTACATGAGCATTAAGCATGAACAAAGATAGCAGCAAGATAAGTTAAGAGATTTGGAACTCTTCACAGGATTGCATTTACTCTAGCGCCCTTGAAGATGAAGGTTTTGAGAAACCATATACCAGTGTGTATTCTAGACTGCTGTTTGTATCGGAAGAAGAGAGACCACTGATGATTAGGGCATGAGAGATGAACGTCCAGGAACGGAAACGGGGGGGGAACAGAACAGAAAAGCAAACAAACCAAAAATCTCTTAAAACAAAACAGCATAAACAATGAAGCTATTTGAGGACACAGAAAATGGTGGCAGTGATAGGAAAGGAAAAAACAAAACAAAACCACAAAACAACAACAAAAAAACCCACAAACTAACGGAAAGCAGAGGTTACTGCAGCAAAGCCTGGGTCAAAGGCTATGAAACATTTACCCCTTAAATAACTGGGAATCTGACAGAAGTGGAGAGTTACCATTAGTATCTCCTACCTGCTCCTATGCCAGAAGAAGCATCCTGATCTTGCCAAATGGAGGAGGCAAAGCTATTATTAATGTAGATTCTGCTACAGAGACAGCTGAACCACCCAGAAAGGAAAACCATCTTATTTGGATTGAAGTTCAGCTGCACTTTAATTATTCTGCAGTAATATCAGTTTGGTCAGAGCACTGGCATGCTGAGAAAGTAAGATGCACTGGTATACATAAACACAAAAATAAAATAACATATGATGTTTATGTGTATACATATGTATGCATGTATGTGAGTGTGTTTGTGTACATACACACACACACACTTTTTCAATAACACATTTCCCTACAACAAATCTAAGTGCATGTCCCTACAACAAATCTAGGTGTTTACAATTTTTCTCCCTTCATGCATAGTTTCTGTCTTCAGGCAGTCACAAACAAAATAGCTGTTTTTCATCTGTATTTCTATGCAAGGGAAAAAGCAGAATGGATTTTAAATTCCCTCTTATATCCAGAAGAATAGATAGCAAGGGATGAGCTCTATAAATCCTCTCTCCCTCTCTCCTGTTTCATTGTCTTTCTCTAAATCACTAGACTCTATGTGATTTTGCACTTCCCATGCACCATTCTTGAGTGACCAAGGCTGGCATAGGGAGTTTTATTTTTACACATATTAACTATTTTATGCATGCATGTGTGTGCATCAATCAAACCATAAAAGGAATCAGGGCAAAGACACTATTATTTTAATTATATAGTAAAAGACTGATTTTATAGTCATGTAAAATTGCTAGATTTCTGAAAGAGCTGTATAGCATTGCATCATCCACAGCAATTAGTTTCATCAAGCAATAAACCTTTCATCGGCAATATGGTACACAGTAAATTATACTAGGAATGCAGCTTTGGAACATGACAGGTTGACAGATACACTGTGAAAGTGAAACCCATTAATGTTTTAAATCGGTGAAATGCATTTGCTTCATATACTTTGCTCTTATTTAAAATTTTATACATGAAGTAGTATTAAGCAAGTACAATTAATATAACTTGACACGGCAGTTCTGAAAACCATAGAGGAGGTAATCCAAGATTTTGCTTCACTAAAAATGCTAACATCATTTGGCATTTATAATGGTTGTCTGAATATCACACAAATACAACACTAAAAAATATTTTATGTTACACACAGATGTGCTCATGTACATGTGTTATATATTACACACACACACACACACACTCCTGGCATACAGACAGAGCAATTTCATATAAATCAACAAATTTACTCTGATCTGTCTGAGAACAGAGGGAGCCTATGCAAAACAGATTACAATAGATCATATAATGCAATGTTAACATGCACAGGATCTTTATAGACATACTCCACTCTGCAATGAGTATTAGCAGTAGAAATAACTGAGAATGCTTGTTCCTCCTTCCCTCGCCCCCACTGCCACTGGGCTAATGCTCTCAGTGGCAATGAACTACAAAGAGCTGCAGGCATGATGTTGCAAGGCACTAAAGAACGCTCCCTCTTTCCTCTCCCCACTGCTTCTCACCAATACTGGTCTCAAGCAGGTCTGGACATCCTTCCAAGAAGGAAACTTCTGACATCTTAGTATCCGTTGAATGGATTGACTTTGCAGTCACATTGGCAGAAAAAAATCCTTCTGTCAAAATAAGCTGTCTACATTGGCACAAGGTCTCATAAAACGTCTATACCAACAAACCACAACCCTTGCAGTGTAGATAAAATTTCTTTTCTATCACTGCTTTCTGTAACTTGTCAGCTTTTCAGGCTGAGATTTTTGCCTAGCAAGACTGCCTGAAAATTAGTTTCTAAAATTATGCAACTGCTTTATTTTAAAAGATCTCTTGATGAAACAGTTACATGGAGAGGTGCACTCCAAATCTAGCAAAAGTAAAAAAATAAATCCAGGTTACAGTGTTATGCTGGCCCACTTTCAGTCTGATGGCAGCAGAACATTGAAATCCTACAATCATGTTTCCTAAACTTTTCCTATCTTAAAAAAAAAAAAAGAAAAAATCTTAGAAGCATCATAAACAAACATCAAATTATGAAAGAATTACACAGTTCATCAGTCCTCCTTCACTGCATTTTTTTTCTTTTTCTTAAATGAAGTAATTGGGTTTTGGGTTTTCTCTTCTTTTTCTAAGATACAGTAGGAGGAAGATTTCAGATAGATAGCAACAAAGACTAGTCATCAAAAGGCTAGGGTTATCTCATTGTCTCTTGCTTATTACTTAAACATCTATCATTGGGAGAAGAAAAAAAGAGCATAGGAAAGAAACGACCCAATTTAACTTGCCCATTTTAACTCTTAGAGAGCAGTATGACAAAGTTAGGCCAGAATGAGCTGTACATTCTGCTACATAACACTGAATATATGTATGGAGCTAGTTATCATGAGCATCATTTAAAAAAACCCTCAATGATTCAAAATTACAATAGACAAGATACCAGTTTTACTTCACATTTATTTTAAAAGCACAAATCAGTTATCATCCAAAATGGGTTTGGAAGAAGCTTCATTTAAGGTCATAGTGTTGTTCATTATGAACTCTGAGTTCTTTAGGTGAAAGAGCTAGTATCAGCTGTCACCATACAGCAAAGGTAGGCCTTCATTGTTACTGCTGTCACCTGTGCCTTATACCTTTCTGTGGCCTCATTATGCAGAAAGTCAGTATGGATTCGTTCTTAAACCAACAAAATACTGTTTTTCCTACTGGCATTGGAGATGACGACTTTAGGATTGGTTGGCTCAGAAGCATCTGTGACAACTGTGAAATTGACATCAAAGCAGCCCAGGAAATGCAGTGCATGCGTTTTGAGAGGCCTACGGATTTTCAGCCACCTCTTCAGAATTCTGCTTTGTTTGCTTATGACATCTTCAGTTACCACTATATATTTAAAGACCAATGCCTGGTACAGTTCCAAGAAAGAATCTTTACGAAAGTCAATGCCTCTGCTGTGTCAGTTAAGAAAAGGATTTCTGACACAGAAAAACGGGGGAGGAAAAAAAAGCTGATAATTCTGACATTTCTAAAAGTAAATCACAAGCAAATAAGTAAATATACCTCTAGTCCATCAAGCGTCGAGTACCACAAAAGTGAACAGAAAAGGGTATCAAGTCACTCAAACAAAAAAAAATCAGATTTGTTCAATCTGTCACCGAGCTACATACAGAATTTTAACTATCATTTAATGCAGAGGAAGTCTATTGATAATGTACACATTTATTTTAAACAAAGAAACAAAAAATATATTTTATACACACTGATATTACCTGCTATGCTCTTATAATCAAGCAAAACAGAGAAACTAAGTTACAGAAAAAGTATTCATCAAGAAATAACAAAATTATGATAAATGCCAGATGTAAATGGTTATAGTTCAGCAGATCTCAGGAGGACTATATCAGTTTGCTCTCCTTGCAAATCTCTCCCCAAATACAGGAAGTTGAGAATAGTCTACATCTAGATTGACTCCCATGTTAGTTCCTTAGGTAGAAAATTTTAAAACAACTTTTTAAAGGAATCTCTTGTTATTTCTGGTGCTTTCTATCTGTTCTAGATCATCCATGCCACACAACATTCTCAAGGAAGATGAAGAAACTTTGAATCCAAAAAAATCTTTACTTTTACTTTCAGGATTTTCTATTTCTTCATGAAAGAATCATCATGAAATGGAAACAAATCTAAGCAGTAAATACCAAACAGCTATAAAACCAAAAGAAAAATGCCTCGCTGTCATAGTCATTTAGGTATCTTATCAGTGATTCAATTTAAACAAGGGATTACTAAACAAATCAAAAGCAAGAAAACAAGGCATAGTAAGAAATTAGATCATTACTAGGGGAATATTAACCTGAATAAGCAGTAATGCTCATAACATATCTTTTCAGAAGCACTTGCTGGCCAAGAGCAAAGCTGATTTAATTGCACGTTTTCCCCTAAATATGCCTATGCTGCCTTGACATACAGGAAAAAGCATAGCAAACAAAAACATTATTACAAAATAAATGCAAGTCATATAGTATAAAAAATAATTTTGGATCATCATTCTATCCTCCTGTAGATATGGGAAGAAGCTTCTTTTTAAGAATCCTGAAGTAGGAAGATTCACACCTAGAAGTAGTGTTGTGAACTTTTTAGAATCTATAATAAGCTAAACTAGCATGACCAACTGAACAAGATGCTGCAAGGGAGGGCCAAGACCGATTAGACTTTTATTGATATGTTATACTGTAGCCTTAATTTATAATGGCTATTAAAGACTTCTTTGGAATCACTGAATTGGTCTCATCAGATTTATAAACAGGTATCTTACGGCCCATTTCAAAGGCAGCACACCCAAAGACTAACAGGTATAAAGGTAACATTCCAGCAATTTTTTCATAGCATGAGCTTTGAGACTTGTTTATTCACAACAGGAAATACAGTATTTCTAAAACATCACACAAATTCCTTTTTTGTTGATATTACACTTACATCTCTTATACTCCAGTTCATATTTTTGACTAGAAGTACCAGCTAAGATACATAATTCTACACTAAATGACCTCATGCTCCAAACAGCCTAATGGAAGAGCTACCTCAATCAATACTCCAGTTTCTCTATCAATATGCAAAACAGATTTTATAAGTCTCCCAAACTAGCAGGAAGAATAGCGGACCATGCAACACTTCCAGACATGATTTGTCCATAGCCACCCTGAGGTAAGTAGGCATTCCTTCTTCTAATGGCTCTCCCAATAGCAGCTTAGAAATTGATGGAATTGGCAATTAAAAACACAAATAAATAAAAATTAAAAAAGGAAAACATGATATATCTTAAGAGAGTGTTACTTTAATATGGAATATATTAATTCCATCTGGTTGCCCTGTACATCTATGCTATAGGCACATTTCTCAAAACTTTGCTTGAGTTCTAGTGGAATCAATGGTGACTTTTCCAGCGGTTTTCCCTTAGCGAAGTACAAATACAACAAGTAATCTAACTGGAATCTGTTCAGTCAAATTCTCCTGACCCTGTGTCCTTTCTGTAAAAGGTGCAAATAAATCAAGTAATCTTGCAAATGGCCACATAACAGATACAAAAACAGGAGTCTGTGCAAGGGTGAAGTAGTTTCTTTTTTCACTAGGAATGAGCCAGCAGAAAGAAGAGAGTGATTCACTCCTTAAAGCAGAAAAGCTAAGGGGATAGAACATGAAAAAAATCACTCTGGTTTGACACTTGGAATGAGACTTCGGCGTGACTTTGCCTTTCTAGAGTGCTGCATGAAACGGCCTTGTCACAAAGAAGCGCTTATCTTCAAGAAGCGTTTCGTATTTTTTTGGTCTACTAAGAAAAAATTTAAGAAAAAAAATAATTACATCTAAAAAGTTTGTTGTTAGAAGTCTTTTCAGATAACATTAAAAACAGAATAACAAACAGAGCTTTCTTTAGCCATCTGACAAACCCAGACGAGCCTCTCAGCAATTTGTCATAAAAGTGAAAAAAGGGGCATGGACGGAGCTCTTGGCATGGAGGCTGAAGCAGCTGCTAAATAGTCCCTAGAGCAGCTCATAAGCCGTTCATGAGACTCAAATGACAGTCATCAATCTGAATAATCTACCAAGGAAGCCACTGGTCTATACAGGGAATATCTTCCACACATAGGGAAGGCAGAAACGCAGCCGACAGAGTGGAGGTTTTGGCATGTCTTGCCAAGCAGTTGCAAATAGCCCCAGTGGCAGTGAATAGTTGAATGAAACTTTTCACTGGCAGTAAGGAAAACAGCAACTGCCTTCTAGAAGCTCATGACTGTGCAGTCAGTAGTCTGCCATGACCAAGACAAGGTGCGTTTCCATAGTCAGTTCTTTCCTTACGTGATCAGATAAGTATGGATGTGTCTGTGTAGACACAGATCATTGCTTCAAAGCTCTCAAAGCATTGCTACCAGAATCTGTAACCAGGTCTCCTGAGAAGATTACAGTCCTTGCATTTACTAGTAGTCTAAGTCAGGGATCTCTAAACTGTATGTATATGGCAGCTCCAACACACCAAACAGCTACTGCAGCTCACAAGAAGTTCAAAATGATGCTTATGACCAGTGTTAAAAATACCTTGGAAAGACTAATCCTTAGAATGATGCTTGAGGAGTGAAAAGTGTAAGTAGAAATGCAAGAGGAAAATGTAGCCAAATGTGACTGCTTGCTGCAAAGTACAAGGGAAAGACTCAGCTTTTATTTTTCCTGGGCTGCTGCTTCTCCCCAACCAGCGCAGAGGTTGCAAGCTCTTTGCCCCTATCACATGCAAAATTGCCCAGCACTCTTGGCCTTGGACCGATGGGTGGCTGCAACTACTTTCAGAGGAAAGAAGAGAGCTGGGACGCAGCTACTGCTAATTCTGAACAAGAAGTTCCACACCTCCAGGCAGGCCTGTCAGCAAGTTCATCATAAAAATCTTAATGAAGTAATACCTACACAAGAAAGACTATTCAATGGCTCATTTATCTCTCTTAAAGACTATAATCAGCATCATACAGATCAGATTATCACCTATCAGGAGCTATTGCATGTGTGCCACTGCTTGTCACTGTGTTCATTCATTACAAGTTTAAACAACAGAAACTTGCTCCTCCTTCTCTGTCCGTTTCTGACCTGCATATTGTTAACAGTTTAGGCCAGAGTTTGGGGTATATAGCTAATATTGAAAGAGCAGGAAATCTAAGCCTGGATGAGCTCCTGAGCCAAATTCAGTTCCTTTATTACTAAGATTCTGTATGGTAATAAAAAAGTATCATTCCCACAACATCCAAGCTTGTTGGAATTAATCACCAATTTAAAGACAGACTCTGACTTCCAGAGGAGCCTGCATGTTTTCCACTGATGGACTGATACTCTATTGGAAGGACACCAAAAGTCAGGTTTGGGGTATGATCTAGAAGTTCCAAGAAACTTTCCACTCATTCATAGGTGCATCAGATGGACTGAGTTGTGTGCAATAATAATACTTAACATCTCAAGACAGGAAACTCTATGCTCAATGTATCTCTTTAAAAGGGATAGTGAAGGAGTATGTAAATGTATGGAATTGAAGAGAATGCGTTACTTGACACCTTCACAGCCTTCCACAGCACAGTGAAAAGGAGGAGGTTGCCAAGGAGTTTGGGAGAATAACTAGCCACTGGTAACTTTGCAATGAACAAACAGTCCCAATAAACACACCAGGTCTGCTGTTTCAAAGATGTAGTCAAGTAAGCATAATGATGCTGAATTTTATTCCTCTGGAAACACTTAGATGACCTGCGGTGAAGATAAGGCTGAGAGTAGAATTTACTCATTTTCTTCTATAATGGACACATACTCCCAGGACTAGGTAAGCACTCGTGACGTTGTGCTCCTTCCCTCCACCCCCTCCATGTGCTCTCTCCCCTTCAACCTGAGCTCCCCATAAAAAGCATGTAGACAGGGGCTAATTGAGCACATGCCAGCTAAGGCCTGTCTAGCATGCAAATATGACTATGAGTCAGTCATCTCCTCTTCCCATAAATAGGGGGCAGCCCAGAGCCCATTGTACCTTTGATTGATTGTGCGCATAATCCCTTAGACATAAACTGTTGACCAAGTCTGACACCAGGACTGGATCCAGCTGCAACCAGACTCCTCTCTGAAGGAGTTTGGAGAGCAAAGGGGTCCTTTCTGAACCTCATGACTCAACAGGAGGGTGTCCCTGACACTTCCAGTTGACCCTGTCCTCCACGCAGTAAATACCGAGTGAACCTTGCCATCAAACCTCATTAAATCATTGCCTTATTTACAACTGCACTTTGTTAAGTCACTGTCTGACTGCAATAAAACAGTGCTGCTTCTCTCCTATGAGAGAAGTGCATTGCTCCACTCACCTGCAACAGCATTCTTCAAAGAACATACAGATCTATCTTTCAGGTGCCCCTCTTGCAGCCATTTTTTTTTTTTTTTTTTTTTTTTTTTAAGTCAGCCAATAGTACACTTGCAGAACTGCAATTCAGATGTTCATCTCCTGTAACCATCATCAGACCTGAAACATGAGCATGCCCGATCTGAAGCTTTTTTCCAGAGCCAGCATCTTACTGGTAACTTTCTGAATTCTGGGGTCCTCTCATAGACCGAAGAAATTACAATTACCTATAGGGTCTACGGTGCTAGTAAGCAACAGGAACAAGATATTTCAGTGGAAAATACAACTACGATCAGGTTATTAAAGACTTTCTGAAGTGCAAACTACTGATTTTGACGTTCAGGAAATGACCGATTCTTTCATCGGACAAGGTGAAGGAATATTTCTGTTAAGCTCTCAGACATGCATCTCAGTTGCTATGTCTCATCAGTACCTTGGACTGCTGAATCAAAAGGGGCAGCTGAGAAACAGCTGAACTGAAGATTCCAGCACCAATAAACCAGACCTCTCAATACCACATAAACATAATTCCAAAGCCAGAAGACTTAGTGACATGAATACAAAGGATCTGCTAACTGAAGGTGCCAATATCACGTAGCATTGAGAAACGCCACCAATGCTTTTTTTTTTTTTTTTTTTTTTGGACCTGAACAAATCAGTGACAAGTGGGCAGCATCACTCATGCACCCTGACCATTCTAAAAATGGAATCTTTCCATCTCAAGTCTATCTCCAAGTTTCATTCCTTCAGAATGGTGGTCCAACAATAATCATCCCTGGACAAGTCATCACACTGGCTATTTAATAAAATATACTAAAAAAAACAACCAAACAAAAAAACCACACACATTTTCAGTCATTGTGCATCAGTTTTGTTTCATTTTTTAAATAAAAGTAATAAATCCCCTTTATTTCTTCCTTTTCAGAATGAAGATATATATATATAGTACACCACATTAAGTCAGGAGGTATGTTTTGATATGTATAATTAGTATTTTCAATCCCAATGTAAATAATTACATTATAAGCATTCAAACCTAAAATACAAAAGAGTCTGGTAGTATTACCTGAATTTTTCTTCCTTATATTTAAATAGAATGAAAAAATGGATCTTGTTACTGAACTTTGTCAGAAATAAAGCTGTTTTGCATCTAAACTGCCAGTGGAAGTTTGGTTCAGTTTTTATTTCTGCCATATTCCACACTCCTTGGAAGATGTATTGAGAGATTTTGTTATCTGTATTTCTTTCATTCTGAAAGCTATAAAACCTTTAACAAGCTAAAGAGTAAAGCAGTGTTACTGTCAACAGTCTGAAAAAGAAGAAAACTCTGCTCCTCCTCATTGCTCTTCAGAACAAAAGTGTCTGAAGCGTTTGGTTCTTGACCCACAGATGTCATATTTTATTGTTTCACATTCGTGAATTCAAACCCAAAATATTTGGAAGTAGGAAACAGATTCATTTCTCACTGAGAGAGAAAGAAAATCTTAAGGTGGCGCTCATTCTTTGCTACAGAGGGACCTAACTTTTAGAGGCTAACTTGACTAAAGCAATTAAATCGATATGAACATAGTTAATATGTTCATAATGAACATAAGTCACACCCATATCCATCTCTACTCCTTATTCCGTCTTAGTTCTAAGAGCCCATCATCACAGAAAGAAAATAAACCAACATTTTTTAGGCTAAAAATATTTACTATTGTAAATAAAATTAATAAGCAAAAACACAACCATGGTATTGTATGCTGCACACATGAACTACAGAAACCAATGAATCTTCCTATAACGTTATTTCTCAAGAACGCCAGTCTTGAAGTTATCAAAATATATGTAAAGGTGGGCTCAAAAAGTCTAGCTTTTTTTGATGACAATGTCGCAACTGTCTCTCAAATGAAAGGTTTTTCTAGAAATGATTAAATAAGAAAAGCTCACATATTATATACCATTTCTTTCTAAATTATTGTTTCTTCGTCCTTAGATTACTTTTCCCCATTAAATTCAAAGTAGGAGCTTCTTCCTTACAGGAAAAAGGAAAGACTAAATACAGTTTTAGCTTCTTCTTATACCTAGTCCAATCATTAACAGTAATGACAGAGCATACATAAGAGTGTTTGGAGAAGTTATACAAAACTCCAGCAGCTACATGTCTGTATGTAGATCTTTGACCTTGGAGTGCATGAAAACCTCAGCACAACCTCTTCCTTACAGACAGGTCACAGCAACCTGCTCAGCATATCTCAGCTGCCCCATACAAAAAACCAATGAGCCATACATTAGCTGGGCAGAGAGTAAGGCCAAGCATCCTCTCCAAACCATTAATTAAACTTACATCCATTGACTAGGTCTATTACCAGGAAAAAAAAAAAAAATACTAACTTTCAGTTTTTACTGTATTAATGCTGACATATTTAAGAATATTTCTCAATTATTTCATCAGCAATTTTAGTCCACTACATTAGGGACTGTAATCCTAAAGAGAAGTTTCTGTACTTTGAACTGGAGATGCAGTAGACAAGAACATTTTTTGTGCAGATGCCTAGCACTTAAACTGCTGAAGTTCTGAAAGTAAAATGGAATATCACAGGAGATTTTTTTATTTTTATATATATATATATATATTTGTGTGTATATATATACACACACACACACAAACATCAGCTTTTTTTTAAATATAGTAACATCTGTAATGAGTGCTCTGAACTACATAGAAACAATTAGAAAAAGGCACATTGCTCTATCTTAAACCTACAAGTCTTCAGTCTTGCTTAACTAAAAATCTGAAGAACTAAAAACAAACATTTTTACTAAACTTAAGTATCTCTCACAGAAATACAACAATTAATAGAGTCCTTGAAATATTAGTTTTCCACTTCATTTAAAAGCTGTCCTAGTTTCACGACTCCCCTCCGTCAGTCACTCAGTAATACTCTGAATTCTACTTAATTCAAGTTTTGGGTTTTTCCCCTCTGCTATGCACTTATTTCATGAAGTGAATACTAACTACTATGAGACATGCTTCCAAACAAATTTTAACTTGCTTACTACAAAAGGAGGGTGAGGGAAGAAAAATATTCATTATGCATATTTTGTTATTTTCCAGATAAATAAGCACTACTGTAAGACAGATAGCATGTAACTTGATATTTAATCACATTGCAAAGTTTATACCTTAAATTACTATTCTAATGCTAAAAATAATCAGTGAGCAAAGGATTTTGAACTACAGGATTGTCTTTCAAGTGTATATACACCTCAAGAAAATGTCTGAGCACTTAAACAGAGAAGAAACTTATACTCTCATTTGTCCACATGATACATAGCTAATTAGCAAGTTTATTAACTTCCTTCAAAAATCTGTTCTGATACCAGCTTCACTAGGTACCTTATTTCTATGCCTATGGCATTACAGAGTGAACCACTGCACTTCTAACTGGATCTCAGACACAGGACTGTTGACGACTGGTGGTAGTGTGTACAGTGTTTAATATCAAGGATCCTGTGCTCAAAGACTTTATATACTTTCATAGTACTTCGGCTCTGCATTGAAGTGATACAGCCTGTCAACAGATTTCTGACAGGTGTTTCATTCATTAATTTCAAGCACAATAAAAAACTTGAAGATAATAATTATGCCCTAATTGTAATCAAATTTCAGCTTAGATTTTCCTAAAAAAGCTCTGTAGTGTTGTTATCAGTCTGTCGAATGCTTTCAAATACCCATCAGCTTGCTTCTGTAATTTTATATCTCTATAGATTACCAAATCCAAACACAAAGTAATCAGGTTTCATCATAGACATCAAAATTAAATGTTTGGTTACACAGAATAAGCTTTCAGCAGATATGATAGGTAGACACAATTAGAGAAACCAGCTTTGAGAAGTATCAGTAGCAATTTCCTTTCTTCAGCCAGACAGCTGTAAATCTAGTTGTCACTGCAGAATACTTCTGTGAATATATTAAGAGTGTGAAAATATTTTACTAGATCCTTAATGAGGTCTGCAAAATTGGCCAAGCTTTATTACTCCATTGCTTTCTCTTATTTTCAAAGAATTAGGAAGAGACTTCTTTCTAATCTTTGTCTATACGTTTTCTGATTGCACATTCACACAACTAGAAACTGTATGCTTCTGAATATTCTGTTTTTCCTGGGCTCTTCTTCCAGAATCAGAAATATTAGACAGAAAAGGAAATGCATATAAGGATACTCTGTATTTATTAATATTTATCCACAATTTGATATCTGTTTTAAACTTGATTTTAAGTTGTATTTCTTCTGTTGCTCCTCTTGAGGCATTATAATCGACCTACACACTGAAATGAATAGAGAGCATATTTAAAGTGAACTACCTATTTTCTGATAATCTGGGTCTGTAGCACTTCATCCCAGGGCAGTTAGAGTGCTGACATACGAGATCTCAAAGTCTGGCCAAATATGTCCCAACAATGCTATATAGCACACAGTAGTCCAGAGAATACAGAATGCCTAGACAGGAAAAACAGCATACAGTTGGCTAAGGGATCTGCTATCCTGAAAAACATCCAGAAAACGCTATATCGGTATCTTGCAGCACAGTTCAGTTTCATAACCCCTGACACTTCAGTTGAGGTCCTTTGCATCATGGTAACTTCTTTTATGAAGAGAAGTGAGTTGATATAGGTTTATGTTATTTTATTTGCCAAATACATTACTGGTCAGAATAAGACTGTATGTTCCTTATCTTTGTTGTACTTGGGACCCATCTCAACTTTGATTATTTGTGATCCTTATAAAAAGCATCACTATCTTCTGTCTGCCTTTTTAGACATTTGGTCTTGCTCCGGCATTGCTCCTGGCACCTCTAATGCCAATGCAGACGTGCTTGTGCTGCACTGGCATAACAGTCCTTGCTACTGAATACTTCTTTTAAAGAAAGAGATTGCTTCATAGAACCCCAGTAGTAGCAGCACCTACACCTGGACCCAAGTCAGATCACAGCAGGCAATTTTAGGCAATCCAAATGGTAGATGTGTCTGAACAGAAGTCTGGATATAAATTGGGAATGATATCCTACTGCTGCACTAGTCCATTCCAGGGAATTACAAAGACACCCAACACAAGGCAAGAAGTACTGGTTAGAAGGCTAAAACAGAGAGCCTGCTGTACCACTGCTTAAACTGGTCATTCATACAACAAATTATCTACCTTACTTATGGCTAGGAAACCATTAAGAAAAATTGTGTTATAGCTTAAATACTGCTATATATACCCTATGAGATAATTAGAAAATTATTCATTTGTTTTAGTTCTGAGTTTTGCCAGTTCAACTTTCCACACGAGGCTTTAAGGTGTTCTTTAGTAAATAATAATTCTGTTTACATAAATTTGAGGGTTTAGGAGTGCTGCAGAACACTGATAAACTGTGAAAACAATAAAAGAGCCAAGGGTAGATCTAGCAAAGACAAACTGGTGAACAGAACTTAGTAACTTTATATCAGAGTACTTTGATATAAAAAACGAACTAATCAAGATGGAGGTGAGAAATAGCAAGCTACTTAATGATACTGAAATTCATTAACAGACTTGCAAAATAAAGTACACAAGGGAATTTATGTCATCTACTTTGAACTTTTTTTAAACAGAGCATACATACGATTTCACCAAATAAAGCCTGCAACTTCCAGGTGAAATATTTTTTGAAAGCACACACAATCTCAGTTTGAAAACTCCCTGACAGAGACTTTACCACATCCCCAAGTACACAGTCCTAACAGTCAACTACCCTGCTAATGATCTGCAGTTCTCTATGGCCATTTTGCTTCAGCTTCTGATGACTGCACCATTTTGTTTGTTTTTAATGCTTTGCAGGAAGAATTGGTGGGGTGGGGGGGGAGGGCGCACACCACCTCACCATCAAAGCTGCCATCAAATCAAAGTAGGAGCCTTTGCCCTCTCCCAACTGCAAACACAGTGGTATGACAGGACATTCTCTCTCTCACCCACCCTTACATGCATATTTGATGCGGGAGGCCACAGAAGGAAGACACAAGTCTCCAGCTCTACCACGGTGCCACATGGCTCGTTGTCCCAAGAGCCTGGGGAGCAGATAAATGGGTCTCCTCCCTACAGGTCTGCCAGTGAAGTAGCTAACATGCCCCACACCTTCTTAGGTTGATTGGGGGGCCAGGGGGCAAGGCACACAATGAACATCAGAATTAAGCTCTTAGTTCCCTGAAACTTCACCCAGTCACAAAATAATGACAACATAGTTGATTTAATCTTATTAAAAAGATGTCAAGCTCTTCTTTAGAAAGTTAAATGGAAAAATGTTTTTCTTTCAATTTATTCCAAATGTCCCTCTATATATGGGGCTTTTTGGTGGATCCACACTCGTGCTCAGCATTGCAGTCGAAAAGTTTCTGGGCAAAAAATAAAAAAATCCATTTTTTAACCTATCCAGGCTAAACAGACAAAATTGGCTGCTCGTGCAATAGATAAAAATACACTTTTTCTGCTGAAATACTGGAGTAACCAAAGATGCATCCACTCTGACAAAACACACACATGCATAAACAAACACGTAGACCACATTCCCTCTCCTCAAGGCACATTTATAAGTGTTTGAAGGGACATTTAGAGAACTGTCTTGTATTTGCACGAGGTGTAAAATAGTATGGGTAATTATTTTTCCCACAGAATATTAACAAGCTGATAATTTGAAGAATAGAAAATCAGAATAATTATTTTTTACATTTTTTAGTAAAATGTGAAATATAAACACAATCAGAAGATACACAAGTGAGTAAAATGTATGTTTGAGCTCTAAATATGCATTTATGAAAATAAAAAAGGCTAAAGCATAGTTTGCAGAGAACTAATATGCAAGGTGAAGGTTACTTGAGAAACAGTTTTATTATAACACAGGCGTTTTTAAAATCAAGCAGAAAAATCCTCCCTTTGAATACAACAGAAAATCTGGCTGAAAAAATCCATTTCAAGTTTAAAAGAAAGCAAAAACTTAGCAGACACCCCTTCATGCCAATTAGCACAGCCTGTATTCTAGCTGAAGCTAGAATTGCTGAGGACATTCAGTCAGGGACTGAAGAACTGAGGAGACATCCAGAAGGATGTTTTCTGACAATTTAACGTTCTTGTACTGCACAGTACATGCGATCTGAATAAGCAAGCTAGAGCAACAGCTTTATTTATTCATTCCTGTTTTTTGTTGGTTTAAGCAGCAAAAAATTTCATTTATCATACAGATACCTGTCCAAATATGTAGAATGTTAAAGACAGGCTATTTTTTTAGGTCACTTTGCACATCAAGATTTTGTTTTCTAAACAGTATCGAGGAAAAGCAATTCTAAAGTAAGATCCGAATTTATGATTTGATCAAATGGTTAAAAGTGCACTGAACTATTAAAACTAGGTACAGCTTAAAAGAACTTTGTTATGACTGATACTAAGGCTGTATTAACATTCCTTTAAATATAATTCTTAACGTAAGAGCCAGCTTTTTATTTATAACATATAGAATTTATACTCCAAAAGGAAATTAGAATCAGATCCCTAAGAGGCACACAGAAAAAGCCATCTGCACAGATAAGGACTTTTTCATTTAAGAGACCACAAAAATGACAACCACTGAAGTGGCTTTGTACACATCAAGAATTATCACAGACAGGTTCAATCATGCTCTACAATACTGAACAATATACTCATTTTCATATGAGCCAGTAAGATCTATGGCTTGTGTTTAGCACTCATTTTAAAAGGTACTAAAATAGAGCCAATCATTGTAGATAAGATGAAGTGATAGTTTAGGAAGAAAATGTGATGAAATGGTAACAAAAGAGGTCTTTACTAACCAGAATGTGATAAGAAAAATACTTCAATAATAAGTGAGATATCAATTTGTCAAAACTACATTATAAGAGCTATTGCACTGAAACCTTATACATGGCTGATAGTAAACGTGAAGACATTTAGGAAAATATTGTCTTCCATTAAACTCTTACAAATATGTCAGAAGTTTCATTGCTTATTCAACATTACTGGAGAAGTGCAGATAAATGAAAAACTGTAGATTTTTTCCAAGTTCCCCAAGATCGCTTGCCTATCCCTGCTTCAACCCATTCCTCCAACTCAGCAAAATCCTAGTAAACTTTTGACTCGTTGGACTATTTCAACCAGACAGACTTGACAGAGCAATAAAGACCTCAAGAGAGAATTAGCTTCCCTACAAGTTTTGGAGGGACAAAGAGAGTCAGCCAACCAGAATAAAGATCTGAATTTGTACCCCTGCAGCGGTAAATGCAGGAAGAATTCAGCCATTACACGTTGCTTGGCAACAGACAGTCAGCCTATAAGCACAAAATGATCCATAACCGGCAGAGCCAGTATTGTCCTCTGTCCAGTGGCAAAAGTGGCAGGCTGGAGGAGCAGCTAGGGTTCAGTGAAGAGGTAGGAGGGGAGAAAGCCTGAAAGAGGTAGGGCATGTACCCCCTAGGAAAAGAACCTTTATTAGTTCAACTGCTTTTAAAACAATGTTCTATCTGCTGCCAAAATGAATAAGCTACTACTGACCTTGAGAAAAAGCGCTTGTGGGGAACAGGAGATTTGGCGTCCAAGTGAAAAACGTTCCACATGAGTTTCACACATCCTTGAGCAACACTCTGTAGCAGATATAAGTAAGTACGCTGTTTACTGCATCTAGCAATGGAGGAAGAAGAACACTAAGAAAAAAAAAGTAAAACTTAAGAAACTAACATATATTGCTATTTCATTTACAATAGCCTCTCACTGTAATAATACATTCTCCTCTTTTGCAACTAGAAGTTTAGACTGAAGAGTATGCCTAAGATAAAAAGCCACTTCGAAGGGAGCAAGGAAGAAACCACATGCACCACAGAAACAATCAAAGTCTGAGTAAAGGAAAACTATTCACTTAAAGAAGAACATCTTACTCTGTAAACTACTTGACACAATGACCTTATAATGAACAACTGGTTTTATATCAAGCTGAGAATGTAAAGGTTTAGTATCTTCAGTGTTATTATTGCAGGGGAAAAAAAAGAGATTGTTAACAATGCTGAGGGCAAATACAAGGCCTTTAATGTTTCTAAAAAATGCACCTTTTGAAATTTTTAAAGGTTTCTTTCTTCTGAATTATTATTCCTTTGGTTAAGAAACAGAAGAACAGATTTGGAGAGAAGGCAGTTAACACTGGCACACAAGCCAAAATTCTTTCCTGAGTTGAACTTGCCAAAAAATCTCAGCCAAGATAATTACTAGGTACTTGCCCACTTTCTCGTGACAGTTATATCAGTGTCAATTATGCTAGCAATTTAAGTATTTGATAACACAGGAACTGATCCACTAAGTATAAGTATCCTTTATGAACACACAACCATCAATTACAGTAGACTTCTACTCTTGATTATACTAGATCGCATGCAATTGTCTGACCATACACACCTTTGAATGTTATGCACAATAACAGAGTTTTTCTCCTCCCTGCAAATTCACTCACGTTATTGATGAATGCAGAAGATACTTCAAAGGAATCCTTTCCCTATCCAATTTGGGTTTAAAAAAAAAAAAAAAAAAAAAAGAAAATATCATTATTGACTTGGGTATTTTACGGCAAGTTTTATTATTTTCATACTGATAGCCTGCAGGTTCATGCACAGAATGCTATATATATACCCACCTTGCTTGCTTCTGTAGCAGTGGCATGGGTCACACACACGTAAAAATGACTTTCAGCCATTTCAGTTCCCACACACACACCTTTTCCTCTCATAACTTCACATTCTTTAGCTCTTCCTCCCAACATAGAAAGGCAAATGAATGAAGCTCCATACCTAGTAGACAGATGTGAATCTCTCCCTTGCACAAGTGCACAAGTCTTTGGCTTTGGCGGGGGGGGGGGGGGGGGGGGTGTCTTTTCTTTCTCCTCCCTCACTATCACTGAAAAGCAGGTATTTATAACAATGGGGTTTGTGCGCTCAAAGTTCCAGGCGATCAAATGGTGAGAAAAAGCTGTGAGAACGTTTGTAGAAGGATAAGGTGAAACTACAGACAGAGTTAAATTAGTGAGATGGAGATCATTAGTAGCTGAAGGATTCAGGAGGGAAAGCATCAATATGGAATGGTTTAAAATCCTTAACAAACAACACAGAGGCTAGCTGGGAATCATCTGGTCAGACTGTCAGCATCAGAGCTAGTGGTGGGAAGCAACTCAGGAGCAGTGAGGATGCACAGCTCAGCCCTCCTCCTCCTCCTGACAGACGCATGCCAGCAAAGCCTCTTTGGATACGTTATCGGGGTGACGAGTATACAAATGCTTAGCCTAACAGCTCATTAAGTCCTGACTATCTTTTGTGTACATGTGTGTTCACCAGTAAATAAACGCTTTATCCTTTTAAGCTGTTTATATCCCATTTGCATAGGCTCTCTGCACCCAGCTAAGGATGCCTGAATACAGTGGCCCAAAGGAGGGGTGGTAACAGTGCCTGCTTACATCAACACTCAGTTTAACCTATTACATTAGCAGATGGAGTGATAAGATATCCCATATGTCTACAATCAAGTTTGACTAAATGATCAAAGTCATTGGGGGGAGGGGGGAGTAAGATGCTTTCAGTGCTGTAGGAGAGTAAGTCAGTCACATCGAACCAAGACAAGTGTCAGTATGTTAACACTGAAAAAAATGCAAAAAAGTACACAAGCACAGAAGTCGCCAAGAAATAATTCAGATTCTCTGTCCTTCCCAATCTGCTCTTTCCAATCAGTTCCTTGCTCCCAGTTCTGCTCTCTTAAAAATCAGCACTGAAGACTGAGTATGATCAAGATCAGACTTTCAAAACATCATATATAAATAGATCTGTATGAAATAGCGTTGGCAGAACAAGTGAACGCTAGCTTCCCAAAAGAAATAGATAGCTTTTAAGAAAATCTATATGGCAGGTAAAGTAGGTCATTCAACAGCTTAACTCTGTCATAATATACCACGACAAGAAGCACAATTGCACTCATAAGGCTCAAAGGTACTATGCATTGCTGATAGCTAGGTATTTACATTAAAAAGCAAGGTAGCAGGTGCCCTGCATTTTAATCAGGGCAGCAAATACAGATAACAATCAGCTATACATAGCTTCCCATATTTATGTCAAAGAGCCTTCACATACTTGTGTTTTTTATTGTTTTCCTAGATTAATGAGAGTCAAACATCACAAAGTATTGCCTACAGTTTATCTAGCCTTACACAGCTGAAAAATAGTATTCTAAACAGACATTTCCAACAGCATCTAACCTGAATTTTTGATGCAGACTTTGAAGCTTACACCTTCTCTCCAGCTCACGTAACACAGAATTTTCTGTTTGGGGAAGGCACACTGCAAAGAAAGTTTCCTACCAGAAGTTTATGCCAGATCCTTTTGTGATGTTGGAAAGGGCAGATCTCTGAGGAATCCAAACAACCCACAAGGAGCAGTCTCATAGCAAGATTTTGAGAGTAACACATGCTACAGAGCTGAGAATTGATAGTCTAATGCATGTTTTAACAGACTAATAGCCCAAATTACTAGTCTACTTGTTGTCCGAAAAGCGGATTTGTTGCCCGGTGTGCAATGAGCCAATAATTACACACTCAGGAGAGACATTTATTTATTTATTTATTTCAGAGTTGCGCAAGCCTGGGTGCTCGGTGGTCTCCCACAAATCGAGCACACCCCCCCAACTTTTCAGGTAGCATTTATACAATCAAATTTGCCATATTTGTGACTTCCTTCCTCTTATTGCCATATTTGTGACTTCCTTCCTCTTTCACACTGATTGGTTAATGATTTCTTCACATTTCCCTGGGTCCCACCCCTACTTCTCAAGGTCCTGATCAATTAATTAACACTGCCCCAGCTGGGTCAGTAGGTGTTATCTTCCAAGGCCCTGAGGAAGAAGACATAATCCAGACCCCTTAATCAGCACTGTTTTAACAGTGAGAGGAAGCTTTTTACTTCCCAAGGTCTTGGCGCCCAAACAGGCCTTATTTCTCAGCCTTGGCATCCTCCCTTCTGGAGAGTGGGGCACAGGAATGCAGACTGCTTGTAACTCCCTTATCTTTCCAGCCTGCACCAGCTCTGAGGCCTTTTCTTAACAAACTAGGAGCACGGCCTAAGGCTTCAGCAAATTTAGCTACTTATGCTAAACAAGTGTGCAGCTACTCATGCTAAATAAATTCTATCTAAGATAGAAGTTATCCAAATCTACCTACTTCAAACATTCTTTCTGAGCTTCTCAGGGTTGTCTTGTAACAATTCCCCCCTTTGAGACTTATATGATCATTTTCATATTAGTCTCACTCTTTTAAAATCTTTCCCATATTAGTTTCATATAACACTTAGAAATACATTGAATCACTACATAAACGCATATAAAAACTACTAACACCAATCCTAAAATTGTTAAACATTTTTTAACCCATGAGCTCACATCAGGAAACCAGGAAGTCAACCATTTCCATATTTCTTCCAATCCGAAAGAAGTATCATCTTTCTGAACCTCATGTAAGATTTCAGTCTGCTTCCAGATTTCATTTAGATCGGTAGAAATTCTCCCGCTTTGATCCACATATACACAGCAACTAGTATTTATTACTGTACATACTCCTCCCTGAGATGCCAATAACATATCTAGAGCCATTCGGTTTTGGGTACTTATTTTAGCAATTTCTGAAACCTCCTCTTGTAAAGCTGCAATGGCATCAGAGGTTTTATTCCCTATTTTTTCAATAACTGCTGAAATATTTACTATTGCTTTTTCAAGTTCACTCACTCCCAATTGTGGAAACAGCCACCTTACGAATGACTGAAACCTAGTAGGTCGATCTATTAAAGGATTATTGACCCTCTTTTGTCTCCTCATGAATGTTCTTAGCCAGGATTTTTGATATTTATTACTCAGTTCTTTTCTTATAGTAACATTAGGGATTATTGCCCCTAAAGTACATGCCCCTGACCAATTAGGAGGTAGCACTTTTCGTGCCTTGTTCCCACACAACCAATACCATCCACTACCTTTCGGAACATGCCACCCATTTAGTTCCTTACTTGGCCATTTATAACCTATTTCAGGTATATGAGAGCAATTTTTATAACCTCCCACCTTAATGGCTCCAGTACAGTTGATCGGTTGCTTTCCATAGGGTACAGTTTTTTTTTCCCACCATCTATTACTATTATTACATCTTCGGATACATTGGTAATAATCTCCTGTCACACTCTGGACTTCCCATTCCTGTTCGGTTGTTTCATTATATTTCGTTTGATCACTGTCATTTCTTATCTGCCTCATAAATTCCATAAAGGAAAAATTAAGAGGCACTCCAATTAGGGGGAAGCCCTTATTGGAATGTTCAGGGAAGTGGGTACACACCCAGCAATCCTTCTGGTTAATTATCTTCATAGATTTCGTAATTACTTCCAAATGGAGATTATGGCTCCAAAATCCTTCCTGATTCCCTTTAATTGTTTGGCTCAGGTAACTTAGAAAAACTAACCACCACATTTCTCTCCTGGTTATTTGGGAGAACATCATTTTTACACAGATACCATAGATACCGTAACAACAATATTAACCCTATTCCTAACAAACAGATTAAAGCAATTCTTTCCTGAATACAATCTAAATTTAAAACCGATTCGCTTTCAATACAACTCATATATCTTTATATATTTTTAACTTTAAAGGTTGAACTTGTTCAGCTTTCCACGTCTCTCGAGGTACTGCTTTCACTCGGGTGTAGTGGATCCAGGAATCAATTCCCTGCAGTTTCACAGCAGTATTTGTTGTTAGCAGTACAAGATACGGTCCCCTCCACTTTTCTACCAATGGCTCGTCCTTCCAGGTCCGAAGATACACTTGATCTCCTGGCTGGAATGAATGTACAGGTGAATCTAAAAGTACAGGAGATCTTAACTGGATGTACCTACGGAGAGAAGTAAGAACCTTTGCCATAGACAAGAGATAATCACTTAAAATTTGATCACCCTTAACGTGCATTTGAATTTCATTTCCAGTTAAATTTACAGTGTAAGGTTTACCATACAGAATCTCAAATGGACTAACTTTCTCCCTAACCCTTGGGGTTATTCTGATTCTTAATAATGCCAGAGGTAAAACATCAGTCCATTTCATCTGAGTCTCCTGACACAATTTTCCTACCTGTCTCTTAATTGTTTGATTCATTCTTTCCACTTTTCCACTGGATCGTGGCCTCCAGGGGGTATGTAAGTCCCATTTAATTTGTAGTATTTTTGAGATTTGCTGTACTATTTCTGCTATAAAATGAGGTCCTCTATCTGAAGAAAACCCTTCTGGTACCCCAAATCTTGGTATAATTTCTTTTAATAACATTTTTACTACCTCCCTGGCCTTATTGGTACGGCACGGGAAAGCTTCAGGCCATCCTGAAAAGGTGTCAACAATCACCAACAAATATTTATATCCATTACATTTTGGTAATTCAGAAAAATCAATTTGCCAGTAATCCCCAGGCATGAAGCCCCTTTTTAATTCCCCTGGGGGGGGCTTCTTCTGAAACACATTAGTCCATTTTCCCTCTGATAATTCCAGAGCCCGGGCTAAAGCAATCAGTTCTGCTTTCTGGGCTGATGTATTTGCTGGTAGTGATCTTGCTTCGATTTCTCCTTCCAAAGTGACGACAGCGTATCCAGCCCTTCTTTCTCCCTTTATTATAAATCTGCTCCCATTGGTAAATAATTCGCAGTCTGGATTCTGCAATGGAACATCTCTCAAATCTGGACGGCTGGAATATACTCGCTCAATAGTTTGCAGACAGTCATGAGCCAACCTCCCCCTTCATGAAATGGTAATAAAGATGCCAGATTAAGGGTATTATACACCTTCATGGTTACATCTTCTTGCTCAAGTATCACTGCCTGGTACTGCACCATCCTACTTGGGGATAACCAGTGATGCCCTTTTTGTTCTAAAACTGCTGCAACAGCATGTGGCACATAAACAGTCACTTTTTGTCCCAATGTCAATTTTCGTGCCTCTTGTATTAACAGCACAGCAGCTGCAACTGCTCTGAGGCATCCTGGCCACCCTGCACTCACTTTATCCAGCTGTCTTGAAAAGTAAGCCACAGGTATTTTCCAATTTCCTAAAGTCTGTACAAGCACTCCCAAAGCCTGGTGCCCTCTCTCATGTACATAAAGTTTTTTTTTTTTGTTTTTTTTTTTTTTTTTTTTTTTTTTTTACAGGCAGGATTGGAGTATTGTACTCGGATTGACATTCTCGCAGCAGTCCATACTTTAAGAAATTATTAATCATAGGCTCCAGTCCAACACGGGCCTCTAACTTCATGGGATACTGTTTTCACCTTACCGTTTTAGCTCCTTGTTTTAATTCCACCTTTACCGGTTCTGCACATCTGGCTCTTCCAGGTTTCTCCGTTGCCCACACAAAAGGGATTACTGCGTCCATTACTTCAGAGGGAATTTCACTTGGTCCATCCTCCACCTGTTCGGAATCCAGTGCTTTCTGCAACATATATGCTTGTGCCTTCCAGGCATTACTTTGTGGAATGTGCACCTTAACTTTGTTTTGATCAAAGGTTATCTGTGCCCCCAGTTTATTCAGTAAATCCCTCCCCATTAGGGGTAATGGGCATTCTGGCATGTATAAGAATTCATGTGTTAACACTTTATTTCCTATTTCACATTTAATTGGTTGACAAAAAGGTTTGACCTCTCGCTTTCCCGTGGCCCCAATTACTGGCATAGAGAATTTACTCATTGGTCCCTTACAGCTATTTAGTACTGAGTATGCTGCTCCAGTGTCTACTAAAAATTTAACTGTTTCGTTCCCCAGCTTTACTGAAACCAGGGGTTCGGTTGGGGAATCCAATTCCTCAACCCCCGGTCCCCGTCAGTCTGAATCCTCTGTACCAATCATGAGCAAATCTGCCTCTGGAACAGATGCAGACTCAGGTTTCCAATGATCTGTTTGTCTCTTCGGGCACTCATTTTTCCAGTGCCCCTTCCCCCTGCAAATTGCACACTGATCTCTCAGCGGAATTCCATCTCCCAAATTTCCTCTTACTCTATACCCTCTTCTACGTCCTTGTCCTTTCAGAAAACTCCTTCCCTGAGAGGGAGTTTGTGCTTGGGCAAATGCAGCTGCCAAGATTGCAGCATTTTGCCTCTTATCTTTCAGTTTCTCCTTTTGTTTTTCCTTTCTCTCCACTTCTTCCCTATTATTGTACACCTTATCTGCAATTTCTATTAATTGCGATATCGACATCCCCGACATACCATCTACTTTCTGAAGCTTTCTCCTTATATCTGGTGCTGATTGTCCTACAAATAATGTAGTAAAAGTTATTTTATTTGCTTCGTCCTCGGGATCCAAGTCTGTCCATTTTCGGGCAGTTTCACATAACTGCTCGTAAAATGCAGAGGGATCCTCAGTCTTACCCTGTGCGACTTGATATAGTTTTGCAATATTTTTGGGCCTAGGCACTCCATGCTTTACCCCATATAGTATTAACTGTTGGTACTGTTTAGTCATTAACCTGCCTGCCCCTGTGTTTTGATCCCAACCCGGTTCCCGGGTCGGCATAAAACGGTCTGGTCCGTCTCTGGCATTTTGCCTTTCATTTTCCTCTTGAGCTTTATCTAATACCATTCTTTTCTCCTCAGGTGAAAGCAAAGTATTTAAAAGCACCTGTAAATCCTGCCAATCTGGATTATGATTTTCAATTATCTTTTTAAAGGATTGATACATTTTTTCTGGATTTTCTCAGTACGACCCGGCAGACTCCTTCCAATTCATTAAATCTGTAGTTGAAAAAGGGACCTTCACATACACAGGCATCCCGTCTGGTCCGACTGCTTGACGCAGCGGGGCCTGAATCACGGGATTTTGTTGAGCCCGAGTGGCCCGAGTTCTGCCTGCAATCGGGCTACATGCCTCACTTCCCTTATTTCTGCTATTAACACTATCTTGATCTCTTTCAGGAGAGACCAATAATTGTACATCCTTTTCCTCATCACCCGCTTTTAAACATCTTTTCCCAATGCTACAAGCAGAGCAACACCGAGACATTTTCTCTTTGTTTCCCATCATCATTAACACATTTGAATCAGAAATCAACAGCTTACATTTTTTTTTTCTAGTTTCATGATCATTTCTCAGAGAGAAGAACAAATCTACATATGGGACCTCATCCCATTTGTTCTGTCTTCTGCAAAACAACATAAGTTGCAAGATTGTATTATAGTTTAGCGTTCCCATTTCTGGCCATTTTTCCTCATCCTCCAGTTTATACATTGGCCACCACTGAGTACAGTATTCCTTTAATTTTCTCCTTGTTAAAGGATTCCCACCAAACTTTCTCCAATGTTTCAGGATGCATCCTAAAGGAGAACAGGAGGATACCCCCACAGATTGTCCTGTTCCCATATTACCACCCTTAAAAGAACGTTCTTACCAATTACGCTTTCGTACACTCCAGTCGTCACTGTCCAAACGTGTACAAAGCTTACCTTTGGTTACCACAACCAATTACCCTTGTATCATACCCTTTATGCAATGTCTCTTAATAATTACTGCGTTGCACCTTTGAGTCGCTTACCTGTTCTGACCAGGGAGGGTGCTCACGGAGTCCCCGAACAAAACGGTCGGTGCGCGCTGGAGTCCGATGAGCAGTGTCTCCCCGCCGGAACTGGCAAGACGATCCGGGCAAGGCTTTACAGCGAGGTCCCATCTGGGTCGCCAGAAAACTGTTGTCCGAAAAGCGGATTCGTTGCCCGGTGTGCAATGAGCCAATAATTACACATCAGGAGAGACATTTATTTATTTATTTATTTCAGAGTTGCGCAAGCCTGGGTGCTCGGTGGTCTCCCACAAATCGAGCACACCCCCCCAACTTTTCAGGTAGCATTTATACAATCAAATTTGCCATATTTGTGACTTCCTTCCTCTTATTGCCATATTTGTGACTTCCTTCCTCTTTCACACTGATTGGTTAATGATTTCTTCACATTTCCCTGGGTCCCACCCCTACTTCTCAAGGTCCTGATCAATTAATTAACACTGCCCCAGCTGGGTCAGTAGGTGTTATCTTCCAAGGCCCTGAGGAAGAAGACATAATCCAGACCCCTTAATCAGCACTGTTTTAACAGTGAGAGGAAGCTTTTTACTTCCCAAGGTCTTGGCGCCCAAACAGGCCTTATTTCTCAGCCTTGGCATCCTCCCTTCTGGAGAGTGGGGCACAGGAATGCAGACTGCTTGTAACTCCCTTATCTTTCCAGCCTGCACCAGCTCTGAGGCCTTTTCTTAACAAACTAGGAGCACGGCCTAAGGCTTCAGCAAATTTAGCTACTTATGCTAAACAAGTGTGCGGCTACTCATGCTAAATAAATTCTATCTAAGATAGAAGTTATCCAAATCTACCTACTTCAAACATTCTTTCTGAGCTTCTCAGGGTTGTCTTGTAACATACTCACAATATACACAGTCCAAATTAACACAGAAAAACCTCAGCAGCACAACTGTTACATGAGAATAAAAACGAAAAAAAACCAACTTAATCTCTACTCCATTGCTTTGGTGTTACACTCCCACTTCCAGCGCTCCTCTGGGTTCCTTGGCTGCTGCCAAGAGGAACAGGATGTTCATTATAGAGGGGGTTTCTTCCCCCTCAGCCCTAGCCCCATACAAGCTATTCCCACACCTCTCCCAGCACAGCCAGTCCCTCTCCAGGCCACCAGCACAGGGCAAGAGGCGCATGCTGGCCACCCCGGCCCCAGGGCTGCAGCTCTGCAGCAGCAGTGGCTGCTCCCGCCCTTGTCCCCGACAGCATTGCCCAGCTCACACCGGGGAGGCCAGAGTCCCTCGGCCCCAGGCAGCCGCATCATCAAGCGCCACTGGCTCTGGCCAGTCCCCGTGGGCCAGAGACCCTGCACCCTCAAGGCAGCCCGGCACCGGGGCCTGCTGCCAGGGATAGCAAAAAGTACATTTATGGGGCTAAACATGGAGATCCTTTGCTTGCATCCTGTTCTTGAGTGAAACGGCAACTTTCCTGCAATCTCATTGGTGGCATAACCTGAAGGCAGCCCTGCCCTCCGCAACCTCCCTGCAGGCAGCCACAGCCAGCAGCTTTCTTCAAGGGTGCTCCAAAGCTTATTTCTTACCGTGCCTTTTCATAACAAATCCCTAGAACTACCATGTTTGCAGAAGTCTCGTGGAAGGAAACAAAGTTTTCCCCTTCGAGGCACACAGGCCAGAAGTGAGATGGTAGGAGGATAGCTACGTTAGGCACAGAATATTTGGAAATATGTCAGGAGCACGGCTGTGCTATTTTCAGTATTTTTGATACCTTCAGGACCCCTTTAAGTATTTCTACAGTTCAAGATTCTTATACAAGTGGATTCATAAGCTGTAACCATCCTCCAAGTATTTTTAAATGTCATTTTAATGTCATCTCAGGACACTGGAGAAAAAGAAAAAAGGTGTTACTGAATATAGCTTTGGACATCAAGTTTAAGGACTCGACGCTGCTTTTTGGTGGCAGAGTCAGATAGGAAAGGTATTGCTGAGAGTTTAAACCGATGTTCTCTGACCTAACAGTAAATCCAATATCCTTGTACCTCAGGGTAGCTTGTTGAAAATTCATCTATGGCTTCTGTGCTTGCTGCAAACGACATATGACTAGCTCTCATTGGGAATCAATTTTGACACTAATGTGCAACAAGTTTTCTCAAATTACAATTTAACAGAGACCAATACATAAAGACAGCAAACCAACTATAAACTCCTAACATTAGAGATGGGGCAAGTGAAGAATTTTAGAAGTTTCAAAGACCTGTTTTCCAAAGCTCAGTGTAATATAGTTTGCAGAAGAAGTCTAGAGGTCTAAGGCCAAGGTTTATAAAACAAGACTAGTAGTAATGATTCTAAAATAAAAAATGGTTGACTGAGACACTGGTCAAAACTTCTTTTTAATTGTATGTCATCACCATGCTTCTAGGCATGTCTCAATTCAGGATGAGATGAAACTAAGACAGGACAACATCTGGTTGTACAAACAAGCCATAAATATTTTGTGACATATTACTAGTCAAGCAAGAGCCAGAAATACACAGCAGAGTAAAAAATTCAGATGCAGAACTGTATATACGTTCAGGTGTCATCTAAATTTTCTGTTCTCTGGGCAAATTCTAAATAACTCCGACTTCAGCTTGTATCTCAGCAAGCACTTTTTCTGTCTGTCCTCCAGCAGTCTCCACCACTGTCTTCTGTCCCTTTCTCCATAGCTCTTCTCAACTCCTAGCCCTCACATAGCTATGAAATTTTCACTCAGGACTCGTCCCGATCCTATATCGGGAAGGTTTCCTTACGATCCCAAAAACAAGATTAAGACGCTAAAACCGGTCAAATATCGTACAACCTTTTAACTTTACTCTCAACGGAGTGGGGAGAAAAGGTGGGGAAAGGCGAAGGGGAGAGGGGAACAAGGGTCAGGGTAAAAAGATAGAGAAAGTTGGAAAAGGAGGAAAGAAACTAGCTACCACCACTCCAAGTCCAATGATGTTCTGCTGACTCCCTTCCAAATCTCCAGTCCTCACAAACAAGCCCCCCCCCCGTCACACAGTCTGCAGTTCTTATAGGTTCCTGCCCCGCCTCTGGGAGGTGCTTCCTCACTTCCCATGCAGATTAGCTGCCATGTGCACTCCGCCCTCTTGGAACCTTCCAGAAACAGGCTGGGGGCATCTGGGGGTCTCCTGCTCATGTGCAGATGGCAAATGAGTATGTGTGGTTCGTGCCAGATGTGCTGCTCCCCTAGAAGCCTTCTTCTGCCCTTTTCGTGCCTTTTTTCCCTGTGCAGGCGCATGAGGTTGTTTACCTCGCAGGCGGCTCCCGGGGGCGCTGGTGCAGCATTGCCCAGCATGCCTCGGCTCTGCAGCAGCAATGTCGAGACAAAACTGCATTTAGTACCAGTTCTCTACAGGACTGGAGTTCCGATATCACCTTTTCACAATTATAGCTCATCTACCGTTCTCCAAGATGGTTTTCCACTTTCAGCAACATGATGAGTTGAAGACTGTTGTGTTACCTTAGTTAAAACTTGTTTCTACAAGCATGACCTCAAGTTTATCTCAAGTGATGTAGAGATAAACTTAAAAATAAATACAGTCAAGACTACAAGATGACATACATTTTGAGGAATGTAGGCGAATTGCAGTAACACAAACTCCCAGATAGCTAGAAGGCTTCATAGGCATTACTGGTTCTCAACTTTTCAAACTGAAGAGTCATTTGGTCATCTTCGGGAGCCAAGAGGAAGCTGAGTGGGAGGAAGAGGGGGACAGCAAAGGCAACATAAAAGGAATTTTGCATACAAGCACATTCCCCCCACCACACATGGAAATACAAAGGAGAAATATAAAGAAAAGAAAATAAGAGGTATGCTGGAAAATTAAGTTGTTTCAGTCGCAAATAAAAACTACCATGGCAACTACATGCAATTAAAAGCAATAAATCAGTGCCAGCCCTAAGTAACGGCTGTATACATATGTCTGTATAAATTTCTAGTAGCGGCCAAAAAACTCCTCTGTTCTGGAATAAATTCCTGACCTACATGCATAAGCCACATCTTGTATTTGCAAGTCTCATTTGCATGCAGCTGGGACAGAAGCCATGGTAAAATACTATGACAGGATTCCTGTTTATAGAGCAACTTCTCAGTAAGCAGCAGGAAGCTTAGAGTGGCGGGGTCTCTTGTTCTTATGTTTCACTACAAATATCAGTTCCTTTTTTTTTAAGGGCCAGTAGCATGGTGGCGTCATTAGCACTGTGACAAATTCTGCTCAGAGCTGCTGAGGTTTGGGGAAGAAATGAAGTGTGATGCCTCTGAACCTGTGGATCTCATACTCTAAAATCAGAGAACAACCATATTGGCTTCCCCAGGAGAAATATACTCACTCACAGTTTCACATTTTCCTTTGGCATAGTCTCTCAAAAAAGCGGAAGGAAAAACCCTCCAGCAACAACACAACCTGAAGAAAGAGTAGAGTAACCAGCCAATCAAGTGAAGGGAATGGAAATCCTTTTCCATCTGTGGTGATTCTCTAAGCCTTACAGTGTCAGAGAAGTAGTTTTCCTTTCTTCTGGAAATAAAAATTAGAATTAAAGCCATGCAGCACATGAATATCTAAAGATATAGTAGAGGGGAAAAGAATGACCCTGTATGAAACCTAATAGCAGTTGAAAGGAATCTTGAAATTGTAAGAGATGATAATATACCTTCTTCCTCAAAAATAAAATATTGAAAAGACAGGAAAGTTTCTAGCCATTAAAGTAGTTTGGAATTTTTTTAAGTTTCTTTTGTCCTAGCTTCACACTGAAGTTTAGGGGATGAACCTTTCCAGAAGAGTCAGTGGAATGTCAAAAACTTTTATCAATAAATTGAGTTACTTGGTGGATTCCATCTGTTGTTTTCAAATACGTATTACAAATAGTAAATTCAAATTCTTCCATCTGATTTGAGCTTTAATCACAGCCTGTCAACATTCAGAGATCCATAATAGATCACTTGACTTAATAGATTTTGAATTAACTTTCCCTGAGGACAGTACAGCAAACAGACTTTTACTGACTGACTAAACAATAACTTCTATGCTATTGATGATGATAGTTCTAAGACGGGGGGGAAAAAATACATGTCTCTTGATTGATCTATTCACTTTTCCCCTTTGTGCCTTGCCAGTACTTTGACTGCTATTAAAGAATTCCATATGAAACAGTAAGAAAAAAAGTCAACCAATTTCAGAACTCAAATTAATAGCATTCATGCAAATGAACCACTGCACATTCAGGAGGAGTTACATTTTTTGTTTAAAAATCAGCTACAGCCTAGACTATTCAATAGCTTACAATGCCAATAGAAAACAAAGTCTATTAATTTTCAGTATGTTACTGCTTAGCAAAATAAAATTGCCCTATCATTGATACAAAAGAGATTTCCAAAAAAGAGCATAAATTAGCTATATTGGCACTTGAAAATGAAACATCACAAGGATCACTGCTAATGATTTGGGAAACAAATGATAACTTTAGAGGATTTATAAACACTTGGAAGAGTAAATGATAAGAGGTTTTGAAAACTGCTGACGGGAATTCATCAGAACGAACTTCCCAAGTTATAAGCTACATCTATTCCACCCAGATTTGATAATGCTCCAAGGAGGGGACATAGGAAAAAAAAAAAGCCATCTTTAAAAGAGGAGCAAAATTCTGACAGCAGCATGCACGGGGCCCTGTAAGGCACTTAAAGCTTTTAGTATCTCACATACATGGGAGATGGTTTAGTACAGAACACATAGCTTATTGCTCATAAAACCGTGTTACATTTAGAAATGCATCCAAACCAAAAAAAAAAAAATCCAAATATTCCAAGTCTATAAGCAGGCTCTAATTTTGTAATGGGCTGAAACAAACAGCAATTGAGACACACTGAGGGTTTGAGCTGCTGAGGCACCTTACTGCAATGTTGATATTTGGACAAATCTCTCAAGGAAGAAAGCTGCTACAGTTTGCTTCTGATCTTGAACAAGTCAAGTTAATATTTTCCCATTTTAATCACTTATATGCACTTAATTTTTATCAAAAAGTATGTTGAGGTTAATTGATACAAAGTACTTGAAGTATTTACTTCAAGATGCAAGAGAAAAAAGATGAAAGGTGACATTAGAGATCCCTTCCAACTATTGTGATATGAAGAAATTAGAAGCAAACCAGTAGTGACCTCCTAGCATTATCAAAAGCCTAACACAAAGAAATGAAAGGAAATAGTTTGTGATGCCTGTCTCATTTTACAAAGGGCCCTATTTACCCATTGACACCCCTTTAAATGAATATCAATATTAGCAATTTTATTCCACTTCTCTAAAAACTGTAAGTAGCAAGGTACTTAACAAACTGCTGAGGAAAACTGTCAAAGGAAGCTTGCCTTCATCCAAGTGGAAAAGCAACAAGACAATGAAACTTTTCTCAGAAAAAGAGCAAAAGAAAAGAGTTTCCTAGCTAAGCATAGTAAGATGCAACTTACTGAAGGAAAAATACCAGCACCACCAGGCTCTTAGGGTGCTTTAAATCCACAGCTGACTTCTTTAATGTTTTTATGTCTTTGCAAAGATAGAAGTGCAACTCATTGAATCAAAAAGCTAATTTTGTACCAACACAAAATCAGGTATCAGTTTTAAAAATGCTTAAAACAAGGTTTAAAGGAGTCGACACTCAAATACTTAAGTAAGAAAGTTACTGCTGCACTAATTGCTACACTAATTTTAATCAAATTTGCTACACTAATTTTAATCAAATAATTAAGTTCTTTTAGGAAATGTTTTTTGGACCTTTGGTTATTTAGGAGCCTAAATATATTTTTTGAGCAATTTACTGAACTAAGACTTATGCCTTGTTTTTCCACTCTCAAGTTACATCCAGAGTCTATTAACAAGCTCTACCTCAAACACTCTCTTTATTTAAAATGATGAAATATTTCCTACAGGAGCTGCTATATTGCCTGTTACTAGTAGAAGCACTAAAAGCAGTGATGGCTTCACTTAAATCACTCTCATTTCACCCCATCAAAAGTTTTAAATAAAAACACATGCAAAGAAGTTTTAAAATATAACAGTAACAGTGAAAATTCTTAATCACTACAACTAAGAAATAGCACTTTTTACAAGTACCAAAGCATTTAACAGATTAGTCACTAGCAAGCAGCCTTTAACACAGCAGTGAAACCACGTACCAGCAACCATTTCTCTCCATGTCAACCCTCTCCAGCACAGTGGAACATGACTTACTCTGCTTCAGGGTCTCCAGTCATTGGGTATAACTACCAGTGAAGTCCAGCCTAGTCTGATCTGGCTGACCCTGCTTTGAGCAGCAGATTGAACTTAAGACCTCCTAAGGTCCCTTCTGACCTGAACCCAGCAGAGCATTCTTACTCAGGAAAACACTGAGGAAACCCCAAAACTGGAGTTACTTAGCAAAACTGCCCTCTCCAGTTGAGACTCCCTATTCAAACAGATTTTCTTTTTTTTTAGATGATTTCTATAGGTACAGGGGAACTCATATGATTACATAGCCACCTCCAGTACCAGACCACAACCAACTAACTAACTAACTAACTAACTAACTAACTAACTAACTAACTCCCTCCCTCCCTGCATTGGCAGAGAAGGAAGCTCAGATCTGCTCTTTCCCTAGGCAACAGCCTGCAGGTGTAGCACATCAAGGCTAATTGGGCTCCCAAGCTCCATTTGGCTCAAAGCACCTCACAGGATGGCATAGGGTTTACACAGCCCAGTAATATGATAGAAGCAGCTGTAGTATAGTGTTTGAAAGGGAAGAATTTTTAAATTAATTCTCAATGAGATAGAAAGTTAATTGGTAAAAATGCTAGGAATGGAAGTTTTTTTGTGGAGTGGTCACTATCAAGCGGATGTGACTACATCAGACACACTAAAATACGTGATAATACTGTATTAGGGATCTAAAACTCTATGTGCAAAAAAATAAGGTTTGCCATAGTAGAAATGACATTAAAAATCTACAGAGTGGCTGGCTGCTATTGTGCAGCCCTGAGATGTGAAATTGAGGACACAACAGCTCTTACTGAATAAAACTGTAGCAATGTGCTAACTCCTGCAAGGGGTTCACTCTGCAGAGCTAACAGGTGCTGTCAGCTTCCAGAAATTTCCTGGCTGCGGACAACCAGCACCTCACAGGCGTGTCAGTGGTCTCTGCTGGTAAATGTCTATTACCCTGGACCTAGACTTGCACTTAAACTACATCTTGTTCTTTCCATGCTATTTTTGACAAGTGAGTTTTTTGGGGTTTTTTAGGGACCTTTCAGATGAAAGCTGTAGAGTGGAAATGAAGAGAAAAATTGAGTGAGAGAAGAGTGCTAGGAACACAGATCCAAGTCATGTGGAGAGTGACTAGATAATGCAAAATACCTGCCCCTTATGATTTGTTTCACTTTGCTCATTGACATGCTGGCTCTACCCCTTAACCTGTCAGTCCACTGCCAGAAATCTCTCCATAAAACCCCCTAAATTTAACAGTTGAGAAGATTATGCTTCACCTTTTTCACCTGCTAAATGGAGCTTCAGCAGTCACATGCGCATTTCAGGTGGTGGACTCCCTCAAAGCAATGCTTAATTTACTCCTGGAGGCATCCTTCAGGGTTAAATTTGGCATTGAAACAAAATGTCAGAGGCAGCAAGAGTTTGCCTGTGAAAAACATAAACACTGTGACCCACCCGTGAAAGCCCCCCCCCCCCAATCTAATCCTTTTTCCTCTTTTGAAAAAAAGAAGAAGAATTTCCATTCACTCAGATGATCTCATTTTCTTTTAAATTGCATTCTCTGCACCAAGGTCAGGGATTACAGCAGGCAGAAGCAGAAATCCAGGCATTCAGCTCCAGACTGAGAGTCCACGGGCCCTGCACCAGCAGATTACCTGCTTCTGCCCAACAGACAGTACGACCTTGAGTAAGCGAATTACGTCCCCACGTAATCCACTTACCGGGAGCCTTGCCGGCCCAGGCAGACACACGCGAGCGGGAGCACCGCCTGCACCGAGGCCAGTGCTGGGAGGACACCACAGCCACGGAAGAAAACAGCAAGCGCGGTCACCCAGAAAACTGGAAAGTAGAAAGCAGACGTAGCACTCCTCAGTTTCACAAAACATATTATCATCCTACGAAATGCTCTGAATGCTGTCATCCTGTAAATGTTGCTTCTGTGGCAAAAGCCCGCTGGCGCCACGTGGCTCTGCGCAGGCCTGGCAGCCCTGACTGCCGCTCACATCATGGCTGCTGCCGCTGCCTGGCAGCCTAGGAAAGGGAGATGGCTCGCCATAAGAAACCCAAGCAGACCTTGCAGCTGAGGGGGAAGCAAGTGGTGGTACTGAAGCTGTGCTTTTCTTGGCAAAGGAAAGGGAGAAACTCCTGCCATGGACATTGTACACCTTCTGGTGAGGGGACACGAGGAGGCAGGAAACTTGGGGTCGGCCACCACCCATTTCCTTGAGGGAGACGGAAATGCTTGGCTGGGGACCACGTGGAGCACTGGAAGGGTGAGCGTAACACTAAAAAAGATTTTAAAAAGCAGTTATTAGGAGAGTGCGTTTGGATGTGGCAGGTTTTACATGTGTAATAGCTCTAACTGTATTATTAACAAGGCTTCTCTGTATTAACTACATATTGGACTGCTAAAAAGCCAATTGGACTCACTACGAATTCTTGGCTCCAAATCTGTCACGTGTTGCCCTTGACCGTAAGAAGACTTTGAGCATAACAGATCTTCCCAGAGGCCAGCCGTTAGGTTGGCAGCCCCCAAACCAGCGTTGGCCAGCTCCTTTTGCGCTGCTGCCTTTTGGCCACAGGCAGAAACTACAGCGGTGCGTTATGTCTCATACGCTGCCCTGGCACTGGGATCATTTTTGAACCCTGAGTTCTTGTCACAGCAGTCCTGGTTAAACAAAACGTTCAGTTTTCAATGCTAAAATGTTTAACTATGAGTGCTGAAAATTCAGGGGACCTGCAATTGTCTCTTACCCAAGCAATATGTTTAGAGATCTTCAGTGAAACCAGTACCGTACACAAAAATGTTCCTGTGCAGCTTGCTCATGTCTCAAAACTGCAATTATTGTCTCATTTAAAATAAGCTGTGATTGTAAATGTTGGTAAGAGCCTAGACAAGGCAAACAAACATCTTTCCAGAGATTACCTAGTGAATTTATGTACCACATAAAAAAGGGCAAACATTGCTAAGAAATACTCAAAATCTTAGTCTTCCATGTCATGAATCGTTTAAAACAGCTTATTGTTCAGTTAATTTATTAGTGTTCTGGTGTTTAGAAGGCAACCAAACTTCTGCATCTAAAAGAGTGCAACAGCATCACATGAAAGTTTAAAAAAAAATACAGTATGTTTTCCAGCCTTCCTTCAGCTCCCGAAAGATTGAATTAGAGCATATTTTTCAGCCATTTAATTCCCAGGCAATTAAATGAAATTTTTCCATCTGTGCCCCTTTTCCTACCCCTCCACCCCCAAAACTGCAGCTCCCACTTTCCTGTGGTATTAAAGGGAACCTAGGAGACTAAGGTATGTGGCAAAATGTGTCTAAGAAGCTCAGAGGGTAGAAATTACCCATGTGATGCATAAGGTATGGAAAAAGGAGAGCAGTGCTATATGCTGCTGTATTTTAGATAAACTCAGGGGCATAGCTCTCAGCACAGATCCTTCAAAGTTTTTTATTATTATTATTATTTTCTGAAGTGTAGTTTTCAAGTGAAGATGAAGAAAACAAAGGCTTTGTACAGTAATGGTGATACAAAGTGCTTTTTGTTTGTCTATTTGTTTTAATCCATGACCTATATAATTTGACCTGCAAGATAGAGTGGCAGCTTCTTTTATTCAACAGTGATTTAATCTCCAAGGATAACCATGAAGCAGAACACACATATTGAGAGAGATCAGTAGAGTCACTTTAGACCTATGTATAACAAATAAAATAGGCAATGAATATCTAGATTGAATAATGTCATTAAAATAAACTTCAGAGAAAACAACTCTAGTCCAGTAACCTGTGTTTTAGGTTCAAATGGAAAAATGTCTTATATACAGCAAAAAATGATAGAACCTGATGTAAGGTTGTAATACCTACTCATTGTTCAATAGGTAAAACACAGTGTAAATGCTCTCACCAATAACCTGTTGCTTTCAGGAAAAAAATATTTGGGACAGTAAAAGAATGAAGCATAAGGCCTTTTTAAATATTCTATTGATAAAATACAGTTAGGGGTTACCTCTGACTTTTTAAGGTTATAAAAGATTTTATAGCGAGTCTTTGATTTACATTTTTATAGTTCAGAAGTTAAATTCTGTATACATTGGTAAGGGTTTTTTTCGATCTGAAAGAATACAGAAGCAGCTCCAAAACCTTCTCAAAATAGCATAGCTAAAAATACCCAGTTCATCTGAGAACTGAATATTTGACATCTTTTGTTCACATACTAAGGTGCCTTAATTTCCCTAAACATCACTTCCTAATCTTCCTAGTCTTCACTGTGCTCAGAAATTTATTTCATACCAGAATTCCATTAATGACTGCAGTTCAGATTTCCATGTGGCATTATAAGTACTAAAAATACTTATATTAATTGCAAATAATACATATGAGCTGAGGTTTTGGGTAAAGAAACACTGTACCATCAACAGTTCCCACAGATGCTATTACGATTTCTTGCTGGCACAAATATTAAGTATTGCACACATGACTAATCCATCCAAAGACTTATATACATGTAAACTGTATAAGTCAATTGAATAGAACTTAATCTTTTTAGTACACCAATTTTCCTTTGATTTACACCTCAGCTACTTAATCAAGCTTTAATTGGTGTTCTGTTTACTGATTTATTGCAAGCCGAACAAATAAATGTCTCATTCAGCGAATGCTCATTATTGCATGCAGCCAAAATACAGACTGGAAAAGAGTGCTTCTCTGACATGTTCATATCAGGAACTAGGGAAGTGCTGTTTTCAAAGTGAGATTGTGTTAGATTGTGCTCTATAACATTTCAACCAACTCAAAGATGATGTACTTTCCTGTCTGCTGAAAGGATAATATCCAGATTACCTAGAGGGGAAATTTCCTTCATCATACAAATTAACAGTTATCAGTTCTACTGGTGAACCTTTGTTTGTTACATCCACTAGTGCTAGTTCTCCATCTGTCAAACACTCACACACTTTTCAAATAGACATGGGTATTTGATTCCAGCAAATGCTGGAAAGCACACTTTGTTAATATACTACACTATTCTATATGATGAAAGAGCAGAAGGAACCATTCTCTCTTAGTTACAAATTCATGTTTTCTGAGAATGACCAGACTTCCATGACTTAGACCGGAAGTTCACAAAAAGATTTATCATCACGGCAGTTAAAACATAAGGCTAAGATCTCCTTCCCCAGAGAATGCAATTCAAAGGTGCAGGTGCTCCACATACAGTGACTGAGGAGAGACAGGATTGGAACTTATCAATCAATATTTAGATAGGGAGAGAGAGAATGGAGTTGAAAAAATTAGCCAAGTAAATTGGCCAATAAGAAATATTAAAAAGATATTTTTTTTTCTGAAAGGCCATCACTCTTCCAGATGTAGGTGAAAACTGAATTAAAAGCAACTTCTTGAGTCCAGGAATCACAGCCTGGCTCGTCCTCTATTTGGCTCCTAAATTATTCTTCGGAATACATCTGACTGACAAGCTCCTTTCCTTCCAAACACAAAACTTACACAGTGAGGAATGGGTTGATCCAGTTTCCATGTTTTTGAAAGCCTGATAGTCAGAAATTGTTTTTTCCAAAGGAGTTGTTTATCTATCCAAGTAACTGCTCATCTTTGAAGTTGTGCAAAGGAATGCAAGATGTACAAAATCAAAAAGAGTGGTAGTACTCCGGTGTTTGGCACCTTATTCCCTTTTCCAGTGCTATATTTTATCTGATAGTTCTTTAGTTCAAAATATGCTACCAGTCCCAGAGCTAGGGAGAAACCAAGACAATTCTCCCTTCCAACCCCTCTGCCTTCTAAGAGAGTGAGGTGCTGAAACTAGTACAATGTGGAATAGTTAGGAAGTACCTGAGCCAGTTTGTTCCTTAAGGAGTAGGGATTTTTTTTAAGCAGCATATGAAAAATATCACATTCAATGTAGGGAGAGTATCTTTCTCATTAGCTTTCCACGCAGTAATGAAGTTGCTTCTGGTATTGATTTAGAAATTATTCAAAGAGATAATACGGTGCTAGCTAAAGGGCTACCTTCCCTGCAGTGAGGCACTGCAGTAACTATGATTACTCCATGTATGTTAGGGGAACCCTAAGACAACAGGGCAAAACTGCACTATACCTTTCCCAAAGAAATTGGCATGATTTTAAACATTTCTATGTCAGTTCACACTACAAAGTGTTTCTCAAATATCTAGAATGGGTAAAAGAAAAAAAAGCAGCAGTACAATTGAAAATAGAAGCTGATGACACAACTCAAGAACATGAGAAAAAGCTGACCATATTTTGAAAATGTGCCTCTGATTTTCAGACAATTTTGAGTAGCATCTCTTATCTCCAAAACTATGTGCTTTAGGGATGAGAAATGGGAAGGAGGAAGTCACATTTCTTTCACCCCCACAACAAATTAATGACATTATGTCTTAATATGTCACAAACCAAAAAAAAAAAAAAAAAAAAAAGCTGTGGCAGCCGTTCCCTGTAAGTCCTGCTGCTTTGATGGCATCCCAGGGTAAAGTGAGTTATAACATCATAAAGCATCTACCTATTATCCTATGATAATGTCACAGTTGAAACTGTGAATGTAGTACAGTACATTTTTCTTATAAGGACACCAGAATAGCAGCAATCAAAGTGTTATTATACTTTAATTTTGAATCCGCACTTTCAAATTAAATCACTATCGAATCTGGCAAGGTCTCTGTACACTGCTTGTAAGTCAGGGAGCAGAGAAGCTTTGTCTGAGTCTTACCCTCATTTTTTCAGGAAGAGGCATGTTTTGTTTTCTTGTTTTCCCAGCTGGTACAGCATGGTACTTGGCATTTCATGTCAGGTTTCATCAGTATGTTGGCTTACAGCTGATGCTGGCAGACCCTCAAACAATTTTTCTTGAGAGAAAAGCAGTTTTAATAGTCCCTGTCCTTGCTTCTGTCCTTTTTGAATTGCAGCTCATTCTTCCTGAAAATGATTAAGGTTACATGATGTTGTGCTTAATGCCATACATAATCCTACAATTAAATTGTTCATAAGCAATAATACTCCTCTCCCCCACCAAATCACAAGAAATTTGGTATCTAGAAAAGCTCATCGGTCTGTTTAAGTAAGAAACAGTGCTTAACTAAACTCTGGCAGATCTTCTCAATTTGAAATCCAGAGCTTCTTTACACAGATATTTTAGACTTACACTTATCACTTGCATCACAGTCCTAACTCATAAATGAGTTTCTAGTCTGGCCAATATCTAAAACAAGGGAACAATCAGATTCTATAGTTGGTTTTCAACCCCCCCCTTTTTTTTTTACTGGTTAATAAGAGCACAGCTACTTCAATTGTTTTCAGAACAAATAAATTCAGGTAAACAGCAAACCTAGTTAGCAGAGTGACAGAAGAAGCGATCTAGAGAGATCCTGTCACCCATTGTACTGGCATACTTCAAATATGTGTGCTGTTACTTTAACTGAAGAACAGGTTCCACAAAAAAGACTTAAAATCTAAAATGGAACATAAATGGCATTATAGACAGGTGAGTACCAGAATGATACATTCAGATTCCCTCCAGCCCTGTAGACTCCTAAAGGCCACAGTTCTTCAAGTTTCTGCAAGAAAAATTGCAGACCCCTAAAGTTCTGCTTTGGAACATAGCTAGAAACTTCTTAGATTTGGCGGGGCTTGAAACCTCTTGGTTTTGATAGAAGTATCTCAGACACCTTCATAACCCCGGGTTGCAAAAAACAAGATAAGCACATCACTAGAACAGAGTTTAGAAAGCCTCTGTTTTGCAGAGGGCCAAGATGTATTAAAAACACCATTCTTCTACCTTTTCGGCATCTGGTTGTGGTAACCCTAGCTCTGCAAGCCTGAATTGTTGTGAATTCAATTTCTCATTGTCTAGAGGGCCTAGTTGGCCCACTAATGGGCTAAGGTATCACATAACCTAAATGTGGATCTTCATCTACAGATACAGAAATTGTTTATAAATAAGGCTTGCAGTGAATGTGTCTAGTAAGTAGCTCAGCATAGTATCTAGTATTCCTACCTTTCTATTTCTGTTGGGTGAAAAGAATGCTGTCTTCCTCTCAGACATTGCACATTGCTACATGCTTATGTACATTGTTACATTCTTACATAACCCAGTTTTTATTGACAATCCTATTTGTTTAAGGGCTTGGAGGTTGCAAAGTCTCTGGAATTCTATTAATAAAAAGATTAAATTTCCAGACTCCTTATATGGGACAAACGACCTAACACAGAATGGTAAAAGCGAACAAGGATTCGAATAAAGATTAGAACATGTGGTTTTCCTATGAAAAAGGGCAGCATAACTATTACAGTGAATTGGTGCAATCAAAACTCTCTTCTTTCACAGCAAGTATAAGCCTTCTGAGTCACTACAATAAACTGTAGTTTCCAGCATGAAAGCAGTTCTCGCATCTTGGCAGAAGGATTGAGCACTAAAGCAAAACATATATTTCATATGCAATGTAGTCAGGGCAGATAATAAGCTTCATTTGCCCATCTATTCCTTAACACATTGAAAGGGGTTAAAAATATTTACCCCCTGGAGGGGACAAAAATTTATTCTATTAGCCAAACCCTCTCCCCACAGAAAGCAGAAGAGAGATAAGGCTTCATGTCCGCAGGAAACCATGTCTGAACTGCCTCTGTGTCAAAAATGATATATGCTTCCAATACTCTCTAGTTCCATATCAGCAATTATATGACATGTCTAGCTAGGCATTATCATAATCTACTTCTTCAAATCAACTCCTCTTCAGAGTTCATTCTACCAGCGGTCAGGAAGGATCCTGATCACACCCTTGCTAGGAGTCAGTTCATCTCAAGGATGAGACTCAAGGTTGTGATCTATACCTCAGACACCACAATGAAGTCTATAACTGCTGCTATTGTTTGGAGAAGACACTTTTCTGCTCAAACATCAGGCATCTCTGGAAAGATCCAGTCCCAGGTAGAAGATCTCTTCTGGGGCAAAGCACCGTTCAGCTCCCATGCAGATGGTGTCCTGTATTCTATGAAGAACCATATCATTACACTAAATCTTTAGGACTGCTCTAACCTTGCACCAAGAGAACACTTGCTGTCCCCCACAGGGGTAATTACTTTAAACTCTTTTAAGTAAGCTAAGATATAAATGGGTAAATGGGTGCTTGCACACAATATACAATCTCATAGGCTGTGTTATTTCTTGGTTCCAGCCCTCCTTCGAGCAGTCAGCATAAGCTCCACTTTAGCTGCAGGTGCCACTTGGCACTGAGTACTTCAGCACTGCATGCCTCAGTACCAAGTTATTGAAAATGAGCCAGAAAGCTTCATATTGACATCTCCCTTCCTACTTGATCCAGAAATCATTCATTGCAGAACATACAGCTGACCTGCCACCACTTCACCTGTACTGAATCCAGAATTAGTCATTAGCTTAAACCACGATGTGCAATGCCAGCTTTAAATTTCCTTCCAAAATAATTATGCTTTTAATAATATTAGATAATGTCAAAGTTTTTATTAGCACAAGAACAGAGAAAAAAAGAACACTTCTCTTTGGACACTATTCCAAATTTTCCAAGATAGTGGTGCCCAATTTGAGTCTTCATATAGTGCAAATTAGCAACCAGACATGGGAAGCCAGGCATTTGGCCAGCCATATCCACATGCAAATACTTGATCTGTAATTTCAATCAAGACATTGTCATGCATATAATTATACACATGCACATATCACTGAAAATCATTCAGATTACCTTATACTAAAATATTATCAGATCTGACAAATTAGACTCACTGACATCTGGTCTTTAAAATGGTTGTTCTAACAGAAACTCAGCATACTGTAGTAATTTAACAGATTTCTACTGTGTGAGGTCTATAGCGAGATAAAATTCCTTTACAGAATCAAAAGGCACTGTGCCATTAGTGATGTTGCATGTCAAATGAGGTCTAAATGTAGGATGTACAGATCTTTTTGTTGTTAAAAACCTCGTGTCATCAATTTCAGAAGTTATAAAGCTCTGGTTCCCTGCACAAATTCCCACTGTTTCATTAATTAATGTTTGTATACATTTTCCTCTGCTTTTCAATTACATGTAACACTCATTGCTTTTTTTAAAAGGCTGTGTAATGTTGCAGTCAGCAATTGTACTCCTCCGTTGCCAGAGACAGTTGTCCTTCAGAGGTAGGTGAAGTGGAATTTGCTTGTAATAGCATTGGGATCATTTGTGAGGCAAAGTACTAAAATATATTGCTGTCCTCCTCTCCTAACTTGTAAGAGAGTCTTATTTTCAAGCTTACACTACTTCAAATCATATTCTTTATTCTTTAAAATATTTACAGCTGTAAAACTAATTTTAATATTTAAAAGTGAAAAGGTGCAGGGAACAACACAGTATTCAATAAATTTGATATAGAAATGGACAATTATTGAGTATTTCTCATTAGTTTTCATGGTTTGTGGCATTAGCTGCAAACAATTGCATCTGAAAATACTAGTTGTCTCTATGTTTAGGAGAAAGTTTGTGAGCCATTTAAATCTTATCTCCTTTTCTACTCAGTCAGGCTTCAAGAGGAAGGAGCTGCTAACTTGGAAGGAGGGAAAGGAGAAATTACTCCTTTCAATAGCTCCTATAGCGGTTAAGAGATATAGACAGTATCAGTAAGTGGATAGTCTTGTGGTTGAGGTAAATTGGTGACCCATGCTCCCCTGAGGGAGGATACCTATGTGACAGTCCTCCACTTGCACTGGACTCAGATCTTGGCATGAGCATAGGGCTGGATTTTCTCTCTGATATGGACATACTCTAGTGAACTTCTGGGGACTAGAAAGAAAACTAGTTCAGCTGCAGCTTTTGCTTCTACACCTTTGAACGGGAAGTGTTAAATTTTCTGATAAAGGTGGAAGACAAGTGAGATACAAGGAATGAGACATAGCTAGGTTACACTCTAACTTAAATGATCTTGAAATAACAGGGCAATAAATTACCCCATGGAGATTAGCCTTTCTTCCTTAATTGTAAATACATATGTGATGGCTAATACACTCCTACCCTCTCTGCTCCTTGGCTTGCTCCAAGTGAGAGTTATCTGTCTGGAGAAAGCATTATATCCTTTCTGTACTGGATATTAGGATTGGGATTCATATAATCCAGCTTTGTATGTCTACAGTGTAGACAGCTACATTTGAATTCATCCCTTTAGACTTAAGAAGAGAAATTGCTACTGCTAAAATCAGAAGGATCATATCACAGCATTATTTCTTTCTGTAGACTCTAAAGGGAGCCTCTAGTGGCCTGCTCAGACGTAGACACCTACATTTGGTCTGACAAATCCCACCATAGGAATCAAATCGTATTCTCTAACTTCTTGCTCTAATATACTTCCAGTTTCTGATTCTCAGAGAATTGAATACATTAAGAAAGGAGTGCTTAACTTTGACACCTACTGCAAAAATACATTTGTGTTTGGCTTGTGCATCATCCTATCAACAGTGTCCCCAGAGCATCAGCAGCGGTGTTCTTAACACTGTCCAAAAATATATATACACTGCCTAAATGGAGATATGTGTCCTGTTTTCCCCAAATATTTCAAGGACCAGATAATATTTTGGATAATACTTTATCATTACTTTTTGCATTCACCAGTAGAAAAAGTACACAAGTCTGTCCTAAGTATCTTTTCATCCCTTTCCCTAGAAAAATTCCAAATCATATATATATCCAATTATATCACAACTATTGCATGTAGATGTTTCTCTGGGGCTAAAAGTGTGTATTAAGCAATCAGCTGTTTCCAAAACTTAACCTTCTTGAAATACAAACTGAGATTTGCTTCATTCTCAGCTATGAACAGCCAGGTGAACTGGTGGCCTTCCTGTGGCCACAATACAGAGTACTGTACTTACACATAAAAAATATCAGCTCTTATGGGTCATTTTCCTAATTTTAAGGAGCAGTTGAACAGCAAAACTATGCCAGGGAGTGTTAGTTCCCAGGGAGGGAGAGAGGAACTTCTTAGAATGTCCTTATTGGATCACCTTTACGGCCTGTGCATTTCTCATGACAGACATTCTTCAGACACTCACAGATTTTAGTCAACAACTCATTTACCTATACTGTGGCTTTATGGCCAAGTGAACCCAGCCACAACATTTATCTTTGTCCTATTCAAAATCTCCAAGTGATTTCTCACTGTGAGTCATTCATGTCTCCTTTCAGTTTCTCAAAGAAAAAAAAAAAGAATCCACTAATCCCATAGGTCTTTCTTTTGGAGTAAATCACAGCTGCTTTATAACTACAAAGAATTTCCAGGGAATCTGCTAGACCCAACCCGCCCCTGAAAATAAGTCAAAACCACCATATTATCCTGCATATCCAGTCAGGCCATCACATTGCCTGTTGTCACAGGGGAATTTGGTGTGGGGTAGCCACAAAAACAGAACCACACCACTCAGACATAAATTTCAGATTTTATTTACTGAGAGGGATGAGAGGGATGGGTATAGTGGGTGGATAGTGGTTTCTATTCTACAACACACACACATGCTCTGTACAGAGTACCTTCACATCAAGGCCTCCAGTCCACCTGTGACTAGCACTATGGGCTCATGGAAACAGGACATTCACTCAGGCTGGTCAAGGTGTCTACGTCCTGACTGGCAGCCTGGCCTTTACATGTAGTAAACCTTGGGCTCAGCCTTCTGCACAGTGTTGGCTGTGTAGATGTGTTCCCCCCCTAGAGGGCTATTATTTTCATTATTTTAGCCTTCTAACTTAGCTGGCCAGCATAAGTCACCAATGGTCTCACTGGTCACATCACTCCATGCCAATCTGGGTTACTATCACCTTCTGGCTTTCCACCCTAAATGGGCTACATGGATTTAAAGTTGTCAAGAGTTCTTTTCGTTGTATACCTAAACCATTAGAGCAGGGCAGGTGTAGTCCAGAGCTTTTGGGTAGGCCCTCAATAACGATTAGCTGTGCTTGATTTGTTTTTACAGCACATACCAGAATCATCTAATGAGTTAGAGCTGGGCAGATGTAGTCAAGCTTTCACTTATCCTATGACACCCGTTCATGTGTTCCTAAAAAAGGGAATAAATAAAAAAGAATTCAGCACAGGCAAGCATTGTACTGTATTATCCAATAGGTATCTTTACAATACCTCTGTATTCAGATGCCAACACTTAGAGGGCATTCCCTCTAAGGCATACATGGCTCTAAATCAATCCAATCCTTGATAAAGGCAATTCCCACTAATCAGGAAAACTGGAATGACTCATGCTTTTTATCACTGCCATGATTATAATTGCCAAGAAACAACATTTCTTTGTCCCAATCATTGTCTTGTCTGGAAAGAAAAAGTGGTCTAGTATTGGCAACTATGATATTCTCTTAGAAGATGATAGATGCTGCATTGCACTTATTGTATTTAAGAAGGTAGCTGTTATTTAACTTTCAGGTTGAATATGGTTAAAAATGACAACTTCCTACTGTGAAATGCATCAAACTAAATTTACCATACAATCAGCACAGATAATTTGCTGTATAAAGAGAATCTACCTGCTTTTTTTGCTCATAATTTTTGCTTTGATTCTTGGATGCTCCTGTCCAGAAAGTAAGAAGAGACCTTGAATTTTTGTGAATTATGTGAGAACTTGGTGAATGTCACCCATTCCCTTACAGTGTGCTCCAACCAGTAAAATACTAATGAGGCAGCAAGTCATACCTAACAGTATATGATATCAGACTCTGTATCAGATGAAGGTTAAAGAGATGATGAATAAAATATCTTCTAGCTTAATATCCTTATAATGCCTCTTGAAGCAACTATCACTGAATACATTTAAATCTGTGCATTATTAACCAACTGCCTCTTGGGAGCCATGGAGTGTTCATGTCCTGCACAGGATGCCATTATACACCAACTGCCTTATAGGGCACTTGGTCTTTACATCTTGTAATTCTAAAATATAATGGGCCCTATACAAAAAGCTATTTCTGTAATGCCAGGACATTTGTATTCCAATGCAAAGTGCCAGTTCAATAGAAAAAGGGCATGTATACCATTGTGCACCAGCTGCCTCCTCTAGCTGTTTGCAATTCAAAAATATAATAAAGCTCTTTATTACACATGCAAAAATTAGATTAGAATCTAGACAGTTTTATGTTTAAAACAGTCTTTCCAATAGCTATAGAGAAGCCATGTACTTGCAAGGATTCCTATCCAGAGAACTGACTGGCAAGGTCATTTTTAGAGGTCTCTGCTTGTTTTGAAACATAAGTGCTATCTATTCTGGGGGTTTTATTAGATTTTGTGTGTGGCAGGGGAAACAAAATGTGCAGAGAGAGAATTAGTACACCAGGAGAGAAGGAAGGTAGAAGGGCAAGAAAATACTTTTTTATGACTGGGTAAAAAACATAAAAAAGAAAAAAAATCTCGCTGCCTGTTTAAAAAAAAAGGGGGGAGGAGGGACACTGAATACCATGGATGTCTGGAAATTCAAAATCGATAGGAAGAGACCAGATGTCTCTGAATTATAAATTACCAAGACATTATATTATAACTGTTTGTACTATCCAAATGCCAATTTTTAGGTCTTACTCCACTATGTGGTGTCATATGGTTTCAGCATCTGGTCATTCCTCATAATGTTACATGAATACATGTTGTAATCCATAATACAGGAATTCATAGTTATTCGACTACAGGATGTGAAGCCCAAACAGATGTTGTGGATGTATTTAGAATATAGAAATAAACATAATTTTGTGAAAATGCTGGGGTTCTGGAGGTCTGACAGTGATGCAGATTAATAAACAGGCACTTCCATTTTACTATCAGCTGCTTGAATTTTTCCTTTTGGATGGTGACTGAAGACATGTAGGATTTTGTCACAGGGAGTGCAGTTACAAAATAGGACACATTGATAGAAGCTATAATTTAGAAAAGGAAAGATGAGAGACTAGATGATTTGTGACCCGGTTTGTTATCAGCGTTATTATATGCTGTCTTAATGTAGTAACAGGAGTATCTGCATGGTGTATATGCAACGTTAAGACTTCCCTTGTGATTATTTGCATGAAGCAGTACAGGTCAGTATAAGGCTTGAGTTAGGTCACAAAGTAAGAAATCATTCTCTTTCAGGTGAGGAAAAGAGCACCTTCTAGTGAGCATTTGTGGGTTTTACCTAGTAAAACACTGAGGCAACACAAACAATGAAAATTTTATTGCAAGTATTTCAATCTTGAAATAAATATTAAGCTTTGAAAGCACTGAAGTTTAACGTGCTCTATAAGAGAAAGCTTGGTATGTCCAAATAGATTTAACTGTGTTACAAAAAGAGTACATGTTGTGTTCCCACTTGTTGAATTAAACAAGTTAATGTACCATCACAGACTTTTGTTTTCAAGAAAAGCAGAAACAGGCATAATGTATTGGCTTGAAAAACTGATCAAGAAAGATTTATGACTGCTTCTGCAGTTATGACTGTTCCCTGCAATTACTTGAGGAAGATGACACAAGCACAGAAAGCAAAGGAAAGCAATCTAAAATGAAGACTGCTATGTTCTGTGAGGCTATACGTCGAGCAGGTTTAATAGCATTGACAATTATGATTATGCACAGGGAGATAGATTCCCACCATCAACTGTGAGTTGACATTCTCTCTCTATATATATGTAGATATACTTATATACATACAATGCACTTATTACATATATATATTTATGTATGTATGTACATATGTATGTATTTTCATATACAGATCATTATGAGACTACAAGGAAGAACCAAGCGGATAAATAGCTCTTTTACAGAAATAACTGATACACCACATCCCTTTCAGAATCATTGTGTAATTTACCAAAACATATAAACAGGAAAAAAATCAATTCATGGCATACCCCCCTCATTCTTGAGTGGCTATTTCTAAATTTGGAAAGTATATTATTCATATGGTGCTGCTTTTTGGATAAAAGTACTAATTATTTCCAATAATTAATGCTTCAAAAGTTATGGCTCCTGAAGATTAATAATACTAACTGTATCCTTGTGATTATTACATTTCACCTTTGGTAAATTCTGCTGCTTTGTGCTCTCCTATAACTAAAAAAAAAATAGCTTTTAAAATTATAGCTAATTTCATTAGCTATAATACAGTTACAACAGTATAGTAGAGATTTTACAAAGAACAATTATTTTTGTATTTCTGTAAAAATGTATACACGAATCTCTATGTCTCCATTGTCTGAGTGAATGTTATATCAAAAAATTTACCTCCATTCTTCAGGAACAGAATATAAAATATAAAAAAGCATTTTGTGATTTTAAAAGACTTAAAGGTCTATTCCAAAACTACAGGATTTCTGATTTTTAAATGCTTTTTCTGCCAATGAGATTGTAGACCTGAACAGAATTTTTGATTCTTGTTTCCCAGTACTTATTGATAAAATCAAATTAAATAACCAGAAAGCTCAGAAAAATTATACAATTTCAATTCAACAAGTGCTCAGGTGAAAATGAGTCACTTTTTAAATTATTTTTAAGAGCAAGCTCAAACAACATAAAAAGATCTGATACACCATGTATTAAAACAACATCCTTCATGAGAAAATTTGAATTCCTTAACAATTTGGAAGCTGATGTTGAGAGAGGTCAAATATCTCCAACTCCAATTTACTAAACTACAGATGTTTACAGCTTCAGTAGCTGAGAAAGATTCTTCATTCAACTGTAACTTTGTTTAAAAGATCTGTTACACAAACCTTTCTAGAATCTGCCTGTAAGAATAGCATGTATGCATTTAGCATGTGATGTATTTAGGAGTACACTGGTGCCACATGACAATGATGGTGTATTGAACAAACAGCCTTTTAGACCACCGTAGTCTTTCTCCATTTACAGTCATCAGTATGAGGATGGAAAGCACGTCCCCCTCTTCCCCCCACTGGATCTCTGAATTGGAACATTCATTTTCCAATTATAACAGAATACTTTTTGTTAGGATACATATATTAATATTACACATGTAAACATACTTAAGACCTCCAAAATATTGTTTAAAGAGTCTGTTATTCATAGGTAAAGTGATCTCTCAGACTATTATTTAAACCACAAAGGGGCATTTACTTACAAAAAGAACTGAAGTGTGCTTTAGCAAAAGAGCTAAAACAATGAAATCAGCCATTTCTATGGCTTCCTTCCAATCAGAGCACCATTTTGACTTTCCACCATCAGTTCATCATTTCATAACACTTCTCAATTGCCATGTGAATATTAACTCTATCCTCAGCTGCCCTGGGATAGTAGCCCACCTTGTATACATGGTATGGTTCTGAAGAAGCACTTTTGTGATTTCTGCTGTGGTGCCCTCTCATTCTGGAGGATTGCCTTCCTAAACATTTACACAACTAACTCGTTACCCTCTGTCATCTTTTTTTGATGCCAGTAGAAATTTTGGCAACAATTAGGCTGCAGAAATGTTGAGCCTAATGTCTTTGATGATGACTAATACCATCAGAGAGCTCCTTTAACCTCTCTCATCCAAATCTATCTTCTGTTCTACCTTGTAACGCACCACAGCTGCAAGGACTGTGGGGCTGTTTGTTTAGTGTGAAACACACAGCCCAGTGACACTCCGGTCATGACGGATGTTTCTTGAGGTTCTCATTCTATGCATACATAAGCCTATCTATAAATAATCTTGTGCTATGAGAGCGCAAGCCGTTCCCACGTTTTCTCTTTGTCTCTTCACCCTCCTCCCACCTCCCCCTGTCAAAAGTTACACTCTATTCCACCTTCTTTCTCTCTAGTTGCTTACATTCCTTTAATTTTATATTAGGTTCAGAAACGTAAACCTGAAAACTTGACTTGTGGCAGGCAGGCAGAGAACAATGGGGAAAGCCTTTGGTCCCGTAGTAGAACAGGATAATCAAGCTGATAAACTGAGATTTATCAGGTTTACGACACTTTATTAACTGAGCTTCATAAAAATATTAATATTCCTCAAACTCTGTGAGCAGTTTCTACTGAAATATTGGAATAACAATACCAGAAAATGGCATTGTTTCCCCCTGAGTTTTGATGCAAGCAGGAATCTCAGCTAAAACTGTCATTGGTTTGGTGTTAGCTATCAGGCTACATTAAGATTATTACTGACCAATACTATTTTGTTCTTCTTCCTAGGAGCAGTTCAAACAAGTCATGCAAAATTGATAACTAGAAATCACAGATTTACTTCTGCAGAAGTTAAAAAATAAAAATTAACATTTTTCATTTATGTAATTAAGAAAACCCTATTACAAAAGTAAACCTTGCTAAAACAACTAAGACTGGCAGAGAAATAGTTTGTCAAATGGGCTTAGCAATGAAGTGATCTTTGAGATGCTTCCATAAAATCTTCTCCTGAAAGAACCCTTTTAAAACAAACCATCACATTTACATAATTGTTACCTATAATCCATAACACATTTGAAGTACCTTAATCCATTGATTAAACACCTCTGTCAGTTCCCCATTTAAACTGTTAAGGCCACAATGACCTAAAAGAGATGTTGATAACATATTTTAATCAAAGTAGCCCATCGCAAATGTCTTCCCAGAACATTCTAATCACCTTCCTAACATAGCCACCAAATTATCTCATCACTGAATTCTCTGCTTTCAATTTCAATTAACAGAAATTAAATGCCGCCTTCTGTGTCGAAGGCAAACCATTCCAGATCTTGCTAAACCTGTGTTATTCATATTCAGATCCTGAACAACATGCTTGAGCTATTACACAAGCTTTGAGGCACTGTCTTTATATGAACTTTCTCTTCAAAACATAAGAATTTTATGCTTCAAAAAGCACTCTAAAAATGTTTTCCCATTCTGGGGTGCTTTTGTTCTAGAATCAAATAAGGGACATGACGGACAGCAGCAACAGAGCACAGTGAGATTTTCTCACTCGCAGTATTTGACATTGGATATCTGTCACCCACAAAGTACCAGGGATGCTGTGAAACTACCTGAGTTAAATATTTTTTCAGCTCATTTAAGAAAGATCAAATTCCAAAATTTATCAAAAATTTTGGATGGAAACTTTGTATTTCAGGATTTTAATCCACTTCTCCTACTCACCACAAATGCTTGGGTAATTGCACTGATCAAGCTGAGTAAGGCATCAATGGGTATCACTGAATACATCAGGAAAGATTATTCTTACACAAGTGTTTAATAACAAAATGGCTGCATGTAGAAAAGGGACAGGACAAGAAGGCTGGTCTACTGCAAAAGGTGCTGTGCTGAAGAAAGGCAGTTGGACCACTTTTTTAAAAATCCGCTACACATAAAGGAATAAACACAAATCCCATTGAGGCTGTGTGGGATCATAATAACATAGTAAAAACCCCAACCATGCTATAGACTGCTGTAGAAGCTATGGTTTGGGTAATACAATACAGATCTAAATTCAAGCTGGATAAACAGCAACTGCAAATATTCTATGTGGGAATTTTGGCTTTCGCAGATACACAGTGCTCCATATACCTTGGCTGCTTGCATTCAGAGCCATCTGTTAAGCAGGCATTCTGCCCTCCTGCAGCTCTGTGTGCCAGTTGCACAGAGGCTCCATCACCAAGCAAAGATAACTTTACGTTGGCAATCTGCATGGATAGCCAAAGTGCCATCCATTCTGCATAAAAAGATTCTTTTGTTTGCTACTCAAGATAAAGCAATGACTAGATTTAGGATGTGCATTCCAATAGACGTATATGTTTTAAAATTATTAGTCTCTTGTAAACTATAAAAAGTCCTACAAGAAATACCCAGATTTAGCCACATGAAGAAATAGAACATATTGAGCCATTTGCATCATCAATAAAATTCTAACATCTTTGTGGTTGTCAAGAGCTTACAATTATTTAAGTTGGAAGACTGCAACTTAGCTTTTCCATGCATAAGATTCCCCTTGCTGGCAAAAAAACAACTGCTGTGACTTACAAACAGAGCAATATTATAATGCGAATTATTCAAAAAAGATAAACACCAAAACAGTTGTAAATCACATTGTTATCATAGTTACAGATTTCTTTTGGTTTGTTTTTAAAACACTGTGATTATAGCCCTATACAGTGCAGTCGCCTGACTGATGTCTAATCATGCTACTGAGTATTTCTTTTTATCATGTCTACATACTTCTATTTTGAAGAATAAAGATGTATTTGTCAAGGTTTCCAAATTTGCAACTGATAAATAATCCTGGGGCGTGAATGTTTCTTTAATTTTATGCAATTTTTATTTAAGAAATATTGGAGCAAAGTTTTGAGATGCAAGTTAAAAATACTGTTGGTTAAAACTGGCTGGCTAGCTCAGTTACAAAATTAGAAGGGAAGACAGGGAAAAAAAGTTATTCATAATTTAAAGTACTCCTTATCAATATAGTTAAAATATACAGAAACTATCTATATATTATGTTTAAATCATTAATTTCCATAATTTAAAATTTGACATGTGCTCTAAACATACAATTAAGAGTCTGATAAAACAAATGATAACACAACTTCCATAGCAGTATTTGTAGCCTCATAACAAAACTCTAGCAATAATAATAGTTGGCTTTTAATTTTGTGCGTATTGTATTTTAAACTACATCTAAAATGCCCATTGGCTTTTTTTAAACAAATGTTAACCAGGTGTGTATCGCTTCAGATTCTGCTACAGCGAAACAGCTTTTGTGATTTTTTTTGAAATTTTACTTTAACAACATAAATAGGAAAGGAGTGAATAAATAGTTATGGTAACTACCCAACATTTCAATAACTGCTAGAAGTCACATACAGTGAAAACCAGATTTGTATCAACCATTAAAGCTGTAGGAATATAGCTAATTGTGTACTTTCCAATCTACCCACGCCTACATTACTGACCCCAGCTTCTTATTGCTGCTCCCTAGCCAAAAGAAGCAGGTCTACAGCTCTGCTAGTAGAGCAGACAATCTCTGCCTCCCTGTGCTGTTCCAAGCAGGGTCAGACAGACAATCTCAAAGCATCTTTTTTGACCATTTAAACTTGATTGACATCTTTTTCTTTCTTTTTCTTTCTTTCTTTCTTTCTTTCAGAGCTGATTAGACAGTACTTTCATCATACTTTTTGCTTGCAGGGCTGTGGGAAAGGTAACTTTAGATGGAAGGAAGGTAACAAGCAGTTTGATGGTGGAGATGACAGACAAAGTGGAAGAGAAAGCAGAAGCATCTTCGAATAGCACATTCATTTGTCGGGTGAACTGCTGAAGGCTTGGGTAGGAGCAAAAGCACTATGAGCCACAGCCTGAAAAGCCAGCTGAGTCAGGAGCAGCAAGAGCAGCAAATGACCAGGAGGATGTAATCTAGCTAACCAGGTACCATTTATTCTGCAATTTAGCTGTACAGTCTAAGGGAAAAATCACAGCAAAGAGCTAGCTGTGAGAGCACTGGTTTGTTGACTAGAGGCACTAAAAGAGGGAGGGGAATTACAGAAAGCTGCTTCTGGAATAAGGAAAGATTACCATGCAATACAAAAGCCCAAGTTCCTCTACACTATTTCCAATATGATGCTCAGTGTTCATTTCAACTAAAATGTCTGGGAGTGGGCTCTAGCTCTTGAAGTGATAGCTATGTTGATCCCTTTCTAGTAAAACTTCCCTTTTCACATCTAGTTTATACATAAACTCTATAATGAAATACATTATGCAACTCATGACACAGCTACATAACTTCATTATACATGGGATGACATCAATAGTGAACAATCAAAACAATGAACGTATGGAAAATAAAGAAAGGGTTCATTCTGTGCAAATTTAAGATTATCTGCAGTGTCAAAAATGTTGTTTTCAAAGAGTTTCGTGAGAAGTTATCAAAATCAGATGAATGATAAGGCTTTTCTCAGAATGGAACCCCCTGGGCATCTGTAACAGTAAGTATGGAAATATTTAAACCAAACAGCGAAATGAAACCATTTAAACGGTGATTCAACTATTGATTATTATCAGGAATAGATTCTGTAATTCATACATTTTAACAAAAGCCATTCTGTGACTTGCCAACTTGTCTAAATCAGAGTCTCTGCAGAAGAAATAGCAGTTGATTGAATGGGAAAAAACCCTGGGGCTGTATTCTGTTAACCTAGCCTCATGTGTGAATAAAACAGCACTTTTCTGCTAGAGTGTAAATAAAAGAATCATCTATCAGAAGTATGGACTAATTTTTGCTAGAGGACACACAGCTGCATGAAAAATGTCAGAAGTGAAAGAAACTTTTTGTTATTATTATTAAAAAGGGCCATTCCACATTTGCCATTTTCAGACCTAAACAGTTTTTTTAAAGGCTAGGTCAGTAATACTCTCTCTTTTAAATATTGCCAACATTTGATATTAAAGATTTTGTTATCATTTGCTGAAAACTAAATTTAGGCCTTTGGAATGAATTTCTATGTTCTGTCTAGGGTAGATGTATTTTAGAAACCAAAACAGTTAAATCATACATAAGAAGAAAGTAAAGGAGACATATATGTGGATGTACATCTGTGTGAAAAAGAGAAAGAAATTCTAGCAACCTTTTCCAACTACAGCTATAATATTCTGTTTTGCAACAGAGATCTGGCATTTGAGAGTGTAGCCTGTTTGAAGAACATGTGTCTTTTACCATCTCCGTGAAAATCCATGTGAATTCAGTATATAAACCCTTCATGCTCAGCAGATACTTTTCAGAGCTTAACAAAGAAAATTGCTGAAGCATGTGAGACATCCTTAAAGAGCTACTAAGCTTAGGCCAGCTGAAAGGACAGCGTTGAAGTTTCCCTATAACAATTGCTGTTGGTCTTATGGAGACCGAAGTAAAACAAAATTAGTCTCTAAGTAATTTCCTTGCTGGCATCCAGGAAGCAAAGCCAGGCTGTGGAAAGATGGACATTGATTAGGACACAGAAGGAATGATACAGGTGTCTGAACATAAAAATCCACTGCTATTTCAGATGCTACAAGGAGTGCTATTCAGATGCTCTGATGTTCAGCTACCATTTCAGAAGAGAATGTCTCATGTAGATCTTGTATCTGTCAGTCTCACACAGATATATTAGACACTGCAAAACATCTAAAATGGTATATTTGGACACCTGAATCTCTCCCAGCATCTGACAAAACACAAACCAGAAGAATCGGAAAGAAACTCTAGAAATTGGAGGAGAGGAACATACATACAAAATTTTAAACCTGGAGCCAGTTAATTCAGAGTCTACTAAAAACAGCCAAGGAGCTGGAATGTAGCATCCAAGACCAGGAAACTGGAGCAGTGAATTGGAAGACTGAGCAAAGGACAGAAGGAAACTAGTAAAGAATCAAAGAGCATTGACGTAGAAGAAGGAAAAGAGGTTTAACATTCCAATAAGATTAAGAGAAAGAAGGCAGTAATTAGTAGCCCATAAGAAGAGAAAGGGAAAAAAAATAGTATTCACAAGGTGTTGAGCAGTGTGCAAGATGGAGGGAAGTTAGCCCTAGCAAGCAAGGAGCCTGAGACTGACCAGATGGATAAGGAATGAGGAGGGAAAGGTCTAAACCGTAGGGCAAGTTTGAGAATCAGGCAGCAATATGGAGGGGAGAGGGTATGGCAATGGAAGTTGAAAACACAGGGAAAGAGACTGATAGAGCAGTGTGTTGTGAGACATGACTAGAAGGGAGAAGAGTTGAAGAGAATACAAAGCATCAAGCTTGGAGAAGCTATGCAGAAGGATCTCAGGTTCACAGACCTGCTTCCCTCTAGGATCTGGAGTGGAGCACAGGTGTTCCTGAGCATTAACACTTTCTACTACACGAAATTATACGCAAAATCTGTTCTCTTTGAATATGACCCCTGGTCTTCTAATAGAGGTATGCTTACAGGAGAACAAAAGTATCACTACTCTCAATTTCTCCATTAGCTACTGTAGCAGACCTCAAGATCACAATCCTGCTGATAAACTGTGATAAAATTGATCTAGATCAGGCCAACTAAGCCCAGCCTCCTTTCTTCAGGAGTGCTCAAAAACAGATACCTATGGAGAAACATAAAAGCAGGAAAAAATGCATCCAAACCTTCCTGGAATACTTTTTGAGGATTTCCCAATTTGCTGTTCAATATCTTGATGCAGATAGTGTCTTCATACTTAATAGCCCTCTGGATTCTCTGAAGCTTTTCAATTACCCCTTGAGCCAATATAAGGTGTTATCACTCACAAAATCCTAAAATCCAGAAGGTCCACAACTGAATTACACTAATAAGGAATAATCACCCTCCGCTTGTTTATTTCTTGTTTATTCTTAGACCTCATAGTTTAATTTGATTTTCCCTAATTCTTGTATTGGAGGAGGTGGTGAGCAACCCATACCTATTTACTATCTCCATGCTGTTCATTCATTATATACCCTGTCCTATCTACTCTCAGTGATTTTCTTTTCAGCCTGTAGAGTCCAAGTCCAGTGCTCCCCTGTACAGAAGCCCTTCTCTATCTTTGATTAAGGTGTCCTTCTTTGAAGCTTTTCTAGGTCTACTCTTTTTTTGTTGTTATTACAGTGAAGACCCATCTGCACACAATATGCAGATGAACCATGTTTTTTAAACAGTGGTAAAACAACGCTTTCTGTTTTGTTCCTTACTTTCTCCTTAAAAATTCCTAGCATTCTGTTTACTTTCTGAACTATTACTGGGCACAGAGATTAAATTTGTAATAAATTATCAAATTATTACTATTTAATGATTTAATAATTATGTAAATTACTAAAATTAAAAATACTAAAATTTTCATAAGTTATATCTAGAAGACCTTGTTCCTGAAAGACAATCAAATCCAAGTTCATCATTTATAATGTAATGTTGAAACTGTTTTTTTCCCACATGTATGTCACTTACAATTTATTTGTACTGAGAAGACATTGAAATGACAGCTGAAATTCACTTTGTATGTAAGATCCTTCCATAATCCTTCATAGTTTACTCTTGTCTTTGCAGCCTTGAATAACACAGTATCATTAGAAAATTTACTTACATCATTCTTCAGCCTCTTTTTCTAATTAATTTATGAATACGTTGAACAACAGGGGTCACAACACAAAACAGTGCAAAAAAAACCCACTATGAAAACCAACTTTTTTTAGGTTAACTATTCTTATTTATATTCCTATAAAAGGTAGGCTTATTTCCTTACTTATTTTTGTTTAAAAGCTGTTTTGGAGAGCTCGCTCAAGAAAAGAGCTAGGTGCATCTATCTCAAAGGGTTCTAGCGTGGTCCCACATCTATAACAAGCACCTATTGGATTTTCAAATTTACATTAGTAGCTGAAAAATTGAATTCCAGTGAAACAATGATATTGTCATGTTGTTTCTAAATGGCCATACACATTTTAATTTGTTTTTGTGATTTTTAACACATTGTCATACTAGTGACTAAAGGCAGCAGGAAATGGCCATCTTGAGATAGAAGTATAAAATAGCTTATATTAGCCAAATTCTGTCTTGGTTTCTTGCTTGATTTCTGTACTTGGTTTCCATGCACTCCTTGCTATTGTCCATTGGTCTGGATGCAGCCATGCATCAGGAAAACCTTTTGCTCAACATATCTACATTTTATATATAAAAGGAACTCTCCTTTTTTTCCCCCTTATTTTAGCTATGCACAGTGTACCACAAAGCACCGTGGTAAGAACTCTATATACATATACATATGTGTGTGTGTATATATATTATATACACATGTGTGTGTATATTATATAATACATGTGTATATAATATACACACACATGTGTATATAATATATATACACACACACATACACATACATATGTATGTATGTGTGTGTGCACGTGCACATGTATATGCACCCCGTGTGTGTGTAAAATCGTGTATAAGCAGGTTACTTATAAATAACAGAGAATAAGCCAAAACATGTTAGATTTTTCTGTATGTGAATTAATACATGATAAAATTTGTCAGTCCCTTTTCCCTATTGAATGCATGACTCCATATCTCTGTTGCTCTGATTTCGTCCCTGTCTTTGAAGACCCATTTGTGAGATACTTTCAAAAATTTCAGGTTATCCGAAGTGTGTATCATTGAGCATATATGGTCACTGGAGTTTATATTATTAAATCCTTGAGCTTATCCTTTATATAAAGAATAAGCAAAAAGGTATTGAGCCAATGAAATTAATGTGATAGACCATTCAAAATATGATAAGTAATAAAATTCAATAAACATTTAAAAAAACTAAAAGGGGAATAAATTATTTCAAAACATATCTAAATCCTCCAATAATCCACTGTCTGAAACACAATAATGTAATCTGCATCCTCCATGTGTCTTCATTCTGGAGAAGAATCAATAAATGACCCTACTACAACTAAGAAAGCATTTACAAATAGTGTCAAACACATAAGTTTGCTATGAAGTTACATTATTCTGTAATTCCCTTGGTTTTCAAATGGAAGTAAAGTTTCCAAAACCAAGAAATGGCAAAATTAGAGTTGCACATAGAACTGGACTCTATTACCAGGGAATATGAAAAATTCCATAGCATAGGATATAACAGATTGTGTTCTGATTAAATGTATCACCTATGGCCAGGCAGGGGCAGGGCCGTGAGGGGCCGGAGCCAGCACTGCTGCAGTGCCATGGGCAGGGACTGGGCTGGGGCTGGGACTAGGGCTGGGGCTGGAGGAGGCCCAGAAGGGGTAGGGACCGGCAGGGCTGGGGGTCCTTGGGGACCTGAATACAAAGCATCTGAATGGAGATAATAGATAAGGAAGCCCACAGCTTTTTTGGTATGGCAGACTGGAACAAAGCAGAAGATAGCTGCGTTTAGGTAACAGAATCACTCTTGCATATTTATTGCCCCACCTCCATCCCCACACCCAGCAACTGCCGTGCCAAAGGATTAAAATGGTTGATATTCTGGAGACATTATTTGTCCCATATGTATTCCCCATTCTAAGTACAGGACACATTGCTAAAAGTGACTCCTTGCTTAACCTAGAATTCACACAAGTGTTACCACTTTAAAATAGGAACTCTTTCTTAAGCGAGATGGGATTTAGGAAAAAAAAAGCCCACATCTCTTACTCATACTAAGGAGAAGATATTCATAACTTGTTCATACCAAAATCAGAATTCTTCAGCATTTAAGGTCACTACAGTGATGGTTCTTTCTATCTTTACAATTTCAACTTTTCGCTCTGAGCTGTTTCGACTGTACAGTGTTAAATGTTGCTGTTGATATAAAGGGATACTTCCACATACTCCTTGTGGGATATCAAAAATGGCAGACTTATCAAAATCACAGCCTTATCATAAAAAAAATATAGACCACAAACTGAATTTCAAAATGTCATGAAACAAAAAAATAATAACAGGAATTGTTAGGCAATCGTAGATGTAATCATCATTTCCACTTCTGTGCCCATTAATTCTCAGTTTTGGATTCCAAAGAATTTAACACTTATCATGTTTTTCAAATTTGATGAAATCTAGACAACATCAATAACGAGGATATACTGCTACTCAGTCCTGAGGACCTTTCAGAACATCTTCACTGCCTCTAGAAATAGAAGAATCTGGAAATCTCACTTGACAGACACCCAAACCTTAGGCATTTGTTGACATAAATTTTGTTTTAGTAATTTTAACTGATAGAAAAAATCACATGTCTACAAAATGATGAAATAGCACAAGTGGTCCCTTTGGTGTTTAGGATGTGAAATATGGAAGGGAATGTTCCTTAACATAAGCATTTTTTGGCAGCGTTGCTTGAGTCTATGTCTAATCATGTAATTTGTATCTAGCAAACAACTAGGTGCCTAAAGATGCTCAACACACTTTAAATAAGAACTATAGGTAAAGAAGCAAAAGCCAAGATTTCGAATTCATCTGAACCTTATTAAGAAGGCGCCTATCAGGAAAGGAATCCTGCAATTCCTGAACAAGAACGGACACACCAGCAAACTAAAGGAACTGCTGATTAATACGGTAATATGGAGATTAGGTACTGGAACAGTAGTTGTTCAGATGTCATCATTCATGCTCTGTTAAATAAGCCTGCGCCCCAGCAGACAGACTATTTTCTAGTCTTCCTTGAGTTTGAAAGGATTTTTAAACTTCTGTCCTGTCTTTCTTGAATTCGAAATGCTTGAACCTGACTGTAACTGAGGTAACAGGCAGGTGTTGTGAAATTATCAGCTTAACCCTGTAAGGTCCATTAGTCTGTTATCATGCCAGGTAAGTATCTTAAATCTCTTGAAGCTCAGTTACTAGATAACCTAAAACCTTTAGAAGTCTGCAGTCATCAATTAAAATGTTTCATGACTCAACTTGTCAATATTTACTCTACTTTTCCATACTACCACTCATATAGTGATAATACTTCAAACTTCAAACATCCTTTGAAGTACTGAGAATGGATATATCTATTTAATTATACCTTATTACAGTACATTCTATTACATGGGTAGTTAAAATTACACTCTAAACTTAATCACAGAATGAATGTCATGTCCATCAAAGAGGGAGAAATGTGTTCAACATGTAAAAAAGAAAACGTAGTGCAGATACTGTCTTTTTGGTTAGGATATTAGAACCACAGTCCGTTTCCGTAACATGCTATTATGCCTCCTTAATTTACAGTGCAAGTAAAACCATTTATTGTATCCTTAAATCCTTCACCTAATGGCTTGTTCACATGCACTAGTTGTCTTCAAAGTGAAATGAGAGCATGCCTCTTCCTACTTCAGTAATGGTAAAACCTAGACCATGTCTTTGGTTGAGAAAACAAAAAAAACATGTAAGAAAAATCAAGGTGGTTATTATTTGTCTCTTATTGCTAATTAAATATGCCTACATTCTATGTAATAAAGCACAGATGTAATAAAGTACATATTTACCAAGAGATCTCATCCCTCTTAGAGGGATACTTCTGAAACCAGCTTGTCAAAATAGAGCAAATTCTTTATCTGACAAAAGTAGCAAGCAGAACTTTTATAGATGTGCAAAGATAGAAGACTGATCCACAGTGTTAATTATCTCAGGATTTTAGGGCCCAACAGCTAACCATGAGATGAAACCAAGTATGGAAAAATTTTGATCAGATGTTGTTTTAAAAATTGCTACTATTTAGGTCAACATACTTCCAAGGTGATTTGTTTAAGATTTGGTGGCATTCACAGTTCTTCTACAGACAACAGTGGTGGTACCTCACACTACGATCATTCATGCAACAGTAAAGAGACAACCTAATAGATGTTCTTCACCTCTCCTCCGTATTATAATTTAGGATTTGCTAGTACAAGGAACCAAAGTACCTATAGCAGTTATAATATTAAAATGAATTACATTGACCACACATAAAGATATTTTTTTGCACTATAATTCTTTTTAAGGCAGAAGTAATTCTTTCAAGAGTACATCTATGCAGCAAAAGCTCTGCTGAGTATTAAACCAGATGATGAGATTTTAAATATGTAAAACACATTGTCAGGTAAATATTTTGTGCTGATTAAATGGTTTCTATAAATTAAATTCAGATTCAAATAGCACTGTTTTATTTCTTTCCTTTATATGTAATTTGCAGGGTTTATTGGCTATTGTTAAATGGTTGCTGAAGTTTAACCTAAAATGCGATAATCATGTCGTCAGAGAATAAAATAATGGCATGCAGTGTAAGTGTGGCAATATAAAGAATAGAAAAGAGCAACTGAATGTCAAATCCTTGAAGACTTCTAAAAAGATATCCAAGATAATAGCTTTCCACCTGAACTAGCAGATTGTTTTCTAGTCAAATTACTGCAGCATCTATATAAAACAGCAAAAACCATTCTTAAGTATTAAGAGGAAATATTATTGTCTGGATAATAACGAATTATGTCTGACATGTTTTTTATAAACAGCAATGGCTAATAATGTAAGGTTCAGGGAAAACATATTTAACTGAACAATTTTAAGTCATATTGTCTAAGATTTCAAGTGGAATGCCATAGACATTTATATTCAACAAAATCATTAGTATGGGGAAAAGGATGGATAGATTAAAAACCAGCCAAGTTCACCAAAACTAAAACTTCTGGTGTGAATACTAACATATGCAAAAATTATCACCTATAGCATGCTGTACAAACATAAAAATTAAGTTACAGGAAACCTGAATAGTTTTTTACAGTAAAAGGGTCATATTGTGAAATTTAGATTTGTTTTAAAATGTGTAAAGCTCTTTATATAACATAAATGTTAAAAAGGCTTCTTCTACCCAGACAACTCTAGATACAACTGAAAACCACACCACAAAAAGTACTGTTCAGTGAAACAATAAAATTAACCACAACCAGTAAGCCATGAACATTTAACTCTCTTTCCTCTTACCCATTCCATATATCCATAAATTTGGAGCCTGATTTTTATCTATAGTAGCGCTTACAGAGGAGAGGTATCTCACAGGAAAAGTAGTTGCTAAATCATACACGCTTTGTAGGTCAAAACCAACACCATAGACTGCAGAACGGTGGTTTGATAAGCTTACAGCCATACCACTTAAGTGGTGCTGCCCTAGAACCATACTACATTGTTTTTTTCCAAATGCACCCTCTACTTCCGTCTAGACTTTTTTGTATAAATTGGACTTACTGTTCATATGCTGTAGAGTTGAGCTGCATGTTTGGCTTCCATTCCTATATTTCTACTCAGCATCTCCCAGAGGAAAATGTAGGAATTCTACTCCCCGGAATTTTATTTTCTAAGGATGATATTTATTAAATTTATGGTGCAGTTGTTTACAGTAAGCTATGCTTATAGCTTTCCTTCTAAAGTCCAGAGGAAAATCATCAGGTCAGCATATATATTTGATAAGGACTGAATATATAGCCCAATGTATGAAACCTAATTTGAATATAGCTACAGGTGAAGTCATCCCTCTAGAAACAAGACAGGCCAGATTTATAGCCTAAATAACAGAAATATGACTTTGAAATGGTGAGGATGGAGGGTGTTCATAAATAACTGAACAAGACTTCTCAGTGACGTTCTGGTCAAGACAGCTCATATTGTTCATATTGCTTGGCAAACAAACACAATCTTGGAACAATTTTAAAACAATACAGCACAGAGCAGGAGTAAGACCTTATACAATTTACACATTTGAGATGTAAATATTGAAATATTGTCACCCATTTCAGTATTCTGACTTCAAAAGGATGTTAAAATATTCAAAAGGGTTTAGAAAAGAGACAGAATTATTTTAAGTACGAAGGGGAAAAAAACTTGTGCACTGAAAAACTGAAGACATACAGTCCAATGAATTTATCCATATCGGTTCCTCCTAACAGTGAGCTGGAGAAGCACAAATATCTTTATTCACCGGTCAGATAAAACTGCCATACACAATAGTTGTCTTTAGTTCTACAAAATGCAAGCCACAATACAATGATTAGGGGCTCGCAAAACAAAGCCATTTGGAAGATTATCCACATTTGGCCACATGCAAAGAAGTCTGTGCTTCTTAGTAGGACACTTAGCTCAGTTTCAACAAATGAACTTAAATTCAATTCATCAGTACTTGTACGTGGACAACTGGAATGAGAATTAAGAACATCATTAATTAAAATATGACTTTGGGTCCTTATAGAGAATACCATTTAGTAGGAACAGTGCATTAAACTTTATACTTTCCTATTGCCTATCAGCCTCCACACTGGAGACCTGATACAGCCACTGTTCACTTTACAATTACTCTTCAACTGAGTTGAACATCCCAGAAAATAAGCTAAATTTCATTTTTCTCTCCAGGAAATAACTTTGACTTATAGGTTCTTCAACTTGTATTACTGAAGATCTTCAAATCTTTCTCTAGCATTTAACTGACAAAGTTAGCCTTTCTTTTTTTTCCATCTTGGTACATTTTCCTAATGGCTGCTATGAAAAGAGGTGTGTGCCAAAGCTTTTCTTCTGTGCTATCTGCAATTGTTTCAAGAAGGAAAGTGCTGAATCTTTTCCCTTGGGTAAATATACCATCTTTCTTCTGGAATTCTTGGAATTAAAGAGAAGAAAAGGAAACAAATTCAGGTTCTAAGACATTAAAAATAAGTAATCCCTTATATTTAAGTGTCTTTAAAATGATATTATGTGCCCATGGAAGTGTCTGCTTTTCTGGAACTTTAGCTTTACCTCCCCCCCTTATTTTTTTCCTCAATTTTGAAACAACAGAAAGACAAGAGGTAAAAAAAAAACAGTTATTTAAAAATACATGAACTATCAACAACAGTAGCTGCAGCTCAGATTTTACTGAGTCATGGAATAGTAATCCAGTACCACAGAAATGAAATTGCAAAACCCTAAAAAAAGTAAACCTCAATGACCCAAAGCAGATGGCATGCAGCTCAGACTCTCATTCCTGCTGCTCACATGTTGCAGCCACAAATATGGCCTGTGGGGGCCTCCTGAATAGAAAAATCTTTACAAGATAGGGAACATTCCCCCACAAGACCTACAGGAGCTCTTTAACCTTTTTTTCAATTTTAATTTTGAATGGGGACCAATCATTTACTTTAAGTTGGGTGCATGTAGAAATGTTCTGTGGATTTCAGCTGTTATCCAACGTATTGCAAGCTTGAATCTACAAGCCATAAAAATTGGAAATAAAATATGGGGGAAAAAACTAACACCTTATTTTAAAAAAGGGTATCAAAACATTCATGTCCTAAACTGCCAAAGACCAAGTACTTCTATCATCTCCTGAATGGAGTTCTGTAAAAGCATAATTGTACCAGATGTAAAGCAAATGAAATATATATTTTCATCAATTTAACAAAATACAGAATAAAAATGTAATAGTTTTTGTTCATCTTGTTTCACAGCATTGATCAAAGCCAATTAACTTCTTGCCAAAAAGACTCTAAGACAGATTATTTTGTTTGTTTTATTTACTTTTTTCATATTAAGGAATATCTCTGTTTCTCTTCCTCTTATTTTCAAGGGATGAAATCATATTAGTTCTGCTCATACCACCACCCTGCTATAAATAACTACGAAGCCAAGGTCCATTTTCATAGTTGATTTTTTTGTTTGTTTCATTTCAGTGCTAACAGTATGAAATAAGATGTGGCCTAACTTCTGCTTCTGGAATGTCATCATGATTAGCTGTTCTTAGTTTTGGGCCATCTCTTTGCTGACTATAAAATACAAATGGCTCCTTTCTGAAAGTTATGTTGATGCTGACAGCAGAGAAAAAGGCAGAGGGGCTCTGTGAAAGGAGTGCTACACAGTTCAAGCCTCATAATTCCATACAAAAACAGTATCAGGTGAGTATGCTAAGCTCTAGTTAGGTCTGAGTATTGCCTCCTCTCTTCTCGCTGCTATCTGCTATGGACTGAACTCAAAATCTGCCTACAGACACTTTTAATATGCATATGTTTGCGTATGGGTGCTGGTTTCTATTTTGAAATAGTCCTTTAACTCAGATGGAAAGAAATTTTGCTAGTTCATGAGTTGTCCCAAAACAAAACATGATGCAAAAGGAATTTAATGCTAACTGGTAAAAGAAATATAGCAGCCTACGAAGCCTACAGAAGGAGATCATCAATAGGTATAGCAACACAAGCACAGAGATTTTTGTAACAAAGAAATACTATAAGAAAACTGAATGAATGAAGATGCCCATGCATTTTGCAACAGATCTTGTTAATATCTTGTGTTCTTTTGAATGCTTTCACTAAACTGCTTGTTTGCAGACAGGGTGTTAATATCCATAACTCACAGTTTGAATAACAAACCTTGGTGTGAATATCCTCTCATTTCCCCATCTACTCTGAGTAGCAAAAAAAATCACTGTAAAGAATAAGCCCTACACATGCTTGTACCTCCTTGGACATAGACACCAAGACTTTTACTGCAGAAAGACAGGAGACATGACTATGCTTTTTAAGCCAATACTAGTCAGCAATAGGAGCTTTTGCCTGCAAACTAAAATTCACAAATTATTGGACTGAATGTGAAATTCAAATAAAAGCTTTCTATTGCAAAACAATGTCAAACTTCACCCCAGTTAGTACAGAACATAGGTACTGTACCCACAAATAACATAGGAAAACAAGGGAGTTTAGGACTTCCTCAGAATTATAATACTTGTGCTAGCATATGGGATCTACGCTAAATAAAACTAGCCTCCATAGGGAAAGGTTGTGGATCAAGTACAATGGGATACCAAGTAACAGGTCACCAATGGAAAAAAAAAGGATGAAAGACGGACTTGAAGAGGGAGCTTATATTCAGTAAATTAGTGACATAGTAGCAAGGATACTCCAACAAAGATCAATACTGAATTAAGTCTGTGAATTCAAATTTTAGTTGTAGAATGAGAATGTTGTCATGATTTGCCTCAAGTCTGAGCATGTATAAAAGGGGTTAGAAAGTCAACATGTAAAAGGAACAGTAACAAGTCAGTAAGAACAGATGATCATAATTAAAGGATTTCTTAAGGAATTCAAAGAAGGAATAGTGGAGGAGATAACAGTGGCCTGCAACATCTAGCTATGATGTGCAAATGTAGTAGTGTGTAAAGTCACTGAAGTATATGGGAACTGGAGAACGGAAAATGTAATGGAATTTTTTTAGAGGATCCCAGGGAAGATCTCAGAAATCACAAACCAGTAAGCATGATGTATATGCAAGTCAAATTAGCAGAAACTGTAATAAAAATATAATTAGTAGACTCTTTTATAAATATGATAGATTAAGGGAAGGCCAACATGAATTCTGTACAGGGAGTCCTTGGTCACAAACTCATTGAAGTTCTTTAGCGGAATCACAGAATCACATAATCATTCAGGCTGGAGGGACCTCAGGAGTCTCCAGTCCAACCTCCTGCCCAAAGCAGTGCCAGCTGTGCCATCAGACTGCGGAATTTGGTCGGTGAGTACGTGGACAAGGAAGGGTCATTTGATATAATATTAGATTTTGTAAAGGCATTTAGCAAGATCTTTCATCAAAGCCATGTGAGGAAGTGATACAGCCATGAGATAAGAAGAAAGATCCTTCCATAGATAAGTAATTGGTTAAGAGATAGAATTGGATGGTAGGAGTGGATGGTCAATTTTCATAGTGAGAGAGTTCACAAAAGGGGTTTTAGACAAATAAGTAAGTGCTAAGACCCATGCTGTTCAATGGTTTTATGAATGACCTGGAAAGGAAGATGAGTAATGATGTGATGAGGTTTGCTGATTGCATCAAATTATCCAGCGTAGTAAAGATGAGACCCAACCGTGAATAACTGCAGCCAGACTTTAAGAGGGTCCTTCTTTGTGAGGACTGATAACTGTTACACCTAAAAATTTAGGAGGTAATGAAAAGCTTTCTGCACTTTCATGACCCTTTCTTATTTCTTTTAAAGAAGTAACGCTGGGGAAGGTTTGTATTGTAGTAACAAAAAGAGCAGCTCTGATTCCTAGTTTTACTGAGCACAAGATAAGGTGGGTCGAGCAAAAGGAGAGACCAGAAAGGCTTAATTTTTTTGGAGGAGAAGAATCTTTGTGACAATAAAAGTAAACTACTCTCCCCAGCATAAGTTAACCTCTAGAACATTGTCACTGCATGAATGAACTGTAATGGAACTTTATGGGGTATTTCCTCTGCAACTTATTTGAAGGCTAATGACCTTTACATTTTGAGTCAACCAGAGAAAGTAAGCAATTCACTATTTGCCATGTTGTAGAAAAGCACCTTCCGAAGTTTACCCATTTGCTATCATCTTTACTGAGTTCTTTGTACTTCATATATACTCCATAAAACCACATTGCCCCACGCTCGCTGCTCCCTGTCACAATGACCCTTCACTTTTCCACCTTCTTAAAGTATTTTAAGTTGTTGAAAATAAGAAGAGGAAAAAGAAGAAGGTCTGAAAGAGTAGGCTGTTTCCTCTGACAGTCAGTAGCAATTCAAGTATCCAAATGGCAACTGCTGCTTTTCTGGCTGACAGGTAGTTCTTTGAAATTTAAGGATGCAATCAACAGAAAACAAAGGCATTGCAGTCTCATAACAAAGCACATCACTTCTTTCACTGATTTAGTTTATTCTTTCAGCTCCTAAGGAATTCCATCATATATACTCTCACAAATACAGGACTATGTGCTCTCTGTGGGTAGAGCTCTTTATCAGTGAGAGGTGCTAAAGTAAGAGGCTGAATAAAATACTTTTCATTAATAATGTAATTTCCTTTCAGTTTTAACAAATTGGTATTTTGTTTTCATCCTGCATTTTAAGATTAAAACAGCCTTTGTTTTTGTTTTGGTTGCACTCATTATTTTAGCCCCAGATATTTGATGACATTTTCTTGTCTGTGGATACCATTAGAGAACTACTGCTCCAGGACAAACCCTCAGCAAAATGAGTTAGTCTAAATTTGCAAACATAGGCAAAAGCAGGTGCTAGTGATTAAACATCCAGCCAGCCTATAAATATAATCTGCATCGAAAAGCTAAGCATTGCTTAGAGAAATTTTCAAAATACAGAAGTTCTGACCAGTGCTCTTGAAACCCATTTGCACACTGAAGGACAATGAAGGATTTTTTGAAACTGTACTTCGAAAACTGGAACTAAGACTTCTCCAAAGAAGACAGCATTAAAATATAAGTTTGATGCTTTAAGACTTCCTACAAAAGCAGAATTTACTATCTTCGTTTTTACTTCTAATGTTTTAAAGCTGCCTCAAGGCTACAGAAAGCTAAAGGATAAAAAAATCCCCACTTTTAAACTAATGTTTGATTTTATGGAACTATTGCTGAAAAATATTACATATTTCAGCACTTGAAGTTCAAAGATAGATTTCTAAAAAATGAAACATTTTATATTCCTGCTTTCAAGTAATTCCATTTGAGGCAGTTACATTTTTTATGATAGAAAATTTATTTGTGATAATTATTGGGCTCCTTTTACAACTAGTATTTAGTACGTAACCAAAGGCAAACATAAATGATAGTCCCATCTTGCATTGTAAGAAAAAAGGACTAGTCAAAGAAATTTTAAACAAACCATTTTAAAACCAGCAAAAGAAAACAGATTTGGTACACCATGATGTTAATCTTGTATACTTTACTGCTGTGTGATAGGATCAAAATATCTATTTTAACTAAATAATATATATATAACTATTAGCAAAGACATATAGTGGAAGCAGTCTGTTCTTATGTTAAGATAATAGTGTCAAAATTACAAAATCTAATAGTTCAGAGCAAAAGTCAACTGCAATGGAGTATGTTTAACCTGAATCAATTTGCACTCCTGCAACTGGAATATAATAGTCTGATCTAAGCATTTAGTAAATTAAATATTTTTACTTACCCCATGTTTCTAAACTGAATTTATCTCTCTGCAGGCCTCTTCCTCTATGTCTTAAAGAGTTTTACAGAAATTACAGTGCAGGAGTGACCTGCAGTTGGGCACCCCACTGACCCCGGCTGCAGCTGCCAGGACACATTCTGCAGCTCTGTATCATGATATGTCATAGCATATTTTTGCAATGGTGAGCAGAGTGTAAAAGCACAGGATACAGGACAGAATGATTCCCACCTTTTCTATTTTTGGTCACATGATATACTCTTTACAGCTCTCTTTTATAACAATTCATGCCTAAATGCTCAAAGGCACAGATTACCTCTTTCTCTCTCCCTGAAATCTCATTCTCTTATCATAGGAATCTTTCTCTAAGCATTAGAGACCTTTATTTTTAGTTTTCACAATGTTCTAAAACAGGAGAGCTTGTGAAATAAAAGCAAAAGCTAACAAGATTTTAAAAAGCATTATCTTTTTATTGTATGAGACTATATGTCTTTTGCTTTGGAATTACTGAGCATGATCAAGTTAGTTAATGCAGTCATTGTATTACTGCCAGGAAATATACGCTCTTTTTATACACATAACCACAATGCGGTATGGATGATCGCTTCGTAAGGGTCCCTGCGACTCTAACATAGTTAAAATTTCAGAAAATATCCTGTTTACAGAAGAATATAGCTTTCATCTCTCTACCATAGGACATAATTCAACTTAATGGAAGGTATTTCACATAATTTACAAGAAAGTTTTGTGAGCACCTTTGCTGTGAGTTCATACCATTTTACATGGTGCCTGTGATGGTGATTTCCAACACTCTGGACAGCTCTAGGATGTGGTTCATGTCTTGTCCTGCCTCCTCACTTCCACCATTAGCACACTTATCCAAATAAAAAATTGTCCTAAAACACTGAAAAGGGCTTAATGGTGTGTGAGTCCCCATCCACTACAACCAAAGGCAACCATTTAAATAATTGCTTTCTAGCTCAGTAGTAAAGATACTTATGTCTGAGGCCACCACAGTCCTACTAGAAGGCACTAACAAAATCTTACTTTGCTGTTTTAAGCTCCTTTGTCTAACTTCCAGATGTACGTTGTTGTGCCCTGTATATAGTCAGCTGTTCTTCCCCATATTGTCCTTCAGTGTAAAAGGACGCCCCTTTTCTCCTCCAGCTGTAATGCACAGCAATCTTTCTTTCAGCTTTCGAGAGGCTAAGCCAGCCTCTTCACCTAGTCACCCTAATAGTGCTTTTGAACAGTTATTTCAGTTTGAACAGTCTTGGTAGATGAGAACCAACCTGATGTAGTTTTTTTTTGAAAACGGTCAGATTAATTTCTCAATAGCAACCATTGCTAAAACCATGTGACATTTTATTTAGGGATCTGGATTACTATATGCCATATTCTGTAGATACATCTGCTATCCTCCTTCAGAAGTCTTGCTAGCTGGGAGCAATACATTATTAAAAACCCTACATACTGCACTTGAAGATTCAGTTATTTATCTATCTATCTATCTATTTATTTATTTATTTTGAGGGGTAGGAGAAGCTGTTTTCCACTCACTATTTAGGCAGCTGAAACAAGAATTGATATCTGGCAGCATCCAGAAAGCCAGGTTCTTTTTTTCTGCCCCATGGCTCCCATCTCATCAATACAGGAGCATCCTGGGCTGAATAGATTCTGTCTAGGGATTATAGATGCAGAAACAGCTCTAAAGGCAAGGAACACAAAGCAGAAGAGTCTTCAGCTTCTCTGATTTTTTTCAGTGGACCAAGTTGCTTCTCTCCCCAACCTCAACACTGGGATCTGTGTATTTTAGAAGTGAGCTGCAATATTACCCTTTTTCTACCTAAGTCATTTTTTTAAAATTCACCTCACTGACAGCTTAATCTCTGTTTACAAATGGATCCAAAATTGTTTTAGCTGATGAGTGTTCACCCAGAAACTATTTCACTCATTTTATCTGTGCAGAATTGTTCCTATTCCTTGCCATTCACACCCTGATCTGTACCAAAAGTATATTCTGAGGGATTTTGCCTAAATGAGCCATCTAAAGTTCTCTAATTTCCCTAGAAATTGTTTATTTATCTGCACATCTTTTATTATTTTCTCTTTTCTTTTAAAAAAGAAAGCCTGCTCTACAACCTTGCTTTCAAGAAGAGAGATGTTACATCTTCTTCATTGCAAATGCAGTTATTGATGGAGAGGATTTGTGAGAAGATGAAACATCGAAGAATACTTTCAGCTGTGATGCATTTATTTAACCTGAACACTCTGAAGAATTTCTTAATCCACAGCAGAAACAGCTGAAATGATAGCATGCAATTTTTTCCTGAATTCATATTTTAAAACTCTTTTTCCTCCATATTATTTTGATCATTTTTTTCCCATTTTAAATGGTAATATGCAGAAATTGCATCTGAATGAAAAATACATGGCATAGGCAAAGGCAAAAATAGCTAAATCCACTTTATGGCATGCCTTCAAACTATGCTATGTCTTGCAGAGTTTATTATCTACACCTTTGATGTTTTGAGTTGCCAGTTTAATGCAATGCATGCCCTTCTAATATTATTGTTGCAGTGTTGAGCTTTTAAGACAGTGAGAAGCCCAAGTCCTCCAATGTGGAATAAGAAATGAGAAAAGCTTTGCACACATTTGTGCCACACTAGCTGTTCATAATTCTCCCTCATGAACACAGAAGTTGTTGCTCGGCACCAAAACCAGTAGAGTTCCTTTATGCACAGGAGGACTTGGATGTGTGATCCAAATCAAAAAGTCCTTTGATTTTCTGAAAGGCGACAGAAGTAATGTCATATAGTCAAAATTTGAAAAAAAAATGTTAAAGGAAAATATTTTTCAACTTTTGAATTACCAGTAACTGAAAACCTGTAACTCAGCCAGTTCTATAGTGCGTCCATGAAATTAAGTAAAAGGTCAAACTGTTACTTTCTTTGACTTTCTTTCAGTATCACCACCAGTGCACTTGCTTGTGACAACTTAAACTGTGTTGCTAGCAAATCAAGACTGACAAAAGGACAGGGTCAGCATTGCTTTGCTTGCAGCACAATGTTCCTTATTCCATACTACCTAACAGCTCATGCACTTAGGACTGATTGTATCAGAAAATGAACAAATCAGAAGAGAAAACTCCTATATATTACTAGCATAATAGGCAAAGAAAAGTTGATGTGGTTTGGTTGCTGATGAACTGTAGTTGGATAGATGAAGCTTTCTGTCATAAATTGAGCACATTTTGGTAAAGTGGTTCTCACAAAAAATGGTAAGAACACATCCTGGAGAACAAACGCTCTTATAATTCCAAAATCAAGTAAGTGTTCAGATGAAATAAAGGGAAAATCATTATGCAATCACTTCAAGTGTGTCTTGCGATCCACATTTTAGTATTGTGCAAAAGTCCTTTTTAAGTAGAACTCATCACAGGACACTGCCAAGACAACAGAAATTTCTATGTTGGACTTTGTTGTATGGAGGAGGAGAAAAGGAGGGAAAATTAATTCTTCCTTTTCTTTATCTCATCTGCACTGAAACATATAGCAGCAGCCTAGTTAATGGGTCTTTCTTTTGCTCTACAAATCTAAAGGAACACACCACAAGACTGGGAAGAGAATAAGAATGAGAGAATTACGGACTAGATACTTAAAAATTACACAGACACACGTTCTTGTTTGCAACAAACATTCCGCTCTTTTTTTCCCAAGACATCACTACCAAGTGCTGGAGAAAACCTCGCTGACATCTAGTCTAAAATACTTTATTCTGTGCTGGCAGAATGACATCGTAACTGTTAAGAGTCACAAACACTTAGTTTTATTCACCCTCAGACTGACACTATCGAGGGTATAAATTACAGGATAACTCTCAGGGGACAGGAGGGCTCTGTGCTCCTTTCTGTTCCTTCCAATATTCTTTTGCCTGATTCTTTCCCAGCGCCAAAATTGATTTTTTTCACCTTTGAGTAAAAACTGTACTGTCTCCTTCATGCTAAAAGATATCCTGACCTCATGTTTGCCTCTCTACATGCCATCACATTTCCCTCCCTCAAAAATCACTAAACATACTGTTTACAAGCACTGCCTCAGATTCCTCTTCTCCAACTTAAGCTAAGGCAGTAGTCCACCCACACATGAGCATTAAAAACATAGTCATTTAGCAGCTCTATAATGCAAGAGAAAAGGCCAAAAAGTTAGTGTTGAAAATTCCTCAGACCTATCCTCTGTCACACATCTAGTATAGAACTTTCATTTGGCAGACATACCGTTCCTGGCTGCATCTCCTGATAAAATTCCATATATTAAAAACAGTGCAGGTAGAAATGTACATCATGTACTTGGTACAAAAAAAAAATGTGTATTGGACTGGGAGCCAGGATTTTATAGTTTCTAATTTTATAGTTTCTAATTTCACCTCTTTTGCTAAGTGGTCTGAATATATCTTTATAGTGCAGAATTCTGTAATCAAAGTCACCTATTCCTACCCCGGAACCAGGCAACCCTCAACCCCCTCTTGTTTCAATTGTCAAATTGTCTAATCGTCAAATTGCACAAAACTACTGCAAGCAGAACTGGGATTAAAACTCTGGAAATGCAGAGCCAAATCCATCAATTGCAAGGCTTTTCCAGCACTCACACAGTCAGCTTGTGTGCTTAGACATCCTGCCCCTTGCCTACTAACACCATTCTTCCAAACATAACCTAAAAGTCCTGATATTCCTCATTCTATTTGGATCTCAAATAGGTTTGCAACCCTTAGTAAACTGTGAATTTTGTTACCATCTGGGAGTTGTTTTACACAAATTCAAAGCTCATGGTCTGTTTCTGAGGATCTCTCACACTTCCTTTCTCTTTTTTTCTTGGCCATTCCTCCAGACCCCTAAGCTCAGCAGCACCTTCAGTACCTAGAGACTTCCCATCTCCAGCTGTGCTTCTGCTGCCCCTTCCTCCACCGTCTTGCTCTCTCACTGAAGTGACATGAGCTCTTACAGCGCAGTCCTTTTGTACAGCAGAAATCGAAGGCATGCATATCATATACATCACATACATACCTCATATCCAGGGTCTCCTCTAAACTATTCCGATCCTAGATGATGTCACTGTAGAGACTACAGAAAAATCTGTAGGTAGATAATCCTGCTCTCACTCTCTGCTGAAGGCTGGCCTGACTAACAGCCTCCAAATCCCAGGTGGGAGTTCAGAGGTACCAGGAGCTTCTTCGGTGGAACAGGAAGAATTGCCAGAGCAGTGAGCTCAACACTTCCAGCTCCAGGGCAGGCCAGTGAATAGGGAGAATGAAATTAAGCCAATGATATGAACATCTAAGGTAGAAATCTGCAGATAAGACAAAACCGGGAGAAGTGATTAATAGTCCAGATGGGTTTGCTGCCATTCAGAGGGGCCTCAACAGGCTGGAGAGATGGGCAGAGGGGAACCTTAACAAAGGGAAATGCAAAGGCCTGCCCTGATGGAGGAATAACCCCACGCAACAGTACAGGGTGGGGGCCAACCAGCTGGAAAGCAGCTCTGCAGAGAAGGAGCTGGGGGTCCTGGTGGACAATAAGGTGATGATGAGCCAACAATGCACCCTTGCAGCAAAGAAGGCCAACAGCATCTTGGGCTCCATTAGGAAAAGTGTTGCCAGCAGGTCGAGGGAGGTGATCCTTCCCCTCTGCTCAGCACTGCTGATGCCACACCTGGAGTGCTGTGTGCTGTGTCACAGTGCTGTGTCCAGTTCTGGGCTTTGCAATACACAAGAGAGACGGAGCTACTGAAGTGAGTCCAGCAAAGGGTGACAAAGATGATTAGGGGACTGGAGCGTCTGTCTTTGGAGGAATGGCTGAGATAGCTGCGACTATTCAGCCTGGAGTAGGGAAGCCTCAGGGGAGATCTCACGAATGTGTAAAAGTATCTGATGGGGGCCAGTAAAGAAGACAGAGCCAGAATCTTCTCAGTGGTACCCAGTGAACAGACAAGAGGCAATGGGCACAAACTGAAGTACAAGAAATTCCATTTAAATGTAAAAAGAGTTTTTATGGTGAAAATGGTTGAGCACTCTACCAGGTTGCCCAGAGTGTTTATGGAGTCTCCACATCCTTGGAGATACTCAAAACCTGACTGGGCAACCTGCTCTAGGTGACCCTGCTTTTAGCAGAGGGGTTGGACAAGATAATCCTCAGAGGTCCCTTCCAACTTCAAGTATTCTGAGAGTCTCTGAAATCAAGCAGAAAACAGTTTCTCAGGGAGTGATCTGAGACTTCTTAGAAACTAAAGATCGTGATGAACCTTACTTCTGCTCTACCTGATTTGCTTATCTAATACAAGCATGCAGTAGTATATGTACATATACAAAAAAACCCCATAATCCAAATACCTAAAAAGCAAGCTATGTAGGATGAATGTGAACCACATCATTTGGAATAACAGGTGATCAGTGGCTTAAAATCTACCTAAGGCAGCATTAATCCCTTTGATTTACTGTTATGTGATTATTTAATTCCTATTTCAAAACAAAGATGAGGGTGAGAACAGAAATTAATCTCTACAGTGCTTACTATATGTATTTATTATATATATAAAAAAGAAAGAAATCACCTGAGGTTGCTCCATGCCTCTAAAAATTAGGGTGTGACAATACATAGACTAAAGAACCCAAAAGTAGGCATCTACTTTTAAATCTTGGCAGGGCTAGGGGTTTTACTGATGAGGACTTGATGAGAAAAGTTGAATGCTTCAAAGCAATGCTTCCAGAAAAAATTATCAATTTCTCTTTATTTGCACTGAAGTATGTACATTGCATCCTTTCACATCATGGATTGTGTATCCAGGTCTACTACAGTCAAAGCAAAGCTGCTCTGCTTAAGAATGTTTTTTGGTATTTCAAAAAATGTTTTATTTATTAACTGAGAACAGTGCAGAGTTCACTTCTGAAAGGAAAGCATTGCCTGTGGGATGCATTAACATCTTCATTTTGCGTGTGTTTGTTCACTGTTACATATCTGAGGGTAGCCAGCAGATAGGAAAGGCTACCCTTCTGTGTCATATCAAATAACTTCATGAATTTAACTATAAATGCAGTGATACGTCTGTGAGGGGTCCTCGGGCATATAAATAAAACTAACAATAAAGAGGGCACAAGGCAAAACAACTGCTAAGTGGTATATATGGAAGCATTTTTATCTTCCTCTGAATAAACACAAAGACTCCAAATTCTATATAAACATCAAACTTGCAAGAAATTCTATATAAACATAAAACTTGGAAGAAACTTTAAACTTCTGTTTCTTCCATTGAGAGAGAAAAAGGCAGAAAAAGAAGTGGGAGGGAGTAGCAGCAGGTGAAGCTGGTATAACATGTAAAATAAAGTCCGTGGTAGGAATTTCTTAAAATTAGAACTCAAAAACCAGTAGAAATGGATTTAATGGAAAACTGCCATGGGTATATAAACTACAAGTAAGGGTCTATTCAAATATTTCTTAAATACATTCTTGTAAAGACTTACTTGAATAGTCATATCCAGGGGATATTTTCAGGAATCTTTTTTTTTTTTTAATAAAATACTACACTTTTTTTATTTTGATTTAAATGACCATCTAATGGTATTTTAAAAGGAAGCACTTCACTGCCTTTTATTCACAGGGGGTGAATTCAGGAGAAGTGGAGGCGGGGGAGGGAAATATAATCATGCTTTTCCAAGCTCAGCACACAAAATATCCTTCAGTTGCTTGAAATGGCAAAATGAAACGCTACTCAGTTAACTGTGCAGATGTTCAAAATATGATCATTTCACATTTTATCAACATATAAAAATGAAAAAACAAAACAAAACAAGGGAACATTTGAATTTTCTCTTTCATTTCCAGGCAGTTTTAGAGCTTGTTTTGTTCTTCTTCCTGCTTGTGCCATACTGAGCCCTGTGGAATTCTGGTACTTATTTTGATGGGTCTATTTATGCCTCCCTCGCATCACGCATAAGCTCATGATGGATTTTTTAGCTAAATCTCACTGCTTTGCAGATATTTTGCTCAAAGCGTTACCAACCTATCCATTTGACTGGGTATTAAGGCCTACCTGTCAGAGCAATTTAAGAAGATTTTGCCTGTTGCCATGTTTTATCCAGTGTCTCCGACATGGAATAGGAGGATATTCCCAGTCCTTTCCATTGAAATGGGTTTACACATGCTAACCCTAGCTAGTTATGGCAGCTCTACTGCAGACTGGTTGTAGGTGCTCAGGGGCACTTAAATCTCTTGGTACATATCACTAGATTCAGTTTTGCTCATGTTAATCCCTACTGCTGTAAGAAGGTCACATCAAAATTGACATTTCTTCAGTCTTGAAATAAGAAATGTTTTCTTCACAATGCTAACACGACTGCAGTTCTCCTCCTTTTCACTAACTGCATGTACAGAGAAAGGATGCCCCTCTACAACTTTGGCCTTTATCACTTGAACTCTTCATTCCTATACTCCCCATTTTGAACATAATACTGTAACATGGGATGGTATATGAGCTAAATACATTACAGACTTTGATGTTCAGCTATGGTAATGGAAGTTCTATAAATAGATCAGAAGGATTTTGTTCAAGTCTACAATAACATATTTAAGTGCTGTAGAAAGTTTAGAGAAAAATGAGATTGTAATTCTTTGTCCAGTATTTCCACATTTATCTTTGATTACTCTCTCTCACTCTCCAAGAATGTTTTCTAGATGCTACTCTCCTTCACTCCTATACATATATCCAGCTTTTCAAGATGCAGTATCTGAAATGCAAAGACTTCTATGACATAAAAATGAGACTAAAATATTGGATGACAGGACAATGCCTGATTGTTACAGTAACAGGAAGGGTCAAAACGGTTTGCCATGTCAATTACAGTAAAAGAAAAGAGTCTTGAAGTTGTAATATGAGTAAGGACAACAGCTCAATTTATAATCATTTGCATCAACAGATTACATATTAAGAATTACACTTCCATATTTTGATAATGCAAACTAGTTATAGGACTGCTGGTGAACTATCTTACCTAATAGTTGTACAAATGCAAATATTTCTGCAAATTCTGCCACTTTCAAAACACCCAGTTTTCTTTCATTTTTCTCCAAAATTATGAAGAACACAGAAATGCTTAATATTGCACAGAAATCACCATTTGACTGACATGTTGCTGTAAATCACTTACTAGTTCCACTAAAATGTTTCACATGCATGATTGCTGAACCACGCATACAATGCATTGTGTGTGTCTGGCATTCTAGACACTGTATAAAGCAAAAATCTTAAATAAATGATACCAGATGGCCAAATCCAGCACCACTTTGTCTTTTATTACTCAATTCTTGCACAGGTTAGTCATTTGCTGGCAGATTTTCAAGCAGCCATCAATGGGTGGACAAAATTTCAAGTCCCTCTGAGGCTTCCCCAAGAGACTATGTAGCTTTGAGGCCCAGTAAAAATGGTGCTGCTGTTACTTATAACAGGCCACAAGTTTTGCATTAAGCTAACAAAGCCCTCACGATTTGTGTTTTGTATGAACTTGCCTTGGCTTGCCTGGAGGTTTGTTTTAAAGTATGTTTAGCTGTAACTGCAATTACCTAATGATCAAGTGACTGGTATCTACTTTGTTCAGCTTCTACTTAGCTTTGTACAATTGTGTGGTGTAATGGCTACTGTTACATATATTTCTGTAACTAACAGATAGTAATAACATTCTGTGCTGAAGACCCTAGAATATAATGCAGTGTATTCTTCTACAGGCACTGAATGATAGCAGGGGCCTGGAAAGTACAGGCACAGGATAATATTGAAGGCTACAGAGTTATAAACAACTCACTAGCAGTCAACTACTGGTCATTAAATGAATGCAACCTTGGCAGCTGGGCAAAACCAGTTTTAGGGATAGCAAAGAGAACAAAGAACAAGTACCCAACACATGTAACACACATCTTATTAAATCTGGATATATTGTAGACCAATGAAGAAAGTGAAAGGTTAGTAAACATATAAATATATATATTAAACATATAAATGTATGTATCTATGCCTATCTATTTAGTATAAAAATATAAGTAGCATATTAGTAAACACACAAGAATGACCGCAAGCAGAGTGAGGAGGAAGAAATTATCAAGCCAGCAAAGGACTCAGGATGCTGATTACTTATTGTATCCAACCCAGACTAAAGCCATTGACCCGAGGACACAGAGGTGCAGTGCAAGGGCAAGCACAGTGCCAGGGAAAGCGGGAGGTAGGAAAAAGTTTGTGTATATATCATTTTAACTGTATAGAATTAGAATGAGATGTGTCAGTGCCACTGTAGAAGGACTAGCAATTCTTCTTAAATTAGACTGTTAGGAATTTAACTAGATTAACGATAAATTCTTGACTTTGCACATAAGGTATGTTTCCTTTTGCCCACACTTAGATTTTAAGTATAATAACAAGTTGGTGGGAATTCAAGTAAATTAGTCTTTAATTTTGATGCAACAAATTAGTAACAGCTGTAAAAAAGACCTCACAGAACTACACAGAAACATGGAGAAAGGAGAGTGGGAGACACCATTCCAATTTCATTTGTACTTTCATGCACGCTGGAGGAATTGTTTTACTTACTATAACGCAGTCAGTACTAAAAGTAAGAAGTTGAGATGAAGGTTGAGTCTTGGTGTCTTTCTTCGCTAAATTTCACCACAAACACAGGTAGTCACTTAAAACTGTATCACTTTATATTTATTACACTCATACACATGTATGTGTCTATTCATTCTTGACAGTAACGCTACATGCCAAAAAAACTCATCTTATTGCTAGTGTCACAAAAGCCTTCATTTTTTCCTTATCTAGTAATAAAGAGATTTCCACACAAAATAAGGAAAAAAATATGAACCCTAAGTTTTACAGTTTCATATTGAAGCTAAGAAGTCAGCATACAGATTTAAAGTTCTTCTCAAGAATAACAGTAGCATCCATAATGAAAATAAATTCAATTTTCTGTTAATCTGTTTACATGGCCAAAAGCACTGTAGCATAAGAGCACTTCACACACATTAATTAAGTGGTCTCATAACCCTATGAAGTGGGTCTCATCCCTGATTTTCAGATAGTAAACTGTAGACATAAATGACATGCTGAAGACCATGCAGAAGCCGGTGATGGAAATGAATCAAAACCACTCGACTCCAGATCAAGCACTTGTCCTCAAAGATTTTCCGTCATAGCTCACTGAACTGCATGAATGACAAAACGAAGTATTTTCAAACATAAGAAATTATAGCATATTAAATATCTTGATCTGAATTTGCACTTCATTTTAGTCTCTGATTAATATTCATTGTGGAAAAGAGCCAAAGCTGAACTAACTCCTAACTCTCATTAACACTGATTGTGGAATACAGCCAAAGCTGAACTGCTGCCGTAATATTACACTAGGAAGGACTAAAGTAGTCCTGTCGGTCCTATTTGCAAACAGAAAACTAATGAAAAAAATTCCTAATTCATTATATCGTGTTTGTTTATTTTTGTTTAACTGTATTTCAATTCAATCAGTTGTTATATCTGAAAAAGCAGTTAGGCAATTGTTCCTATGTATGGTTTGATAGAAAGACAGCAAATAAGATATTAAAAAGAGCATGACAAATCATTATATCCAAAAAAATCAAAAATTAAGAAAATAGTTTAGGTCTTGAGGAGCCTGCCCAAGAGGGTGCAGTTTGTTAAAAAGCTGGTATCTTTTCGATGTCAGTATGCAACCATCTCTTTTGACAGATCATACTGCAGACGTTTTTAATGCCTTTTTACATTTTAATAGATTCACCCATTTATTTTAAATAGAACTTGGATGCCTTCCTTTGCATTTTATTGACTTTCATAAAATAAGTTTTTGCTGTTATGAGATGATATAATTTGTAGGAAAAAACCAATCATTTAGCAACTGTTCTTTGCACAAAATCAACAGCACGCTTTCTCTTAAGAAAAATAACCGTGCAGGAGAGAAAGAATAATACGTGACTTGTCATACAAGGCCAATGATACTTACACATCACTCTAAACTGCACACTGGTAAGCAGGGAGAGTAGCCAGAGAGTGAGAGAAGGGGGTCTGAAGTATAAAGTTTCTTGAAGGGATAATCTTCTAAAAGCATTTTTTGAGATCATAGATTTAAGGAGCTAAGGGACTAGTTTTCTTCATCCTCAAAAAGGGATAGAAGTCTAAATCCCAGCTCCAAAGATCTTTTGACAGCTAGCTAAGCAGTTGGTAAAGGTACAGAGATACCTACTGGGATCCCAGTGCCTCTGTACCAGCATGAAGGCCATCCCCTCCTTCATTTCTCAACTAACAGAGTAGCTCTATCTAATGAGAGAATTCCCTCTAACTTAATGCCAATGAGTGTTCCTTTTGATGCAATAGTAGGACTCATCCCCCAAATTTGCATTGCCTATGGGTGTGTATATACTTTCTATAGTTTTCATTCGCATTCTGGATGGAATTCTCTCTCCATCAGCCCAGCTCTCACCTTCCATTAAATGACCAGGACTCCACATATTGTTCTCCTTGGATTTCCACAAGAAAATAAATGCCACAGGGAGGTCCAACATCCTTCCATTGCCTTCTGTGCTTATTAAGGCTAAGCATTAGGCTTTTTATTTTTTGCTATTCAGATAATAAAGCTGCATGTTGTGGTGCTCTTTGAGAATCAATGTACAGTATATCCTTGCTAAATGACAGGACATATTTGGAATTTCAAAACCCCAGGTATGAGAGAAAGGGAATTACTCTCTGGGACTCTTACGCCACAGGTAACGAATGGAAAAGGAAGGCAAGAATTCTGTGACCTTGCACAACCGAGTTTACATGCTGAAGAATTGCAGGTTAGTACTGGCAAGGGCCTGCTGCAGGGAAGCCTGCAGCAGCTGCTGTTCTCCCCATCCATTTCAAAGGTCGCGGGCTGCAGAGCAAAGGAGAGGGGGAGGCAGACACTGGCGATGAAGACCACTGGTGAAATTCAGAGCAGATTAGAAATTAAAGATCATGACATGCTATTTCCAGACTATTAAACAGTGTTGTGATGAACAATTACAGGTTCTTGGAGTTTCCGTGACTACAGAGTGTTAATTAAACACATGGTAAAAGGAAAACTTTGAAGGATCGAGACTGCAGCCTTGAAAAATCCCGCTCATGTTTTCGAAGACCAGCTGTGCTTTTCAGTTTAAAGAGTTTGTTTATTTTAATATGGTGGCTGCTGTTGATGATTTTTTTTAAAGGCAGCAAAATTGGTGTGACTCAAATATGAAGTATCTTGCAGTAACGCAGTCTCCTTTGTGCAGTCCTTACAAAACCAGAAATCTCTTAGTTTTCTGTAGAAGAAATCTGCTATATCCTCAAAACGTCTATCAGGTGCTCCATTAATATTTGTGGTTTTGATACTTCTTTTCTTCACTTACGCTCATGTGAATATTCAGCCAGAGATGAATAGAAGGCAGCCACTTTGCGAAGCTGGAAAATTAAGTTATTTCAGATGCATTTGATTTGTGATTAATGTATGAAGTATGTGTACATCTTTATTCCAAAAGAAAGTGGCAAAACATGTTGCATTTTCCTCTCATTCCCATTGCATCAAAACCAAGTAGAAATTAATGTCAAAAAGCTAAATACAGTTTAACTAGATTAACATAACTGTTACATGATTTCCTTTTAATACAATACTTTCTTCCTTCCAAAACAATTTTCAGCTGAATGTCTCTTAAGAACATTTAATTTAAAATTGCTGTGACAAGTATGTATATTAATTAAACATCAAATCATTATTAAAACACAATTAGAGATTTTACTTTCTCTAAAGGTGCATATAGTTACAAATACAATTAATTCCAACTACTACTGCTACACATGGGTATCAATAAATGTTTTGGTGTTTTTAAACCAATTAGCATTGTAATTAGCTTTGTATGGCATGTTTAATCTTAACAGGAATAGGTCAGTTTTCAGAAATGCCTTCTATTGGAATGATTAAGAAATACAAAATACTATGTAACTTACAGTGAATGCAGATTTAATTCTTTCATCTCTGGAACACATGATATTCCTGCTCAACATGTTTTCATCTTACAGGATTTTCACTGATATCTACATCTACAACAATCTCTGTTGCCTCATGTCTTTGATTCTTTGTAACTTCTGATTATAGTATTTAAGATTGCAGTTTTGATGCTCTGGACTCAGGCAGCTATTTATTTATTTATTTATTTCAGTCTGGCAGTTTTGGAAATCAAAGTATATTTTTGAAGCTGTGCTTACATCTTCAGATAACTTAGCTTCCCAGATTGTTCCAGCATCCTGGTGCCCTGATTGCATATATATTTGCTGGAAGTTTTCCTTTGGAATTAACCAACTTCTTATGAGAGGAAATCCAATCACAGTTTTGGGGACGGTCTACTCCGGCTACTTCTCCTTATAGTAACATGAATAAAGCCACACCGTGTTAGCTCTGCTTAGCTCTGTCCTATTACAGTTCTCCAACACTGTCTCAGCAGGCTTTATACCCTCAAAAACCTCTCATGCCAGGCGCCAAGGCCTGCAATACATAACACACAACTCCAAAACGTTGTTTTAATAGAGTGATACTGAGAATAATAGTCTCAAACTATTTCAAGCCCTTTCAACAAGAAAAAAAGAATTGGAATTTTAAAAATCTTGTTTTAAGGCCACAGCCCCACGAGCTCCAGAGGAGATGTGGCACTACGCAACGTGGGCATGGCCAAGCCACTATAAAAGCAATAGGCAACGAGACACGGGGTTGCAAGCCACACTGCACCATTTGATGTTGGAGGGCCAGGTGTGGAGGTGCTAGCAGGCAGTTCGATAGAACTGCTGGAAAGTCCTTGAAGGACCTTGAACGATGAGAAAAGAGGAAGAAGGGTGTTTGTGCAAGGCAAAAATGGGGAAGTAAGAAGCAGAGAAAAACAAAGTCAGCATCCTACTAATCCAGCCCATGTGCTGCGTGTCCCTGTAGCTTAACCCAACTGTAGGCTAGAGCTAGACACATGGACAATGATCATCAGCGAATTGCAAGTGAGAAGGCTATGCATGAGGAATCTATACGGGTATAAGTGTACGTGTAAGGTCTTCTGATTCACCCGCCTCAGGAGTCTGTGTCTTAACTCTCCACAGCCAGGGATTTCTCCTTGGACAATTTTGGCATCCATAGGTAGAAATACTCCCCATGTGCTGTTTTGCTCTGATCCAATTACAAGACCAAATCATTTGCAGGCTGCTTTGCTTAAAAAAAAAAAAAGGAAAAAAAAGCTTCATATATCCCATTATATGAGCATTATATCCCACCTTCTAAGGCAGAATTGCATCACGTTGTCACAGCACTGTAAGAGGAAACTTGCCACACAGTTCAATCCTTTTACAGCAGGACCACTAAAACCTAACATCATTCACCATGACTAAGTCGATAAAAAAGGGGGGGGGGGAAAGGTGGATTCTGGTTATCCACAACGTTTTTTTCTTCTGGCCTTCAAAAGGACAGCACAAATGGGGCCTGCAGGGGCTTCAGGACGGGAAAGGCAAATGCACCCTGAGCCAGAATGCCCTAACGAAGGAGAAAAATGTCGGCAGGTGCAAAAGGGCGCAGAGCACACCCCGTAACACACATCTGCGCCTATGCTGCTATCTGGAGAGCGCCAGGAACCCAGTCCCCTTAGCACTTCAGCCACCTAACGGTCCAACGTACCTAGCTAACGCAGAAAAGCCTCATTATAGTACAGTTACCGTTGTTACCCCCCAACGGCAGTTACCCGTACCTGACCCTCCCTCCCCAACGGTAGTTACCCGCTCAGGGGGGAGCGGCGTCGCTCGGCGAGGCATCAGCACCTGAGCACTGACATGTCGATAGGACGTTCCTCCTCCTCGGGCTCGGCCCCACCGCGGGGCGGGCCCTTTCCGCTCCTCTCCCAGCGCGGCCCCGTCTCGAGTCCCTCGGCCCCAGGCAGCCGCGGCGTCCAGCTGCCGCGGCGCAGCCCCGGCCCGGCACTGCCCGCGGGGTGCAGCTCGCAGCGTCGCCACCAGCCGAATGAAGTTATTTATGAAGTTGTATTAGTGATTCAGGGCCAGTGTGTAAAACGAACAAGGCACATCAGTATTTTAAATAACAAAGGACAAGCAGAAGGAGGGGTTGGGAGGAGGAATGACAGTAATTGTTTTCCATGAGCAACAAACAGGGAGGACGTTCTCCGATGCGTATGACTGCTGCGTGACCAGGGTGATTCTCACCTCTACATTTAATGCTGATTGCATCAAGGCCTAAAAGATATGAAAGTCAGCTTCTGGTTTCACTCCTTGTGGCACCAGTCCAAGTTAGCAATATTGCTTTTTTATGGAGTTTCTCCAGATGCGGAACAATGAAACTCGAATAGTGTTAGAGCCTCATGTAAAGATTAAGACTCTCCTGATTATTCCTCAAGATTTTTCACTTTGTTACAAGACAACCCTGGGAAGCTCAGAAAGAATGTTTGAACTAGGTAGATTAGGATAACTTCTAACATTAAGTATAAAACTTGCTTAGCACGAGTAGCTGAAATAAATCCGTGCACTTGCTTAGCATGAGTAGCTAAATTTGCTGAAGCCTTAGGCCGCACTCCTAGTTCAGTAAGAAAGGGCCCCAGAGCTGGTGCAGGCTGGAAAGATAAGGGAGTTACAAGCAGTCTGCATTCCTGTGCCCCACACTCCGAAAGGGAGGATGTCAAGGCTTTGAAATGAGGCCTGCTTGGGCGCCAGGACCTTGGGAAGCGAAACCTCCTCTCACTGCTGAAACAAAGTTAATTAAGGGGTCTGGACTATCTCCCCCTTGTCAGGACTTTGGGAGATAACACCTACTGTCCCTGCTGGGGCAGTGTTAATTGATCTCCCCCTCATCAGGACCTTGAGAGACAGGGGTGGGACCCGGGGAATGAAGAAATCACTAACCAATCAGTGTAAAAGGGAAAATTGCAAATCTGGCAATTTGTTTGTATAAATGCTACTTGAAAAGTTGGGGGGCGTGTGCTTGATTTGTGGGAAACCACCGAGCACCCAGGCTTGCGCAACTCTGAAATAAATAAACAAATGTCTCTCCTGAGTGTGTAATTATTGGCTTATTGCACACCGGGCAACGAATCCGCTTTTCGGACAACAACTTTACTTCCTTTTTGTTTAAAAGGTACAGTTTGGTACCTATTGGATTTAAAACAACCTTTTAAATTAGTCTACTCTGAGTTCTGAATATGACAGAGATTTAAAGATGGGAGGAAGGAAGGATTGCTCTTACTCTAAAATGTAGTTAGGAAATGCCATGTAGTCTAAAAATAGTTCAAAAAGATGAACTATGCAGGATGTGCCAGCTCTCCTGTTAGGTCAATATGCTTTGAGATTAGTGGGTAATAAATAAATTATGAAACTATTTCCCCAAAGCATTCTTTACCCCTTTTCCTATAACTTTATGTATAGGTGGTCACAGATGGAACTATCTGAGATAAAGAGTCTAAGCAGGACTGAGTCACGGGTTTGTACTGATCAAAAGCTACTTCCCAAGAGAATGACGAAATGTCTTACAATTCCCACCCCTCAAAAAAATACAGTCTGGCAGCTGAGCATCTGTGACTTATGTCCTTGGAACCCATCATTTCAATTTCTTAGAGGTAAACTCAAGATTACTTTTTTGCGATGTTTCAGAAAGCAACACTAAACAAACATGATAAGCAGTTTCATAAAGATATGTAAAAGTAGATTGTCCTGCAGAAAAGGCTGGTTGCTGGTCCTCCCTTCAGCATGTTTGTGCTGACCAATAGCCTTGCAAATTGCCTCTTACTTTAAAAAAACAAAACAAAAAACCAACAAAAAAACCCCACCCACAATATGTAATTCCCCTACGTGAAAAGGGAAGCAGCTCACATCCAGCCTCCCACAATGTCATGTTCAATAGCGGACAGTTGAAAGCTGGCAGAACATAATTATGTTACTCCCGTGAAAGGGAGAGTCTTTTTCTAAAAATCGTGATAATGGCTATGCAGAGCAGAAACCTCTCTAGCTGGCTATGAATGTATATAGAATCATTTTCCTTTAAACACACATCTCTGTACAAAGAGCCAGTTCAGTTTCCTTAAGCCTATATAAGAGAATTTTACTGGAGCACAGACTTTGTGTTTGGGCTCAGCACATCCCCTGTATAAATAAAGATGTGAGATACATTGCCCTTAAAGGCTTGCAGCTAGGTGGGAAATTTTACTGGATTATAAGAACAAGATTTTTCCTATATAGTATGAAACAATAGCACTACCATGGAAGTAGCTGGTAGAACTGTCTTATATGAATTATTATACATTATGAGTTTTGTTAAGCAGTGTGATGGAGCAGCAGAAGGAAGCAACTTGAACATGCTCAGGGGAAAAGCTTTTGGAGCTCGGGGCAACTTATAGAAGACAAGGAGGGAGCTTGATTATAGGTGGTAGATTCTTGTGATAAACTTGAGAGGGAATAAATACATGATCAAATATCAAAGGTAACAGAAGGGAGGAGAATAATCTTCACCAGAGGAGGACTGTTTGCTTTAACCCTGGATGCTGGGGTTCCTGGACCAAAAAACAAAGCCTGGAGGACAGAATCCACCATATATGAACAAATGGCAGGACAGAAGTGTGCTTTCAAGACTTGTATTTAATCTGCCTCGCCCAAGAGATTCTGAGTTTTCTGAGGGTGGCTATCTTCTACTGATTTATTGTTTCTCTTTTCTTATACAATATAGCTTTAAAGATTAGTAACTTCTGTGTTTCCCTTAAAAGAGAGGGGAAGATTTCCTTTAATCTCCTGCTAGTCATAATCTGTGGATTAAAGCACAACTAAGGAACAGTCTTCTGGTCTCCCAGTTCAGACATTGTCATTCAGTTCCATTGCCCAAGACCTTTATGTTTTCAAGCTTAAAGTCATAATATAGAGACCTAAATAGGCTTCAAAATTAAGAATGTAAGAAATGCCCTACTGCATCAGACCAGTGGCTAATCTAACCCGGTGTTCTGCCTGTGGCAGTGGAAGTAGGAGACAATATCAAGGAAGAGCACAAAAGCCTCCCTGCTTTCTGGAATCCATTCCATTCATGCTCCCTGGCATCCATGTGTGTTGATTTAGAGATGTTAGAAGGTACCTACCTGCTCATTCCTTTTAGTATCTTTTTATAGACCTGCTGTCCATGTATATGTCTAATCCTTTCTGAACCTGCTGACCCTATCTGCTTCTACAACCTCCTGTGGCACCAAATCCCAGAACTCTACTACCCACTAATCAAAGATTTTCTTTATCTGCTTTAAGCCTAATTTCATTAAATGTACCTGGTTCTACTGTTTGGTGAAAAAACATTCTGCATTCAATTTATCTACCCCTCCATGATTATGTAAGCCTTAATCATACCCACTGTCAGCTTTGTCCTCTCCAAACTGTTTCCCAGCCTTTTAGTCTCATCGAAAGGCAATTGCTCCATCCTCTGGATCATTGTTTTTTGCTACTATATCCTTTGTTCAATGCAGAAACCAGAACAGCACACAGTAGTCAAGATGTGGGTGTATCAATGTTCCATACAGTTGGAAAATGACTCCTTCTTTCTTGCTTTCAATATACTTCTTGATGAAAACCAAAATTTTACTGGCTGCTTTTGGCTCCTGCTGCACATTAAGAGAATGACTGTAAGTCATTGATGACTCTAAAATCTCTTTCCTGAGTTTTAGCTACCAGTTCCAAGTTTAGCATTAAAGTAATTTGATTTTAAAAGTGCTGATTACCCACAGCTTCACATTAACACAACTATAAAGGAAAAGAGTTACTGCATGTCAGTCAGCTTATTTCTTTTCTTCCAGTTGACTTGTAACTTTTTATTTTCCCATGTTAGTTTTGAGACAGCTGGAGAAAGGGAGAAATTTGTAATGTTTCAGTCCGGTGAAGCTTCCACTTCCTACTGCTCAGGAGTTCTGTTGGTGCAGAGGCACCAGATAAAGAAATAGATGAATTATGTGATTTTTTTTCTGTTAAAAGACAAAAAAAAACCCCAAAAACCTTTCCTTCTCAAATGCATTATTTGTGTGTGTGTATGTGTTAGAGAGCTTGAAGGATGTGGTGGCTAAACTTAGAAATAGCCAAAGACATGTTTGGAAATAAGTTCATGTTTGTCCCGATCCAATATCGGGGGGGTTTCGTTACGATCCCAAGGACGAGATTAAGACGCTAAAACCAGTCACATATCGTACAACCTTTTAACTTTATTTTCCACGGAGTGGGGAGAAAAGGTGGGGAAAGGCAAAGGGGAGGAGAGAGAGAAAAAGAGAGAGAGAGAGAGAGAGAGAGAGAGAGAGAGAGAAAGGGATATCCCCACCCGTGGATCCAGCGGCGTCCTGTTGGTCCTCTTCACCCTGGGTGTAAATTTTGGTGAAGCGCGTGCAGTAATTACAACTCGAGCAGGGTCCGACCCTAGGTTCCCGCTGAAAAGTTCGGAGCCAAATCAAGGCAAATTAAATAAATAAATTGTAATGACATGCGTGCAGTAGTTACAGCTCAAGTTGGGTGCCTCCGAAGAGGGACCCCGAACAAAGAAATCCCTGGGCAATTATACTTTCCAATCTTAAGCTCTCCGCCCTTCACGCAGTAGTTTGGACCAATAGTAATATTTAGGTCTGGGGTCTCCTGCTCCTTATTGGGTCCCTAGGTAGGTTGTTTACTGTTGTGGTTTCTGCTGACAGATGCGTTTTCATTCTTCGGGTCTTGCCCTTACCTCTCAAAGCCCTGACAATTTATTACTTCCCCAGCAGTGACGGTAGGTGTTATTTCCCAAGGTCCAGACAAAGGGAATATGATCTGGACCCCAAGATAGCCCAGACCCCCCAATCAGCATTGTTTCCGCAGCGAGAGGAGGCCCTGCTCCCCAGGGTCCCGGTGCCCAAGCAGGCCTCACTTCAATGCCTTGACATCCTTCCTCCCGGAGCGTGAAGCATGGGAATGCAAATTGCTTGTAACCCCCTTGTCTTTCCTGCCTGCACCAGCTCTGGGGCCCTTTCTCACTGAACTAGGGAGTGCGGCCTAAGGCTTCAGCAAATTTAGCTACTCATGCTAAGCAAGCTTTATAGAAGTTGTGCTAAGCAGCAGTAATTTACAGTCCAGGTCCCAAAGTCTCTGCCCGATCGTGGTCTGGTTCAGCGCAGGCTCGGTGTGTCCTGAATGGTTGCAGGGAGGCCATTTCAGGGGTCGCAGCAGCTCAGTCCTGTTCCCGCTGGGAACAGATGGCTTGTTTGGGGTTATGGTTTGCTTGCACCTTATGTACCAAGAAATATTTAAGGCAAAAGTTCACTCATCTGTCCGCCACAATGTTTTTGTTTGGATGGTAAATGCAACCGCAAAATAGTGAAAAACAGTTGAATTTGTATCCAACTTTAATTGCAGATTTCAGTGTTTTGACCATAAGCTTGCTGAGATGTCTGTATATTTCCCATTTACATGGCAGTGATTACCTAGATACCTAGCAGATACATCAGAATAGCGAAGGTTTAGAAGGTCATGAAACATTCTTGCTAGATTTTGGAATCACTTTTAATTAAGTCTTAGGTCTGTGGCAATTTCCTGCTTCACATAGTAAATGAGAGAATTCTGAACTCACTGTTTTCTAAATCTGTTTTATTATGTCTTGAAAAATAGTGTTAGTAATGTCAGCTGTGAATAATCTCCTCTGTAAATAGAAGGAAATTGTGTCTTTTGAATGTGCTCCTTGACCCCTTCTGCAGTAGATGAACCAGCAATGATCTGTACTTATTCATTATTTCATTATACATGACAGAAACAGGACAGAAAAGATCAGGATACAACAATTTTATCTTATTTGGGAACAGTGAAATTGATTGTACAGAATATTCCCAAATGATCTTAATAGCTCTTTCTTGCTCAGAACTCCGGGAGGGAAGTAAACATATGAAAGGGGCAGGCAAGGCCCTGATGTTTCTTTAACATTGACCATTAGTATCAGAATAAGTCAGGCCACACTGTCAAGTGCTCCTTGATGTGAGAATAAAATACCTCATTTCAGGGCAGAAAATCCCACCCGCTCCAAGCAGATCTCACTTAAAGAGCAGTAGTAGGAATAACTGTGTACTAATGCAGCCTGTGTATTCCATGCAGTACAACTGCACGGATGATCAGCTCTTGTGACAAGAGCGTGGATTCAAGTTCTGAACACTAAGCAGTGACAAAGCTTCATAACTGGTGATGTGTCACAGTGGAAACAATATACCGTAATGCTATTTGCTATTTTAAGACTGGATGTATTTAACTGATTCCTGTGTTTAACATCTGAATCCCAGCTGTGCACAGCAAGCCTTTATATTACTGAGTAAAAGATTCTGACAAGTTCTGTCTCGGCAGTAATACCACAGAATGATCACAGAATGATGCAACTTGACTTGTCCTTGGTATTGTATTTGTTCTGGCCTAGATAACCCACAGAGCATTTGAAGGATACGCTGAAACAAGATTTAAAAAATGATTGCATTCCAGATTGTAACATTCATAAGGAATCAGAAGCTAATCCTGCCTTTAGCTGCTCAGAATAAAGGCGAGATACAAATGCCAAATGTCTTTACCGAGTAACGGTATGTCTTTCACATTTGCACAAATTCTAACTTGGATATGCCGTTATTTAAGCCATACTTCTTTTAAATAGCAATTCTTGATAAGGAAAAGCCTGCGATAAAACTTTTATACATAAATGAATCCTATTAATAACCAGACAGCCTATTTGACTTGACAGGATGAAACACAGTACAGATGTACTGTGCAAGATCCCTTCTGTACGTGGTAAGCTTTGCCTTGTAGTCTAGTGCTAACAGTTGCATTATTTTCTATGTCACTGAAGTTAAGTAACATTGTTAAGAAATGCTGTCAGCTTTGAAAACAAAACAAAAAACAAAACAGAAATAAACACCCAAACATGATCTGTTGTTTCAAGGGGTACAACGTTACTAGAACAAAGACGAAGGAGTGTTTCTGATGATTTATTTTATATGTTGAACGTACTTAGTGTAATTCCTCAATAAGAGCAGTCACTTTTCTCTTTTAGACTATGTCTTCCACATAAGAAGAGAGAAATGAAGCGATAAAAGTGCTTAAAAGGACTTTGGAAGATCAGAGCAATGAAAACTATTTTTGACGTACATGTATTCTGATGAGTGGTTCCCAACATAAGAATAGTAGCTGGCATCCATTCCTTCCTAGCTAAAAATGATATATTGCTCTCTGCGTGAAGAGCCCTGGTGAAGTGAGCACAGAACTGCATGACCGGAGTGGCACAGAATTCTAAAATTCAGCCTGCTGTATATACAACCCCCTCCTTCAAGATCGGTGAATATTCATACAAAGGCAATTTTATTTTGATAAGCAAGTTCCTGTTCCACGTATGATGTGCCTATAGCAAGTCCGTGATCTTATCCAAATTGTTCTCTTGCCAGTGCTGTTTAGGCTGAGCATAGGGAATAGATCTTCTTTTGAATATATTGAAATCAGGGCATACATAGAGTTGAATGTAAGCCACATGAGCTTATCTTTATTTGTTCTCAACACAGTGAAATATTTCTTGTCATTAAGAATGTGTAGAATATTTTCTTAAATTAGGATTCATGCAAATCGGGTTTTGTGCTGTTTTAGTGGTATTCTTGCAATCAGTTTTGTCCACTGTTCTTGTGTGGTAAAGAGCTTTTATTCACATCAGCATAGGTATTCAGATAAAAAACAGAAAGACTTGTGTATTGACAAGAGAATTTTGCTTCATCTGTAGGTTTGTCATATTGAGGATTCTGGATGCAAAGGAGAACTGAAATGATTTGGCCACTGATTTTGAAATAAACTTGCAGGACATGGAGAGGAGAAATAGTTCTCCATCAATGCAAGTGTGCATCCCTCAAAGATGCCTACAAAGATATTTTGATAACTACCTAAGGAAAAGCACCTTCTGCAATGACCTAGGACGCTGCTAGATACCTTGGCATCTCCAAGACTGCCCACGAGCCTGACAGTGGGAACAGATCACAGTTTGGCTGCCAGAATTTGGTAAGTCCCGCAGATAGCAGTACCAGTCAAGTAGCGGTAGCATTGTTCTTCAGCTGACAACAATTAGCTGGGTTGAACATGAGAAGGAAAATGATGTGTGAGAGTTCTGCATGAACAGTATAAGTGGCTTAGTTTTGTGTGCTTAGTGTTTTTTTATTTTTTTTCTCTGCAGAGAGGGAGAATCTGGGTATTATTAAATCTTGTAATATGTGTCCATTTTGTCCTGTACCAAGAAAAGCAATAAAAAATGCCTCTCTACCCTTTTCTGTCTTCATATGAATCTCTTCTTTTACTGCCTTTGCTCTGAGAGTGCCAATAACAATATAATTTCTTCAAGCGCTGTTCCTTTTTAATGATCAAGGCAGTGATTCCAAAACTTTGGCTCATGTGCTTGGAATGGCAAATGGAATTGGGATCCAGAGAAAAGTCTGGCAACTGCTGGTTTAAAGCACTGCTTCTCCCCCCTGCTCTCAACTACTATTATCATTTGCATCTGTGCAGAACAAGTACGAAGTGTATTATTCTGATTATATGCTCTCCCCATATGTGTAAAGTGACTCACGGGATGACCAGGAATAGATTAGTTTTTAATCTAGCTGTCATGTGATTAGGAGTCTGTTCTTTCTTCCATGTCTAAAAGAATCTATCATCACTGGTGTTGCTAACAGTGAAACTGCTCACATTTACGCAAAAATCATGTTATGTCTTTCAGGAGCAATAGCAAGGAGCATGAAAAGGAGGGAGTATGTTTTATTCACTGTTTGTTACGGTTGACATTCAAATATTTTTAAGATTCATTTATTGAACTTCAATGAATTATGAACAGATGCTAAGAAGTACATGCTTAAACAGTAGAGAGAGATAAAAAGCAAAACTGCTAGAAATAAAGAGGTATGTTAGCGCTTGTGATCAGCTTGAGGAAAGAAGGTGTTATTATGAAAACTGGTATGCAGCTGTCTAGCCCAGTGACTGCAATCTTTCTTGTCTTTGAATTATAACTGAAGAGATTGGATCGTTTCTAGAGAATGACTTCAAGGACGCAGATCATTCTTCTGAAGTCAAATGCAGAGACGGATGCAGCACTTCTCTATCATCCTATAAAACTGATGTCCAGGCTTTTTGAAAAGCCTTATAAAACTTATTTTCCCTTGTAATTTTAGCTTAAGAACATTTTATAGTGTACCTAAAATCAGTAAAAAAAATCCATACTCTAGTATCATCCATATTTTAATAACATTTTGAGGTTTGTCAGCTGTCATCTGAATTGCAACAAAGAATATGCATAAATACTGACACAATCTTTAGCTTTGTATATATTCAGTATATTCACAAAATGAAATATTGCTAGGGTTTGTTGCACTTTCAGGTCATGCAAAGCATTCTGTGTTTTGTTCTCCCTCTGTTTCTAGGGGAGCACATAATCAGTGTAGAATGACAGCCAATTGCACTGGTAAACAGGCTTGTAATAGCTGTAGGTGTCTGTAGGAGATGCTTTTAACAGCATGAACAAAGTCAATCCTAGTCAGAATTTCTCTCCTTAAAACTGTTTTCTTCCCCCCAACACTTTACTAGAATAAATTTTCAGTAAAAAATGATGTTTTCATTATTTCTTTTCCTCATAGCTAAAATTTAAGGGACATTGTACTGGATGACAGTTTCCTCTGAAGAAGTTCTCTTCAACCTTTCACTCCCTCTGAGAGCAAGCCACACTCTGCAATGCGGCCTCAACTGTGTCGTTTCTATTCTTTCATGCCAATTCAGCCGCAAAAGGGTGTTTTACAATAGTGAGAAAAAGGAGTTAATTTTTTTGTTTTTTAATTCTCTGACCATGTAAGGAAACAGCTAGCTACATGTATCAGTAATGGAAAAATGATCATTGTTAGTTCCCCTATCATACTGGTGTCATACTAAACAATACAAATATCACTAATTTTGAAGACAATGGAAACTCTGCAATAAAGCAGCTGGTATGAGGGGTTAAACTCTTTGCTACCTGAGTAACAAAGTTCCCCACAATGTTTTTGCAATTAGTAAAACTATGGCCTCACTCGGCTGCTCAGTATTATCTTCTACATGTGATATCGGGATTTTGCATAATGTGTTTTCTGATGAGATGCTACATAAATTGTTTTTTACATTATGTGCCTCTTACCTTATCATTACCATATTGTAAATGTTTATACTCCTATAATAAATTAACCAGTCTATTTTGGTTGTAGTGAAAAGTACATCACCATCACAGTTCTTTCATGATTTGGAAATGTTAACCTAAATTCCAAGTTTGTGTAACCAAAGAAAATAACTTATATCTAAGTCACTCTACGCACAGCCTAATTATTTTGTGTTTTCTCTTGCAAAGGACTGCATATTTAAATTAAAAAAAGAAAAGCCTTTGGAAAACACTACTTTCACAGTATTCCAGTCTTTCATCAGATCACAGTATCTGTCGGTGAATTTAGCTTGAGATGTGGACAAAATAATTATTATTCACATTGCTCATAGTTATAAGTGTGGTTTAAAACATTTTCTGCTTCTTATAAGTCTGAGGACACTATCAAGATTGTTGTACACATGAATTTGAAGCAATCAGTCCTGTTTAAAACTGTGTTATACCTTCAGAGATCATCTGTATCAGAGTTTAGTCAATTGTTGAACACCTCCAACCTTCTTCCTCTCCAAAAAAGAAAAAAAAATTGGACCTCAGAAATCTATGTATTTAAAATGTTGAGCAATGTCTAACCATATTGGAACTCGCAGACATTTAACTCTTCATCCAATCATTTACAGGAAATACATGTTTATGTTAAGTTGTTAAATTACAACTTTTTCTGTGAGAGTTAATAAAGACAACTCTACAGGCATGATTTATTCAGACATTGAGTTAACTGACTCCAGAGAATTAATTTGAAATCCATTTTTTTTCTAATTTCCAGGAAAATTTTAAATCATAAAAACAAAATATTAGGCTTGAACACAGTGAAAAATAAAAAGACAGAGCTTCATTATTATCTAACAACCTGTTGCTGTGCTCAGTAGCATTATGATAAAAAAATGATAAAAAGTATTCTTGCTATTAGTTCATTCTACTGGAAACTGGTTTTAAATGTCAAAATATTTAAAACTAATCTGTAACTCATAACAGACTACACTTTTCTTCTGTGTTGGCATTTGGGTAATTAAATTTTACAGCTTTTTACTCAGTAGCATCTGTTTCATATTTTTGCACTGTAGTTAAGCTATCAGTTTTTGGCAGTGTAATAACCCTGTTGAGTCAATAGCTCCCGTTTGCTGTGACATTATTGACTCAGCAGCCAGTTCCTTCTTTTCTTGTTTCTACAGCACATGCACTTCATATCCATGAGCTCTTCTAGTTGTCAGAGAATATTAATAAAATATGTACATCCCTCACCCTAGTAGAGGACTGTCTAGTGTTAGCCATTCAAGGGAGATCCTAGGAAAAGGTTTTTATACTGACATAACTGGAGATAGCTTTAAAGTATGCCAAGGGATTCAGTAGTGCTACCTTATCTTCCAATGTACCTACAGCTTGAATACATCTTTAAACTGGGTCAAGTACTACTTCTTGTCCTATTTCAAGGACTGTAGTAAACTCTTTGTTATTGTTCTATAGCCATGGCCACCACATGGTTAAATGATCTAAATGATCTAAAATATCAAAAAAATTATCAATGAATAATATACATATTATATATATACATACTTCTGGAATTCTTGCCTTTGAGTGCTGTCATTCCTCATCACTCATAGCAGATTTCTCTTTAAAAATTCTGAGGGGAACATCCAAAATAGCAAGCATGTACCAAATTAAGAAATAAGCAGCATTTAGGCATCCAAACTCATGATAGCATTTGACCAAGTGCACAAACAGTACCCCTCCTCTGTCCCATTTACAGCCCCCCAAACACACCTGATTGTTTGGGGATTTTATGAAACAGGTGTTTTATGCAGAGATTTTCTTAGACAGCTGAAGTTTGTCCTCAACATATCCAAAGCACTGTTGCTGTGGCTGAATTATAGGAAAATCTGTGCAAGTGAGGGGCATTTTTGTGAGGCTGACATGCTCAATATATTATTTAAATGATTTGGAGGGCATAGGAGCAAAAATAAATATTTGCTTTAATTTTAGTTCGGCTCTGTTTAAAACAGTAATCTGTTTAATTCCTACCTGTTCAATAGGAATCACAAGCACCATCACCCTCTTTTTAGAACTAATTTAAATTAATAAAACTTTAACATGCAAGACTAGCTGAAATCCCAATTCACATCTTAACAGAAACCCCATCAAAATCAAAACTAAGATAAAAAAATGTAGAAACCTGTAGCATTATGTAAAATTTATTTTTGCCTCTGAAAAAGTGTTCGTAGTCGCTCGAAGACAGTCACACAGAAAAGAAGAAAGAAGCAGAATGATGTGACCAGGCTAACCTTTATGTATTTTATAGATCGCGTTTGGTAGAGCTATGGGGCAGTTTCTGCCCTATCTTAGGCAGAGAAGGAAAGAGGAGGAGAGAACAGGCATGCAGTATTTGTTCCCCTGCATATCTAGGTTAAGTTGGTGCATAGACTCCTAAGCATTTGGAAAGCGGTTATAGCACCATTAATTTCACTGATCACACCAAAGATAAGTGGGTCAGATGCAGGTGGTCCACAGGCCCTGGCCAGCTGTCCACAGCCAGTATTGGGGGTAACAGATGCTGCAGCTCTTGCTCAGTTTGCACTTCAGCAGCATGGCTGGGAAGGCATCTTGTTCATCCTATTCATCTCTTTCCTCCCAGACTGAATGCTTCCAGGAGCAGCTAGCAGTGCTTTGCCTCCATTTTTCTGCAGCACAAGATTTACTGTGGAATAGTTTGACCACCTAACTAGGAGCTCGCAACAAATTAACACTTAGCAGTGTTCATATTAACATATAAATGACAAGGCATTTTTGTGTGTTGGTGTCTAAAAACTAGATTATAGCTTCAATAATACCAATTTCAATCTGTAGCTCCTCAGAGAAAATCAGAATCCGGTCCATAGTGTAAAGGGACACACATTATTTTATACCTGAGGAAGAAAAGTTTTTGTTTTTATAAGTCTTTTTCTTGTTTGCAATTTTACACAAATGAAAATGCAGTACAGGATATTTCTGCCTGGACATTCTTCTGGAAATTATGTAACAAGTTATCAAACGAGGTTAACTTACACCGTACAGGTCTGGATTTTAAATACTGCGAACATTGCTCTGTACCTCTGATTCAGACTCATTCATATTTTTAATATGGCAAACCTCAATATCAAGGCTATTAATATAAAGTTAATCATAACCGTCTGTATATGACTAGAAAGTAAATTGCCTGTATTTTCTACAGTCAGCAAGCTAGTACGGATCTTGCTTCTCCACTCGGCATCTGCTTTGCAGGAAGCTTGTACAAACAACTATATTTCAGGCATCCCTCTCTCCATCAAACTTGGTAGAATTAAGCATGGACTCAAAAATCATTGGGGATGATGGAGGAGGGTGGCTCAGACTAAGTGACAGACACACTGAGGAAACCAATTTAAAAAGAAAGCAAAGTACAAATCTATCAGAACCTGTCAGTAACTGCATTTTATATAAGCAGTTTATTAAACACAAATCACTTCTCAAGGGGTTTTGTTTGGAAATAAGCATCAATCCTAGCTCTAAGAAAGAGCTAAAGAGAATTTTTTAAAAATAATCTAGTTATTTATTAAGGAGATTGCAATTTAAATGTAATTTTTTGTAGACTTCAGCTTGTTAATATGGACTTAATACAGTTTTGCACCAAATAATTGTGTTTTAATGCAGAAAGCAAAAACCTGTTTTACGTTGACTTACGTTTAATGAGAAAACTATAGTCTATCAAACCTTGTAACTGGTAGATCACACATCCCCAAAAATGCATAATGTAACAAGGAAGAACTTTCCAATATAGGATTACAACAATTACATGCATTTTCCATAGCAAAAGAGAAAGATTTGCATAGCATTTGCTACGTCTTCTTGACTTAGAATTAATCAGATAAGCAGAGCAAAGCTGTGACTTTGTTCTTTGGTTTTACTGGGAAAAATTTATCATGATTACAGATTTCTGAGATTTTGAGAGCCAGTCTAAGCATTTCTATCATGACAGATTACTTTATAAAAATACTAAAATAGTTGTTTGCATTTGAAATTAAAAGTGGTAATATGCTGATCACATTCACCTTAAACATTGAAATAGGAAAGGAGAGTGCTTGCTGGTAGCACAACTAAACTTGTGTTTCCCATTCCCTCTTAATCCCTCTCTCCCACCTACATGAATTTTTGATTAGTTTCATTTGAATAATCCACTTCTGCATAAGATAGATCAAGCACCTGTCTTGTCTATGTGACTGCTTTGAAGGTATGCACAGCTGCAAAAATGTTTCCCAGTCAAGAGAAGAACTCTTAATTAGAATATATTTCTTAAAGGTTATGTTGTAGATTTGTTCCATTAATACATCAAAGGTGATTATTAGTCTACTTTTCCCATGCAGTGCTCTGCTTTAATTTTGTGTGATGGCATGCTTCAGACCTCTCCTAATCTTTTTCCTACGCTTACTCTTTCAGCAACTTCTTACTTTCTAGCATGGATTTTAAGATGAGCATTACTAGTTTATATAAAAAGGAAACACTGTATTCTATCCATTTCTCACAACAAAATCCCTGATTCTCCACAGAATGTATAAACCCTTAATCCACCCATAAGCAGGTTTATGGTGTCATTATCACTGTCAGAACCACCTGACTGATTATTATTCACAATCCAAAAAATGTATTTTATTTCCTACTTTAAACTCTAACCTTTCCTAACAGAACCTGCAGAATTTCTAAAATGATCTCGAATTGAAATTCACTTCCACTTTTGTTGAAATACATTTCCCACAGCTCTTTTGTTTTGATGTGCCTTGCATTCCCTCACATTCCTGAGTGCCAGTCTGTTCTGTTACGGGATTTCAAACATGATGGCAAATCATTCGCCAGAAACCACATTAAAATCCAATTGCATCCCCTGTTCTTTTGATATTTAAAACAAAGTCTGAATATCTGTTTTTCCAGTGTTCAAAGGGAATATATTTATTGCAGATCACATATGTGCAACCAATTTCCCTTTCAGTTAATATACTTACTTTTTAATTAGTTCACTAAGTAAATATTTATGGCTCATGGATTTGCCATGGATAGCAAGCAGAAACTGGTGTATTTATCTCCATTTATTTTTATGTAATTCATTCACCGTAATATATTCTGTACAATAAATATATATTACACATTTATAATTCTAAAATGTCCTTACAGTTCTGCTTCACAGATGCACAGACTGTGAAGGTTGCTATCAATTCTACAGGTAATTGTAACATTCATATTTTTTGCAGATTATTTAAATTCTTTCCTTGTTTACTTTACTCCATCCACATAAATTAAGAAGTATTCCAAGTAGACCAATTATGAAGTGGTAGTTCACTATATATGTAGTTGGCAAGATCAGGCAGAAATATTTCTTTTGGTCATGAATTTTAAAAGGGATACACAGAAATGTTTTAGATTTTTGTTGAGAGCATTCAGCTAAATGTCGTGGAATTTTGTTGTTGATCCAGAGTAGTGTATACTGCGGAAATAGTTTAACATGGCAAAAGTGAAACTATGTGCTTTTTGTTCTTCTGTTTTGCATAAAAGCTGCAGGCACTCAAATGCTCGTGTTCATAAGTCTAAAGCAGGGTTGTTTTCAGTTATGCTGTAACTTAAAAATTACCGTTGTCTTCAAAAAGATACCATTTTTGGATTAAGTACCACAACTAAATCTTTAGGATTTTTTTAAATCATTTAATTTTTAAAATTTATCTTAATTTTTTAATTTTCTTAATTTCCATAGAAGGCAGTGCTGTTTTTCAGTGCCCTCAACAGCAAAATAATACAACGTCAAATATTTCAGTCTTGAGGCAACCCCTTTTGCTATCCTAGCCTCTTTTGAGCTTCTTGTGAATGACTGCTTTCAGTGCATAACCTTTGCAGAATTTACTGCCTTCTGTGTCATCTCAGATGTACAGTTTTCATGGTACGGCACCGAGACAGTACTTCCTATTGAGTGAAGAGGGACACAGCAGTAGGATTATTTTAAAAGTTTAAGATTTTATGTAATATCTTTTTTCCCCACTGTCACTACCTGTCCTAAATGTTAACAACAATTTGGAAGATGAAAAGATAAGTAACATTCAAACACTTAAGGAACAACAAACTGAGAAGATGTGAAGAACCCTAAGGGACCAGTAATAATTCAAAATGTTGAGACCTCTTTTCATCACTTTAAACAAGATTCAGAGTTTTCAGGACTTCAGCAAATTGGAAATTCTCTCCGAGGATCAGATCAGGAATATGATAACTGACAGAGCAGGCTAAAATTCCTAAGTATGTTTCAAAGAAGTAAGTCTGCATATGCAGACAAAGATAAAGGCCAGCATCTACTTTCACGAGCACTCATATTAAAACAGGAGTTAAAAAGAAATGTTTTAAATAGTCAAATCTTAATGCATTGTATCACGGTATATCTTAAGATAAAGCTACTTGATATAGCCTCTAGGATTTTTTTCCATGCAAAAAATCACTAGCATTCAGATGGATTATTTAATATTATCTCTACGAAAAGTAATTGTCACTTATTGATCATTGTTTTTTTCTTCTAGTAATGGCTTTTCTAATCTTACAGAAACTTGAGCCAACTTACTTTTGTTGCCAGTGCCTGATAAAAGCACCTTCGATTCCTATCTAGAAGAGCTAATTAAAACCATCACAAGGTTTCATATTCTGACTCAAGCATCAAATTTGCAAGTGTATTTCAAACATCAAGTGCAATAAAACAATACTTGTTAATTTTTTAATCTATCCTAGCAAGTGATGTACAGAAAAATGTGCTCCATCTTCACAACTGGATCTAATGCTGGCTAATGGACTTCATCAGAAAATAAAATGAGTTCTTCCCAGACAAAGTAACTTGTTTCTACTTCGAATATTCTGAAAGTGATAATCAGTGCCTCAGTAAATCCCAATCAATCTGGAAAGAATCTAAAACACAAAATAAGGCACTGAGAACAAACTCTTTTGCAGTTTTTCTATTTCATTTCCCATAATCACCATATGGGAATCACATTATTGCATCTGGTATCACAGATGTAGCATAGTTAATTTATGCTGACACAATGGTATTACCTTTGGCTATCATCAAAGAACACTAAAATACTAAATTCCTGCAATATTTCAACACCTGCCATGTAAGTCCTCATATAGACCTGTTTGTGCTCAATAGCATTGCAACTTCTGAAAAATTACAAAGAGGAAATTAGAATGGAAATATACAGAGAGGGGCACAAAGGGCAATGCAATTCTTAATTTTTAAACTACTTACTTCCAGTTTTCTGTTAAAATAAGATGCCAGATGAAATTACTAGCAGGAAATATGACATGAGAAACACAAATTGAAAAGCAATTTAAGCTTGAAGTAAGTTATCCCACTGGAATATCCAGTACTTTAGGTCAGACTGCAGAAAACCCTCAACTTCTAAAAGGTATTCTCAGGCTGCTAACAATAATAGGTGTTTAAGGTCACCTTCACATTAAACTGCATTCTGGTTTTCTTGGCTGAAATGATGAGAAAAATCTAGAGCAATCTAGAGCATCAAAAGAAGAAATCGGGTGTTGCAAAATTTATTCTGTAGACAGTGTTCTTCATTTCTTTTGGAGAGATATCTAAAATAGTATGAACAAAATGACAATATTTAATTTATTAGTTAATGTACTCTCAGTAGCTTTGGGGTTTGGGTTTTAATTTTCCATATTAGCTTTAAACTTTGGCATAAAGCTGAAAAGTTCATGGTTATAACTCACACACTGGGGAGTTTTCCCAGGACTGCAGGTCGCTGTCTGCAGGTAACCTGGTGAGGCTCTTCTGCAATAAGGGACGTGTGGGTGGACTAGGTCCGAGGGAGGTGCTGAGCTTAGAAATCAGTTTTGAGGGCCTCTCTGAAAGCTGCCAGGCAGATATCTTATTTGGATGGAAACGTCTAGCTTATATGTGTGCTTTTGTGCCTTTCTGTTGTACTGAGAGGTACTAGTATGTGAAGTTATTAACTTGAAACAGTAGTTATAGATAAGGCTATAATGGGTGAGGTAAAAACTGAGGAAGAGCATGGCATCCACAGAGAGATTTTTGCTATTAGGAAGATTTATCTGATTTCATATTGGTTTAATTCAATCTCCTTTGCCAACAAAATTCATCTTCCCATAGTAGTGGTAGCAAAGTATGCCAAATAAATGAACTGTAAACCAAATTTATGTAAAATACACAAATCTCGTAAAAAACCAGCAAAATATTTGTAGAAGATGGTCGCCTGATCAATAAACAGGCTGGAAGGAGGGAAGGATTGAATTCCAAATACTTACTGGCATTTGCCATTTGGAGAAGGAGAAGCAGCCTCAGACCCAGTTACGAAATGGCTGTTTTGCCGATGCAGGCAGTTGGCTTTGCCGGTTTTAAAGGCCCAGCAGCAAAAGCTGCAATACAGAACAGATCCTTACAGCAGCATTAGCATACAATATAAACATGTGTTTCAGTACTACTCTACTCTTTTTCTAATATGTCTTAAGAGATATATAAGCTTTGGATTTCCTGGTCCCTTTTCAGGTTTCTGAAGGAAACTGTAGTCTAAAAAAGGTATCTTCTAAGATTAACCGTTACTCATCAGTTTGGCTTTGTGTGCAAGGAATTTCCTTTTCCATCTCCTTAAGAATCACAGACTTTATTATTTTTCCTTTAAGTTGAAAATGTTTCAAAGTATTCAGGTCTGGGTGGGTACCCCTAACTGCTCTCTAAGGACCTGCCTGGTAATGTGGGCTCCTGCCTGAACCTGGCTGCCATCAGGGCACATGTGCTGCTCACCTTGCGTGGGTACTGTGGGACAGTACCTCTTGCTGGAGAGGCCCTGCCTCTGCCCATATGGCTGTCACTCTGAGCCGCTGGCACACTTCCCTTGGGGAGCAGCCTGCCCTTGCTGCCTCCTTACAGGACCAGGTTGTAAAGACATTCATGGACAGCATTGGGTAAAAAAAAAAAAGAAAAGAAAAACTAATTTATTAGGAGCTTTGGAATAGGGTAATGGGGTATCAGATCTCTCAAACCAGATGATTGGACACTGTCTGGGTGGTGACAGGCATTTCCATTGCAAGGGCCTTTGCAGTGACAACTTCAGCTGGATCAGGGGTGACTCCCTGAACCGCAGCTCTGCTGAATTCTTACATCCAGCTGGTCTGTGGTCCTATGTGACCACTCCAGCATATGCATGAGCTATTGCTTTGGATTATCTTAAGCTGTGTACAGAACATCTCATATCTGAACTGTGTTCAAAAGACTGTCGTAGGTGACCGTTTCTGCCTGTGCAGGTATAGTTCCTAATTACTATTTACAATTATCTTCTCGAGGTACTGCTTAGTCAATTCTGCAGCAAGAACTGCCTTGGAGAGTCTCTGGGGCAGCCAGATTCTCCATCCCAGATGTTAATCAATGTGTGGAAGCATACCAGTAGTCCCTATGAATTGGCCTATGCACAGCAAGAGTAATCTCCTGGACTGTCTGAATTTCCCACCTGGAGAGCTCTTGCAACCAGTAGTGAAATGTTTTGTTGTGAAGGTAGGGAGGGTTCAGTCAATCCCCTTGTCTCAAATCAGGTCTCTATTTCATCTGTGCAGAAACTGGCTGGGGGGTTATTTCATCAGCCGGAGGACTGATGACCAAGTGCATTGGGTGTGCACCCAGGCAAAGCCCTGTTACCCAGCTACACCACCACTGCAACTACAGGACAGACTTGAATTTCATCTTTATGTCACATTTATAACTTAAATTCCATAGAGCTTGCCATAACTGGCCATGAATTTGGGGCATTTAAAAATATTTGTGCTTTTTTTTACTGTTCAGTCCCGGAAACCAATAAGCTTTGATTAAAACAAACTATCTATCATTTAGAATATTCATGTTTAGGACTGTAACACACTACAGTCATACAAATAAGTGTCTCTCAGCAGGCTCAAGGGGGGTACTCTGAATGATAATAAATTTGGACAAAATTTTCAGAACTACTATATCTATCTTCTGTTCACAGTTTTGCTTGTTTGAGGGGGGAATGTGAGTTCCTCTTTTCCTACAGGAATGTAGAATAAAACCAGAATAATGATACCCATCATCTTGTAAGAAAGAGCTGATGGCTTATTCATTATGTATTATTGGCCTATAAGCCCATCTTGAACTCTTCCTAATGAAAGACTTTTTTGCCATTGGAAACTGCAAGTGTTCTTACTACTGTTAATCAGCTGCATGAAAAAAGACTAAATTGGCTAATATGGACCACAGCATGATGTAGGGAACGGCGATCGGAAGATCTCGCGATGGCACGGAAAGAGGAAGGAAGAGGAAGGATATGACGTAGAGATAGCAGTATGCTTGTAGGTATATAAGCAAATACATGCGTACAATAAAGGCCATTTGCAGCATCCTCATATTGGTGTCAGTGCTCATTGGCCCGGAGGCTGGGGGAGCCTCCGTGCCGTCTCAGGCGAACGGGAGATTGTCGCATCAGAAGGCGACAAGTGGTGACCCCGACGTGATAGCTGAGACGGCGGACCGCAGGCGGTCGAGAGGATCCGGATCATGGACGCGGTAGTTAAGGTTATACGCGTGGGTGCCCGGGAATGGGGGCTCTCTATGAGAGCGAATGCAGTTGCGAACTGCGTCGGGCGGCTCCTGAAAGATGGAGCGATAGTTAGAACAGGGGACATTTTTTCCCCTTCTAACTGGGAGAAGTGCACTCGAGCACTTGCTCAGAGAGCTATGGCCACTAAGAAGGCCGCAGAGCTTAAGACGTGGGGAGATATAACGATCATTTTAGAAAGGACTAGGGAGGAGCTTGAGACCTGGCAGGCTGCCCGCGCGGCGCTACACATGTCCGCGGAAATGGCAACACAGACAGCAGCGAACGCAGAGGAGCGAACGGAGGCGATAGAGGGAGAGACGATAGTAGGGGATGAAGTGAAAACGGAGAGTGTGGAAACAGACATAAAGGAGGAGGCGGTTAATCAAGATCCAGAGCGGGGAGAGGGGGAGGCAAAAACTCCAGAGGCTTACCCAATAACGCCCTCTTCTCCGCCTCCGCCGCGGTATCCGTGGAAAGAAATGAGGGCGATGGAAGGGGGAGAACTAGGAGAACCAGGAGACCTTTGTGGAGACCGAGATATGAAAAAGCCAGAGGCGGGTAGAGGAAAAGAAAGCAAGGTGAAAGTGAAGGAGGCAGAAGAAAAGGAAAGACTGCTTATAGTGGATGATCCCCGAGACTGGCTACCGGGGACCATGATTCGGGTGCAGTGGGAGGACGAAAGAAGAGAAGAAGCAGGGGAAAGACCAGAAGCAGGGGAAAAACCGAGGGTCCCGCACCCGGGAAAAGATGGCGCTGGCCGAGAGAGGAGTGGGCGTCGACCAGCATTGCGGAAGGAGGAGACTGAAGACTCAGGTGCAGCAACTAGGGCGGAGTTCCCCCGCCGCAGTCAGAGGCGAAGGAGAAGGAAAAAAAAAAAAAAAAAAAAAAAAAGGAGGAGGAAAGTCACAAGAGATATGGAGCAGATGTTTATGCTGCTTACAGCTCTGGAAGAAGAAACAGCTAAACAAAGAGGGCTATCAGAGGCAATAGCTAAACAAAGAGGGCTATTAGAGGCAGCAGCTAAACAAAGAGGGCCATCAGAGACAGCAGGTTCTGCCCAAGCGGAAGGGGGAAAAGAAATTCCCCTAACAGACTGGAAACTGATAGCAACAGAATGTGCCCTGAGTGGCCTCAAGTTTCGTGCGCCAATAGGGGCCTTCCCAGTACGAGTTGCCCCGGGGGGGGGGGGCAGTGGAATGGATGCCCCTCGACCCAAAGACGGTACAACAGCTATTGAAAGCAGTGCAAGAACAGGGCCTGCGACACCCGGTGACACAGACATTGCTGGACGCGGCGCACGCGGGAGGCCTAATACCGTGGGATTGTCGCGCCCTCGCGCGACTGGTTTTATCACCCACGATGGTCCTTATGTGGAAAGAAGCGTGGACCTCGCGCTTGCAGCAGGCGTTGATGGCCGCACAGGCAGACCCGCAGAACCCACTGGGCCAATCCACCCTACCGCGGTTAAGAGGAAATGATGCGGCCATGGCTACACCCCAGCAGCAGGCAGCGGGCCTGACACCTCGGGAGATACTGGTGACAACAGAAGCATCTCGAAAGGCCTTTGATGATATTGGGCCACTGGTGCAGCAGACAGACCCATGGACGACTGTGAAGCAGAGAGTGGGAGAGCTGTTTGACAAGTTTTGTGACAGGCTACAGGCAGCAGTAGAACTTGCATCTTTACCAGACGCTGCAAAAGGAGCGGTGATGTTGGAATGTATCAAACAACAGGGCAACGAGTTGACAAAAGAAATCCTAAGAACAGCGCCTAAGGGAGCAAGTCTAGGGCAGACGATCAAGTACGTATTAGAACACCGGGACAAGACCACAGCCCTACAGATTGCTGCAGCAGTTATGGCAATGCCGGAGGTTAGAGCTAGAGGAGGTCCAAAAGGAGGCCCATGCTTTGGCTGCGGGCGAATGGGCCATTTGAGAGCACAGTGCACGAATAAGGGAAGTTACGCGCGCCCAACAAGGGGTATGGGGAGCCTTACATGCTGGGCCTGTGGAAAACCAGGACACAGAGCACGAGATTGTCGGCGGTCGGGAAACGAGAAGCGGGGAGGGCAACTAGGGGGCCACCCCTCCCCGGTGAGCCGGCTTCAAGTAGCCCCTGTCAACAACAACACACTGCTGATGGACAGCTCCAGCGACCAAACTCCGAAGGGAAACCCCGCGTGGCCCTGGTCTTAGGGTGTGAGAAGAGACCCCGAGTGAAAGCGCATCTGATAGGCCCACCAGGGGCGGGTCCTCCTAGCATCCCCTTAATAATGATGCTAGATACGGGGGCAGATGTTACATGTGTGCCCTCGTGGTTGTGGCCATCGAGTTGGCCAGCAAAAGTGGCAAGCTCGTTAGATGGAGTGGGAGGCAGGGCGGAGGCTATGATTTCTGAAACCGATATCACAATTGTATTGGAGGACCCGGATAGGCCTGCTCAGATCATCCGTGTGCGGCCGTACATAACTGCCATAGGGGAACCATTGTTAGGGCGAGATGCCTTATTGCAAAGTGGCTTTCACCTGACAAATTTAGGGTAAGGGCCACTGCCTACCTCCTCGGGGCTCATTTCGCTGTCCCGCTGACATGGTGCTCCAATGAGCCTGTGTGGGTAGAGCAGTGGCCATTGACAGCGGACAAATTGGCGGCTGCCCGACAAATAGTAAGTAGAGAATTAGAGCAGGGACACCTGGAGGAAAGCCACAGTCCCTGGAACACTCCTATATTTGTGATACACAAAAAGGATAAGTCTAAATTTCGATTACTGCACGACCTACGAGCGGTAAATCAGCAGATGGAAGCGATGGGTGCCCTCCAGCCAGGGTTGCCACTACCATCAGCAATACCAAAGAATTGGCCAGTGGTGGTGATGGATATCCAAGATTGCTTTTTCTCTATACCATTAGCCCCTCAGGACAAAGCTCGATTTGCCTTCACACTGCCCTCAGAGAATCTGCAGGAGCCAGCAGCGCGATATCAATGGACAGTCCTCCCGCAGGGCATGAAAAATTCACCTACGATTTGTCAGGCGGCAGTAGCTAAGGTATTGCAGCCGGTAAGAGCGCAGTTCCCGCGCGCGCTTATCATCCATTACATGGACGACCTCCTAATAGCTGCAGAGACCCAGCAAGAAACCGATCAGGCAGAACAGGCAGTAATTAACTGCCTAAATGAAGCGGGACTGTACGTTCAGAAAGCAAAGACGCAAAGGGGAGAATCTGTCGACTATCTGGGAACCACCATCCTCCCCAGAGCTGTGGTCCCACAGCCGATAAAGCTCAATAAAGAGATACGAACGTTGCATGATGTACAGCAATTGGTTGGAGCTCTCCAATGGCTGCGAGGGCTGATAGGTATTCCCAAGGAGTGGATGGAGCCACTGTTCGAGTTGCTCAAGGGCCACAAACCATGGGAACCGAGGCAGATGACACCGAACGCGTTAGAAGCCCTCCGAAAAATAGAAGATCTCATGGCAAAGGGCGGAGTAACGAGATACGACCCGGCCAGACCTATCAATCTGTACGTGGCAGTTACAAGAACAGGAGCCATAGGCGTTCTAGGACAAGGGACACCGGAGCGTCCGGAAGTCGTATGGTGGATAGTGTCGAACCAAATAAGTACGGCATACGTCACAATCGTAACAGCGTTGGCACAGATGATACAGAAGGGACGAACCGCCACCGTTCGGCACTTCGCGAAGGAGCCTGAGTCCATTTACCTGCCGGTAAAAAGGAGTCAATGGGACAGCGTGGTCCAGAAACAAGATAGTATAGCAATAGCTTTGGAAGGATTCCCAGGAACAATCAGATTATCACCTGTGCTGGAGATGTATACGCATCTCACCGTCCTTCGGCCCCATCTGAAAGCCCGAGTGCTACAGCGACCTGCACCAGGGCGCACAGTGTTCACCGACGCGTCATCGGTGACCAGGGCAGCGGTTGTTGTGTGGCAAGATCAAAAGGCCCAATGGCACCGAGTGAAGATCAGCGAGCCGGACAGTAGCGTACAGCATTTAGAGGCCCGAGCTGTGGCGCAGGCATTGCAAATGTGGCCAGAAGAGCATTTGAATGTAGTGACAGACTCCATGTTCGTCTTTAAATTGTTACACAACATGTCATATCCTGGATGGGCCGGATCGCCCATTGCGCTAATGCTAGAAGAAGCCCTACAACAACGGTGGGCCACTGCCTCTGTTATTCATGTTCGGAGTCATGAGGCAATCCAAGGAGTGTACCAAGAAGGCAACAATAAAGCCGATCAAGCGGCCAAAGGTGTGTGGACAGTCGCAGAAGCAAGGCAGGTGCACGACCTTCTCCATGTTGGTGCAAAAGCACTGGCAAAAAGCTGCAACATCCCCCTCACCACGGCTCGTGAAGTGGTTGCGGCTTGCCCGTATTGCCAAAAAACCCCCCTGTGGGGCGCCGGCATCAACCCCAGGGGGCTGAAAGGAAACCAAATATGGCAAACGGACTTCACAATGTGCCAGCGACTTCGACCACGGCCCTGGCTGGCTGTTACAGTGGACACACACAGCGGTATCATCGTTGCGACCCAACATAAACGAGTCACAGCGCGGGCGGCACAGTTGCATTGGCACACGGCAATGGCCTGGCTGGGTGCCCCAGAAACTATTAAAACAGACAACGGCACGTGTTTCACAGCGCAAAGCACGAGAGAATGGGCCGTACGGTGGGGAATTAAGCTAGTGCACGGTATTGCCTATAATAGCACAGGTCAAGCCATTGTCGAGCGAGCAAACCGCACTTTAAAGCAAAGGATCGAGATTCTTGGGGAGGGGGAAGGATATACACAAAGAATCCCCGCGCACAAACAATCAGAAATAATTATGCGCGCCTTATTCGGTCTGAATCAGTTCATCAGGGGGGAGGAGAACAAGACGCCAGCGGAAAAGCATTGGGTGGTCCGAGCGATGCACGAGGGACCAGACGTAAAGGTTCGAATCCCGGAAAAAGGGGAATGGGAAGAGGGGTGGCAGCTGGTAACCCAAGGACGAGGGTATGCAGCGGTCAGGCAGGGAGAAATGGTAAGATGGGTCCCTATGAAGTGGGTACGCCCAGACCTCAGGGCAAGGACAAGACAGGAAGCAGAGAGTCAAGTGAATTAATGAATATCTGAGTTTTATTGCAGGGGAGGACCACCCTGAAAAGCCGATGATCCCTTCTAGCAGCAAAGACAACAGACAGGAGAAGAACAGATGAGAAAAGGCGCGTGAAACCACAAGAAGAACGCGTAACCAGAAAACCCGAGAAGATGGCAGGGGGAGCAACCCAAGTAGCTCTCCTTGTAGCGATGATGGGACTGGGACTCCAAGGGGTTAAAGGCGAACCAATGTTAGCGAAATGGGGTAGTAACAATCTATGGCTCACCTGGCAAACCGGACAGGAAATAAGCAATTTTGCCTGATGTTGGTGGGTGCGGGGCAGCCCTTTTAAGACATGCTTAATAGGGGTCCCATTGAATTTGACCGTAGACCTACCAAAGCTGAGAGAGCATTGACACGCTGAATGCGTCATTGCCCTGGGACCCGCAAGAGCTTGACCTTCTGGGTTCAGTAGTGGTAATTGGCTTGGGCTAGGACCATGGGCCAGGCAATTACTAATAGAAGAGTTGCACCTGCTACTGATGCTCGTGCTAGGTATATTAGTATGTAGACTAGTGTTTAGATGCTTGGTAAGACAACTGCTAGAAAAGGGGTGGTCCCACCCACACCCACACTATGAACGCTTAACCCGCGACACGGCAATTTAAAGCAAATAGCATAGTCAAAGCATGGGGAGGGGGAGATGTAGGGAACGGCGATCGGAAGATCTCGCGATGGCACGGAAAGAGGAAGGAAGAGGAAGGATATGACGTAGAGATAGCAGTATGCTTGTAGGTATATAAGCAAATACATGCGTACAATAAAGGCCATTTGCAGCATCCTCATATTGGTGTCAGTGCTCATTGGCCCGGAGGCTGGGGGAGCCTCCGTGCCGTCTCAGGCGAACGGGAGATTGTCGCATCAGAAGGCGACAGCATGAGGTTCTTGGTAAGCAGTGGGATCATTTCTGGGCCTGTGAGGTAGCAGTGACTCTTGCTATAACATCAAAGTCCTAATGAAAATAGCTTCTTCAGGGCTGAAGACAAGATGAATCAGTGAAAAAATTTACAAGTCTTTCCTACAAGTTGGCTTAAAATGTACATATGCTAACAAAATTATCTCCACCTTCCTGTCCAGTGGAAAAATATATATATTTACAAGGTTCTACAATCTTGTAGCAAAAAAGACAACATTTTCTTTTGCTTACCAGCAAGAAAACTGGACAAAATAAAAATATTTATTTTTTCAAAGTTGAAAAATGCTAAAATAATATAGGGATCTGCGCTCAGTGAAGTCAAGGAAGACGTATTTTTCTCCAACAGAGAAATAAATGTCAGGCCAGTCCTACAGTTCTTTCTCTTTTGTTCCCCTTACACAGTTCAGTCATGCTCTCACTTTCAGCATGCTTAAAAAATCTTCACTTAAACCTCCATGAGTGTCTTAATGGCTATTCTTCATAAACTTTGCATTGTATAAGGTAATTTAATGACTCCTTTCATAAAAGCAGCTATTCATTTAAAAAAGGTTCTCATTTTGTCCTGTGGGAAAAGTTGCCATTTACAAATGAGAATGCAGAGATAAAGAGTAAAAATTAACTTGCCAAAGTTAGCCCATAGGCAAAGGACAGAATGAGCAGCATATTCAAGCTATTTTTCCACTGGTTATCTCTCTTCTCCCCACTTACCCCAGTCTCCACTCAACATCCTTCTCTTGGCCATTAGAAGTTACGGAGTTTTCCACCGTCACATCATTTGTGCTGACAAAAGATGCACAAAAACTGTAGCGGATGGCTTCAGGTCTGAAAGCTTTCTGGGGAAGTAACGCAAGAAGGCAGGAGGAGAGCCGAGAATGGGAACTGGCTGGAGCTCATCTACTACTTGCAAGTGTCAGCAGCAGCATCAGTGTTCATATCTTTCAGTGTTCAGTATCTTTTGTTTACAGCAGGGCTGTGGAGACCGTTCATGTCCAGATTCCTACTTTACTCACCCTTGGACTCATCTTAAGGGATGGGAGTAATTTGACTTGTCTTTATTGCTATGATTAATTTAATGTACAGTAAAGGGCTTAGAGCTTTAATTTCTGGCCACTGTAGTCAGAATTGGCCCTATACTTTCAGCAGCACAGACGAGACTGATTTTGCTGTCTGGAGAAGGAAGGCAGTATAAATTTTGGGAGGAGAATGGCAATTGATACATCTTCCTTTCTGCCTTCGATAGGAATGTGTGGAGGACCTGTTCTCTACATGCAGTTTTGTCTCAACATTGCTGCTGCTGCTGCTGCAAAGCCGCTGCTGCCAAGGCGCGTTGGGCAATGCTGCGCCGGCGCCACTGGGAGCTGTCCGCGAGGTAAACCTCGTGCACCTGCACGAGGTAAAAAGGGCGCGAAAAGGGCAGAAGGTCGTCTCTAAGGCATGAACTGCACGTACTCATTTGCCATCTGCGCATGAGCAGGAGACCCCCAGATGCCCCAGCCCGTTTCTGGAAGGTTCCGAGAGGGCGGAGTGCGCATGACAGTTAATCTGCATGGGAAGTGAGGAAGCACCTCCTGGAGGTGGGGCAAGAACCTATAAAAACTGCAGACGGCGTGAATAGAGGGGGGGCTTGTTTGCGACGACTGAGGAACTGGAGCGGAGTCAGCGGAACCAGACGGCAGCTTCCCCCCGCTGCCCCCACCCCCGCCACCGAGACTCCCAAAAGAAGAGGACCAACGGGACGCCGCTGGATCCACGGGTGGTGATATCTATCTTTCTCTCTCTCTCTCTCTCTCTCTCTCTCTCTCTGTCTTCTCCTTTTCCTCTTTTTTCTCTAAACGTGTGATGTGGGACGTGTCTAGTTAGTTGATTCCTTAATAAATCTTAAAATTGGTTGGCTGGTGTCGTTTCACCTTAATTCAGTCCAAGGGCATCACGAACTTGGTCGTTTGGCCCCAAGGGGAGGGAGGTTGTCCTGAACGACTCCCTTCGGGCCGCGACAGAATGGAGCTATCTCTTCCCCTGGAAGAGGAATTCATCAGGGCCCTACCCGCAGCACTAGTTTGCCAGGCTAAGATTCAAAACCCATTGCATTTCCACTGGCTCCACATGGAAATATATTGCTGCGCTCAGGGTACTGGCAGCACATTGCTGTTTTGAGGTGCTCTGAACTCCTGTCACAAAAATGGTGGTGGTCAGGTGTGTGGCAGGGCTGAGGGCACTGGTAGCAAAGCTAGTGGGACTGCCTGTGAGTGAGCATGCCTTCCTGCCCTCAGCAGTCGGCCACCGGAGACTGGCAGATGTCTGTTCTACCTCTGCCTAATGCCGGCCTAGCTTCAGTCAAAAGGAACAAGACTTTTCTGCTGCGCAAGTGGAACATGACATACTAAATACTGGAATCCTTAAAATCAGTTTGAACTTAATTAATGCAGTTACTGGAAGACAAGGAGTAAATTATTAGATGACCTTAGAAGTTTGATTAATTATATCTCTCTTTTCACTTGATTTCTTTATGAGGTAAAATGGGTTATATTTATGGGTAATCAATTCTTAAATGTATATATTAATTTTATTGTTATTTCAGTGCCATTTGTTGTAATACATCCACCTTTATTCTAAGCAGGTGAAAGAGATGATAAAGAAGGTATAGTTCAGTTAAAGATCCCAAATAGTACTGCTGAAGACTATGTGTGTGACAAATAATAGATCCGTTTCAATCACAGATTATAGTTAGACTGAAGTTGCACTGATATAATGCATGCATTTGACTACTGTGACATCCTTAGGATTACATATCTGCTTTGAAAGGAAAAAAAATGACTTAAAATACTATTTGAAAATGGAATGATACATAGTTATGACAATATGCTTTGTCTATCCCAAATTGAACAATAAATAAGTATTCAAAGTAAGAATATGTTGGTTGCAAATGGGTCCATCAATCTCTGAAAAACATGGATATAACACAGTGGTAATAATCAAGTGAAAAAGTGCTGACTAATAAAAACTGGAGATGGCTTCTGATTTCATTTTGGAAAATTTCAGATGAGAGTCTTCCCCTTATCTAATTTTAAAGAACCATAAAGTGACTACTAGGTTGTTGACTCTGGAGTTATCAGTTTGGTTTTTTAAAAGTTCTAAATGGGCATGTAGAGGAAAACAACACGAGTTCATGGAAAAGGAGTTTATTCTAATAATGGAAACACATATGTTCGAGGCATCACAAATAATAGTTAAATGAAGTCATCCAGGGGCTCCATATAAGTTCAGGCCTGGGTGCCAGCCCTTGCCGGTCTGTCCAGGAGCAGCAGGAGTGAGGCTGCTCCATGAGGGGTGAGCAGGCAGGAGCTGAGGGTAACCCTGGCGCCAGCAGCGCTCTCATCAACCAGGGCACCATCCCGCAGCGTCTGAGCAGCGTGGGCAGAGGCAGGCACTGAGGACAGGCTCTGTGGCCAGTCACGGACATGGCAAGGTGAGGATTCGGGGCTGGGATCCATACAGCGAGCCCAGCCAGGAGCAGCAGGAGGCAGGGCCAGGGACAGGGCTGGAGACCAGGCTGCAGCATGCGGTTTAGCTCAGGCAGGGGCTGAGGGCCCAAGCCTGACTGGATCAAGATCTAATTTACATGATATAAAGTGGCTCTGCTTTGAGCAGGAGTTAGGACAAGATGACCTCCACAATTTCCTTCCAACCTAAGTTATTCTCTGATTTCTTAATTCTGTCATAATAGTAAAGAAAACAATGTGAAATAATACTGACTTTTGCATTAGCCTTGATGGAAAGTATGAGGAAATCATGGTTTGCAAACAGTTACACTACAGTATTCTAACAGCCAACACTGAAAACTTACTTAAGAGTCACAGTTTTTTTTTTCCTACTGCACACTTTTTTAAATTTTAAAAATGGATCTCAGTGCTCATGACCGATTATTGTCTGAAATGCAAAGAGCTCCAGACCTTGTGAAAAAGAGGGAAGTCAGGCTCTTAAGGCCAGCAAATACAGAGGAACTGTGAACTACTGGCAGTCGTGCAGTTTATGTTTTGTGAGACTGCTCTGCCATGTTGTATTGCTTGCGGAGGTATTCTGTATGTGTCTGCATGAAGAGCAGAACTTTAGTAGAAATTCTGTTCTCCTAAATGTGCAGGTACCAGAGAGAATTTGGTGGAATACAAATCAAAGAAGATGAACTGCCCCCTCTGCATAAGCTAATTCTATGCAAATGCCACTTTATTCTTCTAACTTTTAATATTTTTCTGTAGCTGGTTTAAACTGTTGCTTTAACATTACTTAAAATATTAAAACATTTAAAATACTGTACACACACACACATTTTACATATACCTGCTTTCTGCAGTTTTTCCACAAAGTATTTACTGAATTCCTTTTATTTGACAAGTATAATGTCATCAAGATTTCAGTCAAAAATTTTTGACAATATTTAATGTCATGTTTTAAAACTAACTTTACAAGTATCTTGAAAACAAAAAATGGTATTTTTCCCATCTGCTGTACCCATTTAAATCTATCAAATTGCATATATTTGCATTTTGTAAGATGCAAAGGGCAGAGACGCAATCTGTCAAGCACCATCCATACTAGATGTACATTATGCAACTGTTAATCAAGTTGATAAGCACATATTTAGAAAGTGTTCTGACCTGTTCAAAGGGATACAGTTTGATCTTCAGAATAATGCAACAGGAATAATGGGATCAGAAAAGAAATCCAGGGAAAACAGACTTTAGCAGTGGTTCACTAACAGCAGAGATTAACATCTCTTTATGACAAATGTACTGAATTGCTGACATCTGACTTTTGTATTGATAGGTTAAAGTATTCAGTCTCATCTTCACTACTTTCTTGCAAATCAGAGTTGTTCTTTCAATCCTTTCCCTCTTTTCTGATTTTAGCTGGCATACAGCTATACTGACAAAATAAAAAGGCATTCAAATTCTTCAGGAGTTCACCACTGTAAACAAGCCCGATCTCTTCTTTAGTCTAAGTTCATAAAACATAAATATGAAAATATGATAATTGCCTCCATAACAAATGTATTGCATAAGTTAACAGAATTTGATGTATCTGGCAGATTTAGAGAACTCTGAGTTTGGTATAGCATAGGTCATGTAGATTAAGACAAAAGTACATATGTCTCAGTTATGTGAAAGCTTCGACAACATCTTTTTCTTGTCATTAATTCTAAAAATGGCCAGGATTCTTTGTTCCTATGTATATCAGAATTCTTTCTGTTTTAAGAAGAGAAAATATTTTAATCTCCTTAAAGAATTTGTGTAAAGTTAAAAATTAAATTTGTTTTTTGGTTTTACAGAATTTTAAAACTCCACCCAGCTTTTTCATGGTTTGCAAGTCTAATTTCTGCCTCTACTTACTTACTGAAAAATTCAGTTTGTCTGGTCATATCTTGGGAACAACTGCACAGCACTATCCATCAGTGCTTTTATAGATTATGTATATCCTCCAGTCAGGAATTTAAATCTTAGAATTAAAACTGTTTAAGTTTGCTGTAGATCCTAAGTAAAATGAAGTAGATGCGACTAGGAGATTATTGCCTAACAGAATGTTACAGAGAGAGAGGACGGAAGCAAAGTGATGAGGGTGGGGCTTTTGAAAGAAAAAGCAAATAAAGGGTAGAGGCAGATCAGAGTTTCAGGGAGGCAGCAGATAGCATGCTGTCAGGAGGAATATGAGATCAGAGTTGTATTAATCTGAAACCAAAAAAAGTGGAGTAATTTTCAGTGTTAGTTAGTAAAGCCTATTTTAGGAGACAATAAAGGCAAAGCTTGAAGCCACCCATTATATCTCCACAGCTTTTCTCTGCTGAATATAAATTACATTTAATGGCATTATTTCACACATATCCCAGTTGACTTAGGGGCATGGCCTGCAAACAAATTGGCAGTACTGACTTTATAGCCTTGCATTTCATGCTCCTCTTAGCCACTAGGATTCATTTTAATCATCTCACCTCATTGTTCTAGAGAAATATTATCAGACACGGGAAAGATTGCTGGCAAGGCTCTAAATTTCAGATCAATATTCACCACAGTATGCAGAATGCCAAGACCAAATTCAAGAGAAAACTGCCACACTTCAAATTAATCTTGCAATGAGTTTTTACACACAGAGGAGGGTTGTTATTGATCTCCCTAGGTTAGTTTTGAAAAAGGAAAATGTATTTGCCAGGACAGACTCACTGATTGGTTAGCTAAAATCTCACTGAATATGAAGGGCAACCCATATGTGTTATAAAATTGCCTAAGTATTAGTTACAACAAGAAATTTTACTTTTGCATTTCCTGTATGCAATAATATATATTTGTGATAGTGGTTTCCAGCTATCAAGCCATCTCTTGGGTTCTTCTTGTTTGGTGACAGTGAACTCATTTTTTTGGTTAAAATCTTTAATAGTCCTTATGAGGCAACACGTGTTACGGTCTGATCTTTTGTCCCTGGGGTCTTACTCAATTCACTCCCGATCAATCAGAGGCAAAGTTGCTGCCAGTTGCCTCATTTCCAGTATCGTACGGCTATACTCTATTTGTTGAAATGACAGGAGAGGAATGGCACATACAACATTATTGTCATCTCTCTGTTATCAGAGTTCAGGTCAGTGTTCACCAGCTTTTTGTTGTCAGTTCTGTCCTATTTCTAAAATACATGCTACTCTTTTGCTGCGTTGTTTCTTCTGGTACTTACACACACAGGCATTTCCATTCATACTTCAGTCATACCAGTGTTTTACAGATTTCTACAGAAGGTGCTTGCTCTTTGCACAGACTTTCGAACAAGTACATATATAAGTGGTGAAAATTATAGTATAAAGAGAATGATGGTCAGATATGTTCAAATGTATTGACAGGAGTTTGATCTACACAGGAGGTTTATTTGGGCACAGTCCAACATATTGCCTCTTAATGAACGAGTTCTTGGCACAAAAACCATTATTTTATGTGCTAGTAATTTTATCTGTTGCATTTTGAATGTTTTCACTGAAACATGAAGCACAGAATCTCCAGCCTCTGTAACTAGTTCTATAATTGCAATTAAACATCTACATCTTGCTGCTGCCTTTGCTGAGCTTGACATTCCTGACAGTTGCTTGTCTAACCTCTTCTTGAAAGCCTTTAGTGAGTGAAATTCTATAACCCTTCCGCACTTGCCAGTATAAATAATCTATTATATGGATTCTCTAGACTTGCAATTAGAAATATTCTCCTAATGTCTAACCGGTATCTCTCTTGCTGCCAATGGAGTTATTATATCTGGTTTTATCAAAACAGCTTTGGAAAACAGCTCTTCCCCTTTTTCCTATGCATCCCTTTACGTCTATAAAGACTGCTGTCATGTCATCCCTCAGTCTTCCCTACTCTAGACCAGTTATTCGGTCTTACACTCCATCCCCGTTCTTAGATCTCCCCTGATTGCATCATGATTTCTAGACTTCTGATCATCATTGTGGTTCCATTTGAACTCTCTTATGTTGTTTTACATCTGTTTTCAGATATGTCATCCCAAACTGGACCCAGCTGTTCTGCACTGAGGAAGGTTAAGGACTGTGTTTGTTCCTTGCATATGACCCACCCATTTAAACCTATCACCACATTTAAAAATATGATTATTATGATTGTTTCTCTAAGAGCATAATGCTACTGTCTAATCCAGTTTGTGTTCTACTGTAACCTCCAGATGATTTTCTGTAGAAATGCTATCTCAAATATAAAATTAAATCTACTTGTCAAATCTCTTATTTACTGAGAAGACAGTGGAGAAAAAAAGTCTTGATCCAGATGGGAGGCCTGCAGTTTAAAAATTCTTTAGAAGTCCATCACTTCTTGTACAGCAGCCAGCGTGGTTATATTTTTCTGTTGTCACCCGAGAAGGTAACTGCATCATCTCTCCGCAAATCTACAAGGTCCACAAAGGCACAAGTTTCATCTTTTGTGTGGCTCCCTGATGAAGTTTTCCCTCTCCCAATGCAGAGGCTGTAAAGAGAGGCATATTACGAAAGGCGACATAAACATTATCCCAATTTTTACCTCTAAGAAATGCATTATGTCAGTCATTGTATCTTGGACTGATAGGGCTCAGATTCAGGTGAAATGGTGTAAAGATGAGATAATCACTCATTTTGAATCTATCTTGTTTCTAACTAACCCGGAAATGAAGTAAAGTGTAAAAACTATTGGAGAGAGCTAAAGTTGCTGCAGATACTTAATATCATTGCTCTTCATAAACCAATATTGCCGCTTTTTAATTTTTCTTTAGGAAAGGAATAATGTGCTTAAGGGCTTAAAGGATTTTTTTTCTTTAAGCATTAAAGGCCAAAATAGAGAGGAAGGGACCTACATTCATCACTTCATTTAGAAGTTTAGGCTTGTTCGTGGCAATTCTGCAACTTTTTTCTTGCAGTACCGTCACTCTTACTACATGAATAAAAATGATATTTTCATCCAAATGCAACAGAGTTTCTCAGCCTTTTTCAGCAAGTTGTTATTCTTAGCAGCTGGAACAAGAATGATCTGTGTTTGATGCACTGAGTGGAGTAACAGGAGTAACAGTGGGCTTGATAGACCCCTCCTATAGCAATTCTTTGGAGCAGTCTGAGAAGCAATTTTCTATCAGGACCCCAGAGCCCCCCCATCCCTGCCCGTCCCTGCCCTGCCAGCTCCTGCCCCAGCCCTGGCCCCACCTCAGCCCAGCCCGGGGCTGGCAGTCTCTGCCCTGCCACCACACCCCAGTGGGGCCAGCACCAGCCCCGCCACCGCCATGCCCTGGCCCAGCCATGGGCCTCTGACCCCCAGCCTGGCTCCATCCCCGTGGCCCTGCTGGCTGTCGCGGGGCTGGTTCCGCTCCCCAGGCCTGGTCCTGATTTGCCAACTTGCATTCTTGGCTTGACCTCGGACCTGTCTCATCAAGCTGAACCTGCCAGGTAGTCTGGACTTTGGGTCAACTCAGGCAGCCGTTCCGGGGCCGGCCCTGCTCGCCTTGCTGTGGGCTGTGAGACGGGAGCTGTCTGCCAAGGCCCCGGCCCTCCTGGCCAGGTTGTCACGCTCCGCTTCCTGTCCCCGGCCTCGCTGCTCCCTGACGTCTCCACAGCCTGTTTTGGAGCACCCTGCAAGATCTGCAGAGAATTCAGACTGCAACCTTGGGTCAGGCATCGCTCTGTCATGTACTCCCGATAGCTGCTCCTTGCCAGTGTGGCATCATGGAAACCACTTGCTTCAGCAAGCTTTTCCCACCCAGTAGCTGCCACTGGACTTTACCTGAACAGAGATCCCCTTCAAAGTGAGGACTTAAAGGTATTATATTATTTGGGGGTTTATTGTTGAGGGCTTTTTAATTACTAACACATCTGGAAAATATCTTTTCTGAGACATCGAATACACAGCGTCCTGTTAGAAACAAACTTGTTTTCATAGAGCTATATATAACAATATGAACTGAACCTACATGTTTAGGAAGGACATCAGACTATTTGTGTTTCTGAAATGAACCATCCGTTCTGGGTATTTGTTCTGGGTATATGGAATAAAACCTTTTCCTTATGCTGTTTTTTTTCAATAATAGTGTTTGAATGGTAAAATTTACCTGATGGTGGTTCTGGATATGGTCTTTCTAAGTCTGTTTGTCATCCCATGAATCAGGACGATTCTCTGTGAGACAGAGCTGCACATGCATTGGGGGCAGGAGAAGGAGCTTAATCCAAATCGTTTTCAGTGTTGCTTTGTTTCCACTGCATCTTATTCATGTGCTCCCAAAACCCATGAGGAGTACTGGCAGTGGTGTTATGGAGCATGTATTTATAACTTGTGGTTCATTTTCATTCAAATAATTCTGCTTTATCCATCCAGATTGTCCAGCTCTTAAACTTTTTTCCACTTGGAACTTGTACAAGGTAAATTAAATAGGAAGGGCTGATTCTCATTGACACATAGCATACGATGAATGGAAGTACTTCCTTCAAAATGACTTTCTTTCGCCAAGGGGACCCTGGTTGTTCTAAAGACTCTGTTCGTAGTACTTAGTAATGTGGACCTATGGGCCCTTGAAAATTAAAAGACCAGTTGAAAGTTAGAATAGCTAATCATACCTATCATAGCCCTGGAAAACCAAGCAGGCAGCTCTACTCTTTTAGTAGTCTGTCATGTGATTGAGTCATAGCACACTTTTTACCTGCTACACCTGCAGGAATCGTTACTTTTTTAACAAATATTCATATTAAAATTGTACGTAAAACAGCTCCACACCTTAGTTTTATCCTCTTAAAATCACAGACAAATAGGAATGGAAAACACAGTAACAGTCTTGTGTTTCCATGCGTTTGAATTCTTAAACTCCAGGTCTGTTCTGGTGCCCATCTCTTCCAGCTACAAAGGTTTCCAACTATTCAACATGTGGCTTCCTTGCTGCATATTCAGCTATTTATTTGTTTATTTATTTATTTCTTAAGAAACACTGAGAACCAGTAAGTACTGTTCATTTCTAATCGCTGCCATGGGTCATGTGATCTGATCAGTGTTGCTTTATTCATAATTATGCTTTCTCCCTTTAAAAATGAAGCGAGTCCCTGTGGCGGAGGGAGAATTATGTCTTAATTGACCATGCTGAGGAGGAAAATGTTTTCTGATAGGAAACTGTTTGTGTGTGAGAAACGGGGATTGAGAGTCTGCAGTTGAAGGAGAGGTTGTGGGTCTGTTAAGAGTTGTGGGGACTCTCAATCAGGCTTCAGAAGTAGCAAAAAGTCCTTGGACACCAGAGGGGACTGTGCACAGTTTGCTGCACACCAGAAGGCTATCAGATTAATTGAAATTAAGTGTGGAACCATAGTGGACAAGATGAAATTTGTTTATAAACTTTTGTTTTTCAATTTGTCTTACCTAGTCAGTTTGACTTTTCAGGTCAAAGGTTGATTATAGTTTGAAAAACCTTATTTTTCTAGTTTTAAAACCCTTGTTGCTTCTCTTTTGGGAACGTCTGCTAAGGAAAAGAACTAGGCAGATATTCAAAGCTCTGAGTTCTGCTACAACTACCTTAGCATTTTGGAAGATATACCTATCTTCTTCTTCTTTTTTTTTTTTTTTTTGAACAAATAAATATGTTATCCTTAATACCTCACTGTATTTCCTGTTTTCTCATTCTTCTATGTTTTTTGTCTCCTCAGCTCTTTTCCATTTCTTTTTCTTGAAGTGTATAACCATATACCGAAGAGAATATTCTAGCTGTGGCTTCAGCAAAGCTGACAAGAGAGGAATAACTGCATTGCTTGTAAGGTAATGTACATCTCAGACTGAGCTTTATATTTTCCTTTTTGTTTTTCTTTCCTTTTTTCCAATATTGTAATTGGACTTGATTTGCAGTCTGTTAAAGCTTCTAAATCTCATTGTAAAGCACTACTATGATACAGTTATTCTCTATTTTTTTATCTTTCAATTTAATTTTTCTGTCTGCCTTATATTATTTTGCTTTTCCCATTTTTTAACTTCGTCTTATTAAATTGGAATCAAGAGTGATTTTGAAAAACTGATTTAGATCTGTCTTCCAAAGTGTTTGCTCTTTTCCTGCTTTGGTGATACCTGAAAAATATCAAAAAGCTCTTAATATTCCAGTGTCTAAATCATAACATGAAAACAGTGATTTGAACTGGGTCTGTCCATCACAAGCCTTTGCAAGAATCTCATATCATATGTTCATTCAATCTGAGTGAAGCTTGAATAAATGCTATTTGAATGTGACTTTTAATATGCTGTGCGCTCATCTTACAGTGATTTTTATCTAGGCTATTGACCTTTTTTGATTTTACTGGAAAATACTGGAAAACAGCAGGATTTTAGATATGAGAGAGGTGTTGGGTGACCATCCTTTAGTGAGGTGAATGGAGATCATGTGTAACCACACACATATATACTCTATTTTTCTTAGTGCTAGCAAATATGAACCCCTTATACTGCACCTTTCATTCGTATCTTTTACTGGCTTAGCGTGTGCATGCTCTAAGTAAGACCGTCTAGGACATTTCTCTTCCTTACCTGCCTTTTCCTTTTTCCTTTTTTTTTTTTGACTTTTCCTTTTACCTTGTGAAGGTCTATAACATGTAACAACCAGTCAAATACATCTTCTAACTGCGGTTTAACTACAAAATTTAACTAACTTTGAAACTTACTATATAAATGCAATGATTGAACTACAGTACCTTTATTTATTAAAGACCAGTTCTAGTGCTGTCCTTTTGTTAGTAACCTATAGTAGGATGATACTTCCTTTGCTTGTCCTTCAGTAAAATCTTTGAAAAGCCTAAAATTGATAAAGGATCATGAGGTCCATGGATAGTAGCAGATGTTAAATGACATATATATATATGTATTTGTATACATATTTATACATAGTGTTTATTCTGGATAAGGGTTCTCTCTTTCCAGCTGAATCCATAGCTGTGACCTTTCCTTTTGGCATACCTAGACTTTGCGATTGATAGCGTATGTGTAACATATCTACTTCAAAATAAAAGACTAAGGAATGAAAATGTCAAAGGACTGGGCAGAACTGCAGTCTTTATCAGACAACAATAAAACCAGTCCTCTACTTGTATGAAGTGTTAAGTTTCTGTATTCCATTAATAAGGAAGAAGTCTTACTTTCAACCATGCCTATATTTGTAATTAACTTCAGGATGTTTCGATTTTGGCTTTCCTCTGTGTTTCTCCTTGTTGACTCTATTCTTTCTGCTCATGACACCGAAGTCTGGTGATCACCTATCCAAAAAACAGTTCTGTCATTACATTCTTCTTGTGAAGTGAATTTCAGTTGTCGTCTTTTATGTATACAACATCTTGACATTTTTTTTTTTTTTTTTTTTTTTGCTTATTGGCTCATTAAGTTCTGATATGTAAATGTTAGCCCAAATAGTTATAATCAGTTATTGTAATAGTAATTCACACTAGGTGACATGATCAGTGTTCAATGTTATTTATTTTTATAAAACCTGTAACACTGGAGGTTGTTGCAGCGTAAGGGTTAGATCAGTGTTTATATCAATAATTCAGTAACCATAAAACAAACACAAAACCTCTTAAGACCTATGGCACTAAATTGGCCAGTCCAGTATCTTGATGTGAGCTGGTGTTGTGAAGTTTTTTGGTGTCCTGAAGTTATTTGGTGTTCTGAAAGATCTGCTAGTGGCCACCATCTGTGGAGGAATGTCCCCTTTTGGCTTATCATTCTGCAGTTACATACACGGTTGGTCACTGGGCAGATCACAGTTGATTGCAGTTAGCTACCACATCAAGTTGAATCCTTCAGGGGACCCCATAAATGACACAGCAGGTTCAAACAGGCTTTTAGCTTATTCTGTCTGGTTTCTGTTGCCGATCTTCACTTAGCTTATGCTGAGGTCATCTTGAGTGACTATTCATACAAAAATTTAGGTATTCTTTCCTATAATACTTCAAAAATTTCTTTTTGTCCTCCACATAATTCCAAGTAAAATGCATTTTCTAATGATTGTTTAGCTACAGTTTAGCTTAAGTTAAAATCTGCCATAAACAAACACCTTCACTGGAACACGAGGAACAGGAAGAGGTTTAGTGGTCAGGCTTAGGTCTAGGCCTGTTTCTTGCTTTTGTACTATTCTGTGTAGTAGTACGATTTTATCTCTTGTGTTAGCATGTGCTACTACGCATCCTCAATATTGTTTACATCTTTTGTTCAGACCGGGCCTACAAGGCTGTATTTTCTGTCTTCCTTATATGGTCTTACGTGGCACTGTGTGAAAAGCTTTATTAAAGTAAAGCGATCTCATCTTCTACTTCCTTCTTATCCATTAGACTAAAAGTTACTATGTCAAAGGAGGAAATTAGATTGTTTTGACATGATTTACTCTTGAGAAAGCTGTGTTGGCTGTTTTTTATCACCTTTTTATTATCCTATAGAGTGCTTATAAATTGGCTGTTTAATAACTTCTCCCAGTATTTTTCCACATATTAAAAATACTGTGACTGGTCTGTGATTTCTCAAGTCTTTCCTTTCCTGTGCTTAAACATTAATGTTATGGTTTGGCCTTCTTAGTCCCCTGAGATGTCTTTCTTCTATGGGATCTCAAAGATAATGGCCTGTGAATCAGATACCACTTTGGTTATTTCGTTAAGTACTCTAGGTTTTGTTCCTTTCCTCCTACCCCTGCCCGGGCCAATCTAATTGCATCAAATATATTTAAATACCTTTTACCATGTAATTTTATTTTAGTTAGGGTTTCTCTATTAGAATTTACTACCCTAGCTGTTTGGCCACAAACTGTTCTGCAAAGAGAAGGATAATATGCATTGAAAGCTATATCCATCTTGAAAAATTTCTGTTATAAGTCCTTTTGCTCATAAGAGGTCTGCCTTTTCTTTTCTTGTCTTCAAACTTAAGATGTATTTATAGATCCTCTGTCTCTCCTTGTTTAGCATCTGTTTTGTACCTTAATCTTTCAGGTTTTATCCCTAGGTGGTTGTGCTGTTTCTTTATACTGCTGCTTAGTTATGAAGTTTTGATTTCCCATTTTGTATGACATCCTTTCTTATTTTTTTCCAGTCCTAGCAGAAATCCTGGTCTAGCTGTATTGTATTTTTAATTCCATTTTCTGTTATTCCTCTGCTTCTGGAGAGGCCTATTTATTCTCAACAACTGATGATTTTTCTGTATTGTTTTTCCATAGAAAATCTTGCCATGTCACTCGTCTGCTCCCCAAATTAGTGGAAACCTCTGAAAGGCCATTTTTTATTCTCCTTTCTTTTTCTTAGAATTGTGATGCTTATCCTCCTGTGATCATCCCCATTACCTTCCACCTTCTAATCCTGAGCCACTTCCTGTCAGTTAAAAACAAGACTGAGTTGTTTTCTTAACTAACTCCCATTTCACATTGTCCCCAGTGTTTTCTAAAACTTTAGTTAGAAGTTGTGTCTGGCTGTATTGTTTCCTGACAGGTATTAGATAATTAATGTTTCCTTTTATTACTAGCTCTCACTCTTTCTGTTGCCAAAAAAATCTTATTTCCTATGTCTGGTAAACTAGTTTAAAATAGTTGCTACCATTCAAAGGCTCTGTTCTTTTCTTTTTCATATGTAGCTAGAAAAAAATCACTGTGTATTTAAAACAAATATATCATTCTTAATATTTAAATCCTCCCTTTTTTATTCTGTCATTTGCCTTTTAAATTCCAGTGTTGTGACTTGTCATGGATGTTTGTGATACCGGCGAGGTTGTTGTTTTGAGCGCATTAGGACTTCAGGTTCTGCCAGTGTTGTGTATTCTGTGATGTTTAGACCCTGCAGCTCAGGTGGTTGTCCATTTTTCTTCCTTCTCCCTCTTCTGTTAGCAGAATGCCACAATCTATTCTCAGTTCCTTTGGCTAGCTAACACTTATGGTTTACTCAGTGGAGGGCTTTTATCACCAGCTCCCATCAAAAGTAATCTACAGTTCCTTTCTTAGGTTACTGAACCGGTGGTTTCCTTCTTTATTGTATGGTGCTGCTTGTATAGAGAGGTTTTATAATTTGTTAAAATTTGGGTTCATTAGGCAAACTTAAAATAAAGTTTTGGTGGTAAATATAGGGAAGAGTGATTTACCCTTGACATGGGTAGTACCTGTTTTTTGCTGATTAAGAAGAGCAATACACCCTGTATATGTCAACCGCTAGGACTAGAAGGTGTTTTGACTGAGTAGAAAAATTTATATTTTCACACTTTATCCACAGAAAATTTTTCATCCTTGTGCAAGTCAAAATAACTTGTCTCATCTCCTTCAGAAAGGCAATGCTATGATTTACCATTACTGTGACTGTAAATGCAAGTGAGGTTGAGTAAACCAATAGTATATGGCACCCCTACTTATTGGAGGTTGTGTACATCCCATATGTAGCTGACTAATGATACTGTTAATTAGTTTCAAGATAAAAACTAGTGGAGTAGGTTATCGCAGCTGTTAACTGGGGTAATAGCATGGTGGTATTCATTTCTTCCATACTGATGAGACCTCTTAGGACCCAGAGAAACATAGCATTCAGGGGAGATACTAGGAAGTTCCTGTGCAACACTTCTGACTGTATTACTGAGGCTTTTCTGTACTACCTAGATAACTTTGACTGATAGTTAATTCTTAGTTCTCTCTATATATGGTATATTCTCCTGTGCTCATAACAAGTGCAACACCTTCATGAACACTTTCTTATCATTAGAGAATTCCAAGTTCACATGTGGATATTTATATAGAAGTTATAAATGTTTCCTAGAACCTTTATTCTAAACTAGAAAACTTGATGTATATCTCTTGTTGCTTGGCTAATTTACCCTCACTTCCAGGATCTTTTACTTCTGGATTTTATATGCATGTATATGTATAAAATAAACATTTCCTATAAATATATATATACACACATTATATTATTTTATATATATAAGAATATATATATGTGTGTGTGTGTGTATATTTATACATCACACCAGTATACTTATGCTGCTCACATAATGATGACGACACATTACCAAGAGGTGCGTTTATTTTGTATGTGTCTAGACAAAAAGATAACTTCATCAGTCTTTCCCAGTTAGAGTCCAGTTAGATGGTCCAGACTAGAAATGCCGGGTAGGAGGATCATTAGTATAGCATGAGATAGTAGCTGGTTCAACTGGAAGACTTCAACTAGGAAATACCTTTCAGATTAGGTGGAACATTTTGTCTAACTTCCTTTTGAAGGGACATAGGCCTTAGCTTAGCTGGAAATCCCATTCCTTAAAGTGAAGTATCGAGTCTTGGGTGTCTCTTTGTGGCATATTCTTCTGGAGGTTAAAACAAGGGGGAGCTTGTAGCAGTGTTAGTATATTTTGTTTGATTTTTTCCCCCTTTTCCTTTGCGATACCTGTATCAGAAAGAGAAGAGCTTGCTTCAATGAACACTTTAATAAGAAAATCTTCCTCTTGTAAAGGATGGTAGCTGTGGCATAAAATTGCCTCTTGATACTCTCTCTTTGTAGATATATGAACACTATGTATGTACTGGCTTATGAAACGTATTCTAAATAGGCTGTTAAACTGTCAGCAATTTTAATATAAATAAACCATTGGGGAATATAAAATCAAGGATAAAACCATGTACTTTTCTTAGCATCTCAGAACCGAAGTGATTGTACTGCAGTCAACTGCAGTTTAAAATAAAGTTGAAATAATTGGTTACTGTTCCTGCTGATTAGCCTTCGTTTTGATTGAAACATAATAGTCATGTCATTCTAAAGAAAATGTCTAATAGTCAGCACCAGTATTATCAATATTTTCACTGGCAAATTAAAGTACAGCATAAGTCTATCAGGCTAAACAATTGTATTTCTGAAAGGGATGTATTAAGCATGAATATGTGTTTTAGAAAAGTACATCTGAACTGTACTTGCTCTGTTATCTTAAGAAGCATTGTTATGTATCTTAAATATATGACAATACAGGACTCTAAAACCTACACCTTTCACTTCACAAAAGCACACCTTTCACTTGGAAAATCTGCAAGAAATACATATTTCTGTAACATGCTGCTAGGATGCATTTAGCACTCAAAATGAAGTGTAATTTGGGGGGTGGGGGAAGAATTGATTAGGAGCCCACCTTATTTGTGTCCTACTCCCCTTAGATGTCAGATGGCCTGGTGTTATGCTTTATACTTTATTATAAAAGCAGAAATGAGCATTTTTTTTGGTGATATGAGTGTTCATTGAAAGTGCTGCATTATATGCAGTCAGTGTATCTGTTTTCTTCAGCAGAAATTTCTGTCATGAGTTATTCATCTGTCTTTTCATTCAGTGGCAGCTAGGAGGGTGCAAAAGGACCACATTCGGGCACTGATGTTCGTGTTGCCAATCTCACATGCATTCACTTGCTCTTCCACGAACACGTCATTATTTCTAAGACTTTTGGTATGTTCAGGATATCTTACAAAAACATTTTTTCACAGTGGGCCTATCTCAAAGCCCTTCTACTATTCTACTAGTACGAATAACTAAGTTGATGCCTATGGATCAGTTAAGAAAGGAGTAAACCTGAGTAATAGTACAAAGTGAAAAAGTTCTGAATATCAATGCATGCTTTGGTAATTTTAATTGATTAAAGAGTATCTTGTGAGAAAATATCAAATGTGTCTCTCTGGGAAGCAATTTTCCTTTGCTCAAAGTCTTCCTTGCACTGTTTGTGTAGCTTTGATCATTTCAACTGGTATTGGCTCTGCTTTCTGACTGTGCAGCTGAACTTTCCCCTATAGTTAGAATGAATTTCATTTAATCATTAAATGATTTTTTCCTATAAATACAAGCAACTATGCATACTTAATATCTGCAAGCACTGACATGAATAGACTTATTTCTTATGACTGTTTATTTTCTGAAAAATTTTACTACATGTGAATTTGGAAAATTTTAGAAGTTGATAAAACAGCATGCTTTTTTTCTGCTGAACCAGCTGACTTTACTAGTTTAAAGACTGCAGTATTGAAGGCAGGTTTTAATTTCAGATAGTGACAACAGCTATGTAGTGGAAAAGTAATAGACTTTAAATAAATAAATAAATAAAATTAAATTAACTTGCCTGTTTTCTGTGCTGGACAGGTAGAAGTAAGCAAACAATATATTGCCTACACTGAAAGTGTGTCTAGGATGCTTTCTTGATTTGACATAGTGGTGTCCTTTCGTCATCTTAATTCTCCTGAGAAGTTCCTTTTAAGCTAACCACTTTCAGATACTGTGTCATCTTGTGTAGTTTCCCCCTCACTGTGAGACCTGACCAGAGTTAATAAATGAACAAAGCTGGCCCAGTAATGAGGGTTGTGCAAGTCCGATCTGATGTAATATTCAGCAAAAGACATCACGGGAGTAAGAAACATAGAAGAGATTGAGATTATCTGCAGCTGCCTGTGCATAAGATGCACACAAATATGAGATCCATAGTCTTCCTACTTTTAATTCATCACCTCAGACAACCCCGTAGATCTGAGTCTTGGCCTACACTTTCATCAGAAAGAGGACAGCTATCAAGTCTAAACTTCACTGCACCACCTGCTTCTGCCTTGGTCTTCAGAGAAGGATCTCTTTCCAGGCCTCTTGCAGTAGTAGCCTCTGAGGGGTCCAGCACAGCTGTCACAGGGGCAGGGGCAGAAGCTAACTCTGGAGACTGTCAGGTTTTACTGTCCTTGCTGATAGGAGAGAAGTGATACTCACAGCCGTGGGTACCTTAGAGCAGAGTGAGTCATGGTCTTTGCAAGCTGCCGCTTGCTATGGCTGCTGCATCAGAAAGCACTGATTGCTCCCTTAGTGCTTTTGTGCTGTTATAGCTGAAATCTATTCTGTGCTGTTATAGCTGAGGCGCTGCATTAGGCAGCCTGACATGTGCATATGACTCTCATGACACCATACAGCTTCCTCTCACCAGCACCTCAGGGCAGAGATACAGTATCTCTCTTTAAAATGGCACCTTATACTACAGTACAACACAACCAGTTCCTTTGATATACTCATGAAGGCAACAGCCCCAACCAGCAGAAGCAGATTCCTAGTCATAGATGGCCTTGGTGAAACAGGATCCTCCCATGTCCTGGCACTCTTCCTCATCCACTGTCAGGTTGTTCTCAGGCATAGCTGGCAGCAAAGTTGGGTGTATGGGTAGGAGTGGACACAGATACCAAGACTGTAAGGCAGGCTTGCCATACGGGGAAGGAAAGAGTTAGAGCTGGGACCCAGGGGTACTTGTTGCTCTGAATCCTCCTTCCCTTGTCTTTTTCCTGAGGATGTTAATTGTGTCAGGTGGAGGAGACCCTGGGTTTGAGATACCGACGCGGCAGTGACTGCAGCAGACATGGCTGCATGAACACTGGCCTTGAACCACCTCACCCACTGGCAGTAGGAGAGCTGAGCCTTACCTCATTGCAGCTCTTCCAGGCTGCATCGGAACTGATCTGGAAGCAGAGGCAGTCAAAGGCTAAGGGCACTTTTGGGAGTTGTTGAGTCTCGCTTGCTCCTAAAACCATTGAAGTAGCTCCATCTGCCTTCTAACTGCAGGGGAGTCTGGCTACAGCCACTGGACTAAGCACTGTGGCAGTCATCAGAAAGGACAGGATCATCATATTCCTGTTTCATTTCTTTTTTTTTATGTAAAAGGGGCCTATGTAGCCATCTAGCTTATTTCTTTTTTGTTGTTGTTGTTTCCCTACAGTAAAAGTGACTTTGCAAGTGATGTGATACGTTATGCTGTCTGATGACTTGCCTTGTCCAGTGCTTTTCCTCCCTTTTCTCTTTGGGTTCTGCTGTGACACTGATGCAGCAAGCCCCAAAATAGGTCTGACAAGTCAGAAGGTGTCCAGATAAAACAATGCTTGCACCCAGAGACCGCAGATAATGGCCTGCTCTCTATTGTGTGAGAAAGCTAGTATAAGATTTTCTGAAAGTCTTGTAGGCTTAGGGGCTTGATGAAAGGTGAGGTGGGTAAAGGTCCTGGAGAAGGGGAGCAACTTTACAAATGTAGTATGATTAATGGTGCAGAAAAGAAAATTCCTATGTAAATCAGGTATAGAAAACAGTGTAGGCCACCAGTGCTTGGCTGCAGGGAGATTGAGGAAAAGGTAGGCAAGTACAGGTGCTGCAAATCATAAAATGCATTGATCTGATATACTGGAAATAAAACTTATTAATCTACAAGTGGATTAACTGCATATGAATTCAGCAGAATTAGGTCAGTAGAAATCAAGAGAAAAAGCAGAATTTAACTTGGCACATGTGCGCTAAGCCTATCTAGCATATGAGGGACATACTGCACTAGAATAAAGGTCTAGTCAGGGTTCCTGTGTGTGACAATTTCTGATAGCAGATGTGTATGGAAGAAGACAAGTTTGCAGATGTTCTGCTGGTATTGCCTTTTTGCTTCTGGGATTTAGTGGTTTGAGGATTTCCTGAGCCACACTATTGAATTTAACATACAATGTTAGTGCTGTCATTCTTGAATTTGATCATGTGGTATCTTTTGTTACTCTTTGTATGTACAGAATCAAATTTACTTGTTTGCCGAAAACCTGCTGTGGTAGTGAAATTAATTATATTCAATATGTCAAAAAAGATTTCTGTTTATCTTACAGTTTCTGTTAGAAAATTCTTCTCTACTATAAGCAATTCTAAATGGCTAGTATTTCATATGTAAATTTGTGTATTTTAATCTTAAGACATTGCCCTTTTAGTATTATTAATGCTGCAGTCTATCTTAATATATATTTCAGAAAACGGTATGTAGGGTGCAGTTGAAGATGGAGTATCAGGAGTTCTCTCCTTCCACTGAAGTATATAAAACTGTATTTGCACATAAAGGTGTAGACTGTATTGCATTCCATCAAAACATGGAGAAGGTAATGTAGTGCTGAACCTGAGTTAATAAACATTGATAAAAGAATGCACATGGGGATCTGCTGAACATCTAAGCTTTCCCACCGATGGCTGCCTTTTCCACCTAAAACTTTTGGTAGAATTTGAGGATTTCTTTATCTTTCTGGGATTGCTGGGCCAGAAGTGCTGGTTGATTGCTAGTTAGAAGTACTGCACAGTTGCTGTAGGTTCTAGCTATGTCTGTTTTCATGCATAGATTAACTACACAGTGATTGTGCTTGAAGTCAGCTGCTTTAGGGGATGTTTCAGGCATATCACATGCATGTGATCTCATTGCATCACTCCAGCACATAGCTCTGTGCCAGAGACAGTAGCTCAAGGTACTGGAGGGGACCAAGATGATCAGATGGTATGGTTTACAATGCAGTCTAGTCAGCTCAAAAGGTGATCTGCAGTAATCCACACAGATGTGTACTGGTATACTGTAAGTGCAGTAGAAAGTGTTATTAATGTTTTTTCTTCACACTAAAATAATTAGATTTTAATACTGGGAAGATAGTACAGTTTCCTGTAGGTTCTGCCTTGAGGTTGTAAAACACGATTCTCTTTCTGTTAGTTTCCATCCTTCCCCTATATGTCTTTCCCCTAAATGAAATGATGCTCAGATAAATTTGTATCCTGATCTGATGTATATCTTTCATTTTAATTTTTTCAAACCCTTTATTTCACTAAAGCTACTCTTCTGAAACTTATAACGAACTAGCTTTCTAATTTTTCCTAAATTCAGGACATAAATATTGTCGCTGGGTATATTGGCAAAGGAATCTGCATCTCTAGTACTAACCTATCTTTTGTTACATTACAGCGTTAAGAGTTTGATGAGTAGGATTCCATACAACCTCCTGTTTTTTAAGGTCTTTGATGTTTCACTTCTCCCTGATTCTCCTTTAATGTTTTTGTAGTTCTTAACACAATGTTTTCTCTTTAACAAGTTCTAGCTGTGTGTTTATTAGTTGATTGGATTTTGCTGTGATTCAAACATACTCAGATTTTTCTTCAAAACATTCTGTCTTGTTTGACTGTTGAATAGATGAAATACCAGCATCCTGTCCTGGACTTGCAAACTGATTTGCATTAGATGGCAAGTATACATCAGTAATTCATCTTGTTTTCTTAAGCCTGATTTCTAGCAGCCCAAGTTACTGGATTCTTTCACTCGTTAAACAAGCTTTTCTTTTGCATACCAAGAATCAGAATGCCTGCTTTACCTTCTTTTTCTATGCACCTGTATGTCAAAGAGTAAGATACTAAAATAACTGGAAATAGTTTGAGAATTAGGATATATATTCCTTCTTTCTCTATGGTATGACTGTATACATTGCTCTAATTTTATCTCAAATTAATATGGCAAGAAGTAAAACTCAGGTGGTTTAAATTTTTCATCCTGCTCACAGTTGCAAGTAGCCTAAAACAATATATCATAACTTTTAAGACAGCAGACATGGGATTTCTAAGTCACCCAAAAATCTGTTGCACTGTTATTTCAGATACCTGATTATTTTATTTGCATGAGGATCCCAGGAGATTGCAGCAGATAGAGTACCACTGACTACTTGTTAATTACTTTTAATGTTAAATTAGTGCAACTGTGTAATACAGAAGTATCTCAGTTATATCTTAATGTAAATTTTAAATAAATGAACATCTGAGTACAATATTTTTACTTAAAGCTCAGCAAAACACAAATAAAATCTGGAAGAGATATTCCAGCAATTGCCTTTTGACTACTATATGTGTGTATATAAGTGTGTGTGTGCGCGCGTGTGCGTGCACATGCAGGTGTGTATGCATATATATGTATGTATGTGCTATCCATATGAGATTTTAAAGAACACGTTATTAATGGAGCTTGAGCTGGGACATCGATAGTAAATATTTACCACTACTGCAGTGTTAACCTCTAGTTAACCTCTGGTTAACATCTAGGCAGTTGAAGATCAGTAAGAAAACTACAGATCAGTTTGGTCTTGCTCTATTTATTTTCTGTCAGTTGCAATGTAATTGTGTGATGTACCACAAAGTTTCATTTATAAAATGACATGCAAGCTATCATGAAGGACTCCAGAGGAACTTGCTAACTTCTCGCAGTGGGGCAAGGCCATGGATGATATTTTTGGCCACAAACATAGAGAAATATACAATAGAAGACAAAAAGCTGAATTACTTGAATACATTGTTGTACTGTAAATAATTGCAAACACACCTGGCTTTCATTCTGGGCAATTCTGGTAAAGCATTGACTCAGAATGTACATCCAATATGTAAAATATTAAAATTGACCGAAGTTTATAGCTAGAAGCCTTTGGCCAAAGTTCTGGGCAGCAAGGGTTGATTGCTGAGGAGGAAGTGGAGTGAGGAGGAAAGAGACCGAGGTGGTGTTTGTCCTTCTTCTACATAACAGAAGGGAGGAACAGTGATTGAAGTGTCTGTGGCACTCAGGCAGGTCACAAAGTGTGTGATAGGACATCTGTCTATCCGGCTATCATCATTTACAAAAAGCTTTTGATAAAATGTTTTCTAGATGACTTCAATGTCATGTGATAATATTCTACAATGTGTTCAGCATGTTATATCTGCTTCCCATTTGTTTCCAAAGTATCTAAAAATGAGACTAGTAATTACTTTGCAAATAAAGTAGCATTAAGTAAGAATATTGACGTATTTTAATGGAGGAAAATTATTTTCGAAATACACTGGTGGTATGCATTATTCCACTGGAAAGTCTGGTAGTCTCTAATTTAGGAGTAAACCAAAATTTACAAGTCATGTCACTATTCCTAACAAATTACTAATAGTAAGAAACGGACATCAACGTTGTCTGCATTCTGCTTGTATCTATCTTTAAAAATGACACAATTCAACTTAGAATAGGAAGAAAGGAAAATAAAAGGACAAATGGAGTGATAAGTTCTCTCTTGCTCAGTCCAAACCTGTTAGGTGTTATGTAGGAGAATCATGGGAGAAGCTTCACTTTTGCATTGGATCTTGGAGCATATCTTTTCACAGAATCCTGCATTAAAAATGAGCCTACTAGAAGGCACATCGTCTATTAGAAGCCTAATGTTGTGGGCTGTTTTCACCGCACGATGTAATACATCTGGAAGTATAAGTATCCTGTAAATCTAATTACAGGCATAGATACTCATACTGTCTGGTGCACCTCATGGTTGCCCTATCAGTGATCTACAGTGTAGTGGATTCAAGACATTTGAAAGATCTGATATGATGCAAAATAGCTTGGATATTCCAATAATCTGACTGTTCAGGACAGCATAGGAAATTTAAAAGAAAATGTAGGGTCACTTTCCCTGAATGTTTGGGATCTTCTTTCCTTAAGGTGGTTCTGTCGCAATCCTTTTATGGTGTATGGTGTGGGGTACTGAGCCACTGGAAACCTAACATAGGGTTTGCTCCTGCTGCATGCATACATTAAGATCACCCTGCTTTGTCGAGAGTTATATTTTTATTTTACAGAGCTTTAGCCCGTCTCATTATGACCTTCCTTATGAACTAGATAGTAATTCAGAAGATAATCTTCTTCTGAATTTGGAAGTGTCCTTAGCATTATATAATATAACTGGGCTATAATCCTTGAGAAGGTTACATACTACTTTATAAATGTCAATAAATACTGACTCTTTTTAGTGTGTTTTTTTCTCCACATCCACTAGTTATAATTTCTGGCTGGTTTTCCACATTCAGTGTCTGGGACCAATATTACTGCATTTTTCTTTCCATGTGAAAAAATCAATTATCGGTCAAACTAAATGTTGAGATACTGAGTTGTAAGAAAGGCCGCACACGAGTCTTAGAGGCGGGAATTTACCAACTCACCATCCAAAGTTGAATACAGGGTAAATGAGTTGGACTGCTTAGCTAATCATTGCTAATCATTGTTAATATTGCTAGAAATAATTAATCTTTTCTGCACACTATAAATTGAAAGTATTTCTATTAAGACCCTAATGCGGGGTTTCTATAGGATTCCATAGAAACTTGTTCTGGTGGACAATATTCTCTCACCAATTCTTTCTGTGTGTTTGCTGCTATTTACCATCTTGTAAAAGTGATTCAAGTAGTCTTTCTTTAAAACTGTAAAAATCGTACTCTCAAAATCACGGGATTTATTAATCATTAGATCAAACAGTTTGTCATATTGAATAGTACTTGTTTCTGGGAAATGGCTTCCCTGCATTGCCTAGTATACATCATCAATGCATTTTGAATGATGCAAGTGAGCTTAAGTATTTAGGTTTCTAATTTGACTGGATTGATATTTCTGCTGACATAATATCTGTTAATCTGTACACAATCTAATCTGTCTTAATATTCCAGCTATAGTAGAACTAAAACTGTTATCTGTCATTTTTTCTATGCATTGACAAAGCTTCCTAGTGTAACTTTTCGTATTAATGCTATATTATACTTTTATAAAATGTTTGAGCTATTGAAATCACATGTTGAATCGTGGAATTTAATCTGACCTGCCCAAATGCCTTAAAGAAAAGAAAAGTGATATTAGTTTGCACACTTTACTAAATGAAGATCCTTGTAACATCAGTGAAAGTTATAATGCTGCTGCAGAGTGCCTGGGCATCCTGAACATTTTGGTAGCCATCCCTTTGTCTAAAAGTAGACCGATAGTTTTTTTCTCCAGTTGGTTACAAGCCTTCATCACACTAGTAAACATCTTAGTAAACCAAAAAAAGAAAGAAAAAAAAAAAAAGACACCAACCTTATAGTAGACATAACAATGTTTGGCTCTAAGCCTGTTATAATAGTGTTTGAGATTATTTGGTTTATATGGTGGTAAGTAGGCAGCAGAATGAAATGGGTGCTATATAGTAGGAACGGAACTGGATAAAAGAATGAAATTAATCAGATAAAGGAAATTCAAGAAACAGTTCTTTTGCTTAAAGCTTCTTTTGCTGTCAGCATCTTTAAAACCAATTTAAATGGATTATCTGAATCATCTAGTGAGAAGAGGTGCACTGAAAGTTCTGGTTTCATCAGGGCGTATAGAGGACTGTTAAGGATGAGTGCTTGGACTCTTAATAACTTGTTAGAAAGGATATTGTGGTACAAGGAGTCCAATACAGAGTTTGGCTGCAGATGAAGCTTCTAGAGATAAAATGTTATGGTTTCAGGAAGAGCAGCTGACATCCGTGAAAATCCAGTCTCAGTGGATAGTGACAGACTTGACATTATTTGGCATTTAAAAGTCTGATAAAGAGGAGAGGATGCAGTGCAGTGTTGTCATTTGTGCTTCCTTCCAAAGGGTAAAATAAAAATATAGAGTGTTGTAGTAACACGGGAGCAAATAAACCTGCACTGTATTTATCAGGGGCTGCCAAAGAAACTTTATTCAGTGTAATATGTCTCCATCTCTAGCTTTGGAAGTACTGAAAATAAGTGGACTCAGTTGAACCTTGTAGGAACTCGTATCTTGTTTTTTAAAGAGCTTGTCACAGGGAGTGATTCAGTACTGCTCTATAAGGAAAAATGTAGTTATTCTAAGATGCCTTTAATAAAAACAGATTTTACTTGTATGTAGGATATCTAGTAGAGCAGTGTGTATAACAGGTACTAGAACTTAGCAGTCATTCTGCAGACTATTCAACAGAGAGAGGAGTGTGTAGCAGAAGAGCAATCTGTCTGCAGAAGGGTGGCACTGAAGTAAGCTCAGTTTTCAATCTATTTGGCAGTTAGCCTTGAGCAATGATTACTTTTAAAAGTTTCCAGCAAAAATGGGTAAATTAAGTACAGAAAAATGACTCAAAAATCAATGAGAAAGTTATCCAAGCCAGTGGCATTACCTGTGGGCTTTCTTACAGCATTCAGTAATTTTTTCAGGGATAAGCCCTACGTCAAAAATCCTCTCTATGCTGATCTTCATTAGAGGACTGAAGTCAAGGACCAACGATGTTCTCTAACAGAAGAAGCCTACTCCTTTTAAAAACTAATTTCGAAGCACCATTAATGAATAAAATTCATCTAAAACTGAATTTTAAGCACAAGGTTCCCAAGGCGCTTTGATGCCTGATGCTGATCGGTTTCAAAAGCAGTTCAGTATCTACATAGAAGGTGTTGGCTGGATACCTTCAACTTGAAAATAAATGGGAAGCTGATTGCTTCATGGAAAGATTGATCTCCAGAGCTGCTTAGGTAGCAAAATCTATCCTTAAAATCAATTCAGAGTATATTTTATCTTCAGATAACAATGTATGATAGACATATGTGAAGAAATTAGATCTCTGAGGTAGATGATTGCACCTTGGGAGTTAGACTACTGTCAGTACTTGAACTAGCTTGTTTAGATGTTTATCTCAAAATTTGCCTTGCAGTCTACAGTGTCAAAGCCTTAGCATACACACAGGTGCAAGCCTTCCAGCATCGTGATCTGGACTGTGCACTTTCATAGATCTGCTACCCCTGTTCTGAAACACTATCTTGGATGGTCTCACCTGTGATCAAATTGACTAATAATTGGCCTGTCTGAAACCAGAAATAAAATTAACTATAAACTACATGGATTTTACAGGTAAATACTGCTCTATTCATTAGTAAGACAAATATTATGAATTTTTAAATGGTGGTAATATGTTTGATATTCACCTGAAACAGGGCTGATATCATTTGTAGTCCTATAGCAAAACTTTGGTCTTCTATGACGCTGTAATGCAAATGCTCACAGTTAAATTCCTACACACATTGGATGGAAAAAATTTGATGCAACTAGTTAGTGCTTTGTTGCCAAACATTGTCTGACATAAAATGTCACATACTAAAATGCAAACCTCATGATTTTTGCATGAATCACTATTCCCAAAACAAAGCTATGGGATTATGTATGTATATCTGTGCTATTTCTTCACATCAAGCACAAAAATAAACAGTAATTATTGTATAGAAAGTACAGCTGAAACCAGTCATGTTCCAAGATCACAGCGTTTAATAGTGGCTACTATCTCTTGGCATGAAATAGCACAAAGTGGAGCTATCTAACTACAGTGTGGTAGAAAACCCAAAAATGAAGATGAAGGAAGGAACTGCGTTGATGTTCTTTTACGTTGATGGTATAATAAGCAGGAGTCAGTGTAATACAAGAGTATATTTGATATTAAATTGGTATTGCTCTTGCGGGCAAGATTGTGCCTTATGGCACATGGCTGTGTTGTTGGTGGTGGGAGAATATTTGCTGAGGTAGATAAAGTACAATACTAAATCATTCCTTGGCAAAGTATAGCACAAATATGTGCTTACAAGCAGGACTAATCCCTCTGTTAAAGTCTGCACTTCCTTCTTTTACTCTGAAAATCAATTATGAAAGTGTCTGCCTGATACAACAGTGGAAATGACATCGCATACAAAGGAGCTAAAGGCTTTTGACTGCTTAAGCAGTGAGGAATTTCAGTGCCTACACAACTTGTAGATTGAGCCCTGCAACTATAGCCACTTCGCCTGTCACTTCTGATCTGCTCAAAATACATGCCCCAACTTTTAGGTGTTAGATGGCCTGGAGAATGCGATGAGAATACTTGCCCCCCATGCACATCTGTATGTGTGTGCATGGAGGAAGGTAAAGATTACCCCTTCAGCCATCTTACGTTGTCAGAGCAACATGAATGTACCTGCAAATAACATGTGCCTCACCACCAGCATGATACCCTTGTTCCTCACCAGGCTTAAGTATTTTTCCTTTCTTACTCCAGAGGCCCCAAGTGGGAGTTATGTTGGGTTCCTGCCAGCTGGACGTGATGGTGTTCAGCTGTGTTCCTGGCGCTGGTTCGGCCCAGAACTGTAAGTACCTGGAGTCCTACCTTGTTCCTAATGTCAAATTATCCTCTCTGGTCCTAAGAATAGAGAAGGCAGAAGCACCTTCTCTCTGATTTTGCCAGGATCATCACCAGACTACCAGAACAGTCTTCTTTCCCATTTTATGTTTCTTTGCAAAGTTTTCTAGCTTTGTTTTTTTTCAGTAGAACAGTGGGATTTTATTGCAAGTCCTGCTTGCCATTCTTATGTTACGTGACTTTCAAATCTATGGCTGTTTTCGAAGGAATCTGCTTCTTTGCCAGAATTGTTGATTTGAATTCAAGCTAAGGCCAATGCCTTGCTTGAGCTGAACTTACAAGCTTGTTTTCTGTAACTCTTATTTCCCCCTGATCTCATAGCGAAGCGTTCAGATTTGCAGATGTGCTTATTCCTTCAGACATTTTAGGATAGCTCTAATTAGCATCCATTTTGAGCTTTCTGCAATTATCTCTATCTTTCACTTTTATCAATTAATAAATTGCCCCATGAAAGTACACTTTCAACAGAGACTAGCAATAAAGGTAACCCTGAGAATAGGCAGAGCTCAAAATGCACAGTGACAGGGCTTATTAATTACTGCAGTGAAATTAACAGCACATAGTTAAGATAAAAGCATCTAGTTCATGGGCTGAGAGTATATGACAGTTCATGTCAGAATATGACCTTTTAAATCCATCACTCATCTGTTCCATAATTCTGTTCCTTTAACTTTATAACATATTAGCTGGTTCAGTAAATTTCATCTGTGAGCTGAAATAATTTTTACCTAAAGAAATGATTTATTAAAATTAAAGTAGTTTCTCGTATGTTAGTTAAATTCTCTAGAAGTAGTCTCCTGGAAATTGCTTGCTAATGCCAAGAAGATTTGAAAGGTTTCAGTCCTTTATAGTCATGAGGGATACTGCCTTATGTGCTACCTCAGTGAACTATGTTATATCTCAGCTTTGAATTATTGCAAACTCTAAAACTCTTCTCGAGACCAGAGAGAAATAAGGTTGGAGTTCAAATTATTTAGCTTTACACAGCGTATGCTGTGATAATTTTGATTGTCCAGATTGTGGGAATGGATTGCAATAATCTGTGCAGTGTGCAAAAGCATTACTGCCCTCTATCATTGTAGTCCACTGTGCTCAGCTGCACTATTTGCCTTTCCTTTCAATAACTCAAGACTGTTCTTTATTTTTCTGTTATAGATCAGTTTCCTACATACATTGCAAAATGTCTATTACATGATAATGGAATCTGTGCAAAGTATTTTTTTAATATATATAGTCCGAACTGCGTTTATGAATTAAACACATAAAAGTGATATTTTCATCATTTTTAGGGGTTTCTTCCTCCTCTTCCTGTCATTTCCGCGTAATTGGTCTGATATCTCATTCAAGCTTATTCTTAACAAAACAGCACTTACTACAAGGAGTACCAAGGCCTCTCAAGGGACTCATTTACATTTTTCCCCATTTTTATAATTCTATATATTCTATATATAGAATATATATATACATTCTATAATGTGAATTATTTTTGCACATTATTTTCCATTTCATTCTGTTTATCTATCTTTTTTTTTTCCCCCTAGCATATTGGTAGCTAAACTTCTGATCCTGCAATCCCTTCCACATATATTTAATCATACATTTGTGAACAGTCCCACTGACTTCAATAGAAAGCTCATCTCCATAATGTTAAATATATGTATAATCTATTGCAAGATTTGAGTCCAAGGACTTATATTTAGATTCTGCATAAGAAGAAAGAGTATGAAAGGAAGATTAATCCTTTCTTTAGTCTATATTTGCCACAGCCTGATGCAGAGTGTTCTTTCGCGATGCATAGAATGAAATCATAATGATAGTTGTTCCTTAGACACACAGTCTGTGTGTGTAGGCTTAAAGTTGCGCTACATAATTGTCATAATTTTGAAATTAACTTGTTCCAAGATCCTTATATATATTTTATGAATTGAAGCACCAGACCATAGCTTATAGTGTGATTGATGCTTTAGGAGAGAGATGTAAAAGCAGCGATATAAACACTGGCAATATATTCAGTTGGTCCGTATGTTCGGTCTTCTTATTTTGTGTGTCAGACAAGGGATGATCATAGCTGTATTATATTAGAAGCATAGTCCATAAATTTCCTGCATGAAATAGGAAAGCTATGCACAATCCTGAAATGAGTTTTTAAAAAGTCTGATTGATTGCGTGGTTATATTTTTTGTTTTTGTTCTTTTTCTGCTAGATTGCAAACACAATTAATGAAACCAAGAAATGTTTAAAGCATCTGTAGCAAACTAAACCACTAGAAATCTCCTTCCACTTTTATTTGTATCAGTTTAAAGATGCAGTAATGGTTCATGGACAATCTTCTTTCCCTTCTATATTTTAACTGGGTACTAATAATGCGTTAGCTTATAATTTAAGGATAATAGCCATAATTGATTTTTCAGAGTAGCAACTGTTTCATATCCAACACATCAAATGCTTTTAGAAAAAAAAAATCCTATTACAAAAAATCTTTTCCACTATGTTTGTTTTTTTTAAACAATCAAATGATAATCAGATAATGTTTAAGCTTTATTGAGCAATTTTTTCCCCCAGTAATCTTTCAGTGCTCATCAGCAATAAATTGCTTTATGGGGAAAATGCTATTTGAATTGATAGTGTTTTTCATCTCTATTTTGTGAGCCAAGATACTTATTTTACCCTCTTGCACTAAGTGATACAATTTAAAATGCAGAAATTGCTATAATTTATTCAGTTAAGGGCTTTCTCAATTCTACACCACATGATTTTCTGTGGAAAATAGCAGAACTTAAACATGGCATCCATGCTGAGTTGGATATAACCTGATGAAGAATCTAGACATACAATTTGTTGAAGATCCATTACATCCTCCTTTTCAAACCAGCCCTCTGCACAGCAAATATAATCCCGTACATTTTTCTTTTCCTTTGGAAAACTTCGTAAGGAAAATATGATCCTACTTAAATATCTGCCCATGTTTGAGCCAGTAACCAACTACAAAATTGCTTTTAAGGTTTGAGGACTATGACTTGTAAGAAAAAGGAGGATATAGATATTGGATCTGAAATTCTTTATGTCTTAATGCTTGTGGGTTGTCAAAGAAAGAATTTGCATGTATATTGTGAATTGCATGTATATCTCTCCTCCTTATCTTTTTTCCTAGAAGACTGGCAACACGGCCTAACCGCAGCATAGAAGTAATCTAAGCAGCTTATACCTTTCCCTCCTCAGCTTTTGCTGGCTTCTCAAATGAAAGCAGCACATGGGGCTGATTGGGGCTTGATCTTCCTTGGAGATGATCTTTCTTCCAGTAGATTTTTGCCCGCTAATAACTGAATTCAGCCTCACCAGACAGTTTCTCTGAATTCTTAATTCACTGCTGTCAGGCAATGACCAAGCGACGCTGCCTTGTTCTGCTCCCTTGATCTCCTTCTCCTTTCTCCTGTTCTTCTCCTTTATCTCCCTTTAAGCTTCTGCCTCTACAAAATCAGACTGGCGACTGGACTTACTGTCCTACTTATTAATAAATACAGCATAGCGTTGAGTTTTGGAACTTCTTGTAGCATTACTTATTGTAAATATGACAGTGTTATGGAAGGAGGTGAAAGGGGCCCAACAAACTGCCTTGCCCAGTCATCTGCACTCCGTTAGGGTCCAAATATAAGGATGAAGGCAATTTTTTTCCACAATCCAGCCATCTCCCTCAGTTGCTCTGTTCTTCAGAAACTATGAAACTTAGGAGCTCCAGGAGGGTTATAATAAGAGTGAAACTTAAATGGCTTTCTGTATACCAGCCCTGAGGTTTTGAGACATGTTCCTGAAAGACACAGAATTGAGAGGTCACGACCACTCAACTTTAAAAGTAAGGAGTAACGTCTTTTATACAGCACTGTCTAGACGTTGCAAAAAACAAGGAGCCAGAATACAGGTATTCAAGAAGAAGAAAAATGGGAGAACAGATTCTGTGAAGAGAGGGAAAAATAAAAGGAAGACATTTGGAAAAAAAAATCTAAACTTAAATGCAAAGTTTTAAATAAAAAGACTCAAAGAGTAAGGAAAGGAAATAGCGTTCCAATTACTTGCTTAGTTTTGGCTAAGAAAGCAGCACTGTTAAAGGTAAATATAAAAATTTATTTAACTGTAATAGCCAGTTAGATGTAGAGATATAACTACTTGCAGCTAAGTTCTGATACTCCCCCATATAGAAGTTTTGGGCAGAAGAGGGGTTGGGTTTTATTTTCCTAGGACTATAAGAAAACTTATAATAGACAAATTTTTAAGAAATATTAGCCTTTTTATTTCCAGAGATGTAAAAATGTATGAATGAGATAATATATACTGTGTAGGAACTTCTTATCTGAATGAATATCAAGCTATACTGTCTCATGAGAAAGACAATGACTTGTCTCACTGTGTATTACTTGTAGAAAAGTAAATATTGACCTCTTCAATCAATACTTACCTCTAAGTCAGTAAAACACTCCACAGAAGACTAAATCACTCTATCAGCCAACTAAATTAGCAGTACAATATCTTGGATAAACACCTGTACTATCATTTTCAGATATCTATTTCATATCGAGTAATGTAGTTTTTGTGCTTATGAAAGTGCATATATAAAATTTCAGCTGCCCGTCTATTTCAGAGGTGTATTTAATTGGCAAAAGGGGTATCTGCTGATATTTTTAACAAAATCAGTATTTTTTGAATGATATTTTAAGTAAAACTCTGTGGTTAGAAAAAAATATTTTAAAATCTCAGGAGAAATCTGCCATAATGTTCTTCAGCATATACTTTATTTATAAGTGTTGAATATAAAAGCAAAAGCAAAAGCAAAAACAAACAATAAACCACAAAAAAACCTGAAAATTATTGCCATGCCCTGAATTGGAAGATAAAGAACAGCAACTCTCCTTACTTATGGAAATAATTTTTGCTTTTGCAGTAAATTATTTCAAAACTTCCCATCTCTGTAGAGACTTCAGGTAAAATCGTATCCCATCTTTTGCAAAACCTGTGTTGGTGAATGACCATCCATCCTGAAATCCAACAGATAAGGGCATATTTCTAGCTCTTCCCAGATCTAAAAGATTTATCTAACCAAATGCTGGTCTGTGATTGATAAACCTTACTGAACTTGCACTCTTTCTAAAAAGTACAATTTAGTATTGTCTGTTTTAAAGTTTTGCTTTCTGAAAAAGGTATTATGTACACTTTGAAATACAATTTCTGCAACTATGGTTGTGCTGTTGCAATTCTGGTGAGACACATTTGTGTCCTCAGATTGGCAGATCCCTAAATAACTTCTTTCTTTTCAGAAGTGCCCTGGCTGGCTTACCTCGATGCAAGGGGTTATGCTATTCTCATGACTTCTATTCTTGCATTTCTTTGACTATATTTTTATTTCAATATCCACTTTTACATGACTTCAGAGAAATACTGCTCTTCTCATAAAATTCAAGTGTGTTCTTTAAATCTCTGTATGTGTTCTTTAAATCTCTGCAGTGTATGGTTTGATTTGCTTTATCTAATGGAATTAATATTTATGATCTTTTCAACTCCCGATTTCATAATTACTCCCATGCTTTTTTTTGCCATTTTCTCCTTACTTTTGCAGTGCTCATACTGAATTTTCTTACTAAAGCAGCCCTGCACTGCTGTCAGAGATGTTTGTATCTTTGGGCCATGCTCTGTATGAAGGCTAAGGAAGCCATTGAGCAGGGGGGTTGGACTAGATGATCTCCAGAGGTCCTTTCCAACCTCAACCATTCTGTGATTCATCGAGGTTTATTGTTTGATTACTTTTTATGGGACAGTGTAGAGGGTTTTTTTAATAACTTGCACTTGATTCTGCCTTCCATACATACATAGATTATTTGAATGGAGCTAATCAGTCTAAAGATGGAAAAATGAAATCCTCTATGAGTGTTTTTTTTCTCTTCTTCAGTTAGCTTGAACAATCTTGGTGCTACAGTATGGAAATGAAACACATCACACACTTTTATTCCTTATATATCCCTTAGAATTTATTATGATTGATTTACTTTAGAAGAAAACACTGGTCTATACTGAAGACTGCATTTCTTTGGAACAATTGGTGCTTTTTTTAGAATAACAAACATTTAGCTGAAGCTTGGAAAGAAAACTTCTGGAACGCTGACTTGTCAATGAGCAATATATATATATATATTTTTTTTAAACTTTAAAATCACACCAATCTATTTTTAAAACTTTATATTAAATGAAAGTGACACATCATAGTCCTGAGTAACTTTTCTAGGCAAGTTAAAATCCCTTGAAAATATTTTCACAATTGAAGTGGTGACATAATCTTAACTATAGTGAGCTATAGTGGTGTGAACAGAAGCAGAGCTCATATAAAAATAAAGAAAATCAACATCTATCTCAATAAAACAGAAAAGTAAGTGAAAAGCATATATCTATACTTGCATTTCCTGAAGGGATATCTTAACTGTTCAGTGCTGCGAAAGTTCACTATTTTTCTTAAGATTTATTCTGCATAAAAGAAACTGAAGTCATTTTCTTGTTTTCAGCAGTATTACTCAATTTCTACTCATAGCATAGCACATCAGCCTGTCGGGAAAAATCATCACCCAGTAACTCCAGATATGTTTATAACATTCTTTTATGGGCTTCTACTAATGGATGCACGTCATCAAGACAGACCATACTGATGAAGTTGTTTGTGTATGTATGTGTGTGTGTGTTCACATGCACTGCACAATGATGGTGCTGAGCTTATATGAAGTTTACTACTTCCAATTTTATGAGTAGTATAGAAATTTACGTATGAAGTGGGCTTCTCCCCTGCTCTGCCCCCACAACTAGTGTTACCTCATTACCTTAACGCATAGCAGTCCCTGGCTATTAGTTTGAAATTTAGTTCTCCTTCTCAAAATATGTTTTCTGCAAGATATCTTGTTTCTTCAGGCAGAAGGAAAGGCAAGAGGCTGTGTGGGCCGGGTATTTCAGAATGAGTTTTCCTAAATCATTGTTTTTGTTTTCTCTTACGTTCTTAACTCTTCAGCTTGGAGCTGAAATAGATCTCTGTTGCCCTCTGATGCAGGGCTGTATCGTCTTGCGGTAGGAGATGCAGATCTTGGGCATGAATCAGGCAGCTGCACAAACACCAGCTTCTCACAGCAGCGCGGTTTGAACCGTGTGGCATGCTACCTTCCTGCAAAGACTCACAGTGGAAAGATTAAGTTGAAATCTACTGGTTCCTCTGGCAGTCTGCCATGTAATACTTGTGCACATGCATGCATGTACTACGGCTTACCTTCAGGCCCTCACATTCCTGTGTTTCTCCTTTGTCCTCTAATGTCTGGCTCCTCTTTCCTGTGTTGGAGTGTTGTGGAGAATATGGCAGAGTAGGTAGTGGTAGGTCTTTATTAACTATTTCTGTGAAATGGGACAAAAAAAAGAGGAGAGGAGAGAAGATGAAAGGAGAGGAGACAGGACAGGACAGGACAGGACAGGACAAGACAGGAGGAAAAAGTAAATAAATCATGGGATATTATCTGAAGAAAGATACACAGACTATTAGAACATGAAGGGATTAATACTTCATGGAAAATCATCATCATAAAATGTTTATATTCTAAGTCTGTGAACCTGCCCGATGTGAATTCATCCACCAGAATCTTGAACTCAGTCTGAGCTGAGTTTTCGGGTGGTTAATAGATTATCATGTCTTCTTACTAATTTCTGGCTTTTGCTTCATTAGTAAATATTAGTAGAAACAAAAATTCTGTCAAAACAATGATGAAAAAATTATTCCATTCAGGTCCATCAGCTTGCAAGAGGATCTTAGAAAAAGACAGATGGTTTAAACAATTTGAAATTGCTGAGAAAACCTAATAAAAAGCATATAACTTGTGTGTGGTGACATTTGTCCACATGCTGGGAGCATTACAGGTATCTAATGCTTTCAAGTGGAAGAGAAGGAAAATAAGGGAGTTGCTGTGCTCATGATAATATTTACTGTAGCAAAATGTGAACATTTTGTTAAAGGAACATTGTATTTTTTCTTTTATAGTTGGGTATGTATAGGAAAGTGTTCAGATTTCCAGATTATCATATTCAGGTGAATTCCAGAACCTTTCTCCGGAAAACAACAGGGGAGAGAGTGCTGAGGGGAAGTTTTATGCCATTGCTTCAGGGACCATGTCCGTTTGTGGATGGAGGTTCTCAGATGATAATTCTGGGAATAGATGTAGACCTGACTTCTTTTTCTGAAAATAGCATTTTTAACACAATATATTGGTCTCATTTTGTCTATATTCCAAATAGGTAAGCTGCTATAGGAAAACTGCTTTTCCTTTTTATTATTTTTTAAAAACTTGTAGTCTGGTGCTATATAAATGAGTTCATAATTGTGTAAATGTGTATGTTCTAATGGATAGCTGTCTATTTCTGGAATGCCTGTAGTTATCAGTCTTAGTAACTGCTTCTATCCTTTATCAGATAAGCTGGTAGAAAAATATTTCTGGTTTTTATTCCCTATAGGAAACTTCAGGTAATTTATTAAATATAATTCTGTATATTTTCCTTTGAAAACTCTGATTAAAATCTTGTGGACTGCTTTGTTTTCTTCAAAATTATTTCATATGCTAAATGCTCATTCTCAGAATTCTTTTTTTGAGTCTAAGATTCTGTATCCGTATTAAAAGAGCTCAAAAAAGATGAATGAAATCAATTAAAACCTTTAAAAGCAGTCAAACACTTGCTGATCACTGAACACCATAGCAGAGTCTGTTCCTGGATAATTCTACTTTAAGAGCATTTTCTATGGGAAAAAATGGAAAAGAAAGTAGCTAAAGCAGTTGGAATGGAAATGGAAGGAATAAGGAATTGTAGAATACCTTGGTGAAAAAAGAAAGAGAAAACAATGGTAAAAGGGATACAACTGGGAAATTGTCGTGGTGTTTGTGAAGTGACAGAAAAACAGGCAAAACAATGAAAGGTAGTTAGAACAAGTGTGCATGTTTTCCTACTTGAAAGAGAGCTCTTCTCTGTATCAGGAAGATATATTTAAAGGATGAATTTTTAAAATCTTTTCTTAAAAACAGTAATTTAAACTTAGAACCATAAGAGTAATACATTCCAGAGTGTGTTTCTACCCCACTGATTCATGCTTTGGGTATCAAAAGTAATTGACCTCTGAAGACCTGAATAAATGTATTAGTGACTCAATAAAGCCCACCTAATATTACATTTCTAAAGCCTCTGCAAGATATCAGGATGCCTAACTTGCCTTCCTTAACCAGGGTACATTATTTTGGGGCAAAGAACGAGTCTGGTTACAGCTTAATGTTGCTTCTAACCTTATACCTTCAGATTTCCTAAAAGTCCCAAACTACTGCTGTAGAGTTTCGCTGCACATTTATTATTGCTGCATATCATAGGGTTTTACAACGATGCAATACCTCCCTCATGGATGTATATTCAAAGGAGGATAAGTTGAATATGTACAAATTTAAACATAAAATTTATCATTTTGTTCCTCTTAACTGCTTAGATTTGCAAACTTCACATTTTTGGAAATGGAAATTTCACTCTAACTAGCAGAGGAGGCCAGAACAAAATATAGGCTTTAGAAACAGGTTTATTACAGCAAAAAATCTTCTTGTATGTCCTTTGCACAGGGGCTAATGTCATCATTTTTGGCATTCTTACATTCACATAAGAACAATTTTTCTTTCCTCTCTGATTTAATAGCTGAAAATGTATTAACACCTTCCTGCCTAGTTATGCCCTGTCCTCCATCTTACCTTAGTACAAAAATACTGTGTTCATTCCGAATAAATCTTTGCCTGTTCCCTGAAATCAAAATCCTTTCACTTTACAATGCAGAAAAGGATTTTGCTGTTAAAGATTTGGGAAAGTGGAAAGTACATTGCGTGGTTCTGTAGTAGTTAAAAGCACATACATTTTTAATATAACTGTAACTTCTGGTTAGAAGATTGGACAGATGAACTCTGCATACTGCATTAGTGGGCTGCAGAGTGTAGTTAATTCCCAAAGAACTTCAGCCACAGCACATCTTGAAGCCTAGTGTGAGTGAAGTTCTACAGCAAAGGGCTATGTCACTTCTTTGTGTTCAGTTGGCTGGAAAATGTATTGTAGCAAAACAAAAAGACCTTGACATATTATGATCTGTGGAAGTAACAACTGATAACCATTAAAAATTGCTGCTCTGGGAGTGCTGTCTACCTTTCGGATAACATCTGTAAAACCAACCCTGAAGCAATGAGTAAAGGAATCGTGAAAGACCAAAAGAATAATACAGACCCTATTACTAGGTTTCATGTGTTTCTCCAGATACTGCAGTTAGAAACCTAGACTGAATCTTTTTCCTTGGCTTTTAAACCCATTCCTTCATCGTTAATACAGAAAACAGTTGCTCTCTTCCATTTTCTAGCATTTCTTATGTGCTAGGAAGTTGTCTTCTGTTTTCTAATATACTAAAATACTCTGTTTTACTTCCTATTTTACATTTATTTTGCATATCTTCTAATCTTCAAAAATAAATACTGCTGAGAAACAAGATGAAGAGACTGGAATGTCTGGCAGTAAATGAAGGCAAGGACTTAGTAGTCAAGATTGGAAAACTGGTGGAAGGAAGACACGCAATCAGTGGCAAACTGTAATACTATGATACCAAATACACAGGAAAAATATAGTAAGCCATGCTGGTGATAAAGTCGTACTGTATGTTACAGAGAGCTTAGAATCAAGTCAAATAAAATAACCATCCCAGCAAGTAATACTGAATGTGTATGGATTAAAGTCTTCAAAGAGTCATTTATCACTGTATGCTGAGAGAGATAAAGAAGCTGCAGGGGTAAGAAATTAAAGTGTAGCAGGAGACTTCATTTCCTCCCCTTCCCTCTTTCCTCTGCCATGTATACTGGGCAAACGTAACATCAGGATGTGATACAGTGGCAACATTTTAGACTCTATAAATGATTATTTCATGAAGCAGCTGTATAACGAGTCCACAAGAGGCAGTGCAGTCTGTGACTTGATGCCAAGTAGAGTCTGATTCAAAATTTTACTGTTGAGGAGTCATGCTGTAACAACAACGGTAACTGCATTTGACATCCACACAGGAGTTAAGAAAGCCAGAAAGTCCACTGAGGTTGTGTTCTAGTCTAGAGAAGGAACCTGTGTAAAAATAAATACGCTCTTCAGCTAGAAGAATAGAAAATAGCTAAAAAGGAAGCTGAGAGAATTAAATCCTTACGGGTTTTGTGGTGATTACTGAAGGATGTCTTCTAGGAAGCGCAGCGCTAATGCGTACAAGAAAGTGGGTTTAGCTAAGCAAGAAACTATTAGACATAAGAAACTACTTGGAAAGCTGAAGTCAGCTATTTCAGAAAGAAAAAAAAAGATCACGAATTCTGGCAAACAAAATTTAAAAACACATTTTGTGAAAAGGACATTGAAGAGCAATTAATATGGTAATCAAAATGAACAATATCTTTCTTCAGACAGAGGAAAATCAACAAGTCTTCTGGAGAGTCCATTGGGCTAGCTGCTGCTCAGATGGTTAAAGGAACACTCAGAGAGGGCAAGGCCTTTAGAGAAAAGATAAATTCATTCTTCTCACAAAGCTACACTGTGAAAGAAACAGTAGAGATTGCCATGCTAGACCCCATTTTTGAGGGTGGCTCAGCAGAAGATACGTGTGAAATCAAAGAGGTTATGGAACAAGTTGATAACAGGATCACTCACAAATCAGCAGGACTGGAGAATGGTGTGTACTTTCTAAGAGAGTTCAGGAGCAGAGCAGATAAATTACTAACAGAGTAGTTAAGGAAGAGGTTACGTATTTCCTTGCTGCCAAGGTAGGGTAGGAAATATAACAGTGAGTTAAAAAAAAAGTTTGAGAAAGATGCTGGAAGCTACAGAACTTTTAGCCTGACATCAGTATTAAACCAGTTATTAAAAACCATATTAATTAGTGGGCACTAGATTAATAAAATGTGCTTGGGAAGAGTTGATGTCTTTCTTACAGAATGAAGTCCTGCCTTACAAATTTCATAAAAGTTCTCTGAAGAAATTAACAAGGATGCAGATAGGGTTGATCCAGTTGATATACCCTGCTTACTTTTTCAAAAAAGTTTTGACAGCATCTCTCCCAGAGGCTGTTGTTACTATTCAGAATCAAGTTCTTGGTGTTTTGATAGGCAGTTCCATGAAAACATCAGCTCAATGTTCAGCAGTGATCAAGAAAGAAAACTGGAAGTTAAGAGTCTATAGAGAAAGTGCATAAAACAGAAGTCATCATCATGCTGCTGTATAAACCCATGTTTCACTCCACTTTGGATATCAAATGCAGTTTTAGTCTCTTCAGAAAGAGTATCTTAAGACTGGAAAAGATTCAAAGAAGGGCAACATATTTATTCAAAATTATGAAGAGGCTTCCCTGTGGGGCATGACAAAGTAAGATGGTACTGTCTAGCTGGGTAAAGAGAGAGTTTAAGAGGGATATGATAGAGGTTTACAAAGTAATAAATGGCACAAAGAAGTGGGTAAAGATCAACTTTTTACTCACAGTGAAAAAGAGGAGCCAGACTCAAAACAGAGAGAGAGGTGGTTCTTCATGCAAGACATAATAGATGTGTGAAAACTTCGACGTGGTCAAAGGATGTTAGAAAGAATTTACACAGCCGCAAGTGTAGACTAACCATAGTCATGAGAAAAATCATTTGAGGGCTTTTTGTGACAAATCTGTTTCAGGTTCAGGGAATTCTCCAAAATGAAAATCATTGGAAACTGGGAAAGTATGTGAGGGAAGCATATATGCTTGGCCTGTTCTTCCGCCACTGTGGGGAACAGAAGAGCAGGCAGATTGAACCTCTGAACTATACCATGATTGCCAGTCTTTATATTCTCTGTAGAGTGCTAAACATGACTGATCAAAAGTTCATTGAAGATATTTTTAACCTCTTTCTGATTATAAATATTTTTAAAAGTTTCCAAATGGAATATTTTGAGTTTTTATGCCAAAAATAGTCAGAATGCCAATTATGGACAACTGAGGTTAGTGTGCTGTCTTGCTTTGCAAAAGGAAATCAATCCTTTCAGACAAGCTAGATCAAAAATACCTGAATGTTCACCTTTTAATAAAGTTTACTTTTACAAGGTAGGCTTACTAAGGTAATTGCAAATAGTTTAGATGCTTTTTCTATATATAAATAACTATTTTGAAAAGAAGCCATAAATATTGGCAAAGAAGTAAAGATAACTTCAAAATGCGTTCATCAGATGTGATAAGAATATTTAAATAATTTGAAAACAAACTGATGAGGGTATTCAGCTGTTTTCATCATTAGATCTCAAAAGATCTTGAAAAGCAGTAGAAACGTTTATAGGTATGTCCTCCAGTTTTGGGACAGGAAGAATGTTGGAACTTAAAACCATTTCTCTTTCTGGGTTCTTATCTTGCATTCTTTTGTTATGGAATTTAAGTTCCTGCTTATTTGTTAAATGGAAGTCCCAAGTTCAGTTTGGACCTACTGGTAAACAAAAGCATTCCTATCTTTGTGAAAAGATATTTCTTTGATACTCCACTTTCTTTGTAAGTTCTTGTATATGGCGTATCTGAAGTGGAAAAGTCTCCAGTATGGAATCTATAGGTAGATAGTTAATTACTGCAGTCTTATTAGAGATATCATTCCAGATAGCCTATTCGCAAAAGTGGGATGTTGGGTATCCCTGAGTCGCATATTCTTTGTGATGGAAATGGCTTTTCAGAAGTCTTTCCTGTCTCTGTGCAACTGCAGTAACTTGATGAAAAATGCAAATGCTAAATTGTGTATATTCTACGTTTTAAAAAAAATCCACAAACGTGAATAAAACTTGTAAAATAAATGGCATTTTTTAGCTGTACATTAAACTAAATTTGCAGTACAGGAGTATTTAGGTCAGATATTGATGTGAAAATTGGCTGCTGAAGCCAAGTATAGAAGAATTTAATCAAATTGCACATACAGTTGAGAGATTATGATTAACAGCATTTTTTCAGGTGGAGACAAATCCTTGGACAGATTTTTGAAAAGCACTTTAGCAAAGATTAAGGTACCTCATTATATTAGGACAATTAGAAATTTCAGCTGTTACTAAATCAGGAGTGCATCACAGTAATTTTTAATGCAACAGTTGGTATTTCTTTCTGGTTTATTTTTGGTTACAGAGTGTTCATTATAGCATACAGATGTTCAGCCTTCACCATTTTCTTTTTTTCAAGATTAAAAACTTACTAGTTTATTCTGCTTCAGCTAGCAGGATATTATTAGTGATAAGTTGTGTCACAACATTTATAGTGCAAATCGCACTATGGAGCCTGTCTGTATTTTGTTGTTTTCCATTTGTGGACTGTTGACCATATCAACTCTTGGCTCCTGAAGGCTGTAAGACTTTATGCTATGAGGATATTAAGAAAACATCTGACTGTGCTACTCTTCAGGTTAACAGTCTTTCTTATTCTGACTGTCATATATTCTGCATTACTGAACTCAACAGTACTATAAACTCGTCAACTGAGTCAGTGTGGTATCAAAATCGCCGATAGTGGACATTGACGTTAGAGACATCAGCTACTGCAGCTCTTGTCAGGTGTTATGCTGTTTCTCAGATATCAGCTAAAGCCTAGCTGAACGAGGACTTGAAGTGACACATAAGAGATGCTTCTGTATGAGCTTTGTATTGATAAAGCGCCCAGTGATAGGATGAATCATGTAAGAGTCATCAACTTCTGTCAGTGCTGGATGTTATAATACTACCGGAGCATTTTCAAACTGTGTTCTACTGTTTAAAAAATAAGCAAGGACAAATACAGGCTGTTCAGATTTTTGCCCAAATAACATACAGGAGGATTTGCAAGTATTCTGGGTGTGGGTCCTTCACTGGAAATAAGGTTACATCTCATCAACATGTTTTTATAAGATGTTTGTACAGATATTTTTGCAATTAAAATAGCTTTATGCCACAGTCTTTATCATCAGAATAAAGAGTTAGAATATAGAACAAAAAGTTCTGGAAAATGAAGCAATCTGGGAGATAATAAAATGTACTGGTGGTAGCAAAGCACATATGTGACCTCAACTGGTTGGGTTCCCTGGATCAAATGTGGATGTGTGCAATGTAGATACTCACTTCTGAACTGTCCATCTAAACTCCTTTATAATCAGTGAAAAGAAAGAGGTGCTCAGAGTGCGTGATTCATCTCATCCTAACGTAAATGTCTAAAACAGGTCAGAGGGATTATTTCCTAAAAGAATGAGTTTAATTTTATTGACTAAAAGACTAAAGTGGCTGCCTCAGATGCAGGTACTTACACAGCAGGTATCAAATACCAGGCAGGATGACTCCCACCCGAAGGGTCAGGCAATCCATTGCCTGACATCCTGTTTTGAACAGTGTACTTCAACTGCAGACCTGGTGAATGAACTTCTTCAAAATGCTAAGCAAGTTACTATCAAACCGTTCTCTTATCTCTAGTTGGACATAAAAGCATTTCTTAAATAGGAGCAAACAGAAAGAATGTGTCTCTTTTCATGCGATAAAGCGATCTGATACTAGAACAGGCCAGGTGAAATGAGGCTTCTGTATCCTGACTGCAAAGCGAGACTATTGCTGCACAAGTCCATTGTTTTTCAAGCCTTATGAATATCTAGGAATTAGTAGGACTTTCTGAAAAATGAGAGTGGTTATATAAAAAATAACTTACAGGGTGGGCTGGGTACTTCTTGTTGACTGTTTTACGGTACAATTACAATGGTACAACAAGTGAAATGGAAAGCAATTAATCAAAAAAGGAAATACATAATTTTTTACGCAGTGCTAATTAATTTCTGGCGTTCACTGCCACAAGCTACAACTAAGACAAAGTTTGTGGTATTAAAGGATTAGTGCTTTATATGATTGAGAACACACCCTGTTAAATTAGATGAGATAAATCTACTTGAGAGGAGATATAAAACTTTTCATGTTTCCAAGCATAAAACAACTGGGAAGGAAATTCCTGTGTGGATGGATTAAACTTCCACTCAGGTTTACCTGCTGCTTAGGTGACATGATGACAAACACTGTTTTCTGCCTTTGCTGACAGGTTAAGTTTTGATTAATGTCATGTTAGGGAACTCTATACTATTAGTTATGACCTAATTTTATCTTCTTGTGTATGGAACACAGAGAGGTTCTCTGTCTTTCTTTGGAGTATTTAGGAGCACTTCATGTTGAGCAAAATCTTCACCAGCTGGACCATTTGATCTGGCAGGGAGATTACCAAATTATCAGCAAACTAACCTGAACTATGCTGAAAACTATGCAAGAGGAGTGTACATTGGCACATAATCTGTCACAACTGATTGAAGTTTTTTAGTAGTCTTCATGTAACTTGATTAGCTCAGATTTGAGAATCCTGTACTTTATCCCTTTAAGATAATCTAAACACTTCTTTGCTTTTTCCAGGTAGCTTATCTTTCTCACACATTTTATTACAAAGTTCTATATGGTTTTCTGCTGAACATTGAGAATTAATGTTTAATTAAAAGTCTGATTAGTACCATGTCGTTACTGTAAAAATTATAAAAACAAAATGAAAGAAGATATTTCTGTGTATACCAATCTCATTTTCTAACAAGATCAAAATTTATCAGTCATATTGAGTAACTAGCTCAGTATGCATTACCCCTCCCTACCCAGGCATTCAGGTTTTGCTACACTGAAAATATTCCACAGTGCCATACATTTTGGCTCTTTATATGTCACATGCAGTTGATGAGATTAAGCTCTTCATCTTTCTGTGGGTCTTCATGGTCTTCCTTTGGAAAAAAACAGGTGTACCTGACAGCAGGCATTGCATAGTTGAATAATCAAAAACGATATTTATTGGTAAGCGAAAACAGGGAGGATTATAAAAACATGCTAGAGTGTGATTTTAATTTAAAATTAATACAAATATATGCAAAATAAAGATTACAGTGACATTCAAACCTGAATTGCCTTGTAAGCTTGACACAGTGTAATCTGGAAATTCTTGTTCTTTATGTAAAGAAAGCTAACATTTTTAACATAGCTGCTATCTTGCTTCAAAATTGATGGTTCGTATTTTTCTTATATGTATCTTTCTTTTAGTTTATTTACTTTTCAAAGTGTGACATACAGTAATCCATTGTCAACAAATAGACTCATATCTGTGTGCTCTTTTATAATAATATTATGGTGAGGGGATCAGTACAACTTTTCCTGCAGTTACTTCTGGTAATTGGCTGTAGATATCTCAGTCTGCATGGAACACTTGAGCTCCTTGTTAAAAGGCTGGCATTCAAAATGAAGCATTCTGGGTATATTTAAGAAAGCATTTGACTGAGACTTGATGGATTAATATGTGCTGAATAAGTGCTTACTTATGTTTACACTTACATAAAAGTTAATCAATGAGCAATTGCAGTTAGAAAGTAAAACAAATTCCTGAGGAGAATTTTATGTCTCTGTGTTAGCTATATGAAAAGCTGTATTGGTCATCCCAGCTCAAAGGTCTCTGAAATTGCATAGAAAGAATATTACTGAAAATGAAAAGTGGACTAGATAGTGATTTTTTTATCTGAGGAAGGAGATGAATAGGAAGCAGCAGCATGATAAAATATATGTAAAATCAGAAGTAGCTTAAAGAACCTAAATTGGGCAGGGAGTATAGAAGAGCAATAGGGCGACAAACTACCATTCAGTCAGGCTTTTTCCTTTGCTTGTCTAAAAACACATATTTGAAGTTAGGATGCTTTTGCATTCATACAGTTTTTAAATTTTGCAGGTTTTGTAATAAGAACTTTGCTGGGCTGTAGAGGTATACCAGTATCTAATTTGAGAGAACTGCAGAGATATTTTAGGTATGAACTATGTAGGTATGCACTAAAAACCAAACTGTTGAAAGTTAAAAGCACAAGTAGATTTATTTTGGATTCATGGTGTGAATACTTCTACTAACATATGTATAGTTTTTGCCAGCTGGACTCTCAATATATAGATGTCATGCAGGTCTAAGCTCTTAAGCAGGCACATTTTTTAGACAGCTTCTTTCTTTGTGATATGCATTCAAGGTAACACTCACTTTCAAGGTGAGTGGACAGTGCTGTAATTCAGCACAGAAGCTGCACAGACTGACTGGGAGATACACACATCTCCAGGGACAAGTTCTCTGCGGGTATATGGCTAGTGATCCTGGAGACCACTCTCAGTCTGAATTTAGCATAATGACTGGAGTACATTCTCTCTGAAATAATGGGCTCATTTTTCCATATCGTGTCCTCTGTCAGTCAATATATTGGCTGACTATAATATCACCTCTATGGGCTGAAATTCAACATGTATTAGAATGACATTTGAGTTTAATTTGAAAATCAGTTGCTGCAGTTTACCTGCCCAAAACACAGTACTCTTGTTCTCCATTAATTCCAGTAGCATTTCGGCTGCTTTTGAGCAAAAATCACTCTTGTGTATGATTTGTGTTGAATTACCTTTAATTTCAAGTTCACAGATTCTAATTTTATTTTAAGTATTTTGTGAAACCTGATGAAACCGTCATGTAAAATACTACATGTGAAACCAGATTTACAGTTTTCGTGAACATCATATGGAATTGAGGGATCTGGCCCTTCAGACCAGCTGAGACAATCCAGATCTCAACAGTCCTTTGTAACAACCTCAGCATTTGTTTCTCTTGTAAATGATGGTAAGATATTTAATCATCAAAAATGGTATTTCACAAGGACATGTTTAGCTGCTTCCTTCTGTCAGAAGTAAGATTTTGTGCCATAAATGAATAACTATAATAAATCCATGGCTGAATCCAAAATTATGTCTTTGCTTGAAACTTAGTATTCTTCAGTAATGAACAAACTAAATAAAATATTCCTTCTCGTTTTTTAACCTTGTTTTAAAGTTTATTTTATCACAGATCATTGATGATGTTTGCCAGCCATGAACATTAGCCCATTACTTTCTTCTTGTTATACACCATTGGTTTATACTCTATTTGAAATGCAAAACCAAATTAAGCACTGCTGAAATATCACATGAAGAAGGAAATATTTTATGAATAATGGAATAAAGGAAACTATTACTCAGCTGGATGTTATAATCCTGTTTCTATCTGGTAGCTCAACAAATCTATCTGTAATAAAGATGAGTCTTTAATGCCAAGAAACACTTGCAACAAAGTCTGTTGTTCATATATTGGTAACAAACTGAAATGCTGCTTTAGAATCTAAGACCTTGGTATGCTTGATATGTGGAAAGAAGCCCCGCCTCAGTTAAAGCTAGGCTAATGTGCGCTTCCTGAAAAGGGTTTAAAACGAACAGAAATAAGAACAAGGTCTGACTTGATAATAGAAAAGAACTACTTTTTTTTTTTTACTATAAATCACTTTCAGATAGGTGACTAATTTCACTTTTTAAACCAATGTTATTTATGAAATTTATTATGGTGTTATAAAAGACGTAGTTGTTAATCTTAGTTGCATTCTTTTTCCTTTTGAGACTTCAGTGTGGCTTCTAACAAGTGTGGCGAAAGAAAGATATTTAAAACTGTTATTTTTAATCTTAGCTTTTTCTCTTTTCATAAGCTTCAGATGTGTATATGTATTTGTTTTTATTCTGTGTAATATCTTTGGTTCTGTTCTCTTTATGAGATGAAAGATAATCTGTGATCTGTGTCAAACTTTGACATGCAACTAATTTTACATTTCATTATGACTAGAAAACTATAAATACATTGTGAAAGTTCATTTAAAAAGCTTCATATTATTCACACTTTTATAGTTAAAAGGTTAAATGTGCCCTTCTCACTTAGAGAGCAAAATGTGAATAATCTTTTTGGAACCAAGACAGCCACAGTAGGAAATACTATTTCATTTTTCTGATGATGTAAATTGGTGTAACTTCTGTGTCATTGCTTCCTTAGCATCAGCTGTACTCTCCTTTTCATATTTAAATTTCAGTTAAAATACGTGAAGTAAATAATGGAACTAGTTAAAAGAAAAATAAAGTAGTTCAGATATCAGCACTATCTTTTAGACAGGTACCACCTCAATGTTTACTCTGTTATACACTTTTCTTCTGAGTGTTTCTCTTCAATATATAAAAAACTGCAGATTACCTACCTTTGCAAACACATATAACTTACTTCAATTATCTTTTGTTGCAATGGACACTTCTACGTAATGTGGTTTCACTATCATCTTCGTATGGGTTTTAACAAAGCTTTCATCTCTGTATGCTCCTCAATCCAAGGATTAGTGCATCCTAGGAGTGTTAACTGCTTCACAGAAAATAAGGCAAAGATTTGTCATTTTCTTCACTCAGTAGCTAGGTGTCAAAATAATTTTAAATGGCATCATTCCAAAAGGTGATGCAGAGCAGCAATTAGTTTTTCAGAGGAAGCTTTGCTGAGAGTAGTGTGGCCCTTATCTTTAGGGTATAGTCTAGCCCAGAGCATGTATGTGTATAAAGGACAGCAGAAAACCTCTATTTCCTTTTAGAGCTATTGAAAGAAGTTACCTTTTTGGATTAGAAAGAGGGCCCTTAAAGATCAAAAGCAGCTATCCACAGGAGGCAAACAGGCGTAGGAGGAACAAATTCTTTTTGAATCTTGCAGAGCAACAAAGGTTTTGATATAGATTTGTCAAATCACTCTGAATCTATTCCAAATAGTTTGTAGAGGTGACAGCATGAAACTTGTCCTACCTGAAACAGCAGCAAAAAGCGAGGGGGAGAAATACCTGTTAACCTGTTTGCTCATACCAGGTAGTGACTTATATGCTATTCTAATAAGAGCTAGTCAAGGTAATTATGCTTTCTTCTCCTTAGTTGCAGTAATTTTGTTAATTTTAGCAGTCTGGGAATCCAGAGATTATTAAAAGATCTAACTACACCTTAACAAGTACATGTTTCCTCCTTACATACGGCAGTGAAGTCTATTCAAGTATTTTTAGGTTATTCTCTAATTATTATTCTATTTCTGTAATTAGTGGAAAAACCTCCACAGTAAGATTAAATAATGAAAAAGAGGGAGGTTTTCGGGGAAGGGGGTGTGCGGCTATATTTAACTTAGGCCAGGATTCAATAAAATATTTCCATGAATTTTGATTTCCTGCAGAACATCCAGACTTAAACAATTCTCCACCTCAAATTTACAGTGAGATACTTCTGAAATATATAAGATTCAAAATTCCACCGGCAGTAAAAAATGAAGAAAGAGCAATTATCCACTAAAAGATATTTCATCTTCCTTTGACATTCCTGGTATTAGACTTTATTTTTGAGACAACATCTATAGACACATGGAAATAGATTTAACGTGGTATGGCAGTTCTTGTGTTTAACAAATAAGTCATCATACATGTTACCTCAGATCATGTTGTTTTTATAATGTTTATGTTAAATTATCCCTTGTGTCTCCAGATAGTGTTCAGAGATGTGATTAGAGATTTGTAATTGTGCTCTTTCCAGTAAGACATTCCTACTGGATCCTTGAGAAATGGCCAGAGGTACTGACATTCATTTTCTCTTTAACTCTTGGAAAGATCCTAGGTCAAATGTTAATTCTTGATTTGCCTTCCTTCCCAGGAATGTCATTTACAAAAGCAGAAAGCTATTAAGTAGGAGTCAGAGGTACCATATAATCAGATTTGGCTGAGAGATTGTGGGGCAGGGGGGCGGGGAGCAGTGTGGAGGCGGGTTGGTGCTTATGTCACTGCTGTGATTTCGTTGTTGTTTTTATTGATTATATTAATGCTGCCTAGAAAAAGCTCCTTATTTATGCTTTCAGTCTAATTTATGTAAGCGCTGGAGCAAGAATTGGACGGTTAAGAGCTTGTGCTTAGGTCCCCCACAGATTTGCTGCTTGCTGACCTTGATTAGTAATGTCTCTTTAGAATGGAAGCAATACAACTGACCTAGGTGGGAAGACAAAATTACGTGTAAAACACATTGATATTATCCACAGGAAAGTGACATTAAAGTTCAAAGAATTTAGCTCTCATTCCAGGGAAGAACCATGTCATCATCCTCTTTATAGTCCATCTTGGCTCTTTTTGCCTTGCACAGAGCAGCATATTTCACTACACAGATGTTCATTTTATGCAACAAATTGTGTAGTAGACAGATAGCAATAGCAATAAGCAAACAGCATGCACTAGCAAAGAAAAATGTTCTCTCACTGAGAACTCTCTCAGAAACTCACAGCTAAGCTATACACAGAGCACATGCTTGTGTGTGCAGGCAGCACACAAGTACTAATGTGCCTACATAATCACATAGTCTTCATACACAGTGGCTTTGCATGCATGTTTTGCTAGTATTTGTTGTGTATACATGATTCTTGTCCCTAACAGTGGTACAATTATAATAATCACATTCCCCTCAGTCAAGATGTATGTAAGAAACCTGGTGCTTAAAGAGCTCTAAGAATAAATACTCTCTTTGGGCCTTGAGCACATTGTGTAAGTCCCTGGGGATGTCTTCCTCTGCTTGCTGTAATTAAATCTGTCTCTCCTCTTTCCATCTCAGTCATGAAAAAAGTCAGTATGTGCCCAGGGGTGCAGGTATGGAGCAAATTGCCTCTGTCTCCCTTGTACAAAAAATATTCAAGAGGTTGCAAACATTTTGGGTCTTCATGTTGCATATGTGTGCCTTTCGCTCAGCTCCACCCAAGAAAAGGCAGTCCCCAGGGCGGAGTTTAGACTCTGCTTCTGCTCATTAAATTTGTGCAATCCAAGGGATGTAGATGTTCACATAGGTGAGGTGATTAACAGCACAACTGAAATACCAGTTTCTTAACTTTGAATACACAAATTAACGGGTATAAATGTTTAAACTCTTCTCTCCCTACCCCAAGCTCCCCTTTGCCTTTCAGTAGTTGAAGTAAAAAATGATCCCTTTGTACAAAATAGATGAAGAGAAATGGCAATCACAAAATCAGTTGACAGATTTTCAGACTCAGTGTTAAAAAAAAGAAACATTGCAGAAACCATGACAAACAAGATGAGCTTGCAGTTAATATATACATGTGCTTGGCTAGAACTTTGGTTATAGGCTGTTTTAAAAATTGTACAAAAATAAGAAAATCATTTTGGGACCTCTCTGTCCATTTGCAAAATGGAAACAGCAGTAATATGTAAGTATTTACTGATAATGCTCTTACCAGAGAGAGACTTTATTTTTTCTATTTATAGTTGAGTACTGAAGAGGAGCAGCCAAATGCAAATTACTGAAATTAACATCGAGTGGAAGAAAGGAACTGTAAAAAAATAAAAGATTGGCAAGCAGCATAAAATAAAGGAAACAAAAGCACTTGCATATGCTTAGCCAGAACTTAAAAGAAAAATTATAAATGAACAATATATATTAATGAAACATTATAATTATTTACTCATAATCACGCTTCTTTCTTCTCTATGAAGTTATCTTGACACGAAGAAAGTAAAATGAAAGTTTAAAGAATAATATGCTTCTATTGAGAAAAAGCTGTACGGGGACAGAAGTTGAAATTAACATAGAACTATTAAATATTAAGAAATAATTTACAATTCCAAAAACAAATAGACAATAAACAGTAAATAGAGAGCAGAAGTTGAATCTTTAAAAGAAAAAAGGCAGAGCAGTGATATCAAGGTCTTATTCTTTGTCTATATTGAGTACTTTTTAAACAGATTTCTTTTCAATAAAAAACCTTTTCATTGTGTTTAGAGACGCTTATCTTCAGTAGAAAAGCTTGCCTTAAAAATTAGTCAGTTGGCAATGATAAACTTCAGGGAAATTTTAGGTAGGTCTTTATATAGGTGTTTACAAATTTGTTCTACTAAAACCATGTCATACCTTGCTTGCTCGTTGTGAAACCCCTTTCCCAGCTTTCCTATTTTAAAATAGGAGTTTTTTTAAAGGGAAGTAATGACATTGCATTTTGGATAGGATCCTCTGCATGGCTGCTATTATTCGGAAATGAATGGTCAGGTGGAATTTGAACAAAGAAATACCTTTGGTTCATTTTGATAATCTTTCTGGTTTACTGATGCATCTGTTCAGCCTCATTACTTTGAAGCCAAACCCAAAACAGTGTCTCCAGTGAATGGTGACATGTGCAAGATAGTCAAATGATTTAAAGTAAGAAAGAAGATTGTTTAATGCTTATCTATTCCATGAAAAGAGGTTCTGAGTGTGTGCCTGGCAAGTGTCTGTGTAGAGTATATGGGAGATGGCTGTCATTAATTCTTGCACAGAATAGAATGAGCACTCACATGTATTGCACATTTTTAAGTTTTGTGTATTAAAGATCCAAATAGATCAAAAGTAGCTTACCAACTCTACTGCAGTGAATTTCTTCTATAATACATGCAGCCTTAATTTAATATTTCTATAATAAGTAAATTAAAATGTTGATTTTTAATAGAAAGCTTTAAAAATAGTTTTATGAAGCAAGCCAGCATTCTCTCCATGTAGCGTGTATCTAATACTGTATTCCTGTGTTACTATGAAGAGTTTACCTTAGTCAAATGCAGTAAATTAATCCTTCTTCTTATGTTTTATTTTTATTACATAAACTGTACAGCTAGTCATGCTTCAGTCCAGTCTCAGCTGTCATAGCTTCCTTCCCATTACTCTTACTTTTTGATTTATTTTAAATGTTTCACTATGCAGTAGTATGTAACTTAACAGTGGAAGATCTGATACTGACATCCTATTCATCTTTTTAGCCTGGTACATTTTGACTTAGACCATGCACATTATAGTTTTCTGTGCAAATAAACAGAAAAAAATGCCATAGGGAACAACAACAAGTTGTTCTCCCTTGCTCTTGAATGCGTCAAGGTGCTGACCTGGTCAGATTAAAGGGAAGCTGCCCTGTCTACCCTTCCAAGCAAGCACACAAAAGACATCAGCAACCACCAGTCCTAAGGTCTAAGCTTTTCATACTATATACTGATAATCTAGAGCAATATAACTCTATAAATAGAGAAAACTCAGGGTGTAATAGGTAATGTGGATTAAAAAGAGATTTTAAAACAAATGATCTCCTTGTTCCTGGTCTATTTGCAAAATATGCCATTTTCCCCAACATTACTTTCTATTCTAACAATTTCCAGTGGCTTCACTGTCTGAACATAAAGACCAGACAGCCCCCTCCAGGCAATCTTCTTTTGGAAACTGGTTTTCTTTTCATCACCTCTGAGGCTCAGCTTTTGGTGTTGCTTCAAAATACAAGTAAGCTCTCCTGTTCCTGTGAGTCTCCCCATCTGCACTTCTGCTGCAAGTTTCCTACCTGCTCTTTGTGTCATTCTCTCTTAACCTGCCCCACCTGCTACTCCAGAAGCTTTCCTAGCTCTGCACGTTCATTTTTCTCTGGGAAGGTGCAAAATTGTTCCTTTTCTTTAGGTGTTTGGATGTCCTTTTCTTCCCTTTTCTTTAGATGTTTCCATCTGACCCAGTGTACAGCATCCAGGAGAAGGCATATAGGCAGGAATTTTCTCTGCATTTCTGCTAAAACATATAATACACAGTCCCTATCCTTTAGTACTGAGAAGAAATAAACAGTAATATCATCTATCAAAATGTAGCAATATATTCTTCAATATATATGAATTCCCTTAATTTTTACACCTAAATATTATTCCTTTAGAATGAACTTTAATTCACATGCTCAATGGTGTTAATAGGAACAATGGTTACAGAAGAGTATGGACTGTAGAACAGTTACTTAGTGGAATATTAAATATTCCTATCGATTCTGAGTCAGCCAACTCCTTAGCTGCAAGCAAAGGTTTAACTTTAATCACATAAATTAAACCTACCCCACATTTTTCTCATTATGTCTGTAATTAGGTTGAGTGTATATAAGAGTGTTGTCTAACTGGGAGCTCGAGTATCATTTTTCTGTTGAATAATTCTTCTAAACTGTTCAGTTTGCTTTTTTTTAAGGAACAAGAAAATTCTGAAAATTAACTACTTCCTCTAAACCCTAGCTAGTTTGAGGTTGTAATAATTGTAATGGCCAACGCATGAACAATGAGCTGTGCTCATTTATGGAGTTTTGAAGTTAGGCACGCAAAATCTGAAATTGTTTCTGAGATGATGTTTCTTAGGTATACTTAACTCACAGCTAGATACAGTTATTAACACACAGAGATGGTAGAATTAATGGCTTCATAAAGTGTAAATGTTTTCCACAAGCTATTTATTCATAAGTATTCTGAAACTACACTCTTGGTTTTAGAGAAACGGTGAAAAAACTGAGTAACATTACTGACAAATTCAATTAAGAAAAAAAAAGAAACCTCCTGTACAGCATACAAAATATGTCCTGTCTTTGTAGACTAAATATTACTTTCAATAAACGTTTGTTTAATCAGCATAACATTTCCATGCTTTCATTACAGAAAGCCCACACTCAGTAAAACTTTAGCAAAATACTTTGAACTTTAATAGCAACAAGTATGCTACTGAAGTTCTAATATGCCACAAGATCCTGGAGGTTAAGATAAGAGGGCAGTATGCTTTTGATTGTGATCATTGCCTCATTTTTTCAATTTAAAAAACACCAGAAATGTTCTGTGTAGTCTATTACTGTATCAGTTCTTTGGTCTTATCTGGTAAATTTTAAATGTCACTGAGACTAATACAAAAGCCCTGACCTTCCAGTGTGGTTGGGGTTGAATGCTATGGTTGTAAACAGTTTCAGAAAAAGAAATAGCTTTGTAATATAAAGGGAATGAGTATTTCTCCCTGGGAATGATTCCATAGCAAAAGGCATGATCTCTAGTTTGAGGGGTTTGTGGCTGTCATTGTCCTGTAGGTTAGAGTTTTGTGGTACAATGCCTAAACAAATTCTGGTGTTGGCAGCAGAGTGTCTCGCTAACACAGATTTTTGCCCAGATAAATTATCTCTGTGTACAGCTGTAGTTTATACCATCAGAAGTCCATCAAAACACTGCCATTTCTCCATTATAAAGAACTGCAGGCTCCTATATAGTTAAGGAAGAGTCTTCCTTCTACTAGGAAGAGCGGGGAGCTGGATGAGTTCTCCTATAATACCCAATGAACATCTCATGGTTCCTTTCTGTTCCTTCTAGTCTCTGACTCTGTGTACCTATCAGCTACTTATGGTTTCCAAGCCTAATACCTACTAAGTGTTAAAATGCTTGAGGATGTTAAAATGCTTGCAGATTCATGTATGTCTATGATACAGATATCACGTAAGCTGGCACAAAAGATATGCCAAAAACTGTGTATAGTATCTCTCCTATTGCTCGTATTTGTAACTGTTAAGCATCTATAATATATTAAACACATCAGTAGTTGGGTCTGAAGGCTATGTTTATGATTTCAAGCATTAGCCTTCTTGTCAACTAAATATGCCAAAAAATTCAAAGCACGTTCTCTGTTTGATTGTGACAGAAATGGAAATTTCATGCCTATGAAGTGATTTTTTCTTTGCCTCTCAGGATTTCCCTTCATGCCTCTATCATGAACACAAAGAGTACTTGAGGGGGTAATGCAAAATTAAACAATGGATGTTGGCTCACTTCATGGCTACACAAGTGCTTGTTTAGCATAAATAAAGAGGCAGTGTAAAACGTGTTTGGATGATTTCAAAATCCTTGTAGTTTAGTCTCCTTGAGTCCAAAAGTCTTTCAAGATTAAATTGCAATTTCAAGAGTATATTGCAGGCATAATCAGATTCCTTGCAACCCAATTGTTTGGAGGTTTAAATAGGTATTACTCGTATAAACTCAGTTAATGAAGTTTTAGTTTACCCTAAGAAAACATCATCATGAGCACAGTTTGTACTTTGGTTACTGGTCTAGGCCCAAACAGGCAAAAGGGCTCATTGTAACTCTCCAACTCTAAACATTTTATTCCTTGATAGTATGGACATTGACAGTAAACTTCTATTAATTTCAGATGTGGCTCAGACTTGGTGGGCCATTAAGTATATGGCCTGGACAATATGTATGGAGCTTGTTAAAATGTAAACAGCATATGCCTTTAGAAGTAAAATATTTTAAAGCAGGAAAACAAATGTAACATTTTTTTTCAAAGTATGTAAGCAAAGAAATCAATTCCTTTGTTTGTTTGTTTTTTTAAATTGGAGGTATTATATATGTTCATTTAAAAATGGAGATAAATGGCCACTGGGCTTATGAAAAAACACCTGTCTGCCTCAGTGACAAACTACAACTATCTCTATACAGAAGACCAGATTGTAATCATGGCCATATTTCAAACAGAATATATGAATGTATATAATTTGCAGTCTCAGATGTTATGTCTCTGACATCATTAGTATTAGGACTAATTTTTTTTTGACAGCATTAATAGCAAAATTTAGGAAGAAGTTGAGACTGATCACAGTGTTTGGAATATTTAATTTGTAGTAACTTTGACCATCCTTATAGGTCTTTTGTAAATAGACTGAAATTTCACCTGCTGTCATTTACATTTTAGTTATGGGAGCTATCAACGTGAATAACAAATATTTTCATGGTGATCTAAATTGAGCATAAGATACTGCAATATCATCAATTAACATTTCATTTCCTGCAGTAGCTTGATGAATACAAATGGGTTCACTGTTACTCTGTTGGTCTTGTGAGACCTAGGTCTCTTAGTTCCCCATCACATTTTTCAGTTACCAAACCCTGCAAAATCAAATCTTCTAATCAAGATAAAAAATTAGAGAGCAGACAATAATAAGTGAACACTGAAAGTATACAGTATCCTTTTCTAAGGGCAGAGTATTTTAAACTCTTCAGTTTTGCTTTGCCTTTAGTGTGTGATGAAAGAAAATTAGATTTTGTTTCCTTGATTTAACAATTTTTTTAAATCTTATATTGAATGTTAGACATTTAAGTGAAGTGCTTATGTGGACAATTAAAATGCTGTATCTAGGCCAGAATGCTGTGACACAGTATGCCTGAAGTTCAGTATATCAACCCAAATTCAGGAACTTAAATTAGTTACATCATATTCAGAGTGAATCCAACTGTACATTGCAACTGCTTACTACTTCTGAAAATCACTTGTTTTGGCCTCTCTGTGTTTAAGAATCTCTAAACTAAGTCAAAATTCTCCATTTTGTTCTACAGTTATAGGATATCATTTGACATCTTCTGCAAAAAGTTAAGCTGTACTGTTGCTAATATTTTCCACAAAATTCAAGAAGTAAAATCTATAATAGTCAAGTCTCAAACAGTTTACCAATGTTAAGAACATTTTACTAAAAGCTTTAACATCTTTGTAAGAGTATTTTAAAATATGGTAGAGGTAGCCTTTATTGGGTTGTGAAAAACATTAGGATCATCTCAAAATCAGTACATTTGTGATACCATCTATGGATTGCCAGGAAATATTTAGGCAAATACCCAAATATCTGTTTAGGTGCTCTGAGTGCTTTAAACACCTTGTTACATTAAGATTGTTTTTTTCTCTTCCTGCTAATGTTCTTAATAATTGTAGTCAATGGTTGTTCACACATTTCTATAGTATTTTATGTAAGATGTAAACCATATACTATTAGTAATAAATATTTGGTACTAATAACTTTTCCATGCAAACTGTTTTAGCAGTATTACATTCTAGCGAGACTTCATGGCAGTACACAGATGGTGTTCATTGGGAATTAGTCTGTTATATCTGATAGAATTATTCAGTGTGAATACAAAATTGGAAACCAGGTTATATCAATCACATAATATGCAAATTCTGCCATAAAAACTAATTTGGTGAGGGTATTTTATTTAGGTCAAATTAAATAAAAATAATTACAGAATAATGGCACCATGAGCTGGACAGAATAATGGCACCATGAGCTGGATTGTGTCTCTTTTATATTTGAAGCAACACTGCTGTATTTAGAACAGTAGATTTGGAGTTATTATTACTCTGATAAGCTAAAGTCAGATTGACCTAATACAGCTGGGAATGATTGTAACTCTACGACAATCTAGTATCGAACTACTTAAATACAAAGAGCAAAAATGCAGTCAGCTAATGCTGTACTTTCTGCAGTATGTAGCAGAAATATCTGCTGCTATTCACTGTATATTTTAAGTCAGCAGCAAAATGAATGCAATGTATTCAAATTCCTTGTATTACAATTCTTCACAAATGCGGGTTTTAATGTTACTGTACTGTCCGGGGATTTTCGTTATTGATGCAAATTCCCATTGACCTATTGCATGAAGACAGAACCAAACCCCAGGCTCTCTCTCAGGTAGGACTCTAAGCTGGGACTCCTGCCTTATGTAGAGGCTGGGCTTCATGATAGCAGGAAGAGAGCTGTGCTCCAAAATGTAGACCGTTGCCTTGTGTTTTCTTCCTGTATATTCTAAACATAGTTAAGACACAGCTTTATTCTAACCCAGTTATTAATGGAGCTTGGGGGACAGAGTATGAATTTAAGCATAGGTTTGTTTAAGGTTAGTCAGTTAGCGTATCACAAGCAAGTCGTGCATGGACACAAACTCTCAGCAGAGGGGAGGAAGAGTTACGGTAAAATGTGCTTAGGAATTTGTTAGGATGTTAACTTCAAATGCGGCTTGCTGGAGATGCAGAGCGTACTTGGAAGCAATATTCAAGTACAAGCAGAATACTCTGTAGAGAGCCACAGAATTTTATTAACGGAGGTTTTTACTAGCCAGTCTATAAAAGGACCTGGAAATAAACATCAATAAAATTCACAGAACACAGTATCAAACATAAAATAACAGACTCCTGTCTGAAAACCTTTCACTGTTAACTGTCTGGGTTTCTGAGAAGTGTCTCATGATGGCAAATGTGTGACACAGTGGGTACAATAGCATTCACCACTGAGCTGATTGCCTAGTACTTACTGTTAGATTGCACCAAAGAGAATGTAAAGATGGGGAATGAGTTAAGTTTTTAACCTGAAATTTCTTTTTCAGAAAATTTAAAAATATATTAATGAAGTATATTATTTATATTTGCACCTGTTGTGTCTTAAATTGCAAAGACTTAACTGGCATATATTAAATATTAGAAAATCAAAATGGCCTAAAGCTGTAGCTGCATATTATTGTATGTTAAGTGACTAGAAGGATCTTTCCTAAAAAGCCCACACAACAGAGAAAAAAAGAATCCTATTAAAATGCCTCTCGGGTAAATTTTTCCATGGCATTTTCCGCGAAGTGTCCCTGCTGGACGTTTGTGCCATGCAGCTGCCTCTTGGACTCCACTAGTGTCAGGGCCCAAGCAGAAAGTTGGCAAAGAGGAGTGGACACCCACAGGGGAAATTCCCAGTCATTGCTGATGTCTCCATGAATCCTAGTCCCTTGCGTTTTGGAACCTCCCTTTCGTATTTATTTCCAGTCATCATCTCAGATCTCCACTTCCTCATTTTCCTTCTCCCCCATATCTCTTTTCCATATCTGAGCTGGTTCGTATGAGTTTCTTTCCTATGTCGGTAACAAAGTACCCTTCTCAGCTGAGGTAGAAGGAAGGCTGTATGGAAACGAAAACACATATAGATAGACTAGAAGGACTGAGGTGGGATTGCATCAAAGAAATTTGGTGGCACAGTGTACAGAAAATGGATTTCTGCCAGTAAAACTATAAGCAAATCGTAAAAGTGCTCAGGCTGCGGTGGGAAGACTGATAAGATATCTATAGATGCTGGGACAAGGCTAAAAATGCCGTTCTTCCCCTTCCAGCTTTCCCTAATAAGGTTCAATACATTGTGCAAAGCCTAAAAATTAAGCTGTCTGAGCTTTTCATAGATTGTCTTTATATATAAAGGGTTGGGAGCAGCTTTTACCTGACTGCATAAGCAAAGCGGCAAATTTCATGAAAAAATTAAAAGTATATTTATAGTTGGGCCATCGCTCTGGGATTCTAAAATAAAGCACATTCTAATAACTGTGTAAAGAAGTATTAACCAGCAGCTACATGCAGGCACTTAGTGACAAGATTTGACAGTTGTAGATGTCTCCTCCTTGCTTATCTACCTTGAAAATTAATTCATTTTTACTTTTTGTATTCCTCTTTAGTATTTGTTTTCTATGAACAATGAGTATTTTGCTTGCATAAATGCTCACAGAAAAAGCACTTTCAGGTAACACTCGTTACCCAACTGGTGTGTATGTATCAACATTAATCCATCAACAAAATAATGACTAAAGTGAAGTGTTAGTAAATATTGTGTTTGAGCCATCTTTGTTTATTTGGCTACGTTGTTTGTTGTAGAGCAACTGAAGAGTGCAGAGTATTTTTCAAAGCATCCATCTGCTTGGAGAATGGCAAGCAATCTAACTTCCTAAGTGAATAGCTAAAAGTTCATTTTGTCACATTAAATACATTTTTAATTTGAAATCTTAGAATAATGGAATAAACTCGGTGTAAGTTAGTTTATCTGACAGTAAGTCTTGAGCATTTTCAAAAGACTGATTTTTGTGAAGTACTGTGTCCTGTCAAGCTTTGTTTGGTAAAAACAACAGCTCTTTAGAGAAATTACTGAGCTCCTCGCAGGATGAGGCACAAAGCAGCATTCAGAAGGACTGGATGCTGCTACTCGCAATGAGATCAATTTTTAAAGCAACCTTCAGAACACTGACAATAGTCTGAGAAAAAATAATCATTAGACTTGACACATTTTCCCCTGTAACTGCTAATGCTTTTAAGGCAATTTTTACTTTCTAAATGGTGTAGAAATAGAGTTTTTGACTATTTGAAAGAGATGCACTGTAACTAGAAAGGGTATTATTTTCTGCCTTAATAAAAACCATGCTCCTGGAAAGTTCTGATCCAGCCATGGATCCAGATATCAAATACCTCTGAAGTTCATTTGTATTAAAATCTGGGATTTTGATGATTACTAGAAATCTTCAAACTGTCTTTGACCCTCAGAAGAGTCTTTATAAATACTTTGGTTCTTCGAAGCTGATGCATACTTCCAGTGCCCTTTTGCATGATTTTCATTAATAGTTTTTTGATACTGTAATACCACAGATCATGTGACTTCTTACAGGTATATAAAAGAAAAACTCTTTTCTTTGGAGTACATCATACCCTGAGAAAAACTTCTGATATTTTCTCCCTTCTAATCTGAGCATCTGAGACACCTAAAAGATGACAACGGCCAGAAAATACAGAAGTAACAGAGGAAGAGTGGGAAGGACAATGATACACAACATATACTTTGGGGTTTTTTTGTTTGATAGTTGGATTTGATCTTGTTTTTAGGAATTCGCCTGGATATAGACCACCACTCTGGAAGCAAAGTAAAAAATAAAAGAGGGCTGAGAGATCATACAGCTAACAAGTTCAAGGAAGCTGAATCAGTTGAGAAATGAGATGTTTGTGAGGGAAGAATATCTCCGGAAAATCAAGAAATGTCAGAGGTAAGTCTTGGTGTTAGGATTTGGAAGTTTTTTAGACCCTGAAAAGAAAATTGGGATTTGGGTTTGAAGAAGAGGAAAAGCAGGAGAGAGGGTCAAAATAAAATGGAAGGCTTCTTATCAGTGAAAAATTAGCTCCATAGCCACACCAAAATGATCTACTTTTAGAAATACACTTACTGAAGCTTTTTGTCATGGTGTTAGTACTGTTGGGGGTGGGGGTTGTCTGTTTGGTTTTTAGTAAAAGGCTTAGTTAAAATCAGCCCTCTCAGATTATTTCAGATTGGCTTTATTAGGGGTACGTGTGCCTGCCTCTATGAGCATATGATGAAGACTGATAGAATGCTTTCAAGTGGAACTGAGTGGATCAGATTTTGCTTCTAGGTACAGCTTCTACATAACAGTAACTGATTTGATTAGAGATTCACCAAATGAAACCTACAGACATAGGATATGGAGACATATGTCTTGAACTGTCTGGTTTCTATAAAATTACACACAAATATTTTCAATACTCTATATGTTTAGGAAATAATTTTACTTATGCTGGTAGTTTCCAGCTGACTTACATAGTAGTTAACGGTGTTTAAATAACACTGTCAAAGATACACTCTGGTGTATCTTGTCAGAGATGCACTTTTGGCGCAAAATATGGGTTTGTAAATTTTAGAAATTTGCAGTTCACATATCGTAGATTACAGAGATCCATTCTAGAAGTCCTTGCTCAGGACACTCCCACTGACGCCCAGTTTTATGAGAACAGTAAATTCACGATCCTAACTATGAGAACAGTAAATTCACGATCCTAGCTATTGCAATATAAAAAATTGAAAATGTTGCAAAATTGAACGTCAAAATGTTGAAAAATTGAAATTTGCATTCCGAAACTACTAGCTATTTTTTACTTGAACTAAAAAACATCCTAATGCAAATATATTTGTTTAGTTTTAGTGGAATAAGGATTTTCCTGAAAGAATCCAGCTTGCATCCAGAAAAGCCACCTGTAAGTATAATATTCTTTGTTCTTTCTCAAGTATTGCTGTTCAGTTGGTGGTCAGGTTCAGAGAGCCTTAATGGTTGATAGAGTCTACGAACATTATATGAAGCAAAAATATCTTTTTTCAGGAAGGTAATTCTAGATAGGCCAACACACAGTGTCTTCCATGATTAGGTATTTATCCTAGTTAATCCATCAAAATTGTACACATAATATTCTCTCCAAATTTACAATCTCTTCTAACAAGAAAAGTGAAACTTATATGCTTATAATACTGTGCTTTAATGATATCATTATAAATCAGAAGAGAAATATTTGTGTCTAGGTTCATCATTCTGACTGATCATCTTAGCTCCAATGAATGAGAATATATTGATTTTATAAGAATATCTGTCTGTAAGCATGACTTAAATTACCTGAACCTTGATGGAAAAAAATTGCTTCATTTTTCTCCATGTGAAAATGTAACTATTCTTATTTCCTTTGCAAAAACCCTTATCTTGAAATGCCTGTGTATTGGATTCAAACTTCTGGATTGCTGAATTTGTTTCAGTTAGACCAAGATAATTAATAGATCATAGAGTCAAAACTTCATTTCCTTATCCAATGACTCTGTATAGGAGTTTAATACTTCCATCATAAAGCTGTATAAGCTAATGTCAAGTGTGAGTAAAGCTGTCACTGAGCTGCGTATTAGAATGTGGGTGAAAGACTACAGAATCTGATAAATAGCATTGGTTAACTAAAAATGTCTGACCTTTATTGATTAGAACATTAATTCACTGCCAATAAATACAACTTTCTTTCCTAAAGGATTCAGTCTGACAGCCTAATTTGGTAAGAGAGAAAACAGGTGCATTTGATCAGAGAAAATATTGTGGAGTGTGTTACCCAAACAGTTGGTGACTTTTACCTCTTTCAGGATAAATGAATCTGTCATCTACTTTGAAAGTGCTTAATTATTATTGTTTTCTGACTCTTGATTTTGCTTTAGTTCCCTGAATTCTGTTATGTGCACTTCATAAGCCGAAGTGCTGAAAGAGCAGATGGAGTAAATTAGGTCCAGATTCACATACTCATGCTGAGGAGCACTTTAGCCAAGGTGTGGTTTCCTCAATTTCAGTGGAATTACTCATGGAGTAGAGAACTTTTATCTGCGTAAGAATGGCAGCATTCCGTAATATATCTGACTGGGATTTGCCAACAGCTATCTGTGACATTGTGGAGCCTTGCAGCAACTATTGCCATCTGGTACTGAAGTAAAGGGTATGCCATAATACTCTGCTGGTAGAATAGAATATATTCCTCCTAAGAAACCTTACTTTTTGATATCAGTAAGCCATAATCAATCAAGTGTGCAGAATAGATCAAATATCAGGTATTTAATATATCTGTGATAGGTGACACTTTTTGAATATATTCAGAAGCATGGTACAATCTGAAAAGTTACCAGAAATGGGGCTAATTTTTTCATAAGATGATTTGCTACGGGAGCAACTACAACATGTACATCGGTACTTTCTGACAAACTGGTCTTTACAGTGCTGAGACAGTAGATTGCCACCCCATGCCTCTCCCCGTACCTCTACATAAATTAGCAGACGCACCAAACAGTATTTCCTCTGAGCAGGTATTTGCTCTTCCACTGCTCTGCTTGACCATATTTTACCCGAGCCTACGTGGACCTTCATTCCACAGGAGTTCAGACTCCTTGGTCTGCTTCTCTAAAGCTTGTCCTTGGCAGAGCAGGTAGGCTTTAACCCATAATGCTTATAATGCTATTCAAGGTTAGGAAAATAATCATTGTAATATCAATTAATGAAATAAGAAGGAAGCCAGTTCTAATTTAGGCAGGTCAGAAAAAAAAGATGTGTTGATCGAAGACAATTACTTAGAGGAAGAAAATTGGGTCTGTGCCCTTTTTTGCTTCAATATGAGACATAATGAAGGTCAGAAAGTTAGTTATTTGTCTTTAAATAAATTTTGCTTGTGTTCACATTGAAGATGCAAAAAAATGATATTTTGGGGGGGGGAACATTCTGTAGGCAATCTTGTTCATACCTTTTAGGAGCAGGAAGCTTATTTCAATGTCAAAGATTGTGTAACCAAGAAAGAAAATGTTTTTCTCGCGTCACTGACGAGTCATATATGGGTGTGGGTATTGTACAGATATTACCTCATACTTTTGCCAGCAAATCGCTCTCTCTCAATTTGTTCTGTAATTCTTGTCACTTTGGTTGTGGAATACTATTAAGCAGAACCTGGCAAACATATGGAACATGGCAATGACACTGCCACTGAATAAGGTGTATTTCATATGTGATATCAATTGAAGGTAATTTGCTAACTCAGTGACTCAATCTGTCAGTCAGGTACAGCAAGCATAAGGTTGTCAGAGCATTTTTACTACCATTAGGTTCTTTTTTTGTGTTACACTGCAATATCTACAGCAGAACTGAAGATAGAGAAAAAGCCAGAAAGCTTAGAGATCTAGTCATGGATCTACATACAGTAGTGAATCAACAACAAAAAATCACTTGACCTGAGTTACTTGTCAGGCACTGTCTCACTCAAATTTGCAGTATATTGAATGAAATTTCATATACCAGTATGTCAAAAAAATGCACATAATTTTCATAAGCATTTGAAAAAAGGACCATTCATCTATTATCTTCATTATTTTTACAAAAAGCTATACCTAAGGATCTGAAGTTTTTCAGAAACTGAAGTGAGACTTCAAATCCAAACTTCCAGTTTGATCACAGCACTGAAAACATAATTCAGTTACCAAGTATAAGTTCAAAAACCCAACAATACTGTTGCAGCCAACTTTGCAACTTGTCCATAGCTGGTCTAATAATTTACATGCTTGCTTTTCAGGTAACTTGAAAACATTTCCAAACGTTTTTAGTGTGTTAAAATCTGTCTTCATTATTCTCGGTGCTATCGACATCTACAACACTTGCAGAGTAGAAGCAATAGTGGTACCGTTGCTGGGTTTTATGAAGCAATAATAATGATTCCACTGAAGTTAAAATGCAGGTAGGTAATAAAAGGAAGGATAAATGTCCAGGAGTGTAATCATGCCCATTATTTTCCTTATCCTGGCTGAAGGAATATCTCTTTGTGAGTAGACAGGTTTAGAAACTGCTCTCATGACAGGGGAAGGTGAAGGAAAGGGAAATGTGTTGTAACAAGTACTGTGTAACTCCAAAGGGAACATTCTTAACTGGATTTAAAAAAGGAGAAGATTACCATGTCATAAATTCTTAAAGACTCTCATTTTCTCCAGTGTTGATACAAAATTCTCTCTGTTTGTTGAAGAATAAGGAAATAACAACTTAAAGTAGCTGGAAGCTGTCACTGCCAGCAAGGATGCCAGTAATGTTTTTTGGAACAATTTCTTACCACTCCATCTGGATGCCTTTAGTATGAAGTCCAAATACCAAATCACATGAGACCACATTTGTAACAGACATGCTTCTTTGAGAATAGGAAACATTTTGCAATATTTATGTAGTGGCTTTTTTCTCTATGCAAAAGTTCTCTGTTCAGTTCTCAATAATATGTAAATAAGCTGAATTTGCCCCCTTTTGGTAGCTCAGTTCTCCCTCCGTTCTTTCTTAACTGTTACAGACATCTTTAATAGCACATGGGATGCATATGACAGAAATGCAGGAGAGTGATTTTAACATACACTGTATCTCTCAAACCCAGTGAGAGACAAATAGCGTGGATAATTTAGCAGCAAGTACCCTCTCTGACTTGGGGAATTGTTAATAGCCTGCCTTATGATCAAGTAGAATATATATGCTACAGTGTCCTGAGAATTTCTCCAGTAAGTGTATTTCATTTTAGAAGAACGTGAATATTGAAGCTTCAAAACTATTATGGAGTAGCAACACTCAAAACAAATCCAGACAGGATTTATGCATGAACTTTTTTAGTATGTCAAGGGAGCACTCACATATGACTATCTCTTGGGATAGTATTTATTCACCTTCTTTTCTGGTAAATCATCTTCACCAATAGGAGCAGAGGGAAGTTGGTAATGTGACTTAATGTCTCTCACAGGCATTTGGGGTAATAGTGGCCCCAGAAAAGCTTGGTGCGAACACTGCCTGCTCTTGGCTAAAGCCAAGATATTATATTGTTCTTAGTCCCATGTGAAGTATATAACAGAGGGAAAAAAATCTTTGTTGCCAGTTTTCAGCACAAACAAAAGGCTGGGGCAACCTTTATCAAAGAGTAACATAAACTGAGTTTGCAGTAGATAACAGTATAAGCAGTAGAGAGTAAACTTTAAAGAAACTTCTAAATTAGGGAAAGGTGAACGGATAAGGAAAAGCCCCATTTTCTTCCAACATTTTTTCATGGCTCTACCTGCATGACAGTCAGTCCCTTCATAGATCTTTCTGGACTCCAGCCATGACCAGATGTGCTAAAATTTATTCTTATTATATATTTGATCCAAATAACAACGGTAGGAAAATGTTGCGAGAAAATGGGTCTGTTTTCTGAAGCAAATAATCAGTGAGCCAGGCCTATTTATGTGTAGAATGAGAACTTAAGAACTTCCCAGATGCAAGAGAATTTATAATAGGATGGCAAACCTTAATTATAGTTACTCTCCATTTCTGTGAGTATTGTATGTGCTGGAAGGCTATTACTGTCCCTCAGTGAATTTTAGAATCCATTAATTATACAGAACTTGGCACCATATTCCCTGTCTTGCATAGAAGCAGAGAGAGTCTCATCATTCCCTGTAAATTTTGGGTGCATCAAGCAGTGGCTGCTTACTTACAGCTTTTTTCTTCTTAGGTAGTCTGAAGATCAGCTGAGAGGTGCAGGTGCTCCTAGAGGGCAAAACAAATTGAGCTGTTATGTTCACATAGCAGTCAAAGGTGTATCTCTACAGTTAATACACAAACTGACTTATAACTGCTTTATATACTGTAAGCTTTATAGCTACAGTATAATTTACAATAGCTTGCTGCTACCTGCAAAACTAACATGAGAGCTGCACAGGTATTCAAGCAGGTAGCTTTGTCCATGTGGCTAGAAGCATGTTAGCTAGCTCATGATAAATTGCAGCCACTCATGTGATAGAAATGTGTATATTTGACTGCTGTCCAGCCTAACGAGACTTCTGCTATTGCAAGGTAAAGTAATACATGATGGAATAAACAATGCTAATCCTACATATCAAACGAGGAACTCCTAGCTGACCCTTACCGTTAAGCAATGTGCTTTGGAGTTTATCATGAATAGTTCCAAGAAAATGTCAACTCATTGCTTGGAGACAATCCGTGCATCTCCCTGATCTTAAATAGCATGTGCTGTTCTGGTACGCTTATCTCAAAAAGGGTATAGTTGAACTGGGGAAGGTTCAGGAAAGTGGATTTGTTAAAAGGTATAGAACAGCTTCATTTATGTGCAATAACTATGGCAAGATTCTTCTGGAAACTAGATCACTCCATGGTGGCTACATTGGAGACCTCAAACCTCGTGAGTGGCCTGGAGAGAACAGAGATCATTTCCTCAGTCTTTCTTCCAGTATGAGAGGTAGAGGGCATCAAAAGACTCAGGTAGGAACTAGGTCCAGAACAAACAAAACAAAATGTTTTTTCATGCAGTGGGTAATTGAGGCATGAAACTACTTCCTATAGGATGTAACTGCTACAATTGTGCAGTTTCAAGTGGAGACGGGTTACTAAACCCAGGGAGAATGCATCCAGCTGAGGAAGTTCCTGAGCTGAAAACAGCTGGAAGCTCTCAGAGTACTAATGGAAGGTGCCATATGCTTTTGCTGTTTTTTTTCCCTAAGCACTGCTGGAGCTAGTAAGTTGAATTAGGTGGAACTTTGATTTATTCCACTATGGTCACTATTGTAGTAGGAACTAGGCAAGGGAAATACAGTGAGTTTAGTTGATTAAGAGAAACTTGCTGCTAGCTTCCATGATCTCTGCTGCATTTTTTTGAAACTTCTAGGTAAATTAGTTATTTTTTGCAGTGTGCTAACGCTCTTCAGTTTCAAACATAGGCTTTCATAAAGTCAAGATTAGTGGATGATGTTTGGAATGATGAAATTGGAGAAACCAGAGTGAGATGAAAAGGGGAAGTCTGCATGGTTAAATAAAAGAATTAGAAAACTGAGTCTAGGACAAACATTTTTAATTTAATATTAGGAGTGTGGAGCAAGATATGATTTTTCCAACATGAAAAAGAAAATTATCATTTTAAAATCAAGATTTGGGTAGGACAGGAGGAATTTTTAGGTCCCAGGATGTATCTATTCTGGGAAGGCTTCATCTTGCTGATGTAAATGTTTGTTCTAGCTTGGTACTAAGAATTTAGACAGTTCTCCTGTCTGCTTGAATGACTTCTCAACTTCGTACACTGCAACTCTGTCTGCACTCATGTCACACAGCAGTCTAACTGGTTCCTGTTTGCACAAATGTTAAATACTTTACTGTCTCATTGTAAATTATTTGCTTACATTTTCCCAATATGCCATTTTTTCCTTCTCTTCCTATAGGTAAGTAGTGGAAATTCAATAATTTTTGAAAGCTTATATGCATTTCAGTGGGAATTGTTTGATCATATCTCAATCAGATGTTTTCAGTGTGTCAGCCATTGCGAAATTGGAGCCTGCACTCTTTTCCCCAAAGCAGCTGAATGCTTGATGCTGAGGCTCACATGTGGTTGTTACCATCATGTGTTTGTTGCAACAGCAGTTTGTGCAATAACTTATACTTTGTGCAGCTGCCCCACTCAGGGTTCTGAGGTTAGGCTAAATAAACGTATTACTCCTCTACCTCTGGTTATTAATGAGAAACTTGCATTTAGGTAACCAGGATTAAGATTTTTATCGGTTCTGTCTTTGATCTCTAGTCCTTCTATAAACAGAAGCAGAAATATGGCATATATTTAGTTACTGTGTTGAATTTTATCTTCATTATAACTGCTAATTTGGCTATCACTTGGGTAAATAATTTCATTAAAACATGCTTAATGCAGCAAGGCTTGTACAAACTTCAGATTTTTTTGTGTGTGTTTCTATGTCTCTTGGCATATTTGGTAGTTAATATGAATGACTGCAATTAGACCTATAAATAGAAATTGCTTCTACTTCCTACATGTTTTCATTGCTGTATCTAGAAACAAAGGATTATATATGTTTGGTCTTTAGTTCAGGAAATAAAATCTTAAAAATACATATGGCCTTTACCTAAGATATAATTTGCTAATAAGTTGTGGAAATAAAATCACATACAGGCTATCCTAGGCCAGAAGTCATTAGGCTTTCTTTCTGGAAAAACTTCTAAGCTCTGTGTTGTTTTTTGAATGTAGGTATCAGTTTTGCTTGTTCTAAACAATCTATAAAGTTGGTGCATAGCACAGCAGCTGGTTGTTAGTACGGACGCAAACAGTGGGTGCTGTTGGGGTCTGAACACGTGTGTATCTGAGATCAGACTGTTGTTTCTTTAAGTCCTCAGGTCATAAAGACAGGGTCTCAATCTGTGTAGTATCTTAGCTGGTGTAAACTATTGTTGTTCCTTTGTAATCAATGTGCTTGTATTCATGTAGACAAGCGGAGTATCCAAGTATTCATACAGTAGATGCAGTATCAATAAAACAAAGGAAGAAACTGCCGAGCTGATAGTAGTCTAATGTGACATCAGGCTTTATGAAGCAATGGTATAAAGCAACATATTACTCATATACATATATTCCAGTGTATCTCTCTGACAAAACCAGAAGAAGAAAAGAAATGTGCAAATTTGTGCTTTAATAGCAATGTACTTCTGTTTCCATTTAGAATTTCAGTCCTGAATTGCCAGCACATCCTATTTTGCAAGTAGAATTTCAGTTTTAATGGAATTTTACTTAAGAGAAAAATAGGAACCTGAAATATTACATACATTACTTAGGCCTGGAAGAAAGAGGCAGAGGAATTTCTACACAAGTATTGAGCTTTGAATTGAATATTTTGTGAAAGGAAAGGAAAAGATGTTCCTGGCTTTCTTCTCTCTCCTCTCTGCCCTCCCCCACACCCTCGTTCCTTTACACTAGCTGGCAGATTTTTCTAGAAAATGAGCATGCTTTATTTCTAGGTTTGTCTTTGCTTCACTTATCAACTATTTTATGGTGACTGAGCATCATTGGATTGTTCAGAGACATCAGAGTTACGATTACATGAAGAAGGTGCTTAAAATAAATGCAATGTATGTGAGAATGAGGGTGATTTACAATGGCACTTGTAACGGGTACTTTAGTTGGGGGGTTCTTCTAGTTTCATTCTAACCTGCTAATTTCTAAGCCTCATACCTCAGCCAAAAATATTGCTATCTTATTGGAAACATTTAAGCTTTTGGGTAGGAAAGAAACTTTACATTTTTCCAAATTTTTTTTAAAAAAAGAAAGGAAGGAAACAATCCAGAGGCTTAATAATGTTTTCATTTTTTACCCCCTCTTTCTGACTGCTTCAACAGCTGTCAAACATAACAACTCTAGTAGTTTCCACATATTCAATCCTCATGCAAATCCTTAGGCAAATTTGGCTTTCAAAATGTATATGGAAATTTATCTCAAGTCAGGAAGGTGCTGGAATGGCCCTTTCAAAATCCTTAAGTCATAGGAGAAAAAATAATGACTTGTGGTTTACAGTGCCAGATGAAATGAATGGTAGGAGAGTCAGATGCTAAGTGCCTCTGAAAATCAGTCTATCGATCTTTGAGTGCATTAGCTTCCAGAATGGTAAAAGAGGAATAATAGAAGTTCTCTACAAGTCAGTCGACTGAGATTTAATTCACTAATGTTTCAAAGATGCTCAGATACTATGGTGATGAATACTCACAGCTACAATAGTCAGCGATAAGCTTAATTAATTATCTAAATTTTTGTTATGATAATTTTCACTTTATTCTGTGGAAAAGACCTAAAAATTAGACATAGGTGATTTTAAACTATTAAAAAATGCTAAATATTTTCATTACTGAAAAATGCGGTCATACAGACTTGAGAAGCTGGCTTGAAAGCCAAAGCTGGCTTGAAAGCCAAAATTTCTGATGTTCATGACTATTTTAAAAAGCATTTCAAATTTGTCATCTTCATCAATGTGTAGACAACTTCAAGTAATAATAGCGGCAGCTGTGAATTTATCTCATTCTCATTAGGTGAATATTAACAACTGTGCATTATTAATTTTTAAATTTAATTTTAGTCTCCAACTGCATATTGCATTACAGGCAGGAGACGAGATTTACCTCTGTTTTATTCTCCATTTAGATGCTATGCGCATCATCAAATCAGAATCTTGCTATATTTTCTTGTCTAGGTCAAACCTATAAAGTTACTTGGAAGCATCTCAGTGGCTTCATTTTTATGCCTTTCCATATTTACTTCTTCAGTGAAAATTGCTTTAGAAGAATTGTTGTAGGAACACGGAAAAGTAGTAACCCCCACCCTCCAAAGGAAAATGGAATAGCACGCCATCTCTGAATAGCAACAAGGTGGACTTAGAAAGACGATATGTCTGTAATGCGTAAGACACATGTAAGCAAAACATTCCTGTCTTTTCCTGGCACAAACCAGCAAACATTTGAGTGAGAAATGAGGCTCAGGCACACACAGGAAGCTTATTCCTCTTATTCCACCCCTTCTGCCTCAGCTGCCACTTCACATTTTGTACTAGTTGAGAATGCAGAGTTCACTCCTTTTGCACTTGAGTGTCCTTCATCCTTCCTATCAAGTACTGTGTGGACACTTTCACTCTTAGTTACATGTTGTCTCAGACAGCCTCAAACAAATTGACTCAGCCTACTTACAGCAACGTAGAGAATTTGCAGTAGCTGAAGTGGATTTAGTCAGATTCCTAGAGTGGCTTTAGTGGACTTCCGCACATTTCAGTTCCTTCCATCCTCAGAGGGTATGGCTGGCTATTCACAGTCTTTCTTCTGGGACGAGGAAGGTGCTGTGCAACCAAAAGGGCAGAAATTCAATGTTTCTCTCACTGCACAGTCTGGCAACAACCACAATGTTTTAGCACAAAAGGTCAGATGTTCTTCATTTTGGAGTGTGGTGTGCTCCTGCGATGTCATATTTGGCTTCAGTCACATTTGGCTTCCTTTTTTAGTTACAGCAGATAAAATTTGAGGAACTTAAATTGTTTTGTAACTACATTATCACTAATCATGTAAATTATTCAACAGTTTACTGTGACTATTTCTGTGCACAATGAAGGCACAAAACCCCCAGCAAATATAAATACACCATTTAGTATAGTATCCATTATTGTGTAAGTGCTTTCACTGCAAACCTAGGACATTTTAAAGCAACCACAATATGTGAAAAGACCTTAGATTTTAGTTGTGAAAAAGACTTATCCAAATGCTTAACGCTAATCATTTTGAACATCTAGTATTCAGTCTTGGATCTCCTTCATGTGGAGAATGTTCTTCTTGTGAGTCCACTTCTGTCTATATCTCAGTGACAGAAATCATTAAACAGTGGGCCACTGGGTACTTGAGGATCTGGAGAAGCCTGGAAGGTTTGGGGGCTCTTTCTGTTTCCATATGCTGGTTCTTTTGGTTTGATGCTTGATGAATTAAAGGACAGATGGAACAGAGAGAGTATTTTCCTAATGTTTTTTTTTCACTGTGGTGTCTACAGTATTGTGAATGGCAGAGGAATGGTTTGTAAGATGGTATACTCTCTGAAATGGTTTGAAAGAATAACTGCTGTACTAATTTGTCACTGAGTATAAGCAACGGGTATATAAGTTACAGGAAAATTTCCTTGTTTTCTGTTCTCCACATATCATTAAATATATGTACAAACTGGAAACTTTCATTAAAGAACAGGTATATGTTTGTATTATTAGTATTGTTAATAATTTGTATTGCTCTTATCTGTAGAGTACGTTTACAAAAAAATAGAACTACAGGAGGCATCACCTGAAGTAACAATATTCAATGTACTAATACTGCAATAGTCCCACAATCACAAATTGTGAGGAAAAACAAAACACCAAAACTATTAGAATCTACGAGTGCTGTTGCCAAATCTATAATGCTAGTCTTGCCTACTCTTTGAACATCTGCTTCACGGCCCAAGCTGATGCTGTGCTATTCTGTCCTCCCACCTCTGACTTGTGTATCTTCACCCACCTCTCCTGTCCTTCTCTCCAGGCTGCAGATGTCACCTGCACAGCTCCTCTGTGTGAACAGTGATGAGAAAGAGGCTTGGTCTCCTCCCTACTTGCTGACTGGTGATATTTCTCCCCAACACAGAGTCATGGCTGCATTTCACATGCAGGGACAGGAGTAGGTGATGGAGGAGACTGAGCTGGGGTGGAGACTCTTGGACCTCAAAGGAGTCAGAGGGGAAATCTCACCACAGCAAGGTGCCTTTTACTAGGTTGCCCATTAGCTAGCATAATGTAATTATGCCTCAGCTACAGCACAATATATGGTATCAGAATTTTCTTATGCATTTCCTCTAACATGATAGCTGCTGTGAATTTAAATAATAACCAAAAGTAATTTAATGTGGAAGACCTAGGTGAAAAGTAAAATGGTAATTTATATAATTTTTTTGTTGTATCTGCATTAGATGCCCTGGAACATTTTAGTCTGTCTAGACAATCTGATAACAAATAGAGGATTCATCATTCATATTTAGTATCAAATATAAGGCAGAGGTTAAAAGTTACAATCATAACTCCATTTTATTGCCACAGTTTATAAAGTTTAGAGTTGGTCTCTAAACATGTTATTGTTATGCCTTTTCTTTTTGTGCCTGTCTTCCTCTGTTTTTGTCTCTCAAGTTTTTACCTTATTTTACTTCTTTCAAAAGAATTAATTGCTAACAAGAGCTCTTAGAGTTGTCAGTTAAACTTTCTAGACAGTTTAACAAGCTTCTTATTGTAAATCTTCTTTGAGAAAATCTTGTTTAAAATTACATAGCTTGCATTTGAATTTATAGTGCTGAATTCACAGCAGTTTACAGGTTTATAGGAATAAAATTAAAAAAATAAAAGTTAGCTTTGTAAGGAACATCCCTTCCACTTTGTCTAGAGAATAAGCTGAAGTTTAGAGATCAGCTGTCTACAGAAGCATAGTCTCTGATCAAACAGATGGAAGAAATCCTGAGTTAAAGGCTGTCTCTTGCTAAGCATCTTATGAGAAATATCCACACACTCGCACAGCTAATCCAAAAAACCAAGCTTCAAAAAGACATGACAACACAACATACAGGCTGTAATTTGTAAAATGTCTATAAATCATTATGGCATGAATAAGAAACTTAGCTGAATACATGGTTGTCATTTCTAAGGGATTAGCAGGTTCATTTAAAGGGCTTAATTTAAAGGATCCATATAAATATCCCTAAGGCCTGGCATTAATACGGAAGTTATGCTACAAGTTTGCTTTTTAAATTGCCAATGACAGCAAAAATAGATTTATTTTTTTCTGTGGATAAAACCTTTACACAAATGACATAAAGCCTGCATGCAACATGGGCTAAGACTAGATCTAATGAAAGACTTAAGTTTAGATGCCACAGTGACTAAATGATTAGCACCTGCTCACTAGAAAAGCAAAATCCAGAAAGTGGCACTTTTTTTGTATCAAATAAATAGTATATTCTGATCCCTCAGCATTGTGATTCAAAAATCTAGATGTACATCAGGGTAATTTTAGTCCTATAAAAAAAAGATACGTGCTTAGTTTTCTTTCTCTCTGAAACTGTAAGATCATAGGAAAATTCAGGTTGGAAGAGCCCTCAGGACGTCTCTTAAAGCAGAGTGTCAGCTGTGAGATCAGACCAGGTTACTCAGGGCTTTATCCAGTCCAAGGATGGGAACTGCACAACCTCTCTTGGCAACCTGTTCCAGTGCTTGACTGTCCTCGTAGTAGAGAAGTTTGTCCTTATATCTGGTCTGAATCTCCCTTGTTTCAATGCATGCCCCTTGTCTCTCATCCTCCCACCAGGCACCATTGGAAAGAGGCCAAATCCATTTTCTTGATAACCCCCTCATAGGTACAGGCAGGCTGCTGTTAGGTCCCCCCCAAAGCCATCTTTTTTCCAGGTTGAACAAGCCCTGGTCCCTCAGCATCTCCTCACAAGGCAAGTGCTCCAGCCCTGACCAACTGGGGAGCCCTCTGCTGATTTCACTCCAATTTACTGGCGTCTTTCCTGTACTGGGGGGCCCAAAACTGAGTGTGGTGTTCCAGATTTTGTCTCATGAATACCGACTAGTGGGGGATAATCCCTCTCCTTGATCTCCTGGCCGTGCCCCTGTGAGCACAGCCCAGAAGGCTGCTGGCCGTCTCTGGAGCCGGCGCACCCTGCTGGCTCATGCTCAGCTTGTGCCTTGCCATGACTTCCAGGCCCCTTCCCACAGAGCTGCTCCCCAGCCAGGCAGCTCCAGCCTGTGTCCGTGCACAGGGTGCTTCCTGCCCAGGGGCAGGGCTTGGCGTTTGTCCTGGTCACGTGAAGCACAGACTAGTATTCTTAGTTAGGATTATGAACTGGCTGAACTGATATGCCTAGGATTATTTCTCAAAAGACTGAGAATGACATAAAACTCATTTAAAAAAACAGATGAACCAGCACTAACTGCTAGCTGTGCTTGGGTACTGAACTGAGGTCATGTACTTTCTGCGTTTTAAGTGTGATGCTTTAATTCTGCCTAAATCCTATTTTAGATTAATATATCTTTTACTAGACTACCAATGGTAGCTTCTAAACATATGTTTATATATAAAGGTAGACATCTGAAAGACACTATTGTCTTTGAACCAGTTCCAGCACCACACTGCTGTTAGTTTAAGTCAGTTCTTTTAGGATATTTTCTTTGTTGTTTCATTAAGGTTTTTGTTTTCTCTGCCAATGTTGTTTTTTCTTCAGACGGTATCCCATAGATAATAGCAAGACATACCATTCTGGCCAGCTTCAGTTATCAATAAACTAGGACAAAGCATGTCTGCATCCACCGTTAAAGCAGAGTACACTGGTTTTGTCTTAGACAGGAAATTTACTTCTGATGTTCTCCAGAAGCAAATAGATAAATGTGCTGCTACCACTCCAAGTAATGAAAAGGGCAGAAATTACGTGGATTTTCTTAGCCAGTTTTGAAGCAAAAATGGCAAGCTGAGATAGCCTTTAAAAAGAAATCAGAAATGTTTTTCCATTGGAATTAAAATCATCCTGCTGTCATTGTGTGGTCAAAGAGTGTATAATGTATGTTAAAGTGAAATTCTCTAAATCTATAGCCAACTGGCAGTAAAAATTGTATTTCTATACTCTAACGCCTAATAGAAAATTGAACTGTCTCTTTGAAAATGAGTTTAATAATGTTTACTATAAACTGACTTTAGTTTTTTTCTTTTAAAGCTCATTTGGGAGCTATAACAACATTCAATTAAGTTCTTTTTTTAAAAAAAAAGTGAAGGTAAATGTTTAAAGCTCTTCTTTGAGAAGACCTTTAAAAAGGAAAGAAAGATGGAATATAATGGAATATTAGAATCTGAGAATATCATAATGGATTCTTGTTCATCATCTTTAGCAGTGTTTTCTTCTCTTCCCTTCTGCTGAAAAATGCAGGTTTTTCTTTTTTTTTTTTTGTCTTTTTTTGCCTAACACTGAATAGCTCAGTGTATTTGCTATAAAGAAGTCTTTTGGTTTTCTTTTTTTTCTTTTGTTTTATATTATATTATTTTGAACTTGCAGTTCAACTTCATACAAAATATATCCCTGTAGTATTGCTCTTGCATATGGTTCAAAATGCCTTTGGAAACCCTACATAAGCAGACATGTCTGTGTGTTTATCACAGATTTTTTATGTATCGCACATCACAGTAGAATCTTCTTGATGAATTACATCTGTACGCTAATATTCAGAGATATCTGCAGCAGGCTCTTCTGTGCTTAAAGAGAGCTTTTGCTTTTTAGAAGTGGGCTTAGCTGTTCATTTGCATATAAATGTCTGGTATGTACATGCAACATTTTTTCCATTTCAGTCATAATAGGAAATTTTGAGCATTAAGGAAAGACTTTCAGTATGCTCTAAGCATGATCTGATCCTGTAGTTCGTTAATATTTATTTTTCAGGTAATATGATCATTTTTTGTTATATTCATTGTGTGGCTTTGTCTCAGTTTACGCCAGTAATGAGTATATACTGTGCTTGTGTATTCCATCCATTGACATATTCACTCTTACACTGCATCCACATTTTTGTATGTGTTTAAATAGTCATTTAGTATGCAGCTGTATCTCAAGGCACTACTGATTTCATATCATTGTTTCTTCCATATTTTTGTAATGATCTTGCTCTGTTTATCAACTTTAATAATCATCAATAATACAGAAATAATAGATCACAAAATCTATTATGGCAAATGACAGACTGGTCAAAAAGTTTTGAAGCAATACAGACATTTCAATACTTGTTCCTTTTGTGTCGAATGCTTTTTTAATTGGTGGTATGTCACAGTTCCTAAAATCATGCTATAGGATATGCTCCTATGCTTTCCCAATGCATGCTGTGAACTAAATGAAAGCAATTGAAACATTAGCAAGATCTTTGGGGGGGTTGCAGAAATGTTGTAAAGAATAACGAGATATTTTTTCCTTCTGTTGCCATAATGAGATTTCAGTTACAGAACTGGAATTTTAAAAATCTGTTGTGAAATACCCACACATTCTAATTTTAAATGAAGAAAATTACAAACACAGGAAATGGAGTCAATCTATAAAGGCTCTAAATCTTCAAGTAAAAGAAACCTAGTAAGCCATGAAGTGAATGGCATGTGCAGATCAAAAAAAGAAATAAAGAATGAAAAGAAAAAATATTCAAGTTACAATGATCCAAATATTTAAAAAGAGAAAAATAGGCCAAGAGAGTTTTTTTATAGAAGTTTTTGATACTGTTGTAATCTGATACAAAAAGCACTGAAGGATTCATTCAGCTTCAGATACTGTGCCTATCATGATCGCTTATGATTATCATACATGGTTTTTAAGCATGGTTACTTAAATAGGAAGTTCAATTTCTGCATATTTGATATTTTCCCAGTCAGTTCCTGGATGGATAAACAACCACTTTTTATTCACCTATATACTGGAGTTGATTGCTCTTTTTTAGGTTGGTGTAAATGTAGGAAAATGTACTTACACATATTTTTTTATAACAGAATCTACTAATCTGTGTTCTTTTCAGTTGCCTATCTGTGATCATTTAAGCAAGGCTGGCCAATGGTTTTTTTTTTTCCTCAATTCCAATGAATTAAAATTTTGTAATTACACTAAAATACCCAAATATGGTATTCTTCTCCCTGCTCTCCCACTAAATCTATATATGAGTAAACTTTTACATTTAAGAGTAAAACTAATTACTAAATACTTTCACAACTATCTTGAATAGATATAATTATTTGCTTGATATAATAATTTACAACGAGTGTTTGAATGAATAATTTCCGAGTAGAAAAAAAGGAATTTAAAGATATACGTCCTCTAATAAAGGAATAGAGGCAATATTATGGGTTATCATCAGTTATACAACAGTACAGGCAAAAGTATTGGCCAATCTATTCAACACCAAGTCCAATATTTAGATCGTAACTTTTAGAAACATTTAAAAAATGCTTTTGATGAGTTTTGTTAAAACAGCCTTTCAATGCTGTTACAGTTATTATAAAAAACATTTTCAATTTAGTCTCTAACAGTGCTTCTGAAAATCTGAATCCTGCACAAATCTAACAAATATGCTGCGGTGTCTCTGATGTTACTATGTTTCAGAAGCAATGCTGTAAAGGAAAAATGATTCTTCTTGATGATATGCTGTGACTTCTTAGATGTGGCATTTCTGCCACTATTTTCTTGGAAGTGGTGGTGTTGGCTTGAACGCGTGATAGATGAATAGTCTGTCAATAGATTAACAGCAGGACTGTGTGGGTGGCCGAGAGCATAAGAATGTAAGACAGTCTATTCAAATTAAGAGGAATACATGCTACTCTTTTTATAGTCTCATTAGAGCTGAAAAATTCATTGCTTTCAGAGGCTTCACTGGATTCACATACCACCAGCTGTTACTTTTCGTTGGCTCAACACTTTTGTGGATAGCTGTTGCATCTACTTAACCTCGTGAATGTGAAATCTGCTAATATATATGAACTGAGCTGTATTTATTCTTAAATTTTATATTCACACCATCTTTGTCATGATGAACTGTCACAACACTTTCAAAGAGCATTTAATTATTCTTTTTATTCAATGTACTCTCTGAGATATCCTTTTAGTTTCAGTAGATTTTAACATGAGTTGACATTCAGTTTCAAATTAATCCAAACTCTCTGATCTTCTACATAGATATTGTAAGCTCTTGAAATAATCTTTTAAAGTTTAAATGGTGCCTAATGACGGTCATTAGTATAAGGTGGTTATCAAAGAAGGCACTGTCTTTTTCTTCTTAGTTTCCTAGGACATAGCATTCTTACCTTCATCAGTATAGTAAGGGTTGTAAGACAACTAATCAGTTTCCCAGCTAATATGTATATTCTAATATTTAAATATGTCATCATATAAGTATTCAATTGTTTCAATTATGTCTTGGCATATTTGTATGTACAGTAACCTGCTATTCTCCCTTCCCTTCTATGCAGTAGCAGAATACCATAATGGGATTCCTGCAAGCTGCTCTCGTATGTGATGAAGGAAGTAATTCTCCAGTGAATTACACATTAGAGGTATAATCCCCCCGTGAAGGAAAGCCTTTTCTTAATTCCAGTTCCTGTTTGGGATAGTTAATGAGAGGAGACAAGCTCCTCTTGTAGATTTAATCAAATCATCCAAGTTGACACCATATTTATCATTTAGTATAACAAACAGGTCTTCTACTTCTGCCACACCTCCCAAAGAAACCCAAGCAAACTTTTTTTTTAGCTCATAGAAAAAACAGGTCAGTATGTTCACATGTGATATTAAGGTAAAATGAGTGTAAATATAATCCTAAAAAGACATAGGGACTGGCAGCAGAAGGATGAGAAGTGGTCAGTGCCTATATTTCCCTACACAACCCATTCCTCTTCCTCTGTGGTTCCCAGGATCTGTTGTTAGTGTAGAGGTCTGTCGCCACCTTCCCTACCTCCATATTCTCTGTCATCCAGACTTTTCATGTGGTTCTCATTACAGTAGTTGGCCCTTATACTTGCTTCTTACAGTGTTTGTTTTCACTTGTCATTAAATTAAGCCTTGCGTGTCTGTCATGCCAAGTTAATTTCATAACTTTTGATGACATTTGATGATTAGGTTTATGTTGTCTGATATTTTTTGTCACAGAGAGAGATACTAATTAAATCTTTTTTCTGCATGCTGTGATTCATGTAGAAAGCTCTATATCCATACCACTCACTTTGCATATAGTATTGTCATTGCTGAGTCTATTAAATACAAATTTAGCGAAGAAGATGATCTTTTTTGTAGAAATGATTGGAATCCCTGTAGTCAGTGCTTCTGGGAATGTTAACAGAAGTTAAAAAAAAAAATTAACTTCTCTGCCAGTCTCCCGGTTTTCCATTTGTAGTCTATTTCACAGCTTATTCCTGATTCTATTCTGTAGCTCAATGTTTGAGCTACACATCAAATGATGTAGATTTGATTACAAAGAATGTGTGCATCTCAAATCTGCTAAGATATATCATCCAGGTATAGCTGTGAAAGTATCACTTTAAGGAAGTATCATGTTAAGGAAGATACTGGTATTTTCAGAATTATCCCCACATTACACCTGAATGTTAATTTGCTCCTAAATTCTATATTAATATATGAAGAAGAGCCAAAACTTTTCAGCCTCTACTAAGAATGTAATAGTTGCATAATGTATCTCAGAAACTGCTTATGTTTCTATTCTCTACCAATGCCCAACATTTTCAGTGCTGCCTATCTAAGGATTAAATGGCTGAAGACTTTAAACTCAGTGTTTTGGCAAACAGGGTCAACTTTTCTGTTCCAATTCTGTGACGACACGTCACTAGTAGTTGGGCTAGTGCTACCTGCAGTCTTTCAGTCACCTACCTCAGGGAAGCTTTGCAGGTGTCCAAGTGAAAACCTATTCTTTTAGTTAATGAGCTTACTTCTTTGGAGTGAGATCCGACTGCAGAGAACTGAAAATTATCTGTATTTTGTAGACACGTTGCCATGTCCCTGTGTTTGCTAGGAATCTACTAGAAAAAAAGATGATTTAAAAAAAGTTTCAGTTAAGAAATTACTCAAAACGCATTATCCGAGTTCATTAGAAAGGACTCCTCAGCTTCACCCTGAGCACAGGGTTTTTGGGCAAAGCTAAGATTTGGGAGACACTGTTCTGTCAAATGATCTGCACTGTAGAAGAGGAACAGGAAAGTTATCTGCAGCTGCAGGCTGACAGACTGCATAGACAGCCCAGGCTGTCTTGGCATGTTAGTGCAGCACTATATGCTGATATGAGGGAAATGAAAAGAACAGATAAAAGGACATAATATAAATTTATTTGCTATTTTAAATTGAGTAATTTAAGTCTGTATACACTTTGATATACTTGGTTTTATAGGAATTTACACCGTAAGCATTTATTATGCTCTAAGTTGGGATCCCGGGTCAGTCAGAGCTTTGAGGTGGAACTTTATATTTTCCTTAAAATGAGCACACCAAAAGACACTGCAACACTTTTCATGTTTAATGATGTTATATTACACTGCAGACTACAACCAAATTAGTTTTTGAATTAAAATTCAGCTTTGCTGGGCAGATAGTTTAAGAGAGAGGTTCTGAGAATTATTTTCTCACCCTGCCTCAGCCCTGCACACTATATTTGGGCAAGTTACCGCCTTCAAACCTCCTCTCATTTGTCAAATGTCAGGGGCTTCCTGGGTTGCTAAGTCTATTTCTTTGTGTCATGCCAAAGTTTGGCTCGTAACTGCTCCACTCTTACCTTAGGAAATTCCTGTCTCCCATGTGCAGTGGTCTCCCTGCCTGTCCTGCTCTGCACTGGGGGATCCCTCTCCATTTGCTGTGGTCGGTTGCTCCCCAGAAAAGACATTGTCTGCTTCTACTTCCTCATAGCTGCACCTGACCGAGTCTGTAACAGGGAGGACATGGCAGAGTCAGTCTTTCTCCTTACTTTAAGTAAAATATAACGTGAAGTAAACAGAAATTGATCTTGATGATAAGAAACAAGCCCATTTCCCCTGCTAGGGGTAGAACTACCTGCTTGCCAGCTAAAGGATGTTCACTCAGCTTTAAAAAAAAGGCAGAGGAGGGGGATCTTAGGACAGTTCATACAACAGTTCGAACACCAGTTACTCCTTGGCTGTGTCCTTGGCCAGTCAATGTTATCACACAATCTAAAGAATTTCCTTTCAGGAAACTCCTGAACTTCATATTGGAATTTGAGCTTAGTGTTGGTATGAGGTGACGCAAAGAGTAGCTTCTTCTAACCAAACTACATTGTTAAAGGTTATAATCACTTAAAATAGTTTGAAAATAAAAGTACCTGTACACATGCCATCATATGTTTGCTTGACATACCCCACAACTAGTAATATTCATTGTTCTCTTGGGCATGAGGCAGTAACTTGCTTATTCTAATTCCTGGCTATCTGAGTCCATGTCGGACTACAGCAGTTAGCAGCTTTTAGATTCTCCTCATCCCCGGAAAATACATAGATTCTTAGTTTTGGCAGACCACCTTTTTTATAGTGTTGGAGCTCGTGGTAACAGAACCAGATAAGGTATTTGTACATGGGTTATTATTTTGAGTTTTCTGCCCTGATTCCTCTAAACATTCCTTTGGTCTTCCTTCAGGTAATTCATCCTAAAAAAACCCACACAATATGCATAGCATTCATAAAAACTATATCCATGCATACCAGGTCTTTCTAGTGCTGATTTGCTCAGCTCCTATTCAAGAGCTGGTTGTGAGATGAAATATATTTTTCACAAGAGGGTTCCCAATGGAAACTGATTCCCAGCCTCTTAGGAAAGGGAGGATACTACCCCTTGATTTTTGTAAGAGGCACTCAGCTTCTCTAAACTATACTTAAGGCTGGATCAAAACAGCAGAAGTCTTCTTCTGTATTCCTTGTTCCACCTTTTCTTAAGGTAGCAAAGATTAAGTGCAGCACTTCCAAAGACACAAAGAGAAAATTGTCTTGCAAATTACATTCATGTCTGACTCTGATTTTTGTCCTCAAAACTATATTCCCTTTACTTGTGATGTCTACTTTAGCTTTTGCAGATGGAACAGGCCAGGCAGAATAGTGTTCTAATTTACAACCTACAAATGTTGAAACATACTGTTGTATATTTTATAATTGAAACTGTTAGTGTGTCCTGTATATCCTGCGACCTTTCGTACATGCAGCCATTGTTACCCATTTTCTGTAAAATATTATCCACAAAGGTTTAGAAAGTTTCATTAGGGTCGCTATAAAAGTCAACTAAACAATGTTTTATGTCTTCTCTTAAGTTGAAGTGTCTTGCAACTAATAGAAAACACTTTGTAGACCACTTGTTAAATGAGTCTGTAGCAGACAAGTGGTATAGGTGATTCATTTTTATATGGAGTGGGTCATATTAGAAGACTTAGGAGTTAATACATCTTTGGCTAATGATTTTTCCTTTGTTTTCTGCACATGGAACATTATTTCATGTGTATTTTCCTCTTTGCAAAATATCTCGGTCTGCATTTGGGCTGAGGTTATTCTTATTGAATAGGTGAAATGCAGTCTTCCGGGCACAAGTTTCATGAGAGGCAATGAAGATAAATAGTAAATTAACTCAAATTTGGTGATGAGAAACACTTAGTTCACTGATTTTTTCCTCCCCATACATCAGGTCAATCCTTGAATTTACAGATAGTCTATTCCATGTAGAGGAGAAAAATAGTACTAGATAACTGAGAATGGTTGTAAAATGTAGAATCCAAGGAGAGATACGGCAGCATGTTTTTCTTCTCTGGGGTGGATAGTGTGAGTCAGTTGGACTTAGGAAGAGTAGGGCTCACTTTTGTGAGCTACACTACAATGCAAGTGACCTGTGAAATGTTCCCATTAAGATCTTTCATCATAAGCAGGGCAAAAGCAGTGAGGTGTTGCTCTTGCTCTAGTTCCTGCTTTCCTGAGCTCTGAAACCACTTAAGCTTTCTGATACCATATTCTGTATACTACAGTATCTATTGTGTTGAATGAACTACTGCTGTTTGGGTGGTAAAGGATGAAGTCATAGTCTTCCCAATCATTTTCCTTTTCTAAAGCACTAATCAAAAAATTTCAAATATGACAAGTAGAAGGGGGAAGGGAAGGAAGAAGAAACTACACATGAGAGGAAGGTTTCAAACACTGAGGATAAAAAGTCAACACCAGGCAGTCAGCTATGAAATTACAGGTCACAAGCTTACACAGGAGCATTAACCTCTGCATAGTATGATCTCCTTTTTGGCCCATATCCATTTCTAATACTTTGGAGGCTGCGGTAGCACTCTGATAAGTTTTACAGGAATAAGAGTAAGGGGTGCACTGAGACTTACTGAAAATCCCATTCTAGTTAGTCAAATTATGAACTTTTTTATTGTGGTTACAGGAACAATAGATAAATACACTTCTTTATTGTGAAAATGTGATGCTGAAAATTGTGTTCCCCACTAAAATAAAACTTCATTTTACTCAAAAATAGAAATGTTTCTTTTGATGGGATGGACATTTAAAAGAGAACAGAAGAGAAGAGAGGAATACATTTCAAAAATGTCTTCATTTCACAAATGACACAGAGTTGTCAGTGATGTTTCACTTTTTTTCTGGTAGCTTTGTGGTCAGGGCACTGTTTATCATAGATATATTCAGTTTCTTCTTGTGCGGGAATCTTCCAGATCAAGGATCTAATGGCTGCATTGCTATATATGCTGCTTTGCTAAGAGAGCTCACTGTCTCTCCCAGAGTTGCTCCTTCAGTTTACATAAAATCCGTAAGATATTCTCTCAGCAAAAATGGGAATGCATCCCAGCTTTATCCTAAGACACTCCCTTGGAAAGCCAGACTTTGGACCCTGCTAGAGTTAGTGTTTGTTTATTTGTGGAATATGGAGCTTCACCAATAAGAGATTTTGAAAAATCTTTTCTCTGGACAAAATGCGTGGCAGTCCCAGAAACACGGCTTCAAAGACCACCAGGCGAGAGGGGAAAGGGAATCTGGCTCGCCCACGTCCTGGACTAGAGCCCTAACCTTTGGGCTCTTGGACAAAAGGAAACAATGTTTTATCAATACCATCCCTTTTTTGGCCCAGATAAATCATTTTTACAAACCTTACTTTTATTTATAAAATCAGCAAGGCCAGCATTTACGTTTTTCTTTGGATATTTTATTTACTAAAAAAAAGTCCTTGCTCTGATCATAATGCAGTTGCATTTTGTTAGCACAAAGTTTTCTAGTAAATCAGTTTAATCCTGTAAACCCTTAATAGAGACTAAGCAGGCATATTTCAGCACAAGTAGGCACTGCTGTGTTAGCACTATGGAGGTAAGGCTACTATAGGTAGAGCAAATAAGCTCCCCAGGGCAGCAAAGAGAACCTGAGTTATAAAATAATTTTCCAAATATTCCAAACCTGAACAGAGGTTTGGAAACCCATTCAAATAACTTTTTATTTCTCAGCTGCCATTCTGTGTCAAAAGCTTTAATTTTGCCTAGGGGTAATATGTAATTTGGCACCAAATGACCTTATCAAATTTTATCAAAAGGAAAAGCAATACAACTGAATTCCCTCAAGTAATTTCTTTGAAGCATTTTTAATATAATGTTCAACCACAGATTTATTTTATCACTTTCTATTAGCACAACTTTAGTTGGAACAAAAATAGAGCATCTTAAATTGATGTCAGAACACTTTCATCTATCGCTGCTCAAGCATTTTTTTAGTTCACTTAAACATGTCATGTTTTATATGTTTCTAAAGGTTTTTAAAAAATATGTAGAAGACTTCTGCTGTTTGCACACCTTCTTTGATATGTATATAGAAGTAGCTGAAAACAGGCTGATGAATAAATGCAGATGGTAGGCTGTAACTTTTTTATCTCAGCCTGCAGACCTGGTATTGTATATCTTGCAAGAATTAGAAAACTGCCGGCACAACAGCCCTAGCTTGAAGAGATGCTTCTCTGTTTACTCAAAGAAAGCTGCTCAGGCTCTGAATCCTCATTTCCCTTCTTCCTGAAAAGGAGGTGGAATGATCCAGATGGAAGAATTTGGTCTTTGAAGACTTCAGATCCAGCCCTTCTGCCACTGGCCTGAAGAAAGGTCCGCCAGTAAATTTTGAGGCCTCTAATTCTGACAGTTGGCTTTTGACCTCACATCTGTGCTGGAAGCAGCCAAAAACTGTGACAAACTTAATCATTCTGATAAGCCTGGTAACTTGCATTCTAATAACCTAAAACTCGATTATACCAAATAACTGTACCCTTGTCATCTGTAATAAAAGTACAAGTAAAGGTTTGTGTATATGTGTAAGCATATATACATAGATGCATATACATATATGTATATATGTTGGAAATCTGGCACTTGGATAGGTAAGAGTTTCTTCCAGCCTTGAGATGGAGTCAATCAGATTTGCAGTTCCCATACAATAGTCATGGTGAGGAGAAGTCAGAGAGAGATGAAATTTGAAACACCTGGGCAACTTCAGGCTTTTGAGGAAGAAAAACTAAATGAAAAAAGAGCAAACCTTAAGAGTAGGGATCTCTCCTACGTGCTTCTGCAAGCTAATTTAACAGGTTTGGCCTTTTTATCACTGTATTACCATGTGACTATTTTGCATGATGATAAAATATGGATCAGCAGTAGAGTAGAGTTCCTGAACATGAAGCAACAACATGGTAGTTGTTAAGAAAGTAGCCAGTGAAGACAAGCTATGTGGAGCAAAAGGAAAGGAATTTCCAGGACATTACTTGGTACGTAGTGTTTTCATTTAATTTTCAGAAGTTGCATTGCTTTGGGACTGAAGCATTCAGGCCTTCTGAGGGGACGAATGCTTCTCTACCAAAAAGAAAAAAACGGTAGTCAGAAAATACAAAGACTTGCTCTATCCTTTTTTATCTTTTTCTTTTTCTTTATCTCCAGATCTCCATTGTCTTCCAAATTAGTCTGGAAAATTAGCATTTCTAAGTTAGCCATCCAATTTTATGTCATCCAATTTTATGTCAAAGGTAACTGTTTTGTAAAATCATGACTAACATATTAATGGATTTGTAGCTGGTTTAATTTTATGCAAATGTTTGCTGCTGGTTTGCTTTTAGAAATATTTTGGTTTCTGTTATTTTGCAACTAAAGAGTGTAGAGAGGCTACAAAGTCAAGGCAAGCATTCTGCAAAATGGTGTTACAGATCACAACTGAATTCTTCTGTAAATTAAAATGAAAATTTCATATGGTTTCCTTCTTAAACACTTTATCAACTTTTATTTAATGAAACTTTTTCCAGCTTCATTGGAACTGTAATGTTACTGTCTCCATTCATCTCTCCAAAGTGGCTCTTGTATAAATCTCTCTCTCTCACCATCAATTTTAAAACTCAATATCCTTACCTAAAAAAAAGGCTCACATCCTTTGCTTATACTTACTGTGTCCTATTTTTGTGCTAAGGTCTCCAACTTCACACCTTTCAGTCTTAGGATTCAGGAGGATTGATTGTATCAAATCCTTTTCTTCTCATTTTTTCAGTATTTCAGTAGCCAGCCATAGCACAGAACAGCTAGAAAATCTAGAGGTGATCCAGAGGGCCCTTCCTGAGTTTTGTTACAGATTTTTTGTTTTAGTAAGTCTGTTCCCACTCTTACCGTTTCAGGGCATTGGTTCCTTCCCTTGGCAGCATAGTGTTGCTTGCTAAATTGCTTGCTATTTGAGCAAAACATAGACAGGCTGCTTCCAGAAGGGCCAAGTTGTACAGTGGAAAGTAGAGCAGCTTGTGGGGAAACACAGAGCAAAGGAAACAGGAAACGAATACCCAAACAACTGAAATTCAAGAACATGTTTGGAAGTCATCATTACTGTAAAAAGAAACTAGACTGAAAAATAATAACGGTGCAGTCACAATCCAGTCTAAGTCTAATCCAGCCTCTCTTGTAGAATAGGACTCTGCGTGCTGTCTGGCCATGCAGTAAAAGTCCTGTCCGCATTCAGTGTATGAGCTGGTGCTACCTGGGTAAGCAGGCTTTAAAAATCAGTAAATGAAAGGTTTTGTACCATTCTTCCCACCTATAGAGGGTCATTCATGTTCTCACTCGGACAATTATATGAAAATTAGGAGATTTTCCAAATTGCAGAAGACAAGGAAAATTATATTTGCCTCATGCAGATTTCATGATGCGATATGTGAATTCACTGCTTCAAGCTCAACAATAGTAGACTTTTGTTGTTCTCTTTTACTTGCAGGGTGCTTACTTTGCTTGCATTCACTTTCAGAGGGAATTTCTGGAAGTTGTTGAGTTGTAAAAGTTGTATCAGATTATTTTCTATAAGTAGAAAGCTGAATGAACACTGTTCCATATTACTGTAGAGAATGCAATAAATAATTGTGTGTTTTATGGCATGTAATCTTTACAGAGCTTAACAGTAGAGAATTTTTCTCTATCAGGGAAGATTTCTTTATTTACTGTCTTCAGATAAATTCAGTCCTTGTAAGGTATGTAATTATATAGCATGAAATAGTTCAGCATTTCAAATCATGTTACATTTATTAAATATTTTCAAATTGTGTTACATTTAGTAAATATTTTCATTTTCTGCTTGCTGATTCTCTACACAACCTTTGCTTTTTAACTGCTATCATATTTGATTTGAACAACATCATTGAATTGTTGCATACTGGTAGTATAAATGGTAAATTATTTTTTCTACATGTGTCGTGATTATTTTTCTAATTCACAATAAAATAAAATCCCGAATAATAGAAAAAAAACCCCCTGTTTTCTGATGTCTAATGTATTTATTGAACTTACTCTTAGTTCTTAGGTTTTTTTCACTAGAGCAGTATTTTAATTACTCATCATCCTTGCAGTTTGTATATTGCTACCACAAAATTCTAATTAGGAAATTGGATAAATTGAATGGATATTTATGCTTGTCCAATGGTATATCAAAGGAAAGGGAGAGAATATATTTTCTTTTGTCATTTTAAAAATTTTGTTTCCCATTAACTGGGTAGCAACATTTTGACATTGGAATTTCAGCATCTGATACCTGAGATAAAATTTTTACAAAAAAAAATCTTATTTTTACTAAAAATGTACTTAAAGTGTATGCTTACTACTATAAATGAAAAATAATTCTTAGACAATAATATTTTCATGTGTATTATATTTTTTTGCAGAAGTTTTCACTGAATACTTAATATTCCTAAGGTTGGACTCTACTAGTAGATCTGAATAAGAAAGTAGATCTGCTGCAGCAACTATTTCATTACATAGTTGTAGATACTATGTGTAAAAAAAAGCCCTTATAGAGTGGCCTGCAAATATGGATCACTCAATTTTGTTCATTAATTAAAGAGTAAATGAATTTGTTTTGTTTTGTGTTACACATTGGCTTATTTTTGTAGCTCTCTGCCTAGAGTTGTTGCTGATATGCTTATGTTGCTAACTTGCATTTGAGTTACAGTCAACCAATTCATCATTTGTGTCAATTGAACAACATCCCTGTTGCAATATTTTTCTGAGGGAGTCGGGGGTGGGAGCAACCCATACTTGAGTAAATTTGCATTTTGTGGGAATGAAGCTAGACATTTAGCAGTGGGAATGAGGAGGTGTGGTTGACTGACGGTTTTAAAGGAAAGATTGATGAATCTTTTGGAGCACTATTAATTATGTAATGACAGAATTACTAAGAAAATGTTTCGATAGCTGTGAACCTACTTTTATAACTATTATTGAATAGTCTTTTCTATAATGTTTGTTGAAAGAGTAGTTGAAGATCTTGCTTTCTGAGTATTTTCCTGTGACTTGTTTTTAAACATTTAATTCCAAAACGGATTGTGTTACACTGAAATAATTTTGATGAAATTCTTAAAAAGACTATGCACCAACATGATATATGCCATATTTAATGAATGTGTTCTTTTGTATTTTTAAAAATGTACTATCAGACAATTTTATTCTGCTGTCTTCTGTGGATTGTTCTGTTTATCTGTCTGGAGTTTAAACTTCAGTGAGGTTTACTGGATTACAGATCTGGATTACAAATTTATCATAGCTGAGGGTCAGAGGATCTAACTGAAATCTTTCCTTCATTAAGTAATCCAGCATATTTGGTAAGATCAGATAGAGCATTGCAGTATTGAGGTCAGAAGCCAAATAACAAAACAAATAGAGGAAGAAATATTGCTATATAAGTTCTTTCATGTTTAGCTACCCATGTTTCACTCTTTACAGCCAAACATCTGGTCAAAATCCTTTGCATTAGATAGCAGAACAAAAAATTTAGCTGCTTGTACAATCCTAGATACTGTGTTCTCCCAAGAGCACTGCAAAAGAGTGACTGAGACTGATAGCTGTAAAAAATTCAAATGTAGATATAAGTGAGGAGCTAACAAACACAACACTTTTTAAAGATTTGGGGGAAAACATCATGCCTATCCATTTGGTTTGGGCTCAGAGTGTTTTGGTGTTGACCTATCATATGCAAATAAATAACAAGAGGGAAAGAATAGGGACAAACTTACGCGGGTGCTTATATGCTGAATCTTTGTCAATAAGTACAAGATAACATGTAACAACATTTTATAATATCTTGTTTGGCCATCAGCTGAGAGAATGATTCCTTGGTGAAAAACTCCTGACTTACAGACATGCAGCGCTAATATCCTGTACTGGCAGCTTGTTGTTGTGGAAAAAGAAGCTTCTGATTTTGAAAAGCTTTTGCAAAAATCAGATTGAAAAATACACATATTGAACAAAAGAAGAGTAGTGCATGGAATATTTTTTGTTTCTTTTTTTTATTTTTAGAAAGAATATTTTTTTTAAAACTGTATACTGTCTCCAAAGTGGAGAATTCCTTAGGTGTATATTAATACTGTGAGTCTGACTTCACGTTAATAATAGCTAGGTAAATGTCAAATTATTTGACATTCCAGGTTGAGTATTTGGTCTTGGAATGTTTTCATTTACAATGTTTAATAACCTAAATCCCACATATATTATAACTAAAATGATCTTAATTTTGTAGGCAAGAATAATTACCTTTTCAAGCATGTTCAAATAAGGAGGCAAATTTAAAAAAGCTTTGATGACAGGCTAAAACAAACAAAAACAAATTAAAAACCTTTTATGATGTTTCTCTTAATATTGCGGTTTTTAATATTGTCAAATCTGTAAATTCTGGTTTTCTTTTGCAAGTTTGTTTACATAAGAATATATTTATTCATGCTTAAACTTGAGATTGAAGAAACAGACATAAAACCTGATTGTAGATCACTGATGCTCTGTAAAAATAAATGGTAAAAATAATGATAGTGTGTTTACGATGAATACTGCTTTCCACAAAACCACTGAACTGTAATTCCATTACTCACTGCAAGGAAGTGCAGACAGAACTTTAAGATGATATTTTCACCAGGATTTATAAATCTACTCAATACGGAAACTAGGTTTGCATTCATGGATTTAAGTTATGCATATGTGTTTATATTAGGATAAAAGCCCGCCTACACTGAAAGTAGAAGCAAGGAAAAATTCTGGTATTTTGGCAATAAAATTGATACACTTTTGCATACAGTTTTTTATACACATCTACATGTGTATATATTCGCCTGTGTGCGTGTGTGTGTATACATGTGCTTACATATATATATGTAAACTATATGTGATACATGTATGTGTATTTACACGTATATCTAAAATATCTCATATATATGTAAATACATGTATATATACTCGTGAAATGTATGTGACAGTCTCTTTTATGTACTAATTAAGCACTAAGCACTAATAGTATTTCAAGTAGTTACATAAACTTTATTTTCAGTATTGGTTAGAGAGATCATAATTAAACAAATATTGATTCAGAAATTTTAAACATGCAGCATTGTTTCAACTAACTAAATTGATATCAGTTCACAGGATCTAGCATGACAGTTTCCTGATGTAGACATGGCCTCAGTGAGCTAGCTACAGGTATTAAGTCTGGATCTGTGATTTTTGTCATGAACCCAGGCAGGAATGAGCATGAAAAAAATCATTCATATGTAAACATATTGGCAAAAGAAATATGGAGGCCAGATTTTGAGAATCTGACTCATAAATGAAAAAAAAGGGAAAGAAATACTACAGCTCATATCTCCTTTATTATCTGTAATGGTCACACAAAAAAATTAAAAAACTAATCTATTGTTTTCATTTATTTTAAAACATGCCATGAACATTGCTAACTAATGAAAGTATATTCCAAGGAATCATTATAGGGAAAATTTTGGTGTAAAATATTGGTCCTCTTCAAAGGCATTGTTTACATCAGTTTCTAGCCCAAGAATTTTTGTGCCACAGTCATCTCATTGTGTATGTTAAACCTGTTCTGAAAGAATGAAGCTGCTGTATATCTTGGCTTATTTTCTCAACAAAAATTCTGACAAATATTTATATATTCTTCCTGTCAATAGATGCCTCCAGCCTTTTTCAGTAATCCTATTTTCTTATAAGAACGTGTCAACTGTTGAAAAGCTAAGTCAAAACTTAAGTTAGCAGATATCTGACTCCACTGGATGTATGAAAGAGAAAAATGAAAAATGTAGCCTGAACACATGAAACATATTTAAAATATTAAACAATTAATTAAAACAGTTAAAGTATTTAAAATATACAAAGGGAATATTTGATACATTGAAATGTAATTATTTGAACTTACATTTTTTCATCAGTGATTGTTTAAGAAATAAGTATTTTGGTCAGCATCACTTCAAAATCCCTGCATTTTAATTAATATACTTGGCTTGGTTTTCTTGTATTTTTAAGCTCTGACTCCTTAAACACTTTTTAAGTTCCATTGCTTGTGGGAGGGCTATTTATTCCTCTCAAAACTACAGTTATTTTAAATTGAGTGCAAATGAACTTAGGGGAGTTCATAGAAAAACTTAAGCTTGTTTAGGGATATGGAAAATAATAGTAGCCTCTGTCTAAGACAGGAGTATGTTACACCCAGCCGCCTGCGCATTCAAGACTTAGCAAAAAGTGAAAAGCCAATGGCTGAGCAAAGAAATAGGAACATGATTGTTAAATTAATAGTCAATTTATTAGACAATTCAGTTTAATTCCAGTAAAATTGCATGTGTAGCGATAAAGGTAATTTGCATGCCCATGAGTTTATAGGTATGCACTTACATATATATACATTTATAAGAAATGAATATGCAACAAAAAATATAAATCAAAAGATGGCATTAAGGAAGTAAAAACACAGGTGAGTATATTCTAAACAGAAAACATGGCAATCATAATCTAAAAGCCAGAAAGGGTTGAAAGGAGAGAATTACATAAGAAAATTAATGAGAGAAGGCAATGAAAGGAGAAGACAACTCTAGCATTTGAGTTTATATCATTTGAAGAACTGTTAAAGTAAAATCCTAGCCTGGCTAAAATCAAGGCAAAGCTTCCTCTTTCTTCAATAGCACGAAAATTCCACCCTTGATGCTTGCATTCTCTAATCTGTATTGTCATCACAGATATTCTGACAAACGTAACCCCGATATAATTGTGAAGTGAAGAATAGGAACTACCGGTGGGATGCATTTTGTTCCGATCTTGGCTAGTTACTTACAACAAGTATATGTAACCAGTATCATAAAACTGCATTAAAACTTGATTTCTTATTCATTGCAAAATAGCGATGAAAGAAGACGGAGACAATATTACAGATTTTGCTTCTCTGAATGACTAACTTGCTCATATGTCAGACTTCACAAAACATGGGTAGGATTAGCGAACCAAGAAATCATTAACATTCATCTAACTTCCACAAGAAAAAACCCTCACCTAATAATTAATTAGATTATAAACTGAGTATCCTTTGAGAATGGTATTCAGATGAAAGTGAGCATGTTGCTGAAAGTAATGATTGGGAATTTCTGTTAGTGGGAGCAAAAGCGTGACATGTAAGAGAAAGGACTAAAACTGACTCTTTTAATGAGAGGGAAGTTAATAGCTTATTATAGAAACAATGCAGGAGGGACTGGGTTACAATATAACTATTGTGTGAGGGAAATGGAGTGAATAAAGTGGAGTTGTCAGCAGGTGCCTATAACAGAGGATACCAACTACTACTATGAAGTAAAATTCAGTTTTAAATTCATTTAGTAAGAAATAGCAAGAGGAAATTACAGTTATGTGGAGGGTTCATCTTTCTCATCATTGTAGAAGTACAGGTAGGAGCATCCCTGCTCCCCAGAAATATTTCTGTTAAGATCAAAGAAAAGCATAGTTTTTGTCATTTTGAGTGGCTGATAATTACAAGGTAGAAATTTCCATGCAATACAATCCCACTAGTTTCTTTGTTTCACATACAGTTCTGGAAACCAATATTCTGCAATCATTAATTACATTGATACTCTAACGAGGAGGTTAACACACTCTGGCACATTCAAGTTAATCATGTGTATTCTGTTTAAATAATTAATGCAGCACTTTTTTAAAATAGTTATTATTAGATTATAAATATGAAAAACACTATTTATGGAATATTGTCTAAGAGAGTCTCCATTCAGAAGTCATTACCTGTCAGTTTACCACACACACTGCTGTTACTGTCAGTGGCCCTGGCCAGCAAGCTGACCAGAATTTTCTTTTGAAATGTTTCTTTAATGAAAAAAAGGGTTGCTTTTAAAGTAATGGTTCTCTGTTTCTGATGTGTACTCAACATTACTATTTGGGAGCAGTCAGTGGAAAGGGAAAGGTGTGGTTTGCTGAACCAAATTTATGAAGATTTGCAGCACTTACGAAAATGAGAGCAATTGAATTTACATTGTTAAAAAAGGATTTATAAAATTAATGCTAGACATTTTCAAATCTGAATATTGGCCTGTTTATGACAGAATTGTCTTTAAGAAGCTACTTGCACATTATCTCTAACCTAACCCATTTATCACTACACTAACATGGCTCCTTCTCTAAAAGACAGACTAAAAGAGGAAATCAAAATGAAGTTCTTATTTCTGTGATATAATTCCATCATAAAACCTGACTGTGGTTTTTGAACTCTTCCTCTTTCTTTTAAATTGATGATAACTACAGAATATTAAAATGAACATAATTGCTATATTGACCATTAATGTGTGGATTTGGACATGTCTTTCTGATTTACTTGTCCTCCAATATTTTCCTGAATCCCAATTACCAGTGGTTCTGAGTATTTCATACATATTTCTTTCACATCCTCTCCATGTATAAATTAATTCAGTCATGTTAGAATACTTATTTGAAAAAAAGGCTTTTTACCTTAAAGTCTATTACTTTATTATACAGATATTAGAATCCATCACATACATGTCCCTTCTTTTTCCAAATGGAACAGATAGAACTTCAGAGTATCATGCAGAATAACTTGCTTCTAAAACCTAAAAATACTACAAAAAGATCAGCATGAGAGCTAGTAATAAGGTACAGACCTTCTTTAATCTCTCAAAAGTGAGGTCGTAATTGAAAAAATAGGTCATTGTGGAATTTTAAATCAAATTTAATGTATTTAATTTTAATCAAATTTAATGATTCCTGTCAAAGTTCTCCTATTTTAGTAGCAATTTATTCTGAGAAAAGTGATTTCACTGAGCATTTCATTACATACAAATTCAACATGCTGTAGGTAAAGCAAGAAGTCTTGGCTGTTGCAGAGCTATTTTATTACATTCCTGATTGTGTGGGGTTCCAGCATGTGATGTTCTCTGTAATAAGAATCCTGCCTATATACAGAACATCTTTTATTATTCTCAGTGGTTATAGGCTCTTTTTTTTTCCAGTTTCCAAAAAAGTCAGCAGCTTTTGAACATCTTTGAAACCAAATTCTGTAACTGATGGAGGTATAAATATGCCTAACTGAGCTATATAATGTCACCAAATAAATATTGACTTTTCTTTGCCTTTTAGAGTGGAACAAAATGATCCTACAAAAGGCTGGTGATGATAATGGCTCTAAAGGAAGGTCATCTATGGATTACCAGGGGACAGAACCCTCTGAAACTTTGTAAGGCTTACCATAAAGAAATGACAGCATAAAATACCCCTGATTAGGGTAATGCTATCAAGATAAAAATTGTAGGCCTGGTGCACCATTATGTCACTCCAGTTTTTCATTAATGTCCCAGTGATGGGTCTGCGGACTGAATGGACTAAACAATGGACTAAGGTTGATATATGTGATTTCCATTAATTTAAAAACATGTATTGGATTGTCTATTCGTTTTTCCAGTGCAGAGAAAATCCAGTAATTGCTTCTATTTCTGCTAGCTTCATTGAAGTCCATTAGCATTTTGCCATTAACTTGACAGGTCACAAGTTTCACTCAGTGTTTAGAATGAATCAGTCCTGCTACATTTGCTCTCTACCCATTTCCACCCCACAGCAGTTCACTGTACAAAGGTGCCTAGACAGATGAATGCAAGTAGTCCCACATCTCCTACTCATATTCTGTGACCCAAGCAGCTGTGAAAAATGTCAGTTTTTACAGCTGTAGAGCCTGCCCAGCATGGTAGCAAAGCTCAAAAAATCTCCAGTTTGATACCGTGGTGACATCCAACAAGCCCTGAATCCTATTTTCAAGAGTGGACAAGGAAATGCTCTTTTGGGAAAGAGCATTAGGACAAGGAAAATGTCTAATACTCTTCCTCCAGACACATTGATTTTCAGTTTAGGAACTTCCTGAGCCAGAATTACCGTCTTTGGATAAATAATCCTTGATGGCTTTTATTCCATGAATTTTTCTAATTGCTTTTTCAGTTCTTCAGTGTTAATAATAACTTGTGGACTTTCATGGCTTAATTGCATGCTGTGTGAAGAATCACATCCTTCAGTATGCTTTGAGTCTGCCACTTGCTAGATTCAAGTAATATCCTCTGTCATTTGTATTAGAGAAGGAAAATAAGTCATTTGCAGTTCTCTTGATTTACTAGACTTCTGTCTGTTGCTCCCTTAGTCATCCTTTCTTTTTCTAATCTGCAGCACAGTAGTCTATCCAGTCAGTCCACAAACATCAGCTTGTTCCATACCTCTGATCATTGTCATCACTTTCTCTATTTCTGAGTTTTACTATACCCTTTTTGAGACAGAAGCACTAAAACTGCAAGCAGTATTCAAGATGAAAATTCATGTATAATTGTAGCATGAAGTTGCTTTCTTTTTTGTCCTCTATTCCTTTCAGGATGATGTCTAACATTCACCTGCCTTCTGCTCAAGGTTTCCTTCCTGAATGGCTGTAGTCAGCTCAGAGCTCACAATTTGTTGTGGAAAGTTAGGATTCTCATTTTGGCTGTGTGTCACTTTACTTTTATCTATGCTAAGTTCATGTGTCATTTTATTACCAAGTTTTCAATATTATGAGAATATTTTGCAAATTCTTCGTATTTGGGGCACATCTTTCCTACCCAGAATTCAGTACTGTCTGCAAGCTTTATTATCGCAACAATCCTTTCCTGGTCCAGACTGTTCCTACTAATGTGCAGAGCACAGCAGTTTGCACAGCAGGACACAAAGAAGGGGTCTTCGCTTCTCACCAGAGCAGTGTACACATTCTCAGTTACGGTTGTGACCTGCCACAGGGCGCATTCTCCAGTAGCTGTTGGAATCGCTGTTCCTGCTATGTTGGAGACTTCCACTGAGACAGACCTTCTGGTGGAGAATGCAGCTCTGAAAGTCTCAGGCTGCAGGCAGTGCCTGGGGCCTCTCTGTGAGGCTGGGGCTGACAGTCAACTTTTCTGCAGAAGGTATACTGTTGTTGATGAGTTGTCTTGCCAGGTAAAGGAGTTATGGAAGGAAGTCAGCAGGCTGCGTAGCATTCAAGAGGACAAGTGAGAGAGAGACAGCATCTTCTCCAAGACCCTACAGCTTCAAGAGCCCTAACCTCCAACTGCAGTGGAGATGCAGGCAGAGCCTGTGCCTTCTGGAACCGTAAGTGGTAACTCCGAGAAAGGTGAATGCTGGAAGCTGGTGACTTCTCATACCAAGAGGGAAGGCTCCTGCTCCTCCTGAAGGCTTGCAGATAATGCACAGGTTCACTGCTCTCCAAGCTGAGCCAACGGACTCCGTGCCACACAGAAGCACCCAGAGGAAGCTCCGAATGACAGTAGTGTTGAACTCCATGCAGGGGACAGAGGCATCCATCTGCCAACCTGACCTGTCATCTAGAAAGGTTTACTGCTTGCTGCGTGCCTGGATCCGGGATGTTGTGGAGAGACTGTCGAAGCTTGTCCACCACTCTGACTATCACCCCCTGCTGCTCTTCCATGTGGGCACCAATAATACCACTGAGGGCAAGTTGGAATGTATCAAACATGACTACAGAGCTCTTGGGGTGGTGGTCAGGGATATGGGGACCCAGGTGGTTTTTCTCTTTGGTCTTGCCAATGAGGGGGAAGAATGGAAGGAGGAGGAGTGGCTACTGTGAGTCAACAATTGGCTGCGCAGCTGGTGTCGGCAATAGGGTTTTGGTTTCTATGACCGTGGGACCCTGTCTGAAGACTGACGTCTGCTTGGTAGAGTCCCCCTTCTTGGGAATCAGCATGTGTGGATGCCTCTCTGAAGTGCTTGTACACATATGCACACAGCATGGGGAATAAACAGGAGGAATTAGAGATCTGTGTGCAGGTTGCAGGGGTATGATTCATTGCGATTACAGAGACATGGTGACATAGCTCGCATGACAGGAATGCTGCAGTGGATGGAGACAGGCTGTTTAGGAAGGACAGGCCAGGAAGGCGAGGCGGGCAAGTTGCCTTTTATGGGAGAAAGCAGCTAGAATGTATGGAGCTCTGCCTAGGGGTGGACAAGAGGCTGGCTGGGAGCTTATGGATAAGGATTAAGGGGCAGACTAACATGGGTGACACTGTTGTGGGCATTTGCTACAGGCCACCTGACCAGGAAGAAGAAGTAGTTGAGGCCTTCTATAGCCAGCTGGAAGTAGCCTTGTGGTCACAGGCTGTGGCCCTCATGGGGGACTTTAATCAATCAATATCTGCTGGAGGGATGACACAGCAAGGCACAAACAGTCCAGGAGGTTCCTGGACGGCAGACAGCTTCTGTAAATACATCAGCAATGAAAGGAAGACTAGGGGAAATGTCAGCCTGCTGCTGAATGTGGCAGGGGCCCTGGTGACAAAGGATAAAGAAAAGGCAGAGAGACTGCCTTCTTTGCCTCAGTCGTTAGTGGCAAGACCAGCCCTCAGGAATCCCAGGCCTTGGAGACCAGAGGTAAAGTCTGGAGAAAGGAAGACTTTCTCTTGGTCGAGGAGGATCAGGTGAGAGATTTTTTTAGGCAAACTGGACATCTGCAAATCCATGGGCCTTGATGGCATGTGTTCGCAAGTGCTTAGGGAGCTGGCCGATGCCATTGCTAGGCCACTCTCAATCATCTTTGAAAGGTCATGGCGATCAGGAGAGGTGCCTGAGGCCTGGAAGAAAGCAAATGTCACTGTAGTCTTTCAAAAGGGCAAGAAGGAGGCTCCAGGAAACTATAGGCCAGTCAGCCCCATCTTGATCCCTGGAAAGGTGATGAAGGAGCTCATCCTGGATACTGTTTCTAAGCACATGAAGGACAAGGAGGTGATCAGGAGTAATCAGCATGGATTCACAAAGGGGAAGTCATGCTTAAGCAACCTGAAAGCCTTCTACAATGGAATGACTGGCTGGATAGATGAAAGGAGAGCAGTGGATGTTGTCTACCTTGACCTCAGTAAGTCTTGTGACACTGTCACCCAGAACATCCTCAAAGGCAAGCTCAGGAAGTGTGGGCTAAATGAGTGGACAGTGAGGTGAATTGAAAACTGGCTGAATGACATCGCTCAGAGGGTTTTGCTCAATGACACAAAGTCTAGTTGGAGATCTGTAGCTAGCAGTGTCCCCCAGGGGTCAATACTGGGTCCAGTCCTGTTCAACGTACTCAGTGACCTGGATGAAGGGACAGAGTGCACCCTCAGCAAGTTTGCAGGTGATACAAACCTGGGAGGAGTAGCTGAAACACCAGAGAAATTCAGTAAAGGGAAATGCACAGTCCTGCACCTGGGGAGGAATAATCTCTTCCACCAGTACAGGCTGGAGGCTGACCTGCAGGAAAGCTCTGCAGAGAAGGACCTGGAGTCCTGGTGGACAACAAGGTGACCATGAGCCAGCAATGTGCCCTTGAAACAAAGGCAGCTGACACCCTCCTGGGCTGCATTAGGAAGAGCCTTGCCAGCAGAACAAGGTAGGTGATCCTTCCCCTCTACTCAGCCATGAGGAGGCCACATCTGGAGTACTGTGTCCAGTTCGGGGCTCTCCAGTACAAGAGAAACATAGACATACTGGAGCATGTCCAGCAAAGGGCCACGAAGATGATTAAGGAATGGGGGCATCTGTAATAGAAGGAGAGGCTGAGAGAGCTGGGCCTGTTCAGCCTGCAGAAGAGAAGACTGAAGGGAGAGCTTATCAATGTGTATAAATACCTGAAGGGAGAGTGTCAAGAGGATGGGGCCAGACTCTTTTTAGTGGTGCCCAGCAATAGGATGAGAGGCAATGGGCACAAACTGAAACACAGGAAGTTCCGTCTGAACATGAGGAAAAACTTTTTTACTGTGGGGGTGACAGAGCACTGGAACAGGTTGTCCGGAGAGGTTGTGGAGTTTCCACCCTTGTAAATATTCAAAAGCTATCTGTACAGGGTCCTGGCAACCTGCTCTAGGTGAATCTAGGGGATTTAGACTAGACGATCTTCAGAGGTCCCTTCCAACCTCAACCATTCTGTGATTCTGTGTGCTTAGTGCAGACATTTAACATAATGATTTGGAGTCCCATAAAGCTGCCTAGTATCTTTTCTAAATTGGTTGCCTGCCTCCCAGTGGAACAGAAATCCAGCAGTTTTAAGAGGGAAATTTCACATCAAGTTGGCAGTGCAGTTTTTTTGTGCTTTCGTAGTTTTCGCTGAATGTCTTCTGATCCTCAGGATTTATTACAGTCTATTTTGTTGACTTCCATTGTGTAGCCTTTATTAGGGAGATTTTAATTTAATACAGATCTTCCCTTGGATACCCAGTGTTCTGACATGAGTACTTCCCTTTCTGCTCCTTATGCACTGTAGAAAGGATTTCTTATTATTCTTCTGAGTTTTGGAAGTTGGGCCTCTATTTATTTTTCTGTTTGTGTTAGTGTATTTTCATGTTTAAGTTACTGGAGTTTTAAGTTTTCCATATTCCTCATACGGACATGACTTCAGCTTTTAGGATGAGTCTGTCCTTTTGCCTAATAAAACCAACCTGACCCTGTTGTTTTACAGTGATGACATTCTTTTACCCTTTGCAAAGTCTTTTTTGACAGATTTCTCTGAGGTCATTAAGTGATTTTTCTTCTATCTGAAAAGATTTACTTCTTTAGGTGCTCCTTTTAGCACCTTTTAACAACCCTTCTTATTTTTTTATAGTTCCCTCTTTTTTAAGTCAAATATAAATGCTGTGAGTTTTCTGACTTCCTTTGCTCTAGCCACGCAGTGCTTAGGAAAAGTATGTTACAATTTAAAGAATGGCTCCATGATGTTAACTTTAATACAGGGTTGCTACTCATGTGTAATCTCTATTTGCTTTCGGAAGCAGTCTTGTTAATGACATTTTTTATGTCCAAGTGCTTGACTTTGAAACCTCCCCAAATATTTTGTATGTTTTAATGTAATTTTCAGATAGAAAGTAAATGTAGCTGCAAATGAAATCCATATGGGTTATCAACAGCACTGCATTCTGCAGATTTAACATGCAGATGTGTGTTACATAAGTTAGTGGAAGAACAGATGTTAGCAGGTTGTCATCTTTGTAGACCAGAGGAAGAGTAGATGAGACACTTTTCTAATGGCTTTCAGCTGTGAAGTGATAGCATTCAAATGGAATTTGTAAAGCCTGGTGCCATTCCTGGTCTGGACCCATTTTCACCCTACACTAGGCCCTGATCTCCTCTAAGATTTAACCCTTTTTGCTTCATCCCGTTCAACAGCTTGTTGCATCTACCCCACTATGTCTGCTTTTCCCAGAGACTAGTTTTCTTGCCTGATTATTTAGCTAGTTATTTTCTACATTTGGGCTTGTTTGTTCCAGTATTCCTTCTTGCCATTCTTTGCTTCCAGTGTCTCCCAGTTACTGCACCCGGTCCTTTTCCTCAGCAAGTCCTGTTTTTCACCATTTCCCACCCCTCACTTCTTGTAGATGCACAACCTTAGCATTCCTCCCAAGCTCTTAGTTATACCTTTCATATTTTGAGTAACATAGCAACATGAAAAAAGTATTTGTCAGATATACCTGTCTGTTCTTAATTTTCAGCTTTCCCGTGCAACCTTTTCTCTAATCTCAGTATCTTCTGTAGCCAACTGACTTTCCTCACCCTCACCACTTCTCACTAGTCTTTTCAGACTTCTGAGCCTGCCTCTAGGCACCTAGTCTTCTTCTCCAGACGGTCTCAGACTCTTCACTACAGCTCCTGGTCATAGTTTTACCCCCCAAAAATCCTTGTGGTGGTCTCTTCTGCTGACCTATGGTTTGAATTTCATTATGTGTGCATTCAAATCTTCCTCCTACACTCTGATAAAAAGTGTTGAAGTGAGGCAAATTTTTAAGCACTAGAAAAGGAGAACTTGTTGTACCTCTTGGACAGGTAGAGAAAGTGAGACAAACCAGCTTATAAAAAGATAATGGTGTTTAAGGAGAAGCTAGCGTAAACTGAATAACAAAATATCTCATTGAAGTTTATGAGAAGCTTTTAGATCCACACTGTCTTCTACAAGCTGGCTAGTTTCCTTAATTATAAAATGAGCCTTTAAATGAAAGAGACTGTGTTTCTCCCTACTTAGTGCCTATTATAGAGCAAAGAAGAAAACTACAAAAGAAATATATGTATTTTTGAAACCATATTGCAGTTGTTTTCTGGATTGCTTGCAAACTTTAAAAGTCTAAAAATCATATTGTGAAATATGAGTGACTTAGATTAGAAATCTGATCATGATATGCATCTAGGGATTATTTTACTGCCAGAGATATCTGTTATTTTGACTTTGAAATTTGTCTTATGGAAATATTTCACAATATTCTTGTCAGTAAACTTTCTTCATTAGAATAGTTCCAGAAAGTAATCAAAATGGGGATCATACACAGTTAAAATTAGGTTATTAAAAAAATCACTATTTGCCTAGCTGTAAGTAAAACATCCATTGTTTACATTTCTTTCTTCATCCTTTAATACATACTCAGCTACAAAGACAAAAATCAACTGTCAGAATCAAAATCTGGGCCCCTTATGACTGGTTTACAAGTCATACCAGCTCACAACTAACAGAGAGCAGTTCTGAGCAGTAAGATGCAAAATAGGTGAGAATTATGGACAGATATATATCTAGGGTTAATTATAACTTCTGGCTTTATGAGACTATTAGGAGTTTTGAGTTGCACAATCATGCTCATATTTTTCTGTTACTTTTATTTGAATGGTATAGGTGAGATTCTAGTAAAGATAATTGCGTTTTCCTTCATTTCTTGCCTTTTCCTATTGATACCGTGTTTGTCAAACCTTTCATTTGGAAGAAGGGGTCAGAATGTATCTCTCATATTTTTTATTAGATGAAATGTGTCTTACATTCTTGTTTCTTATTTTCTTCAGCATTACGGTTTGGAGCTGTTGCTCTACTGATTCTCAAAGACACACAACTTTGTTAAGAACTTGTACTGACCTTCTGACAGAGTTTATTTGTTTATGCATCAGCAATAAGTGTTTCTTTTCTAAATCTCTCTTAAGTGCTATAGATGGACTGTTTTTTAAGTACAAAGTTGTCTTTGTTCAGCTACTTACAAGAGGAGAATCTGAATTAATCATAGAGCTAGAATAAACACAGACAAATCTTTGGGATATAGTACCTAAAACCTTTTATGTGAGGGCTCCCTATAGATGGAAAGAGAGGCTAATGCATGGTTTAAAGCGCAGCAGTGATATTTTTGCTCTTAACATATTTACTTTAATGTATTTCACTTGGCTAAGGAAAGGGTTATTTAAACTTTTATTTCAGTACTTGATCAATATTCTTTATAAATGAAGTAAGCATTATGTTAGATAAAGAAACTAATACAGGGAGTTACATTCCTGTGTTGGGCCAGTGAGAGAGAGGTGAGGACAGATGAAAACAGCAGAATCCCTCAAGTGCCCCGTCTTTTGCTGTCACTGACAGATCATGTTGTCTACTTTGGTAAATATACACAGTCTGTCTGCAATTATGTAGATAGATTATGATATTAATTACTTGCTTCAATAACTAATTTTGTCACTGTTTGTTAAACCCTTCATCAGTTAAAAAGTGATACATATATATTTATATATAGTTATTTATTAAGTACAGAACCATTTTTCCCCATTGGAGTATAAAACTGAACATTCAGTATATCTTAATCTAGACTATTATAACTAATATTTATCTTGATTAGATTCCACACACATATCATAACCAGATCTCTTTTTCTGAATATTAATATTTTATAGAGAGAACAGTTCCTGTCCTTTTTATCTAAGTTTACATATTTTAGGGAAATCTGTGACTTGGTCTCTTTATGTAACACTTTCTTGTGGTTGGTTTACTATTTGAATTATCTGCAGACACAATAAGCCAGGTGTTGGTGAGGGAGAGAGATTGGAAGGAGACAGGGAGAGACTTGAAGGTAATGGAAACAGAGGATATCTAATAAAACTAGATGAAAGCAAACAGTCAAAAGAAGAATACTATGAGATGTTCTTGTGATGGATGAAGAAAATAGTAGTTTATCTTCAAATTATAAAGAAAGAACTTTCAACTCAAGAATATGCAAGACAACAGAGGCCTTAGAAAAGACATGAAAAATTAATATATGCTGTATGACTACATTGCTGCTTATTTAAGGTTATGATACTCAGAAGAGTTATTCCTCTGAAATTTAGTACTCATTTGAGTTCTGTGATTGGCAAGTTGTCAAGAAAATAAATGGAAAGGTAATTTTTTGAAGAGAAATGCCTAGTGAGTATATAAGAACCAGGAAAGAGCGTACCAAGAAAAGATGATTTCTGAAAATATGAAGATCACATTTAGTATTTCTGAGTTTTTGAGGCATTATTATAGACTCCTCTGAGATTTATGGTCTCAAAAATATCTGCAAGGGAAAAAAGAATTTAGGAAGTTTGATGAGTTTTATAAGACACAAACATCTTCCTACATACATCTCCCATTCAAATTTCTTTCTGACTTCAGTGTAGGCATAAGAGTATTCAAGATACAATCTGATCTAATGTATGTGTTCCACATCTAATCCCAATAAAGAATGTTTTGACTTCAGAAAACTTTGGTTGCAGACTTAGGTATATGTTTCAAAGGTACCTTTCAACACTGCATAAAAAAACCCTTACTCCAGTCAAACAGTTATGGAAGAGTTTATTTGCAGTTAAACAATGTACAGTCATCTCAAAGTAGAACTGACTGTTCACACATTGTAAATATTGGTGGTGTAGATTACTAGTTTAGACAGACACAGAACTGTAGACTAATTTTAGAATTACAGGATGAAGATTTTAATCAACTAACAATGCTCCAATACTAATGGGGGAAAAGAGAACTATTTTGAAAAATATTCAAAGTACTAAATCAATTAAACCAATTTAAGTCAGTGAATGCTCAGTGACCCCAGAAGAAATGTCCTTCACCATAGAATACCAAGAACTGAACCCCATGTTATGCCAGGTTTTTTACACATAGAATAGTAAGATGATGTGTTCTCTTAAAAACTTACAAAGAAAGGATGAAATAAGTAGGTTACTGAACACACTCAACAGAAAAATGTGGATAGGAGCATTAAAAATGTTTTATGTAATGAAAATATTATTTCAGATCTTTTGAACTTTTCATTGATTTTGTCTTAACAGATAAGCATTGCCTTTGCTTGTTATCATACAGTGGTTATAATGTCAAACTATATTTGGTTTTCTACTCTTCCTACACCTCTAATTTTTTTAAGGAATCAAAGAATGTGTTATACTCATTTGGCTATGTGTATTAATTCATATATATATTTTTTTCTTTGTATAGCCATATTTCATTTTTATTATCTTTGTTAAGCAATGCTTTAAAAAAAATCTACTTGATTAAGCTTTTGTGTATGATTAAAAGTTTGTCCTGGGATTAGCTACAGAGATGAAAATATCAACAGAAAAGCACTCTTGGGAATTAATGTTGACTTCTTCCCTTAATTCCTATTACAGTACCTAAAGACAGATAAGGCAATGGAGTATTGGTAGCATAGCTTGTTAAGAGACTGATTTCACTGTGAGATTGGAATGGATAAATCCTGTTTCACATTCCAGACTGCACTAGAATTTATATGGTGAACCACCAACAATTACTGTTTTTTCACAGGCATCTGTGAGATGTAAAGATGAAATGTACAGCTGATTGCTTCAGAAGGTCAGCTGCATTGTTTTGACCATCTTCATGTGTTCAAATTTTTCAAGGTGACCTTAGTACATTGTGATATTTTGCTTGGGAAGAAAAAGTATGGCTGGAAATACATAGCTGTACAACTGTTGAATTTCTCTTTACTTATCCCTTAACCGAGTCTCTTATAATTTACCAAACCTTTGAGTTCAGTGACTTAAACAAGTGCACCAGACTGTAACATGCTTGAAGTTACATGTGTAAAGAAAAATCTTCATGACTTGCCATAACAGTATTTAATGTTGAAACCACGCAGTTCATAATGTCATTGCACATTTAGATTTCATCATCTGTAGTTTAGATGTCATGAACATCTAAATTAACAGCTAATCTCCCACTGAACACTAGTGGGAGAGAGGATGAATACTACAGATGTTTTCTCCTAATTTATTTTTACTTTTTTCTAATTAATAAATCTTTGCAAAGTTCTAAATTCATGACTTAACTTTACCCATGACTCAGCTGCTCACTTTTGGGTACTTTTTTCTTAATGTGCATGAATACTACTCTCTAACAATACTATCTGCCTGAGTGATTGCACAGAAATAGAAATTGAAGAAGTGCCACAGTGATGGTGATCGTAATACTGTTTATGATTATGTTTTTCCAAATGATAAACTATCAAGGGAAATTCAAACAGTGTGCACTGAATTCAAAATAGAAACAGTTGTTTACAAATAAAAAAAGAAATTTTGCTGAAAGCAATTTCAAAGACACTTTTGATACTACTCAGTGCTTTTTCTTAATAAAAAATAATGTGAACTATCAGTAGCAACTGAAATAAAGATGAGGAAATGAAACATTTGGCTAAGGTCTTCACTGTAATTCAGCAAAGTATTTGGAGCTGTATTTCAGTGATTCTTTGGAGACAACTACCAAAAAGAAATAACACAATATTTTATTTTTGTTGAATAATTTCGTAAAAGGCAAATAGAAGGCCTTTACTTTTGGCCTGAGTAAAAAGCAGTTATTTTTTGGATATATTTGTGCCTGTACAATAAACAAACTGCTATATCAAATTTCTAACAGATAAAGAAAAAAACAAATGATCAGTGTACTGCCCTTTAAATCAGCTTTCTTTGGCATTAGTGGAACAATGTAAGGCTAGGAGGCTGGAATACTTTGATCTCTGCTGTCCCTTGTGCCTGGGAGCAGGGAGGGTGAGGGCAGCTGGTGGGAAGGTGTTCCCTGCTTGGGGTGGATGCAGGCTATTGGCATTCTGGAAAATCTGCACTATCCTTGTCCCTGCAGAATCCATGGTTTTGCTTACGTTTCTTTCTTTAAACTATAAATATATTTTTAAATCTGCTTTGCATGTTTTGTTCCTTTTTTAAAAAAATTTGTGCAAAAGCAATGAATAATTTATATAAATCTAAAGCAGATAACATTTTTAAGTAACTCATGTAGCCGCATTAATATAGGCAGACAGGGAAAATATAGTAAAACAAATGTTTCTTGATCGTACAGTGGCTTTTTCATTTAGAATGTCCTTATTCCTTTTTTCATGTATGTAGATGAATCCTGAATAGTGGCCTTTGTTTTTCCTCCACTCATGTCAGTAAAAGTGTGCTGAACATCACTGTCTCCCTCCTTTCTAACTACTGCAAAAAGAGCAATAGTACAAATACTAAGTTACATTGTTTTGGTAGCACTAATGACTGATTTGCTTGGGGAAAAACTGTCAATTGTTTGTGTAAATTATTAATAAATGCAATGATATGTTATTGATAATACATTGCAAATATTGCCTAATGGTCATTTAAAATGATGTCTTCAGAAAACAAATGCTTCTTTATGCTTCTTATTGACAAAAATTTAATTTGTCATCTTCATGTCAGGGAATATTTTTAGAGATGTTCAAAGAAAAGCACAATATTTATAGCTTCTTACTATGCTTCTGCATTTACCTCAATACTGTCCACCTTTTATAAATTAACTTATATTAGTGTAACAGACAGGAAAGATTTGAGGAGAAAGTAGAGATTCACATATGGTGCAATTAGCTTTTCTATGAATATAATTTTAATATTTTTCAGGACTTGCAATTTAATCATACTGAATTGTTCCTTCTTGACAAAAATCATGAGGAAGATTCACATATTAAAATACTATCTCTAAATTTAAAAAAGATCTAGGAAGTACTACACTTTCTGTTTCACAAGAGAGTGAATACTAAACATACTCTGCTCTTCCACTGAACATCGTAGAGAAAGGGTGGTCTCATAGTCAAGGACCTGTCTCTTCCACAGACACCCTGTCTGAGCGTGGACAAGTAAATTAATCTCTCTGTACGTCTGTTTACAATTTTTAATTAATGATGATGATACCCTCCCCACATACATAAGCTGATGTCAAGCTGTATTTAAATGACCAATTGTGTGGTGCAGTTTCCATATTAATGGGGTCACTGCAGTATTATTTTTACTGCCGCACAGTCTGACTCCTCTCTGGGACATACAGTAGGGTTGTTTGCCTGGCAATTGGTAAAAACATTGACAATATAGTTGCACTAAAGGGAATCAAAGATTGTATCACCTATCTTAAAAGCTTCAGTTTTTTCAGTCAAACTCCCTAGCTTTACTGTGAGTTTGTTTGCAACTTAAATGGCTTCTTCCTTTTTGTGCATGTGCGCAGGCAAGTGTGTGAGTGTGTGTGAGTGCACACACCCACCATAGAGTATCATGGAGTCTTCGTCAGTTAGGTAGCTGTAATTAAACCTGTAACTCTAGTAATAGCTCTAGTAAACTTTGATAACAAATAGGTGAGATGTCCTAATTGCAAGTAATGAAAGCAGAATGGCTTGTTGTTTAATGATTTGTTGGACGTCTGCAGGGTGTAATTATTTAGAGGAAACAGATTTTATGTTAATGTAATTATTTCTTTAGGTACAGCTTTGCTTATGAATCATCTTCCATAGCCTGTAGTTTGTAGTTGATAACAGTGCAAGGGTATATGCAGTGAAAAGTGGTATTCACTGGTATCTGGCTGTATTTTTAGAAGCTGGCCTCTCTTGCATCTTTTTCTTTATTAATGGCCATGGGAAGGTGAAGAGAAAAATTTTTTTGGACATACAATAAAAAATATAAAGTTCGTTTTTGTTAATCATATTATATAATCCATTTTGAACTTTGATACTTTTCTTTTTTTTAAGGCAAAATTTCGGATGTGGAAAGGAATCTTTGTGGCTGCATGGAGCAATATCAGCTCTTCTTTCCATACTATTCAGTATTAATTAGCAATCAGGTAGCTCCTGTGAAGCTAGCATAGAAGATTTTTCGTTATTCCCTTCAGGTGTATGGAAAACAAAAAAGTATCTAGAGCTGTGGTATGAGTTTCCTTCTTTTGTTTTATCTTACTATCACTGCACAATTCCTAGTGTCATTTTGTCAAATTAATGAGCTAGCTTAGACAGCGTGGCTAGTGATACAGAGAGATAACATCTTTTTAGCAGATTGTGTCTATTAAAGATCTGGACAATGTGAACATGGAATAAAGAGTTTATAGTAGCTGTATTTCCAGCCATCTGTATATGTATTTTTTCAGGGTTGATATTGTACATGAAAAGATATGGCCAGAGTCCAGTGTATTGCAGCAATATTCTGCCTATTCGTTCTGGAAAGGGCTTTGAGAAGCAGAGCATGTTATGGCATTCATCTGGCCATATACCTTGCACTCAGAGCAGAATATAAGCAGCAATTCAACAGCATAATGCTAATTTGCTGCCTTATGTCATGCTTCATTCCTCTGTCAAATGCAAGAACACAAGAAGTGAGAGCCAGAACCAATGAGCAGAATCATTAGTCAAATGCTGGTAAGCAGTTTTGCTGGATTTCCCTTCCCACCATTAACGAAGTTATTTAAAAGAGATTTGGGGAAGAAAAAGTCAATTTGTTCCTTAAAACAGAATTTTGTAGATTTTACCTGGGAAAGAATGACAAGGTTTGTAGGCAATTGAAAAAGATTTATACATATGATGATACTGATCATTTTAATACTGATGAGGCAAATTCAACTGTAAGAAAAGGTAATAAAAATATTTTTGCTTGAAAGGCAATAAATTCCTTTTTCCTTGATAGAATAAAAGTGCAATACAGCTATTAGAGATATGGAAGGGAGAGGGCAATCTAAATAAAGCTGAGAGGTCACATTTAATGGAAAGCTTAATGGAATATAAGATGCTCAAAAGGTTATAAGGATGAGAGAAGGTATATATCGGCATAAGTTTTACTCAAGTGTTAGATGAAATACAGTGTCATCAAAATTGTTAGATGAAGATGTCTCCAGTGCTAGAATAAGTAGAGAAGATAATTACATAAAAAATGTATCACTATGTGAAATTAAAATTGTGATCATATCTAATGGCCTTGTTGCACACTATATCAAGGGTGGGGCTTCATATTCAAGATGTCGCCTTTTGGTGATTTAGGGTAGGAGAACCCTAAGGAATGGTCTGAGCAGCCAAAGACATTCTACTAAGAAACAGATTAGACATCTCTATATTAAAAAGAGCTGCTACATTTGCTTCATTAAAACTCGCGATTTTGGAGGGGAATGATATATGGAATATTTCACTTATAAGTGTCTTCGTGTCTGCCCTTAGGAGACAGTCAGAAACTGAATGTAAACTTATTCCTTTAAAAGTAATCCTTCCAGTAAGAAGAGATGTGCATCAGCAGAGTAATGCAGGTAAGTTTGTAGCTTCCACTGGCCATGGTCAGTCCGTCTGAAAACCCTCCTGGTACTGTTATTAGCACTTTGAGGGCATCTGCATGAGCATTTGGGTTTGGATCAGGAATCTGCCTTCGATGTGACTCTCCACATTCACACCCACTTGCCATATTTTGATTTTAAAATGGAGTGGTCTTGGACCTCAAAGACCATATTTTTTATGGATGAAGCTAAACCAAGATGGGCTTCAGGAGCACATCCGGTACACTGGATCCAATAACGGACATTCAATCCATAGGAGAAAATTAGCATTAATTAGTATTACATCCTCCCCCATCAAAAACCTGTATGGTGTGGATGTCAGTCCTCAATGTCAGCTATTTTGCTTTATATGTCCTCTGTTATTGGTCCACACCAGTTACTGAGATAGACATAGAATTTGTGTTGAGTGCTTTTCATCCCATGATTTGAGGAGGTGACTGAAAAAAAAGGCTTTAGAACATGGCCACTCAGGTAACAAGTAGGAATAGTTAATTGAACTGGCCAGAAAATACTTACATTTATCATAAAATCTTACATGGTCTTGTTGCTTTCTTAAAATAATGTTCTCATTCAATTTTTTCTTGGAGAATATTTGAAAAAAACAGTTGACATCGAGTATTTCTTGGAAGAGTTTGACAAAAAAAGGTGTATTTCATTAATGAAAAAACAATTTTTACTCCTTTTTTAAGAAATAAATAAATATTGCTGGACCTCTAAACACTCTGTCTACATAACAAAAGGAATGCATATGTAATTTATCCTGGGCTTTTAGTAATTATTTTATTTTTGTTAGACTCACAGTAAACAGTGAAAAGATGTAACTTGCATTAGTTTAGTGCATCAGAGTAAACAGGACATGGAGATTTTGGTGAAAGCACTTTTTATATATTGCATAACACTGATTTAATTTGTAGTAGATAATAAAGCTTATTTAGACAGTTCCAATGGATAAGAGAAATCCAGGTCCAAAAGTGATGTTTGCATGATCATACAAGCTTTTTATGTGTTTTATCTTATTGGAGGGAAAAGGGGAGAGCAAAGGCATCATCTCATAAAAGCACAGGAAAATTCTTGTTGGCAACTGAATTTAATCTTTTCTGAGGTAAATATTTTCTGTTTATTCTGTTGAGGGAAATTAAGGGTCTATGAAGACTTAAATTGGGTTAAACTCTAGAAGCCATATGGGAACAAAGTTAACTCCCTAGTCAGAGAAATGGTCTTAGAAAAAAGTAATTAAATTGCAACTCAAGTACTTTCAGGGAACATAGACTAGTGGATCCCCTGAAGTACAGAATACATAATTTTGAATAACAGTATTATTAAATCTGACAATGTGAGCTTGTCATATAAAGCATTCCATTGATTCATTGTAAAAAATTGCCCAAATAGTTCTCATGACAGACTTCACAGATTGTCTTAATTTTCTGGGTTTATAAAGACCTCTTTAAAATTCCTGTGATGCTAGGTAAAATCAAAAATGGTCAAATAATTTAGCAAATGTTTTAATGCAATATCCATACTAACCCGAATTATAAAAATTTGTTCTTTTATATTACACAAGAGATAGCAGATGAGGCCCCAAACAAGAAGTTTGGACCACAGTAGTACATAAAATCCATTGGCTTGATTATTCTCACTGCATGTCCTTACCTTGATGAGAGAGTGAAGAGACAGCAGAAGGTGACAGTATTTTTCTCCTTCCTTACACATTATACTGTTATGTAGGAAGCTTACCCAAAGCAGATTTGCAGATTATCTCTCACCAGTGTTCCTAAGAGAGCTACTTTTACTTCAAGATGATGCATACCTGTGAACTACTTCTCTGAGATACAGTCAGAACTAGAACTGATCAGAATTTTCTAATGAAAACATTTGTCTTTTTCTTTGATACATATTACTGAAATTTCTGGCATGAACAAATGTGCCAGTTCTTGCAATCTTAGATTTCTAGTTGAAATAATGGAGGCCTCACTTCTGAGTACAGTACAGATAGTGTACTGTTTTTATCTTTATGCAGTTTGGGATAATTTTGAATTAAGGAAAATAGTTTACTCCAAAGCTCTGGTAGTAATGGTCACATATAAACTGCCTTTTGAAGAGTGCCAGAGTTGTATCTTGGGACTGGATTTATTATCTTTGCAGCAAAAAAAAATGTAAATAATCTGCATACTGGACTGTGTTAGGAGGTCACCAATTCTATGTGCTGTATATCAGTATCATATGACAAAGTCCTTCAGTTCTGTCAACACTAAGTAACAGAAATACTCTTTTGTATGTAGATAATCTAATCAATTAAATATGTGTAGGTGAATGCTTGCAGGTTTTCTGCTTTTCTGACAACTTTTCTGCTGATTACCTCTAAAGGAGGTGTAGTTGACATAACATTTCTAATGGAAACTTTGCAAGTTATTACTGAATCTTGTTCCCTACTATAAAGGCTACATAAAGTTTTGTTTTAAGAGCTGATGCACATCATTCCTATTTGAGAAGCCCAAACTTTCATTATCTCTGTGCTCTTAGGTTCACTTCTTCACTACTTTTATTTCATTTTAAGTAATCAGATTTAGCAGACTTCTCCCACCCTTAGGTATTGTGTTTTACTCCTCCACTCATTTTGCCTTCTGTATTCTATTATGCTAGAATTGCTGTTTGCTGCCCTTGAGGTTTTCTTTTTCATTATTCTGACCAGAATTTGCTTATGTGTCTGTATTTGTCTGTATTAAAAATTTATGTAAAAAGTATTTGTAAATAAGAATAAACCATACAGTTGATGTCTGGAATCAGCACAGTGACACTCTGCATGTACAATGAAACATAAGAGACATAAAAACAAGCATTTATTGTGGTCACTGGTATAAAGGAATGCATGGGGTTAATTGGCAAAATAACACCTGGGAGGTGATTTAATAAAACGATTTTCCAGAGAGGAAGGGAAAGGCTCTAACATATCAGAACTGTCCTGGGAAAACTCGCAGGATGTAGAAGTCTGTTTCAGCAATAACGGAGCACTCTGAAGATAAAGTTAAACTGCAAGCCCTTCCCAACACGCACACAACTTATAAAAAGTTTCTAGGTGCTGGATAAAAGAAATCCTAGGAAGGTATAGTTTACTACTCAGAAAGGCAGATAATATCTATCCACACAAAGTAGATACGAACATGATAGTTTTGCTGTTGCTCATTTTGTTTTATATATTTGATTATCTATTCAACATTCTATATTTCAGTTAAGTTTCCTACTTGGAGATGGAGAAAATAGATGTGTTCTGTCTTTTATATATCCCATGTATTTATCATCCCATCCTTAATTGCAGCCCACCTCCATTGTCAATGTTTTCCTTCATCTTTTTCCTGAAAATTTCAGTCTCTGTTTTCATCTCTCTTTTTTCTTAGGTCTTCCGATCGATTTCTTCATGTGTGTGATGTTAGAGCATCCCTGGGTTCATGGAGGCCGTGCTGTTCAGGAGCCAGGGCAGGCCAGGCAAAGGTTCCCTTCTCTCTTGATCTTTGACTACAGGTAGGCACACTGCACAGAGTGCCAACCAGGCAAGCAGTCCCTCAGCTGGAGATGTAAACTCTGAATATAAGGCAGGTCTTAGGCTTAAAGGGCACCAAGACACCCAGAAAGGTGGCTTCCACCCTTGGAGCCACCCTTGTTGGACCACACCGAGCTTGCTTCCCTGGGAGCATAAGGCCACTAGTGCAGAGACACAGACCCATGTTACTAGGTGGTCTCATGACTCTGGCTTTGAAGGAGTTCCCTCTCCCCCAGAACAGGTGACTTCTTCCATCCTTCTCACTGTAAGCAATCAGCCAAAGGCAAGAGGCCAAGTGGGCAAAGAGGCTGCTGAAGGTGATGGGAGCCAGGGAAGAATGGACGAGGCTCAAGAGCAGAGAATGCTTGTCTGCCCCCCAGGCGTCTGGGGGAGAGGAGGGTGCAGGTGCCTCGTGCTTTTCCCCATTCTGTCACCGGTCCCTCTGGCTTCTACTTCCTTGCAATCCTTTTGATAATTTCTCTTCACTTTGAATTTGGGTTAAGAGTAAGAGAAGAGTTCTGCACTGAATTTAGTAAAAATGCTATAATCCAGGCCTTCTACCAGTAAATGTTAACAGTCTTGGCAACTGTCTAAGACTCTCAGGAAGTGGTCCCTGAAAATTCATTGCTGTCAGCTTAGTAAGCTGTGAAAGGGAGCTTTGAGCTTCCTGAACAAGAAAGAAAATTCTGTGTGGATGATTCTGCATAACTTAGACTGTAAAGAAAAGTTCATCCTTCCTCACTTTCTTCCCCTTTTTAGTCTGAAGTCCAGAGGAAGTCTGTGTGATGCCAGAAGTCCAAGCTGCTTACTGCAGCTTTTTGTATGCTGAATTTCTCTGAATCTGTGAACAGATCTCTGGTCCCCTTTTGGCGATCTCATTCCATACTACCTTTGGTCCTGTCATGTAACACTAGCAATATTTTAGAGGATGGCAGCAGGATCAGTACAATATTGAACCAGAATTCCAAAATCCCAAGCATGGGGAATAGATTTTTTTCTTGTTGTTTGGTGATTTTTGTTCTGTTCATTTGTTTCTGGTGTATTCAATCTAAACAACAGGCTTGGACTCGCATAGGGAAGAAACAAAGAAAAAGTAAAGAAGAAAATGGAGAAGAAGAAGAAGAAAAGAAAGAGTAGAGCACAGCAGAGCACAGCAGAGGTGAGCGGAGGAGAGAGGGAAGAAAAGTGGCCACTGAAATACTAGAAAATTACTTTTTCTGACAAAGACATAAAAGGGCCAGAGATGACTGCAGGCTGTTCATTATATAGGGATCCATATTGTTGTATGGTAATTACATTGCCAAGTGCTTGAGAGGGTACGATATGGGGGCAAAATACAAGCAAGTAGCAGCAATCACAAGTCCTGCTCCTTGCCACCCCAAGCTTCCCTTCCTCTCTTTGTGAGAAAGAATGATAAGAAAAGAATTCCAAGAGAAGCCTATAGCATGTGTCTAATAGAGAAGGAAGGGTCATGGAGGCAAAAATACGAGCTTGCCTGATTGCTCTTCCTTGCATCAATAGGATTCTGAAGTTCACCAGCTCGAAGCAGCTTTTTGGTCCCCAGTAACCATAGTTCTCTATCAGTGGGACATGCTGGAGCAACACAATCATTGCCATACTCCATTACCATCCAGACCCTATAGATCCATCCAGACCTATTCCTCTTATGGGACAGAAAAGAGATACAGGTGAATGAGGAAGTTGTCACAGGGAGAGCTAAAGCATGGCATTACATGTGATTATGCGGACAGAAGCTCTATAATTCATACAGACACTGGGAGGAGAGAGATTGTCTCTGGCCAGGGAAAATGCCATTGCCAGCCAGCCCTCGCTCTCTTTGGGCACAAACACTTAATCATCCAGTCAGTGCCCAGGGCTTTTATGAGGGGCAGCTCACTTTTACTTGGTGTCATCCTGACACATTGACACCTGGTGCGCAATTACTGTGGAGTGATTTATACGTGGCAGCCTGGAATCTTGTAGTAACTTACTAGTGCATATACAGACAGCCCAAGATGCTAGCTGGCCATATGAACTACAAGATTTGCAGGCAGTGCATGGCCTGCGATACAGGCCTCCTACATAAGTGCTACTTTAAAAATAGCTTAGTTTCAGATATGAATGTAGTAAATTTTCAAATACTGGGCCAAAAATACCCTCAGTCCGAATTCATTGTGCACCAAGAAAATTTTATGCGCAAAATTAGAATGATTTACAAGACATCATCCTTAGAAAAAAACATGAGTGTTGGAAGCACATTAGAAATTTGGCAATAACCATTTACTTGAAAATATATGATTCTTCTTTTCAGCAACCATTATTCTACCTTTTCAAATCTTCCTTCATTGCAATGCTATGTGATTCAGAAGACTTGCAAGGTTGAGCCAACCTTGCTATAAAAATTGAGCCTCACACACAGTGTGTGCTCCTGAGTGGATCTCTTATGAAAAAAAAATAATCAGTGAAAGAGGAAAAGCTAACAGCTAGCTGCTGGCTTCAGTACATTAGAAGTGGCAATGAGGAGGAAGATCTTATTTCAAGATCAGATAGCAGCCTGCTGAAAATGTGTACATTCAGAAAATCAAGATCAAAAATATTTGAAACTTACTTATGCTGTAATATAGCAGTTACTTTCAAGAACATTAGAACAAAGCATAATGACCATTAGAGCTTTTTTACAGCTTTATTGGCTTTTTTTCTCACTTGGTCAAAGACAGAACTGACCTTACGTGCTTTGAGAAGTAAGCTACCTTAATAGGTAAGGCCTTACAGAAAATCAGAATAGAAAGAAAAGGTTTTGCAGTACTAGTAGAATCAAAGTATGTGACTTTAATATGTATAATGCTTGAATTATTATTAAGTAGAGATCATCAGTCTTCATTGCTTTATTTCATAAATTCCTGCTAGAAACTATTTTCCTCCAAATTCTCTTCTCAGTACGGAGTAAAACATTCTACTGTTATAACTGAAAATGACAGGCCTTGTGATACAGGTTTTTAATGTCCACATTTTTTTTCCTGCAATAATTACATTTAAACAAGCACAGTGAAACATAAGAAATTGCTAAAGCTTTTAGGTGCTTCAGAGTTGTCAAAGTCCTCTTCATTCCAGGTGAGCACCAGAGCAAAAGCTGAATAAGCAATAAGCCATTTCAGCCCACAGATAAAATTAAACCATACTTTCAAAAACCCACCCACAAATAACTTTCATACCAGTTGAATTGCACCACATGACAATGTCAGATTTGTTCCCCAACAAAATCCAATAATGACCACCCAGAGAAGACCTAAGTTTTTTAGTAGTTCACTCTGAATCAATACAGCTGTCTCACACTATATCTCAAAATCAAAAATTACAAAAGTACTTCACTTTTACTAACCTCAGTAACAGTCAACAGAAAAGGACTTCTGTAAAACATTCATATTACCCATGAGCATCCATAAATACACAAAATACACAGTCTTATAAAAATAGTAAGATGACCACTTAGATCAATGGCAGCTAGGAAACACTGACATAGTAGATGCACACTTGCAGTGACCATATGTTGGGATTTTGTTGGCATGACACTTAAAGATGGAGCTTCAAAGATAGGAACTAGGAGGATGCTTTATTCACTCATTTTCCACCTGCTTCCTTCAAACATGTGATAAGGAGCTTTAAAATATTACTTTGGATACTAAAAAAAAAAAAAAAAAAAAAAGAAATTCAAGCTTAAGTGGGTGCCTTTGTAAACAGAAATGTGTTCACACATGTTTATAAATTTTAAGGTCCAGCTCCTCAAAGCCTAAAGGCAAATAGCTTATGAAGAAATGGGAAAGATTAAGTTTTAGAAATTAAATCAAAGACCTGTTTCTTGCTTTCCCTTCCAAAATTTGAATGTATAACAAACAAGGACTGATTTATAGGCCATTTATAGAGACAGCTTCTCCTGGCAGGCCTTGTGGAAGGGCTAGGACACAGGTGGCCAGGGAGAATCTGGGCGGAGGCCTGGCAGAAGAGATTTGCCCTTTGCCCACGGTGCTTCTTGAGCAATGCTGGCAAAAGCTACCTAAACCCAAGGGGCCAAAGAAAACACCTTGTACCCTTGCTTGGGATGCTCACATGGTGTTTACCACCCTGCAGGTCTCCAGACTGGATACAGCACTACAAGGGCAGAGACCAAAGCCCTGACTACTGGGTAGTCAGGGTTCAAAAGAGCTCAGTGTCCACTGAGTAGCAAGAATGGTGGTTGAGCACCAAGCCTGTTTCTATTTTTAGTACTCTCAAAGCCCTGTGCAGAATACTCCTCATATGCAACATTTTGTCCTTACCCATTTACTACTAAATTGTTTATATATCCCTATTTCAAGGTAATAACTCATACCATTCCTATCATCACCAAAATGAGGATTTTAGAAGATTAGTGCTCTGAACTAAAAGTAAACAATTATCTCTTTTCTCAACCTGGCTCATGATGGAAAAAAAGTATCATCAGAGGATACATGTGAGCTAGAGAAAGGAAACTGTTATACCACAGGAAAACAGTCTCTTTAGTTATACTAAAATATGATTAGAAAGACTTGCAAAATGAAGACTTTCTTTAGTTTCAAAATGCTGTTTGAAAAGTTTCAGATTGTTGAATACTTAAACTGTTTGAGTAACTTATTTTTCCTTTTTTTGGTCATGGAGACAATACTATGAATGATGATACTATGAAATACTATGAAATACTGTGAAAGATAAGCTAAGTAACAGTGTTCATAAGGAGCATATTTTGTAATTAAATAAGAGAAAAAACATAAAAGAATAAACATCTCAGTCAACATTCATATTCTTTTTGTATTCCTCTTTGTGGAAAGCTTTAACAGATATTTTGCCAGTTATATGTTGGTCTGTTTGGAAAGGACCCCAAATTTAGTATGTCAAATTTGTAGTAAAACCTGCTGCAGGAAATCATAGATGCCAAAAGAGTTAATGATAGCTAGAAGTTTAATTTCAAGGAGGGTGTTGACTCTCCCCTGGTATGACACTGATTTATAAAACAGTTTATATATTCACTAATGTGAGTAAATACAGTTCAGTCTCATGTTTTATAACCCAAAGCATGAGGTCAATTCAAAAAAAAAAAAAAAAAAAAAAAAAAAAAGCAAAAATACCACAGATCTCCAAACATTAAGTAAGAATAGCTATAAAAACCCTTTAAAGGAATTGTCCTGAGGTAGGCACATCAATCAATAAAAACTCTTCTAAATCTGAACAAAAGCCTTCTTTTCACCTTGTACACTGTAGGTTAGCTCATGAGTCTTCTCCAGAAACATGCAATTGAAATAATTTCCTGTTTAAAAATTGCTAATCTCTTTAATTCAAATGGCATTTCATTACCCACTAAAATAATAAAAACAAATTAAATATAGTCCCTGGGTAATGCCAGTAGTTTCCTATTGCCTGTCCACATTAAATTCCTGGTGAGAAATACATTTGTACTAAAAAATTACTTTCCCCCAGTGCTGTGCTTTTCTTAGCACCTTAGTTGCTTCTTGCAGTACTTATCACAGCTAATAGTAATTCACCTCAGAAACTAAATTTAGAAAAGGAACAAAGAAAATGAGGGGGAAAGAGTGCCTTATTTAATCAATTTAGGAGGATTTTATAATTCCTCCTTCCATAAACTAATGGAAGAGTATGCTTTCTCAGCATACAATTTAACATTGCAGCTGAATGAACAGCTTTCATCAATAATCTCACTCCCCCATCCTGACTCCCAGATATTCTTGTTCCCCCTTCTTACACCAATACTGATGCTTGTCTGGATATATAGTAAGTTAATTAAACCTGCTAAATTGGTCAGGAAATAAACACCCACCCCTCAAAACAGAAGCATACTTTTTTCCTAGGTTAGTCTTCTGCCATTTTAGTGAGTTGATCAGGTCAGCTTCAAGTCAGAGTAAAATCAGAGAAAAAGCAGGGTAATGGGACACAGAATTTTTGTCTTTCAGGTGCAAGGTGTTAATTTGTTTTCAGCCATCACAAGAGACCTCAGTGCCTTTTTGAATGAGCTGTTCTCAACTATTAATATGTGGCCAGGTTAATGATCATACAGTATATACCTATTTTCTGCTTTTTTTAGGTAGAAAATTCTTCAAATTTTCTGTAGCTTTCACTTTTTTATTCTTTAGTGTGTTTGTTGAGAGATTAATTTATTTCTGGTAAAGCTTAACAGGACTTGGAACTCCTCTCTAAGTCCAGAAAGACTTATTTTAAAATCCATCTAAAAAACAGTGTAGAGCTTAATTAAAAAAAGTATATATATATTCCTTATTTGAATCCTCAGAGTTAAAAAAAAATCCTTAAATAAGATATTTTCTTTTCTTTTTAAGAACCTTTCAAATCTACTAGTTTGTTTTTATGAGCTAGTTAAGGAAACTGATTAAGTATTGATTCTTAACTAATTCTTTAATTGGCAGCAGTATTTTTTTTATCCTGAAATACCTCCTTATAGTGGTAGCCAGATCTAACCTTGCTGCATGAAATAGAAGCTATCACATTTTCTAATAACTTAATAACCTAAGTAATTATTATGTAAATATTTGTATTAGGTATAAGATAGCTAGGTGTTTGTCATCTCTTGTCACTGTTGGACAGACACATGTTTGATAGAATGTTTTCTAACATTTCTTCCATTATCAGTGTTTGCCTTAAAGTTTGATTTTTTTTTCTAAGTATTTACAGGGAAAAAAGAACTTTCTATTAGACAGACTTTAGCCCTATTTTGTTGCTGTCCTTGCAAGGGACAGAGTGAAAAACATGAGCCTTTTTATGATGTAGCTTTTGACTCTGATAATGCATACCTTCTGTCATCTGCTTCTGAACAGAAAATGCTTGTGGTCTCTTTTAGAGAGCTCTGTTAAAGCCGTACTTGTCTTACAGTGACAGTACTAAACCATTTTGAGTTTCTTTCATTTTATTCTTCTTCAAGGGACCTTGTTCAAAGAGATGGACATACTGGTTACTTGTGTGTTGACAAAATAATTTCTGTCTTACAAAATAATTTCTGTCTTTTACGTTAGTTAAGCACGATTTCCCCTTCATAAAGCCATGCTGGCTGTTCCTGATCACCTTTCTGTCCTTCATGTGTCTGGAAATAGTATCCATTATTGGATATCCATCCAATAGTTGTTCCATCATCTTCCCAGGGATCAAAGTGAGGCTGACCAGCTTGCATTTCCCCAGATTCTCCTCCTTGCCCTTCTTAAAGATAGGGCAATGTGATTTCTTCCAGTCATCAGGAATCTCTCCCAGTTGCCATGACCTTTCAAAGGTGATCAAGAGTGACTCTGTAAAGATAGTGGCCAGCTACCTCAGTGCTTGTGGGTGTGTCCCATCAGGCCCACAGACTTGTGTCTGTCCAGTTTGTTTAAGTGTTCCCTAACCTGATCCTCTTCTATCTTCATAGTAAGTCTTCATTGCTTCAGACTTCCCCTCTGGTCTCAGGGGCATGGGACTCCTGAGGGCTGGTCTTACCAGTAAAGACTGAGGCGAAGAGGGCATTCAGTACCTCTGCCTTTCTGTGCCCTATGTCACCAGGGCCCTTGCCCCATTTAGCAGTGGGTCAACATCTTCCCAAGCTTTGGCTGTGCTGCTTATGTATTTATAGAAGCCTTTCTTGTCGCCTTTCATTTCCCTTGCCAGTATCAACTCTAGGTGGTCTTTAGCTTTGCTAACCCCATCGCTGCATGCTCAGACAATGTCCCTATATTTCTTCTGGGTCACCTGTCCCTGCTTCCACCTTTTGTACACTTCCTCTTTATGTCTGAGTTCAGGCAGGAGATCCTTGTTGCCTCCTGCCGTTTTGGCTCGATTTCCTACTTGTTGGGATGGACCCTTCCTGAGCTTTGAGAAGGCTGAATATCAGCTAGCTCTCCTGGACTCTTCTACTGTCCATGATCACATCCCTTGGGATTCTTCCAAGCAGATCCCTGAAGAGGCTGAAGTCTGCTCTCCTGAAGTCCGGGATTTTGATTGTACTTTTTGCTTTCTTCCCTCCTCTCACAATCCTGAACACCACCATCTCATGATCACTGCAGCTATAGTTGCCTACTGCCTTCACATCCTCTGACCAATTCTTCCTTCTTTGTAAGTATGAGGTCCAGCAGAGGGCCTCTTCTCATTAGCTTCTTGATCACCTGTGTTAGCAAGTTGTCATCAATGCGCTCCAGAAACCTCCTGGATGGCTTGTGCCCCACTCTGTTGCCCCTACAGCAGATTTTGGAGTGGTTAAAGTGCCCCATGAGGATCAGGGCCTGCAAACATGAAGGTTCTTCCAATTGTCTGAAGAGGGCCTTGTCTACTACTTCTTTCTGATCAGATGGTCTATCCTGACCCATAAGCTCTCAGCTGGCCCTTCACCTGACCCCCTGGCAGAGCTCCACACTTTCCCCGTGCTCTTTCACATAAAGGACAACCCTCCATCCTTGCCTTCCTGGACTGCCCTTCCTAAAGAGCCCGTATACATCCATTGCAGCACTCCAGTCATGGGAGCTGTCCCACCATATCTCCATGGTCCTGATGAGATTGCAGCCCTGTAACTGCACAGACTTCTAATTCCTGCTATTTGTTCTCCATGCTGCGTGCGTTAGTGTACCAGAACTTCAGAGAAGTACCCCAGCATGCTGACCTCCTAGAAAGGGCAAAAGAGCTTTCCCCATAATGCTGTCCTGTAGATACTTCCTTATTTACATGCTTATGCTTGGGGTGATTCCACTTCAGCCTAGTTTTGTTGATTTGTCTCTTCTATTTACATCACCCCAGACTTTTGGTTGCCAGCCACATCCACTATTTCCTTACTTGACTGTTGGTCATTCTCTCCCTCCCTCATCATTCCTGTGAAGCTCTCCTTACCAGCTTATATACAAAGTGGAAATGAAGAATATAAAAAAATACAGAATTTAAATGAAGACAGCAGTTACAAAAGCTCCACTCAAAAGCGCTTATAACACATTTACTGTTTTACAGCCATGGATGTTATCTCTATTAATAGTTGAGACTCATCCTGGCACTGCAAAAAGGGGAATTCTCTCCGAATTCCTCTAAATAGTTGGAACGTATCATTTGTTCAGATGACCAGTGAAACATTAATATATGGTATTCTTCAAATGTTATGAGTACAAGGATAATTTTAGCTGTCACAAAAGCTAATGAATGGATATATTTACCAAATCTAACGTTATTACTGTATAATAATTTTATCTGTTGCTTTATCTGCATTAGCAGTGAGGGTTTACGTGGAACCAGATTTGTTTTCAAGTTTCTGTCTCTTAAATGCTGCTAGTAGTGTGCTGTAATTCTGGTTGTCACACAAAATACATTGAGAGTCTGACTTTCAACAATGCTAAGCATGAACAATTCTTTTTGTGTTAGTGGGAGCAAAAATACTTTAGTTCCCTAAAAATAGTTATCTGACTAAATTCCACGGGGTTGAGGCATCCAAAAAGAATGATCTCGTGGAAACTGAGGCAATGAATTCATTTTTGTCCTCCTTAATAATGGATAGTATCTGTAATAATGGATAAGTATTTCCCAGGGAATTTACAAGGTCCTCTTAATTAATACTTATTACTTTATTTAAAATCCCTGAAGAAAAGACATTACAGAATTGCAGAATATTATCATTCCTCCTTCAAAGTATGAGCTTCATCCCTCGTTGTACAAGTGGAATGGTCTGTCTGCCTTTCTTCTGGCTAATTGCCAAAGTGGGAAGCCTTTTAATTACCTGCTGTAGCTACGAGGGCCATTAGGCAGCTTAGGGTGCAGCTTCTCTTAAAGAAACTGGTGCTTCCAATCCACAGAGGATTATGTGTGCCAGCGAGTGCACGAGGCAATTAATAATTTGAAATTTCAGCTAAAGAAGGGAAGGATGAGCTGTGATGACATTATGTTAATTGATTCCTGTAGTTGTAATGAAGTGAGTGACAGCACTATGTTCTAGAATTAGCGCTTCAGATGGATTGAAACCATTTCTTGTAAAGCTCATTTTGTATATCTAACCTCTGAATAATGATTTTTTAAGTGTTGCCATTTCCTGCAATGTATTGATTCCATTAATTGAAAAGTGCTGTAGTATCTCAGCAAGAGTGCAGAAATTACATTCATCTGAGCATGTTTCTTATATAAACAGAAACCTTATTCACCGTGATACTCATTTTGACAATTCCTGTTAATACTCCAGGACTTACGATTCCTATCTTACCATTTCCTGCTGTGCTGGAGGACTCTAAGTATATGTACTTCTTGCCAGAAATCCTTTACTATGTAACAACTTTTGTTCTATTTGATTTACCTAGTATTCACCAATACTCAAGAAAGTACTGGCGTTATCTTTAGAGTGGTGCAGAAACTGGTGCCCTAAAATGGCGGGAAACCATTTCATTCCCTAATTGTTCGGTACCTTCACTGTGTTTTTCGCAGAGATTCAAACAGTAGATTTATGTATGCAGTAGTATAGAAAAAAAGAAAAATTCAGAAAATTTAGCTTGAGGAGACTTAAGAATATTTGCTCTCTACCCTGTTTGATATGGAATAGTAAGAACTGGATGCTTTATCATGTCTAATGAAATCTTCTTGTACATATTTTACTTATAGATGAGACTTTCAGCTAAACCAAAACTCCCTTGATTGCACAGAATTTGGATTCCCAGTGCACACTGTTATGTCTCAGTCAGATGGAAATGTTAATTATGAATTAACTGAAAATCAGACATGCTTAACCAATAGTAATAAGAGTAATTTATATCATTTTGATTTATTTGGATCTCTCAAAATACTATTTGTAGTTATGAAGGAATGAGAGTGTGATATGAATAGAATAAGCAATCAATTGCTCTTGGGTAAACAAGTGGTTGTATAAACGGTAGCAAGAAGCAGAGGTTATCACAGCAGCTGCCTTGGTCAGATGCAGGTGGGAAGCTGGGAGGCAGCCGGGAACCCAGCTAACAGCCAAGCTAGCCTTTTTCAGCAATCAGTCAGGTGTTATTTATTGTTAATTTTAGCATAGTCATGCTATGTAAAAGTCAGGCACATGATGGCTCTTTACTCACGAGCTAAAAATGTTTAGGGACTTTCTGAAGTCGGATAGGACTTGAGTCAAAATGTGCCTTATGTATGGAGCAGTGGATCTGGTTTGGAGTTCTGGTGAGAAGGGTGCCATGAGGAGGTAGGTAACTTTGAGAAACTCACTTCCAGGAGGTGGCTAACACAAGGCTGGGAGTATGGAAGGGAACGGAAACGAGAGCAGGGGAAGCCCGCGACCACCAGGAGCCACTGAGCTGAATTAATTCCCCCTAGCAGTTTTCCACCGTGCTATTTCTGCTCTGGTGCCTGCCTGCCTTGGGTGGCAGCAGCTCCCAGCAGCTGTGATTCCTCTTGCAGGGTGAGCGCTGCTCCTCCTCTCTTTTTGCCCCTCACGAGGCCTTCTTCATCCCCCATTCCCTGCCTCAGCAACATCTTTTCTGTGTGCGTATCCTGCTCCTTTCAGGTGATTGTTGATTTTCCCACTTTTTTCAACCTTGGGATACCTTTCACTTGGCTGAATCTCCTATAAAATGGAAAAGAGGATTGAAATAGGAGAAGGGGATTTCTCAGAGTGGTGGAAGGTGGGGGCCGGGGAAAAGAAACCTCTGGCCCAGTTTCTGAGCTATTTAAGGAAGGGTACTGCTTGTCACAGCAATATCCACACAATGGATATCCACAACATGGTATTTGGCTTTGATTGGGGCTTATACCTATTTTTAGGATACAAAATAAAATTTGTCACAGTTCAAGCTATTTGGTACAGTCATTCTCTGATGCAAAGAGAAAATAAAGCAAAAGGCCTTTTTTGTTTGTTTGTTTACTTTGGTAGGCCTTTCCTTGATACTCTATAAATAATTCTGTTATTTTATTTTGGGTATAGCTGGAGGTGTCTACTTTTAGATTAATTTGGATTTGAAGGTAGGACACTGATGCCATAGATTACTATTACACTCTCAGCCCAGTCATGCATTCATTGAAATAAATGGGACCTTGGTAGGGACTTCAGTAGGATCAGTCTCGTGCTTTCTGCAGTAAACTAACCAGTCAGCCTGGTTGCACACAATAACAAAATAACAAAATTGTTAGGAGGATTGTACACTGATTGATTATGTTATTCCTTAAAAGTCAATATATATTTTCTTATTGTCTGCTCCCCACTGGGAGACCAAAGGGGTGTGTAAACCTCACCTCTTCTTCTCCTCATAACAGCCTGGGATGCCCACATAAGAGCTTTCCTTCTTGGACTGGATTGAACTCCATGAACAGGCCACCAGTTACGGCCATTTGAGCATCAAACTACATGAGGAGGAGGAGAAGGTGCTCTAGCCATGCCTTTGGAGATACTGGATAGGGTCATTCTTCTTCCTGAAGTCAAGGTGTGTCAATGTGCTTCAAGACTGCAAGGACCACAATAAGAGAGAAGAAACAAAACAATACTCCAGACTCTCCAGTCCAGGGAATGGGAGACTGTGCTGGAAGAGAGGAGTCCTGTATTACAAACCATGCCCACTGTTGTCTCCACGTGTTATATGACTCCTCTTAAATGAAAAATGTGTAAAAAAAGTCTCCAGAATATTTTTCCTCCAGGCAAAGAAAGGGAGTGCTCATTGCTGAGGTGAAGAGTCTGGCTCCTCTTACTTGTACTGTTTGTATGCCACAAATCTTTCTTTCTAAGATTTAGATTGTAAAATAAGCTCAGATCTCATGAAAGAGTATTTCCCTTTGATTTAATCTAATAACCTTGATTAGTGATCTAGTGGTCTGTCAGAAATTGTTAAGTGGGGGGCAGTTGTATTTAGGTCAGGCATATTTGTCGCGGCCCGAAAGGAGTCGTTTAGGATGACCTCCCTCCCCTTGGGACCAACGGCCAAGTTCGTGATGCCCTTGGACTGAATTAAGGTGAAACGACACCAGCCAACCAGTTTTATGATTTATTAACACAAAGATAAAGCATGTGGTCAAATAGGATAATTCAATGGCGGTTACTGCAACTAGCTAGACAAGTCCTGTGCCACACGTTTCAAACAGATCTTACCAACATTCAACAAAAGAGAGAGAAGAGAGAGAGAGAGGATATCACCACCCATGGATCCAGCGGCATCCCATTGGTCCTCTTCCTTTGGGAGTCTCAGCAGTGGGGGGGTCCTCTTCACCCTGGGTGTAAGTTTTTGTGATGCGTGTGCAGTAATTACAACTCGAGCAGGGTCCAACCCTAGGTTCCTGCTGAAAAGTTCGGAGCCAAAATCAAGGCAAGTTAAATAAATTGTAATGACACGCGTGCAGTAGTTACAGCTCAAGTTGGGTGCCTCCGAAGAGGGACCCCGAACAAAGAAATCCCTGGGCAATTATAGCTTTTTTCAAATTAAATTTCCCACCCCCCACGTGGTAGTTCAGACCAATAGTAATTTTTTATGTCTGGGGTCTCCTGCTCCTTATTGGGTCTCATCGTTGTTCCTAGGCAGGCTGTTTTTTTTTCTCCCTTATCTTTACTGTTGCAGTTTCTGCTGACAGGTGCGTCTTCATTCCTCGGGTCCCGCCATCATTTCTCAAGGTCCTGACAAAGAGGTGGTAACTCCAGCAATTAGCACTGTTTCAGCAGTGCACAGGAATGCAAATTGCTGGTAACCCCCTTGTCTTTCCAGTCTGCAGCAGCTCTGGGGCCCTTTCTCACTGAACTAGGGAGTGCGGCCTAAGGCTTCAGCAAATTTAGCTACTCATACTAAACAAGTTTCATAGAAGTTGTGCTAAAAACGGCAATAATTTACAGTCCAGGTCCCAAAGTCTCTGCCCGATCGTGGTCTGGTTCAGCGCAGGCTCGGTGTGTCCTGGGTGGTTGCAGGGAGACCATTTCAGGGGTCACAGCAGCTCAGTCCTGTTTCTGCTGGGGACAGATGGCTTGTTGGGGGTTATGGTTTGCTTGCACCTTATGTACCAAGAAATGTTTAAGGCAAAAGTTCACTCATCTGTCCGCCACAATATTCAACCCTGAACCACAGTTCACGAGTGATCTTTCTTATCTGAACAGGACATTGGATATATTTTCTAGCTGGGGACAGTGAAGTGTTAGCGTCCAATTGAGTGTCACACACATCTTAACGCCAGCCAGTAGCAGGTATAGGACAGAAGCAGGAGGCAGCTCCACAGGTAAGCTTTGTCTAATTTGCTCTGAGTTGAATGCGGTATGTGGGAGGCTTTTGTTTGGCAGTCTGCTTGGAAGGTTTCTTTGGTTTTTTTTTTTAACCTCAGGCAGCTGTTTAACTTTGAAAACACATTTGCAGGTCAATTTTGTCAACCTAGTTTCACTGTCACCAATCTCTACAGTCAGTGAGTCCCATCTGGATCTCAGCAGGAGGTCTAAATGTTTTATCTCATATTGTTTTCTTCAGTCATAAATGGTTTTACTTCTGGGGTGTGAGTTAGTATTTGTATCACTGCCCTTTCCTGCCTCCCATGTCCCTGAAATATTCTGTATAACATGTTTTAAATTCAGTTTCTTTCATTCTATTATCCTAATTTTCCTGCTTATAGAGAATAGTGAGAAATTCTGCAACAAGTTGGCAAATGGTATCTAAATCAAGACAGAAACAAGATTTCAGTGGGAAGATGGAGTTTTGTGAGATATAAGAGAAATAAGAATGAGGGAACATTTTCTTATTGTCCCTTCCCATCTGTTCTGAAATAAAATACATGCAACCTTTGCAAGTGAGGGACAGAATTGACTGTAAAAGACATACAATTTTTTGACCTCCTTTTTTTCCTCTACAGAAACTGTTAGTGGTAATTGTTAGCACCTTACACAGAATTCCATTTTTCTTCTTTTCAGAAGTACTATGTCACGTTTCAAGAGGAAATAGCTTATTACTTTCTGGCTCAGGAAATAGCTAATACAGATTGTTGATTGGGGAGGTGAGGCTTCTCTGTATTTTGGAAGAAATGACTTGGGTGTCATTATGCATTTCATTCTATCTATCTATATTATTTTAAAAGTGTTTAATTAATACAGAGGCTGCTTTTATTCAACTTTTATTCAGTTTTTGTATGATGGAAGGTCTTTCTTTTTGTTCTAAAGGAATCTTATCTTGCCCCCTCCCAAAAAAGTTAGCTAGTACCCAATCCGCCTCTTACTGTCAAGTCAGTTATGGATGAGCTAGGTGTGGAAAAGAGAACATAGATTTGATTGTTGAAGGGGAAGATAGATGAAGCAAGAGATCCACTTTCCCAAAAACTTAGCTCTTGAAGCATTTCTACTAGTATAAGCAAGGATGCAGGTCACATCCAATTAGTCCTGTGAATCATAAAAGGAAAAGTGGGAAAGGGTAGTCTAGCAAAGTGGCAAGACTTGATCAGAGGTGGCTACTCTGAAACAATATCAGATAGCCTAAAAATGTTCTTGTGAGAGGATTATAGACTTGAAAGGAATAGAAAACAAATATCAGGCTCACCAGGCCAAGTCAAAAATTACTGCAGGTGGTAACTGATGGAGGGAGGGACAGGATGGAAAGGGACAAGAGACAAAGAGCTACAAAAAGCAATGAATTTGGATTCACTGAATTTGGTCGTTGTTTGTAGGAAGTTGCTGAAGATCCTGTTCCTTCACAAAAAGGTACCTACTAAATGCTAATTGAGAGAAATAAAAGCACAACTCTAGCACATGAAATATTTAAATCATGTTGCAGAAAACCTCCAGTGTCAAGAGGAGCTCCACCAGGGCAGTGCAGTTTTAGTAACAGTTTTGCCCCAGCAGCCTATAATCTCTATCATTACAATATTAACAGTTATAAAATACACTTTTCTGAAGGTTTTTCTTTTTTTTTTTTTTTTAAAAAGGCAGGCACTGCAGAGAACACATTATGAGACTGCAGTGGTGTTTTCTAACACTGCTATATATTTGCCAGAGTGAAAGCAGAAAAAAAAGAAGACATTTTTGCAGAGGAGTCAGTAAATAGTATCACTGTGTGTTTATCCAGCTAAGGAAATGCATTAAATAATCTATCCTGAAAAGGAATATGGTCTTTGCTACAGACAAAGAACACTTACTGCATTATAAAACATAATGCCTCTCATTTTTCTGCATGGCATTGGCAAGGATTTTACATTCTTTAGGTTTCTCTAGATACAAAGCAGTCTGGATCTTCAGGATACATGTATCTGGAACATTTCAGACCCATTTCAAACCGGCATTCTGACACATTATGACAGCAGAAAGTGGAGTGCTGGATATGGACATAATGCAGCAGTTATCTTTCAGTTTAAAAATACTGTGTTTTGTTAGCCCAGGGGTTTGGTAAACTAAATGTTTTGCTGACCCAGCTGGTCTGTACCCACTCACACATGCAAAAGCTATTAAAGATTTTCTTGCCCCATATTGTTTGCTGCCCTTGGCAAACACCTGTTCTATCCATATGGTAGAGTAGGCTCTATCAGGATCAGTATTTTCTAGCGATCATCAGTCTCATTTAAAAAAAAAAAATTGCTTTTACTGCCAATGTAATTATTTAACTAAGCCTGCCTTTTTTATATACTGTTTTCTTCTATAATTTTGTACCATGTTTAGAGTCTTTTTAAGAAAATGTAACAATTGGTAAATCCATTTCTCTTCCAAGAAATGAGTTTGAAAAGTTTGCCCTAAAGGATCCAGTTTTACAGTGCAGAGAGTCCGTCTTACAAAGTTCTTCTCTCACCTGCCCATGCTCCGCATGGATGTTTGGATTCACTCCAAAAGTTACATGCATTCTTCAGTTCCATCATTTCTTTTATTACAGAAATATATTTACATGAGAAACAAAACATTAAAATGAGGTTAGAAAAGTCCTTGCTTAACCAGAGTGGACTGATCTTTTGTAGTAGCATGGTGCTAGTCGTGCCACAGCCCAATCCAGTAACAAGCTATGACCTGCAATCAGTCACTTAAATGCCAGTTGTGCATTAGGCCAATTGCTTCCTGGAATTTCTGGATTTACACAACAAGGTCCATGTGCAGCCTGCAACCTGCCTTGGTCCAAGAAATGCTTGGGAAAGGGAACAGCTGAAAGTGGCCTACTGCTGCCTGAGCACTTCATGCAGTCTGCTCTAGCCACAATTAAATGAGCAGTTTAGATAGGTGCTATGGTCACAGCAGTATCTCCTTGAGGCTTAAATGAACTTTCATCTGCATTTAGAGGAGCTGTTTGGAGCATCTGGGAAATGGAGGAAAGTTTGAACTAAATAGGTACTTTATTTAAACTTCTCTAGGTTAATTTAACCATCTCTGGTAATGATAAACCATTATTATAGACTATTTCCATCACAGGGTATAAGGAAGTGGTAATAGCTGGTGTGCAGATCTAAACATAAGAGAGCGTTATAAAGGCTACAAGGTAAGGCAGTGACCGTCCTATTTTTCAAGTGTAGATGAGAGAGCCAGAATCACAGCTCAAGAGAGTTCTTTTGAACTTTTCTTTTAGCCAGAAGGGCCAGAAGATTACCCTGGCTGAGTAGATAAGGGTTCCTTATGTTTTGTCTTGCTGATGGTCTCCTGCTCCCACCAGTACAGGAAATTTATTGGGGTTGAATGTGACAAATAGTTCTCAGAGGAGGAAAACAGAGTCAGAGAGCTTTTCCGAGGAGAGCTTTGCCAAGTAAAGTGTTCCAAAAGACCGCGTAAACTGGAACAGCCCCAAGCAATCCTAGGTGTGGTGCAGAGCAAGAAGGAGTGAGTAAGGGCATCAGACTTTGCTCCATTGGAACATATATTTGTGATTCTTAGGCTTTGCTGAGCAGGAACAGAAAAAAAACTGGAAAGCTATAAATAACTCAAATACTTGTGTGAGGCTGTTTTTAGGTGGTAACATATTGATTGCAAGAAAAGATTCTAGTTGTAAAGTAGCAGACTTTAATGAAGGTTTGGTCTTAAATCACAGTAGCATACTGTGAAATTGCTTCATATAGGTTGCTAGGAAACTTTCTGTGGGTAGTTACTGAGTTCATAGCTATGGGATATATCACTTGGTACTATCCATAAATTACCTAGAGCCAAACGTGTAAAGAGGTATGCTGAAATTATATTATTGGACTACTGCAGACATTATTAACACTAACCAGAGTAATAAGAACACTATCTCTGTCCTTGATTAACAGCCTAGCTTAATAGAGTCATAGACATTTCTAGCAAAGCTCATCTGTCATTAGAAAGCAGAATGATAGTGGTCCTGTCACTGTGGATAACCAGGGTACCGCCAATGCGCTGCAGTATCCTATCTGTATCATTTATGAGCATGATGAAGTTAAGAATACTTATTTAGAGCTACAGTGATGTACTCAGGGCTCAGATGGCTGTAATCAATGGAAAACTGACTACAAGAGGTGTTCAGTGAAGAAGGCATAGTATACTTTTATCCTCTGATACTCAGTTTTGAGAAGACAGAAGTATGGGTAGGGAGAGTGAAGAAATAATTGTTTTTATTTGTAGAACTTCCTTTATTTGTACACTTCCTTTTGCCCTTCCAACCCTCAGGAAGAAATGAAAAAGAAAAGGAGACAGTCTTTCATTGGTAAAGATTAAGGAGGAAGAAACTCCAGCTCCTGACAAAGACCTTAGGATGCCAATGGCTTGTATAAAGCCAGTATCACTCTATAAAGGCTGCTATCTAAGTAATTGCATAGAAATGCAAGCACAAAATTATGAATAAAACTTCGTGCTCTGTTATACACTTCCACAAGTGGCCAAAAGCTAGGGAATGTTGTGGGTTTTGTGGTAACTTTACACATTCTCTCTGCATCAGTACACCTACATCCATACTAATGTCTCATTGATTATTAATAACTAGCTCTTATATAAACAGCCCTTTTCATCAAAGCACTTTACAGAAGAGGTCATTGTCATTAACTTCATTTTAGATTCTGTGAAACTGAAACACAGAAAGTGATTGCTGTGACCCTAATCTGCTGCCCTACAACTAAGCCATACTTTGTAATCATTAGGTTTATGTCGGGGTTGAGGAAAAAAAAAAAAAAGAAAAAAGAAAAAACCTTGGTGTAAAGAAGGTGTGTGTTTTATTTTTATTTTCTTTAACACCCAAATGATTGAAAAATCTGCAAAGAATCACATGCAGTTTATTATCTAAACTGTTAGTAAATCCAACTCCGGAACTGGAAAGACATAACAAAATCCCAAGGCCTTCTTGAGAATCACAAATGATATTCAGTCATAAAGCTTGTATTCGGCAAACAAGAAATATTTGGATAAAAATAACTACTTGGTATTACATTTACTGTCAGTCATTCAGTGAGTGCTAGCTAGTTACTAAAATCCAAAGACTCAAACTCGACTCAACCAACAAAAAAATTTACAATTAATTTTGAACCTGAATTACATTCAGAAGCCAGAAGCGGTTTTGTCCCTGATGTTACAGAAGATATTACTGCATAGTTGTCTTGTTATTATAGTCAAGCTTGACCATTGCTTTTTGTTTAAAGATAATCTATTCATAGTACTGAAACATTCATGATTTAACATTCATGACTTAAGAAGAAAAAAAAAGGACCCTCCTTATTCCAAATTTATTGAGCTAGGGAATAGTGGGAAAGAGTTGAATGAAAACCAGAAAGGTCCAGAGATTTTTTTTTTTTTTTTGGTGGAATTCCTTTTTCAGAAAAGTAAAACAAGATTTTTTTTCCAGCTTCACTACAATCTTTCTGAGAAGGTTCTTGGTTTTGTTTTTTTCTGGTTTTACCTTTGAGGGTGCAAAGTGGACTTCACATGTGCCTTAAGGACAGGCAGCCAGATAATCATTCTGATTTTTAGACTGAATATCGCATTTTATTTTCTACAAAACTGCTACATTTTTCAGGAAAGTAAGATTTATGTCCACTACTGCAAGTAGCTTATTATGCCTTTGGGATAATTAACAGAATGTTGAGGTTATGAACTAACAGCTCCAGAAGCTGGAGTCATAAGGAATGAAATGCACATGCGTAAGTTAAAGACGCTATTGAAAGAGCTGAAATATTTGAAAGAGGATGTTATCACCATACCTGATGGACTCAGGGTGCTGTGATAGCTAAGTCTAAGCTGCGTGCACTAAGTCCTGCTTTTCGGGGCATTTTCCAGTTCACGGGTTTGTATGCATTCTGCAAGAGGATTTTCTGTCCTGTTAGATTTAGACCAAAATTTCTAGTTTCGAGCCTATATTTTAAAATATCCTCAAATCCATACACAGACTTGTTGTAGCAGCAGAATTAAATTTTAATAGCAGTTCTTGCAACTTATCATAGAAGCCTGTTCTATATGGCTGGTGTTAAATCTTTGTCAACAGGAGACATTTTCTTCTCTTCTGCAGTGGCAGACAGAGCTGGTCTACTAAATTTTCTTATCTAAATAGGAAGAGACAAAACTATGGAAAAGAAACCTTATTTACTTAATCGTACAATCTTAACCTTTATATAAATGAATAGAAAACACTACACATTGCATATCTTCATTCTTAACAAAGTATTATTGCAAATGGGTAGAAGCAATGGAAAGATTGACTTAAATATTCTTGTGCTTTTCATTCCATTACGCTATTCTTGCTTCCTTCATTTCCATAGACACGAAGCACATTCAAAAAGGCAACCATGTTAGTGTTTAGAATATTTGCTTGTTGCATCTGTGTACATGAACTTATTAAATGGTATTCTGATTAATGCTTCTAGGCATTATCACAGGTAAAATGGAATGAATTGATTTATGCATAAATATATGTTTTCCATACACAATTTAAGTGTAAAAAGCCAAAATGCATTAGATGGCATGTTGTGTTCAGTAGTTACAAACCTGTAGTTACAAACCTGTGTTATTGCTTATTGGTCTCTGCTGCTCAGATGTATACTTGTAAATCTGTGGAAAGTGGCTTTAAAGTCAGTGCAAAACTATTTGTACATATAATTATTTATATTTATATTACATATAATAATTAATTATATGATTTCAAAATTATATTCCTCATCTTCCATCTTCTGTTTATACAACATCCAGTGTGATTCAGCGAGAGAGAGCATTTTTATTTAAGCCTGTTGTTAGCTTTTTTTTTTTCAGCTAGTAACATATAGGTTGTGGGATTTTCCTTCTTCCACACTAGAAAAAGAGAAAGAGGGTAGTGCATAAACCAAGATTGGTTTCATTCCCTCCTCCGCCCTCAGCATGACCAATGAGTAAAATGGCAGAAGCTCTTAGAAAGTGATATCCTGCACTGAGATGCCTTTTGGAAATATTAAGGTAATCTGTAGCACTTCAGAGTAGCCTGCAGGAAGGAACTTCATAAAACCAACGAAGTGCATCACGTGACAGTTTTGTACTGTAGAGCAACAGATTAATCCCAGATAACGTGTTTTAGATGCACATGCCCTATTACTAAGCCACCTATAGAGAACAATCAGACAAGGTCAAAGAGATTCCAGTAAAGTGGAAACAGTGTATAAGTCAGAAATAAGTATTAAGCTAACTGCTGGCCTCTGTTTGTTCTCTGGTATCACAGCACCAGTTTTGTCTCAGTTCATCTGGCGTTGGGAGAAAAAGTGTGAAACACCACTGTGTTAATCCTAGCCTAAAACGGAAGTAATGCAGACATGGTGTCAAGAGCGAATCTTTTACATCCTCTCACTCCAGTATTTTACACAGACTTCTGTTACCTCAGTGATGTTTTAAGAGTTGCATTAGGCATGGATTTACCAAAAGAGCTAAAAGGGATTTTTCATCTTCACCTTTCTAGGCCAGCGTGTAATCCTGCATTGTGTGCTGTGGCAACGGCTACCTACCTCCTCCCATTCAGGCAGGGGTTGTGTCCATTGCTGTTTGCTGTATGGTAGTGCGATGTGACAGTCAAAATGTAAATTACCTGCCCATGAATATATATATGAAGGCAGCAGAAGTCCCAAATGCATAATATCTTGGCAGGAAGAATCTAGAAAATAAAAAATATTTATCTCCATGATGATGTTTTTCATCACAAAACTATGAAATAGAAAGTAAATAAAATCTTACCAAATTCTTTGTGGCTGCTGCTTTATAGAGGGAAACATGTTGATAGTAGTCTGGGGCACTGACAATGTCAAAAAAAAATTAGAAACTGATAAACTCCGATATTTTAATTTTAACCAGTCATTGGGCTAGATTTCGAACCTCTTTTTGAACCACAGCTGTTAGCCCTATTCTGATGGTTAAGGTCCTGAAGGTCAGAGATAGTAATTTTTTCAGGTTTCGGCTAGTAACGTAAGCTAGTTGCTCTTCTTTTCCCAGCCTGCAGAAAGAGAGGCAGAAACAGAGCTGTAAGGGAGAGGTGCAGGTGGTAAAAGCTGCTTCTGGCAGCAAGTCAAATCTTAGCTTATCAGGATTTTGGCACAGGCAGAGTTAGGATCGTGTCCATGGCAGTTTTGTTTTGCCTGACAGCGCAAGAAATAGGCAAGTGCTAATTTTGCCTATGGCAAGTGATTGCCTTCATCAGGACTTCATTCGTGCACAGTCTTTATCTGAAACATAGATTTTAAGAAAATGTATTTTAGTTTCCTTTGGGAACATAATTTGTGTAGTTGACCGAGTTTCAAATCTCCTTTTTCTTACTGAGTAATGTGACTAACCATTTTCCCCTTCCCTTTGATTCTCTTTTTGATACAGAGTCTATAAACTTACATCCAAACCTTCTTCTATCCATTTTCTAAATTTTACTCTGATTTCTTAAACATATGTATTTATGTGTTTTTCTAAATAGTTTAACATTTATTTTTACTCAAGTAATAAAAGATGTTGAAAATTATAGAATTTCATTTTTGTATCTGGATAGATAAGAAAACCTATTCAAGCATTTTTGTTAGGTGACATTTACATTGAAAATCTCTAGTACAAATAACAGAGGAAAGCTAATACCTTTCTTTTTCTATTTATCCCTTTACCTGCAGTGTTCATCCTTTGGATTTGAGTTTACCTAATCTAATTTCTTTAAATTACTTTCAGAATTCAACCTCCATTTCCCTAGAGGTTCCCAAATTAAAAGCTTCAGTCCACCTCCAAGGAAATTTAAATCACCTAATGGGTGATTTGATCTCAGCGTTTACCAAAAAAGACCCCCAAAACTGCTGTACTAATTATATGAGACTATCCACACAGATTCTATCAAAACTTCCACTTCAAAACTCAGGAACAGTATTCTGTGAGTTGTTTAATTTCCCTCTTGCCTTATGAAGTATTTAGAAATTACTATGAAGTTGTCTGAAGGAAGAAAAGAAATAAAGATGACAGAGCAAAGATGGCCTTCAGCCTTCTGCGATCTCATCCCATGAATGAATTCAAGTGTGGTTAGGGACTTCTAAAGAAAACTGCAATTCAATATTCTGTGTGCTGTGTTGAAAATATAATGTTTGTCTATGTAAAAGACATCAGTTTAAGAAATATTTGGCCCAAAATGGAGTGTGACAGGAGCAGCTAAATGGCTTTCTTTATTCCATGTATTAGTTTATATGCTATAGCTGTCATCTCTCCTGCTTAAGAATGGTCATAAAACTTCTGGTGTAAAAAATAAGCAGGCCTAAGGAATTTGCAAAGTAATTCTTTCTCAAAAGTATTCCTTTATCTCAGCTTATTTATGTGCTTCCTCACCTGCCTGTAACTGTTTCTTAAAGTTTACATGAAGTTGCAATTCCTCTCATCATTTCAAAAGAGTTTTCAAAATAAAACAGGCTGAAACAGAGAAAACGGACAGAATTTTAAGCACACGTGGTTCATCTGTCTTAGTTTTGCTGTCTGCTAGTACCTTGAGTGTGATTAAGGAGCAGATGGTCGAAGAGACTTTTCCATGTGCTATGATAGAGATCAGCCTATCGCATAGCAATTATATTGGTGGTTAAGAACAAATTAGCCATGTTACAAGAGGGCCTGGACGAATACATTAAAAGCAAACCTGGAAGGGTGATGAGCCTTTGATATAGGAAAAGAATTTTCTCCAGATTTGTTTATCAGTTTTTTCTGTAGTAAGACTAAGCATATAATTAGTAAAGTCCAAGAAAGGAAACAGTCACTCCTTGGAAAGATCTATAATCTGGAAATCAAAGAAGAGATGCATCTTGCATTTTAGAATGTCTTTAGGAAGTCTGTCTGTGCTAGACAGTCCTTAAGTAGCTATCCATCTCTTTCTAAGCAGATGTGAAAGATATAATTAAATAATTCTCTGCTCTAGTTGAAGATAAAGGGAAAATAATTCTCAATTATGTATTTCTCAGATTCTCTCAAAGAAAATTTCTAAACAGTGGCAGCAGGAAGACCCAGGTCAATATTCTACATTAAACAATGTAAGGATCAAAACTTTGAAGGTACCGTTATACCTGTACAAAAGAGTTTACATGTTGCAAAGAGTTGGGACTCTGCTATGAAAATGTTCTTTGACGTGTAATCTATGATAGAGGGGAATACTACAGTCAAGTGTACGGTTATGGATAGTTTTATGTTGGCTTCTGGAGACAGTGCACGCATTCCTTGGAGAGTGGAGGAGACGCTAAGGCATGTAATTAGACAGAGGTTATTGGCATGGCAGAGAGTCACCCAGCAGAAGCTCTTTTAGGACACAGCTGTGCAATCTTTTATAAGAAGATTTCCTGTCAGAAGTCAGTAGGAGTTCTGAGTCCATCAGGAATTCAGAACAAGCTCTTAGTAGGGAGGAGGAGAGACAGGGAGTCAAGTGTCTGTTGTTTGCTCACCAGGGAAGACCTCAGGGCAAGAAAGATCAATACAACTGGAGAGCTGGACTTAAGAGGAGGATGTATGAATTATTTCTCAGACTCTTCTTGACTGAAAAAAGAGGGAGAAAGCAAGTGTCTAATTTCCTTGTCTCAAGGCTTGTTCCCCCCCTCCAATATCAAGCATGTAGATAAGTGTTTTATACATGCTTAAGCTAAAAAGAGGATTTTTTTTCAGAAGTATACCTTTACAAAGCTTTTTAATCTCTTATCATTTTTCTACAACCAGCTCAAGCTCAAAAATCTAATCACATCTTCCTTTCCAAAGGCTAACTTAAACCATGGATTTCTTTCAAAGAGTATTAAACATAAAAACTTTTTTTAGTTATACAGACTTATTCAGTATATTACAGATAAAACTTTAGCGCACTTCCATAACACATCTTCAATGCCTGAAGTGTAATAGGTAGGCATCCTGTATGTATATTTCCCTCTCACATTCTGTGTGTGTGTATATATACGTATATATAATATATACAAGTATACGCACATTTGTGTGTGTGTGTATACATACAGGTAAACACTTCTGATATTTTTGATAATTTGAGCTACCCCAGAGGTACATCATATTAGTAAATGTAGTATATTTTTAAACTTGTCCAACACCTTAATTGAAAACAACTATATTTTCAATGAGCTTCAGACTCCCAAGCTGAGATCAATTTCCCCTGACTTTGGCATCTAGATTTCCTCAGTAGTCAGTGAAGAAAGGTAGATCCATACCCTGCAAATGCCTATTTTTCTCCATTATTTATAGGGGAAGCTTGGATGACTAGCTTAGACAAAACACTTAAGTTTTAGAGGTGTAAAATTAGGTGAAATTAGCTCTACTGCAGTTGCATTCCTCTTGAAAATGAGACTAAACATTTTTAAAATATGACATATTTATGTATTACACTAGTAATGATATAGGCAATGAAATGTGCTTTATTATGCGTTGCAGAATAATAGCTTTCCTTCCTACATTGTTTTTGTTTATGCATTTTTTCTACAACCATAAACTCACATTTTATGTTCTTACGTGCCACCTATAATTTGAGAATATTGAAGCATGTGTTGGTTAAGGAAAAGAGATGAAGAAAAACAAACCTTAGAAAAAAGGAGTAATACCAAAGAAGCAAGGAGAAAAAAGGCCCTTCAAAATGTTCATTTGTGAAATACTGAACAGTCTCACAATGAATTAAAAAAAAATTAGTAACCATAAATCTATGTAATACATCTGTAATACCCTATCAGTAATTAAGTAGAAGAAATAATGATAGAAATTAACAATGAACACACTTTCCTTAATTTATAAATCAAAAAGCAGAAATAGAATTAAATAATTATAACACAAGAAAGTTTTGTTACCTTGTTAAGAGCAATTAAAATTATTGCTCATTATTAAGTGGTTCCTTACAGTTAGTTGCATGTAGATCAATGAGAAACTATCATCCTAAGCATATGTTCTAAAGAATAGCACGTTATGCTCTTGTTCTATTGAATTACAGTATTTATAAATAGATATACTTTTCACAGTGTTAATGTAGAGCTTATTTTACTTTTTATTTTACTTAAATATCCAATATATGTTTTTTTCATCTTATTTTTGTCATATATGTGCATTCTTATATGCCTGTGTTTTTATTTAATTTCCTTAATTTCCTATTTTTATTTATTTCCTTTATGAAAATTCGTTGTGTAAGAAAAAATCCTGATAGCTATATTGTGACTTCCTAAACCAAATGCGAAGCCAAGTTCTGTTCCACCTGCAAACCAAATTTACTTCACAATTCTTTTCATGGCTAGATCTGACCTTTCATCCAAGCTTTGAGTGAGGATTATCGTAGGCTATATCTTTTTTTGGAAGCATCTGTTGAAGCCAGGATGCCTCAAACAATCTGAAGGCACAGGTCGTGTCTCTGCCTCTCATTCCTTTCCTCAAGGGTGGTAAGTTGACGGTGCTTTATAAGCATGTTTTAACCATGCTCTTCTGGTTGTCCTGTCTCAGCTTGCAAATGCAATGAAGTAGGAAGAGTCAGATGACAAAATTAGTTCATGTGCCATGCCTTGCAAACTGGATTTAGGAAGCTGCATTTGGTTGTTACCTCTTTATCTAATGTCTTTTAAATGAAATGATGATTGAATTTTCCATGCATAAGGAACTCTTCTTCTTTCTTCAACCCACAGTGAGCAGGAGTATTTATGATCTGGAGTATTAATGGTTATGTTAATGATCATTTAAAATGAAAAGATCAGGACAGTACAAATTTTTCCTTGGTTGTTGTTCTCCTCCTTCTGATCAGCTGTCCCGTTTCTAGTCAATTGAATTCCTAACAGAATAAAGGGGTATTAAGTACCTATCTCCAAATCATACTTGTAAAGATCAGCAGCAGGTAATCTTAAGTGAAAATAACTTATACAATGGGAAAGTTTAACTGATGTTAAATGAGTTTTAGCTAAGTGCTAACACAAAAAAAATATTGCCCCAATTAGTGCCTTTGGTCTTAATTTTTCTCCTTAGCCTCTCTGCTTTCCCTCTGTGACTTCTGTTACATCTGTTTAAAGCTGTGGTGATTCAAGGCAAAGAGAACCCCCTCAAACATAAACCATCCCAGCTGAATGTGAGATGATAACATTGATTATTTCTTCCTGAATATTATCTTACGCTTTCAAATACTCATTTCAAGCATTTGATCTTAAAGCAATTTGATACTACGTGGCAGGTTGAATTACTAAAGCTGGCATATTCTTCATCGCAAGGCCAACAGATAGATGACCTTGAGTTTCAAAGGCCTTTCTTTTTTGCTAAAGATGAAATGTTTTAGTGATTCTAATCATTATAGGTAGAAACAAATATAATGTACCAATTCTGTGCTACTGTGGATTGGAGGTAACTGTATTGACAGAAGTATGGTTATAACAGGTCCAAATTAGTGGTTTGATAAGATCACACACTATTCCACTGCTATTCTACACATTGAGTCAGAGTTTCTAATAAATGTGATTGTCATATGAGGAGATAATGAAATTATTTCCAAAACAGCTCTTAACTAGAAATTCTTTTCAAACAAATTTAATATTTTTTTTGATTTCAGAGTTCTCATAGAAAAGTCTGTTTGTCTGTCTTTTCAATTAATATGATAGAACTAAAATGTGCTGAAATAAAACACTGTGAAGACATTCATTTTTAAAATCATTTTGAGACAGCAGATAACAAACTTTGCAGCTTGCAGGTGAGCTAAGCCTTTTTAGAATGAATTTTCAACATTTAGAACAACATTATTTTCTGCCCTTCAGGGAAAAGCAAAAAAAAAAAAAAAAAAAAAAGTGAATTTTTATGCTACTTTAAGATTTCCATTTGTCTAGATAGCAGTAGACTGCATACTCATATCTCTTGGAATTACCTTTATAACAAAATTAACTTCTAGTTCTGATACTTGCTCAGTCCTACAGGTGTGTTTGACACAAAATACTTCATTTAAATGACCACAAAGTAGTGTTACTTGTATATAATTTCTTATTTAGAATAAGTAGATCATAAAGCTTTTTGGCACTAAGAAAGACAATTTTACATATGTTAATATGTTACATTATTCTATATATAGGCCTGGTGGCAGAGGCCCAAAGGGAAAGAAAAACCGCTTGCTAGTCTTTGGGATACCAGGCAGGGTGAGAAGCCCAAGAGCGGCAATATCTGGTGGAAGGGGGGAAGCAAATGGCATGTCAGCAACATGTGCATTTGGGTATGTTGTTTCATACCTTTGAAAGGCATTTTGATCTTAAAAGCAGGGAAAGGAGGAGACATATCCAATGCAGAGAAAAGCTTGAAATTGTGTGAGTGTATAGAAATTGGGTAACTAATTATGTTTAAATGTGCTGTGAAGGGCCAGTTACTTATAGAGCACACATTTATAGGTGCAAAAACCCCAAACACTCTTTTTCTTTTTAATCAGTGATGTTATGCATGAAGTAAAGGAGGAACAGTTGTTCAAAAGTTTTCTGTGATCTGGGAGGTAGAAGAATGTATTTAGCAGCTCTCTGTACACAGAAGGACTGTGCTAGTCCTCAATGCTACATGTATTTTGTGAACAACTGGAACAGAAGAATCTGTTAAAAAGGAATTATTCATATAATTTCTATATTACTAGTATAGGAATTACTACAAACAGCTAACAGAGCAAGGAGGGGTGAGAAACAGCTAGTGCGGGTAGCTGGAGAGTGGGCTTATGAGGGAAGAGCAGGGCAGGAATAACAACTTAAAAAAAGAACTAAAAATGTGGCTTATGCCATCAGAGACAACTTGAATTGTGTCTTGCTAACCAGCAAGTCTTGAATTTCCCGAAGAGCGAGTGAAGAAGAGACCAGAGAAAAGCAAGAAAGCCATCTGCCCTAGCAAGTTTCCCCACCAGAGCTTAAGGCCAAAAATAGTTATATTTTAGGAATTACATTTTAACCTGTTTATCCCTTTTCTTGTTTTTTATTTTCTCCCTTTACTAAATTTTGTTTGTGAGTAGAGCTTAATTTTGTCAGGTTTCTCTGTGGAGGATCTAACCTGTTTTATTAGTGACCCCTTTAAATTTGACTGCTGCCAACCAGCTCTTGCCAGAAGGTTACATATATGTCTCTGTATATGTAACAGTATAGATTTCTTCATTATTTCCTTGTGGAAAAATATGGTAGCTGGCCATAAAGTATAGCAAAAGGAAAATAAGTTTCAAATTTTGTGTAATATTGAGCACATCAAAGCTATTCTAGCACCTTCAAAATATCCATTATATTCTGGATGCAAATGCATGCATGTAGTTCTTTTCAATTCCACTGGAGCTTGACTCATTTAAGAAATGAGCATTATCTTGTGTACCAAATTTAGAGGCATTGGTATAATGAATTGACTACTAAACATGCACTGGATCCTGGGAATTTCTGCATGCCAAGTGCCTGTGAAAATCATTTTTGTATATCTGAAGACGGCAGGTACACTTTTAAAAGGAGACATTGATGTCCTGTCTAAAAATCCTACTCTAATAAAGGAATTATTAGAATGTCTTGAATGATATGGTGAAAGGAATATTAATCTTGATATTTATACTCAACAAAACTCCTTAGATAATTTAATCTGCATAGTTTGAGCAGTTTCCATTTTCCCACTTGTCTGCATTGTCACTAGCTCACTCTGTTAATTAGGACTTTTGGCCTGAGCCCCTTACCCTATTCATACTGCTCTTTACAGTGAATGACTTTTGGCGGCAGCTAATTGCCAGGGATGCTCGTGCTCAGACTGCACAGCGTGCTGGCCCCCACCAGCCTGCGGGTTGGGTCCTGGCTGCCTCTCGTGCCATCCAGACATTGAATCTTTCTGTTCAGTTGTACGCAGCAAAAGTCTGACTTTACTAAGAGTTTGTACCTTTTTTGTGGTGTTTTTTTTAACACAGAGTTGCTATGCCAAGACTACTGGACTTTATGAACAAATTCAGTTTGGTTGTTTCAAGTTAGCACTTGGATTGTCATCAATTACCTCGAAGTTGAAAAGTTTGATGTTGCTTTCAATCATCCACCCATAGGAATTTTGGCAGCCCGGACAGGTGTTTCTTTGCTGGTGATGCAAATTGCAACCATTCATTTTTATCTAAAGAACGGTGAAAGATCATTTTTGAAGTTGAGAGCAGCTCTTCTCACTTGTTTCAAAATCTCACACCCCAAATATAATCATGATTAGTTTCTTTTTTGGATATTGTTTCATCTGTTTCTCTGAGCCACCAGTGCATATGTACACACACATGCAAAATTTTTCCCCTCTAATGTATCACATAAAGTGCATTCTGATTGATATATGTATTTTTTTCCTTATGTACTTTGGAGGAATGCATCTTTTAAGACAGCTCACGTCTGTAGTTTTGGAGTAGTAAATGCTGAAAGTGTTTTCATAAATTTATGAATACTGATAGGATAATGAATCTTAGGGCACAATATACCATCAAAAGAATGAGGTTTTGTCATGGTTTATTTTGCAGTGAAAGTGCTTTAAACATGGGGACACATCTGTATTGCCATCTAGCACCTTGCCTACAGTTCTTAATTTTAAAAACAGAAAAGTTTCCATAGTTATTTCTGCAGAACTAACAATTCTGAATCAGCCTTTTGGAGAATACTACTACCTGAAAGACCATGAAGTTTCTAACTGAAAATAAGATCCCCAGTGCCATGTTCAGAAACCAACTAGTCCCAAATTATTTGATATGAGAACTAGCTGAGCCTTTCAAAGCAAGGAGAGACTAGAATATTTGAATAGGAAGGGGGGGAAGTTCATCCTATTAGTTGCTCATCTCTGACATGCCTGAGATGTTATCAATATTTACTGATAACATCTGTGACTATATTTACAGTCAGTGAAGAATACATTAGAGGTCCAGATATAAGGTCCTGCAGATTTATTATGTATTCTCAGATGAAAGAGTTCTCAGTTTATTATGTCTTCTCAGAAAAAAAGAGAGCCTAAAAAAGGTCCTAACAGTAAGATTTTTTTGTTTGTCAGCACCGTATAAATACAGATTGTGTTATATGACTAATATGTACTTAATTCTCATTGAGTGCAGTGTAAGGTAAGTGCCATGTAGTGTTTCCAGCACGACCAGTCTCCACTTTTTTTTTTTTCAAGACCACTTGTAGTCCTGCTGCTGCTCTTCCATCCAGAATCTGTGGAAGATGTTGCTATTATGAGCTGTAGGATGCCTGACAAATTACAGACAACTGCAACCCTCCACATTTCATAGGTTCAATAACCACCAATAAGCTGAATAACAGCCAGATGGTGCACACTTCAAAAGTGTAGTCTCTTTTGTGTCTTTTCAGTTAGGGCCATTTTTTAGATTTAGGATAAAGTAGGTGACTTGTTGCATTCTTTTGTCCCATCTCATTGTAGAATTACAATGATATAAATAGGCAGTATTAACAAGAGCTAATCCTACTATTTGAGCTCTGCAGTGCCATCTTTTTGTCTGGCAGCTGCTTTCCATCTTCTGCTTTATACCTACGGCAATTGAGTTGCAGCTAGAGAGAATCAATCTGTGGTTTTAAGAAGAAAACCTGTTAGTGAGACAAAAGACAGTAGGGATGTTGAAGTGTATAGAGCATACTGTGAAGCTTAATACAGTGTAATGGCTTTTAAGCATGATACTGGCTGCATTCTGCAGTGTAAATAGAACAGGGAATCTCTATGTAATTGTGTTGCGACTGGATTGAAAATTGGTTTCTTTATCTTCTGTCAGAAAAGATGGGGATATCAGAGATCATGACTGTTTCTGAAATATTTTAGCTAGTGTGTTGTACTTGAGAACTTTGGAGCCACCTATACAAGAGCAAGAAATGTGATCTAATGGTACAGCTGGTTTAATTCTTGGTCATTATCCATTTTCTTTTTTCTTTGGATTTCTAAAGTATCAGTCACAGCAATGTCTGTATAATTTCCCTATATCTTTATGCTACATGCCTTGCTAAGTTCCATATAATTTTACAGTACAAGACAATTCCCTTAAAAATTAATGTGAATAGATGCCAAAGCTTTTTACAATATTTTAGTTCAAGAAAAAAAAAAAAAAAAAAAAAAAGGAGAGAGAGAGAGAAGAGGCATTTCAGAATCAGAGTTAGCTCTTTGGGTCGAATTATTGTTGTTATACTTAGCTACATGGAAAAATAGACTTCTATCAATCATGCTTGTTTGAAAATTTTCCTGAAAGTCCTATTTTTTTTACACAAAAGCATTCTCAAAAAAAGAACCTCACCTCAAATTCCTCTCCATTTCAAAATAGAAACAACACCTTTCACTGCAGTAAGAAATTAATATCCTAAAAGGTAGGGTTTAAATGAAGTTATATTGATGCTACAGCCAGCTTCATTTGTCTTAGTGGACTAGCTAGATTTAGGCCAGTGTAAATTGCAACAGAATCTGACTCTGTGTTCTTTGCTCATAAAAATTCTGTTTTTACAAAGATGCAAAACAGTACAAAGGGCATTTTCAAATTAGACTTAAACTCCAGTATGTATCTATTCTATAACAGAATTTGATTGGCTTGTAAAAGTACACAATGTTAAGGAATGCAAAAATGCCTGTGTTTCACTGGAGAAATAAAACATAGAGCTTTTTCAGTAACGACCAAGTCCTTTCTAGCAATACTTGATAACATTAATATCCCCTAACGAAAATTGATTTTGTTTATGTACAGTCATAATGGATATGGCTGCCTAATTACTATGTGCTGACTGCTAATTATTAATTAATTGTTATATTTTCTTGTATAATTTATTTACCAGAAAAATTCAACTCTGAGGCAGCATCTGTTTTCCAGTGAAGCCCTGCTTTGACTTAATTTTACAGCTGAGTAGAAAGAGGAACAAAGAGGTTGAGTAACTTGCCCAAAGTCACCAAGACTGCAATCAGCCTTGATTAGAGCCAAGTGCAAATTATTTTTCAGTCACTTGTTCTAGTCACTGAAGTTGGTATGTCCTTAGCTTTCAACAGCTGTTGCAGAAGTTACCAATAGAGGACACACAATAATCTTGGATCATGCTGACCCCTTCCTATGTGTGGAAGTCAGGCAGGCAAAAATTCTCAGACTTTCCTTAGACTTCCCTGAAAATTGTAGTGTAAAAGAATAGCGATTAGAACATAAAGAGATAAAGAACTTCACATTCTTACTGGCTGGATTTTTCTGCATATGAAAAGGCTTGGGCTAATGCTAATGCCTGTGACAGAGCTGTCATGATGAATTTAAATCAGTCAGGTGGCTTCAGGTTTTAGAGTTGGTAATATCCATTCTGCTTCTCTGATGGATGTCCTTGCCATTAAAGCAGATATATCTCATCTACTGGATCAGTTCCTGAAGTAGCATAGCTTTCAGTCAGGTATACTGAAATAAGCCAAAATCATTTTTGTTTTGCATTGGTGCATCAGATTGAAAATCAGAGAAGTGCAGCAACATATTCAGGAGCAGATCCTGGCTTCAGCTGTGACAGTGCCCATCAAAGGGGCAGAAGTAGTAACAGTAGTAATAGCTTCAACCAGTTGATGTTAATCTTCTACCTTAAGTATCAGACCTGAAGGTCGACTGCATGGTTTTAAGTGGATCCTGCAAAGAAGGCACCTCTTGGATTATCTTCCCAATCAGACATTTTTCAGGCTCTCTCGAAGTGGCATTTGTGTTTGACTGTGGATGCTGGAGTACAAGGATTGCTCTGTTCCCCCATCCTGTTTATGGAAGGAGGCACGTATGCTTGCTACACAGAGTCAGTTCAGGTTGATAGGTTCTGCTGGCTTCCTCTGAGTACGTGATTTAAACCCAGCAGCGTGCCTCTGGAAACATGGATTGGATTTCTGGGCTTCCTGTATATCCAGTGCAGAACAATAGGCACCTCTAATAAGGAAACTGCGGAGGCCTACAGAAGTACCTCTTTAGGGTCTTGCATGTAAAGCAGGGAATTGCTGACCGTGGCTGTTGTCCCTGATAAGAATAATTGAGAGAGGCCTTCATATGGCAGAAGCCTGAGACACGTACACAATACTTGCCACTGCAGTCCCACAACTTTGATGTGCTTTGGGACATAGGTTGGACCTGCAGCTAGGTCCCCATGTGGCCTTACAATGCCAGTCTCAGAAGCCCTTGATTTCTCCCAAAGCTGTGGGTTGAGAGGCCTGCACAACTCAGCCGCTGGTCAAGGGACCTATTTCTGGCAGGGAGCCAGATTGGAGGTGCTCATGAACTTCATGCAGCTTAAATTGGCCACCTAAGCCTAGAAGTGACCAATAGAAAGCACTAAGCACAGGAGTATGCCTGAATCTGATGAAAGGCTGCACCATACATACTACACTGACTTTGAATTATCGTGCTTTCTTTTCTGAGTGGGATGCATACGGCCAGTAGAATAGCAATATAAGCTTCATTTTCCCTAATCATATTCACCCAAGATTTCTGATAACGGATATATGAAATTGCTGAACCACTATGGTATGAGAAGCACAGTTGATTGTTTTTTCTCTCTCTCTCTTTTTTTTAAATAGCAACAGTAAGTATCAGGTGTAATGCCAGCTTTTAAAGAGGCACAAAGTTACCTGAAGAAGTGTGCAGCTTTTGTCTAATACAGAATGACTGTTATTTGTATTTTCTTGTTTACAAGAAGAAGCAGGGAAGCTGGGTTCTGGACTTTTCACAGCTGGAAGGGGTTTAAACAACAAAGCCCATATGTAAACATTTTTGAGATCATGATGGAAAAGGCCCTAACCATCATATCATGAAAGAATCTTAGATGGACTTATTGCCACCAAGATGGTTAGGGGCTGAAGTATATGACACAGAAAGAGAGATGGAGGAAATGGCTTTTATTTAGCCTGGAAAAGGGAATGCTAAGGGAAGATCCAGTTGCTGTCTTCCATTATTTAAATGGAGGCTATTAAGAAGATGGAGGAAAAACTGTTCTCCCAGGTGCACACTGACAGGACAAGAGGCAACAGTCCACAATCTGCAACAAGGGAGATTCCTATTGGATATAAGGAAGAAGAGTTAACCATGAAGGTATTTAAGCACTAGAACAGGTGCACAGAAGGGCTGTGAATCTAAAATTTGGATATATTCAAAACTTCAGTGGACAAGACCCTGAGCAAACTGGTCTGCTTTGATGTTAGTTTTGTTTTAAGCAGGGAGGTTAGAAGGGAATCTGGAGGTCATGTAGTCCAACATATTTTTTCTGTGACCCTCCCATCCTCCCTCTGAAGCCTGTCACTATGCAAAAAAGAATGGAGAATTCTTGGGAACGGAAATAGAATAATCATGAAATAGCCTGATTCCCTAGCCCTTGGGAGGCAGTAACTTCATTACAAAGAGAAGGTCCTGGGTTCTGCCAGTACTATGTAACCTAAAATGCATGTGCAATACTCAACTAAATTATGTGTCTGTAGAGGCTGGTGACTGAGTTAATGACCTGACCTCTTCTCAATGACTTAAATTCGTTATGTCTGCCTAAGCAGGGATTTCTGGTATGACTTTACCTCAAGGCATCATGTACTTATGTAATAAAGCATGCCCTGACATGATTATCTGTATTATCTCTTCCCACCTGTTTGCTGAAGAGAAATTTCATTTTTCTCTTACTGTTAATGAAAAGGAAAACATATTGAAGAACATACTCTCTGACTGCTAAGAGAACAGGCTTTCTTCTTGTTCCCTTCCTCTGATGGCTGGAAAGCTATAGCATATATCACTTCTATTCTCTGTTTTTCCAGTCTTCTAACAGCACCAGGCAAACATCTTTTTTTTATAGATAATGATTCAGAATCAAGTATGGAGGCTTTTTTGCAGGGCAGTGTATTAATGACTCCTATGTTAATTGTTAGATGCAGTAGACAATAATAATAGAAAAAATTTGCTAAACAAATGGGTTCTTAAATAACATAAAGATAGCATGATGACTCAAAGGAAAAAGGATGATAATCAGAAATAGATCTTAGAACCACTTAGAGTCATAGAAATTCATTGGATATATAAGCATAATATGGAAATCTTGAAGAGATAACTATAAAGAGTTTTGATCTGGCATACTTAGCATATTAAGGTATGTGTTTACAGCAGCATCAAGGTAATTGATTTTAGGAGAGCACCTAAAGTATAGTAAGAGGCCAGCAAAAATGGGCAGTGGGAGGCATTTCAGTAAACAGTCATTGGATTTGGGTCCATGAGGTTCAAAGTTCTCCTAAAAAACACACTGAAACCTATTTTCCACTGTAGAAGGGAAGTGGCCACAGTAACAGTGGTTATCATGCCAGTGCTCTGGGGAATGACTGCATGAAGGAAGCAAAGCATTTTTTTGTTTGGGATTATGACCCAAGTTTCCAGCTGAAGCTGCCACAACAGATGTAATGTTTGTATTTTAACATTTGATTGGGTACTAAATGAAGTGGTTTGCTGTGGTTAGGAGTATCCTATGGAAGGAAAGTCAGCTAAAAGATACTGCTGAACAAGCAAAGAGCATCATGCTTCTAGGGGAATCAGGGTTAGGTTCTGTTTTATTTAGCGTCTTAAATATTTATGGTAAAAAAGTAAGCTTTGGGTAGTACTAAATCAGGGAGTGTCCCATATAATAGTTATGATGAGAATATAAGCAGAGGGAAGGACCAAAAAAATAGAGAAAAAGAAAAACTAAAATAGAGTTGGTTTAGGATAGCACAGCTTTCTGTGGTTAAAAAGAGCAAGAATTATACCACACGTAATCCATGGTATCACAGGGGCTGGAATGGTGGTGATTAGTATCACATGGTGAGAAATAGAGAGAAGTTCCTCTGTGAATCTGGAGCTGGAAGTTTGGCTGATTATTTAATTGATTTTACCCCTCTATGTTATTATCTTTCACTTCTTTATTTCAAATACGTTTTTCAAAGGCCTGCATGTAGAGGCCTGCAATAAAAGTAAAATCCAGATAGCCCTTGGGAAATGGTAGGGCTCAATAAGTTCCAGATGAAGAATTGTATTTAAAAATCAAAATATGACTTTGCTGTATGATTCAGCAAAGAAAATAACATAAATTCAAAGCTGGTTTTCTGTAAGGACCCCATTTTTTGGAATTCTAGAACTCCCTCCATTGTCTTATGTTCTGCCACCCGTGTACACATTGCACAATGCCTTTCTCTGTGTCTGATCTCCCTGAAAGCGCTTGCGTAAGAAAGAGCTTGTACAGGTTTATACAGTTAAATGAGGAATAATGAAGTTAGTTACCTTCATACTAATACAACAGGCACCACATTTTCTTAAATGTTTTGAAAGATTTAAGTCAGCAAAAACTCAAAAACTGCTGGAGAGCTGGGGGAGTGACTTGCAAGGGAACGTTTTGCAAGAGGACACTGTGTCTAAGTAATGACAAGAAGAAAACATAATGATTGGTTTCATCAAAATGTTAACTTCAAGGAATAAGGGAAATTATTTATTGTCAGAATTTAAGAAATCGGTAGACATGATAAGATTAAGTTAATAATTAGGAAATACAAAATCGCTGTGAGGAAAATCATCACAGCAGTCAGATGTTTGGGCTAGTCTCCAAAGGCATTGATTAGGGTTCTTAAGTAAAATAGTTTAAAAAGACTAAGAAAATACATTTTGGGGAATCATACCTACATTTGCATAAAATAGTGATTTGAGATGTTTTCTATTTGTAATTTATACATACAGCCACATTGGCACAAGTCAGGAGCAATGGCAAAAGCATACTGATAAACCCTTTCTGCTGGCTACCATATTCTAGTGTTTACTTCTGCCACTTTTAACAAAAACATTAGAGTTTGTTTCTAGTTAGTAGCGGGTGAGGAAAAGTTACTATGGAAAACTATATGGAGTTACAGATACTGGTTTTATATCCTTCCTACTCTGAAGCCTATTTTTTCAGTTGCCAAGGTTCCATTCTTGGTGTATCTGAAGTTGCCAAATGCACTTAAAGTGCTAGTCTAAAATAAGTAAATTAACTTTCCAATATGGCAAATAGGATAGTTTTAAGGTCTATCATCTTGTGAAATCTATGGAGCTTATCCAAATGTTGAACTGTGGAGTCCAGCTAAGACTTTTCCAAATCATATGCTCACTCTTGATTCTTAAATACAGATTTAGGAGGCTAACTTTAAGTAGGCCTTTTTTTTCCCCCTCCTCCAGACCTTAGAAGAAACAATGAGATCCTGTGATCCAAAGGCAGGTGCTGTACTTTCGACAATCCAATTGCTGCTCACTATGTATTTACGATCCTAATGTCAGCCGGCCTCTGCAGCCTGATCCACAGCTGGTGTACAGCGGTGCAGTGCTGCCACAGTCATTAGAGCTGAGCCATTTTATACCAGCTGGGGACTCAGTCCCCGATGACCAAAACTACTTCTCTGCAGCTCTTTCTTAATATAAAACTTTTTTTTTTTCCTAGCAGCAAAGTGGTCACTGAACCAGCACTAAATGAAGCAAGCCTCAGATCTGAAGCCATTTGTCTTTCATCTAACCTGATTTGTTACAGAGTTCGGTGTCCAAGGGTTGGATCACCCTGTCTGCTGGGTATGTCTAGAGAGGCGATGGTGCAGTCCGGTATCTACATTGTTTTTAAACTTCTACTACCAAACAGATTGCCATTTAAATCCAGGCAGTCAGCGGTTATTACTGACTACTGCCATTAATACCATAGCTTTGAGCACTATTTCACTCTTGCAAATGTTTCTTAAATTAGTTTTTCTCCCCTCTGCTGTGTTCCTTTAAAAACAACACCAGTGGGTTTTATTGGGAGTTTTGAAAGCTACTGGCCTCCATGGCATTTACTAGTGGCAGGAAGCAACAGACTTCGTGGACTCCTACAGAGAAGTTAAATAGCTGCAAACATTTTCTATCAGCTTAAAGCACTGTGCTCGATGGTGCAAGCACACTGTGCTTCCTTTGCCTTACCATCACCCTGGGATATCTATTCTGAAAATAGATTTGAATGAACTTGAAAATTCAAGATAAGCTTGATTGCCAATCTGTCAACAGCCCCTAAAAATAATAATAATAAAAAGAAAGTAAAGTGACAGCTCAGAAAAGCAAGCTGCTGGGTACACTCCATGCCCCCTCAGTGTTTGCTGTCTTGTCTACTATCAATATTTATGTTCAGTGGGGGAAACCCAGCCATTTGAGAGGACGTAAGAGGGCACTACTGAAATCAAAACTGTACCACAAGTCACAGTTGGGCTTGACTTTTGTTTTGTTAAAAATTTAATTGGAACCAAACTGTGCAGTCACAAAGCTCGTCAGTGCTTCCTATTCACAACGTTAGAGAATCAGATGTTCAAACATAGCAAATTAGCGACAAGCGTGTTTACACTCTGCTGCCTTATTACTGGAAATGATTATTTGATAACAAAGAAGCGCAGCCAGGAAGAAACGCCAGCGTTTGCTGACAGATTTAGTGTGCCGTGGTGACAGTATCTTATACCACTGGGTGGACCAGGAGGGGTGCTTCCATGAGTGCTCTTGAAGAGCTGATAAATAAAAGAGAGCAGCCAGCTGCCTGCAAGCTTTAAATGAACGTCAGAGCAGAAGTGGCACAGGGCTTTTGACAGCACTGTTCTGAACCCACGCACTTACACGTGTGCCTAAAAGGGAAGCTCACATGCAACATGCAAAAGGACCTCGGAGGACAGCACACTTATGCAGCCAAGATCTCTGTCGCGTTCGGGGTAGGCACGTCCTTTGCCGTATTGCGAGCAAACATTACACACGTAGAGAGCAGATGTTCTTGCTTTCATTTCTGTGGAAGCTATATCACACTGCTGGGCTGCTAAAACTGTACCTTCCCCGTATGAAAGCTGACTAGTCCAGCAATTCTGCGTGGCTATCGGATGAAAATTAAGCTGAGAGAAATGGTCTTCTTCTTTCTGAGGCCTTAAACAGTCAGGCCTTCCCTTGGGAATAAATGCAATGCTACAAGTCAAAGGAGCTTCCACCTGCTTTCATTTCAAACAGCTTCCAGCTGGAAGACAAACAGAATAATAAAAGTCTCTATGAAGTTAACAAATAGCAACAGTTCGAGAACAACTGAACAAATTTACATTTTTGCAGAGCAGCTTCTTAGCTGGGATCAGAACCTTTATGCAAAGTTTCAGTCCAGTCAAAAGCAAAATGAATATGTGTAAATAAAGTGAGGGAAGTATAACAGTAAAAGTTATGCTCATCTATGGGATTGCTAATTAGGAGTACATTAGATTATGTATTCTTAATAGGCAATTATTAATTTAGTAACTAAAGGTGTTAAAATTAATGACTGCCTCTGCCAGCTTTATTGCCAATGGGATTGCCATGACATTGTTTCACATTAGAAAAAAAAAAAGATTCTTAAAGATACTTGGGAAGTCTTCTCTATTTATTTGGGAAGTCCTTAAATGGCCTTAATTGTGTCTGCTTAATCACGTAGAGAATAGATTTAAACCCAGAGATAGTGTCAACAATTGTAATTTATTTGGCTTGTGTTTCCCCTTAAAAGGGATTCAAATGACTTTAGTAATGCCTGTCTCTATGTTACATGGTGACTACCCCCTAGGGGCGCGGGCAGAGACCATACACTGAGAAACGTGGTCTGAGCCACGAGGGCCTCCTCCTGGCTGCTTGGTTTAGGTTTACCCATATTCACATACTTCAGGTCTGGTCTCCTACCCTTACTGCCAGAAGTGAGCAAGCAGCAGGTTACTCCTTAGCTCTCCTGCGACACTCTGCAACTCTTTGGAATACAATAATATTAACTACTGTTTTTTATTAATCATTAGTTCATAATAATTGTATTAAAACATTTCATAAAGGATTTTTTCACCATAGCTTTCAGCAATTTGATTGTTTTTATATTTTTCTGTTTTAGGATTCAGCGCTTTTATTGTCATTGAATTATTGATGACTTCAATAACATCTGCATTGGCAGGAGTACTCAGTTGTTCAATGCATTGCCTAAAACTTTTTTCACGTTTACTTTTCCTTTTCTTTAGAGATTCTGAAAAATAAGTATTGTGAGAAAAGTACCATAAGACTGGGCATAAAAGATACTTCTCAATTAAAATAAATTTATTTATTTAGAGATCCTGGACCTTATTTTATTCTTCTACCAAAAAGCAGTGACTATGCTGAAAAAGTATTGTGTCTATTTTCCCACCAGTATTCCCAAGAATTTTTCGCACTATGTTTTCCTCCTCCCTGTGTTTATTCAGGGGACTACAGAGCTGTTGGAGAGTTTGGATGCAAGAGAGAGTGTAGCTTTAATCTGTCTTCCTAGGGAGGGACTGTTAAAAGAATTGTACTGTTTTAGGTTCAAACTAAAACTGAAATGTTATTGCAACCACCAACATTTCTGATGACAAAGCATGATCTGTCACTGCATTTACAGAGGTAACATTAAGTGTGATTTGAACTGAAATAGACCTGATTCAAGTCTTGCCATAAGCCATTTACTTAAGTATCAGCTTAATGAAAGGATCCGTGTAAAGTAAACTGTGTTTGTCAGTTACAGGAATTTTGTAATCTTTTTACCTGCTTATCTTATTGTACCAGGCATGCAGAAGACATTTTAACCCCTACTAACAACAACAAAAAAGGATAGAAAGTGGGAATGATGAGGAAAGGCTTTGTCTAAATTGGAGGGCAAGTATGCTCCATTCTACTTCTGATCTTCCAAACTAGGAGATTAACTAGACAACACCATCGTTCCCTCCCTGCCTGTGCACCTTTTACTCCCAAAGGATGGGAACTATTAGTATAATTCTGACATTCAGATCAAACAAAGCCAGATAACCACCCAAATGCAGGAGCTAGAAAGTGCTCTTGAGTCCTCCTCTTTTGAGGAATCCAGTGTTTCCTTGGGCTAGAGTGTTTTCCAAGTTACTGTAAAATCTTGATCATATAGTTAGTTGCCTGTCTGTTTTCTCCTTGCGTAGATGTGAGCTACTGGGCTAACTTTAGAACTGTTCTTTTTTACACTTTTGTTAATTGATGCAAATACATATTCAGATGCTAGGACAATAGAGATAGGCATGCAACGAAGCAATTTTAAATGCACAGTTATTTGCTGCATCAGTGCACATGCTTTAATCCCTTTTTAGCTACAACAAGGAGGACTAAAATCTCCTTTCAGTTCTAGTGGTGAAAACACTAAGACCTACAGCTGTTCAAATTCAGGTACCGATTACATTTTCAAAAACATTAATGTTATCCAGGCATTTGAATATTTTACCCATTGATTCTAAATGGAATTTACAACTGAAAATAGTTCTACTATAATACCTAGTTGGGAATAACACTTAAATATTTGCATTTAGTTCAGTTTCAAAATGATATACAAATGGGGAAATAATTCCTGCCCTAGATCCAGTTTGGTCACTGTGGGATGTGCAAGTTTGGAATGCCTATATAAAGGTATAAAAATTACAATATTTTGTGTTCCTCTCGAAAATTTCTTAACATGTCATATCAAATATTCTTACATTGTTCCTGAAATACTTAAGGAAGCTTCTGAGCTAGAGTCCAGTATACACAGGATTGAATTTCACACTTGAGAGCATGAATCAAAATGGCGAGATGAATATAAATGAGCTAAGCACAAGAATATAAATAGAGTGGTATGAAAAGTAAGAAATGGGGTTACTGAATCTAACTTCACAAGCCTTCCTCAGGCAAAATTCCTAGTACACTCCAGAAGCATTGCCTGTGTGGTAGTTACAGGGCAAGGGCACATATCCACACCGAAAGGCTTATTTCCAGCCAGCTGGTGCAAGAAAAAGAAGGGAACCATTTTCTGTATCTTATGTTCCGGTGCTAATAACTCTGGTGGCTGACCGAAAGATGAGATCTAGATTCTTCTGCCCTGACATAGTCCTTATTCGGCATCTGTCTTGTTGCTAGTTGTGGGAATACCTGAAAAAGCCATGGCAAGTACTGTCTTCCTTGGTAATCTTTTTCATACCCCATGGGGATTTTTCGCTGACTAGTGTGAGCTTGAGATCTGTGCTTAGAGCCTTCTCAAAGAAAGGTTTTTAATGACTAAGAACAATGACCTTCTGAATGTCCTGCGGACACTTCAGTTGCCTTTCACTGTTCGTTCAACCGTGATAGGTGAAATTCTGAACTCACCAACGTTAATAGGAGTTTTGCCATTAACTTCAAAGGAGTTAAGATTTCATTTTGTATTTCTAGCATCAGGTAAGCCAACTGCTGGCTGTCTTGCTGCTGAAATTTCATTGAATCACAACCTTGAATGTTTGAGCCAAGAGCAAACAAGCGTGAATTCTTTTGTACAGCTCCTTTAACACTTCATTTTAATCATCTGTTCAGACTTATTTCATTGAATGTGTGAAAATGCTGTTGATATTCCTATTGCAGTAACAACGTTATGGGTTATTAATGCTGGAATGTAATACAATTCCTGGTACAGCAAATGCATATGTCAAGCACTTCTGTACTAAAATGATTTCACTGTTGAGTTAATTACCATGCATTTTAAATATGCTTAGAACAGGCAGTTCTCACAATATAATATTTACAATTTTAAAGTGTGTGACTCACTAGGTGCATAGAGGTTCATTCATACTATGTGAAAAACTTTCTTTAATGGAAAAAAACCACTTTTAGAAGACTTTTTAGATGGATAGATAGACAAGTTAAGCAAGTTGTCCACAGACTAAGCTGCTTTCTTGTCTGTATTTGGAAATGCTGAGGAAGGAACTCAGTAATCTCATCTTGAGAGTGTTTTGTTTGAAGAGGTAGTTAAATGACCAGCCCTTTTCTAAAGAAGCTCTTCTCTTTTTTTTTGGGGGGGGGGGGTTGTTTTCCCCTCCCAGTTGCATATGAAGTTCCAGGCCAATGCACTTTTTTTGGTTTTGACTTCAAAAACCCCCCAAATCCCTTGAAGGTGAATATTGAAATGTTGTTCTGCTCTGGCTACTGTGCAGAGATGTGAGTGTCCTGTTAGTGCCAATGGGAGTTACCCACACAGAGGGGACAGAGACAAGGGCTCTGGGATGGGAACTGCTCAAACATTATCAATGGTAGCTGCTTGAATGCTCCACAGGAGTAATTACATTTTAGTACCAGCCTGTTCTATCTTCACTGAAGCTGTCATTCACAGCAACGGCAAAAGAAGCGAAGTTATTTAAATAGGGGGAATAGCTCCCCTTGTATTCCTTTTCTCTGGTGTTTATGTTGCTGCCAAAGATAAAGATGATATGTTCATTCCTCTGTGACATCTGTATAATCAGACTTTATTGCAAGAAATGTATGAGTAGAGTGAGAAGGTAGACTCTTCTCCTGCTCCAACACTGCAGTCTTAAGATAAAACAGACACCTCTCCTCCGTTAGTTGCTACTACATGCTGTGAAAGGGCATCCAGGCATATAATACTTGCAATCCTGACACAGTTTAATAAATAACCCCCTCTGCCTCTAGGTCCAGTACAGGGCATCATTAAGCAATGGAAGTGTACGGTAAGTCAGCAAAATTTAATACAACATAAAGGATATTGTCCTCGGTTGCCTTTAACATATAGAGAACAGAACCATTTTCACAGAAATTTCATTGCTGCAGGTTCAGCATAAGGGAAAAATTGCACCCACTTAAGGCTTATTTAAAATGTATAGTATAGAACTGATGCAACATTTGATCTTGGGTAGTCTGAAATAGTAAATTTTATCACTGTATTTTTACTACAATTTTTATGATTCATGACTTATAGACTTTGGATTTTTTTGAGAATTCATGTTTTCCTTCAGGACCAAGATAGTGCCTATGGTTACTGCCATCTCAGCCTCACAGTCTTCTGCCTTTTCTATCTCCTGAATGATAAGGCCTGCCTTGATAATCTTCATGTATTTATTATTCAGAGCTCTTTTGTGATGTGTCTTAGTTTAGTATGATTGAAAAGATTATTAAGTTATAAGACATAAATAATTAAAGGCATGAAACTATGTGTTAGCTGTCAAATATGTAAGCAAATCATTGTAGATTTTATGAGAAAGGTTGCAAGAATATAAATTGCATAGAACAAACATCAAAGCAGAGTATATGATAATAGGGAATAAAACCCTTTATTTAGGCTGTTTATCTTGTGTTAGATTGTTTTCAAGGCTTTTTTTCTGAACATGACTTCAGTTTGTAAATTGCTATACTCATACTTTATTAGATATTGTTCCTTTTTTGTCATCATCATTATAAAAACAACATATGGAGGCTCTACTTTCAGCTGAATATCTTTTTTTCATATTTTGGTAGCTAAGATAAAATCAGGAAGTGATTATTTGGTAACTGCCTACCTAAGTACCAAAATAGGTATAAAGATACATAATATAACTACTTAGATTTGTAGCTTCAGGTTCCAGTTTCAAAATTGGGCTGTCACCATGTTTTTCTGAAGGTATCATCGCTATGCATTCATAGAAAGACTGGATATTTTAGGGATAAATCCCTACCAAGGTGCTAAGAATTGTTAGGTGTCAAGCCACGGAAAGCTATTTAGTCTGCTAAAGTCTGAAAAAAGCACCTCTGCTTTAGGTGCTCTTTTCATCATTTCTGTACATGCTCCTACATTCAGAAGTGATATGATCGATAGGCATTTTTGCTTCCCCTCTTTTTTCCCTGGGCAAAGCTGGGCATTATCAAAAAGAGTAGTGTTTCTTAGGATTTGTGGTGCTACATGTTCTGTATAATTAGACTGGCTTGGTTGGTGCACCTTTCTGCCTTCAGTCTTGTAGCATTTGAGATTCTTTATTACAGCTGCTGTGTAAGGACACTGTCTGCTCTATAAACACGGGTCAGAAGAGTGACAGATTCTGATTACTGCGTCTTCCAGCATTGTCCTTCAAACCTCTCAGCCTATGGCTTTTGTGAGATTCTGGGCTGGTTCTTCAGCTTCAGGTCTGTCAAAATCGGTCTTCTTTCTTTTTCTTCATATTCCCTGAAAAATCCTCTCTCCCACATTTCATTTCTTACTTAATCTCAAATACTTGCTCAGATTTCAACCATACAGCTTTTCAGTTTGCCCCACCAGCCTTAGTCACTGAAGACTTCTTACAACTACTAAAGGTTTTGGAGCTTTTCAGAAGGACTGTTAGAAATTAAGCTACCACCTGAAAGGATTCCTTTTTGCCGACACTTGCTACTGACAGATACAGATGCATTTCTGTTTTAAAACTTCAGCAGCTGTCTTCTGTATTTCCAGAGAGCATCAGCTCTCATGAAGCTTTTAGCTGTCCAGTTCTTCCATACAAGGTATTTTGTTAGTTGTTTTTTCCTGGTACGCATTCTTTAGAAAACACCACTTGAAGCCAAGTCTTCCACCAGTCTGCTTTACTTACTGTCTGAGTTCTAACTGAATAATATCAGCATTTTCCTTTTACCGCTGATTCCACATGGCTTATGACAAACTCTTTTACATGCTAGGGCGCTGTCAGCATTGATATTCCCCTTTGTAGCTTTGATGTTTTCCTCCTTTTCCTTAAAAATCTAGGGAGCTATGCTTCCTCTGTCCTCACTCAACCACTTGCTAGTGCTCTGACTGAAGAGAAAACGGTTTTGTTCAGTGTTCAGTCTTAGTGCTTCTCCAATTCTGCTTTTTTATTGCCTGGCACAGCAATAATATTCTGGTTCCAATGCTCGGAGTCTCACTGCTATTATGGAAGAGTAGTTACACCTCCTTAGTGCAGATTGTGTTTCTGATTGCATATTTTGTACCTAAGAGCTTTATTAAGTGAATAACTATTAAATAGTCAGACAAATCCTGAAACAGTGCTTGGTGAGAGAACCTGCTGCTTTTTAAAAAAGGTTAAAAACCTAAGGGATGTGGAGAGCCTAATTAAAGCTCAGGAGAATTTTGAAGTCAGGAAGACACAGAACAGCAATAAAAGTCTACTGTAAACTTTGTGGCCTTAAGTCTTTAACATTAACCATATCATGCTGAAGTGGAGCATAAAATGGAAAATGTCAATGTCTGATTTTAACAATGCTTGATTCTCAGGAGGGAAATGAGACAGAAGACACAGAGGCACCTAAGGAATTTTTCTTGTGTGGCACTGACTGTTCATTTTTGTTATTTCTACTAATAAATTCCAGCTTAAGCTTTGTAACTCTTCAGAAAGCTTCATCTTAACTGCTTAAAAGAGATACTGAATCAATTTGTGAACAGTTTTTAAGTGGCACGGTGTCAAGAATAAGCACAGAAATCAATTGATCTGAAGCAGCATTCAGATACTCCAGGGTTGAGTGAAACAGCCCAGAATAAGGCATTACTGATGGATCAGATGCATATGCACGATAGTTTCATTAGCCTGTTGCCCTGGTGCGGGTATCTGGCACGCTGCGGTTTACTGGTGCAGCCCCAAGGGAGATTCATAGTGACTGATAGGGTATCGTGTGTCATCCAGCTGACAAATATTTCCTTTGCAACAATGGTCTTAAGGGGCATCATTGTCACCTCTGCATAGTCTATAAGTAAAGGTCCCTAAACTAGAATCCTCATTGCAGAGGAAACTGAAAGCAGGGATATCTGGAGTAAGTTGGCATGGCCTGGATAATCTTATTTTTCTGTTATTAGTTAGTGAAACAATAGCGATATGTTAACTCTCCGACAGTGGTAGGCATACATCGCATGCTGTTTCTTATTACACATGTACCTATCAGGTTGTTTTCTATGCTATTGTAAGCTAAGTCGCAGGACATTTTAATTCTGATTGGAAATAGACTCTAGTCCTCACATTTCTTCTCATGTTATCTAACTTTTCTTTTTATACAATACAATCTGTATTAAAACTTATGCATACTGTTTCTCAGATAGAATAAATCTTCTTTCTTCCAGTTGATTGTAACATGTTAATGAGACTGTCATTCATTCAAAGTCTGCTTTTTAAACTAAAACTGAGATGCTAAAATGAACGTATTGTAATAATTGAGCTTTCAGATAGATGTCAAGCAAACAGCATGAGTAATGGCCAACAACTAGTTCATCAGAAACTTTCTCTTGCTGCCATATATATCTAATTAGTTTTCCTACAGCTTTGGCAGGATTTCTCTGCCCTGTACTGACTGGCTTACTAACTTCTGTCATCTCCCTCCTCTATGCTGAGTCTCTTCATGACAGCTTCATGCCTGCTTTTTTAATGCTGTTTTTTTCCCTTTGTGCTTCTCACCTGTTTCCTTCTGTTGCACCTTTTCTTTTTACTTCAGATTTATCCCAGAAACATAGGTGTATACAAAGAAAAGGAACAAATGTGGCTGGAGTTGGGATGTTTTGTGCTTACACAATTCCTAGCATGCCAAGGCTGATTTCTTGGCTGATCCATAATATTACAGTAACAAATACGGTTTTACAATAATTATGATTTCAGTCACATAAATATGCAGTAAAACATTGGAAAATTCTGACAAAGTAAGATAATAAAGTCGTAAGAACATAAGAAATACTGAAGTAAGCTGCCTAATAGCCCGTCCAAATGAATATCCTGTCTCTGGCAAGCTCTTCCAAAAGGCAGCCTCAACAGGCTTCTTCACAATTTTTTGGAAGCTGATATTTTGAAGTCACTGATAGCTCGGTCTTTTAGACTTACATTACTGACAGTTTTTCCCTCTTGCCTCCTTTCTAATCTGCATTAAGATGTCAGGTCATTAAGGGAAAATAATAATAAAGATGATAAAGATAAATTTGGCTCAAAAGGTTTATTAGAGTGAAGTTTTAACCAATAAAAAAATTAGGCACCTGTGTGTGAAAGCATTGTGTGTAATGGTCAATATCTAATTATAACATAATTATGTTTTAAAAAGAATGTAGATAGTTTTAACCTAAAAGAGAATCAGAGGAGTAGAAGCAGAGATGTTTTTAACATGTCCCGATATAGTAATTACTTTAGTATTATCTTCCTGTAAATGGGACTGGCATTGTATCCCAGTTATGCACGATAGATATATAGATGTAATACTGTAGTAGTGAATGTCATATTACAACCAGAGGTAGTATTTTAATCCATTTGCAATTACATTTTCAAACTATTTCCTCCACTTCTCTGATCATTATGTGTTTAACCTAATTTATTGCATCATCTCCTCTTTAGGTCCTATTATTTCTATAGCCATGAACTCTGGCCTGATTCTAATATGGCCAATTTGTGTTCAAGTGATAAACATGGAATATAGGTTACTGCCTCTGTTCCATTAATTATCCTGTAAATACTGTGTTATTGTTTACCTGTGAGTGGGGATGCTGAATGATTCTCTCCATTATTTGTGCTTTGCCCCTTCATCTAGCACATTCCTTTGAATTCTGAATTCCTTCTTCTAAATTTAGCATAATTACAAGTGAGAAGCACTCTAGCATCTGCCTAGGTTGGACAGCAGCAATTAGATGTAGTTTCTCCTCTTTCCTACAGTGGGAAGAAATAGGAATAGAAGACAATGTTCACTGAAAAAGAGGTCAATCGTTACACATCTAGACATGCACAGAGGACCTCTTCTTTATCCCATGAATGTCCCCATGTTTGCATATTTCATCTCTTGCAGGTTACTTCTCCTAAAGTGCTTTTTATTTGCTGTTAAGAGGTCCAGCAAAAGGTCTATGCATTATCATCTACTTAACTTTTGCATCTTATACAGAGGGATTATGCGGTCTTTTACAGTCTGTATGCTTTATGGCTCTAACCATATAATTAGGCAAAAACTGGAAGTATTTTTGTGTGGGAAACTTGAATAATGTCATATGGACATGAAGGCAATTAGTATGTGGTTTTATTTACCCATACACCCTTAGATTCCAGGTTAAGAACAAAAAGTGAGGTATGATTTTTAAAGAGGGGTAGAATTGCTTTGGTCTAAGCACACAGTCATACTAGGAGTTATCACATATATTAAACCAACATTTATGTGAAAAAGCACAAGACACAAGCTTCCTAAACACTGGGTTCATTACAGTGGAGTTGACCTTTTTGCCCTGGTATGATGGAGCTATTTAAGCTCAACTGGTGCTGGGATCCTTTCAGGCATTCCTTCGCTCCACTGCCTGATTTACTGCTTGCAGCAGCAAGAAGCTCAAGAGAGAATGCATTTAAAATAGACTGTAAAAATAAATAAAACAAATGGAGGAATGAATTCAAGCTTGTTTACTGCCAAAGCTTCTCTGCTTCTGTACATCAATGAGTAATGGACAAAAATGGTAATATTAGTGCTATATTTTTTATGAATAGAGGTCCTGTGCTACAGGTAGTTGACACTAAAAGTTCCACAGTGGAAAAGGGTTTAGATAACCAAAAATATTTTTCAAAGCATTGGAAAGCACATAGTGCTTTGACAATACTTGCTGTTTGGGCCAGTCTGTTGTTTTCCAGAGGCAAAAGCTCAGCCTACTCAGAAGTAGCTTTATAAGCCAAGAAGAAAAATCACAATTAGCACTTAGAGCTTAGCAGTGTCCAGAGATGGTGTTTTGTGCTACCCAAGGCAAGAAAGCCCCTCTTCCTTGCCTACTTATTTCAAGTATTGCTCGTTAGTATAGTTAAGCATTCTGCCCATACTGTAAAACTGTTAAGTTGATTTCAGCAGTACATTTAGCTTCTATCTGGAAAGATTAACTTGTTCATATTTATTTCACTATCTTTACAGAAATTAAATTACTACATAAGTTTTTCTGAATTACTGCTACTGTTCTTTTTTTCATGAGACTCTATGAAATGGGACTGGTATAAAACTGTTTTAACTCTGATGGAGCTGGAACAAAACCCCCAAATAAATGCTAGTTGCAATCTGGCAGTGGTGTCATGACAAATACAATTTATCTTAGAATGTGATCAAATATTTAGCTTTGGAAGTATTCGCTGTATGTCTGCTACTGTTGGAAACTTGCACGGGAGGAGCCGACGGAGGGAAGACCCAGACGCTCAATATGAGTGATCAGTGTACTTCAACTTTATTAGGTGTGGTCTTTCTTTATATAGCACAGGACTAATCAGGCTCATACATATTGCAAAAGCTGAGCTCCTTATTGGTAACAGCAATTTGGTTTACCCAGCAACTTCTGCATTACATCACCCGCAAGTTCCCAGGACTAATCATTGATAACACCTTGGAGCCAAGGACAATGTGTCCTTGGCTCTAGCTGTTTTTACTCTCATACGGGACTTGGCTCACATCAACTGTGTGCGATATGCACTTAGTTCTGCTTCCTTTAGTTGTTCAATCTTCACATGACCTCTGCCCTCAAGCCAGTCCTCCACATGCTACTATTTCCGGTTTTAAGTAGAGGCAGGGGTTCTCGGATATGGACCTGCACAACAAGTGGAGGAGTTTACTCTGGTTTGCTTTGGTAGATGATCCTTTCATTCTTGAGCTAGAGAAATCCCTGAGCAAGTAAATATCTCAAAGGAGAGCATTGTTCTGCATTCTCTTGGATGGGTGTGAGCATCTATATGGAGAAAAGCAAATTACACTTGGGGAGAAAGAGTCTGCATATATTCTACATCCTTACTCACGGATGAAGTGACCTGCAATGTTTCTGCTGATTTCTGCTCTGGTTTATTACAGTGGAGTTGAGCTGTCCCCCTCCTCCAGTGGAGGGATAATCCTGGTGTTGAAATAATACGGCAGTGTTATGTGAAAGAGCAACGGTATTTTTGAAGCATAGATATAATGATTGTTAACCTGCCGCTAGTGCTGGACAAACATGCTATTTGAGAGCTTGAGCATTCTAAGAAAAAATAAAGGACTTCATGGACTTTAAGCTAAAAAGCCTAGGCAAAGCTGCGTTAATTCTGCAAAAAGTTAGTGTGGATGGCCCTGCACTGTGGCCTATACCAGGAAAGGTGCAGAGATAGTTGCACTGATTTTGCACGAAGCCATTCTTCCACTGTATTTTGCAGTGCTCTAAGCTGTGTGAAGACTTATGTCAAATACTGTGCAAAATCATGTTAATTCAGACTAATAAGAGCCCCCAAAATCCAGAGCACAGTGCAGAAACAAATATGTAAGAGCAAGAAATGGCAGTCAACATATGTCCAGGTTTTTCTGTCCTTTGCAGGCTAACCCTAATGACATCAAGTAAGGGAGTGTTGAATTCTTTAAATACTGTAGCAGTTAAATTAGAAAGAAAAATTAGAGCTTACTGTTATCAAACATTAGCAGCTTATTGAACTAAATGACAGAAATAGGAAGATCTACTGGACATTTGTTTCTTAGATGATAGCTCTGAGACCCACAACTCTGCATTATAGGCCAGTGCCACATTTGGCCTGCAGTCTGAAGGAATATTGTCCTGGAAAAAGATTTAATCTGAGAATAGCTATTTGATGAGGCAGAGGAGAGGAACAGCAGCAACTCATGTTCTAGAGATGATTTGCTGGGTTATCGCGGTTCATCTGAAAGTCTTGGTGAGAAAATAGAGCAGAATTAAAATCTATATCTAAGTGTGAAGTTTTAGGTATAGGTGGCTTGCCCAGGGTATCTCACATTTCGTAGTCCATCAAGAGTATAGATTTTTGTTTTATCTAAGCCTTCAATTTGACTGTGACACTATTCTTACTCAATGTATAACTTATTTGGCCAATTAAGCATGTTGATTTGGTGAGTTACTACCTTAATAAAATTGATTAAAAAGCCTTAATGAAATACACACCTGGAAATATTTAATTTATCTGACACTGTTTATAAGTAATTAGGACTAAATCAACACAGTTGTTAGCTAAAAATACCCTGTAATAAAAGGCAGGCACTGGGATATATCTTCCTGTACACAGTAATGAAGCACGCAAAGTGACCACCAAAAGAATGTTGTTGATTTTGTGAAAGTGCCAGGAGAGCAGATGATGAAAAATTGCAGGTACATAAAGCTGTTGCTATGGTGTTCAATTCTAGCACCAGTGTGTCTGGATTTAGTACTGTAGACTGAATTACAAAATCATATATTCCAAATGCTGCTTATCATTTCAACAGAGCCTAGCAATAAATGACAGGAAATGCATTACCCATCCAAAATGTGTGAGAGTATATGAGCAAAGATTGAATTCAGGCTTTCTAAAATGATCACTATTTTTTTAAACTGCCATTTGTCTCTCCTAACATATACATTCAGTTTGTAATTCTGAGGCATGAGGTGGTGTTTGAAGACACAAAATTCAGTACCTGTGAGTGTTCAGGGGATAGTGAGACCATGAAGAAGGAAGGATATATAATACATTTGTAGGTCTAATCAAAGTCCATGCTTTAAAGAAGAAGAGAAAAAAACAAGGCCACCCAAAATTTAAAGTTCAAGTATCTCTACAATATTGCAGGCTTAGTATGGCACACCTATAGAAGCAATGCAATGCCACAGAAGATGTTGCTAACTGAAGAAATTGTCAAATGGATTTCTGCAGATGAGAGTCACAACAGCAGCCAATTTGGAGACAGTGAAGAAAGGACAGGCAGACCTTTGGGGAAGGGAACAGAAGAATGATGGCAGCGAAACTTCTCTTATAACCTTCCCCCTTTCTTTCCTATGCGGCTTTTTCCATTGCCTCAGTATTGACATAGCGGGTTCCCATCCAGTCTTCCCTAACCTTCCCCTTTCCAGGAATCTTACCTCTGCTGGTCTCTTGATCTTCCTCATTACTACTCTCCTGACTTTCACCTTTTACTTTACCCATGTTCTTTTCCGTCTTCTCTCATCTTTTTCCCTCAGTCTTCTCTGGCCTTTCTCTGGCCTTTTTCTCATGACATAAAGAGTCTTGAGCCTCTCTTCTTTTTAAAACAGAGAAAACCCCTGTGCAAGTTTCATTATTATGCTTTAAAAACAGCAGCATCCTGCGCACTGGCTTTGCCAAATGCAGTCTTGCCCCATTCATGTAACTTGGGAGTATCTTTGCAGAGCTGATGTTCCCATGCTGTTGTCCCAGTTAGCTCACTTGTTCTCTTGACCCCCTCCTCACTGACTCCCTGGTCACTGCTGCAGCAAGCTGACATGACCTGCCTTTATGGCAACGCTCCTGTGCCATGTTTCAGGCCGAGACTCCCCATACTGGGATTCAGGGATCCACAGGGGTAACAGAAACACTCTGTGTGGACCTGAGATGTGAAAACACAGAGAAGGCAAGCTGGAGATGTCCTTTCTTCTTTCCACATGTGCATGGCTTTCCCATCAAAACTCAGACATATACAGTAATTTTGAAGTTATGTGAAATGCAAGTTCAGACCACAATCCTGTTTTGGACAGTGCAGGAATGTTACCTTAGTTTTGGAGTTAAATCTTCTCATTTCTTCTGTCATTCACTTTTTATGGGCACTCTCCTTCTTCTGTATCAAATTAATGCTCAAGACAACAGACAAAAAGAAGTTTCACACTGGCCAGTAGAAATACAGATTTTACCCAATGTATTTTGAAAATAACCAACTTTAAATATTGAATTGCAAATACAAAAAAGCTACTGAAATTTGAAATGTCACTATCTAATTTGAAGGTAAACTGATTTATCAGTGTAGATTCATCATATTAGATTTTATTTGGCAAATTTATGCTCACAACTAGGGACTTCTAAAGCAAAATAATTTAATATGATATAATAACACAATCAAGTTTAATACTATGGTAGCTTCAGCAAAAGCTTGTGTGACAGTTTTATAGAGCTATAATTTTTGTGTTTACTTCTACAAAGTATTTTTTAGTGTTAAATCAACTATGCCCTGACTATCTATGCCATCAGCAGAAACTCCCCCTACTTCAAAATCTAAAACTTGAGAAGAAAACAGATGAAATCAGGATATATCAGTGCCTATGCCTTAGAGGCAAACTAAGTTACCAAAAGGGAGAAAAAAAAAGAAGATAAGAGGAAAGGCAATAAGAAATGTAAAAATGAAGGGAAAGCATTGTAAATTACAATGAGTATGAGATGAGTAAATATTCTCATATAGCAAAGCATAATGCTTTTTGCTAAGAAGAATTAGGAGGACCATAGACTTTAGCCTAATTATACACAGAAATATAGATTAAATGATTTTTCATACCAATACCAATCTTGAGAACATAATAAAGAAAAAAATTAAAAGGAATTCAAGCAGAATTTTGACAGGATGTTTTCAAAAGCACCTAAGGATTTATTTACTTTGCACAGTATATTGAGGTTCCAGTTTGCTAAGAGCAGCGCTAATCCTTGCATGGAATTTTTTCATCTGGCGCAATATCATGTAATGTCCCTGCAAAAGTGAATTAATTTTCACTATTTATGTTTGTAATTTCAGGCATGGGGTTGGACCAGGGCATGACAAAGCCTGTTACACACTGAGAAGTGGGAGGACTCCTTGGAGGGCAGCTCTTACATGCAAGACTGTGACATGTTGCACTTTCTAGGTTTTAAGTTTTAGGCGTGGAACAGTTAGCACGGGGTTGCAAAGATATAGGAAGATCAGCTATGATGCCAGAGTTTGGGTCTGAGGAAGAAGATCTTTAGAGGGAAGCAGTAAGTTTCAGAGACATTGTCATGTCGGGACTTGCCAGGGAGGGAGCCGTGGCCAGCTCAGACATGAGCTGTTATTGTGATCTGGGAGGCTGCTGCTCCTTAGTGCTGCAGGCACCTGCCTAAGAAATATTTGCAAGTCAGTGAAAAGTAGTGCGGGAATGGATTTGGAGGCAATTATTGGTAGTATTTATTCATAAGTGTTAGATACTGCTGATTTGTGTGAGGCAAGAAATTGCTTGCAAACAACATGGTGATGCTGTTGGTAACTCATGTACTTGTAAGCTCAACATAGCGAGTCAGTCAACTTAAATTCTTATTTCTTGATCTTTCTTTGGACTTTTTTAATCACACGAACATGTTTGTGCACACCAATGCACCTTTGACGCAGATGAAGTGGTGAAATGACTGGACAAGATGTGACCTTACTCTTTCCATTATTTTATGACCAACTTTCCAGTACCCTGACCTATAAAATCATAATGTGGCAATAAATACCTCACAGAAGTTTTAATTGCACAGTTAGCACAGGCAGGTTTGACAGGTTAAGGTAGACTGAGCGAGGAGGTACCTACACGGCTGCTTAGATACCCGGCCTGACCCAGCACCACCTCGCTACTGCCACCACCACCTGGCGGTCACCGACCGCAGCCCCGCCAGGCTCTGTGGGTTGTGGTGCTGCGGGATTGCACCCCGCGGGGAGGGCACCGTCCTGCCAGCTGGGTGGGCACCGCCACCTCGCTCACTGCTCTCGTGGCCTCCTTGCTGCTTTCAACAGCCATGCGCCTGCGTTGTCGTATGGGGTAGAGAAAGAACTGTGATACTGCGATGGGAAAATATCAAGTGGTATATGGCTATAGTCGTTAGTGTTCTGCTGTGTCAACCCCAGAACTAAGTGGGAAGAGATTGCCTATCGGAGACGTATTAAACATAGACATAGCCTGTATCTCAGGAAATCCCTGCACCATTCATTGATTTTTGGAAGCTGGGAGAGTATATTGAGAAAAAATCATTATAATGTTTGACCTGTTATTATACCCTTCTCTGAGCATCCACTTTTTAAATGGCTACATATATAATGGAATAGATCTTTTAGTTTGACTCAGTGTTGGCATTCCTGTGTTACAATAATATACCTGGAAGTCCCGGCACATTACTGATCACATGGAGTGGTGGGATCTTGTACCTTCATGGAGATGAGCAGCTAAAATAAGCTCTGAATGCCATCTGCTTCCTTGGCCTACACCGATGATACTGTAAGCCATCCTGTCATTCTCTTTGGTTTTCTGGTGTCTCTCTGATCTGTGCCCAAAACCAAGCCCACCATGTATCAGACTTCTCCTGTTTTCATGACAGCTCTCCCTATAAATGGCTGTCCAGAGACAGTGCAACAAAATAGAAGATGCTGAAAAATAAACACATAGACTTCTTGTCTAAAATGGTAAGCAGTGAATAATGATGGTATGCTAACATTTTAAAACTTTTACTGACTATTTCTTTATTTCATGTTTAAGCTATGGATTCCGTGAGGTAAGAATTTCAGATGCAAAAAAGTGACTTCAGAACTCCTCCCCTAGAAGTCACCATGAAGAGGAAGAAAAGGCAGGACCATCAGAAAATGTCTTGTTAGCAAAATTTATTACGATGAAATGATTTATCAGAAATCTCTGTGTAAAAAACAGGCACCTTCTAAGGCAAACTTGCATCCTTTTGTGCAAAGAGGACTTTTTGTAATTCATTGATTGATATTCCTTTCTATTCAAAGAATAGAAAGATTTTGCATGCTGAAGGGATTGGTTTTGAAACTTTGTTCTGCTGAAGAACTTCACTGTCATGTGTTAAACTTTTTTTTTCTCCCTTTTGCCTGTCTCATTTCAGAAGTAGCAAAGGTGAGAAAGAAAGCTCATGGAAGTAGATTATTATCTGAGGCTTAGAGCTCCACTAACAAAATGTAATGCTTCTGAAAACAATAGTTTTGTTGACATCAGCTAGCCAGGTGTTGGTCTACCACCAGTTTAGGTGTTTCTCCCCAAACCATACTCTATCATATGTGAAAGAGTAACAAGAATATGAGATGATGCTGTATTCTGCTAACCCGTGCTGAAACATCTTCTGGATCTCTTTGGCTGAAGCAAGTTTGGTATCATAGAAGCAGGCTGCTGAAGAAGTGGTTAAATGAAAGAAAGGTGCATATTAATGGACAGCTTCCACTGTGTGGGAGGAAAGGGAGAAATTAGTATGTAGAAAAGTTGTGTGAAATGAGAGGGTTATCAAAATCAGAGATCTACTTATATAAGCTTTTCAAACATCCTCACTGCAAGGTAATGTGCCCCCTAAAAACCCTGAATTCTCTTAGTGTGAGAAATGCTCTCATGCTGTTTCAAGTATGTATGTGTAGGACTAAGATTTCTTTTCTTTTCTTTTTTTTTTAAATGTGTGAAGTTGGACTAAAAGCCAGGTTAGAACTGAAATAAAATTTGTAGTGGTGACACGTTTTAAGTGACACATGGCCCTACATCTTATTTTCAGGGTGGATTTGGGCACATTAAACCCTATGTCAAATTACAAGCAATGGGATTTAGACTTATTCCTCATTAAATACCCATAGAGGTCTGCCAAGAACACATTATTAAGCAAGCCACTTGGTTAGCACTCTTGACTATGTCTGCATGTCATACAACTTATTTGAATTTGCTAGCTCCTGGTGTCAGTGTATCTCAGGCATTCTGTGGACAGGTAGAGAAGACAGATCAATTTGAGCACTAAATACAAAGAAAGCGCCATGCTTTGTCTAAAGTATAACTCTTCACTGTTGCAAATACTGAGAAAACCTGCATGTTCTGGAGATAATTCCAAATGCTTTTCATTCAGTTGATCGAATGCATGCTGCCTTCTTTAGTGGTCTTGAAGCAAAGCTAACGTATTTGTCTTGATGTAATCTAGGATCTAATTTCTTTTTCCCCATATAAACGTATTAATTATGCCATTTATTTCTGGTAAGTCAGGATCAGAACGTATAAGCTTCTGTGGTTAATAACGACTCTTTAAGCCTTGCAGAGTTCTTAGTAACACTTACATGTCTCAGTTTGGTTTTCAGTGGCAGTACTCCAGAGAGGTCACAGGGCCATGAATAATGGAGCACTTCTGAAAAGTAGAATTCCTCAGGAAATGTTTGATTCCTACCCCCAAAATGCAATATTTAAAACCAAAACTGCTAAATATTGCCTATTTTAACTCATCTCTGTTTTAACTGCTCATTGTTTTAATTTATAAGGATGTTGAATTGACAAAAACGAGCAGTTCACCATTTTTGAACTGAAAGTTTTGCGTTTTTATGACATTTCACTCTCCACTTTGTTGCAATAACTTTTTTTAAGACAATCAGAAAACAATCAGATTTATCAGAAATAAAATGCCTTGATTGACTCAAACCAAAGTTATAAGACAAAAAGTAATCTTTGAGGTTTTGCCTTTCGCTTTGATTCAGGAAGATATTTTCTAGTTGTGGACATTTTCACTTGATGGGAGAACTTTCACTGTCCTAATGCTTTCTCCCTTTGCTAGATTTCCATAGTAAGTTGTAACTGGGAGAACTAAAAACATAACCAATTCTCAGTTTTAACACGTTTTATGGCTTAGACATCTGGTACTGTATTCTAACTGGCAATATAAGTAATCTTGTTGTCCAAAGACTTGATGTTATTAGCTGTGAGGATGGGAAGTTACCTTTTCCTTATGATTTAACAGGATAGACATCCAGCTTCTGCTGAACTGCAACTACATTCTTTAACTGTTTGCTTTTTTCTTACTGGATCCATAATCTAACCTGTGAGATTGCAGCTGCTTAATTAACTTTTATTAATATCTGCTCAGCAGGAAACATTTGGTAGATTCTTGTTCCAAGAGGTGAGTTAGAGCTTCCATTTTCTTTCATGGCTGTGATTTGTGGTAGTGAACTGCATCTGCTCATTAAGAAACTGGGAAGATGGTAAGGCATATGGAAATTTCAGCAAATGTGGAAGACATTGCATTTTTAGGACCTTAGTGGGTGCTGGGCAACATTTACTCACAATCTATATTTGGATCAAAGCCTGTTACCTGAGTTGAGTTTTATAGAGAGCTATAACTGTGGCAAACCTCTCGAAATCTGGGTTGGAGCAAGTTTAGTACTAATTAGATCTTCAGAAGTGTCTGGCATCTAAGAAGAGCTTTAAATGGTGTGCAGAGGAATCATTGATCATTCTGCAGATACTGCATTCAGTTCCACCAGAGCAAAGTGAAATTCATACTCCAATAGACTTGCCAAATATATGCATATATATGTGAATATATCAGATAGTAAGGATCCACAAGGTCACTTCTTCTGAGTTACTATCTGTTCCCTTGCTGTAAGTAATTCAAGACTTTTCATTATGCATCGTTAGTTTGTATTCCTATTTACCTATGGTATTGTGCATGTTTGTTTGCTTGTTTGTTTTTTTTATTTTCCCCTGCAGGAATTTTCTTTTGCCTCTAGGTGTTTCCTAGGTATATCCTTTTTACCACACTGGTGGCACATCTGATCTCTTGAGTAGACAGTCCAGCTACATCTTTTACTTCCTAAAGCACTTGACATTCATGTTTGGAAGTGTCACTCACTTTGTACATTTTTATGGGTGCATTCAGCAGCTGAGAGTCCTCGGCTTCCCCCCACTTCTACTTTCTTAGATATAAAATTGAGTGTAACAATAAGTATCATCTCTATTGTCTCACTACCTAGCCTACAGCCATCTTCTCATTACAGACACGTGAAATCTGCAATGCTCGGTAGACCCTTCAGGGTGTCCGGGTGCCGCTGAGCGGGGTGTCCACCATCTCCAGGGAAAGGGACCCTAGTAGTTAAAGCAAACCTAAAAAATCGTAATACTGAACTCAGGCATCATAAGCACTTTAATACAGGTAACTTCACTTTTTCTTCTGTCATTCTGAGTCTACCATCTCCTTTGTCCTCTTTACTTGAATCTTTCTCCTTCCTTACTTCTCTTTCCCCCTGCTTTTGTGTCAGGAGGTTCTGGGAGCAGATTCTGATCCCCCTAGATACTCGCTCAGCACAGTTTCATGCAGCTAGATCTTGTCATTCCTCTTCCCCAGTTCTTTCTTGCTGATTCTTTCTTGTCTGTTCAGTTTTCTTGCCAGTTGTACTGCAGTCAGATTTTATCCTAAGCACCACTGCAAGGGCATGATCAAGTAGATCTGGTAGAAATTTGGGGCTGTTTTCAGAAATACTTCTTGGTGGAAAGAGCTGACCTGCCTGTTTTTAATTCATAACTATTCAGTAAATGAATTTAAAATTTTATTTTCTATCCCATTCCTTTTCCTATTAGAGGAACATGTTTAAAATATTAGACAAAAATGTAGTTCTCTCCCATGCTTACTTTTTCTTTAGAGAAGACCATAATCAAAGCCACTCTTTTAGGGACAGGACAGGACAGGACAGGACAGGACAGGAGAAAAGAAAAGAAAAGAAAAGAAAAGAAAAGAAAAGAAAAGAAAAGAAAAGAAAAGAAAAGAAAAGAAAAGAAAAGAAAAGAAAAGAAAAGAAAAGAAAAGAAAAGAAAAGAAAAATATTTTTTCAACATTTTCATTAAGAAAACAGCAAATGTCAATTTTTGAAATTTTCATTTTCTATGAGAACATGTTTTTCTCTTTAAAAAAGGCACAGTAACTCCTGTTCTTCCTAAACAAATGAAAAGGCTTTTCAGCAACAAAATGCCTTTCTTCATTCACTTTATTCAGGGCAACCATCCTGTAATTCTCAATTTAGGCTACTATGGCGAGTCGTTTACACTAAACATAAAGCAGAAACACATGTCATCGCATGTGCAAGATCCTCTGAAAAGTGCTTAAGGATCCTTTTTAGTATGCATGTTTCATATACAGATAGTTTTCAGGTACAATTTAAGTGGTCCTATGCTTGTCCACTCATGTAAAGCATCCCTGCATTTCTTAGTGTAAACAGAGTTATACTAATCTAGTCCAATAAGCTGTTTGCAGTGATGCTTATTAGCAGATGTTTTGGAAAGAGTACTTTTATGGTTTTCTCTCCTAGCCTCCAGCAATCTGCAGCTCAAGAACAAGTTGGACTAGAAGCCCTATTTGTACTTAATAATCTTTTTTAGATTATTGCTTTATGAATTTTCCTAATGATTCTTTGAAAATAGGTAAAATTCAGCATCTACAGCTATTTTTGGCAAAAAAATACATAGTTTAATATAATAATGACAAAATAAATATTATATTTGTTTTGACTCTGCCAACTGACAGTTTCATTTTTTCATTTCAAGAGGTTATTTTATTTGGAAAAATAGTTCCCTCTTCTTATATCTTTTTAAATTTAAGGCTTTTAAAATTAATGATTAAAAAACCCCAAACAACTTCTCTCTCAGATGTATAATTTTCAGTTTCAGAATTTCAGAATTCTGCTGTCATTTTTTGAAAATTCAGCTATTATATTCATGTTACCTTCTCCCCCCATATTTTTCTCCATAAAACTGTAAGTAGCAGAAAGGCTGCTATGCTTGCATGGTCCTAGCAAAAAAACCATTCATACAAATCAAACTTGATTTACAGTAATCAAGCAGCATATGAATAGTGATCTCAGTGAAAATGTGTTTGCCAAATTAAGGTCATATGACCACAGTTTCAGGGAATCTGGTCAATAGTGGATAACTCAGAACTTATTCTAGAATTTCAGAGTATATTTTTGAATTTGTAAGTACAGGTGCCGGAATTACACCTGTACAGGAAAACAAAAGCCAAAATAATGCATTGTAATGTGTAGTATATGCATTCATTATAGACTTGCCCTAATCCATCATAGTCTTTCCTTCCATTTCTACCCTTCTTTAGGTCTCAGAAGCTTTTAGATGCTTGGGTTGTGTTTTTACCTGAAGTTACAATTTAGAGGTCAGCTTTCACTTCAGGCCAGGCTGGCAATCTGTTTACTTTTATAATGCCTAAAAGCAGCTGAAGCATCTTTGTCAACAGGCTGAGCAAACTGGTAAGAAGAGCTTTAAACCAGGAACAGTGGGGAATGAGTAGATGGCAAATGATCAAGTGAGAAAGTGGTGGACTGGGTTGGCAAGCAAAGGGGGCGGAGTGATGTGCAAACTCGTAATCAGAAAAACAGGGCTGCAGTGGGGTCACCTCATGTATATGCACACAAAAAAGGAAATGCCTACAGAAAAGCACTATACCCTTTCTGGAAAAACAGCACGACTGAGTGCATCTCTGAAGTGCCTGTACACTAACACATGCAGTGTGGGAAACAAACAGGATGCATTAGAAGTCTGCATGTAGTTGCAGGACTACAGTCTCATTGTCATCACAGAGACATAGTGGGATAGCTCATACAACTAGAGTGTTGCAATGGCAAATGCTACATCTTCGTTAGTGACCTGGGTGATGCGACCAAATGCACCCTCAGCAAGTTCACAGATAATACAAAACTGGGAGGAGTGTCAAACACTGGAGCATGTTGTCCAAAGTGGTTGTGCAGTCTCCATCTTTGGAGATATTCAAAACCCAATGAATACTTTCCTGAGAAACCTGCTCTACTTGACTCTGCTTTAAGGAGGGAGGGGGTTGGGATCTCCAAAGATCCCCCCAAACCTCAACTGTTCTATGGTTCTGTGGTTTTGTGAGTGGTTGATGCACCAGGTGGTGGCGCTGCCGTTCTCCAGAACCTCAACAGGCTGGGGAAAAGGGCCAACAGACACCTCAGGAAGTTCAACAATGAGAATGCCGAGTCCTCCACCTGGGGAGGAATAGCCACATGTACCAGTACAGGCTGGGAGCTGATGGGCTGCAGAGCAGCTTTGCAGAAAAAGACCTGGGAGTCCTGTTGAACAAGTTGACCATGAGCCAGCAATGTGCCCTTGCGGCAAAGGCCAATGGCCTCCTGGGCTGTATAAGGCAGAGCAGTGCCAGTACGTCAAGGAAGGTGATCCTTCCCCTCTACTCAGCACTGGTGAGGCCATATCTGGAGCGCTGGGTCCAGTGCTGGGCTCCCCAGTATGAGAGAGACATGAACTCACTGGAGTGCTGGGTCCAGTGAAGGGCCACAAAGATGATTAAAGGACTGGAGCATCTGTCATAGGAAGAGAGGCTGAGAGAACTGGGAGTCTTTAGCCTGGGGAAGGGAAATATCGGGGGGATCCATTCTGTGAATCTTAACGATTTAGAACTGGCTTAGTGAACTGGCTTAGTGCTTTTCCATCTGCACTGAACTTTCTGAGCTACCTACTCTCTGCATCCATACTGGCAGTTCTATAAAAAAATTGAGGCAATGAAAGACCACATCGTTCTGTTCCATTTCTGTTGTGCTTCAGCAGAAGGTGATAGAGGCTATCCAAGAAAGCTTCCTCCAGTGCCAGCTGACCAGGAGCCAATATTAGCATCATAACATAGTATCATCAGGATATATAATTTGTGTCCAAAAAGATACTTTCTATGTTAGCATACCAGAAAGAAAGCTAGGGACAGGAAAGTGAGCCAGGACCATTCCTTTGTGCTTTATGGTTTTGCAAACTGAAATCCAGAATGACAGTCTTATTAAAAATTCTTGCTGCCTGGTGCTGACTTGTGTTTAACTTTCAAAGCTGTCCGCATTGATAATGAGAAGCTGCACTTGGAAGTTATCCACTTGAAGTGTTGTTCTCATGTTACTGCTAGGGACAACAGGATCATGCTGGATGAGAGAGGGAGAGACAGCACATGGATACTCCCTGGCTATGAAGTTGCAGAGTACACTGGTTTTATGCACCACTAAGAACCATGGGATGGACTATCAAAACTCCATCCTGGCATGTGGGCTAATACAACTTCACTATTCACTTTAGTACGGAGTTAAGGCATTGTAATTGAGGTATGACACTGCTCTGAAACAATCTTGGGCTAATTCTGCAACAAAGCCGGATCTCAGGGGGTGAGACTGACTTTTGCTCAGGCCTTTGCAACACTGAAATACCAGTGAAATTCTGTGGAGGACCTATGCAGGATTTTGTGTATGTATATAAACTCTTGAGCTAGCTCAGCTATTAGTATTCCTTTAACCTGCTTGGATACCTGGTATACTAAAAGAAGTTCTGGGTTGGCTTTGTCTGTTCCTGCACAACACTAATACTGTGATTCCTACCAAAGGAAAATTTGATACAGAAAGCAAACTTGAAAGGGTATGGCTGCTTTCTACATAAGGTAAAGAAAAAAACTACCTTTGAAGCACAGTCCTGAAAGAGATTTTCTTCTGTCTCTTCTGGTAATAAATATTTGGTTTTTGTTTCCTAAAATGAGCTAGGAAATCTAGCTAAAATCATCAGCACAGGGATTCTTCTTGCTTAGGCAATTTTACCAAGAACAGAGACTTGTAACATTAGCCATTTCCTCTTCTGTTCAAGTTCTTGTCATGGTAGTTTTTGTAGTATGTGAATGCTTTTAGTTTTTCGATGCCAAAAATTGGATACATTGCCTACCTGAAATATCATCGATCCTTTGAAATACCTTGATTTTTTTGTTTGGTTTCATCTTAAAACAAATAACCCTTATATATCTTAGACCAGGTATCACTGTCAACTCTTAAATTTTCTCTTAAACATTTCTGCTCCACCAGCCTATTTTTAATTGAAAATACAGCACAAATGATACAGTTTTCTGGACTGTCTTGCATGGCTATGTATTCTAACAAGAGTGGCCTGTTTGGAAACAAACTGGACAGCTGTCGAAAGGGTTCAAAAACCAGCAGTTATGTAGGCATGATTTTTGATTCTGTTACAGTTGTTATCCTGTTCTGACTATGAAATAATCTTCTTCAAAATGAGTGAAAAATAAATGCCAAAAAGGAGACAAATGCAGAGTAAAGTTAAAGAGTACTCCTCATAAATGAGAATAGGAAAAAAAATAAGATTAAATTCAAACTCTTTCATGTACTGGCACTAATTGTGTTACACTGAGAATGATTTGGAAAGGTTAGGTCATAAGATCACCATGACAACTGACTTCCCATATCAATCTTAAGCTTTTTTGTGTATATTTTTTTAACATAACAGAGAATGACAGTAAAAATACTGCAGTATAGAATCACAGAAGAATATATTTGAGAAAGACAGTGTATAAAAAGTCATTTTGTAGATTGCAACAATCATTATCTGAATCCATGTCTGTTCTAGAGCGCAGACTGTGGTTTGATGCTTAATCAACTGTGCCCAATTTTCCAACTATTTACACTCCTGAATATCATTTTGTATAATAAAATGAAATATAAATATGCCAAAAGAGAAAATTCAGATTTGAAAATAATAATTTTAGCCACAGCAGTGTCAGGTTTATAGTGTCAGTTCATATTCATTATCTTAGGATCACCAAACACAAATTTTCATGTATGTCAACTTTGGTCTCAAACACTTTCTTTTGCTAGTGCTGTAAAAAAGGTGTTTGATTTTAAAGATATGGTAATGAAAACATTGGGAAACTCTGTAATGTGCTGACTTATGCTATTATTTTTTACAATTGAAGTTAGCTTTTATAGCTAAATTCTGAACTAAGATATGCACTATATTTAGGTCAATTGAAACATTGTGCATGAATCTATAATAGCTCTTTGTGCTGCCACCCTCATTCAGCCCCAATCTTTGGGACCTCCTTCTGTGAAAGTAGTAAAACAGCTCTATGCGCTCCAGGCGAAAGACTGTTTTACTTTACTTCCTGTAATTGTAATAGTTTTTTCTGAAATGCTAGATATAAAGATTAGAAACAAAAAAGAACTAAAATACCAAAACCCTAAATTCCTCATGTAAATGTTAGAGTTCTCAAACTTAGGGGTTTTACTGTATTCAATCTCCCTTTTCTAGGCAATGTCAGAAACTTTTTAGCTTTCTTACTCTTGATACAGAATGAATGCTCCTATAACTATTGCTTAAAATAAGGGGCACTTGCCTTTGTAACAGATGTGGCAGAATATATGGGATAATAGCTCCTCAGATGATGGAACATGATCCAGTTTGACCTACCACAGCTGTCATGTTAGCGCAAATTGAAACAAATATCACATTGGCGTTAAAAGCAGGTACAAGAAGATAATTGCCCATGAAATGTGTGCATTTCCTATCTCCAGTGGATTGCTGAGGGAAGAAAATCCCTTGAATCTGCTAGAACACCTCTATTATTAGAGTGATGGGATAAAACAAGCTTTATGGGGAAGGGGCCTATTCCAATATTTAGCTCCAGTTGAAAGCAATTGTTTTCAAATGGATGAACTGATTATGTTAGGGGCCTCTAGAGACTGTATTCTCTCCAGTCTAGGATTAACTTTCATGGCCACCACTTCACTTTCAAAACAGATCATCCTTGATCTCAAGGTCCTTGGCAGTGTTACAGCAATTGTACTTTTGGAGAGAGATTGTTCTTGAAGAATTTCTCTGTAGTAATAGTTGTAATGAATAGACTTAACTTCATGCAGCTTGTAGCAGTTTTCTTTTTCCCTACAGCAATTCTCTTCAATATTTTCCCTAATTAAGTACTTATATGCCAAGTTAGTGAAAACCCTAACAAGAAAAAAAATGCTTTAATTTGTGGCAGAAATAATTACCATCTTACAGCAAATCATTTTTTGCTTAAGACTGTGTAAAATATTCCAGGGCAGTGATATAAAATGAAATAGTCTGTGGCTGTCCCCCTGTTGGGTATCTGTATGTGGAACCATCATTAGGGTGATGGCATGTTAAACCATTTTAGTGCTTGATCACATGCGAAATACAACACAGAGTAGGAGATGAAACTAGAGATAGGATCCAGAAAGTCTGTTGGCCTAGAAAGATAACAATTTTATTTTAGATATCTAATGTTATTAGCCTCTATTAGGAGGCAGGTCTCCTACTGACTCCTTACATAGCTGAAAAAATGATGTAGGCTGCTACAAAGAGCCTAAGTCTGGCTCTTGTTCTGCATTGTCCTCTGCAGGAACGTATCTTCATCAGTTAGGTGAGCAACCTGAATTTAGATGCTTAAGGTTCGGTATTATGAGTTCTTTTGCAGCCTTGTACCATAGTAAATATGGTGTTGCTGTTGCTTGTAACAGACCACAGGTTTTGTGTGAAGCTAGCAGTGTAGCCGCTAGGACTCATCAGGCTTTGTCAGGACATGTCTTTGCCTGCCTGGCAATTTTCTTAGATTGTTTAGCTGTACAGCAGTTACCTAATGACCAAGTGACTATTACTGACTTTGTTGTAGCTTTTGCTTAGTTTTGTACAGTTGTGAGTTGTAACAATGTTATAGCTCTTTTTGCAACTAACGGTAATATCTAGTAATTATTTTGTGTAGAACGAGTTATCTATGACCCGAGCACAAATTGCAGTAGAGAGGAGTTCAAGCACAGGATGAAAGCAGGGGCCTTTGGAGTACAGGTACAGAGTGATACCAGAGGCTCCAGAGCCATAAACAATTACTGGTCATTAAAGGAATACAACCTTGCCAGCTGGACAAACACAGTTTTAGGAATAACAAAGAGAACCAAGAACAAGCATTCAACATATGTAAAACTCACCATTGATAGTAAATTCAGATGGAAAGTGGAATTTCAACCAATGAAGATAGAGCAAGGTATAGAATATGTTACAAACATTAAAAATGACACTAAGTGGATCCTCTATAAAGGAAAGAAACCATCAACATCATATTTCTCATGGAGATGGACTCAGGATGCTCATGACTTGTGCACATTCCCCCCTATCCCTAGATCGAAGCCATTGGACGTAGGAGGTTGAGCAGGGCACTAGGGACAGAAGAAGATACTAGACATTTTGTGTATATTTCATTTTAATTGTATATAATTTGAACTGTAAATGTCAATATCGTAACTAGACTAATAATAATTCTTTGATTAGACTGGTAAGACTTGATTTAATGTAACAGTAAACTGTTGGCTGTGCAGATATGATCTGTTCCTTTTGCCCATAACTAGATCTTGAGTGTAACAAACTGCTGGGAATTCAGCAAAGCATTCTGTAACTTGGATGCAACAAATTGGTAACACTTTCTGTATGTGTTTTTCCACAGAGTCTAGACATCTCTCATAGTTCCTTGGAGGGCTTGCCTAACTCCTTTCAAGTTTTCTCCTAACGGACATCTACCTGTAAAAGTGCCTTCTTTTGTGCATTCACAAAAACGGTTGTCTGGGCACCCATACCCATATCCATAGGTATTATAGCATAAGTACAAGAGTGCTTACTCTTCCGTCCCTTTGTGATCCTACCACTGTTTTGAAAAAGGACTTTGGTACTGCTAAGTTACCTTTTAGGAAAATTGATGGCTCCCGGAGTCTTGAGGTATAAAATAAATACATGGATGCTGTATTCAGTGTCTGGTGAGATTTAGGCACATAAAAATGAAACCCATGAATGCAGCCTGCTAAGTGGAATGTTGTCTAAAAACTAGCCAATAAGAAATAGGAGTGAAGAAGTGTGATTTATGCATTTCCTTAGGATTCGTAACCATGAAACCACTCCTCGATTTAGGAGAGGTTTCTCCTGAAGTAGCTCTTCCTAGCAAAATTTGTGTTCATAAATGGAAAGGATGTTTTTTTGTGCTGGTTCTCCTGTTTTATCCAGCAGCTTTCCAAATTTTGGAGACAAGGTTCTACTTCCTATTTCCATGAGAGATTTTGACTTTGTAGTTTCCATTTACAAGCAATTGCTCTTATTAGCTGACATGGTAATATTCCATGGTACCTGGAATATTTATATGGCGATATTCAAATACTATCATATAAGTCTCCTTGACCTGATGAGCACACTAACCACTGAGCTAGACAGGCAGCAGTTCTACCTATGCTTTTTGCAGGAATGACTGTAGTGGCTGTCATCTAGGAGCATGACAAATTAAGTTAAAAAGTTTGCTTTGGATGTAAAACTGTCGGGAACCTGAATGCATGAACAAGCTCTAATTGCCTTGACCAGTCTGTAAATAGCTCATAACTATCTTTCTCTGTAGTTTCTGCAACCCTTTCATTCCCAACCACAAAAGATTTAGCTGCCTGTGTTCAAGGACAGCTCTGATATGGTACAGCTGTCTAACCTTGGATCAGACATCTCTAAAAGCAGCTAGGTTGTGAGAGCTGTGAGAAGCCTCATTGGGGGCACCCAACTGTGCACCGTACACACATTGGCTTGGGAGCAAAATCTATGCTTGCGCTCTTGCCCTTGGTCCCTGCCTGAGCTACCTTGTAGGCATGGCCATGTACCTTGCCGATCCTGACCTTGCTTTGCTAACCTGACTGGCTGGCCTGCTCTGAGTCCTGCCTTTTTGCCACAGCCTTCCCTGGTGGATTGCTGGCCCATAGCTGCCCCTGGTCCCCAGCCCTGCTCTGTTCTGCTCTGCTTGTTGGGGTGCTGTGGGAGTGTGCCCTGTTGGAAAGGATGCTATTTCTGTCAGCCTTGGCTGCTGGCACACATTGCTTTATGGAGCAACCCTCTCTTGCTGCCATTTGATGAAAGTTTTGTTTTTTCCACTCAACAGAGATTCAATGATTTCTTTTTTGTTTTATTTTATGATTGTTGCATTGACTCTTAGGCTAATGAGCACTGCAGAGCTTTGCTGGGACCAAGTTGATGGAGGATCTAGTTCTGCTTCTGTTTTGCTTGTTGTCTTGGTAAATCTCTGCAGCTATGACCAGAAGCTAGCCAATTTGTATTACCCAGTGTCTACAGTAAAAATTAGATTTTGGCATAATCTTGCAAATTATGCTGGAAGATAACCCATTTATGCCTCTTTCGATGCTGTAAAATTCAGAATGGGAAAAGGCATAGTACAGTAGGAAAAACAGCTGGAAATGCTGTTAAAAGTTCGGTTACCTCAAAGCAGGATCAGCTATATGCTGTTCATCTAAAACACTCTTAAAAACTTCTGATAGTGCAGATTCCACATCTCTGTTGCAACCTATGCTAGTAGTAGTAGTTACTGTTACAAATGATTTTACAAATGATCTTGTTGATACAGAAGTGCAGAGGATTTACACTGCCGCTGGAGATGGGACAAGAGGAGTTAATTTCCTGCCTTTGAACCAACAGATATTTGTGAACTGTCATCTCTCCCATCATGTGTTTTCTAGAAGAAGTGACTCCAATTCTTTCAACCTTTCCTCATAAGCAAAAGTTCCCTAGATCTGTGATAACTCTTACTGCCATCTTCTTCAATTTCTTCATAGACAATTTCTGACAAAGTGTCTACAAAAAGGTGTTAGTCTTTTGTCTGGTATTTCAGGTATCTGTGCTTTTTTTCCTTTCCATCTTTCTTAAAACTTTTCATGTGTGGATAATTAGGCAACTTTTAGTGTTCTCTGAAAGTTCTCTTGGTTGGTCCATGTATCCCAGAGGAAAACAGAGCATTTCAGTCCGTGGTAGAAAGCATCACATTTGTTTAAAGAATGTGTGCAAGGCCACAGAATAAAAAATGTTAGGCATAGCAAACAGCTGAGATTAGTATTAAAAGAAATAATCTCTTGGACTGTTGCCTCTCTGATGTACATTTCCTGGGTGGCATCTCACAAAAGTAGAGCAACCAAAGAAGATTACGGGCAATTTTTGACTGGTAAAGAAGTCTTTTTTCAGTGTGTGTTCACTTGCTTCAAGATCTGCCTTAACATGTATGTAAAGGAAGGAGCTGCCAGCAATTAAGGGGTGGTTAGAGTGTTGGTGGCTAAAGGATCCCTCTTCCATCCCAGTATGTGGCTGGAATTGCTCTCCTCCATGTAGCAATTCCTTCAGCATTTGGTAAGGCAGCCCCTTGTCCCTCTCTTAGTTCCAGGATTCACTAGAGCTACAAAGCAAGCTCACTTCCATGCAAAAGGGTGCATGATGTGGTGGGAGACAAGGATCGTGCCTGGAGCTACAGTTGCTCATGCCTCAGAGTGCATGGGGGCATAGGGGTGGAAGAGCGAACTTTTGGACAAAACTCAGGAAAGAGAGAATAAGAAGCTAAGCAACAGAAGGGGATTAGGAGATAAAACCCTCCATTCTGAATTTAGATCGCCTGTGAGATATCTTAAGTTAATAGAGTCTCCCTTTGCATACCTGCATCTTTCTGAAACCTGCTGTAGCCCACTAAAAACCTGTTGACCTCAGCCAGCTCCCCCTGCCCTTCCTTCCTTGGCACCCATTCTCACATCATAAAGATTAAGTCCCAGGCATGGCAAAATGCAGTTTTCTCTACACTTTTAAAAAGTGCTGATCCAGTTCTGTTTTTTCAGCAATACTGAAGGCCCATCAAAGAGGTACGACAACTAGATTACAGCTGGCTTTCTCTTATCAATAACCTCTTGTTAAAGCTGCTTCATTATTAAAAAATCTCATGATCTGATCCTCCAGATTTTGAGATATGCATAGTGGTTTTTTTGAATCTCTCAGCTTTCTATGTCAATCCATACAGCCTACAATCAGATGCACAGACTACGATAAGAAGGTATTTCAAATATAGATGTCTTCCTACAGAGTGGCATTGGGATCTTACTACCTTAATTAGCAAGCCAGTTCCAAGATGTGAACTTTTTATGAAAAAAACTCTTATTTATATTAACCTTTAAATGGGGTACTAATCTATGTTTTAAGGACAAGTGCAACAACTTTCTTGCTTTTTATCCTGAAAGAAGTAAGCTATTCCATTGTAATTCAATTGCAGAGTCTTTAATCACCTTTAGTGAGTTTTAGTGGCTACTGTGTGGTGAATAATTTATCATGCTCTAAACAGAAGGAAAGAGGCAGAGTAAATGATCCTTCACAATTAGATTTAGAAGGTGACTTTAAAATTTTAGGGGATTGACCAATACATTAAGAGTAGTCAATTTAAAAATTTAATTAGAGAGTTAGAGCCTGGCTTCACATGTGATATGTGTACTTTAAGTTAACCCTGAAGGGGGGTTCATTAACATTTGCTCATTCCTATACATTTATGTTTTCAAGATTTCCTTCTTTATAACGGGTCCGTTGCCTCCCTTTTTAGATAGTAGTAAGACTAAATACACTAAGATAAAGCAAATATTAAGCCATTAGTGAAAGGGCACATTTCTTGGAGCAGTCACTTAGGATAATCTTGTCTATTTAAATTCTAGCTGGTTTATTTTCCTTATACCTTTAATCAATTAAGGCAAGGTAGAGAAGTTTAGAAGACTCTATCAAGATCTTCAGACATTTTTTTTTCTTGCAGAGCTTTATCTTTTCTATGTAAAATTTGCTCTTCATAAAACAATTTGATTTTTTTTTGTATTGTCAGGTTAAAATAAATCCCCATCATTAAATGCCCTTAAATTTCGCATCATAGGGTATAAACATATTTGTATTATTTTTGATAGAAAAACATTTAAGATTATTCTACTTATTTCTTTGGCTATTCAACATTGTTTCTAAACATTATACAAAACAACACACCAAAAAAACCTAATCATAAATCTTCCCTCATTGCAATTTTTTTCCTACAAGAGGATGGAAGCAGAATCAAAATTCATGTCTGTTTTTTGATGGTAAATATTAAATGGTTGTAAAAAAAGTGGTTTATAGAGCAAAGCTGTGCCTTTCCAGATACTTCTGTGTTCTAATGACTTTTCTTTCTAAACCAAAATTCAATATAGATGCGATATTTAGCAATTCTTGTGGCACAGCAAGCTGTTGAAGTGGACCTTTTTTTCTAAACGTTTACTTGAAATCAGATAAGATTTTCCATTAAAAAATGATTCCAAATAGCACCCTATGTATCACCAATATAGATGATTGATTGAAATTATTTTTTTTTCCAAAATGGAATACAGTATTTGTTTCTTTTTACCACTTGACAGAGACATTTACTGATTTCATTTCAGTTCTGCTGCCGTTGGCAGGTGATATGCAGGCCATCTGTGTGTTTGCAGAGAGAGTAAAATGGAGACTTAACAAAGTACAAACTAAACATATGACTTTTTTCATATACGTTTGTTCCTGTATTCCACCCTTTTTTTAATCTCAGCTTTTAGACTGTTGTATATCCATTCACTTTTATGAGATGTGTTCATCAGATTAACACATTACTAAATCACCAAAAAGGAGTACTGCTTCACATATATATTTTTTTCCAATGGTGTATTTGCCAGCCTGTGTAGAATGAGATGGCACTCAGTCTTCTGACTGATTTTACTGCATTGTTCTGCATTTTCTCTGCCAGAGGATAAAACTGTTGTGGTTCCAGACAGGTAGATGCAGGGTCACTGCTCCTTTTGTTGAATCATTTTCCCTTTTTCACAGTTCCCCCTGCCAAAACTATTACAGCTCAAAGAAAAGTCAGCCTAGGGTTGGAATTTCTGCTGTCGGACAACGGTGAGTTTTCATGGCAGCTGGAAAGCTGTTCTGTGCTGAATTATCTCGCCTCGCTGTCCTGAACAGGGTTCTGGATGAAGCATGGCTGGAAAAACATGTTTTGTTAGAAAAATCATGCAAATGGTGAACAGCGAGGGAGTCTGTGTGACAGTTCTGAGCCTAACCCGGAAAGAAAACACTTCTCTTCCCATTTTGTGGAAAACTAAATCCTCCAAATAGGAAAGTTTAATTTTCTGGCATACTATTTCTGTTGAGAAATATTCCATGGCTTTGCAAGGAACAATATTTTTCAATCTGTTTTCAGTTCTGAATTAAAATACCTTTATCCTGAATAACAGAAGAGGTCAGTGTTTTCTTCCATGGCTGTGAATATCATTTGAAGGTGTTAAGTCTACCCTTTGAAGAAGGTATCAGGCGTACTGATTTTCCATACTATCTTCAGAGCTAGGAGAAGATTGATTCCTTCAGTCTCAGGTATTATACTTAGTGTGACAGTTCTGGTGACGATGTAATGTTAGCTAGCATTTCTTTGGAAATAATGTGCACACCCTCACAGTGTTTTTAGAATTAGATTTTTGCTTATTTAGAATGGGAGAAGAGAGACCCTTTATTGACTCTATTCAGCATCAGTTCAATTAAACCTGCCTTTTGACTAGAAGCCCCTTAGAAGCTCAACTCCACGAAATTTATTTTTTACAGGTCCTCTTGCCATGGACTTCAGTAATAACGAAAATTACTACTACTACTACTTCTAATAATAATAACAACAATAATAAATCTTCCTACCTGGGGTCTTTCACTTTTCTCTCAGGAAGAAAAACAAAGTTTCCGTAAGAAATAATTACTTACTATTCCATAGGAAACTACTTTCATGCTTTTTAATTGGAGGGCTGAAGGGCTGCCCTTTGGGGGAAAGAGTGTGGTTTACTTATTTGAATGAAGTGTATAGCACGAAGACTGAAATACTGGACCTGTTTGAAATCGATATAAAATTCCCATTGATTTCAGCTGGGTCTCACATTTTATACAAAGTCTGGTCCAACTTTTTCCCTCAATTGTGTAAATCTTATTGAAACAAGGGTTAGAAACATTCCCATGGGAAGCCTATGGGAAGATGTATGCATTCTGTGGAACCTCAATGAAATTCCATAAGGGCCCAAAGGTTCATTTTTTATATATTTTAGAGTAGTTCTGTGTTCTAAGAGATCCTCTGCAATCTGAGAAAATAACATTCCCCCTTTGTTTGCTATTAAACAAATAATTTTGAGGCAAAAAGAACATATGGTTATAAATCACTTTTTAAAACAAAATAGTTTATTATAATGGCTTCAAATGTTTTCTCACATGATAAAACTAGTCATAAAGGGAAAATAAATGAAGTTACACCAGTATTAGTCAAGTGCTTTAATGTCTTATATTCACATGGTTTTAAGAGTAAGACAGGCTACAGAAGCACAAAATTATCACAAGCTCTGAGCAACTCAGATCAAAAAACAAGTCACAAATTTGTTAGAAGTTCAGATGACTTTTTAGAATAAAAATGATGCAATGCATGGTATAAAACTTGAAACAGATTACCTGCCATGTGAATGCTGTAATGATTACTTTGTCTCCTAAAAGTGACATCAGCAACTGTGATGAATGTTTGAGTCAGCGTGTTAAAGCATCCAAAGCCTTGTCAGCATTTTGGCATTCACCTTGTGGGATCTCAATGAGCATAATGCAATGGTTCTGTTCTCTTACCTGTTTTGAAAATAGAAGGGATGCAGGAAAGAAAAAAAATAGTTCAAAAGGAAACATTATTTGCAGCAGCTGGAATAAATTATCACCAGCTGAGATGGCTTGGAGGTCAGGGACACTTGGGGCTCTAGAAACTCATGAGTTGCTTGAAGGCTATGAAAGATTTTGAGGACAGGGTGGTTGGAGCCTGTCCCTTTATGGATACTGTTTTCATATATTTGGACTAGGTTTTGAATTTTGTCTGTTCAGTGAAGTGGGGAGATTAAACTGGTTTATCTGTGAAGTGAAAATTTTGATATGGCCAGAGAAAAACTGAGCCAATAACTGTATGTAATCCAGGTAAATCATTTATCCTTGCCTAGAGAAGTAGTCCTGACGTCCTACCCTGGAGGTAGTCTTATTGCTGTAAAAGAGACTGTTTTTAACATGCCATTGGACTGTTAACTAAAACTAGTGGGCACAGTTTCTAAGGAAGTAATTTTGATTTCCAGAATTTTGGGGAGCTTTATGCCAGTTCTGTGTAGCTACCTTATTGTAATAATGTGGGGGACAGATGAGTGAACTTTTGCCTTAAACATTTCTTGGTACATAAGGCGCAAGCAAACCATAACCCCCAACAAGCCATCTATCCCCAGCGGAAACAGGACTGAGCTGCTGCGACCCCTGAAATGGTCTCCCTGCGACCACCCAGGACACACCGAGCCTGCGCTGAACCAGACCATGATCGGGCAGAGACTTTGGGACCTGGACTGTAAATTATTGCCACTTAGCACAACTTCTATGAAACTTGCTTAGTATGAGTAGCTAAATTTGCTGAAGCCTTAGGCCGCACTCCCTAGTTCAGTGAGAAAGGGCCCCAGAGCTGGTGCAGACTGGAAAGACAAGGGGGTTACAAGCAATTTGCATTCCTATGCTTCACGCTCCAGGAGGAAGGATGTCAAGGCTTTGAAGTGAGGCCTGCTTGGGCGCCGGGACCCTGGGGAGCAGGGCCTCCTCTTGCTGCTGAAACAGTGCTGATTAGGGGGGGTCTGGACTATCTCGGCGTCCAGATTATATTCCCTTTGTCTGGACCTTGGGAGGTAACACCTCCTGTCACTGCTGGGGCAGTACTAATTTGTCAGGGCCTTGAGAGATAAGGGCAGGACCCGAAGAATGAAGACACATCTGTCAGCAGAAACCGCAACAGTAAACAACCTATCTAGGGACCCAATAAGGAGCAGGAGACCCCAGACCTAAATATTACTATTGGTCCAAACTACTGTGTGAAGGGTGGAGAGTTTAGATTGGAAAGTATAATTGCCCAGGGATTTCTTTGTTCGGGGTCCCTCTTCGGAGGCACCCAACTCAAGCTGTAACTACTGCACGCGTGTCATTACAATTTATTTATTTAATTTGCCTTGATTTGGCTCCGAACTTTTCAGCGGGAACCTAGGGTCGGACCCTGCTCGAGTTGTAATTACTGCATGCACATCGCTAAAATTTACACCCAGGGTGAAGAGGACCAACGGGACACTGCTGGATCCACGGGTGGTGATATCTCTTTCTCTTTCCCCCTTTCTCTCTCTCTCTCTCTCCTCCCCTTCGCCTTTCCCCACCTTTTCTCCCCACTCCGTGGAAAATAAAGTTAAAAGGTTGTACGATGTGTGACTGGTTTTAGCGTCTTAATCTCGTCCTTGGGATCGTAATGAACCCCTCCCCCCCCCCCCGACATTGGATCGGGGCAAATAAACGTCCCCAAACAGTGCTCTGGCCATTGGCAACAGAGACGATCATTCGCATCACTGAAGTTAAGTGCAATTGACTTTAAGTAATGAAGGATTTTTCCTCAAGTTTACTAATGCCTAGCTAGCAGACCATCCTTAAATTTACAAAATACTGCATGTTCATTATTAGCACAGCTCTACTTAATATCTGAGCTAGTTAGGTCTGGAAACATCAATAATTCCTGAAAGCATGCTACACTCATCCACATGGACATATGCTTCTGCAATGGCACTGAAATTTTTTTGCATTTTAATCTTTGCAAAAGATGGGAAAAATACATGAACACTGCCAGGACACTAAGAAATAGACAAAATATTTTGATAAACTGAACATGTTCTTGCATCTGCAGTTCAGGTAAACAATATTTTTTCAGCTCAAAGGTAAAGAGTCCATTTTTCATTTTTCTTTCCTAAAAAAGCAAATACTGATTTTAATATAAAGGTAGCATAATGACAAGGTAAAGTAGAGGTGCTTACAGCAAAATCAGATTGTAACATAGACCATGATTCAAACTAAGATCTGTGATCACTGGTGGAATTCAGTGACCTTAGAAGTCTGCATAGGGTGCGAAGTTAAAACACCAGATACTGGCATTGGGTGTTTTGTAATATAAACCATGCCTATCGCACCATGTAAGAGTGCAAATAACTTTTATGGATATGCTACGTTTCTTTATACCTGCTTTCTTAGAACGTTATCTTAGGGGATCAGTATTTTATTTATTATTTTGGGTCTTTACTTTGGGTTTGTTTTACAGTTTTACTATCTGACACACATCAGATCATAGAAGAAATTGAAGTGACTAAGAAGCTATTTCTAGGCATTGACTGTCATTTTCCTCTGTGGTTTAGATTTAAACTGCGTGAATTTTAAATATTAGAGACAACTATTGGTATATGCTTTCTTGGAAACTTTTTTTAACCCAATAAAGGTTTACTTTGAGAATAAACCTGTTCATTCTGCTGTAGAATGGGAAGCTACGCTATTTCAATTAAAAGGAAAGAAGAGTAAGTTTTATGCTAAGCTGTGACTAATGTAGCAGTTCTAATTTGAATATGACAATGTATTTCAGTATAAAGTCTTGGGATAAATTGGGGAACAGGATATCAATTCTGTGAAGTAAATGAGTGCATTATGAGGGGATTTTCTTGAATTTTTTGCATATTTCTGTAGCTGATGTAGTTGATGAAGTAATGATGAATGTAATAATTTAATATTGCACGTCGGTGCTAGAACTTAGTAGCATGAGTCCTGGACCTTGGGGCAGCAAGCTTAATTACGTAACTTGATGTGTTACTCGAGGAATTTAAAATGTAGTTTTTTTCCTTCAGACCATGCTAAGCAAGGAAAACGTGCTTTATAGGTGAATCTAGGTTACGTAAACTATTTGCATATTTGCTGAAAGCAGTTTATTTAAATTACTGCAAATTTATAACACCACTTACTGCCTCTTAGGCATTGCTTACGTCTATATTGATGAAACAAAATGTGCTAAAAGAACTGAATTGCAATGATAGGACACAATGCAAAAAAAAGCCCCCAAAACACAAAAAACCCCACAACCCTTTGTTCTTTCCTGTAAATGTACAATTCTGTGCAATTGGAGGTAGTTTTGTTTCCTCATATGACAGCATCTCATTTATTTATGACCTTGTCTTTTGCTTTCTCTCAACCAATTATAAAACTGCCTGTAAAAAGATCTAGAAATCCTTCATGTCAGGAAACAGGCTGTAAACAAAATCTAATTACAAAGCAGATACATAATTGATCTGCCCAGCTGACAGTTTCTTAAGATGTTGAAAACAATTGCAAATTATCTTGAAGGCAAGTGATTCTCTGCTCCATAATCATTATGTGTTCATGTTCTCAAGTGAGGCTTTGTTTCAGACTGAGCTGGGCAACTTCGGAGTCTCTTCATACTAATATGCAGAGAGTGAGCAGAGTATGTACTTCTCCTCCGGCTGCCAGAAAACCAAAAACTTGCTTTGACAGGATGTCGAACATCAGTTTTAGCAGAATATCCAGTGTTGCAATTGTACTTTCTTAAGGCAGTCCCAAGTCTTCTTGGTAGCTATTCTTTAGTAACTTGATCGTCCTGGCAAAGCTTCTTAGCGATTTTAATTTTAGTCATCTTCCAATGGCTGATATTCAGCAGATCCTACATACCAGGACTTCCTGCCTCCGCACAAAATTTGCTTTTTTTCAGGTCCTTCACTCATCTCCTTACCTGGGAGTATTCAATAAAGGGAGATCAATGGCAATCTTGATGTTTTCCCTGTCTCCTGGACAAGATATTAAAGGTGAACAGAACCATGATAACTATCTGTGCCTCTTCCTCTAATAAAAATTAGAACATTTCAATACAAACAATGCTTCAGTACAGATGGCCTGGATGTACTGTTCCTGCACTAATAGGTGCACTGTTCCAAAAATATTGACAACATAGATTGGTATATATCTAAACCATGTCTGCTGTTTGTTCTGGATGCTAACCTAAGTAAGATTTGGGTTGAGGCCTTAGTATTGCATTGTATTCACCACTGTCTTTAGGTATTTTCTAAATAAATAGAATGGCCAGAGGCCCTACATAAAAAAACATATCCTAGCTTGCTGTGCTCTAGGAAAATAAAGTAAGAAACAAGTTTACCTGACCGGCAATTGTATCTCAGATGGTGATGGATGCCAACTGAAACTAATAAAATTGAAGGGTATGAACTCAGATTAAATTTTCCAATTCATGCGGACAGAGTGTAGAAGTCTTGCCCTTGCTAGCTGCAATTCTGTAAAGGCTGGACAAAATGTAATTGGTTAGTGGATAATCGGGGAGAACAGCCTACGTGCTACTCCCCAGAAAGGCTGCTGGTGTTGGCAGTAACATGCCGCCAGCTTGCCCGTGCCTGGAGGATGAGATGTGCTGCAGGACAGGCTCTGCAGAGCTGCCTGCAGGCAGGGAGCACGTTCCTTGCCAGGACGGGTCAGAAATATGATTTAACAGCCTGCACTCAGAGCTGGTAAAAACTTATAGTGGTTAAATGAAGTATAAAATATTTTTCTCCCCCAAAACTGAGTCTGAGAAAAAAGACTGATTGTGAAGGAGTACTTTGGAGCATTTGTTTGCACAGGTTATACAAAATATGTGTATTTTTAATGTTGCTATTGTTCTGCTTGTATATGAAGGCTATACCTTTAGCTAGTTCTGTCTGAAAGTTTCAAGGTGTTCTCCAGCTCATGTCATGCAGTAGGAATGTGGGGCATGCCAAGTGAGCTTCCTAAGTAGCTGAGAGCGGTGGCTGTTCTGGTTTTAACAGTGCAGAAATGTACTGGAATATACAATTTTAAATCAAATCCACCCTGATGTGCAACAATTACTATGTAAAAACCTGTGAGATACCACTGTAAGATATCAAATGTCAGCCTGAATGTCTGTGAATTCTTTTGTGAAAATTTCCAGTAACAAAACAAAGCCCGTAGTGAGTCATAGGGAATTCCTTTCAAGACAAATCTTTTTTCTCTGCCAGGTACCTTAGAGCCTTAACTGACTAAAGACATCTTAGAACACTTGCTTGGTATCAGATTTGTGATAAAGCATCCAGTATTCAGGAAGAGATCAGTGACTTACTAATGTTAGCTAATTAATTCTTGAAAATGATTGTCCTTTATGTCAGTGTGTTCACTATTATAACCTTTTACATTCTTAATGTTTTCCCTGCTTTCTTTGGTGGAATCCATATCACAGACCTAGTTTAACTACAGTTTCTATTTCTTTGAACCAGCAAGCGTTTCTCTTTTTTGTTTTTTTCTTGCATAATTTAGTTATCAGTCTAGAGTTTAATGAAATTCTACTCTTTATTAGGCTGTAATCTGAATGCTTAGAATTTATGAGCTAGCAGAATAAAAATTCTGGAGTTACCACAGTATCTTGTCTGTTATAATTAGTTTGCCACTGTAAATTTATAGGACATTGTAGTATAGCAACAGGAGAGTTTTCAAGATCATGGCAGACTAAGTACAAGAGCCAGACTTGCTCAAAATTAAAATATGCCAACTGAGAAATACCCTTTCTAAAACAGTGCAAAATTTAGCTAAGACACTTTTATTCCACAGGAACTATGAACACGAATAAGTCAAGATTTAAGCATTTTATATAATTGCACATTAAAATGAGCACAAGACATTGCTAAGTGTAAGTAACAGAAAATGATTCTCCGTCCTAAGAGAATTTCTGCTAACATAATTTCCTGTGGACTGAATAATTAGAGGCTACCTTATCAAACAACACCTTTATGTGGAGCCACTTTATTCTGGGGTACAAATTTTCATATAATATTATTCTTTAGGCAGATGATTATTGTGGAAAAACGTGTATGTAACTAGGAGACTGAAAAAAACACTGATATTGCAAGGGTGGGTAAGTGCAGAAAGAGGAATTCTTAGAACATCAGTTCCCTTTACTAAAAAAGAAGAAATGAAAAGTGGCAGGCCTAATTATTCATTGTCTCAACAGCAGTCCTCCCGATTTTAGCCGAGAGTTCTTTACACTTATTTTGGAAATACGATAGTTAGAAACAAGCAAAACATTCCATTAGTAAGTATATACTATTGATTTTTCCTTTTCTTCCGTAAAATACAAATGACAGCAAACAAAGCCCAAGCCAAATCCCATCCAGGAAACAGTAATCATTAGTTCCAGTTTCCATTCAGTTTTATTTGAAAAGTCTAGTGCCTGGTTTCATAATTCTGTCAATAGTTGATATGATACAAAGATTTGAAATATTAAGCCAAACACTGATCTGTGAAGTTGGTAGTAAAAATGTGTTTTTTGGCCTTCTTTCTGAGAAGGTCAGTTATTAGCTGCCATACTATTCTTTGTACAGTACTTAAATATTGTATGTTTAATATTGAATACTGTGCATATGGAAAAACAGTCTAGAAAATAGTGGCTAGCTTCTATCAAGCCACATTGGTGCAATCCATTAAAAGCTGCTGACATGATTATGTACATTATAGAATCTTAAAACAACTATAAGAAAATCAAAAATTTCAGTTTGTAAATTCTTAATTTGCAGGTTGATTGCATGGCATGATAAAGGCTAGAAAATCACAAGTTTGTAAGGGTCTGTAATAAAACTAATGAATTCCAATGTGTGAGTATTCCAGAGATGTATTTGTTGGACATTTTAATAACAAAGCGGTTTGAAGAAATACTTCCAGTATGGCCATACATAATTTGTCATTTTCTACATGTATCTCTGGACACAGTGAACATAATTTTCTGTCAGGGAGTACAGCGGACATATATGCCAAAACCCATCTTTTTCTACAAAAAATAATGGAGACAGCTCCGGAATGCTTAAATAGCATGCTGACATGGGATTCCTAATTTCAGTATGCAGATTCATTGGAGTCATGCATCCAGGCACTGTCTGCTCTTAATGAGGAGAACTAGACATCCCCCAAAACAGCTTAGAAAGCCTGTGTAGAGTGGGGCGCTGCCCAGAGCTTGCTGACAGGACACGCCAAGCACAGGGACCTGCCTGGTTGCCTCTGTGCCTGTTTCCCAACCTGCATATGTCCAGACCAAACATGCTCTGCCCTCCCTTGGGTGGGGACAAGCACTGAAAAGAGCAGGGCATGCAACAGCAAGGGCAGCAACGGTGTTCTTTCGCATAACCAGTTAGTAGTTAGAGCACTCACGCAGGAGATGGAAGATGAGAGACGAGGACATTTAGGTGAATGGAGAATTTTCTGTCAGATCATGAAGGCAATTATTCATTTTGAGCACTTAAGAGTTAGGAAGTGCTGGAGAACAGGTCATCTGGATTGCTGTCTGGGACTTGGATCTGTGACTTGATAGGGTCTGCCCAATACCATTTTTTCTGCCCTTAGGCTATGAGGGGAATAGACTAAAGCTTTTCAGACTTTGAGGTACATCAGCCTAGCATATTTTCAGAGTATGTTTGAACAGAAAGAATTACCTTTGTAATTAAATTGTAGATTCAAATGCTTGGAAGAACTGACAAGAGTAATTCAGTCCATCTTGTGAATGAAGTTATCAATGCGTTGGGTTGCTCCTTCGCTGCCATGTCCAGTCCATGTGAACATGTACAGACAGAGCTTTTTTCTCTCTGCGCTCTGAGCTGGCCAGATGTGAGACAGACCCAATCTACAGGCTGTATGTATCAGCATTAGCATGGTGCTGAGATTAGCTTAATGAGCTTTCATCAGGGCTTCAAATATGGGTCTTGGCCATGAAGGTTTATTAGTTCAGATACTAACCTACGTCCAGTCCTCTTAGATTGCATTGGTTCTATACAAATAAGTACTTAAAACATTAAGCTAAAAACTTCTGTGAAACAACACAGAAGTTTTCTACTGGTTGCTCACCGCAGCTTGAAAATTACAGCAAGCAAGAACAATAAAAGTAGAAAAATCATTGATGACTAAAAAGAAAAATTAAATCTGGTGCCAATGGTTTTTTTCCAGGGGGGTCCAAAATGTCTGCAATTAGTAAGACTCTGGAAGAAAGTGTGATTGAGGTCAATGCAGGTGAACTACACGGGATGTTGGTAATAAGGCTTCAAGAAGCTCATGCCTGATTTTACTTCATTTGTGTTAGATCCATGTTTACTACGTATGCTTGGGAGATCTGCAAGTCCATCTAAATGACAAGAGAGTGTAAAAGGCTAAGTTTATATTTACTGGCACAAACTTCCTCTGCTGCCAATATGCCAGAAAACTGTCTTTTTGTCACTGAGGTCCACACTTGCTTTTTCTACAATAGCCTAATACAATAATGGCTGTACAAAAATGATTCAGGATTCCTTGCTGAAAAGTCTAGCTTATGAATGCAGCAGTCAAATGAGAGGAATTATTGCAAATGCACTGGATTTACTTCCTACAATTTTCATTTGAAAATCTTCATTTTCAGTTGGAATCAAATCAATATTTCTGAAATTTTTGACTGATAAGAACAGCTGCTCTTCTTTGGGAACGTGTCCAGTGTCAGAGTCCACAGTGAAAGTTTTGGGAGTATTAGCAGAGAATTACCAGCAGCTGTTCAATGTAAGTTCTCACAGCACCAAAGTAAGGGAAGATAAAACTGAGACAATAAAAGTAAAACACAGGGTTAGTGGCAGATGCTAAGGCTGCCCAAGGATAGGATCTGTTACAGATTTCCATAATGCAGTTGACTGCAGGAGATCCAAAATTTAAGCTCCCAGAATTAAATTTATTTTTATGCCACAATAAAAGACCCACAAAGGAGTCTGTTTTTATTGTGAAAAGAATGTCTCCCATGATTCTCATAGTCAATTAGTAAATTATAATGAAAAATGGGTAGCACTCCCATGGTGCGTGGCTACGGGCAAAAAACATCTGGCAATCAATATCTCTATTTTACTAACTTGAGAAGAGGAGAAAGACAAACCCCACTGCCAGAGAGTTTGTAATTTCCATGCTAGGTGTAGCGTGAAAGAAGTGGTCAAAGCTCTTTTGAGATGGGTGCAAGACAGAGCTAATAATAAAACCACTATCAACTGGGAACAAACCCAGTAATGGTACTCTGCCATATATTCATTCTGCCAAAGAGAAGAGACTTCTAAGTGCCATAGAGGTGGATTTTAGGAAAGGATTTAGTAGCAAAGAAGGTGGTAACTTCTGCTTAAGAGTCTCCTTTATTTATGTGAACCTTGTCATTGAAGCTGGGTGTGTAAAATCAGCTTCTCATTGATGAGACAGCTTAATTCAAGGGCAATCATATTAGGCTGTCTCTCTCTCAAATGTACTGTTCTCTTAACTAAAATAGCAAATTCAAGGTGAGAAGAGAAAACAAAGTCAATTCTATTTTTAATTCTGACACGAAAAAAATAGTCTGTGGTTTCAGTAGGCACAGAAATAGGAGTTTATAAACTGAAATTTATTCCCACTTTGGTAACAAAGAAGCAGTTTATATTTGTGTGTGTGTATATATAGAGAGAGATATATCTATGTAGATGTATACAGATATATATGTATTTTCAGACTCTGTACTTCATTAAAGTAGAAATTTATTTCCCTGCCATAAGTAAAAAAACATTAATCTAATATTCATTTTAAAAGTCTAAATGACTGAAAAGGAGGACATACAAAATATCTTTGTGGATAAGGGTAGGTTTGTGTTGTTTTTGTTCTAAACTGCATCTTTCAATAATCAGGTAATTGCTCGTCTAAAAATAGAGTGGAAGGTACTAAAAGAGCACATACTTAGTTTGCATAGGGTTTGTGAGGTATAAATATTTCTTTTTATATTCTGTAACCATTTCAAAGCTCTCCATGGTATAGATTAAGTCTTCCTGTGGCTGAACATTGCCCTGGTCATTGAGGAACTGCTCAGATAACCACAAGCATACAAAGCTCATAAACTGGGGATGGCACAGGCAAAAATAATGTGACTTAAAAATAGGGATTTTAAAACAAACTCTCTTCTTTTTTATTTTTCTTCTGGCTTCAGAAGTTTTAGGGCACGTTTGAGGAACATTTCTCATTCCTTTCTCCAATGCAGTGAGAGCTAGAAATTTCTAAAACAAAGCAGATTTTCTTCTAATTGCATGGAGTGGGGGAACTGGAGCTTAAAGTTCAAACATCATGGGAATTGCAGTAAAATTAAGAGCTGATGACTGTGTACTAGAGAGAAGAATTCTCCATCCCAAAATATCATCTTTACATGAGAAAACCTTAATCTTGTTAATAAGTATTTTAAATGATAGGCCCATAGGCATGCAAGTGGTAAAGATGGAATGGTTGTATTCCTACCGGCTCATACTTTAGAGAAATACAGTGAAGATACTCAAACAATCCTGTTCCACATATTTAAGTTTATCTGCATATAAATCTCTACATCCCCTGTCTTTTTCGTGTTCTGTTTTGCTTAGCTTTCTCATGTGTACACTTTCTGCCTTTTTTCATCTATTTTCACTTTTCTACTGAAAGTTTACAGTTTGTTTTTCTTACTGCTACATTTAGGGACTGTCTCTGCAGAGGAAGCTCTCTTGCATTCAGTTGGTCAGAAAGGTCAGTGCTTAAGGAGTGTGATCATATAGAAGTACAGATAAGGCTCCATATCGTTTTTATTGCTGATGGAGCCTGTACTTAGCTAGCTGTACAGTGAATAACTGCAATCTACTATGCATGCAGGGTCATCTATATCATGCAGTATTTTTGCAGGCCTCTATCTGCCTTTACATTGTCTTGTACCACAAACTGTTGTGCTTTTTTTGTTTGCATGAGTGCTAGCAACTGTATTTGATGATCAAGTATCAGGTCTGTTTAAAGGCCTGACAGAGAATTACTGCTGCTCTGAAATGCAGCTGCTCTGACACAGATGGGGAATCCCATGTGCAAAAAGCCTTCCACTAATATGCCATGAGGTTTGAGAAGTCTCATAACATATGCACCATTTTCAGTGGTGATAGACCTCTGCACGGTACCTGATCAGCTTAGATTCATTTGGTTAGTGAGATTTGGAGGTAGTAAGCTTCCAGATGGAGGTGGCTGCGTTTCCAAATGAAAAGTGAAACTGTCACCTATATATACTGAAAGAGTGAGTAGATGCTGGGATAAGTTCCATGGAAACATCTAGGAAAATACACTTACTAGACTAAAAGTCTAAGATCACGTGGCTCTCCCATGCCTGCAGCACACACTTATTCTCCCTTCACTCACTATTTCTCTTATAGCTCTGACACACCACTGTGGTGATAAAAGAAAAAATCATCTTCTTGCAACTGGAAATGGAAGGCTTCTGTGACTGCTGTTCATGCCAAACTAGAGCAGGTGATGTTGGCTGAATGACAATATGCCAAAACCCCATCTGCTTTGTATCATGATGCCCTGTATCACTGGCGGAGGTACAGCAGTTGGATAATTGTTTGAAAATGGCATATGCTATCTCCAGAAAATGGGGTTCGTGGTACAGAAGAAGAAGAGTTGTGAGGTTCTGGTGTTATCCACAGATCCTGGAATTGCAATGGCCTGAGATCGAGTCTCAATTCCTAAGGACTTTTGTTGCATACCGTATGGTGGGGCCAATCTGTAGGAATGATGAACAAATTCAGATTTGAGTTCTTTTTTGATAAACTTTCTTCCCTTTCACTACTTTAGCTGTTATTTTATTATGAAGCTGCTTTACTCAGTTTTTGGGAATGGTCTTGTTAATTTCTTTATGTGCTGGGAAAACATCTCTTGAGGCCATCATTATGAAGAACATGCACTGCTCTGCTTACTGAAGGATTTCAGTATTATAAGTCTTTGTATTTCTGGCAGATTCAGAGTAGTTTTGCACCACAGGTAGTATTCTACCTGTTTATTTTATTCTGATGCTAAGCTGTGATTATCTGTATGGTCAGTGTAATTAGAGCTAAGTAATCGGTTGTTGCTATTAAATAATATACTAAATTCACACCTTTGCCTTGCAACTTGGCTAACTTGTTTGTAATACTGCCTATGATACTAATCTAAATTGTCTCTGACTGTATTACTTCTTTTGTCTGTCTTGTCAGAGGTCCAAAAAGCACGCTGTTTTACAAGCCTTACTAGTATATCTTCTTGTAAAATGTGTGTAAAGTGTAATCCTGTAAGACTGTGGTAAATAACTTATTCTTCCCTCTAAAATTAATGTATTTTATACATTTAAAATAGTATCTGAAGTCTTCAGAACTTGCTGGGCTCTCTCTACCTTATTGCATATACCCTGGCACCTTTATATTCTGATCATCCCTGCCAATGGCCTTAGGACAAGGTTATGTAAATTTTATCTAACCTCCTTAATTGCTGTTGGGAAAAGGTGTAGAAATAAATTCAGGCATGGTTATTCTATAGCAGCAAGAGATATCATTGTTTACAAAAATGTACCAACATGATAAAATTAAAAGCTAATAGGAAAAAATAAAGAAGCAAAAGAAACCCCAGGTTCAGCTGGGTTTATCTAAACCAAGCCCCAAGACAGAGTTATTTAAATAGAGCTACTTTGAGAAGGAATGTTCTATTACTAATTGCTACACTCAGAATCCTGTTAGGAGCAAAAATCAATACGCCTTGTATGCAAAGCTAAGATTTTAATGTTAGTCTAATCAAAATACAACATGAGGTTATTACTTGTCCAGTTACAGATACACCATTTTAGTTAATAATACAGCTAAGATCAACCTACACAAACTTCTTAGTGTCCATGCCTTTTCTTTGACATTATTCTCCCCCTTTCAAAGTCCTTTTGGGTCCTGAGGTCAACAGTACTACCCTTCCTCAAGCAGAAGGAAGAGGACATGATGAGCTGCCACCATCACTCCCCAGTTCCTCCCCAGCAGGCATTCGGTGCCAGTAAGAGGGGATTCCTTAGCTTTAAGAGCCACTTGGGATTATTCATATATGTTTTATTGATGCAGTCTGCTTTTTCATTAGTTCCCAGCTGAAGTCTGCAAGCTATACAGTAGCCTTCCCGTCCTCAATTAACATAAATGCTGCTGGGGTACTGAGTGCCTTAATTGGTCTTAATTACCTTGAACAGCCTCACCTGGGACCCAACAAACCCCCTGTTGGTTCAGGAGCTCTGTTTAAGCTCAAGTCCAGGCCCCTGCTTGTTTCTTGAGCTCTGTCATAGATGGCTGCAGTCCTGCCTTTAGCCCTCAGCTCCTGGATGGACCTTGACCTATTTTGTAGCCTTGTTGCCAGTCCTGTCCTGTCAGGCCCTGTCTCCTCCTGCTCTGAACTGGTCCCCCTGGGTGGGCCCTGGGGCTGATTCATCACCTTGCCTTGTCTGGGGCTGTTGGTGGGACCATTTGTGGGCACCTGGCTCTGCCCACCCCATTGCGAGGGCACTGCTGGAGCTGTAGGCACCCTCAGCCCCCAGCTCGGCCCCCTTGGGGAGCAGCCCCATGCCAGCACTTCCAGAGGAAAGAGCTGAAGTTTGCTGTGCAATGACTGCCTAGCCTACTTGGGTGTTTTTACTGTTTATAGTGTTGGGGACCTCAAGCTGCAAAGCCTGAGACAATAATTGCCTTCAGGGGATGCAATAAACACCTTGCCCATGGTTGTCTGGCAACCAGAACAAGATGAAGCCTGCTGAGGCCAAACTGAGCCCACACAAGTCCTGGGTCTCTGAGCTGTTTAGTCCCTGCAGAGCTGGTAGCCTTTTAGTAGGAATAGCAAAGTTGTGTTTGTGTGTCCTAATACAGTTTATTAACAAAAGTGGAAAGCCAGGCAGAGAGCTATAGGAAAACCCTGGCTGAGACGGGATCTGTTCTGTGCTGATACAGCCTCATCAGAGTTTCCCAGTGGACAGGTAAGCTAATGTAGTCTGTTTTAACTACAGCCTGTGAGAAAAGTGAGCTACATGACTATGTTTCAATTTCTAGCTGAAGTATTTGCCCTACTGATCTGAAGAATTCATTTTCCTCTAGCTCTGGACTCCCTGGGAAGTATAGGGTTGTAATGGCATCTCTCCACTGCCTCTTGCCTTAAAATGCACCCAGGAGTTCTTTAGAGTAGTGCTGGTTTTCAAATGTTGTTCCTATAGGGCTCTACAAAACAGGGTTCTGTCTTAAAATTAGTACTTTCAGGTAACAAAAACAAGTATTGCTAACAATTACTTTTCTTCTTTGAGATATGTACTGGAACTGAGACTACAAAGTGTCTTGGTGGTGATACATGGTATTTAAAAAATATATCAACAGACTATATACACTCTTGGTCTGGAAACTTGAGAAATATGCTTTAATAAAAAGTTCTGTAAGCTGTTCTTTGCTTCCTGTTCAGATGTGGTTGCAGAAACATTACTTTCAAAGGCATGACTTCAGGGATGTCTACCCAAAGCTGTTTCTTCAACAGGAGTTATGATTTGATTTGACAGCAGAAACTCAAAATCTTTGAGTGCCTGAAATCTGTTATTTACAGATGGAAGTGTTTTAAATTGAAAAGTAGGTAAAAGCATAAAAGAAGACACAACTATAGGGGTAATACTTTCTGCTTACAATGTTTATATCCTTCTCTCTCTTGTAGAGAAGTCAGTATCCAGCATCTGAAAATCGGGATATACTGATAAATGCCTTTCATGCAGCTTAATTCTTCAAAACTTTTTATGTAGTCTTAGGCTTTTAGTGTGACTATTGCAGTGATGGCCCTTTGAAAACAGGGAAGCTGTTGGCAGAAACCTTCTTTGTATGAGGATTCTGCTGCTGTTGTACTTGAACAGAGGCTTGGCTGAGTTTGTTGGTTAAATCTGGAAATTTATATCAGTTCTGGAAAGAAGACAGTCTGGTTCTTTTGATGGTACAATATATGAATGGAAATAAATAAAAAATGAATAAGAGGAAGAAGATACATAATAGTAGCTCAGACATTTGATAAAAGTGTTTTGATTATTGTGGACTCTGAAATAATAGACTCTAATATGGTTGGATGGAAACTGCATCTTTTCTGCTTATACTGGCCAGCATACCTCAAAGTATTGATCTGGGGAAAAGTGGTTTGCTCTTTAACCCATAAGTTTCCCACGACAGGTTCATCTTGGGTGCCACTCAGTAGTGACTTAGTATGTTCAGGAATGCACTGTGCGTAATATGTCTGGATATGACGTGTGTGTGTGCGCCAAAAACTGGAAATGAGAAGGTACAGCACTTCTGACTTAAAAACAGTATTGTACAGGATAATATAGGTTTTATTGCATGACTTTTGCTTATAACTGGTAAGACAAGAATGAAACAAATAGATCAGTCTTGCAAAAGGACTTCCAGCTAAAATGTTTGAAGGTTGGGGTGAAAGCTCTTCCTTTCCAATAATGCCTGCTGTGGTACAAGCTCTGTGTCAGGTACAGGAGGCAACTACGTTGGTGTGCAGTTCACCTCAGTACCTTTTTGCTGTGTCTCTTGTCTCTTTCTCCCAACATCACAGTTGCTTTCACATCTGTCCCACATCTGCTTTGACATTAGCAGAATATTAAAGAAATATTTTGAATGCTCTAATTATTTAAATTATTCAGTAATACTTTCTTTTGTACATTGACCTGAGAAAAGACTTGTAATCAAAAGAACCATCAAACTATGTATAAACTATAATCTACAACAAGGGACTTAATGTAGAAAAAGGTTATTTGGACCAAAAGAGCCCCCAAATTCTTATTATTCAAAGTGACTCTCAATTTTCTAGAACCGTAAGTGCTCCACTACCCTATCAAAAAGCTGTCAGTCATCCCCTTTCCTGTATTAGGACACTTATTTTATATCTTGCAGTGTCATGAAGTTTGGAAATTTAGAATAATCCCAGGAATATGTTGGTGGGGAGGGAGCACAATAAGCTGTCAAAGATGCCTGAAAATCTAATTTATAGATACTATGAGACTCTTTTGTACATACATATGCATAAACAACAGCCAGATACAGGGGGGAATAAAATAACTGTTGCCTATATAAAAATTTAAATGGAGACACTATCATTAACTTTAAGACGGTAAGTGACATGAACAATTTTGATGGCTGGATGGAAGCTTTATTAACAGCAGATTGAAGTCAAATTTCATTTTAACTTAACAGCTCCATTGTACTATGAATGGTTGTGATTGTGGCTTTGAAGCTGATGTAAACTGCAAGGCTTCTGGCTTTTTCATTCATAATAACTAGATCCAGAGGAATCTTACTGATCCTTCTTGTCACTTCTGAGACTTTGTTACTTATCTCTTTTTTTCAGAGAAAAGTAACAAAGTAAGCAAATGCTAATTTTACAATTTTTTTCAGCAACTATATGGAGAGCTACTGAAGAAACTCATTTAACTGTATTAGATTAATTATTTAAACAGTTATATTGGTTCTGCATGCATATTTATTTCAACCAGTATGTTAAGCAGAGCCTGATAGTGTTAAGTTTCACCAAGACACAGTGAGTGATTGTCAACAAGAGGCAAGAGATGTAACTGGGGAATGGCAACAGAATAATTGAATTAAGCACATGCAAAATTAGAGATATGAAATGACGGAGACTCTTTAGCAGAAGCTTTTTCTAGAACAAGAATCAATCTGAAGAGAAGTTATGTGTTACTACTAATGATCACCTCTTTTAAAGCAGTGGGGCTGTTCATTTACATATACTGAGTTCCAAATCAAAACCCCACTGTTTTCTGTCTCGGTGTTTTAGCTGAGCAAGAAATGGTTGTGTAGAGTTGACAGAGATGCTAAAAATTCTGAAGAGATTTTCATTTGTAAAGCAGCTAAAACTGAAAGTGGCTGGACTCTCCTCATGCACTTTAAAGTCCTTCAGCGATCTACTAACGTGGAGATGTTGGTTCTGAAAAGAGAATGAATCATTTGAACAGTTCAACAGGAGGAACAACTTCACATATTCGTTTTTTTGTGTGTTTTATTACACTCCATAAGCACAGGTAAGAAAATAGAGCAAATAAGCACTTGAACTATATTCATGATATGGATGCTGACTGTCAAGTATGGGAACTCATAGGAAGCATGTTGCTCTGTAGTTGTGCAAAGAGTCTTTGATCAACTACATGAATGCTCACTTTCAAGGTGACTGCATATCTTGTATATATTGTTTTTTTGGCATGTGTTTAAAACAGATAGCATTTAATGAGATGTGCAGCTAGAGTCTTAATGTAACTCCCAAACAGTATGCTGATTCAAAATTGGTATTCATTTTGAAGTAGAACTTTGTCACGCAAAAGGGGGTGTTACAGTCTTTCTAATTTTTCTTCTTGCCATACCTGCCAACACTCAGGGCCTATACTTTCAATTCATGTGCTTTTTTTTTTTTTTTTATTGCTGCCGGAGAAGTTTCAAGTCATGTGAGTATACTTACTAAGTGCCTTTGCTTGTAAAAACACAGTAGATTCTCAGCACTCCTAATTTATATGGACTTCAAAGTAACTAGGACGAGTAATGCTGTTTCCAAGTCATTGAAAGAGAAAAGACTTAGTTAATAGTACACCTCTTAAAATTGTCCCTTAGCAACTCTCTATAGTAGTATTTTTCAGATTTCTTTAAGAAACAGTCATCTTCATGCATTGTTAGAGCAATTTCATGCTATTTTCTAGTTCGTTTGTTTCACAGTGCAACTAGGCAATGTGCTTGATCAGACAAGGGAGACTTTTGCTTGGGTAAATATAATTCTCAGTATGTGAAAATAATACAATGCCTTGTATTGACTTATTACAACTTTAGTGCTATGAAAGTCCCCTCGCCCCCTTTTTTTCCCCTGAATATTTTGCTTCTCTTGGAAGCATAGATCAAGAGTTGTCATTATCTTCATCATTTGCTCTGGCTCTAGTATAGTGTTAACATGGCCCTGAGAGGAGAGTATTGTGGAATCTCATCCTTTTTTCATAAACTAGTTGTAAACTTGGACTATGCATATGAAAAATGATATACAAATACATATAAAGAGAAGAAAGGTTATTTGGCAGTAACATTTTGGGGGGGGGGTTGGAATGTGTAAATGTGCATATAGCTTGAACTTTATCACTTATGACAAAATTTCTCTAATAATTACCTGTTTGTCCTTTGGTCTGTGTGTGATGGTAACATTCTGTCTCCTGGCAAGCCTACTGGATGCAATAGGCAAAGAGCTCAGGCAAATGGAGATGAAAAGCGGGTCCAAGCTTTGGAGTTACTAGAGAGCACCCAATTGCACCTTCCCCTGCCCTCGAGTTCCTTGGGATTCTGACAGACTCATAGTACTGCCCTGTTCCTCAAAGAACACCAACAAGTCTCTTCAACGAGGCTCTATCATGATTGTTTGACTCCATTACTATGTCCTATGTCTGCCAGACTTCCCAGCCCCAAATGGTGGCTGTGGATGATAGGAGCTGGAACTGCAGGAATCAAGACCTATATTCAGGACTGTAGGCAAGCACTAGAGATGGTCTTATTTTCTGTCTCTGATGCTACCGTTTCAAGCTTTCTTATTTGCATGTTAGGTTAGTTATACTACAGTTTGCTTTTCCACATTCTGTACAGGCAGACTTTTCTGTTCAATTCAAATTCCCTCTCAATGTCATCATGAAAAGGAGCTCGAGGGAAATAGTGAAGAGCAGATATAAACATTCTTATCTAGCAGATATCTGGAGTACTAGAAGTAGTGAAAATCAGGTCTAGTATGAAAATAAAACAATACGAAATAACTGACAGATACTACAGTCATCAATAATCTGTTCTTCACTCAAATTGTCCAGGTACCTGTATGTCAGTAGAGATAATAGAGGAGTTATTAGTGGAAGACTACCCATAGGTAGCGTTTTGAAAGCCCATGGAAGTTTTGTTACTGCTCAAAATAATGCTAAACAAAGTTTGCGGCCTTGTTGAAGGCAACAGCAAATAGCTAGTCACATTCAGGCCATCAAACATTCAAGCCTGGAAACTAGTTATCAGCAATAACCAGTTAGTACAGAGAAGAAAAATACAATAAGCAGGTCTGCAATAATTTTCCCTAGAGAAGCTTCTCTCTTGTTTTCAGCAGATCTGTTGTCTATTAGCAACAGCTCATTATCTTTCATTCACTATATATCCTACACTTGCCTCCAAGTGTTGGGATTTTTCTTCCCACCTTTTATGCCACCAAAATTGTCATTCCAAAGGGAAGTTTCCCAATGGTCTGGCTGTTCAGTATTGACAAACCTTTCAACTACTAGTTATAAGATGACTTGGTAGCTTCAGCCTGTGCCTTAAGCATATGAAAGATGGTGAATCTACACACTGCTATTTCCTTAAAGCTGTGCTTTCTTTTTTTTTTTCTTTTTTTTTTTTTTTTTAACTAAAAACAGCAGTGTATGTAAGTCATGTCAGGAAGAATGACAGATGCAAAAGTGAAATATCTGCATGTGCAAGCAGTGGCCAATCATTCCCCTTTTAAAGCACTAAAAATGAGGAATGCATTGCTCATTACAGCTAATATTTCAGCTCCTTGAATTCTTGAACAAACTAATGCTTTAAAGCACTTATGGATGGGTGTAGAACACCATGCCCTGGCTGCCCCTGGAGAGTTGCTACTGCGATTGTGCATTTTGTTTGGAGGTGAATAAGGAATACCATGGTAGGAAGCATGGAAAGGAACAATTAATTCATGATTGTATTCCAGTGCATGGGACCAAAGATGCTTACATGATGGGTGTGAAGTGTTGCAGAAGTACTACAGCTTTTAAATCTATCTAATCAATGTAATTGGCTGTTTGATATCATGAGAAAATAAGTGGAAGGAGAATAACTTCTGAGACTTCTGAAGTGAAAACAGCAAAGCTAGACTGACTTGCTGTAAAGTAAGGAAAGACCTTGTATAAAAGTAAAAGCATGCATTTCATTGTTATCCAGTGGCTTTTCTGCAGGTATCAGAATATAGATCACCTGTCTTGCTGTGCACTTTGTATCATGCTTAATGTCAACAGATAAACAGGATCATATCTTTTCAGAAAATGAGCATGTTGGTTCCTTTAAGTGTCTTTTATTTCTTACCTTCTGCTCTCTCTTCTAGTTTAAAAGCAAGGGGAGCGAGGTCATGTGTTGCTCAAAACAAAGTGCTTTGAATCAGCTTGAGAGCCTTAGCATGTGTAACAGCTGCTTTTCTCTGCCAGAACCTGGGTAGAGGATCCTGCTTGGGTTTAGAATTAAGCAATATGATGCTGCAGGCGAACAATAGATGTAGCATGGTAACTGGCTAGAGAAAAGAATGTGGCTGTAAGTAAAAATGTCTTGGCGAAGACTCAAGGTATTGGTAACTCTTTTTTTCCTCAGAAAAAATGAAGATGAACTTGAACTGTGTTTTCACTTTCCTGATGCAACAGTTAAGAATTTAATACAGAATCAGTAGGATATTCTGCAGCGAAAATACTCAAACTACAAATAGTGAAGGCCAATTTAAAGCAGATCTGGGTGTAGATCTGTATATAAATGTGACATAGATACTGTGGTGATCAGTGCAGAAGCTATATGGGAATACATATTCTAGGTGTCTATTAAAAACAGTGGAAATGTAGTTTCTTGAATAACTAATAATCCAAATGTGAAATGAACCTTTGCTGTCAGTGTCCTCTAATTTGGATGTCAGACCTGTGGACTGCTGCTAGCCAATCCACAATACTGCCAGACAGTGAGAAGTCTGCCTATCCATTTTGGAGTAAGCTGTTAGCAAATTCTGGTCATCTCTGATCACTGCCTGTACTTGTGATGTGCTCAGTCTCAGCTGATAAAATATATTGCGTGTTCTCATGCATCTTGTGAAGAGGGAGTTGCCTAATGATCGTTGTTTAGCTGTCTGCAAGGGGCCACCTCCTGTAACCATTGCTTCCTGAAACACTGCAAGCAACCCCTCTGCAAGCGATCCTGTTGCTTACGCTGACGCGCTAACACTTGGCACCAGGCCTGCAGGGTTGGATGCAGACTGCTGCCGCTCTGGAGGATGGAGCAGTCTCACCTTAGGACAAGAGGACGCTAACCACTGAGAAGTTGTTGATTTATTCTTCTAAATAAGGATGAAGATCCTCTTTCCATCACTTTCTGACCTATGCTGTTTGCCCAGTATGAATGATAAGCCTGTATTTTCTATTGCTTCTTACGCTTTTTGTAGAGGATCTTTCAGAAACAGCTAATCTTTATAACAGCTCCACTTTCATTTTTTGGGGTTATTTTTAAATCCCTGCCCTTTTAATGGGGGGGGGGGGGGGGAGGGAACCCCACATATTCCTCCTCTAAACTTTAATGTTCTTAACATCTCTTGCATCTTTGCATTCACAGAATATTTTTCAGGTATGATCTGTTGTAAACTCTTAATATCTTGGTAATGAGATTATCATAAATCTTATGTGGATCTTCTACATATACATTCAATAATACTTGTAGTAATATATTAATACATATAATACGTACCTAATAGATATAAATGTAATTCAATCATTACTGGAAACATTTAAGTATGAAGAATTAGCTTGACATTTTATCAATTTAAATACTAGGAAAGTCTAAACTCATAAACACCTTAACTATACAGACCTTCCCAAAGTGTGTCGATGGTGATAAAAGATGGTCTGAGGTGTGTGGGTTTTTTTTGTTTGTTTGTTTGTTTGTTTTGTTTTGTTTTGTTTTGTTTTTTGAGACTACTGGCCAGTTAGTGAGGTCCTAGTGATTTTTTTGGTTTTGGGTTTTTTTTTTTTTAAATGATTACAAGCTGTCTTGTAAAGAAAAGACTCCTGTAACTTCTCACTCTTGAAACTTTACAAATAGTTCTTATTAAATGCTGTTAATATGCCTAAAGCTAAACATAGGATCTCTGGGTTGCAGTCAGACCACCGACTCCAAAAAGAATTTTTGCCAAATACTGGAGTTGCCAAGTAATTTTAAATAAGGGAGAAGAGTGCTCTGTTACATCCTCACATGTCTTGTTTATATGCTGTACACTTCAAGAGAATAAAATTGCCTAGAACACTATTTAGATGGTAATGATTAGGATGAATCACTAATTTTATGCTGCTTAATGATTTATCATTTATCCCTTTTTGTGGTTTGAATTAAGATTCTGTTCTTATTTTTAATGTTTTTCCTCTTGTTACTGTTTCTGAGACAGTTGAATACGTAGGATGGGAATCTATTGCTTTCTGCCGTGCTTTCTTTATTTTGTCTAGTTCTAGCAAAGTATAAGGACAAGCATTTTGCCAAAAATGTATACTTGGAATATTATTCCAGGATTGAGTAAATGCATATACAAAATGAAGACCATTTTCTAAATGGCTCAGTTAGTGCTTTTTATGATATGTTTCAGTTCTCTGGCTAGATTTTTGTAAAAAAAACTTAAACACTATGAAATGAAGGAAAGAGATGATGCCCATATTTCTCTTCCTACTGTAGAATCAAGTGGATGGAGAGACCAGGAGAAAGACTGCGGTTCAAAAAAAATTTTTTTAAACTTCAGAGACAAAGTTTGAATCCACCTCTCTTCAGTGGAGTTTCCTATTATGTGAGCAATGTGCACAGAAGTGGGTTTCTTAGTCTCACCTGCTGGAAGCTGTCCCACTTCGTATTATTACATGAACAGTTTTTGAATCGAGGAGAATCACTTGATTCTCATGCCCTGGAAAGCGTCCTAACCAATAAGCTGAAGTAATTCTATCCCTGGCTCATATAACATTCAAAAAATGTGCACAATAAAAAAAATTTTGAATTTCCACTACTACCCAACTACCATGTTATCCAGTACCATGGATGATAAGTCCTAGGTCAAATACTTTTAAGGTGAGCAGAAAAGAGGAGATGAGCCTTCCCCTTTCACAGCACGGTGCCCTGACAAAGGGCTCTATGGCCAGGGTGCTGATGGCTCTCTTCTATGAATTGCTAATATTGTTTTACTGTTCTGCCTTTAAATTTCCCTTGTTTTTACTGAAAAAATTTTTTTGTCCAAATAAAACACTCTGCCCACAAACGTGTTCTTTTTAATTAAAAAGTAGATAGGAAGAGCTTGGCACACCTTTTCTAACCTTTTTTCCTTCTCTTTCTCCCCCATTTTAACTGAAAAGTCAAAAACTTACACAATTCTGAGTATTATGTTGTTATACTAACAGCACTGTAACCCATCCTGTGACCAATGCTGATCTTTGCCTTGAGGTATTTCAGATAAGTTCACAAATGAAGGACAAATCTGTATTGTAAATCTGTTTTCTGTGTAGATTATCTTGTATAGTACCGTCCTGGAATATAGGATATATGTTCAATTTTTCATACCTTCCCCAAATCTCAGCCCTTTCACTACTGCTTGGCTTCAAAGCTGTGTTACCCCCAAGGTGTGTGTTTTGTTTTGTTTTTTCTTTTTTCTTAGTATGCTAGTTTCTATCAACCAGGAGGCATGGCTTAATTTGGAAGAAGGTGGAAAGAAGGCAATAACCTTCCCATTGATATCCTCTGATTTGAGAAAGCTCTTACATTGTGTGACAACACTCCTGTTGCATAGCTACGCAACACAGCTTCCTTACCAACTCAGATTGGGGCCAGTTCTGTAGCTGACTCAAAACCACACTGGCAAATGCAGTAATTTCTCCAAGAGTAAAAGACAAATGAAGGGAAGTTTTAGCAGCCTGATCTGACAGCTCTTGCTAGGATACCTATGCTATGAAGGGACTGGAGTCCATCTTCAGAAAGGATTTTTCAATGGGGATTTTTTTGTGTGTTTCGTCGGAAGCATGGTATGTGAACATACAGTTGCTCCGAGTGATGCTGTTGCTGCACAACATAAATACAAAGGTAGAAAAGGCACAGAGGATGTAGATGCTCCTGTCCACATTGCAGAGGGGAGCTCCGCACTGCATGTATAGATACTCAAGCTAATTGCAACTAAGCCAGTTTTTGTGACACAATGCAGTATAACGTAGAGAAACGGAGATGTTAGAAGCAGTATAGCTGCATAGCATTGCTGTGTGCCTCAGGTATTTGACTTGAGATTTAGCCCCATAAAATATTGTATAGATAAAGCTGTATTCTTCTGGAATTTTTGCTAATCTGAAAACACTTTGAAAAGGCTTTCTGGATTACCTAATGCAGATTTAGGCAATCTGCACTCTGATGTAGTGTATATCTGTCATGAGATTGTTATGAGGTCTTGATATTTAGATTACTAATGTCCTTTAAGCCATGAAAGATATCTTTTCCATGAGAGAAATTAACCCATCTTATTTACAAATGCTGCATTCCATGTCAAAATAAAGTCATACCTTGTTCACCAGTATTTTGAATAGTTAATTATGCATTTATCTTAAGAATGTGCTTATCACAAAAAGCGCACAATTGTGGCTTAGCTCACTGAACAATATAACCCTTAAAGCAAATTATATGTATTTTTTACTTGAAATGTTTGTTTTTCAAAAAGTGTAAATCAAGTCTTTGGAAATAGTATTAAGAAAGGAAGTGCCAATACACAGTAGAAAATACTATGCAGTATGAAATTAGCTACTCAAAGTATTAGGTCTGGGTGTGTGATTTGTTATCTGTGTTAAAGTTACTTTGATGCAAATCAAAGTGAAAGTAAAATAGGAAAGAAACTCTGGGAAGTTGCATGTAAAACGTGTAATAAGGCAAAAGCTAAAGAGTTTAAGGAATAATTTGCAAAAGGCATAAAATGCAACCATAAATCTCTTCCAAACACATCAGGATGAAGGGAGCTGACAGGAGTTTGTAAGGTTAACTGATGATGAAGGCATAAAAAGAGACTAAAAATGTAAGACCACAGTGAAGGAATCAAGGGGTGTGTGTGTGTGTTTTTTTCTCCAGTGTTGTTGGTGGACGAGCCTGGAGTTCTCCACTGATTTTTTTTATGGGAATCTATGTCAAGTTGAGTCAGTAGATCAGATTATGGAACAAACAGAGAAAATGAACAAGAAGAAACTGTTGTGACTGTATGTTTTTTTATCGAAGAGTTCTAACATAACTTGATGAAATAGATGAACTATATGAAGTGTGGTCAGTAACCTCCAATTTAAAATTACTTTGGTGCTAAAGGCCTGGAAATGGCTAATGTGGTACCAGTTTGTTTTTGGTTTTGTTTTTTTTTAAGGTTTTGAGATCTGAGTAACTACAGACCAGTCATCATGGCATCTGTGCAGGGCTAACTAATGGAAACTATTCTAAAAAGTAAAATTAGTAAGCATGTAGATAAAAGGTACTAGAGTGAATATGGTCTTATAAAGAGAAGTCATGCTTCCTATATCTATAAGACTCCTTAAAGGGATTCCACAAGTGAATAAAGGAGCTCCAGCTGACTTCATCTACTTGATTTCTTCCATAAAACACTTTAAAAGAAATAAATTGGTGTGAAATCATTGAGGACCTGTAAGAAAGAAATAGAAAACAGGGAGAATGTCATTTTGCCAGCATGTGAATTCGTGGTGCACCTTCATCCTGAATAGTGTGCTGGTCTCTCTCCATCTCAAAAGGGCATAGTAGAACTAGGGAAGGTTCAGAAGAAAGAAATATGAGGAAATAGGACTCTTCAGTGTACAAAGGAGAACACTAAGGAGTGTTAGAATAGGAGTCTATAAAAAGCATGAGAGAAATGGAGAGGACAAACAGGAATTAATTACTTTTTTCACTGCTTCTTGTGACCATCAAAAGGCAAAAATCAAGTAAAACACATGAGCAAAGATTGTTTCTACAAAGCATAGCCTGAGAGACTTTTTGCCTCAGGGGTTCAAACAATGATGAGGAAAATAAGGAAGGAAAACTTGTAGACATCCTCTTTGGCCCTGGAACCTGAGCTATTCTGGGGAAGCACCACTAAAACTGTGCTGTTTTTAATCTCTTTCCTATTTTCTGTTCCCTGCTGGATACTGTAAGAGGGAAAAAAAAAACATAACTACATAAAACTACATAAAACTTTCATCTGACTCATCAGTCTGTTCTTCATGGTGAATTCTGATGATGGACAAGAGAGTCTTGTGTTAGGCTAGATATGCTCATTTGGTCAGAATAGATGCATTATTTCTGATGTTGGTCAGCATGCTGGCTCTTTAAGTCCATACTGCACACTGTGCAGAAGATGGACACTTTCTAGGGAGAAAAACAAGGTGTAGATGCACAGATGGGGTACAGAACAAATGTCCAAAGCTTGCACTGCCATTACATTAATCTTAGTTTAATATGCCACAGAAGTCTGACTCCCAAGGTGGCAGCATGCATGATAGGTGAGTAATCATGTCCTCTTCTCTGTAGGCCTTGAGGAACCTATTTTTCAGTGATTTAGACTCTGTGTACTTCAAAATAACCTAACTGATTGCATGTTAATAGCAACTAATGAATCTTCATGCGCAAAATGGAAGAGTTATATAAACAGCTATGAAAAAGGATTTCTGAGATTAGCAAATTTGATATTGTGTTAGAAACAAGCTACTGTGCAAGGTATTTTTGTACTGGGAATCTAATCAGTAATTGCAGCTACACAAATGCTGGTTATATACAAATAAGTCTACAAGGATATAAATAATAGAGTCTATAGTAAACATTTACTGCAACATGCAAAATGTGATTTTAGCTGCATTGCATTTGAATAGTATAGTGTGACTTATGGGAAAGTTTTATTTGGCATAGGCACATGCCTGTGTCTTTCAAATTTCCTCAGCTGAATTCCAAACCAACTTCTTAAGACTCGCACTCCCACCCCCCAGCTCTCCTAGGGGAAGGAGACTAGTGGTAGCAATATTTCTACAAATTCTAGCTCTAGTCAGGCTTGTTTTCAGTTGTCCTTTAAACTGCATGCTTGTAAAACAGGCTTTTGAGATTGTTGATATGAGAAATTCAGTCCCCATCAAACTGTATGCGTTTATAGTCAGCAGTGTGGAAAACAAATGCAAAGATGAAGTTGAGGTAGTGCAATTCCATCTGTAGCATTCAGTTGAGAACTGCAATCTTATCTCTCTGCATCCAAAAAGTCCTGAAGTGAGTATTGTTGGAATAGTTTGGATTTGTTTCTTAACAAGTCTTTATATTTGCTCAATTTCTTGTACTTTGAATTTCAAACTGGAAAGTTCATTCAGAATGATACTAAACAGCTGCCATGATTTTGTTACCTTAGCATGTGAGAATGAGACTTTCACACTGAGGTTAACCTTATGTCATGGCAGACTCCACATTCTTGTAACTATGTCCATCAAATTGTTCTGGGTAGCATCGGGTAATAGAGTATAAGTTAACCAACGCATTGGGAGTGAGAGCTAATTCCCATGGGCTAACTCAAAGCAGCAAGGCCTGCCTGTCACATGGATGTTTTCAGTTTGTTTCCAGGGAGAGGGGAAGGAAGAAGATGAAGACGCATGATGGGAGGCTGTACCTTTATTTGATCCTTCCATTAGCACACCTTGCCTCAGTGTGCCCTTCCGGTCATGTGAAGGGGAAGAGGCAACAGTTGGATCTAACCCTATTTCAACATACTTTAGGGATGTGAAAGAGGCTTCCATCATTTGCAAAGTTTAATCTGTTCACATATCCCTGTTTAACTGTATTAAACTAGTTAGAGTAGCTAGATAATAGATATCACTAACAGGACAGAGCAATTTAGAATCAAATAAAAACGAAACTTACTCCAGTATAAATGGTTTCTAGTGGCACTGTTTCTCAAACACCTCAATGACTTCACTAACCTATTGTTGGTCTATGGGAGGCAATGGGGAGAATGAGGCATATTTTCATATTAGCCAGTTGCGTAATGAGTTTCAATCACTTTAAATTACTTTATATAGAATGCTATGTGACATGGTTGACAAATGGACCTTGCCCTGTTCTAGCAATGATACTATGGCGTTGAATAATAACTACTTGTAGGTCTATCAGTTTTTCTGCATTGTTGTATGTAGTTTAGCCCCTGTTTCTTGTCTGCATGCTTATTATTGGTTTGTTGCCCTTTTCTGGGAAGGGAGGTAAAACTTAACAGGTTTACACTGCTCAAGTTTTGAAGCAATAAAAATATCCACAGTGATAGCTGATAAACTAAATCCTGTTTATAATCTGCTTTATTTTTCTCTGACATTTTAATAGGAGTTCTACTCATTAATGTTTAGTCTTAAATCTGCACTGAACTTGTATACTATCATTTATTCTTTATTATATATATCATCACTGACTTATTTATCTTTCTCCATGGGTCTGTCTCTAACACATTTGCCTTTCTGAAGTATTTGATGTTGGTAAGAAATAACAGGGATAGGAAAAGTCTTCTCTGTTTGTCTTGTGACTGCTCTCTCTAAGGATGGTTCTTGCAGCCCCTCCTGTAATGTGCTGCACACTGGCTTTGCAAACTAGGAACACCTGGTTGTAAACTAGGTTCATAGGAAAGTTCAGATGCTAACACTGTGATCCTTTATGGAATTAAATGACTCTCGGGGACAAGCACATATTGTTGATCTTAAAATTTCCAGTGATGTAAAATCCATCAGAAGCTTTAAAATGAAATGTGGGTTTTTTCCTGGTCTTAATTTATCTAGGTTTACATTTCAATACACTGGATCTTATTATGTCTTTGTGGTCAGACTGAAAAATCCACTATCAAAGCTATTTTCCCCAGGAAGTTTATGCTATACTGTAGTCAAGTCTCTTAACGTGTTCACTGACAAGCTAAACATATGTAGTACCGCAGTTCTCTATTCAAGTTGCTTTCTAATTGCTGCCTTCACTCTTCACTGATTTATCCCATTCCTCTTGGAATGGATGACACCAGAGCTTGGATATACATTTAAAAAAGTGGACAGAATAATGACAAATACAGGGGTAAGGTGCCTTTTCCTAATTCTATTTATATTTACAAAGATTTTCTTTGACCTTTGGACTGTCATGATTTGGAGCCATTATGTTTGGCTTAATGGTTGATCTCTGAAACATTCATTGCCTTTTGCTGTTTGTAAACTAAAAATGAAAGGGAAAGAGGAAAAAACACATTCACACCTTTATTGTCATATGTTTATTCTTGGGTAAGATACAGTTTTTAATTGCAATATATAGAAGAGATGTTGAGAGTGCAGTTCACGTCAGAGTTGCTATCAAAGCTTAGATGTTATTCCCATACTCTAATGAATGCCATGCAATACAATGCTGCTTAGACGCTACAGAGAACACTTTAGCTGTACTGATTACCCATCATAATTTCCCAAACCTTTTCAGGAAGACTGCTTTCTGAATTGTACAAAGTCCTCTGACTTGCATAATTCGTTTGACCCCAGTGTCCACTATTGTGGCACTCATTCTGTTAGCCCTGTGGCCAATTTATCAAGCTATCCAGATCATCTTGCATCAATGATCCATCCTCTTCAGTAAATTACATTTCCCTATTTCCTGTCACTCATAAATATTATCAATGGTTAACTTGTATTTCTCTTCAGGTCTTTAATATAATGTTAGGCAATAGTAGGCTTAGAACTGATTTCTGTTGAAACACTGCTAGAAACACCTCTGATTATTATTCTTCCCCACAGGGGGCTAAAGGAAATAGTTATCAGCTTTATAATCTACTTGCTATGTGTCCTTTTGACTTTTTTTTTCACTCTTAACTGAAATATTATGCAACAGTAAGTCAGTTCCTAAGCAGAACACTAAGTAAGTAACAGCATTACTTTAATAAAAATATATCAGTCCAGTTCAACCAGATCAATTTCCTGTTGACTAGCATTAATTATATTTGAATCCCTTAATTCTTTAGTAATTTATTAGTCTTTTCATTAATAGTCTTCTATCAGCTATTCATTATTTTACTCAAGATTGATATCAAGCTGACAAGCTAGCTGGTATTACCCATGTTTCCTCGTATACCTCTTCAAAATACTGGCAAAATTTTAGCTCTTTTCCACTGCGTTTTGGAACTTGCGTACTGTGCCAAGGACTGCCAGAACTCGGCATTCATGTTCCAGCTTCTCCCTGGAACCAGGCTTTTTGGATGCAAGTTATCTGGGAGCAGTTTCCTACCACTTTTCTGATTTGCATTTGCAAAGTGTTTCATCTCCACCTTGTGATATGACTGCATCACCTCTCTTTTTCCAACCTGTGAAAGTACTTTACTCTTCCATGCATTCTATGTAATGCATCTGCCATTTCTACCTAGAAATGCACTTAAAGCATGTTAGGATTACTTTTTATTCCTAACTTATTAAACAAAGAAAACATGAAGCCTCCCCCCTGCCCCACCCTTGTTTATTAGCTTTAACTTTGATAACTATGTATTTTTTTAGTGTCTTTTGCTTCTGTTACTCATTTTCCACTAGTTTCTGAATTTTGTTTCATATTCACTGTGCTCTGCTGTTACATGTGTTCTGGGATTTTATTAGAGTGCCTTCTCCCCATGAGTAACTTACTGATTTTCTTTTAAATCAATGAAGCCTTATTCAGTCTTGGAGTTGTAATTTCTAGAACATCTCATCAAGTAATGCTAAATAATTTCCAGTTATAATTCACAATTTCATTAATATTTTGCCAACTGATGTGACCTATTTGTCTCAAGATTTATGAACAGAATTTGCATTTCCTTCAATTTGTGAATGCAAATAAAGAATAAGGTAATTGTAAAATGTGAATGTATAACTTTTCCAAAAGGAAAGAAAATGGCTACAAAAACGTTAACTTATTTTGCATTCTTACTCTTCCTTAGCTAGAAACAGTAATAATGGTGACTGCTTCTTGGAAATTCTGCGGAATGTATCTAGGCCTTCTGAGTTTTGAAGTTCACACTACAAAAGAAAAAGAAACCCAAAGGCAGTGCGTATATAAAGTTCCAGGAGTCAGCCAGAGAATGAAATCTTTTGATTAAAAAGATGATGTGTTTGGCTTCAAAATCTCCAGAGAAGATTTTTGTGAATTTCTGCTTCATAGCCACAAATAGTTAAGTGTACAAAGTTGCCCAAAGAGCAAGATACATGCGTGTGCGGTGCCTTTATAGCCCCCTGAGCCCCCTCCTCCGAGCTTTGGCCACAGGGAAAGAGACACCGGGCAGCTCTGTGGGGTTCAGTTCAGGTTCCAAGAGCAGCTGGTGAGCTGCTGTTCTGCAGTGCAAGGTGGTAGCACATCACACGTGGTACTACGCTCTTTCAGCAGTTTCAATACTGTAAGCTGTTCCTGGGAAGCAACTGTATCTCGGGCATCACCACTATGGGAGGCTGAGGCAAAGCAAAAGCTCCCAAGTACTAAGGGAGTGCGTGTCACAGCTGGTGTGCACAGGAACTGCCACAGCAAACCGCGTGGCACAGCATTTTCTTCAGAATAAAAAATGTGCCTATATACCAAGCGAACCTGCAAGGCAATATGTAACAGCATCATATGCAATGTAATGAATTTGTCATGTGAAACTACTAATCATACTCCTTTCAGCACTCACTCCTCTATTAATCTGTTCCTGCCACAAATGTAACACTACAAATTCTTCAGAAGTTCTATACGTCTACCATTGTTTAAATTAACCTCCTCAGACTTCCTCGAGTTTCCTTTCCCTTCAAACTCTCTCTCTTCCCAGGCACCAAAGATCAGCAAGAGTTCCTTCCATATCTGGCTAGTTATTGTAAATGCTGTGGGCTCAGTTCTGGCCCCATTATAAACCCAGAATATCTTTCATGCTCACTCATGCAAGGCTGTAAAAGTGAGGCATTGCAATTTTTTAACTAATTCAAATAATTGGCGCAAAGAGCAGGGTAAACTGAGGATTATTTATGTTATTGAAGAGCAAGTGCAAGAAAGACTATTTGATTTGCTCAGTGTTTTGCAAAAATCTGTGTGTGAGTCAATAAGTCAAGAGCTGGAAATAGGTATTTGTGCAACAATAATACTGAGCGGTGTCTACAATTATTTGCTGCTCTCTGGAGAAATGGAATCTGCAGCAGAAATATAGAAATAAATCCATTGTTTCTTATCCTTGATTATTTTTTTAACTAAAATCTGCATTTGTCTTAAAGGTAGGTGCAGTGAGGTTCTGGTGATGTAAACAACCTGTTTAAAGAATTTTAGGAAAATTATTTTAGAAAAACATTTGTCTCAGGAGCATGGCATTGAAACACTGATATAACAGAAATGAAACTTTAGGATTTGATGCTTCTGGAAAGTAATTTGAGTTTTATTGGTATAACTGCTTTTTGGAAGTGCTTGCTGTGGGGAAAATGGATGAATTTTATAAACTGAAGATTGTATAAGGTAACGGAGTCATAAGATCTTATAGAATAATTCCAGATCCTGGAGACCTCAGGAGGTCTGTAGTCTAACCTCCCACCCACAGAAGGTCAGCTATGGGCTCAGACCAGGGTGCTCAGGGCTTTATCCAGTTGAGTCTTGAAAACCTCCAAGGATGGAGAATGCACAGCCTTTTTGGGCAACATACTCTGCTGCTTGACTGTCCTTGTGGTGGAAACATTTTTTCCTTATATCCAGTCTGAACTCCTCTGTTTCAATTTGTCATGTTTGTTTTCCTCTCACTGTGCCTCCATGAAGAGCCTGGCTCCATCACCTCGATTTACCCCTCATAGGTCCAGGCAGGCTGCTGCTATGTACCCCTCAAAGCCATCTCTTCTCCAGGCTGAACAAGCCCTGATCTCTCAGCATCTCCTCACAAGGCAAGTGCTCTAGCCCCCGACTGGCTGGGGTCTACTTGCTGAACTTGCTCTGGTTTACCAGTGTTTCTCCGGTACTGGCAGGCCTAAAATTGAACCCTATGTTCCAGATTGCTTTATGAATACCGACTAGAGGGGGATAATCCCTCCCCCTCTATCTCCTGGCTGTGCCCTTGTGAGCACAGCCCAGGAGGCTGCTGGCCGTCTCTGCAGCCGGGGCACGTGGCTGGCTCGTGCTCAGCTTATGCCTGCCACGACCCCCAGGTCCCTTCCAGCAGAGCTGCTCCCCAGCCAGGCAGCTCCAGCCTGGGTGCATGTACGGGGTGCTTCCTGCCCAGGGGCAGGGCTTGGTGTTTGCCCTAGATGCATTTCAAGAGGTTCCTGCTGGCCCATTCTTCCAGCCTGTCTGGGTCCTTCTGACAGTTCTGCCCTTGAGTGTATTGACTGGTCCCTGTGCCACACCAGTTCACGGTCATATACAAGCATCTCGGTTGCCTCCTTCAAATCATTGATAAAGATGTTAAACAGAAGAGGTTCCAGGATGAACCCCTTTGGAGCACTGGCCTCTGGGTAGCATGTGACCCACTAACCACTACCCTCTGACCCTAACAGTCCAGCCAGTTTTCTACCAAATTGTTCGCTGATCCAGACTATAATATCCTAATTTGGATATAAGAACATTGCGGGAGACTGCTGAAGGTTTTGCTCAGGTTGGGGTAGATGACATCTACTCTCTTCCCCTTGTCCACAAATTCAGTCACTATCTTTGTTTTGTATCTAATGAATTAGTCAAAGGAGTGAGAACTGTGGCCTTTATTTGGCAAGAATTTCTGGAAGTACAAAAATAATTGTCAGACACATCTTTTCTTAAGTGTAAATGTTGAGGAAGAGGCCAAATAACATGGATGCATGGAAAAACAGTGAAGATATAGTTAGCTGGCCAAAAAAAAAAAAAAGAAAAAAGAAAAAAGCCCCTATGGGTACTGTGTCTCCTTGCTTCTTTGCCATTATCCTCTAGAACAATAAGAGCAGAAAATAGCGGTAAGGACTGAAACAGTATTTTCATTAAAGTGAGTATCTTTCCTAAAGGGACAGGGATTGAATATGATATAAAAGCAAGCAAGCAAACAAAAAAAACCTCTCCTTGATATTTCTTAAGATATAGATTACTGTCATGGAATTTGTCTCGGCTAACTGGAAGTATCTCGTTTTCTGGCTAATAGGCACAAGTGGGCATTTTTAGAACAGTTTATCTGTCTTATTTGAGGCATCTACTCTCAGATGAAATTAGTTATGATATAGATGCAACAGGCTATATTTATTAGATCTCCGTTGCCTGTACAAGGAGCTTAGGCTAACTGGCTCAAATGCAGCCATCTGCCTTGTGGCCAGATGGTCCTACTTCATGTTCCTTTTTCTTGAGGCATCATTCAGTAGAGCACTCCAGTATGTTCTGCAGCTGGTCTCAAAGTTTTGGTTTCATGCATACTGGTAGGCCCCTGCTGTCAAACAACCAATCTGAGTGTCAGTAAAAGCTTTTATTGTTACACGGTCTTAGTGGGGAGAGAGGGGAAAAAAGAGAGAGAGAGGGAACAAGAGAACAAACTAGCAGACCGTGTAACAGCAATAAGAACAGAGTGTAATGCTCAGGCAGACTTAGCAGCGATAAAATATTGTAAACATGGAAAATGCTGAGTGTTAATGTTCTCTCGTTCCACGCTTATGTCTGTAACTCAGGCCTTTAAAATTAGACTGTTTGGTACAGAAACATCTCAGGATATACATTGTACTTCAATGAAAAATAAATCCTCACCACAAGTGTCTTTTGAAATATAGTATCTTATGACCTTTAATCATTAGTCGTTGGACATTTGTTAATAAGATCTAATCGCCGCAAAATTGTTATGACAATCTACAGTGGATTTCCATAGAGAGCTGTAACTTATATAGCAATATTTTAACAGTTCACTCAATAGATTCTGATTGTTTGCAAAGACTTAGAAGTTAGTGCAGCCGATCATTGTTCACTTAGTTCATTAAGTAAATTAGTACTTGAATTGACTTGATGATGCATAATTGATTTATTTAAATAGCTAACTGAAAAATCAAAGTAAAACTAATGTTAAGCATTCTGCAATAATTTTGGCAACATTTTTGTCTTCAAAGTTCGTCTCTTTATTGTTTGCTTCCTAAATACTCTTTATTTCTCTCTGCTAATGAAATATCTCTACATTTAAAGTATACACTGCAACTTCAGTTGCATGTGCATGTCTTCAATTTCCCTTACTGCTGCAACACCGTAAGTGCACTTAGTGGGTAAGCTGGAGATAGGGGAGTACTATGTGTCGCTGTATTATGTGTATGGGTAACCTCTTATTTCAAAATTATTTTTTCTCTGAAACTGTTCAGCACAATACACTAAAAATGATAGGCATGACTGACATTTTGTGATGATTTTCTTGTTTCTTTGTGCTTTATGGCTCCCTTTCCTTTCTTTGTTTTTTTCTTTTTAATTCAAGAATACAAGTAACTATGAAGTGGCTTAATACTGAATACTGACTTGTTAATCTATTTAATAGATTAAAAAGTCAGAAGTTCCTCCTTCTGCAGGGAGCCAGTCCTGATAATTATGCTTTCTCCTTTTACCATTTTTCTTCATTTGATGTTCATGTTGGTTTTCTCAATAGCTACAATGATGTAAATGTTACCTTGCAGTCCTTAGGCTGTACTGGAGAAAAATACATTTGATGAACTGTGCTCAGATCTGAAAGTCTCTCCTGTTAAGTGACAAGATGCCCCATTTGCAAATCACCCAGGAACCTTACAAAATCCATACCACAGGCCACATGAGTAAAGTGTGGAAGAGTATGGTTTGGATTTATGTTTATGGTAATAGTATTTCAATAGCCTTCTGGTGGCTGAGAACTAAAAACCTGAGCACAGACCTGAGGGCTTATCTTGGGGTCTTCTGACTCTTCTCTTGAGACTCAGTGTACACTTGTAATAGCTTCCTAATATGGCTGAAGTCCACATCTATAAAATAGTGTATTTAATACAAAATATTCTTGGATAATTATACATGAAAAGAAGTATTGTCTCTTATGAACAGTTTATACGTACCTTGATGCTGTGTATACAGGATATAACTTGACCCCTTTATCGTGGCCCTGGATCTGAAGTCCAGCTGTGTTCTTTCTCACTCATCCACTGTCACCAGTTGATAATTTTGTTGTGTTACTCAAGAAGAAGCAGAACTTGGCTTATCCTTCTAGACCTAGAATAGTAATGTTTCCTGACTATAATGCAAGCAGAAAACATCAGTACTCAAAATGGCACTCATCGGCAGACTTTTAAAGTAAAATTTGGAATACAGAGGCAATAATGCAGGTAACCAGTCATATATATGGCGTACAGGCAGATTGACTAGAGCTGTGACTTCTTGTGTTTGCTCTGTCGTAAAAGCATTCCTGTATGCTAGTTTGTATTAGCACAGAAATAAATTCAGGGTAAGACTGCTGCCTTCATAAGACTGTAAATGGAGGAACTACCAATGGTAATTTGCCATTTCTGTGTCAAAATTGATCTATTTGCTTATACAGCTTGAGTAACTGAATTGGAGAGAAGAAACAGTAACGTAGGGCATTGAGTCACTGATCATGTAAGTAAGAAATAGTCAAAAAGTGAGGCAAATGATAAATGGTTCTAAATCTATAAGCTGAATTAACTTTATCTGTAGGAACATAACAACTACAAACTGGTACAATATCCAGCAATATCAAATAATTTCTGTGAAATTACTTTAAGACCAAATCTGAAAAGATCTGAATACATATTTTACATGTAATTTTAAACAGTTTGAGTCAAGGCTTTAGTCTTTGTATGTTACTGTTTTCTTAAAATAAATAAATAAAAGTCTAATAGTTTGTTTCACAGGTCCAAGGTTATAAACAGGTATTACAATAAAAGTGCATATCAAAGTCTGCAAATTAAAACTCCAAAGCCTACTTTAAAGCTCTCTAATCTTGTTTAATCAGCAGTATAAGAGCAGTCTATTCCCTTGTGTGCTCCAGTTAGCTAAATGTTATTGCTTAGATAAACACTATACCTATTCCAATTAGTTTCATGTTTATTCATTGAGTCAAAGAATTAGAGCTGGAGAGACCTCCGAGGTCATCTCATCTGATACCTTGTAGGTGCAGCAGTGTTCCCAACAGGATACTGTAAGTTGGATGTTTTGTACACTTCAGCTTTAACTGATTCAAGTAATGGGGTTTCTGCCACTTTCTGTGGAAGTTACTATGCAGTTTAATAGATTTCGGTCTTAGAAATATTTTGATGATACCCAGTTTGCATTCAAATTTGAATTCTTGTTGTTCCATGCAGTCTGGTCCAAACACTGTTTTCAAGTAATGTTAGACCCTCATGAACTTCATTTTCCTTTTTAGCTGATGAGAAAGGGACTTTACATGCATATTCTTCTCTTAATATTTCTTTATGTTAGTGTCTTTGCTATTGTCCTTCTCTTTACTTTTAGTTTTAATAAAGCTTATTCTTAAAATGGACTGTACCGTCCTAGTACACTTGTAAGGCAGGTCTAGCTTTTTGTTTAGTGTGCACACTCTCTCTCTCATATATCCCTGTGGTTCTCATTTTGGCTTCTTCTCAAGCTTGTAATAGGCAGCATATTGAAACTGCTCAAAATTTGTTTTTGGTTGTCTATGCTTTCATTGTTCTAGAACACTAAATTTACTAGAGGGGTCTGTGTACATTCTGAACAGATACCTTTGGAAATGTAGGTTTAAAAAATGAAAGCATTCAACTCCACTTTGTTCTTCGTAGTTGGAAGTCTGTGTCAGTAGTTACAGATGGCTACAGTTTGTCAGATGAAGGGTGCTTGTGCAAATGATTAAAAATCTACTACATCAGCAGTTCTGTCAGCTCTTATTCTACAACAGCCTCCTAGGCTTTGAACAGATAGTATTTTTGTCTTAGAAACTATACTTCTTCCTCAAGGCACAGAACTCCTTGTCCTCCCAGCCTTCTGCATCAATTACACATCAACCCCTCCATGACCTTAGTTGTGAAGCAATTAGGAATGCTACAGAAACTTAAGGCCTTAAGGCCAGATGGGGGGAAAAGTGAAAAATGAAGTCACTAAATGACATGCCACATGTTTCTCTTCAGCTTGGCCATATCCACAGATATCCACTGTGGTCATAACTCTGGGTTGGTCCATCCTCTGCCCCGGGATCCCAACTGCTGTACTAAACAGCTGCAGCTACTAATACTTGGAAGCAACAGTTCAGTAATGGGATGTTTATAGAACAGTGACCTGAGAAAGACCAGTTTTGGCTTCAGTCTCAGTAATGTAGGGTATGGGGACTAGAACAGCTGTCAGTGCTTAAATCACAAACACTTGTGCTACTGTATAGTAGCCAAACGCACAATCGGACTAGTATTTGACTCTTTGCAATTGCCTTGACAGATCTCTATCAAATCAATTGATATCCCACCTTTTGTTACTTTTGTGTGTATTACCTATTGATAAAATAATTCTCCTGTTTTATTTGGAACAGATGTGTATGCTAATAATAAATTTCAGGCTATGCTGAGGTCTCTGCAGCACTTAAGCCATGTTTAAATGGTCCAATAGTGCATAAGTGGTGTATAGACAATCTGCCAGCTGTCTGTAACAGATGAACTTAATTCTTCTAACCTAAAACCTAACTAGAATATGTACTTTCCCTATTCTAATTGCCAGTGCAAAAAAAAAAAAAATTTTTTTCCAGAGTGCATCACAATTATATTTTATGTAATCAATTACATCACTGGCTTAAGTGGAATTTCAATCTTTAGCAACTCTCTGAAAGGACAGGGATAATGACTCAATATATCTATTACGTGGACCTTCCATACAAAATTTTTTCAGCTCAATAAATCTTTCATTGAGCTGACTTACCTGGTCTGTATCTTTAGCACTGTATCTTACTGCAGCTGTGAAATAAATTCAGTGCATAACTATAAATGAGAAGTGAAAAAGAGAAACCAGTTGCCTTTAAAAGAGTAAGACAATCCCTCTCCCGTAAAATTCACCTTATTTTTATCTGATTTTGATGGCATAAAGTCAGATAGACATAATGATCATCTTTAGCTCCCCCACACTGTATCTATAGCAGTAAAATAAAACTGGCAAACTCTCATTTTATGTGGGAGGTGAATCATGCCTTGAGGTGTAATGTTTGAATCGTGAACTCAGAAGTTTATTGTGGACCAATTTACAGGATTTCTTGGGCGCCCCATCCTTCCCGGCGGAAACTTTTCGGTGTTCCTGCAGTGGCTGGGGAACCACCTGCTCTGAGGGGAGCCACCAGCTTTCCCACCGTGTCCTCAAAGAGCGTGGCTTGCGCCACACGAGTGCAATTCAGGATGGCATTTGCAGGGCACAGGCGCATGGGGAATGAAGACAGCAACAGGAGGGTCCTGCCTGAACAGTCATCTGTGCTGTTACCTGAGCATCAGCTTAACCAAATAGTGACAGTTACCTAGTAGCTATTAACTGCTCTTCCGTAGGTCTCCACTGGCAGCGAGCAGGGGGAAAAAGCAAGGGTGAGTTATCCAACCATTCCTGCCTGGCAGAGCTCGCTGACTGTGTGTGAATGCATCTAGGTCACCAACTGCAGTAAAGACTAGATTTATTGGAAGGAAGTGTGGGCTATAGGAGCATTGGCCTTCCTTTCTTCACCTCTTTCCTCTTGTTTTCAGATGGTCCAAACATGGTCCTGCATTATAGAACAAGTACATGCAATTAAGTAATGTATGCCTCTCGCCTGTTTAATCAGGGTATCTGTGCTCCTGGTAGCCCTACAGGAACAAAAAAACCTCTTCACAGTTTTTTCTATTAGAATTTTGGACCTGGTCCTTTGGTGCTGGAAGATAGTGGGGTGTAATAGTCCAACAGTGCTTGGGCCTCACTGCCTCATGCTGAACACCACTTGGAAACATGTCTCCAGTGTTAAAATGTGCTTGGATGCTTCTGAAAAGCAAACTGCACTTACACTTACCACCACCTGAGCTCTAGTACAATAGGAAAAAAAATTCCTGAAGTCCATGTTAAAAATGAAGTTAAAAGTAATTGGGGACAAAAGTGTAAAAAGTAAATCAATTACTCCTTAGTTCAGCTTGCATTACTCTCTTTTAGCTCCTTAGCAGGAGACAGTTTGAAAGAATCTTGGATATGGAACCCGTTTTGTTTTGTTTTGTTTTCCAGGCTGCTCATGTTTTCAGTTTTCTTATACTGGGTACCTTGCTCACGCTACCTGTACTTTGCTAATATGTAATCAAGCAGAACAGGATCACATGCATCCATACTGAATTTTAAAGAAAGGTAATTTTTGCCCAATGCAGCCCACTAGAAATCCATGTGAAAAATTACAATAAAGTTTCTGCAGAATGAAAAGCCAGAGCAATGAGGACTATTCTGGCTTAGGCTCTGTGGTTTTTATTTAGGTTGGTTAATATGCCTATAGATGTCACGTAGGAGCAGATTCATCAATATGCTGCAAAACTAACACTAACTTGAAGTAAGTAAAATTAAATAATCCTATCAAATCCAGAAATGTCTGTTAAGAAAAGGAAACTATAAAACACAGTAACAGGAAGTATCAACAAGAGCAAATATAGTTGCTAACAGGAAAGATTGTACGCAGTTCTAAATAAGCGATAGACGAGAAGAAAAGGAAAACTCGGCAATAATTTTCCTGGAAAATAAGGTGGATTAACTTGCAACAAATTCCCCCAAAAGGCACAGCTTTGTAAAGCTTTCAAATTAAAAAATGTCTTTTTAATAGAGTTGAAACTTCAAGAAAATAGAGCTAATGGAAGAAAAATACAGCTGTCCTGGAATAAAACAATGTTAAAGAAAACGGAGAGAGAACAGATTCATTTGGCCTTGTCTGCTGTGAGAAAAGAGTAAGATATCTATAGATTAAATAGGGCAGTCTGAATGCAGAAAATAAGGAGTCTAACTACACAGCAGAATGTCTTGGCTCCGGTTTCCAAGAAGAGAAAAAGCAAGTTTCATGCTGTTTCTGTCAGCATTTGGGCATTTCATTACTTGAACACAGTGCAAAAACATTGGCAATAACAGTAAATTGGCAATGTAAATTAGAAAAAAAAAACAAATATGCTGCTGTGCTATAAAAAGTTTCTCTTTATTTTTTCAGATATGAAATATCATAGACTTCTATACATAGACTGAGAACTAACTAAAAGGTAAGCAGAGCTGTTAAGGAAAAAAGGGGGGAAAAAAGCTTCCTAATTTACTGTGCTATTATACAAAATACTTTTGGACTGGCCATGAAATAAGTTCTTGTTTTAAGGCTGGTGTATGAGAGGCTATCAACACTTGGCCTCTGCTATGTTTTGCTGTATCATACGTAAATGTAGTGGTATGTTATAACATTATAGCAGACTATAATGAAATTATTGTTTGTGAAAGCAGATCTCAGTACATTAAGATATAGCCTGTTTTTTTCCTATGATACTTGTTATCTAAGGCATCTTCTGATTAGTATAAGGAAACTGAACTATGACAAGCTATGCCTGTCCATGGGTACTTCTGGACACACAGCTTCAAGAATTCCACAAATAAGACAGTAATCTTCTGTAGATTACAGAAATGAAAAATACTGTTAATATACTGTAGCTGGGACACCATTAAGATCTGTATTGTGATTGTTTTGCAGTGGTTAGCACTATCACTACATCTGAACACCCAGTTCAAAATGATGACCCTGCCTTCCCCTTTATTTAGGCGGTACCTAGGATTTATCAAGACACCTACAATTTTGTTTCTGCCCATGCCTCAGTCATGCCCTGACACAAAGAACAGATTATGATTCAACTTCGTTTCCAGATCCCTAGTCCTCTTAGTAGATAAAAATAATCAGAATTCTCCTCACGTGTCGATGACATCAAGCTCATCACAAGTTACTGCTGTAAGATATATATATATTTTTTTAATTATTTTAAAATTTTAGAAATTTAAGTTAAATGGGGATCTGCAGTATTAAGGTTGCTGTCTATGTATTGAATAAGCACCTAAATTCTGGAGATGCCCATTTTTGAGAATTTTCAGCTTCAGTAGGATTGCAGTTTTGGAGACTGTTACTTCTGATTAGGCAGTTGCAGGGTATTTTTGGTGATCATCTTTCTGAAGTGCCTGATTCTCCTCTGGAACTGTGTGAAGCTTCTGAGCAATGAGTCTGTCCCAGAGGTTACAGAAGGGACTGACTCATGTTGTTGAATTTGTTTTAACTCCAAATGCTGTTCAAATTCTAAATTTGGTCTCTCATACTAATTTCACTGCTAAGAAATACAGGATCAAATTTTATAATTGGTATTTTATTTCATTTAAATTGGGTTTTTAAGCTAACCTTGAAGACATCAAAGAAACTGCTCTTCCTTTACATCTGTAGGAGAGGAGAGAGTACTGCTACCTACTCTTGCTTTTTAAAATATTCCATTTGCTTTTTTAAAGCCATGCACTTATTCTATATTCCAAATGATAATGTTTTATTCTTTATTAAGTGTTTTTAAGTGTTACCAGTGGAAACACTCTTCAAACATAAAGCTACATTTAACAAAGCCCAGTGTGATATTCCCCTGGCACGAAGTTAATCGTTTGAGAGTTAATAAGCAATATAGCTCTTCTTGTGTGACAAAAGCAGATAACTCATTAATGTCTAAGAACTCTTACAGAGTTAGAATATAGTATTTTGAAGTAGTTTCATCACTCGAAAATACCTTTGGTATAAATGATTTCCAGGGCATTTCAAATCAAAAAGATCGTTCAGTCTGATTCTACCACAGAACAGAGGAGGCGACTTGTTCATCCCGTGAGGTGGGATACTATCCCAATCCAGTATCGGGAAGGTTTCGTTACAATCCCAAGGACGAGATTAAGACCCTAAAACCAGTCAAATGTCATACAACCTTTTACCTTTATTTTCAAAGGAGTGGGGAGAAAAGGTGGGGAAAGGCAAAGGGGAGAGGGGAACAAGGGTATAAGATAGAGAAAGTTGGGAAAGGAGGAAAGAAACTAGCTACCGCCACTCTGAGACCGATGATGTTCCGCTGACTCCACTCAAGATCTTCAGATGTCGCAAACAAACCCCCCCATTCACACCGTCTGCAGTTTTTATAGGTTCCTGCCCCGCCTCAGGAAGTTCTTCCTCACTTCCCATGCAGATTAGCTGTCATGCGCACTCCGCCCTCTCGGAACCTTCCAGAAATGGGCTGGGGGCATCTGGGGGTCTCCTGCTCATGCGCAGATGGCAAATGAGTACGTGCGGTTTGTGCCAGATGTGCTGTTCCCCTAGAGGCAACCTTCTGCCCTTTTCGCGCCCTTTTTCCCCCGTGCAGGTGCACGAGGTTGTTTACCTCACGGACAGCTCCCGGGGGCGCCGGCACGGCATTACCCGACACACCTTGGCAGTGGCGGCTCTGCAGCAGCAGCAGCAATGTCGAGACAAAACCACATATAGTACCGGTTCTCTACAGATACTATGAAAGACTCCCACTCTACCTTTGAGTTTGTCTCCAGTACCTTCAGCTCTCCAACGCCAGCATGTCCTGTCTGTGGCCCGATTCATGTCTGCTTGCTCTGATCTTTTTGTTGCATTATTAATCACAAAGGAGAAGCAGGCCCTACTGAAAGAGTTACTCTATCCACTTGAATGTTTCAGAAATACATATACAAACTTGGAAATATAATGAAAGTTGCCGTTGTTAGTGATGGGCTCTGCTACCTGCCCTTGGCCTAGGTCTGGTGGCCTGTGCTGCTCCCAGCCAGCTTTGAGCTGCGATGTGGTGCAGTGGGGGGACCTTGAGCTGGACGGCCAGGAAGAAAGCTGGGCTCTTGCTCCTGGTGCTCAGGAGCTGCTTTTAAGCTCAAGGCCTGCCTTTGGTCTTTCCTATGAAATTTAATATTCTCAAATTTAATATTGATTTCTAGAAGTATTTATTCCATGTTTGCAGAAAGTAGCAGATAGTTAATCAAAAGCCCTCAAATAGCAGAAGCTTCTTTCCCTACAAAAAGGGCTTTGATGAAAGCCATCACCATTGTTTTCACTATAGTTTTTCATTTTGCTTTTTGCTTGATCTGTGGAGCTTTCTTAGAGTTTTATTTTCATCTAGGCCATAATTTCTTCAGTTAAAATGATATGTTATATCTCTAAATGTAATATAAGCTCTAATGGAGTCCTTCAGCCTATTTTCTTCATTTACTAATGATCTCAAAATAATCTCTCCGAATTTATCCTGGAATCCCAGCGTTTTCAGTAACTTCCCGAAAGGAAGATTAGTGCACACGCTGTAGTGATAGAATCTCCTCCTGACAGTTATGTAAGTTAGTGTGTTTACTCACCTACTTATAATTAAGCATATGTTTAAATGCTTGTTGGAATAAGTGCAGAATGTCTTCCACATTCCTCTATCTTATTTCCTTTTCTGTTGTAGCTGATGATTCCCACTTTACTATTAAACTCCATGTTTGATGATTTTTCTGAAAAACACATCTTGTGCAGGAAATCTTTGCTTTTTGACTTAGAGATCTTTTAGTGACTTAAACAGTACTTCTAACACCTTTTTTGGTAGGAAAGAGAAAGCATAATTATTTGTTTAAAAAATAGAGGTGAAAGATTAAAGAAAGATGTCAGTGGAAAAAACAGATTTGTGGTGCAGAGTAATCCTGCTCTATTAAACACAAAGCAAAAATCTGAGAGTTTATCAATTCTTCCGGCATAATTTATCCTCGGTGCTCTTCCAACAGCAATTAAGGAACAGAAAATTGCCTTGATGTTACTCAAGAACACTTTTTCCTCTATTTAAATGTACAACACCTTGCTGAGTGAGTATGTCACAATTAGAAAGAAGACTGCAGACAGACAAAGGTTGAATGGAATAAAACCACTTAGCTAATAGTTCTTTTAATAAGGATATGTTCATGTACTTTTTCCTCAGTGCAGACTTAACTGTGAGGGATAGCATTCTATCTTACTTTATCTCTCAGCTCCACAATATGTTTGAATTTTCAGCAAGCTTTGGCAACCTGTTCTTAAACATAGCCCACACCTTGCTCAATGATTATGATGATAAATCTTTTGTAGATAGACTCTACAGGATAAGCCGTCGTGTGAGAGCTCACTTATGGATCTCATGGTAAATAGATGGGACCCTTTCCCACTCCTCACAGAGTTGTCCATAAAACCATTAATGTGTTAGTGTGATCTAACACTTGAACAAGTCTACGCTGCTGGCGATAACAACATGCCCTAACTCAGTATTTTTTCTAAAGAGAATGAGACACCAGATAGATTGTAGCCAGTAAGATCAATAGCTTCTTTTGCAAGGTCTGGAAGGTCATTTTCTTAAGTTAGTTTTCCCTCTTCTATTGAGAATGATCAGCAGAGAGCACCTGCAGTGATGTCTGTGATAAATGCCTTTGTTTCTGTAGTTTTGATACAGTCAAATCCCTTATGCCTTGCTAGGAAAACAGCAGGTATGTGTGGTGTGTTGTGTGTGTGGTTTTTCAGGTTGTGTTTTTTCTTTTTCTGTTTTTGTTTTTCATTTCTATTCTACTTTCCAGTTACTTTGCATTGGGAAGTATAACTCTTTAGCAAACATGCCTGATATATGAAAACGTGAACATTAGGGACTATTATAACTGATGTTCAAGGACAGAATAACCACACTCATACCAATCCTTCAAGACAGTGCTTCTGCATTTAAAGATAATACGATATTATAACACGACAGCAGTACAAAACCTTTGAGGTAAGCCCACACCATTGCTTCAGTACCTAGATAGACAAGGGAAGGATGTTCTTGTTAATGAGCATCCTTCCCTTGAAGGATGATAATTCGTCAGACTGAGAGGGTTTTTTTCTGTGCTTGTCAAACTGCATAATAAATTCAAAATATTTCTAATTTGTCAATTAAAATTGGAAAGGGTTTTCAAATGCATGAGAGAGAGGGATTGCTGGTAGATTTAATGTAATGAGCATTTCCAAAGGTATGGTGAGTGATGAGAAATTGTGAGGAGCACCTCTGGAATCATCGTCCCCAGTGAGCTCTGTGAGATGCAGGCATGACTGAGGATGCACTAGGGTCACTCTGGATGCTGTAGCACTCCTTTGACATGACTGTTGGAGACAACTTGGTCCATCTTGTATTTAGCACTGGAGTTGCACTGATGCCTTTGCTGATATCTAAGATTAATAGTTTGTCACTTCTATATTATTCTGTGATATTAGAATACTATGACCTTCACAGAGTAAATTGAAACTCTAAATGGACTGGAAGTATTTACTAATGTTACAAGACAGGGCACCAGAAAGGCACTGGAGATCTTGGGGTTAATCGCCTCATGTCACAAATTAATCACACTGTGTGTCTGAATCTCTAAAATCCTCTGTAAATTAAAGTACTTGCATATCTATATCCTTCTACTACTGTCCAGTCTCTCAGTTTTGAATGGCAAGAGAATGCAGACTTCTCCTTTTAAATACAGTATTTTTTTTTTTTTTACCAGAAATCTGCTTTTCTGAAACTATTGTTCCGTCCTAGCTCTCTCTTGTACTTCTAGCTTAGCTTTCTTATGAAACCAGCTACCTCTGTCCATCAGTCACATTTGTCTCAGTAACTTTTGAACCCACTGGTTAATTTCAGCCATATTTTTAAAGGGTATTATTTTCAAAGGTATTTATGTTCCTATATATTTTGTGAAAAGAATAGCTGAGTTCAGGAAAGAGACATAATTAGTGACCCTTCTGAGGGAAAAGCAAACATATAAATTACTCCCTTATGTACCTTGAGAGGCTTTGGTCTATTCACAGTGCTCGTCCCTTTTTGCCCACTTGACTTGGCCTGGAGGATGGCGTTGCTCCAATTAGGAAGCATAGAAGGAAGTATTGAGTAGGACAGCTAAGGACAAATATCTACTACTTCTTACAGAAAAAAAAAATAGTTTCTATAAAAGTCTTAATTCAAGCATTATTTTTCTCTTTCCTATCAAACTTTACCTAGGTGGTCAAATAAAAGGAGAGCACATTGCTGCTAATACTTACTTTTGTGGTTTTTCTGCTTTCCGTAATAAAGATGAGTTACAATGGGCAGTCTTCAATGTCTGCTATTCCTGAAACTGTTCTCGGAGTAATTTGTCTTCTGAGGCTTGTGACTAACTGCTTAAACATGACAACAATCACAACTGCGTATTTCCATTTTACAGGTTTACAAGGGAGCTAAATCTGTTCTGTGTAAACAAAGCAAGATGAAATCCATGTTTATGATCTATGTATAAAAGTGAAAGGAGAACAAAAAGGGAAAGAAAGCTAATAAAAGTGTCTTAGGGCCATAACACTTTCACTCAGAAAGGAGGCCCAGAATCCGAAGCTTGGTTTGCCTTGGGGAATGGCACAGGATCCCATGAGACAAATTCCAACATTTAGAAGCCATAATGCTTGCTTGTTCTCTCTTGTGAAAGCACTGTAATGTGGCAGCACCGTCCTCTTTCCCAACCAAGAAAGTCCTACTGAACACAAGTTAACTCAGAATGGTGTCCTTTTTTATGCATGTTGAAGTTTCCTGAAATTGCCATGAAAACTGACACAAGGAAGGAAAAGGTAACAGCACCAGCAGAACCTTGGCAGAATATGGACCAAGGAAAACTAGTCACTGGTCATAACTGCTTCAGCTACATTCTCCATTAAGTCCAAAAAAGAATTAAATGAAAAGGATTAGATACTCTTAAAGGAATATCTGCAGCACAGGTATTTCCAAGTAATTTTAGAAACAATATAAACGTAGACTTATAGGAATAAGGATGAATATGACATTTTGTACTGTAAGAAATGCATCCCAACTTTAAAGTTCGTGTAAGTAACAACCTCTGTGGCTTAGGCTTAGCTTTGTAATACCAACTAGTTAATTGCACAGGATAAAATATGCTACGTCAACACCTCCCTTGCTATTTTCCTCCACTTGTCTGGAAACTCTGCTTTTGAAGCTTTTAGTTGGTGCCCTTTTATCTTCCTAAACTTTAATTTAAATTCCAAACAAAAGGTAATTAATTTGTGTTAATTTAGGTTATATCTTAATTAAACAAGAGGATAGCAAATATGTCTTTTATCTCTTCAAAATGTATCACAGCTAGGTCTTTTCCATAAAAATGAGGATCTTCCATTTCCCACTATGAATATTCATTTTAGGATACATCTTATTAAGGGGATGACAATACAACTTGAAATAAATACGTACTGTGCAAAGTAAGAAAAATTTTATTCTGAATCATTTGGTGATAAGTGCTCTGTTCCTTGAATTAGCAAGTGCTAGGCATTTACCATGATGCAGAGTGTGAGACACCATAGATAGAAATGTAGAGTTTGTTTTGGTTTTGCTTTCTGACAGTCATTATACTGAAGTCAAATGCATCAGTCATGTTGATTGTAGATTTGATCAATCTAAACTGATTGATCTGCTAAAGTCTGAAAGTAATTGAAAACAGAACATAGTAAAAGTTTCATTTCATAGAGCTAGCAGAGTAGCTGCTCTCTTAATACATCCTGGATAGCTAGTGTAAGTACTCCATTTTCTTTATATTGCATCACAAACCTTATTCTAACACTTCTTTAGCAGGATAATAATAGCAGTGATTTAACCTTACATAAGTCAGGAAATGGAACAAGAAGGTAACATATCCTCTGTCTTCCATGGAGAAAACCCCTGCATATTAACTCTGGTTGTGATTTAGGTCCTAAAACATAATATATTTCATAATTGACTTTTTTAATGCTATTAAGAAGAAGAGAGATCATTGGTGTGTTTGTTTTCTTGTTTTTTTGAACACCAAAAGTGCATCTACTGTTCTTATGGGAGAAATGCAGTGTTAAAACAAATGGATTCAGAATGAGGACTGCAACTGCATCAGAAAGTGGTGGATTTTTTTTAATGTAGTGGGAAGAAATAATGACTTATGTTATCATTCCTGACCAGAGGCCTGGTGGTTAAAAGCATTTTTTGTTTTTCTAAGAATTCATATATCAGTGCTTCACAATCTTTGATTAATCTTCATAACAACCCACTGATGATAATTATTGTTGCAGTTTTATGTATGCAGGCAAAATGAGGCAGAATGCTTGATCCAGCTTCCACTGTTGTCAGGAGATGGATCTCATCGTCTCTACAATCTGATTCTGAGCATGTAAAAGTAAAGCTGTGCGTAACTGTGCGCTCTAATGTCAATACAAATCAGGCAGCGGGAGCTAGGGTTGCTGCTGTGCTCCGTCTTGCTTAGCACCTCCCAAAGGAGGGCCTGCAGCTCCCAGGATGTGCTGCAGTAACTGCGGCACAGCCTCTACCTGTGTTTTGTGGCTGTATCTACTAATGCTAAAAAAAGCTATTTGTGTTCCTTGATGAACATTGCTTGGAAAAGAGCTTGAAAGAAGGTTTCAGTGCATCCACGGTAACTGCAGAAGCACTGCTCATTTAAGTGTAGTTACTGGCTTTGAGTGAATAAATATCAATCTGTATGCATATTATGAGGTTTGCAAGCATAATGTGTGCAAAAGCATTTATGTCGGGCCCAGTCAGTACACCTATAAATCTTGAAAATAAATGTTGAGTGCAAAGACATGTTTGAGGTTCTGAGTATCTGGGGAAGGGGATTGCTTAGTAAGCAGCACAGGGCTTGAACGCTTGTGAAATCCTTTTTCTATAGGGTTTTTGTAATGCTGCTATCACACTATTTGAACTATTTGTCAACTTAAGGGGCATCTCTGCCATTTTTTACATAAGGTTTGTTTCCCCTTTCTTTCACCTTGCTGTAGAGGGAGGAGGGGGGATTTATTGAGCATTTTAGCATGTTAAAAACTAGAACAAACATACCTGCCACTCTCTGTGAGGTAGCCTGTACCTCTGTGCTCCAGAGTGCTCTTGCTTTGATATTCAAGCAGGTCTCTCTTCCTCCTAACCTCATGTCCCAGCGGCTCATTCCTCATGCTGCCCTTCCATTCCTAAGACACAGCTGTTTGTGGAGTTGTACTGTGAACTAGATCAAAGAACCACTCTAGGTTTAAATAAAAATTTACTGTTTAAATGTAGATTAGTTCCCATAGCACCTCATGGCAACTCCTTCCCCCTATGTAGATATATGGATGCAATTGAGGGGCAAGACTTTGTGAAGAAGCACTTGTGGTTGGCAAAGTGGGTATCACCACCAAAATCTATATGAAAAGATGTATGAATATAGCAATGAATAAATGCTATACAGGTTCTATAAAAAGAAAAAATATTTCTGGTAGTTGAATTGATTGCTTTCACTTTGAGAAAGCTGAATTTGGCAGACCATCGAAGAGGAAAGTACAATGACCAATATTCATTATAATGAAAGAGTGGGTCAGGATTATTGTAATATTCTAATTAAAAATACACTGTAGAATTTCAACATAGACTAAAAGGCCACTTCAGGAGGGAAAACATGTTTAGCCATGTTTGGGCTAAACAATGTAGTCTTTTAACAGATTTGCCCAGAGCATAATACATGTGATTTAATTAAATTCAGTAGCTTTGTAGCCATAGTCATTCTAAGCCAAGAAACAAGCTCAAATATCATAAATCATTCAGACAACCAGGTATGTTTAAAATGTGAAACTATTGTATACTCTTAAAGAAAAGTCACATTATAATGGTTTCATATGATTAAATTTCTACTAATTGGTAAGGAACTATTGTGATTTAAACCATAATTTGTAGTATTCTGAAACAAATGACTAGAAAATACTAAGCATAAAGTAAAGTAACTATGTGAGGATCTTTAATACACTGTTATGTATTTTACAATTAAATAGTATGGCATTCAGAATTTGGAAACTAATTCAGAATTGATGGAAAAAGTAAATGATCAACATTAAAAGTATTTTTGGCTCATGATTTTCAGGCTAAGGATGTGCAAACAGAACTTGGTGCATCAGTTGAGCCTCCGAAACTGTTCATAGGGCAACAGTGTAATCTTCTGAGTAATTCGGTACAGTCCTTGGTCTGCAGGAGTACAATAGAGAAGAGGGATAGCTGATATGCAAAATATTTCAACTTATGTTCTTTCTAGGCCATATACTTGGTTGAAGAATTTTCCATTGATTTTATTCTTTTTCTCTGTATATTTTCAGTCATCACATAAATTGATAGTGTAAATTCAATATATTATTTTTTCAAATAAGCAGTCAAATATGTTAGCTTTCCTATTACATACTGCAGACTATACCGTAAGCATGTCATTTTGTCAGGACCTGGAGATCAGATTTAAATTAATATTATGCGTTTTCTTCTTAAGAGAACCTTTCTCATTCTTCAGGTCTCACTTTTACTCTTGTTTTTGTATCAGATAAACTGTGCAAAATACAGCAGAAAGCTATATGAAAACACAGGTATGACACTTGACCTGAAGACCTGGACGTCTTGTTAAAAAATCCATGCATCAATGTGGATGTTCCATTTTGTTTTCCATAGTTTGTTTAGCCTCATGCCATACTCGGAGTGCAAACACTTCTTTACAAGGACTTCCTTTTTCTCCCTTGAAATCAGTGGTGGCAAAACTCACACTGAAGAGTATCTCCCTTCTCCTCTGAGCCATAGAGAGCAGGTGATGTTTTTAGAGATATTTAGTTTCTGGGAATAATAAGGAAGAAGGGTGACTTTTTGGACAGCCTGAAGTCAGGCCTCAACCGGTCAGACAGCTAGAAGTATGTCACGGAGAGGGACCAATGCTTTTGCCTGAGGATGGGAAACAGAATGAAGACAGGAGGCTGGTTTGCTCTCCCACCTCTTTCACAGCTTTTCATGGTGCCATAGAGCCAACCTGATGTTTCTGATGCCCTCTTGTCTTTCTATATACAACTAACCACCTTCCTGAGGACCCATGGATCTGCCAGACTTCCTATTTTGTGGATCAGAAAGTGATTTTGTTTTTTCCTGTGGGTGCTAAATTGATAAGTTTCAGGAAAGTGGATACTCTGAAGTAAAGGAATGCTTTGACTGTGTCTTCCACCTCTATTCAATTTCAGTAAATGATAAATAGGCCAGTCCCAGATGTAGATGAGGCCTGGTTGGGGAACTACTTGTCTGCCAGGAAAAAGGGAGATATGGAGGATTTTTTCATGGTTCTCTGTCCTCTGCAAAAGGAGGCTGAGAAAATACAGGACTGGTCTGACCCCTGTGGAAGAAGCCAGATCTGCCTGCTAGCACTGACTGTGTTGCAAGAACCCCTGTAGTTCCATCTTGGCATTCAGTAAAATGCCTGGTATCTGAGAAAGCAAAAAGTGTGTGGCTAGCACTTCTCCCCGATGCCGAGTTAAGAAAACTGTGGCCTGCTGCTTAAATCCATGCCTGTGATCACTTTTGTTATTCCTCCTGGGAATCTGATCAATGGAAGCAGGACCATGACATGAGAAAATCTAATATCCAGAGCTGCATGTGAACTACTACTGATTTCATAATAGCTGTCTGTCATGCTACCTACACATTCCCAGAATTACTATTAGCAAGTCAACTGTGTTCAAAGCACCCTGCGACTATCACATGAAGAACAGAATCTGATTTTGAAGTATAACCTTATCTCATTTAAAAGATGGTGCTGCTTTTATGTTAAAATGAGGCCTTTAGCACCTAGAATTATTGAAAATCCCCTGTTATTTAGGGTTGGGTTAGAGATATTGGGTATCGCAGTTTAACCAAACTCTAAATCTATATAGACTACTAAAAGGCTAAACTGATACGTAATATTGTTGCACTCAGCCAAACAGCACAAATTCACATGAATTTTTCAGTGGATGATAACATGGCCTCCCAAGTGTACATCACTTTAAAAGGTATGGAAGGCGGGAAAGGTAATGGTGTCAAGCAATGACAGATAAAAACAAAATTTATAATTTTACACAATTGTTAAGCTTATGTAAAATCTAACTAAAATCATATTTGTTGTCTCTATTGCTAACAAACCTTCTTAACTTGGTCCTAAACTTCCTTTGCTATGTTTATGTCTTGACTTTGAGTATAAATTGCAAAATCACTGTGCCTCTCTGAATGATGATCTGTAAATTTCCTCTTAACCTCTCTCTCATTTTAACATCAGTATTTGTATTTCTGAGAGTATGCATTGTTATAAAGAATACTACACTGCTCAGGGTAATGATATGTTCCTGTTTTCAAAATTGCTTTTCCCATGACAAAATCATTACTTCTCTTGCTATTGTAGAAATTGTAATGCTGCTTCCTGTCTAGCAACAAATTGTACTCGTGTCAGGAATATGCATAAGGGGCCTTTTTCCTTTGTATACAAAATAAGTAGTTTTCTTTTTTTTTCTATTTATCATCTGCAAAAGCACTTCCACATTAGTGCCTTGATGCAGCAAGATAATCAATAGTGAACATTGCATAATAGGATTTTCCAAGTAGCTTCCTGACTCAAGGCCTCTAGATCTCCAGAACCTTCTCGAAGCAGAAATGAAAGGTTTCTACTGTGGTTTCTATTGATGCTGAAGTTTGTTGTTTTTGTTCAATCTCTATCCCGAGAAAAGGAAAAATTTTCAGAAGTACCCATGGAAATTAAGTATTAAAATCATATTGCAAGTCAGGAGATTAATACCAGATTTCTGTTTGTGCCTTTGAAAAATATTGTTGTTTCATTAGAATATTAATGACCACTTGATGCATCCTAGTCCTGCAAAGTGCTAAGTTTCTCCAAAGCGAGATTTCATTCACTGTGCTCCATAGGAACTTAATCTGAACGATAATGTGATATCAATCTCTGTTACATAATTCACGGTTTCAGTGATTTTGATGTAAAGTTGAATATAACCTCTGATCTTGAGAAACAGTTCAGAGGAGCTGAATTAGTAAGATCATCTTTCTATACCCCCCTGAAAACTGAAGTAAATAACTTTTCTAAGCAGAGATCATAAGGGTGGCTCAAGCTGTTGTACACAGCAGTTGTAGACTGACCTGAATTTTGAAACTCCGGTGAATCTCTTCTGCAAAATTCAGTTGTCTGACAGTTGCTCAATAGCTTCCTGCTGCAGCCCCTTCAGAGATTTCGGTAGCAATCAGGATGCACTGGCTTGCAAAGATCAGTGATGCTTGGGGTGGCTGTGGGTTGAAGGTAAGGGTCCTCACTTGAGTCTCTCATGGTTTCCCAGAAAGTTAAACTTGATAAGCCCGGAGGCCTGCCTTCTGGGAATTCCTGACTTGCTTATGTTGTCCCTGAGCTCGAGAAACTGCTTGCTCACCCAGAGGCACAGCGTTTATTTTTAGGCAGATGAGAGAATTCCCACTCCTTCCTTGGCTGTGAAGAGCCATACAAAGCAGGTTGGTATCAGGGTGCCAAAAACAGGATTGCTGTTACGTGCCCTGGCAACCCACACTGTGAGGGAGGCACTGGGGAGGATGAGGAGGACAACAAGGTTGGGTTAAGGAGGAAGATGAGGGAAAGCTGAGACCTGATGCTGCACTGTGCGACTGTTGATGTTTGCAAGGGCCTTGAGGAGGGGAAGCCCACTGAGCAGCCTCCTTTCTGCCTTGCTGGCAGCTGCTTTCTTGCCTCCACTGAACTCCAGCTCTGAACACACCTTTATAATAGGAGAGTATTCTTCCAGTGTTACTAAAAGTCATGTCTAAAACCAGGCATGAATTTCATATCTGAAAATCCATTGTAGTCACACTGAGTGTAAAGTTGGGCCAGTATGTTAACGTTTCAGAAAATGGAGATAAGGGCAATCTATGTATCCAGACAAGTGGGGGAGATCTCTAGGCTAGTATCTTTGAAATCATTGTGTATGATGAACTACAAATTTATTTTCTAACCATTATCTATGCTTCTTTGCTACACAATTATTTTTTGATGTCTGAGTAGTGGCAGAAGACAGGATTTATTGCCACTCTGAAAAGCTGATTGCATGGTTGTGAACTGACTACTGATACTGGGAAGTAAAGCTTAACTGGGAGCTCACTTGGCCAAACTCATTGTCAGTAAGTCGGAGGCAGAAGTATGACTGCTGGGCTTAATTGAGAAAGTGACAATTTTTTAACTTTTAGTGTAAATAATGAACAATAAGGAAATTATACTTATGTAATATTGCTTTGAAATTAACTGTTTTGTGAATGAGGAAAAGAAACAAGAAGACAGAGAACAAACCCACAGAGAGTTAGCAGCTGAATGAAAAAAACAAACTGCAAGCAGTATTTTTTCCATTTTGATGGCTAGGGTTTCAGGGAAAAGTTATAACCTAACTATGGCCTCAAGGTCAAGTTCTGTAAGCCTTAACTTCAAAGGACTGACCAAGCAGTCAGTATTGTCACCTGAGACTATCATATAGCATTGGTCTTTACTCCTGAGATATTCCTGCTGTCTAAAATGATTGCCTCTCTTGCCAAAATAGCTTATTCAGTACTGTCTTGTAGAGACTGCTAGCTTGTACTATACTATGAGGTTTTTAAACTTTGTAGGGTTGTTTGGGGGTGTGTGTGTGTGTATGTGATGCCTTGTCATAATTTAAAGAGAATTGTTTTTGACAGGAAAAAAAAGCTTTCCACAAAGATTAATCTTTGACAAAGAATTTTTGCTTTCTGTGAGAAAAGGTTATTTCTCCTGGAAAAAATCCAAGCCTGAAAACAGATTTTTTCACTTTCACATCCACAAATCCATAAATACCCATAACAGAAAGACTTTGCAACTTAATAATGCCAATGGGGGATGGTATTTCATTCCCTCTCCACAGGGCAACTTTCCCAGCCAAGGTAAATAATTGTTACCACACTGTTAGAATATCTGTGTCTACATGCATAGACATGGTAAAACAGACAGACTATTATTACCTTGTAAATATTGCTCAAGAGAGGGAGAAAAAAAAGATGTCCAGGAACCTCTGTTTAAAAACAAGCTAAAATTTTATTGTTCAGCCTTAGAAATGTGAAGAAACCGAGAGGAAAGAAGAGACTTTGTTTTCATACAAATCTGGAAGTGACAATGAAGTCTCTTGAAATTAAAAGAAATGGTTGGGGTTATTTTCCTGGTGAATGGTATGTTTTTGCTTCAGAAATTTCTTGCATCTTTTGGTAAACCTGAGGGCAGATGAGTATGACTTAGTTTGCTGTCAGTTCAATGATTTTAGTCATACTTTAAAGAATTTAATATGACTGCACTGAACTGTACAGACTTTAGTAGCAGCTTTCAAAAGCAGTGATAAGTTTGGTCTCAAGTTTGAGTTGTCACTTAGGACAGGAGTTCTTGTAAACAAGTTTAGCAGGTGTCCATGAAATCACTTCACTCATGCAGTCTGCTCTGCAGAAATACTTGTTTCTCCTCACAAAGGCTGAAAAAAGCAGATTATTCATTTATTCCTGTGTAGGCATACAGTCAAGTAACACTTGTTCATGAAAGACCACTACAGTTGACATATGAAATTGAAATAATATAACCTTGAAGTTAAGACAATATGAAGTATAAGATATAAACTGTCTTTCTAACATTAGTGATGTACTTCCTCTCTTCCACAGACATCACTAAAGACATTTGGCAATTCATGGTCTAAGTAGTCATTTAATTACTTACATATCATAACTTCACTATCCATGTTTTCCTCAACTGGAATCAGAGTGATGTTATTTCTAACAAGTTTATTCTGCTTAGTTTTATATTCATACCAAAAGTACTTTTAGCTGTGACAAGGTCAGTAATTTGGAGAAAAGAGAAAACAAAAATAGGTAAGAATGTAATGTTGCTGTCATTTCAGGATCTAAGCATGCTATATACTTATCTCTTTTGATACTACAGGCCCCTCCTAAGGAGAAACATATGATAAATATTGGAGATAAGTGGATAGATAAATATGGATATTGGAGAAATTAGGTTTTGTGCATGATGCTAATATCATAACCTAGCCTTTTCTTGCTTCTCTCTCTCCTTTTGAAGTGTATGTACAGTGAGGTAATGTTCCTATGTCAAAGTGCATGAGTTGGAAGTGTCATTGGCTATGAAATGGGTAGTGCTCAAGAACGAACTTTCAAGTTCCTTGAACTTTCATTTCTTATCCAATATCCACAGAGTAGTCAAAATTCACCTTTTAATATACCGCCTCTTCATTTCACTGTTTTAATCCAGTATGCTGTCAGGGAGCAGTGAGGACCAGCTGCTCCACAAGCCAGGAGCTGATGGGATCCCATGGCTGGCACCCAAGCGAGGGAGCAGGGCAAGTTTGGTGGTGGTCACCAGGGTCAGACACAGCCCAGTGATCATCAGGCGAGTCCATAGTGATGAGGCAGATCCGAGGTCAGGCTGGGCAGTCAGTCTGTGGGTCAAGGTCAGGCTCCAGCTCTGTGGGGCCCATGGCCAGGCAGGGGCATGGCTGTAAGGCAGTAAGAGCTGGAGCTCAGGTGAGGAACAAAAGGCAGAGGCTCAGCTTAAAAAGAGCTTCCACAGGCCTTGGCAGAGCCCCCTGCAGTGCTTCCTGGGAGTGCCCTGTCCCAGGTCACCACAGGATGAGGACAGCCCTCAGTTGTGCTACCTCTGAGCTGGCCCTGATCCCTGGGAGCCAAACTCCAGGAGGGGGGATGCTCTCAGCGCCCTGACACATGCAGTTCTGCTGTATGGGGTTGGAAGGCGTGTTACAATCTGCGTACCGTGGAATAATTCATACATATGACATCATCTGGTTCTTCTAAATGAACAAAGCCCACCATCTGAACTTATTTATGACTCCTATTTGTTATAGATGTTTACCACAAAGGAATAGACTGATAAAACCATTATAAAATATGCTAGGTATCAAAATAATTCTTCAGTATTGGCAGAACACTTCTCAACAGCAGTTGAGTATTCAGGTACAGTTCAGCCTCTGGATGAATTAATCCAAGTAGATTTATACATGGTAGTCTGTGACCTTATCCTCAGTGTGTATGCATTAGTTTAGTTCTGACTTCAGTGCAGCTGTAATGAAGCTGTCACTTCCACAGTCACTGTGGAAGGTGGTTTGTTGAAACTGAATTGGATCTTCCCCTGCACCAAGAAAGACTGGGCAGCATCGCCTTCAGGTATGGCTGTCCAAACACCGGTGGGTCTGACAGCACATAAATCTTACTTATGTAAGGAGAATTCTTTTATGGGTACAATATTCAGGGAGACAGCTGTGTCTCTTTGTAGGACAAGACGAGAAAAAAGCACTTGCTGGCATTAGGAAAGATATGTGGAGAAGCAGGGAGGGGGCTGGACATCCAAATACTGTATGCAAGGAATAGGCACCTCAAACATCCAGAGATCAGACTGTGTTTGAAGAGAAGGAGCAGAAGCAGGTTTAAAATGTTGTATAGTACAACAGCAGAAGGTTGATCCCTACCCAGTGGGAACAGCAATGCCAGTGTATCATGTTCTCTAAAAAGGTTGCATCTTTTACTAATTAAACATATTAAAAGTAAATGGAAGCAATAAATACTAGAGAAAATCAGAGTAGGTCTGGGGAAAGTGTCACATAGTGATAAGGGACTTGGGGAAGTACATGAGCAAAAAATCTGAGTGTTTTACTAACTGTGTTTTTCACCCAATAGTCATCAGAGCCTCCTGTTTCTTCCCACTGGGGAAAAAAATAGTAAAAACTCTAATTCTGCTGTTTTGGTGCTAATTAAAATAGAGAAATAGCAAAGAAGTAAACACAGTTGAAGTGGTATGAACAGTCAAACCCAGAATCTGCTCATATAATTTATATAAACTACTCACTTTACTGGCAGTACTAATCTTCATTGACTATTGCTTATAAACATGTAGTGTGGATTTTTAATGCTCATATTTTCCAAACAAGATAATTTATGTGCTGGTCAGGTACGTCAACTTGTTTTGCATAAAAAAATAGCTTTGGTCTTTGTAAACCTGTTTCAGAACATTTGTCTTCGTGCCATTTTCCAGTACTCTGAATGTGGGTTTGTGTATTTTTCCCATCTATTTTCAAACTGCCTTGTTTCTCTTTGGCTCCTACATACATTGCCCGTTTCATCAGCACCAGGGCAAAAGTTCACATAGCAGGAGGCAGTTATGCTAAGGTGTGCAGCAGAATGGAAAGAATTGTCCCAACACCTACCTTGATTGCATAGCGCTTTGGGAATAATCTGTGCCCTCGTGGGAAGGAAACAGCTGTCTAACAAAGGCAGCATTCCTCCAAAAATGGTTGGTTCTGCTGCTGCCCTGATTGCAAGAGGTAAATATTTCCCCTTCAGGAGCACCACCATCTCACTTCAGAGCCTACATAAGTAGGATACTGCTTATGAAAAACTGAGCAGCTGAACTGCAAGGAATAAAGTTACACCTTTGCTAAAAAGGCAAGAGAGGAGCCAGGTACAGGATGACTCTTTGGCTGTGTGTCTGCAGCATTTTGTGGCCCCGGCAGGTCACCCCTGAACACAAATCCTCATCTGTTTCATTACAGGAGAGAGCGGATAGCCCAGTGCATGTTGTTGACATGCCGCTGCTCTAGGCTGTATACATACTTAGACAGCTGCCCAATTACAGCTGTTGTGCTTGGAGCAGTAGTGTTTTAATTAAGTGTCTGGAGGCAAGTTAGAAAGACGGCAGTTTAGTCTGGTGAGAGGTGAGATGAAGTTCTCATGTTAAAAAGAGTTTTCTATCTGATAAAGTGATTACAGCATATCTGAGATGACACTGCGCTCTGCCAGTAAAGTGTTGGATTGCACCACTGGAAGAGCCTTGCACTGGTTGCTAGTATCCTAAGGGACTGGCATTATTGACAATTCCTTCCGAGGCTCTCTCTTCCTCTTCCTCATCTCTTCCCATATGCTGTGCATTTAACAGAGGACAAAGAGGAAGGCAACACCAGATTACGGCCTGCAAATGGTAAAGTTGAGGTGTGGGGTGGGGTGGGGGAATTCTTTAAATACAAAATTTGTTTTGTTAAAATGTCTGCAAGTTTTTAGGGATTTCATAGACTGTTCTGGCAGCCTGACAGCTGTTGTATAAAAGATGTCAAGGCAGGTTCACGAGTCCACAGCTGATGGTATACGTTGATCTAAGAGTGAGAGTCACTTCTGGAGAAAAATAAAAGCAAAGCAGAGAGAGAAAAGGGTAAGGGAAACTGTCGCCAGCTGCCAGATAGGAAGAACAGCAATGGAGTCCTTCAGATGAGTTTCCTTCTCTGGGGTGCTGGGGGGAATGTCTCTCCAGTGCAGCAGGTGGCGATGATGAAGACAATGATTTTTCACCATGCTTTTCTCCTAGCACTTTATACTTTTCATTGGGACTCACTCAAAATCCTTATTGGTTGTTCCTACCTGTGGCACTGTTAGTACTGGTTGGAGTTTGCTAATCAGGTGCAAGTGTTTGCATATTTATTGGCTGTGAAGTTCCTATGCACATCTATTATAGGATAATATTTATCAAGCATTTAATTTATTGTTATCTATGGTGTTATGCACTATGTTTAGTTTTCTCTAATATAAAACAAAATCTTCAAAACAAGAGGTAAGGGAAGTGGGGAAAGAGGGGTGAGTTGAAAGCCAGTGGTAATTGCTTCCCCTGAGAACCCAGCACAAAAGCATGATCGGGGTTTGCAGGCGCCAGGCACGAGACCCACAGCATCACAACAACAGCTTGGGAACTCAAGGGAGAAACACTGCCACTGCAGCTTGGGTGGAAGGCTACAGAGCTGCAAATAGCAGACCTTAGCGTTACTCAGGCTGAGGCACTGAGACACTGAGCAATATCGCCATAGAATTTCCTTTCTGACATGAAGACGCTGCTGGGCAATGGAGAGTTTGGGGCAGGACAGACTGTGGTCCTGGCACTGTCTGAGCCTCTCCAGCCACTTAGCGCGAGTGGCCTTAAGCAAAGGGAATATAGGCGATGGTGGCTTCTCGGAAAGGCCACTAAAATGGAAGGCTTTTCAAACTGACTGTTCCCTTCAGTACTTTCTCAGGGCCACACACAGTCTGATTGTGAGTTAGCATTATTATCTTGCCTGCAATGGAAAACAATTTGTGAATGCTTTTTACTTAAGAAAATGTTAATTGGTTGGATAAGTAAATTTATCTCCCTCTCTGACTTTGGCTTGTATCCTACAGCTTCCAGAACTTGGAGGATTTGGATGCCTCTGCAATAGTCTCTTGTTTATCCTATTTCCATTTGCGCTGCATTTGAATCTCTTCCACATAAGAGGGGCTTCTTTGGAGTTCAGAACAAGAAAAATAAACTTGTCTCAGAATTTCCATGACGAGGCTATGCTGTTTCCTCTACCTCTGCTGTAACGCAGAAAAGTGAACTTTTCATTGAAGATGTATACTGCAGGTAGTGTCAGAGTAATGTAAATGTAGACAACAAGTTAGTATCTGGAACAGCTAGAATAGATGGCCCTGTTTTTCTCACGTGTTTATAGAGATGTCTTTCATTCTCCTAGACTCTTGTCAGACATAATAAAGCAGAGTGAACTGCGCACGCACACACAAAAAAGCACACTTAAAAGTACTGTTGCTTTTGCAGTTTGGGTGTTTGGGAGGGATTTTTTTTTGGTCCTATCATCTCACTTCTGGAATAGTCAACTAACTAAAAATCAAAGAAAGATCTCTACAAGGAAAGCAAGTGCTTTAAAATAGGTTTGGGGTGTTTTTGTTCTCAGAATATGCACAACTTTTTTTTCTCCTTCATTCTCACGCCTAAAAGAAGAAAAATCTGTTTGACAGTGCTCTTCTGGGACTTAACATCTCTCTTCTCTTGCTTCCTGTCAGTTGTTCTCGCACATAAGCCTTGGATCAGTCCTTAAAGCAAGGGAGAAAATCTCATTACAGAAAGTATAAGAGGGATACAGGGATCTGGTTATGGTTTCAGCTGTTTTCACTTTTTACTCCAGTATTTTTATTATTATTTTTAATTCAGTTAAAGCCAGTGCTTTATGAGCCAGAATTTGCAAGGTGTGGTGTGACTGCTGTGAGACTGGCTTTTGACTGGCACCGAGCTTATTCTGCTCTTGAGAAAGCAAGGATGAACATTCATGCCCTGTGAAGAGTGCAGCTACTTCATCTCTCAGAAAATATCATCTTTTTCACCTAATAATGAGGATAGCAAGACAGTGACAGTGGCAGAAAAGTCTCTGCATTTATGCTTTACTTGTTGGCCAGTAGGGTCCACTGCAGTATTCAGAAGGCAATACATCTTCTAACCTTCTCCATCCTGCTGTCTGAAACAGCCATTTGCCATCCCTTGTGTTCAACCCTTGGGACAATACACTGAAAGAGGCTGAATCATTTTAATTGCCTCTGAATTCACTCAGCAGCTCATGGGAGATATCCCTGGCTCACTAATTCCTTTTTGTGGTCAGCTGGTCTTTTTCCATGAACCAAAGATTACTCAGGTGATATCAGCTTTCACTCTTCGAATCCAGTTCCCATATGTATTGTCAATATAAAGATATAAACTCAATATCCTATAATGAATAGTCTTAAGCCTTAGAGTCCCCTGAGCTTTTTTGCATTTTGATTGTTATGGGAAGAGTACCATAATTAAAATTTTGTGAATAATCTACAACGAATAATTTATCTTACAAATTCTCCTATTTTGTCTTTTAGGAATATCTCTGAGTACATCGACTTATGTTTGCTTTTTGAAAGTAGTTTATTGTCCTTTTAAGGGAGTGTGTATCTTTGATGATTAATAGTCAATGCTACCTTTCATCTGTTTGCTGTTTTGACTCTGTTGCTCAGTCTTGATTGGCCAGAGAAGTCACATTGGGGTTTTCCTTTCTGTTAGGATAAACAAACAAGAATTTTGACATAAATGATTTTGTGCCACTGTAAAATTTGTATGAAAATAAACTTGTTTGTCACTTGTAACTATTTGGTCTGGTAAGTCTCCATCTCATGACTTTTTCATAAAAGAATTAATATACTAGAGGCACAAGAAGGAGCTAGTGGGATGGGTGGGCTCAGGAGAATATCACTCACACAAACTCACAAAAATCAATGAAAAAATTAAGTTGGTAGTTAATGCATTATTAAAGTTTGATAGAAATATTGTGACTTTAATCTGGAGATTTTCAGCCAAGCTTTAAGTGACATTTCAGCTCATTTTTTTAAAGAAACATTATTTCAATGTTAATTTCAATATTCTAATCTTTAAAAAAGAGCTTTTAGTCTGGATCATATTACCTTGTTGCTGTCACTTTGCTGCGATACAGATATTGCTTGATATTTAGTCTAATTCTTTTTTAGTTACCTGACAGCTTTGTTCCTCTTGCAGTGATGTTATCTGATCTTATTTTTCTGAAATCAGGTTCTTAGGTGATGAAATCAGTATGTATCTACTCTTCAGTGGAAACATGAGTTGATATAAACGGACCACTGACAGATCAGGACACTTAATATGACAAACCTTGTTAAAATAATGAGTGTTATACTCGAGAGGATTTACAGTGAATAAGTATAGCAATATTGGCTCTTTTGCTTTAAAAAATGTCACCAAATCAGTTATCTGCAGGAATAACACAGTTCACACATCACTAGGACTTCATTTCCCTTGTCACTCCTGGAATAATTGAGCTGCTTTAAGTTCCTGATTCTCGATTGTACATTAGGACACGATTAGATCCATGGCTATAACAACAGTTGTATAAAATAGCATAATTCAGGTGAAATCAAAGGATTTTTTGGCTTAGCTATTTTGATGACAGCACTACCTGTAATTGTTAGGATGCCTTTTTTTCTTTTGTCACATCTTCTACTTTGGACTATACAATGTTAATGTATAAAGAAGCCCCAGTGTCTTCACATCTACCTTACAGACAAAACTAGTGCATGGTATCTATATATTTCCTACAAAGAAATAATCCCAAAATGAGCCTGGAATTTTTTTCCTAATTCCTTTAAAAAACCATTATCTTCCCTTCCCCAGCAATCTCCCACTCCAGAGTCTATTATTTTATCATGTTAGTTTAATTCATCTGGTGAGAGAAAAGTGCTTCAAAACACAGTGGCAACATTCAAGCCACTTGAAGGTGTGCTTTTTGTTCCATTTTTCGTCCTTCTTGTTGTTATTTAAGTCTAACTTTCAAGTGAGTTCTCAGCAGGATCCAAAGAAATGCCTTTAGTGAGAGTGGAAGGTTCTGAGATGGTTTTGAGTTAAGAGCAGAAACACTGCAAAGCAACTGCCTAAGTGGTAAGCACTGCTATCTGTAGCATGATTTATTTCTATGGATGGGTGCATAAATATGTGTATGTCTCTTCGCTCCTTCCTCATTGCCTTGAAAACTTAGAAAAACCTCTGTTTTTATATTGTTTTGAGGAATATGTGAGAAGATGGAAGGAAATGATGAAAACAGAGCAGGAGAATTAAAAATGCAGCTTGGAGCAGATGTTTCAGATATGGCAAATGTTATTTTAGGATCATTATATTTTTCTTCTATGTTTTTTGAAATGACTACACCCCAAATGTCAAAAAAATAGTTTTTTTTCTGATCATTACATAGGATCTTTATTGCTACAATTAAATTGATGAATTTTACACTCTTTCTGCCATGTCTGTCATATATCTGAAAGTATACAAAGATGATTTAAAATCACGCTACAGAAAAATGTTTTATGGTGCATGGTTTTTATGTTTTTAAAAGGTATATTGCTTGTGACCACTTGCTGTTCCTCATACACAAGTTTATTCTTCAGGTACAAATAACTCGTCAAGATTTTCATGGGAGAATTGTGCTGCTATATGGACCAGCCACTCCATTCAAAGGTGACACTCGTAGATCCAAGCCAGTGGTGAAGCACATTTGAGCATTCTCAAGTACAAAGGCCACAACTAAATTGGTCTAGAGGTTGTTCCCAAGGGCATAGCTGGGGAATTTCTCATGGCAGGATTAGTGAATTGTCCTAGCCCCATGCCTAATGTACAGGTAGTATAAGCCTAGAAAGCCTAGACTTTGTAGTTTAGATAGTAAGTTCTCAGAGAAGTTCTTATGTATTGTAGAGGCAACACTGAGCACTAAGAGTTTGTTAAAAGTACCCTGTACAGGTGCAAACTTAATATGGAATTTACACCAGTCAGTGTTTCAGCCTTATAGTACGTTTATTTTACTATAATGTGCACCAATCTGTATGGTTCAGTTGGAGTACAGCAGTTTTGTTTATTGCTAGAAAATTTTTAATAAATTAAATCAGCTAAATTACTGAAAATAAGAAAAAAGATTCTGGATGGAACAGCATGGTATATGTTTTAGCAAGTCAGTAGAGCGGACAAATAGGAAGAACAAGCTAGAAGATTCTGAATGAGAAAGAGCACACTGAAGGAAAAGAGCTTTCCTTCAGTCTCTCATTACTGAGGAAGGATTGCCTCGAAATCAAATTAATTATGAATGATCATTTGGATAATATTAGCTACAAATACAAAAGGCTGTAGCTAGTCTGTCATCACTGGTCTCTCACTAAGCATGAATTCAAACTTCCAAATCAAGATGCTGTGAGAATGGGATGCTTACATCTTACAGACCTGTGAGTGATAACCTTCTTGCTTAGGTGTCCAGTGCTCAGATTCCTTGTCTGTTATAGGGACTTTGCTAATGGGTTTTGATGCCATTCTAAAGCAGGCATGGACCAGCTTCTCTATTAGATACACTTGCGTATCATCCCAGTCCATCATACCCTAGGCTATCTGAAATCAACTGAGTCAAGGAAGGAGGTATGTAAACAGCTTCTTCTGAGGCCGAGGACACTTCTTAAGGTGAAATAACTTCCTGCTCCCTAGAGTCATGCATATGGGAGATGCAAGTTAGTGATGCATAGACAGAAGCATGGCTAGTGTAACAGCTTAATGATGTTGAATCTACAGGGTTCTGGGATAGTTTGAAGCAGTGTTTCAATAATAGTGACATTAACACACTAGTTTAACCACTCTTCAAAAGCAGTGGGGAGAGCGGAGTTTGTTGGCAAGGAAAGAGCGAATGAGATGTCTATTAAGATAATAATTAACTTCCATTTTTTAGGTATCTTAATGTTGTTGTAAAAGCTGTACCAGAAAAAGAAAGCTGATGTTCTGCAGATGTCAGGGAGGCAGGTTTGTCTACCTGTGAGGTAAACTCCCTATCATCGCCCTCACACACAAACCAGCTTTGTTTCTGGGTAGGGCGCATATGTTGAAGTGCCTGCAGTATGTCACCATCCTCTGAAAGGAGGCTGCTAAATGAGCTTTGTAGGAGCAGGCAATGGGTGCAAGTGTTTTAAGCTGTGTTATCTGGCTGGATCTGTTTTTTAACATATCACTAGATGTGATTCAGCCAAGTATTTTGATTCCAAGCTTGTATTGCAGAGTGGACCAAGATATTCTCAGAGGCAGAGATGTTGGGAGGTGATAAGGGTTGCAAACTGTATATGGCATATCTAGTGACAAGGTTGTGTTTTCTGCTCCTGTAGAGCAACCAGGCCATCTCAGAATGATCCAGTCTGAATTGTGCTGATATGTGCTAACCAGCTGGAATAAGAATATAAAAACAACCTTGCTTGGATCAGAGTCTATCTAGCCCAGTATCCTGTCACCAAGAATGGCTATGACTAGATGCCGAAGGACATGTGAACAGGAAAATATACTTAATATTTCCCCTTCACACCTTCCCATTTTCCAATTCCTTTTCAGTTCTGGGAATGTCCTCAGCTTGATGTGACTTCTTTACTTTTCAAAGGCCTTCTCTTTCAAATACCTCTCTAATCTCTCCTTGAATTTGTATGAACTTGTAGCACCGTCAGCATTATTTGGCAAGAAGTTCACTACCAGAGTGAAAAACCATCCTTTAGCTTGTTTGGAAACGGGCTCCTGTCAGCTTCATTTGCTTGCCCCTCATTCTCATGTTGGAAGAACTGATGAGCAATTGAGCTCTGTCCCCATGAGACCTCTCCATGATACTCATGACTGCTTAGGTTTAGTCTCTTTTTAAATCAGAGAGTCTTAACCTGTACTGTCATTTCCTCAGACAGAAGCATTTTTCACATCATTGATCATCTCTGTTGCTCTTCTCTGAATGTTTTCCAGCTCTATGTTTCTTGAAATGAGAGGACAAAGATGTGGGCAAACCATGGATTAATACTGCAACATAATTCCTAGTAATTTCTGACATTTTATTAAACTTTTTGACCTATGCGGAGCATTGAGCTGCTGTTTTCATGGAAAAAGCTATTGTAAGCTCAGGTCTTGCTCACAAATGGTTGTGGTCACCTCAAAACCTATGGTTTTGTCTGGGGAGGTTGCAGTGGTGAGGTCTGCACCAGCTGCACGGGGCTGGGGGTCATCCTTCCCCTTGGGAAAGCGAGGTGAAACAAGAGAGTGGCTGGGCAGGGAGTATTCTGTATGCAGTTAACTGCTCGCATTGGCTCCGCTTTTCTATTGCTGTGCCTAGGAGTTTCCGCATACAGCTTCCTCGCCTCTTCAAAGGCAGTTTACTGCTTGCACACTCCTCAGCTGCGTCGTGAAGGGATGCACCACCACCCTGACTGCTCCTGGACATGCTGCCTGTAAAATGGCCGCCACTGCTGGCATGCCCCACCCAGGTGTCTGTGATTGGCTGTTGTCGTCACAGGCGTTGCTGTGACTGGTTGCTGGGCGGGCTTGGGTCTCCCAGCAACCTCTGTGGGGGCAAGAGGTGCCTACCGTTGAGGAGGGCAGGAGAGGTGCTGGGGCGCCCGGCAGGCAGAGAGCAGCCTCGCTGGGCTGCCCTTTGGGTAGAGGGAGCCTAGAGAGGGAGGTAGGTGAGTGCAGGAGGTGCTGGATCACCGCAGGAAGGTGTGCTGCCCTGTGGGGGAGGTGTTACTGGCAGTGGTGCGCAGCCAGGCCCAAGGGGAGCACTGTTGCCGGGGCCGACTAGGAGCTTGGCACTGTCTCTGCAGCGGCCCTGTCGGGTCACGGTGCTGGGATGGTGGCCAGAGGCAGGCTCGAGGGGGGAATACTTCCCAGGAAAGGGAAACGCAAAGCGTGGGGCCGTAGCCAGGTTTTGCAGGCCGTTTCAGGAAGCCCTGGGTGAGTAGGGATGGGAGATTGTGGAGAAGGGAGTAAAACCTGAAGGTTGCAGTGTCTTGGCAATCTCTCCCTGTTCGTGCCGCGCAGAGAACAGCGCGTTCCCTCAACAGCAGAGCCTGCAGTTGTCCCCAGCTGGTAAGTAACACCACAAGGACATTCAGGAGGGAACGTGAATTAGGCCAGATTTTGTGTTGTGACAAACTGGACACCCCTGTACTGTAGGCAGAACTCATAACTAATATTTCAGGCTGCAAACATGTAGTTTTTGAAATGAAGATGTTGTCCGAAAAGCGGATTCGTTGCCCGGTGTGCAATAAGCCAATAATTACACACTCAGGAGAGACATTTATTTATTTATTTCAGAATTGCGCAAGCCTGGGTGCTCGGTGGTTTCCCACAAATCAAGCACACAGCCCCTCCCCCCCCAACTTTTCAAGTAGCATTTATACACGCAAATTGCCAGATTTACGACTTTCCCTTTTACACTGATTGGTTAGTGATTTCTTCATTCCCTGGATCCCACCCCTGCTTCTCAAGGTCCTGGTCAATTAACACTGCCCCAGCTGGGTCAGTAGGTGTTATCTCCCAAGGCCCTGAGGAAGAAGACATAATCCAGACCCCTTAATCAGCACTGTTTCAACAGTGAGAGGAAGCTTCGCTTCCCAAGGTCCTGGCGCCAAACAGGCCTTATTTCACAGCCTTGGCATCCTCCCTTTCGGAGAGTGGGGCACAGGAATGCAGACTGCTTGTAACTCCCTTATCTTTCCAGCCTGCACCAGCTCTGGGGCCCTTTCTTACCGAACTAGGAGCGCGGCCTAAGGCTTCAGCAAATTTAGCTACTCATGCTAAGCAAGTGTGCGGCTACTCATGCTAAGCAAATTTTATCTAAGATAGAAGTTATCCAAATCTACCTACTTCAAACATTCTTTCTGAGCTTCTCAGGGTTGGCTTGTAACAAAGACAGTAAGTGAGATAAAGAGACAGTTCCTCAGCTACTGTAAACTGTAAGCTCTGTTCACTTGCAAGGAGCTTTACTTGTTTATGTCAGCTAAAATATGACCCAATATATACATATAAGAAATGGATGAAGAACTGATAAATACCTTAGGCCCTGAATCCTTCTGTCTTTTTAAAAGTATGTCTGGCAGTATTTTTTGCTTTTTCTAAAGCAGATTTATTGCTGTTTTATTGCTCCTGCGGTGAGAGAAATGAGGGGAGGCTCTGTCCGCAGAAGGTAGCACTGCAACTGAAGCAGAGTTGGAGAAATAGAGGCCAAAGCATTTCAAACTTAGCTCACATGCTTTCTAATCAGAAGGAGCATCTGTGCAATAAAATGAGATGCTGCAGTGCTTTGTCTAATGCTGAGTTAACTGTCCCTGGAACCAGTGGTATAAATAAAACCAATTTACCATAGTAAAACTATGGCAGCATAATGCTGTCTGTTGCAGCATTAGGCCTTTCCACATTCCAGAATAAATTCATTCATTTTCTGAATTTTTCAGCTAAGCTTATCAGCTGTAACTCAACATTGTGCTAGCATAACAGCATTGTTATTTGCCAGCTCAAAACACAGCACGTTCACCTCCACATGGAATATACTGCTTAAACAAATGCTATACCAGTGTTTCACTTAATTTTTATTCCAGCCCAACTTACATCACCTTAACTATGTATTATCTGGACAACTGATTATAAACACTTAGTTTGGATTGGATAAGTATATGCAAGCAGTCTGTTGTTGATTCGTTGTATTATTAAACTCTTTTACCTGAAAGTACTGCTTTAGTAGCTACAGACTTTCATCAGTTTGAAGTAGGCTTAGCATTCCTACTTTTAACAGAACAGGTTTGTTTTTTAGAGCTCTTTTGTTCTTTTTTCTTTTTCTTGAGGCTGTTATTTTTATGACTATTATATCTGTACTGGAAGGCAAACTTCTCCTTTGACGTACCTAGCTCAGCCTCATGAAGAAAGGTGATGGACCAGGCAAGAGCTGCTTCAGCTCAGTGCTTCAGATGTGCACCTGACTTTCCTTTGTGCCTGTGCGATGCAAACTGGTGTAAAGGGGTGTAACGACTCCAACTACGCTGCTCACCTCCTTCATGATTGAAAGTGTTATGGTATTCCACAACATGCTACCTTAGAATGGGGAATAACATGCCCACCCAGCAAGATGTGGGGGATTTGGGGGGACTAGCAGAATTACAAGAAATAGAGGCTCACCCACAGGAATCCGAGAGAGGTCTTGACAACATTTACTCCTGGTCTAGGTTAGGAATGGAGCCTCCCCTGCTACTTAGGGTGCTGTATTGCATGTACGTTTACTTCTTTTAAACTTTCCTTCATGAATATTTTGTTTTCAGAAACAACTTACTGAAATAGACTGTTAGAAACATCCCTGTAAAATACTGTATTCTGAAACCGAGAAATGTTTGAATATGCAAAAAGCAGACAATACAATCTCATTTTGTTTTGCAAGTATCAATTGTAGAAAAACGTAACAGAATCTTTCCAGCTCTCTGTTGTTGGAGAGGACCAGGAAAGCAAAAATGGGCTTTACTTTGCTCCATGCAAGCCAGCAACTAGTTTGCTTTCAATATTCTAGAAGATAACCTCAAGATTCTTCTAAATTATGTCTGGCTTTCTTTTGGAGACATAGAGATAGGGATTGTTGAAGAATTATGGCAGTGTGGCTATTCATTTCTTTTCTCTCGCTTTCCATCCTAAAAGGAATACAGTATAGACCCAAAGGCTTTGTGTCTGCCAGTTGATGCCGCTTCCTGATGCTGGAGAAATAGTCAGGTAGTCAGAAGAAGTTATTGCCTTGTTATTTAAAAAAGAAAAACAAAAAGCCAATTCTGCATTTATAGAATATTTTTTGAGGTAGATAAAGTTGTGAGGTAACAACAGTTGATAAAGACATGTATTTTGAAATTTTTCTTACAACACTCAGCTCTTTAGCATTTCCTTCTGTGGGTATAGTAAGTTCAAAGAAAAAAAAAAAAGAGATAGCTAGAGATCAAAACTTTGTTCACTCAAATTTTTACGCCTTCCCTTCTTCCCCTTCAGAAATTATTTTAGATCTTCTGTTGTTTAGGATTTGGGCACTTTTTTTTCTTTGACATTATTGCAGAAATTATGTATACAAATGTTTTTGGAATGTATGAATTTTATATTGCTCCAGCAATTATGCCATATTGCAGAGCAGTTATGCTAATGCTGTATTACTTTTGCGTGCAAATAGTTGAAATGAGAGCACAGAAATACAACTTAAAATGTAGATCTCCAGTGCTAGTTTTCCACTCCATTTTCGGTCTGCATCTCTCCATGTAAATGATTCAACTTCTCTTGCATTTATCTGTCTCTATTTCACTTGTATATGTGGCTGCAATATCTGGGTTTGTGGGTTTCTATGATTTTTTTTCTACAAATCAGAAGGATTTAAGGAGGCCAAAGAAAGCAGTATGTTCTATAAGTATAGTTTCTTTTTTCTTTTCTGCAAGTTTCACAAAACCTCTGAAAAATCCAGCATTTATGTAAAATGTATAAAGCTGAGAGAATCATCTGCTGTATATTCAGTACAAAGAGGTAACCAAATATGCAGTACCTTGAAGAAATATTTTAGTTATAATGAAAAAAATTTCAGAAAGAATTCATCTGAGTGTACCAAGTCCTAACATGAATGTAATAGAGGGCATAAAACATTATATGAATATAATATACACTAGTAATATTATTTTATTACAGTATTGTGTGTGGTATTAATAATTATTACAGTATTAGTAGATTTTGATTTTGATTTATCATATTATATGAATGGGACTTTGATGCTAGAATAACAGAGGTTTCATACATTTTTCTGGGATTGCAGGCATTTGCTGCTCTTCTTTTGGATGCATTACTTCCAGGGCAGTAAAAGCACTCCAGTTTGTACTTAAAACACGTGACAAGCTTAAAAACAAGCCTGGAAACAAAAACATAACAGCAAACATAACTGGCAAACCACTGACATCACTCTATTATTTTAGTTGTTGGTTAGGGTTTATCCAAGGTAATCCTTAGCTGTAGGAACCAATCAGCTACCTTAACAGTGCTCTGTGCTCAGAGTTGCTTTTCAAAACAGTATGTATGGCTTTTTATGGAGGAATCTAATCTAGGAAAATTCATTATATTCTGACTATGATTAGTTCAGGATGCTTTGGGAAAGGGAAATGGATCATTGTCTAAGCTTGTCTGAGACTTTTTATACACAAAGACTTTATTTTTTTGTTTTTTTTCCCCCTAGGTAATGGGTTTGCAACACCTTGGAATTAAAAAAAAAAAAAAAACCTATAAGATTTCAGTTATCTCACACGTGTTAATATTATACACATAATAATCCACAGGATAATAATAAAACAGGCAACAAATTTAGGATTAGCGGGGGGGTTTTTCTTGGTCAGATTTTGTATTGCCATTAGCATTACCTTCTGTCATTAATCAAACATAGTTACATAAACTATATATGAATATATATCTGCAATAGAATAGCAGTTTATTAAAGCTAATTCTGTTTAAGAAAAGGCTGGTAGTGTCTCACCACCCTGTTTATACACTAGTCTGTTACAGTACTTGACAACAGGATGGATATGTGGGTTACAGAGCGATGTTATTTCTTCTGCAATTAGTATTTCACAGTTTGGTTAAGAACCTGTCATATAGTAGTCTGAAACCTAGGACTCCCCATCCCTGGCAAGTGACCTAGCCAACAGAAGTCATTGTAACCATTCTTCTGTGTGGCCCAAATGGTACTTACTTGTCTTATAAAAATCAAACTTCTCCAACAAGGTCATACCTCTCTTCAATAGCAGCCATCAGGCTGGTGGCTAAGGCATTACTAGATGACATGTAAGCCAGAATTTCAAATCTTCTTTGGCAAAGGAGAGAAATGAACGGCATTCAGGGTGACTGCACATGTACTGTGAGATGAAACAGTGCCAGCATCAACCTCCTCCTTTGGCTGTCCTTTGACAGGAAAAACTAATCCTTTTATGTTTTTTAAGAGATGCCTGACTCTGGGTGATTATTCAGTGGTGTGACTCCCACGTGAAGGGCAACCAGAGGAAAGTATCTAATTGTTCCTGAAAGGCAGAAGGCTTAAAAGCCCTGTCATGGATGCTTTTAGTTACTTTGGATAGTTATCTTTCCACATGATAGCTTTTGAAACTATTCTGTTCCTACCTCTCTGTGTTTTGTATGAGGAACTAATTGAGTTGCTTTTACTTGCACAGTGTCTGAAATCATATCAGTTGGGGATATGAACTGTGATTATTTATGAGATGAACTTATTCGTACAATTTTTTCCATTCATAAATGTTGGTAATTCCAATGCTATTATCAAAAATGCATTAACAATTATAGCTTGCTTAACTTGAAGGTTTGAAATGTATCATGGATTGAATTTATGAAAAGTGCATTTGTGAATTTTGAAATTTACTTTTTCTTCTGGCTTTGGCAGTCCTTTCTGACTATCATCCTAGACCACAATCCACAGAATTTTTCTACAATAATATAGTTCCTACAGGCATCTGGAAGATGACTGTCTTCTCACTTACATTCACACTTATTCTTGGTTGCAACTGCTGGTCTTTCATTTCCACTGCATTTCTGAGGTGATATCACTTTGCTGTTACCTGTGGAGCCATAGCAGCATAAACTGGAATAAAATAGCATTGAGAAATCTCTATTACTGTGCATCAGGCAGAGGATTAGTTCTGTGTTTATTTTGTGCTTTCCCAATTGTGGGTCATCTTTATTAAATATTTGGTTTGTAGGCTACTGAAAGCTGTTTTGTCCTGCTAGGTTTCCTAAGGATAGTTACAGCAATATCCACTGAAAAGAGGGAAACCAGTGTCCCAGCAACATTTCCTTCCCTGCTGTTGCTCCTCAAATGCAGAGAAAAAAGGAAGGGTGCTGCTGTTGAATCCCTAAAATGACTCCCTACCACAGAAGATACCCATCCATTTGGCTGCAGGGCTGTTGTGCACTTTTGGCATTGAAGGAATTGCAGCACAGCTTAGGAAAAAGGACTGTTGACCTTGGGGGCTATAGTCCAGCTCTGCAGGGCAAGTGGGAGGAGAAGCAGGCTTCCAATCCCTTGTGAGAAATGAGTAAGATTTTTAACAATTGCTTTTAGCCTGTAGGCTTAAATTCGGTAACTTTCATGGGGCAAATACAGAGCCTGGGAGCTAGTTAGTTGTTACTATATCTTAATGTTTCTGTGAAAAAAGGGTTTTTTAGTTATCTGAAGATGTAGTCTTAAACACATGAATCTGACCTTTTTCTCAAGCTCTCTCCCTCCTCCCAGTACGATTTCAATGCATAGTAAAGGTGACAAGTCAAAAGATAGGAAATGACCTATAAAAAGAAAAAAAAAACATGGACTTGATATAAAAGGTGATAAGCTGATTTTCTTTCATTATGTTCAAGCTTAGCATTCGTAAAAGTACATTCCTTTATGAAAAATTCTTAAAGACAAATTTGAAAGGTAAAATTTTTTTAAATGATCAGTTAAATGAATGAAATCACTTCTGAGAAGATAATTCTTGATACTTACTCTAACCCAACTAATTTTAATGGTTCTTATGACATCTTTAGTTGAGAAAAGTTGTTATATATGTGTGGTTAAACTTTATGTATTGTCTGAAAGGGATTTCATAAGGAACATAAACCAAGAATATGTCTGACTATATCAGAAGTCTGTATTTTCTGAAAGCCTTTTGACTTGGATTGAAATACTTAGCATGTGAGTGTCATTCAGTAAATTCATTGCATTTCATGTGAGGCAGGTATATCAGTGTCTTGGACAATGTGGGTAGTGGTGGCTCAGAAGGCTTTTATCATGTGAAGTAGTTAGGTTGCTTTGCAGGCATTTAAGGATCTTTACAGCCTGAAATTTGAAATGCGATGCACCAAGTCATATATGTTTTTGCTCTTGTATTGCATACCATTGACATCTTCAGTGTATTCAGTATATTTGGGAACAGACTCCAGAACTAGAAATGAGACTTTTAAGACCTTCCAGTAACTTGTTTTAACGTTAGGATGTATTTATTGCAAATTCTAAGGCAAAAGAAAAGCTTGAGAAGGCAGAAAAATACTTACATGGCACAGATAAATAAAAGGCAGTGCTTAACCAGAAGGAACTAGCCAGATGTCTTACCTGTGAACTTTCAAGTATTCCAGCACTTGTATCATTTCAAAGGTATAGCTTTTTTGTAAAATGTTATTTGTATGCATGAAGAAGTCCAAGTTAATAAGCTTTTAATTTTAACTATCTAAAAATCTCAATTGCAGTTTTTTATTTTTCTTTAGAAAGTGTTGAAATCATTCCCAACAGTTTAAACTGCTTTCATGTCTTGAACCAGAAGCTTAGTTATGACAGATCACTGTATCTGTGCTGAATAACCACATCTGACTAGCTCAACTGGGGATCTGTCCTATCACTTGCAGAGGGTACCTCTGGTCTGATACATCTTTTAAAAGTCGTTGTATCTTCTTGCAGAATCTGTCAAAGCAATAGAGAAATTATTTCCATTCTTTGACCGCTAAATCTCCAGCAAAGTAAAGGGGGATATTTTCTTAAGAACTTACTACAAGTATCAAATTTTAAAGGAAATAAAAGCAGGAAATAATAAAAAAAATTCTAGCTCTAGTGCTGTGTCATGACAGTACTTCACTGGCTGCAACAACCTTCCAAAATTGTTGTTTTGAGCATGTCATGCACAGAATCAGGCATCGTGTTAGGCACATCATGCCAGTTAGGGCCAAAGCACTAATTCTCACCACTTCATTATCTTGACTTGAAATTCACAAGAGTAGCTATTGAGTCAGGCGTGCCACCTTTATATCATCCAGGGATTGCCCACTGCAGGAAAGATTTTTCGCTGCCTTCCCTATGCCTTTTGTGCTGTTAAACTTTGAAAAGATTACTCATCTCTTCAGGAAATCAGAGCAGATTGCAAAATAGGAAAATGGTAATGATATTTCAAAGAATAGAAAATCTTGTCTATGAAAGCAATGGAAATTGTAATAATTTGACACTTTTAAATCTGACTAGTGCACAGTGATCTCAAGTCTGTAGTTTTTTGCTCATATTTATATGTAGGTACCATAAGTAACAAAAGTGCATTTCACAGTGCATCTTTACTACTAAGATGAAGCTGCATGTTCAGCATTTGAATTTGTTTTCTCTCCTTTACATTTCATGAATTAAGTCTAAAATAGATTATGATGGGGCAAAAGCAACAATAAACCCTATTGAAAATGCTGTTTATAGATATGATCAAAGCACAGAACTGGGAATGGGAAACTCAAACTTTATTCTTGGTTTTGACAACAGCTTTCCCCTCTCTCTTTAGGTAAGCCACTTCTGTTTCCTCCATGTATCACCTGGGGAGTATAACTCTTACAAGCCTCACCAGCTTGTTGTCAGGATTAATTATAATGTTTGCAAAGTGCTTTGAAGATAAAAAGTGCTAGGTAAGTAGGAAGTAGTATTTTTATTCCAGTGAAGTCATGGTAATGTCACAGAGAATGTCAGCTTCAAAGACTTTGCTGTCAGACCTAGAGTGCTCACAATATAGATGAAGTTTATTTAATTTTATCTGTACATACTGAAAGTATCCTGGTCAATATAGTTCTTTCTTCCATTAATTGAATCCAAATAATACTGAAATGCTTGTGTTTTGTATAACTATTAATACAATAATCACTTTTAGGTTTTATGATTATTACAAAATAGATGGATTTCCAAAATCTGCTGACTAGAGCTGGTATTTAAATAGTACCCAAGACACACATGCTAGAATGAAAGCAACTGCCGCTTAAGTGTTAAGGAAACCTTATTTGGAGAGAGGAAAAAAAAAAAGCAGACTCTCGAAGGAGAAGCTGTTCTAACTGTGTTTTGAAGAAAAGTTAAGTACAGGAGAGAAGTGAAAAGCAGTAGAGGAGATTTGAAATGGAGCTAAACTAGGTCAAGATCCATACTTTGTAAAACCCTTTAAACAAAAAGTCAGCAACTGTTAGGTTGTATGCTCTGTATGCAAACCACCGTAATATGGTCCAGTGAGTGATGTAATCTGTACTCCCTGCAGATTCTAAAAATATATCTTTCAATGTGACTTCATTCAGAGGATTGTGTTTCACTTTAGTTCCACTAGAGGTTTTGTTTCAGTTTGGTTTGTTTTAAAATTCATGCAAGTTTTTTAAAAGAAATCCTTTATCACCTTGAACTGTACTCAGAACAGAGAAAATGTGGTTGAGGCTTATGGAATCTGCATTAAGGGAATACATCCCTACAAGCTTGAGCTTTCACATCTTTCTTACCTAATGCTTCTCACATGTGATCAATGGCAATTGAGAAGCAACTCTGAAACCTTGGCCCCCAAAGTCCTGACCCCTCAGATTTTAAAAGCACCTTAGCCTTTAAGGGCATTTGGGTTTGGATTTGAGAAAAGTAATTATGTATTTCAATAACCGAAAAGACCCTTATTTTTGAGTAAACTAATGTATTCAAAAATGCAGCTTCACTGCTATTATTTAAACCCCTTCTGTATCTTTATTTCTTTTTTTTTCTCCTTTGATTTCTTGTGTGATCTCTTTTCTGACAGTGAAGAAGTGAAAGTATTGGATTTAGCATTTCAGCCAGAGCAGTACAGAACCTTTATTTTCTTCACTGACTTGCACTGGAGAAGAGAGGTCTCATCATTTCATGAGGTTCAAGTATAAATATAATAGGAAACTCTGTAATTAGTTATTGGTGCAGGTCACAGTTCATGAATGAAAATGTCCTGGGGAATACATGCTTGCAATGTCAGCTATTGCTGAAACAAGACCGCTGATTTTGCTATATACCAGATTCAGGGACACAAACTGTTTTTGTCAAAGACGTGTTTAGGAGACCGAAATTCTTTCAAACAAAGAGTCTAGTAGTGCAGTGTAAAAGATTTTTTAAAAAAATAGAAGTATTTTCATCAGTAGGGACTGGAGATCGCAAAGAAATGTTCAGCTTTATGAGAAACTTGCATTTTAGAAAGGCAGTAAGTGAATTATCTAGTTCATTAACTGCTGGCAACCTGCAAGCAGTTCAAGTTCAGTTCCAATGAAACAGCTACTCATTTGACCCATGGAGTGTCTGAGCATCCACAATGGTTGTTGAGTGCTCTTAGTCCATGGTTGTAGGAGGAAGGAAGACTGTAGCTGCTGCTAAGGCTGACCTTACTTGGAGAAACAAGATGCACACCCAGCCTCAAGCATCAGCCAGTAATGGAGAAATGAGACCTGTTACTCACAAGCAGAAAATGACCACTTCCAGAGGTTCTACCTGTACCTGGCAATCAGTGCTATACGGTACACATACAGGGTACTCCGGGTGTCTATAAAATGGTGTTTTGCCGTGCAGCTCCTACGATTGGGAATGACTGACTGTAGGTATCCATGTAGTCCAGCTATGGATTTAACTGTCCACATCCCTGTGGTCTGTGTACTGGTTGCACAGTTACTTCCTTTCAACCCACAGAAATTCTTCCTAACTACTCTCCAGGATGTAAATTTTGTCATAAACAGGAGACAGTTGCAAGAAGCAGTTGCAAGATAGTAGCCAGATCTAATGTGTAAGTCCAGCAAGAACAGGTGCCTTGACTATAAAAGTTTATTGATCAGTAGCTTCATGGAATACATAGACTGTTTTTGGAGAATTGGCAAGAAAATGCATACTGTTACAATTAAATCTTGCCACTTTGTTGTCATTTACAGGAGCCTGAAAATTATGCAAATCTTGTGTACAAAATGAAGTGCATTTAGAATAATGATATGAAAGAAACCCTGAATATAAGCCTTACTTTTAGTAATCTTAAATTCTGCCTGGAGGTTTTCTATAACATGAAGTATTTTTCATGACTTTAGTTTTGGTATCAGACACTCAGTAAAAGTTTTGTCTTGTGAAAACTGCCGTCTTGTATTTAGTGAAGGCAAATCACAAAATAATTCTTGTAGTGACTTCTGATGGTGTGTTGTCTTGTGTAGTTTGTATCCAGCTACTTTTTTTTCCAGTAAGGGAATCCCTTGGCTCAGCTTCCCTCATCTCACATCTATCGCATTTGGTTATAGATTGGTTGGGAAAGAATTATCAAGGACTATCAATTATCAATTTCAATCAATTATCAATCAAGGATTGTCAGCTAGCAAGGACTATTAATCATCAAGCACTATCCTTCAGAAATTTGGTTCCAACTAACAGTACCTGCTTCTCACTGGATCTCTTTTCATCCTGCCCAAAGAAAACCCTTTCTCTACCTCATGGCACCAGCAACTGGTTCTGAGGTCAATCTGTTTATGCTTTTGCAGATAAGCTCATGCCTTCCTTTTTATTGCACACTGGTTTCTTAGGTCAGAATTGGTCTTAAAGTGCAGCAATTCAACTTTGAGAGATACTGGCCACTTCCATTAGGTACATAGATGTATTACCTTGGGAAGTAGTTGTCTTTTCTGTACTCTGCCTTAAGCACCCTGAACTCTGAATTAGTTTGCTGTTGATATTCAGCCTTCATAAAGAGTTGGTGTTTGTACACTTTGAATCCTTATATGCAATAATATTTATTTTTAAATTAAAAACTTATTTTTAAAAATGATTTCACTTCCCTCCCCTCTTTTTAACACTTTTATTTTCCTTTTCCCTCACAACTTCTTTATCAGGTTTCTTTTCTTCATTGTTAGCTCTATACACTGTCAAATTTCCCTGCTTTCAGCGTCATTTTTCTTTCCTTCTCTCCTCCCCCTCCCCGAAGTTTAAGAATTACTGATCTTTGGATCCCGCTGAGCACTCTCAGCTCTGAAAAAACGCATTCACTTTGGTTCAGCAAAGCTTGTATTAACCCTGTGTATTGCCTCCTAACCTCTTGGAGAACAAGGAGTAAAAATGTTTGTGAGTTAACCCTCTGATACACCATACTGTTATGGTTATAAATTGAGCCTTGCATTAGACTTTCATCTGCCTATCTGAAATGGAGCCCCTAAGTTAGAAGGCTGGCTCCATGCACTTCACTCTGTTTGAATTTTCATGCTTACTATAGCCCTTAGACTGGGCAACTAGTTATAATCCAGATGTTTCCTGACCTGTGAACATGACTGTGCAAACAGACTTTGGGCTTTTTGGTTATGCCTGAATGTTGTTATAGGCAGATGTGAGCTTCCTCTTTCTATGTGTTACACCAATCAGAAGGTGGACGAATACTTTTGCTGTTTTCTTCTAGGGATCTGGGGCAGTTACGTTTGTAGTGCCATAGAAGCACAGCCCACGTGATTAAGTCATCAATGCAGACATTGAAGAAACACATTTAGAAATTGTCTCTTGCATACGAATCTGCCCTTGCTTACACCTTAATCTTGCCTTGAGAGTCTCCTTCAGCTAGTCTCCTTGGATTTCTAGCTATCAGAAGCAGAAGGTCCTGCTCTCAGCATGGTCTTGACTGTGTGCATTTTCTGCAGGCAGACGCCAGTAAATCCTGCCCATGCTCAGAGCAAACATCAGCTGTCCTGGCTTGCTCTCTGAACCAGCTGGAAGACAGCCAACTCTAAACTGGAAGCTGTGTAGCTGTGTTAGCACGGCACTGAGCCTGAGCGCCATGCGAGCCTGCAAACCCTGTCTCACAGCAAGGCTTATTAGCTCAAACTCAGTGCCATGCTAATTGCACCTGGGCATCCTGTGGTCCGCTGCTGTCTCCCTTCCAGCCAGCCTGGAGTGCAGACAAAGCCAGTCGCAACTGCCTGTAAAATACCGTGTAGATGCAACCCATGTTTCTTCGCACAGCAGTCAGCCTTCCCTGGTCTAAACCCTAAACCTCTCCAAGACTGGGCTGCAAATATGTAGCAGTTTCATTTTGCTTGGAGGCTTAAGCATAGGAAGTGGAGATGGCTCTTAAAATCCCTGGAGCCCAATAGGGAATATTTTTTGATAAATAACCTCTGTTGTTTCTTCAAGAAATCTTACCTGTGTCATTGGCTTTCTTGTTCAGTGCTGTAACAGCCATTTTCATCTAGTCATTTGATTTCCGATGAAGAAATGTCGCCTTAGTATATATGACTTTAAAAATGTGTATTAAAAATAAAACAAACCCCAAATGATATTTAAACTCCCTTGCCTTCCACAGATATATTTTAAAATGACTATTTAAGTGCTGCAGAGCACATTATGTCATTCTACATTTTACTGGTATAACATTTCTTAATTAACTTTTGAGTTCCAGAATATCTCACGACAGCAATTTTCAGGTATTGTGTGTTTTATTGTAGCTATAATATTTATTACTGGGGTATTAAAAGAAGGTAAGAGACTTAACTAATAGCTGCTTTAAGGGGATCTTTTAACTTCAGTATTCTAAAATTGTTCATTAAAAAGTATGTTCAGAACTTGAACTGTAATTTATTTTGAAAACTCCACTGCACACTAAGGGAACTCTTCATTCTAAATATTTCTTCCTGCATTTCAAACAGCATATCTTACTATACTGATGAAGTAGCCAAAAGGTAATTTTTACATTTCAGCAGTGAAGATCTTATCATAATATTCAAAAGGCACATACCATGCTGCCATCTGCGTATTTTTTTCTTATTAAACTGAATGAGACACCAAACTTTTTAAAAAATATTAATTTAAAATGTTTGTCAACATTGACTGTCTGTTCATGGTAGCTATGGACTTATTTTAAACTTACCAAAATATTTTTCACAAAAAATGCTTTTGATAATTATTTTTCATACCCATATGCTTAACTCTTAAACACAATTTGGTGTGCTGTTTTTGATTTTACAATATTGCTTTTGTTTTTAAATTGATTTATATGCCAGAAACAAAAACATATTCAAAGTAAAAAATAAAAATAAATGTCAAGCAAAGACTAAATTAAGGATCATAAGAGAGGGAGGAAAAAAAGATAAAACTTGCGCAGCCTAGGATAGAATAACACCTTCATTCATCATGAGGCTTCTGCTAGTAGAAAAGGAAGGGTTGAATATTTATGAATATGTGATCACAGACAAAAAGACCTACAAACCTAACTGGTTTCAAATCACATCGGTGGGAGTGAGTACATCAGTGCTCCTCCAATAAACTGGCATTTACTTTTCAAACCTTCCAGCAACATCAGAGAATTTTCTTTAGGATATGTTCCTTTCATTTGCTGTTTGATGAATTCCTCTAAAAATATTTCCTTTTCTTCTTCCTCGCCCTCCAAATGGGTGACTATACAAAGTTATTTTAATTCTGATGAAAAGACAGACGTATGATTTACTGTCTTGTCATCTCCTTGAACAAGAAATAGCTCTATTTTATTTGATTGCTAGTGATTCAGCATAAGGTATAGAAGAGTATCTGTTCCCAAAAGTTGATGTTCTGACCTATTATTGGAAATTATACTTAGGAGTCATTATACAGCTTTGGGGGCTTTTTTTTTTTTTTTTTTTTTTTTTTTTTTGCTTTTTATATAGATGTCCCACATTGAAAAGAAAAAAGACATTGGTAAGCCAGGTATCTGGTTGTACTTCAAAGTGAGACCAGGACTATCCACTTCTGAAAGAGGTTTGTTTTGATGTGTGTCCAAAAAAATCCGTAATGGCATGGTGCAGTATGCACACTTTATTGATAACACACGTAGAACGTTCATAGATTTGCTTCAGATCGACCACCTTGTCTACATGTAGACCAATAAAATACAACTTCTAACCTCTTTAACACAGAGAAATGGAGAATTATGCTAATGACATTAAAATGACTTCCAGAATAACAGTAGGGTCTTCTTACAGTGAGTGTATAGTTTCAAACTCACTTGTGCCTCAGATAGTTACCCATGTACTGCCACTTGCATCTACTGCTATTTAAGATGCCCTAGAACTTCTGTACAGCAGATAAGACTTGTGGGAGACCGTGCAGAACAGCATGTTAAATGGCACTAAGTACCAGTGCATCGGCATCTGTATCACATCGTTGATGTCCAAATGCATGATTAATTCTTTGCTGCTAAGAAGAATGGTCAAAGGTAATTGTGAGTGTTGATTTTCAGGGAGTGAAAAATACCCCCTTCCATTTTCTCTGCCCTCTTGAGCTCTATTTAAAATAACCCATTAGAGGAGGGTTTTCAAAAGCATCCAGATCTGGCCAAATTCCATCCCAATTTTCCCATAGATTTAAAGGCTTTTTTGCAGAGTGACTGTCTCTATTTCTTCTTTATGTCATAGTTCTAGTGGAACTTTCCTGTAGTTTGTTTCTGATAGGATGAGTTCATCTATGGGAGGAAGCTAGTTCATGTTAAGGCCTTGAAAACTCACTTTTTGCTCAAGTATAGGCAAATAGGATAATCTACTTTTGCATAACGGAAACCAGGAGTGTAATAAGTGCATGCTTCTATGTTCCACCAGTGATGGCTTTTCAGACAGCTAAAACTCTCACTTCTGCTCTTCATAAATTTCCATCTCTGAACTTAGAATCACAAGCTGTCATTACAAATTACTATAGCTCAAATGGGTACTTGGATTATAGTCATCGATCTGTCCTAAAATTATTCTCTGGTGATCTATAACATTGAAAAAGTGATGTGATGTCCTTCATGACTGTCTTAATAAAGCAACTGGATTTTCTGTCCAAAACAATGTGTTTTTCTGTTTCACAAGTAACAGAAATTGGTCTGCTACTACAAATTTTAGTGGAGATCAGACATTTTTAAAGCCAGGAAGTAGAGACCCTTCCTTCCTGTTTCTTCCCTTGCTCAGTTAAGCAGCTCTACATCTTTCTTCCATCCCTCAGTTAATCCGTTAAGCTTTTCTTTCATAGTCAGGGCTTTCTTACATAAACCTTGGTCAAACTATAAAGGAGTAGCTTGGCAATTAATTGTAACTATGAAACTTATTTTGTACCCTTCACTCTCAAGATTTTATTGTTAATTTCCATGATTCTTTTGTTCATTTTTAAGTGAAAGGGAAATTTGGCAGTCATTTGAAGGAATACTAACGTTTTTCACTCATTACTGTCTTGGACCTGGATGGTTTGTTAGCTGTAGGCATGGCTTTCCACAGTCTCCTACATAGATCTCCAACGGCAGAAGATTTCATGAGTTCTGTTGCCTCAGGCATCCCCTTAGATAGTGTTTTTCTGGAGGAAAAATTCTTTCCAGTTCTTCACCACTGGTGGTCCAATCTGTTAGGGATCTGACACTTTCAAAGCTATCTAAAAGGGGAGTCTTCCTTAGGCAGCTTTGAAGGTTTCAACGCTAATGTGAAAGTCAGCATTGCGGGAAGGAGGTATTGTATCTCAGTAAACTGTTGAAGATAAAACATTTTTACATTGACCTTTATATTTCAGGTAAGCCTCAAGTGCTTCCCTCCTTGTTCCCTACATAAATGCAATCTACAAAAGATGAGTTTTCAACCCTTGCATTATTTTTTCCCAAATACCACTTTTATAAGCATTTGAAAGTGTGTGTAGAAAGTGTAAGTATGGACTTGGTGATCATTTAGGGCGATCTTATGCATGGAGAGAGTTTTATATGCTGAAGCATCACCTCTCCCATGAGAAAGGTGTTATGACACCTCTCTGTAACTTCATCCAGTATTTTTGTGTCTTATAGTTAAAAAGTATAGTTAGTTTATAAGTTAAGCTGACCTTCCTTTGTTGTCTATGTTCAGTGGGAGAAGGCACTATTTTCGATATTAATCGAATGTATAATATCGTCAGTAACTTTGAATATTTTGTTTCTAATGACAGAAGAGAGCAGATAGGGATGATAGAGTATACTGTGATGTGTTGTTCTGGATACATTGAATGGTGCTCTGTAATATTATTTGATAAAGAACATGGAATCCAAAGCTTTGCCAAAAGCTCAAAATGAGAAGTAAAATGGAAGAAAATGGTGAGGGGGTGTATACACGTATCAGAGTGTTTGATTGGTTTTGTACCGTTCCTTAGATGTATAACCTAAACTGTATATTTAACTAGATGCACTGACCCTTTTTTAGCCAGTCTCTTTAAGCAGTGTTCTTGCCTCTTATCTCAACTTCAGCAACCTGCTTCCTTCACACAAGCATGAAACGGATTGATATGTAGCTTCATCCTTGTTTTCCCTGAGTTTTCAGGTTTTTTTAGTGGCCTTTCCTCAAACGCTGGTTCAACTCAAATTGGAGCTCATAACTCTCTGGGGCGGGGTGAGGGGACCAACTCAAATCTACTCTTTCACTCTCCCCTCAAGAAGGCCAACTTTTTGCTTTCCTCCAGATCCCGTTAGTTTGGGTTGATGGTCCCACTTGCTCTCTTCTCCCTGCCACTGCAAGCGTTTCCTGCTTTCTTGCCTGATATGTCCACTCCTCTTCCTGAAAGTTAGCTTTTCCATATAAAACTATTTTTTAAAAACAGTCCACATTCTCTGAGTCAAATCATGACACTTCCTTTTCCCCTGTTCTGCTAGAACAAAACAAAAGCAGACACTTCAGTCAGTTGTGGTGTTAGTAGTACGCTTTACAGTTCATTCTTAGAATTTTGGGAAAGATTTTGACTAAGGTGACAGGTTATATAACCAAAGCGTGTCCATACAAGCAAACCAGATCACAGGGAAATTGGAGAGTTTCAGATAGTTTGTGCTTGGATTTTGGAAACTGATGAATGAGAGTTTTAGCATCAGTTAGTTTACTGAAACTAATAATTCTTGGAAGTATAGTGGGAAACCCACTTACATCCACACATGAAGGGCACATCTTTAGATTTTGTAATGTGATTATATTTGGGGAAGACCTTGATCAAGATACTCAAATTTATATCTGCAACCTGCACAGCAAATTTCTCTCTACTCAAAGTTACCAGTGGAATCTAGATTTCAGCAGTTAGGCCCGTGAGTGTTAGTGATCTGCTGTTCTTTTAGTTTCATGTTATTAGAAGCAGTTTATCCCATTCAAAGTAATGAAAGAATAATCTATGAAGGCTTATGAGTACTAAATTTACCACCTCTGATTCAGGAATTTCTGGAGTCACAGATATTAGAATCTGGGAAGGTATGAATATATGCTTTTTTTGTTTTTTTGTGCCCTGCTTGGACATCCACTTTTGTCTACTCTTATAGACAGGACACTGGGCTAAATGGGCCTTCGTTATGCCCTGGTACAATTGGTCTTACTAAGCATCTGGATTTTTAAGAATAGCTGATCTTTAAACAGTAAGGACTTCTCAACCTTAATTCCACCGAAACAGGCATTTTGTCATAACATTGTTTTCATTCCACTGAAATCCACAGGAAAGAAATTGCTTCACTGCTCTCCCCCACTTGGAATCCTCATAGATAAAAAATACATATGGTAGCAAGCACTTTTTAAATCTCTGACTGCTGCTAAAATAAGAGGTGGCCTGCACTCAAGAAGATATTTTTAGTTAAAGGAACTGCTGCTTGGAATGCAGTGTTCAGCACTATAGTGTCAGAGGCAAATCCTTATCTATTCTGACCTCACCCCATTATATGTCTTCCTGATCAACTCTCTGATAGTTTTGCTCTGTCAGACACCGGAGCATGGGATTCAGAGCAAATGGACCTGCTGGAGCAGGTTTCCGCCATGACCGGATCAAAGGTCTGGAAGTCTTTCTGCAATTTCTTCACTGTAAAAATTCTCTTAGTGTCTGTGCAGTTCTGCAAAAAGGAAGATAAATGTATCCTGCTATGCAGCAATATTTTTTCTTTTATTTATTGCTTAATGTTTTCATTGATGCTTCCTTCATCATCCTCTGGGCACAACCATTTCAGTCCTTTAAACCATCTGTTAAATTAACATACTTCTTTAGAAGAAGCTGCTTTCTTAGCTCCTTTTCAGGTTCTTTCTAAATGTGCATATCTGCAGGTTGTGTAGGAGCTGCAGTGGCTGCTTTGAGAACCCCACCAATTAAAGTTTCTGAATACCGAACAGTCTGTTTCTTAGGATTCTGCAGACATGAAATTAAGATTTCAGTCTTAAAACAGAAGTGGCCTCACTTTCTTTCAGCTTCAAAGAGAGATTAGAGATTCAAGCTTTAGGATAATTTTGCTTTTGAAAAAGACCTGTATGTAGAGGTTATTCATAATGGCATCCTTTCAAAACAGTCTAGATTAATTCATTGGGTCTCTGAGACAATAGCTGTGCCTTTCTTAAGTCAAACACGGCCTTTAATTAATGTCATCTAGGTCTCTGCAAGGTTCATTGCTGGTTTGTAGCCTTTTGTGTCTGAGCTAGTTGAAAAATGCCTGTGTGCTCTGAACAAAGGAAAGGTAAGTCCATAGTGTGAAAGTCAGTGAACAGGAAAAAAAAAAATTATAAATCTAAGACAAAAACCGTGGTACTGAATTTTTATTTGTCCTCCTCATGCTACCATTGGTAAAGTGAGAACTAGTCCTTTCCACTCCTCTTCATCATTTGCTGCTCTTCTGTATGGTGCTCAGTGACTATTATGTTCTGTCTCCTGAGAGTTTTCCTTAGGGTTTTGAGGGATCCTTTGTTCCCCTGCTTAACTGCTTTTGAAGGAGGTTGTGTCAGCACCTGGAGGGCTTGTCCAGAATATGCCCACTGTTTGCTTCATTGTCTGCAGCAGGCAAGTTGCTGAGTTTTTTCTGTGATTGCTTTTTCAACCTGTGTAGAGAACGCCCACAGTTTTTTATACTCAATACACTTTGATTACTTGACAGTTTTATTTGAACATACTGCTTTCACGTTTTACTTGGTTGGGCAAGGAAGTGTGATGGCTGCTTTTAGCTATGCTTTGCTATCAATAGCTATTCTTTATTCTGTAGTTTAGTTCACTGAAGGAAAAGATACTTTTTCTGTTATGACATTATGATATTATGACATGTTTGGATGGTGTAGGCAGTCAAGAAGCAGATAATTTAGTGAAGTATGCTAGGGTTGGCTGTGCAGCACTCCTGTGGTTTATAGCCTTAAGGACTTGCCTTAGTCATTCTAGGCCATAGTAGTCCTGAATTAAGAGAGTATTGGTTTGGTGTCCCCTGAGTTATGTTTCCTGTGCTGTGCTTCCCAGCTCCAACCTGTGTAATAAAGACACTGCCCTTTGGAAGATAGATATTTAGAAGCCCCAGAATGCAGTTTATTTGGACAACTGACCTTTGAAGGGAAAAAGTGGAAGAGAAACCAGAGGCTGCCAACTGCATGTGGGCACCAGCAGTTCAGCTCTTGGAGTAGAGTAAGGAAGCTCTGCCACTTCCAGATAAATTTATTAATCCCTGCTTTCCCACAAACACAGAATATGAAGACCACTTCTAAGCATAGTGGATTCTTGATGCTATAAAATTAGTTCAGCTTGGAGAGATGAAGAATGCAGCATAGCTCAGAATGTGAGTAATATGGCACAGATGAGAGCCTCCTAGGGCATAGCGAGGGCTGTGAGCTTTCACTTTTATTAACATATCTAGCAGAACACAATAAATAGGCAGCTCAAAATAATATCCAGTATATTGTATGTGAAAGATCTCACTTTACTCCAGTGAGTACGTGCATGAGCAGAAAATTCAGTTTAAAATGGGTAAGAAAAGCACTAGAGTTAATTACCGTTTCTCATGGGTCCATCTTCTATCTGTGATCACTTATTTGTTTCTTTGTTTGTGGAAAAATAGCGGATTCCATTAGTTGAAGCTTTTAACTGCACTCCACTCACCCCACTACAGTGGAGCCGTGCATTTCCGTACAGGAGGGCTTTGCCTCTTTATTACTTGCTCTGATGTGAGCAGCAGTCCGTGGAAAGGACTAGAGTGAACCATATAACATCATTACTATTAATGGGCTCAGAAAGCACAGTCCATGAAAATACACTAGTTCAGCTTAAAAAAAAAAGAAAAAAAAACAGTAGAACTTTTACCACACCTCATTCAAATGATGAATGAAAATGCTGAACCGTTTCTACAAGACAGATGAACACTCCGAGCTGAGGAAGGTTGTTGAAGCAGACTGCATCAGTGAAACCTGTGGTTATGAAAGATGACATCAGTGGCCTTCTGTATCAGTATTAATGATGCTTAAAATGCATTCCTGAATATACACATGTGCTTACAGATACAGATAGATATGAAGGTATGTCATGCTCTGTGACTTTTTTCTTTAACTAATAGATTAGTGCAAATGGTTGCCATAGTTCAGCTTCATAACTTCGCTAATATAAATTGAAAAAGTTTGGTTATAGTTTGACAAATGTTCCTGTCTACATCAAATCCTCTGAACCATAATAATTTTTATCTAGAGATGTGCCAAAGTACTTGAGAATAATTTGGGCAGCTGGCGAACTGTTACCTGCTAGTTCATAGACAGAACTTTTACCTCTTCCCTTTTTTCCACTTCAGTGAATTTGGCTAGAAAATTGTTAGCACAATGATGAGACAAATATGAGACCTTGCTCCTCTTGAAGGATTTTATTTGCCTTTTAACTTACTATCGTATTGTAGCCACATGTCATCAGACATACTTATATGATATGTTATTGAGCTGCTGAGATTATAATGTATTACCACAAAACATAAAGGAATACTTTTAACTGATCACATTGGTGATGAAGTGATCTATGTGAGCCGTGCTTTAGTATTCTTTTAGTAGATCAGTTCTGGATGACTTTTTGAATGGTAAAGCTTATTGACTTAACTGTAGTGGAAGTACTATGAAAAACTGACAGCTTGGGAAGCAAATGCAAGAAGTGCAGTGAAAAATTTCCCATTCCATGTCCTATTGATGTTCCCAACCTTGACCTAAAAGGATTATTGCTGTTACAAATACATGGTAATTCAGTCTATATTTAAATCCTTTTCTAGTTTCTAACATTGCCTTTTACTGATTTGCTGGACTGCAATTTGTGGAAAATCAGTAGGGTCACCTGTATCATTTTAAAATAGTAATATGGCGTTGGGCTGCACAGGAAATAACTTGGCAGAATAGTTTAATGGCTTGGTTATGAGTACCTATACTAAAGAAGTGAGAGCATGCATAATTTTGTCACACATGAAAGAATACTTATTTGTTTTAAAAGCAGATAATTTTTAAAGACTACTATTTATGCAGTAAAGAGATGTACCATTTTGTAGAAATGTGTTTAAAGCAGGCATGTTCTGCTACACTGCACCCTCTGCAATGTATGTGGGCTAAAGAATGCTTAGAATGTATTGAGAGTCTAATCAATGTCTTACAGTCTAATCAAATTACTACAAACAGTCATTATTATTCTGATTAAAATGATGCTAACACATAATATTATAGCTCATTCCCAAAAATGATTCAGTTAAAATTGATATGAGCAAGATTTCTCGCATCTACCCCTTTCTTTAGTATTATGCTAATCCTTTCAGTGTGTTCTTACTGCAAGTTGTTAGCATTCCAGTTTCTTTACTGGGAGGAGGAGGATGATAGTGGGGAGTTTCTTTCTCCTCTGACTTGTTCCACATGGGGTTGCTTTTATATGTTTTCAGTCCATGCTAACACATCTTTTCTTACTGGTCTACAAGTTTAATTATGCAGTGGTTGTTTAGTTTTGTTAGACCTTTACCATATGCAGTTTCATTTCTTTTAGAGTAAATCCATGCAGTTGCACAAAGCTGAGCTAAGGCAAGTTAAGCAATGCTTACTGCACCAGTGGGCAATTTGCTGTTACAGCTAAAACAACCTCAAGTGAAGACAAGGCCTGACAAGTCCTGAGGCATTGAACTGTAGCTTTGATACAAAGCCTGCACCATACTACTAGCAGTGGTAATATCGGATTCCCTGGATTGCAGGACTACAGTTCTAAAATGGAATATGTAGGACTATAATATTGAGTCAGTCCTTCTGTGGTTGTTTGATCCAAGAATAACTTCTCTGGTTGTGGACTGGGCACTATATTTTCTTGTGACTGGATTTGATTAATTCTTGGTAAATACTCACTCATGGAGTAAATAATTTTAAACCACTAGCTATCTGTAGCTGCAATAGCATTCATCAAAATAACAATGGAACAGCTTCTTGATGGAGCTTCCTGTTCCCCACTTAATCTTCCTTCCTGGCTGGACTAAAAGAAATGAGGAGATTTCAACAAAATCTACTGTTGTAAAAAGATGCAATTACTAAGCTGAAAAATTTAAGTAACAGAGAAAGGTCAAAGGTGGGGATGAGAAGATTATATCTGGGGATTTAAAGGACAGCAAGGTCTGTTTCTTCCTCCCTTTTCCCTCTTGAGAGTAAGATGCATGTACTTCCTGATAAAGAGAAAAAAAAGGGCTCCAAACTACTGGATTTACATAGTAAACAGTAATGTCACGGTGTTCTCATTTCTGACTCTCAGGCTTTCTACCAGGAACTTCCTGCACAGAGAGCTCTGGAGTGCTATATTTCTTAGGCACAGGTATGCATTCAAGTGCATGTAAGTACCTTCCACACAAACTTTTTCCCACCACGTATAACATTCTGATCTAACAATGCCAATTATCAGTTTCTTTTTAATATTGAAGACTGAAATATGCATTTACATGTCACTTAAAAGCAAACATGCAAAATATTTTAACTCTTAGCGTGCTAGATGGACAAAAGTCCAAAGACCTTTTGAATTTGTAGTGATAGAAATGAAAAGTAAGGAATGCACCCTTTTTGGATGGCATGAGATATAATAGCAAACATTTTTTTCCACTGCGTGAGAGAATTTCTGGCAAAGTAAGGAGAGAGACATCCCAGCACCATTCAGGTGTGGTAGAGCTTGACGCTGCTAGTTTGGGACAAGATTTCCAGGCTTGAAAGGCCCAAATTGTGTTCATTTGTAGCATGGGGAAAAATAAAGACATTAATTTGAAAACAAGTGGAATACCATAGCACTTTTGCATGCCCAAAGAAGCATCTCAGCTGAAGAGTATTGCCTTTCTGCTGAAATGTAGCAATTGACAATGTACATAATTCTGGTTTGTTGCAACGTGAAATAAATTAGGTTGTCTTTGATCACCTTGTATTAAACTTTATTGTTGCCAGAGCTTTTTTAATCTGAGTCTTTTATTTCAATGTAGTAGAATAGGAATGTGCACATAGTCAGGTACCATGGGTTCACCCAAGACATAATAACTTAACACTTTGACAAAAGGCAAAAGAGAGGAAAAAAAAAATCCAGATGGAAATCTTGGGGAGTAAGACTTAATTTACATGAGCTGACAAACCTGTAAATGTCACAGAAGTATTAAAACCTTGAAAACTAAAGTAAAATATTTTAATGTAATACTATTTTTATTAAATTAGCTTCTTGATAGACATTAAAATTCTAGACTTTTTGAAATTAAAGGGTGTAGACAGGGAGTTGATTCCAAAAGCCAAAAAATCATATCAGAATTTCTGTGGAAAAGTAAAATCTCAAGTTATCTCAAGTTTTAATTAAAAACAAAAAGCTTAATCTTTCAACAAACTATTATGGTGATTGTTTTCCAGAGAAACAGCATCAACATTTTCTGGTCAGCTTTGTTGAGCAATTCCAACATGACGAACTAAGCACTTGAACACTTCTAGGGCTGTGATAAGTCAGGATGATTAGGAAAATGAAATAAGCTATCCAAATAATAGAAAAAAATATTTGAAAGATATATATAGAATGACATAAAAATGCATTGCATTGGATACTGTCTAATGATGTTTTCATACATACCAATATTAATAGTAAATAATTAAAGCAATAAAGTAAGTTCTGTTCTTCTAGTTCTTGTCAGGCTGGAATATCTATGTTGTGAATAAGATTTCCGGTTGACTCATAATGTCATTTATATTGATAAAAAGGCAAGAAAATGCATTCTAATTGTCAGTCATTTCACAAACTGTTTGGGTCTGAAATTGGTTGAAGTAAATAATGACAGGCTCATATTGTGGGAACAGTTGTTTAAGTGTCATATTGACTTCAGACAATTATGATGAAATTGAAAAATAAAGGAAGTAAAGGAAGTAAAGGGAGTTTATGTTTGCAAAAATACATATAAATTCAGAAAGGAGTTACATGAAGAAATATCTAGAGTAAACGATGCTGGTACTGTCCACCTCTTTAGCAAAATATGTCACGCTCAAAGAAGAAGACAAAATGATCCAGCCTCACAACAGATTGAGAGTAATTCTTCATGGATAGCAAGCAGAAGCAGCTTATATTTTTCTAAATACAAAATTTTATTGTAAGTACGTAGATGAAATTGCTGCATATGATGGGATTTTTTACAAGGACACTGCTTCAAAGTATCATGTAACACAAAAAATTGCTTTGCTGAATGAAAAATGCTAAGTGCAATGTGCAGTGACTGTGTATGTACACTGAGAGCTGTTTGAGATATTTTATGAGTTCCAAGCATGAATAGTGCCAACGCGTTAGGTACTCCAAGTGGAATCTGATGTACCCAGAAAGTGAGATGCAGACGTAGTGAAGCTTGTGAGATTCCCGATTGAACTGAGACCAAATCTGTGACAAACTGAGTTTACTAAACAGGAAATGTTACCCAGTAAGACGTTTGGAATAGGCCCAGGCTTTAAAAATAAATGCATGAGAATTAATAGTGTGTTGCTATAAAAAACACAGACTATATAACACACTATTAAAAAAAATCTGCCTTTCATGAAATTCCAAATGATTTAATAGCAGATAACACCTCACTGTTTTGTAAGGATGCATTTCAGTAAATCTCTTTGGTATGGCATTCAAGTATTCCCTATTAACTGCTTACTATGTATAAACGAAAGAGCGACCAAAAGACTAAATGCAACACTTGAAAATAACATAAAAATCAGTGAATTCAAATGACAACTTTTATGCAATGGAATACCTTAGTCTGCTGTATCTAATTTTCCAGGCTTTATTGCAATCAGCAGTTCATACGTGCATGGCCTTTAGGGCTAGAATGAACCATTATCCGTCTAGTCTAAATTCAATACTTGGTAACTTCTTTTATTGCATTCAGCAATTTGTGGTTACATAACTTTAGAAATATATCCAGTCTGAGTTTAAATATGCAAAATGATGGCAAAGCCACAATATTCCATTGCATTTTTTTTACATTAGTCAACTATACTCTGCTCGAAAATATGTTTCTCATCCCCTGTTGTTATGCTATGGCTAAAAAGATAAAGGGGCCCTCTAAAATTCATTATCTCCTTCCTGTATCAGTATTTACAGACTGGTCAGTACTTCTACTAACCTTTCATCTCTTCAATAAGGTAAATAGATTTATCTCCTTGTATCCCTCACTCTATGATAATAAAATTAGAATATAATGTAATTGGCAGGTAGAATATTAGTGGTAAAGCTCAGCCATCAAACTCTTCTGCTGATATTTCTGGAGAGCTTTAGTTTTTTTAAGAAAAGAGAACAAGCTCATTGAATTCTTTGTGCTTTGATCCACCGAGTCCTGATGCTTTGCTTTTTATGATGCACATACTCATCTTTTACCATTCTCTTCATCGAAGCCAAGATGCTACTTGGAGAATGAAAGTTGTTTGAAATGAATGTATTCGAATATCTGTTTTGACTTTTAGTAAATATTTATTCTACATTAGTAGTTGTCCTAACAAACAGAAGACGTACATTTAACTGCTCCAGTCTTTTATTTGCATTCCCCTCCAGTTGTCCTCTCTTCTGATAAAGTGACTCCAATAAAAACAGAAGTAGTAGCTGGAAGTTCTTACCTATTGTGTGCAAATTCATCTCATTGGAGGGATTTTTGTCTATTTATTTTTCAACTAAAAAAAAAGGTTTGTCATTTTAAAGAGACTTTAATTTATTTTCTAGGACTACAGCCTGCAGCTGCTTCATGATTAGCATCAACATGACATCTGTGCATGGAATAGCTTCAGGCCACAGACTGAATTATATCTTAATTTCTCTCCCCAGTTCTTGTGTGTACTAAGTGCTTATATCATTTTTCTGCATGTCATGTTATGAGCCCCTGCCACTGCTCTACAGATTGACAGAAAGGTCAAATCTCATTTCAGGTTCTCTGGTAAGTTTACTGGACTATTGGAGTATTATGCAATGATTTGTCTTAAATAGTATGAGCAATGAAATCAACACTGAATTCACTAGACATTCTGTTTTCTTCCTCAGCTTTGTGCTTTGTTACCTCCCCGTTCTGCTGCACAGGTAGATGCAGATTGGACAGCAGAATGAGGCATGTTTTAGATAGTATTTTTTTACTTTTTTATAGCAAAAAGAGAGACTATTAATACATTTAACAGTTTGCTCTTTGTAAGTCCAATTTAAGGGAGGATAAAAATCATAAATTGAGATGTATTCTTAACCGTTGATGAAATGTTTATAGGCTAGTGATAGTTTTTATCAATGTGTCTCTCTGTCTTGACTGCAGAACTTTAATCTCATGGGTCTGTGTGTTAGGGAGTTGACAACTGAAGAAATAGAGTAATACAGTTTGGTGTTATTATTGTTTACACCGATAAAATATTTAAGTTGCCTAAAGACAATGTAAAAAAGAACCGGAGGCAGGGAGCAAAACAAAGACAAAGAATATTAGCTTGTGGAGGCTTCAAGTTTAAGTTTGTTTTGAAAGACTAGGTATTGCTCTCAGGAGTTACAACTGGATACTATTACTTACTACCGTAGTACCTGAGAGTGAAAGCTAGTGCTACCAGGTTCAAGATTAAATTATCCTTTATTGTCTTTGCAAAATAATGGCCCTGGGAAAGTTTTGGAAAGTAACGGTTGATAATTTTACATTCAGTGATAAAAGCACATACATTTAAAAGCTGTTATAACGAGGATGGAGGTGGAAAGAAGGGTAAGGGATGTGATTTCTCAGAAATGTTGTTTGGATAAGAACATGTTATCCTTTAAGGAAATAATTAAAAAAAAAGGTGCCAAATAGAGGCACAGGAATAAATATTTTGTCTGTGAGATGAATTCTGCTGTAGTAAACCAAAGAAGTGGTCTTGGAAACACTTTTGGCATAACTAAGAGTATGATTAGGTTAACTGGATTCATAGTCTTATGTCTGCATATCATGTTTTTGCATGGATGTGACTGTATCTGTTAAAAGGCTGTTCATATGTTAATATGGGCACAATTTGTAGCTGAAAATGTCTATAGCTTGCCCTGGACATGTCTCCATTGGTTTTAAAAAATACCCTTGATGATTTTTTTGACATTTGCTATTTTGGTAGTTAGATAATTTTTAAATGAAGATAAAGATAAGTAGTAATTAGCTTTGTTTGCAAAGAAAAAATGTACTGCATGTTGTAACACATTTAATATAGTTAGAATATGTAGTACATGGAATAAAACTGACTTAAATTTCGTATCTGAATTTTATGTTATGCCATCTCACCCTTGTTATAGTTCTCCTCTGTAGCTCTGAAGAAATTTAGACTGTATGACAAGCCATGCCGCTTTAACTAAATGTCACATCAGCATGGCTAGATGGCTGCAGAATACAGTACTCGAATTTACAGCACTTAACGTCTCCATAAACTTAACTGCCATTGTTAATGTTATATTGCATATTGATTGTCACACACGTAGCGTTCTTAGATGATGATTAGTGAGAAATGTTTGTCAAAACTTATAAGCGAGCCCTTAGTAGACTCACAGGTAAACTTACAACATTAGATAAAATTGCTGGAGGAGTAAAGACAAAAGCTGCGTATTTCTCAGTAACTTCTTTACATGTGCCTGATTTATTGACTCAAATTGGGTAAACCAGAACGTTCTAGGGATGTCACGTTTCAGCTCAAGACTTGAAGACGCAGTTATTCTTAAATCTTTCACTTCCAAAGGGAAAAATACGAAGTTAACCATAGTAGTATTATACATCAACGATTTGCAGTGCCTGCCTGCCTGCCTATCTATCTTTTGATAAACAGAAAGGACAAGAATTGGTCCCTGGGGCAGAGGTTAAGCAGCACAGACTGGCTTACATCTGTGCTGCTTAGGACTTGCTGTCTTCAGAATAGACTGACCATGCATTGTACAGCACATGGTCCTTGTTTTCCTCTGGGTGCTGTACAATTCTCCTGTGGCCTTAAAACATAACTGCTAGTTTGGTATGTTTTTTTCAGTTCAGTGTGTCTGAAATAATGCGAGACCTACGTTACTCCCCACCACAGTATTGTTTCTATGAAAAATGTTCTTGATGTTGTGCTATAACCCTGAGACATGGTATAAAGACATGCAGAGTTTTTGAAAGCACAAACCTCCTAGCGTTGGAGGGCTGTTAAGGATGAAAGGAACCCAAACCGATGTAGTTTCCTTCATTCTGCCTGTTGTATGGTGTCTGTGGAGAAGCCTGTCTTCAGAATCATGCCCAGATGACATCTGTTGGAGAGATTCAGAATAGAGCCAGGGAGCAAGCTGACAGTTATGCAATGGGCAATCAAGAGTCCTTTGGGCTTCTTCTGTTTAGAGGTATAGATATATACAAACAGTCTCTGAACGGGCTTCCTTTGCCTTGTATATCTCTGAAGCCTTTTGTGGATTAGATTTTATATTGTTTTGCTCATTCTTTTCACTGATCAGCTGGGCCTTTTCAGTTTTGGAACTTAAATTTGAGTACATTTTTCTGCCTATATTTCTTTTCTTTTAGAAGAAGAAGCTGAAGGCTTACCTCTTAGTTATGAGCTCAAAAAGCCAGCTTCATAAGAAACATATATCTTTGGTGGCTGTGTTTTACCTTTATACCTGTTTACATTGTCTTATGACTGCAAAGGCTTTTGGTCTTTTGATGCATATGTTTGGGGTTTTTTGTTTGTTTGGTTGTTTTTTTTTGTGGGGGGGGGGGAAAGAGGGATTTACAATACCTGTTTTAAACACTGTGGTTATATAATCAAGTATGTTGGTTCTTGTTTCCCTATCGAGCAATGTGGTAGAGGGTAATTCGATGGTGGACAGTCTGGACTCACAGCGATGCATTTAAAATTACACTTTTTGTAAAAACGTTTTAGCTTCTAACCGTGTAGTTATCATCCCCTGTCTCTCAGTGCTACAGTTCCTATGCCCTAGTATTTAATAACTAAATATTTGAATAATTGGTATAATGATTAAGAATTAATATGTATTTTCCCAATTACGATTAAATATATGCTAATCTTGATCCAAGGATCCAAAGTTTGTGCAACTACCACTGCAGGCTTTTTGACTGTAGCTGAATTTTCACATTTCGCATTCCCTGATCCGTCTTTCAGCTGAAGTAAATATAACACAGTTCTTGGTATAATAAATGCCTCAATGCATCTGATTCCTCATCCCTTGCTTTAAAGTTTTAAGATGAGCTAGTCTGACTGCCCTGAACCCTCCTCAACTAAAGTGGTAGGTATGTGAAAGTGTTTTCTTATCATGTATTTGTTTAGTGCCTCAGGATATATATGAGGAGTTTCACTTTTGAAATTGCTAGCAAAATCAATCAATTCTGTAGGTTCTTCAGTCTTTTTTACGTCCTGCTTAATCGATCTATCTAATTTCTCTTTAATATTTTCATTACCAGCATTTTCAAGATGCCTCTGTGACAGGACACCTGAATTCTGTCAGCTTTATTTTATATTCTGTTGACAGCTTCCCTGCTAGTAAAGACACCTTGGAATCACTGTTTAACATTCCTTGCCTTTCTGCACACGTAGTCTCTGAATCAGATTTAATATTTGACTCGTTTTCGACCCTACTGTCAGCAATCCATTTCCTGCAAAAATTACTGACTTAAGCATTATAACTTATTGCTTTACCTTTGCATCACTTAATACCCTGCAGCAGGAAAGATACCTCATCAGATGTTCCAAAGCTTACCTGTCTGTTTTGGGGCAAATACTGCAATGGAGCTTCAGCTATCATATTGCCTTGTAAATCAGGATCAGGTTTCCCTCTACCAGGAGTTCAGCTCTGTTGAGAATATTATAAATGTACCCTCTGTCTTGAAGATTTCCCATGAAAGTTTTTCTGATTCTTCTTTGTCCCCTATATATACCCTCTTTCTTTTTAAGCTCTTTCAGTGCTTTTTCACATGCTTTTGCATAAGTCCTTTAACTCTTGAAAAATATAGGCATTATTTCCAAGGCAGAACAGTGTTGAGTCTGTTAAGTTCCATAATATGTGAATTCTTTCCCGCAGGCTGAGTCTGTTTAAATGCATTTTGAAAACTTGAAGGAAGTGATCACATATTTCCTGTTCCTCTATTACTGTAGATCTTTATATTTTCATCTGAGTCCACTTGACATTGCCTCATATGCCTGCCCAAACTTGTAATCTGATGCAAAAATGTTCTGCAGCTTGTAGAATTCTAACTTAAGTTATTTTAAATCTTCCAGCAGTTGCCTTCTCGGTCTCTGATCCCTGTTAGGATGTGGTCAAAAGTTAGGGATTTCAGAAGCCCTCCATATATGTCTGATTCACTGATCTAAATGCTGATAGAAACAGCTGTGAAGTTTTTCCTCTCTTTTGAAATGATATACCAAATAGTGTATTTCAAAGTTTAATTCGTCAGATCTGTGTAGGACAGCCTGAAAACCATAGTCTTTTTAACAAGACGTTCAGTATCTCGTTCAGGAAGAGGGAGGACAGAATAAAGGACTGTGTTTCCATGCAAGACAGCTGGACAGAGACTTTGCAGAAATCCTGAAAAAAAGAAGAGCTTAAAAAGCTGAAAATTAAAAAAAAAAAGCGCTTTTTAAATGTCTGAGATGCTTAATTATAGACTGTTAACACTATGCCAGAAAATCAATAATACAGCTTTTCCTAGTAATTTCTTTTTGCTCAGTTTACTTTTTCATAGCTTCAGATTAAATTCTTGCTTAAGTACTGTCTGGTCATCTGTGGAGTTCCTTGAGAACTATAGTTGTAATTGAAAATTGCTCTTCTGTTTTCTTGCTCACAACTTTTATTCTTGTTTTATGATACACTCTGTTTTTTCCACGTGAACTTCGAGTATGAGGTAGGTACAAGAAGTACGTTCTTGGGCAGTTGTGTTGGAGCTCATAACTAGTCTGAGCTTTATATGTAACAGATAATAAACCAGCAAGCATTAAAGAGTCTGAGAAACAGAGAGAGGGAGCAAGAACTGCATGTCTTTCATTAGGTGCTAACTGAACTGACTCACTAACTATAATGAGTTTACCAAAAGTATTCCATGACTTACGTTTACCCTGATGCGTACAGGACTGGGTAATCTCAGGAGAGCCTTAGCTGACTCAGAGGTAACTACCACTGTAGTTGACTCACTGTAGACAAAACAAAGTCTAAGAAAGTACAATTGTAGCCTTTTGTTGTAGGTATTTCAACAAAGAGATGTGTTTAGCCCTTGCTCAAAGCTGACATAATCCCACAGAAAACCAGCAACAGCAAGAAGTTTTTTGTTGAATCAGCCATTTATGCAAAAAGGTATTCTGGCAGAAGATTGTTGACAAAATCTACATCAGCTGGGTGAAGATAACAGGTCGCTTTTACTGACTGAACAATGACATAACGTGATAAAATAAATCTGTGAGCAGCAGAATGGGAACAACTGACCTTACACCTTTTTCCTCAGCCATTAAGTGGTTTTGCATAAGCTGTATTTTCTCCATTATTAATTTGATGCAGGAAGAGTATAAGACATGGCACCGCTTGGATCAGTAATACTTTCTCAGCATTTCTCTGGAAATATGACTGGATGAAATTTCTTGTGATAGGAGAGAGCAGGGAATAATGATGTATGAATACCAAAAACAGGACCATAAGCTGTCAGGCAAAGATAGCAGTATGCAGTATTAATATATGCATCTCACAGAGGGAGGTGATAAATGAGACAGCCCTATGACAAATTGCATAGGCATGTAATAAATAAGTTTACCACATAACCCTGCAATTTATCACATGCATTTTGCCATTACCTGCCCACTAATCCATCTCTCAGGGATTTATTGTCACAATCTAGATTCCTCAGCAGCTTGAAACACCCTACTTCCTTTAAAGTTCAACCTGCCAAAAAAACTTTTCTCCTGCTCTCCCTACAGTAAGTCTGCCAGAAGCTTATGATGAGTCAGCTTGGGCTGTTGAACGTGAACAGCTTTGCTATCCATAAAGGTGTCCTCACAATTCTAACATACAGAAATTCTCAGCACAGGGAAGGAGCTATTGAAAATCATAGTTTCTCCCATTTCACAATGGGCAATATAACTCTCTCTTCTATTAAAATCTGTTAAAGTACTTTCTGAAACTGTTTTACACTTCTGTTTTTTCTTTCCTGGTGCAATTGGCCACATGCTACTTTAGGTGTCATTTTGTAGATGTAAGAATAAGGGCAGTATTCCACTTGATGAGAAATGGGACCAGTTATCTTTGCCTGCTAGATTAATCTCCCTGAGTTTATTAATACCAGGTCCCCCTCCCATCCCTAGAAGTCTGAAAGAGCAGCTTTTTCTAAAAATAAAATATACTTCCATCTTTCACCCCTGCTTCCTCCTCACTGAAGAACTGCTTCTGGAAAATTACTAGTGCTGTCTGCTCAAAGCTATCTCGCGACTATGAATTACTGGTTTCTCCTAATTTAATAGAGTTCTCCTAATTTAATAGTAAATCCTGATAGGATTAACTCCTAATTATTACAAGTGAATACTGCTTGTTAAGGAAAGTCAAATATGAACAGGAGTTATTTAAAATGTTTAGGCAAATTATTATTTTTTCTTTTCTGAGTGATGTGATTTTGTGGATATAGCCTTTTGTCACAAAATTGTAAACCTGTAAGAGGTTCTTTTTTTAACAATATTTCTGGATTTTCTCAAAGTATGAAGATATTTTATTTTTCCATTTTGAATTTCTCCATTTTATTCAGAGGTTTTTCTTCACCGCTTTTTAAAAAAATTTCTAAGAAGTCTGTTGTGGTGCCCTCTCTGTATATACAACAGCTCACTCTCTACTGTCTTTTTTCCCCTAAATGGTGTAGTGAGGGTTGAATTAATTTTAAAAGTATGCAATAAATTTTTCAGTGTCACCTTTTAAGAAGAAATGGTTTCATTTTATTGTCTGACAGTTTCCACTGTATCTGAAATTAAATTTTATTTTTCTTGCAACTTCAGTTCTTGAAAATATTTTAAATGTATTTTCATCCTCATTCAAAATGAAAAAAAACTCTGAAACTTGATAGATGTGTATGCCTCTTTCCAGCCTTTCCTAAACATTTCCCAAAACAAGGTAAGAAAAAAAATCCAGTATTTGAAAGTTACTATGATTTTGTACATTATTGTCTTGATTTCTTAAGGTAAAGAAAGATAGAGACACAGTAAAGTAATCTCAAGTCATTTAAAAATGTTGTAAGGCTACCTAAGAATCCTGTAAAATTAGATCAGTGGAATTTTTGGTGTTTTGATTTTATGCAAAAATTATCTAAAAACAGAAAATGAATAAAAGCAAGTGAACAAAAATAAGTGTAATTACAACTGTCTAGATTTTTTTCTTTATTTTAGGTTTTGTGAACTGTACACAAATTCATACTGATTTGTGTATACTGAAACTGTTTATATACTGATTAAACAGAAAGTGCGTAGATTTGTTCATCTGTCTATCCACAAATACGGAAATGATAAGGTCTCTGTGAAAGAACTTACCATCTCCCTTCAATATTATTTACAGATGATAATAGCTTTTAGTGGTATTTATTTGATTTGTTGTTAGAAACCAGTTACATTTTGGTTTTACAGACAGCCATGACTTGCCTTTCTGGATAACAAACAGCTGCCTAGAAACCCTGTGTGCTTGTGTTTTATGTTTATAAAGACCAAAAGATGAGGTAATTTACATATAGTGAAGATTTCTAAATCACTCGTCCTGAAAACATTTTACTCACGCCGGTCTTTAAACCTTATAGCTCAGTATAGGTTCTATTTCTGTAGTAAGTACCGTAGCTTATTGTTTGCTCAAAGATGTACTGTGTCCAAGTGATGGTCCATCAGTGACACAGGGAGGTCACCTCGGCTCTCATTTGGCTACTTTTACCATATGTTGGCATTGGACCAGTAGAATTGTTAAAAGGCTATGAAACGCAGGAAATTTTCATCTGGGTCAGGGAAGGAATTAATAAGATTTATCCAAGGATGGATTATTCCTAATCTCGTTGCAAGCCATACACAGGCTAACGCTTGGCATGTTCACAGATGCTGTTCCTCTTGTCTCCTGTTAGCTATGCTGCTGTACTATAGGCATTTTTTTACTTAAAGTAGTGCCAAGATAGCTCCTTCTGGCCAGATATAAACTGACTAGTACAAGGTATGATCTAAATTAACTCTTTTAGAAAGTCTTTGTGCCTTACCTGTACCTGTCGTTGGATACATAAGCTAAATGAAGCAGTGCCATCTCAATTTTTATCTTGTACAACACTTCGGTGTTTCACAGGCACCTAACAACGGCTAAGGATAACATGCTGCAGATCTGTTTGTGTTTGTTCAAACAGCCCCTAGAGTTTAATTTCTGTAGCTTGTGGCTCCAAAGTTTGTACTTTGTCAGGTTTGTAAGGAAGATGTTTAATATAGTATAATGTTACTGAGATCCCATTTCAAAGCTCACTTCTAGCTGAGGCTCAAGCATTTTGGGGTGCTTGCATTTTTCCATTTAATGTGTAATGCCTAGAATCAATGTTATAACTCCAGTTCACTTCAGTGAGAGGTAGGCTCCAACTAGCTTTTGAAACTCTGTCTGTAGGGATTAAAAATCTGTAATGTTCATAATTTCTGAGATAAACTGTTTTAGTGTCATTCTCTTTCTAAAGACTAATGTACACACATTTAGGTGTGTGCTGTGTACAGCCTGCAGACCTAGCACCGTTGTTGAACGTCTGGATTCACAGCTTTTCTCCTACCTGATACATGGATTTCCAACTTCAAAATCAATGTGCGGGAAAGAAGAGAAGGATTTCATTCCAATATAGAGTAGGACGCAGATGAGTTGTGTACTCAGACAGGGAACACAGAAGCACTGTTGGGCCCTCAGTTTTGCTAAGCCAAAAGACCAAGTGAGTTGTTTAACTGTTGGAGTAGTAGTATGTGGCGGACTAGAAGATCAAGCCTAGTCCTCTTGTGTCCCAGATGGTAGTGACTGTTACACCATCCTCCTCCTGTATATTGTCAGTTGTAGATTATGAAAGCTTTCTGTGTCCCAGGATACAGCTGGGATTTCTGTCTGTTTCTTAAGATTCATGCATATCAGAGTTGGTTTATTTGTTGAGGGAGAATTTAAATAATAAGAAACATGATCTCAAAAGCATCTTCTTACAGATTTCCTTTAGAGCAAGCTGTGGGGGAGGAGAGTAATGTCTTTCTCAGTGTGCCATTTATCAGCCAGCGCAGTGGTGCGGAGCAATTTTGTTCTCGTCTCATGTCCCAGGCGTCCTCGTATAGATTTTCACTTCCACCAGCTGGATGGAACCTTGAAATGCAACCTGATGCTTGGGCTTGATGAGTTGCTCTGTACTGACTACATAAGTATTTGTTCTTATACCACAGGGGCAAAGAGTAACACATTTAGTTACTGATCAAGAATGGATTTCAACAAGCTAGGCCTTGGTCATAGAGGGTGCTGAGCACTGTTAGTGCTCAGTAATAAAAGATTTTTCTTGCACACCCTGAAATCATTAGCAAAGTTAGAGGGAGATGGGCTTCAGCAGCTTACTTCTGAATTACATAAAATAATTTGTGTGGTACAGGAAAAGAAAATATCAAGGGTGTTTATATTCAGAGCAATCAAATTTTAATGTCCGTAGCAATCACTAAAATCGTATTAGTGGAATTTCAAGAGAAGTGATAGACATCGGGACCTGTTGCTTTGCATTTAGGCCAAGTGAAGGATGGCACCAGGATGTTCTGGGGTTTTCATGCGATTTCAAGAATCAGTAATCTGTCATGTGCATTTATTAGTCCTTCTGGTTTTTGTAGATTTTGGAAGGGTCGTGAATTTGGTGGGAATGAAACAGATGTTTAGTTCTTTTAGCTATTGTAAACATGAGGTACATTGGGAGAAAAACAACATATATATTTTTCTCCCCTCTTTTCTTCCAACTACCATTATTTAAACTGGAACAGAAAGAGTTCTAAATATAGGTGTTTCAGTTTTATTTTCTTGTTATTTGTATTGAGTTGGCCAGGTTTTACCACTAGTAGTAGACTTGGGGAAAAATGGGGGGAAAAAAAGATGCAAAACTATTTTAACTGAGAAGATATTTCCACTTGTACAAAAATATTAAAACTCACAGTTTATAATGTATGCTAGCAGAAAACATTTCACATGCACAATCCCAAGCGAACTAAACAAAAGAATTTGACCACTTGCATTTAAGTTCTGTGTAGGTATGTTTGCAACAAATCGTATTGCAGTTTCATCTGAAAAAGATCGTGCACCTGATTCACTGATTAATGTGTAAGCATCTGCAGTCTACAATTCATGTAATTTTTCTGGTTTGGATTTTGGGGCATAAATTGGCTTAACTCTATTTATGTTAAAGCTTCTGCACTCATTTATATCCATGGAGGATTTTGCTCTTTAGGCAGAAATATATGAAACCAATTTTCTCATTTTTTTCCTATTTTGCCATCTTTTGCATTTGTTCTAACGTATTTCTTAAAAATCCGATGAGAAAGTGACGAATGCCATTAACTTCCACATAAAGTTGTTCAGATATTAAAATGTACCAAAGTATAAAAGGGTTTTTTTTGTCACGTTGCTCCACTGAATTTTCAATAACCCATTGGCTTTATATGTCATTCAGTATGTATTTTTTTTAATCTAAAGAAATAAAGATGTTAATGTCAGGTTTAATGCTTTGTTGGTAGTACTGTAATAGAGATATGAATAAAAGGATTCTGATGTATTCTGAAAGTAACTGGAAGGTAATGAAGAGTTCTAAAGAATGCAAATCAATATCTAAATCCTTACACTTTTAAATGCTATTTATATGCTATAAATTTTATTAGTGCCGTGTTCATAATAACATTAAAAAGTCTCATTTTCCTGCCAGGGAGCCTGAAATCAGATTTAGTATTTATTTAAGCTACACTTCACTTTTATGACTTGGGGAAAAAATACTGCATATGTTTATGAACATTTATTTTTTATAATGGGTTTTGGGGAGGGGAGAGCAAATCCTTTAGTTCTTTTCTAAAGATGAATTGCCTGTTTAGCTCTATAAAATTACACTTTTCCCTGCCCAGTAGCATGTGTAGAAGTACAATTTGTAGTGGAGAACAAAAAAAGGATGATAGCTTGTGAAGGAACACAGTGACTCACTGACATATCCTCTTTCTTCTCTTACCAGTAAAACGGCTCTTTGTAGGTGAGATTAGTGTTGGAATCGAGGCTTTCTTTGGGTGATATCAGGAGACGTAGCCACTGTAGTATCCTTTTTAACTACTCATGGGGTAAAGTAGTAATGGCTCAGTCACTGTCTGGCTCTCCACATACTTAACTAGAAAAGAGTTATCTTGACAAAAGAAGCGATTGATGGTAGCATGTAGAGTTGTGAAGATGATGCTGGTAGTGAGATAAAAGGATTGGGCCACTCTGAAACTGATCTTTATAGGTATTAGCACATCCATTTGGATCTGGGAAGGAGGAACAAGGAACAGTTCTTAGGTTTCCCTGTAAAGAATTGCTGTAGATTATTTACCTCATTCTCCCACATGAAATGAAAAAATATCCAAAGAAGGCATTATGGTATCTCTGCAGAAAAAATCGCATTGAGAATGGATTAGATGGGAAGATAAGTACATTAAAGCAAGATTTTTGTATTGTGAAAATACAAATCAACTGGAAGAGAAGAGCACAAATCAAATTTTGTTGAATTTTTTATCTCACTACCTAGTGTTGGAGAAAATACTTCTTAGACCATTATAGCAATCCTTTTGTATTTCTATATTAAAAAATGTGATCTCTTCTCCCTTAAGAATATATCTTTCTCTTTTGACTGAGAAATGTCTTTTAAAGATAAAAGTTGTAATTAATATAGGAATTTGGCATAGAATCTCCTAAGCAGCTGTAGGGAAATAGGAGTTCTGTTCTTCCGAACGAAATTATTTTGACCATGCCATCTGCATTTGGATAGATCTTGGATAAACAGAAGTATAGAGCCAACATTAGTTTCCACACCCACTTGAATGCTTTATAGAATAATAATGTTGGAAGGGACCTCTTGTGGTCATCTGGTCCAATCTCTACTCAAAGCAAGACTATCTTTAATGTCAGATTAGATAGTTCAAGTTAATGCCCATTCAAATATTAGTATCTTTAAGGATGGAAATTCCACAGCCTCACTAAGAAACCTTTTCCAGTATTTGACCAACATCAATGAAAAATTTTCTCCTCATATCTAGTCAGAATTTCCTTTGCTGTAACTTTTGAATGTTGCTTCTCATCTTTTATGGTGGACCTCTGAGAAAAATCTGGCTCCATCCTCTTTGTAATGACCCGTTAGGTAGCTGCAAACAGCAATTAGATCTTCCCCTTAGCCTTCTTTTCTTGGCTGAACAAATCCAGCTCTCTCTCTCAGCCTGCCCTTGTACACCATGTTTTCCAGTCCCCTGAGCACGTTGATAGCCCTCTGTTGTCCTTACTCCACTTCGTCAGTGTTTTCCTTGTCTTGTTCATGTGGAGTCCAAAGTGGGACACAGTCAAGTGTCAAACAGAGGAGAGATTCACTTCCCTTGACCGGTTGACTAAAATTTTGCTAATACAGCCCAGTATGCACAACTTGCTCATTGCAAGGGTGCCCTGCTAACATGTTCAGCTTGTTGTCTATCAGGACCCCATGTCTCTTCTGCAGAGCTGTTTTCTCTCCTGTCAGCTCCCAGCCTGTACTGCGGCATGGGGTTAATGTGTTCCAGGGGCAGGATTCTGTACTTCCCTTTGTTGAACTTGCTGAGGTTCCTGCTAGCCCAATTCTCCAACCTGTCCAGGTGCCTCTGAATGGCTGCCCCACCCTCCAACGTATTGACCACTCCTCCCCAATTTTTGTCATCCCTGGCCTTACTGGGGTGCTTTCTGCTCCATCATCTAGGTTGTTAATAAAGACATTAAACAGTGTCAGCCGTGTTTCATGCTTTTCTTTTTGGAGGAATAACAATTTGTCCTTTGAAATGGTATACAGAACAAAAAGTAAATGCTTATAATTCTGCATGATATGACAGTGCACATGAATCCCAGGACTATGCATTCTGTCATAACTTAAACAGATATTTTTTGTCTTCAGACTCCCTGTGTCAATTTCTATTAATTAGTGAGATATATAACGGAATGGAATACAGGTAGAGATGCAGATGCAATTTGGTACCTGCAGGATTTCTGAAAGAACCTATATTTTTCAAATCCAGGCATCTGAAAATTTCTCATGATGCTAAAAGGAATATTTAAATATTTGATAAAGAAGAAGCCTTTACTCTGTCTGTGCTTTGGATCCCTATCTTGAAAATAAGCTTCACAGAACTTTCCTATCTCAAAATGGAGTTAATACTTTTCAAAGATAGCAAAGTACTATGGTACTTTATTAATGAGGACATGTTATTTAAAACAAGAGATGGAAATAAATTTGGATTTGTAGTAGGAAGTGACCTGCAGTCCAAAGTCCTTAATCCAAACTACTATATTGTGCTCATCTTTCTGCAGGCACATCATCTCATCGTCTTAATTTAAGGTGTTCCAGCTGACATTCCATGGATCAAATCTGGACCACATGTACCTCTGTGAAAAGAAAATGAATGCTGCCAACAGCCATGTACTTAAAGCTGGAAAATACCATATCTACATAAGAAGAAATGAGACTTCAGGAACCCCACCTGCTATGCCTGAGGATGGTAAAGCATCAAGAGGCACTGCATTGTATTTTTGCACAGACTGGTAGGAAAGAAGTAGAAGGTGACATTCATTCCCCATAGTAAGAACTGGACTCCCTTGAGTGAAGGTAAGCCCATATATAAACTTAAGACCTAACTGTAGAGAACTACTATCATTTCTAGAAAAAGACAAATACATTTTTAAGTAAGAAAGTGTTTGTGAGTGTACTGATAATACTGATCAAGAACTAGTAGTCTTGCATAGTATTTTTATTTGGCAGCATTTTCGTATTGCCAGGAAGTATGTTTTACAGGATATATAACCTGTCTCAGATATATAGAAGTTGATTGTCTGTGTTAATTTTGACAAGCTAAATAGATTAATCATCAGTTGTAGAGGAAATGACAGTATGACGAAAATGAGCATGATGCCAGTAGTGAGTGGATTATAGTGATGATTCTGACAGCAAGCTACAGTACATACCATAAGAGAACACCCAAGGATACTCATAATTAATACAGAGAGTACTCATTCTGAACCTGTCAGAAAAAGTAGCCACTTGGTCCTTTTGGTTAGTCTGTTCTTGAAGGTTGCTATGTTTGTCCTGCACCTAGGGGGGAATAACCCCATGCACCAGTACAGGTTGGGGGTTGACCTACTGAAAAGCAGCTCTGTGGAGAAGGATCTGGGAGTCCTAGTGGACAACAAGTTAACCATGAGCCAGCAATGTGCCCTTGTGGCCAAGAAGGCCGATGGTCTCCTGGCGTGCATTAGGAAGAGTGTTGCCAGCAGGTCAAGGGAGGTGATCCTTCCCCTCTACTCAGCCCTGGTGAGGCCACAGCTGGAGTGCTGTGTCCAATTCTGGGCTCCCCAGTACAAGAGAGTCATGGCGCTACTGGAAAGAGTCCAGCGTAGGGATATGAAGATAGTTAGGGGCCTGGAGCATCTCTCTTACGAGGAAAGGCTGAGCGGGCTGGGCCTGTTTAGCCTGGAGAAGAGAAGACTGAGGGGGGATCTTATCAATGTATACAAACATCTAAAGGAAGGGTGTCAAGAGGATGGTGCCAGACTCTTCTCAGTGGTGCCCAGTGACAGGACAAGAGGCAACGGGCACAAACTGAAACACAGGAAGTTCTCTCTGACCATGAGGAAAACTTTACTGTGAGGGTGACAGAGCACTGGCACAGGTTGCCCAGAGAGGTTGGGGAGTCTCCTTCTCTGGAGATATTCAAAACCCTCCTGGACGCGATCCTGTGCAATGTGCTGTAGGTGACCCTGCTAGAGCAAAAAATTATTTTCCACATGCAAAGAAATGCAGTCATCATCTTGATAGACACTCAGATCCCTTCAAGAAATATACTATTATCAGGAAGGCATTCAGTCATGGTTTGGATTATTTACTTAAGGCGTAAAAATATTTTGCAGTTATCTGGTCTCCAGAATTATAGGTATAGATTTTAAACACAACCAGTTCCTTTAAGCAGTATTATGTGTGCTAGCTTTCCATAACAGGGGTAATACTAAGTAATATCTTTATCTATCTCATATGCTGACCCATTGTTCTAGCTGCCTTGAATATGAAATCTGTAGTAAACAATATAATTAGTGAATTAGTAAATTAGAAAAAAATGAATAGTTTGATAATCAGCAGCCACAGTGAACAGCTGAGCTTGTGAGATCTTTGCTTAGTGTTCCCCTATGTGATTGTCGGTATGTAAAATAGTTTGAACGTTGTACCTGCTCAGTGGTGCAATTTTGTTAAAATATTATAAGCATCCATGAGCAGAGCCTGATTGACTTTTATAGTTACTGAAAAGCAGACGGGTAGAAAGCTAGTCCTTGAAATCAAGAGTGATGAAAAGGTAGTATATAAATTGTTTATAGGGGAGAATCAGAGATTGCTGGGTGTCCATTGTGTGCTGTAGTCAGTTTACTAAAGCAGAAAAGTATGCAACATCCTAATGTAACACCTTCCATATGATAAGGCATATTCCTTTGTGTTAAAAGAAATGTTAGGCTGGAAAAAGTGCTGGCTGCTGGAACCAAAGCTGTAGAGAAACATCAGCACAGCATGAAGTCCTGGTTAATTAGGAAGGGGTGACAATAGTACAGCTCACTTGAGAAGGAGCAAGAGAAAATAGCTAGGAAAAGTATTTCATTAGGTAATAAAGGGTTGTTGAATTTGTATGATTATCTTCATCCTTTCTCAAACTTAAGATCTGGCTAGAACAGCAAAATCTGGAACTTCTGTTGTTTTGGTGTGGGGGGGTCTGCCCTTCTCTCAGTCTTTTATATGTGAATTTATATTCTGTAATAGTTTTTCCTGCTATTTTTTATTGCCATGGATATTATTTATTTGTTTGTTCGTGTCACCTGCTTATAAAAATCTGGATATTGAGTTGTTTGTTTTGATTTTGAATGTCACACACTTGAATTAAGAACTCCATCTGTAAAGATGACAGCAGACAGTAGGGCTTTCTATGATAAAGACAAGTTCTAAAGAATAGACTGCTTTTAGAAACATGATTGCTGCAGATATGTTCTTTGCTTTTAGTAATGACATTTTTATGATGCTTTGACCTGAGGGCTTTGGATTATAATGAGCTCTAGCCTAATCTTAGGATATATTTGGACACAGTCTTCTGTATTGCTAATGTGAGTAATGTTTTATTGCAGCACTATTAGGCAACACATAATAGTGCTGCAAACCTAGTAAGGCATGGAAAGCAAACCTGTAATTGTGCTAAGTCACATTTGGGCTCTGCTTTGAACTTCAGCTTTTGATTTAAAGCTATTTGTAATTATAGGCACTTCACTGCACTATAATTTCCCATTGCTTCATAATTTTGTCCTGTTCCACAGAGGTTATGAATTTGGCACTGAATGGACGTGAGTTTAGGATTAGGCTGCTACCTCCCTACCTATCACTTCTTCCTATTCTTTGCCTCCAGAGCAACTGAAGTACTTGATTATGGCCTTATCATCTCCTGCCTTGATGAACGAAACGTATTCCTCCCTAGTTTCTGTCCAGTGCAAATCACAGCCCTTCAGCTTCCTACAGAATTTGGCTAATTTGGTTAGTTTGTATGCACACTGTTTTGTCCATTTCTTTTCTGTTGGTTTTTCCTTGGCCCCAGATGGTGAAAAACTCCATGACTTAAAAGTTTGAAACTCAGATTAGACTATACTAACATTTTTCGTGCATGTACACATTTTAACATAATGAAGCCAATTTAGTCCAAACCTAAATGTGCTTACAAAATACTCATTTTTGTGTCTTATAACCTGAAAAGAACCAAATTGCAACCCACAGAGAGGTCATCTAGGCTGTTTCCTGCTTCAGAGTTTGATCAGCTGTACGTAAACTGTCTCTGAAAGGTGTTTGTTTAGCCTATTTCAAAAATCTTTATCATTTAATTACTTTACATTACGTGTGGATCTCTTCGGAGTTTTTTTCATTTCTGCCAGCTCATCTGGAGGGGCTGTCTTCCTTTTATATTTAATTGCTTCTTTTCTGTCATTAAAGGCAAATTTGAATGTCCCTTTACAAAGAACAGTCAGTGAAAGAAGTATTATTTGTATTTGATCCACTGAACAAAATTATGTAGTTCAAATTTTCTGAAAAAGAAGAAATTTTATTTTCATATATATATATATATATAAAGTATAGGAATTTTATATATGGGAATCTCTACAAAAGACTATTAATATAATATTACTTGTATTTGAAAATGACTGATATAATTCTTAGCTCTGAACTTGGAAAGAAAAACAATTCCATCAACCATTCTCTTCTTTCAGAAGTTGTTTCAGATATGTTCTCGCTCTTCTATGTGTTTAAAACAAGGTAACTTGTACTGTTTTTGTTTTTATGTTTTACTAGCTTGGCAAAAACAGTTTTAATCCTTTCCTCATTTAAGCACATCCTTCTGCTTTAGTATTGTATTTTGAATGTGGAGGAAGAGGAGAAGAGTCCTTTATGCTGTGCCATCTCTCTCAGCTTTGAAGCACTGCCAAACTTCTACTTCAAAGCTGTTTCAAGGCTATGGCTTTGTCACAAAACCATCATATACAAAGCTTTTACCAACCTACACAGCAGTTTGTTTTTTTAAAGTATGCCTTTATTAGTGAAGAAAGGTTAACTTTCATGATTGCAAGAAATTGTCTCTGTAAATACAATTTGTGCTAAAACTTCCCATCCCACCCAAAACAATTATTTAACTTGTCTTCACTATGTGGGGAAAATACCTTTAGACAAGACTGTTGACTGGAAAATGTTCTATCATTAAATAAACAGCATTACAAAAGTGACAACATTTTATCTGGGCAGTAATTTTTACCAGGTACAGTTTTCCACTTGACTAGTATTCTGTTTCTAATCATCTAAAAGTGATTATGAAAAGTCCTAAATAGATGCTGAAAGATTTGTGAGGTTGATCCAAAATCCTAACAAATTTCACTGGGCTTTTTAAAGTCCCAGCTATGCTTTTATACTTAGATGCATCCATATGTAAAGAGGTGCAAATATATTGGCTTTTAAAAATTCAAAATAAATTTGATAGATGTTTTAATAAGCCTAATACAGGGAAACAAAAGAGATATTGCTTCTGCTGCAGGCATATGTGTGCAGATACATGGCATATGACCATTTCATCCTTATTGCCATGAATAGTCACACTGGAGTTGAAATCCTTCCTGAAGGAAAATTTTATGTTCACGTAAGTAGACCGTACATAGGAATACAATGAGCAAAGTCTGACTCAGAGATCTGAATGATTTCAGTGTATGCCTAGGTGGCATAACCCGAAGCCTGAATCCAGCTTGGCTTTGTGTAACTTTGCTTGGTAAAGAAGCCCAGCTTGTTTTGAGCACAGACATACTCCCAGCAGTTGAAATAAACATACATGTTATAGTCTGTGCTCTAACGTGACTGGAAGAATGCTGAGAAGAGAAAATACCCTTCTTAATCTTAAGCTTTGATCTTTTGTTAATGGGTCCTTTCATTATCTTTCTAAAAGAAGTTGCTTTAAGTTTTATCATCTTTATTTCAGTTTCATGAAATTATGATGATCTGTCTTGCTACTTTTGTAGTGGACAGAATGACAAATAGAAAATAAAGAAGTGGTGAAAACTGCACCTTCTAGGATAATATACTGGTTGCAAAAGTCTTACTCCTGATTATGATACTTGAAAGAAACAGTCCTGGTCAGGTCGGTCAAGCCGCTTCTTCTACCACTGACTCGACGCAGCATTCTGGGTTACGCAGTGGGACTGCTAACAGCTACCGAATGAATGCTAGAAAAGATTTTCACAAAGCCTAGCTTGTTCTGTTTACTGTTGAATGACCTTGTGTGGCTGATTAATTGGATAGATTATTAGGAAAGCAAATGGATATTTTTTGCTTTGCAGTTGCACTTAAGCAAGTTCTAGTGTGTGTTGTTGAGAGATATGCACAGGTTAAAATGCACATTAACTAGTCTTCATGCTTGACTTTTTTGTCTACTGAGTGAACCTAAATTTAAAGGACAAATTAAATCTCTCATAAAATGGAAAAATTGTGCAACCTAAGTACTGTATATTTTCCTTTTTTTTTTTTTTTTGGTACTTTAGGACTATAAAATATTACTGGTTTCATCTTAATAAACTTGTAAAACACATTACAGACTTCTAACACATTCCTGAATTTTGATTTAGACACAAAAGCATACAAAGGAACAAATGTAGGAGGCTTTGAGACCAACTAAGCTTAGTATGTGCTCTGCCAAAGCAACTGTACAAACCATTGCAAATTCAGTGAAGCTGAATAACTATTTATCTCAATTGGATGGTAAATAAAATAATGAGGAAAGCTTTTAGTTCTATTAGCAGCTAATAGAAAAATCAAAAACAACTTCAGCCTGTGTGCCTAATGTGGCAGGAATCAGTAAAACATGCTGACTACCGGCTCAGCACAAAATAAAAAGGACTGCTTAGCAGAAAGCAGTAAAATCTGAGAAGTGCTCTAAACAAAGCAGTTGCCAACTATTTCCATGCAGCAGGGTTAACTGAGCACTTAAGACAGAGATGCGCAAAATTGTTTCCTAGAGGCATACCTCCCTTCCATAATACAGTCTGTCAGTATTTCCAAAACTAAAGTGCTTCTACCTGATTTAGAGCTAAGGAATACTATCTATGTCTAATATCCATTTATCCAGACTACTGTTAGATTGGAAGAGTACAAGTTCCATAAAAATGCCACTTTTGAATGAAGGGTGGGTGCCATGAAGTAAGAGCAGCTCTGAATCTCCATTTGAGATAATGGAAATAATGATCAGTGATAATAGCAAATCATTAAAACTAGGTAGAAAATATTTTTTCCATTTTTTTCCATTTTTAACTTTTTATTTGCTGTAATAAGCTTTAATACTGCATTTATATTTCAAAACAAAAGGTTGCTTTGAACCAAAGATGTGAACTGCCAATATTTTAAAGTTAATTTCTGAAAAGATAGATTTGCCAAAAATACATCTATGTAGGTCTTCATCTCGTACTTTTTTAATTAAAAAAAATCAAGAACAGTTGTCACCCTTTATTAACAGTACATTCCCAGGAAACTATGAATTCAAAGTACTATTCAGAATGCAAACCCTACCATAGACATGTGAGACTACTTTGACTTTTCATCCTTACTAGAGGAGAACAGCACGTTTTGAAATACAGTGATTTCCTTCAAGATGTAATTTTAGTTCCGCTAGAATAAAATGCTGGATAGAATACATGTCCACCTTACATGTCTGGTGGCTGAGGCTATTCAAAAGAGCTGCTCGCAGTTCAGCATTAGGCTGTTTTCATAATTTGTGGAACAAGTCTCAAAATAATTGTTGTTCAGCATGTGCAAGCAAGACATATATGTGCCTCAACCCTGGTGCTTTTGTGGCCCCAGCTGTTTTCCTTTCTCTTCACTTTTTCCCCTCAATGTGAAATGCTGAAAAGTGTAGCACTTCAAACAGGATGCATTCAAAGTTTATGCTGACACTTAAATTCTTGTTGCCCAAGAGCCACTAATTTAATTAGAAATGTCAATGCTGGAATTAGTAAAGAAATAAAATACCCCTTCAGAGAAATTTCAGCAAAGAAGATTAGAGAACAAGAGGGAAAAAGCAAATGACATCTGCAGGCCTGTTTCTCTCCACTGAGTACAAAAGGAGTGTAGGATGACTAGCATGGATGTACATACCTAATTGTAGACATCTAAAGTTAGCTGAGATGATCTTCCCTCTGTAATTAGAATATTAACATTTGGACTCCCCAGAGAAATAATCATTGAATTTCCACTTAGGTGCTTCCAAATTTCTTGATATCTCAGCATAACATTGTTAAAAGTGCAAGGAATTTGGGAAATGCTTACGTTCTGTAGGGCACCTATTTTATTTTTAAGTAATACTTCTTTTTAAATAATAAATGTTTATGCTTAATGAGTCCTGTATTTACTTAATTTTACACAAGGTTCCATTGTCATAATTTGAATGTCAATTTTTGTAGTTACTAAATTTCTCAGCTATTAAAAAGCATCACTGGACTTTCGTGACAAATACAATGAAAATATTTTTGGTAGTCTTTGCAGTACCTCTGTTTGAAGTCAGTGAGAAGCAAAATGAAAAAAAGTCTAGCAAATAGTGTATATTTTAAATGTTTACTTCATCCATGTTGCTCATTTTTTCCATCAGCAATGAGATTTACTAGTATGGTATTTTGTAGAAAATTAGTCTCACATGAGTGGGATTTAGCAGAACCCTAGTTTTATACTTACATATCAAAAACTTCACAAAAGAAACTGTCAAGCCCTCATCCATTTGTGGAACTAAATACTGTATTCCACAGCTCACTGTTATTGTTCAGTGCTGAATACTCAATGATAATAATTTATATTTAAGTTATGGTATGAAAAATAATAGGTGGTGAATAATACCACATGATTAGCATGAACAGATTTAATTATGATGTCTCTTAATTCAGTAGGGACAAGCTTACCTTTTTAAAAATGAAGAACAAGCCTTTGATACTTCTAATAACTGGATTTTGATCTCATTTTTATTTTATTTAAAGTAATGTGAATTTGGAGTAACTCCAGGTAGGTCAAAACTAGGGCATTGTACTAGGGTAAAAAGATGAGAATCAGTATCCCAGGTTTCATGTTCTGGGAGAAGTTTCAGATTGGGTGTCAGTGGGGCCACATCTACTGAAAGGTAAACTGAGCTCTGAAATAGTGCCATCTTTCCAGATTATAAAGAAGAAACTTCTTTAACCTGATAAGCAGATGCTGATTTAGGTTATCAGCTTTTTTCATAGGAAATAAATAGCTGCAATAACTCTATCAAAGATAAAGCAAAACCAGTTTATGTAGCTGAAGCAGGTAAAGCCATGCTTCTGTGGACCTCACCAGATCCTTTATAGTTATCCTGATTAAATTAGATTACCCTAATTAAACCCATCATTGGTATCAAAGAATATTGCTTTCAGTTATGCCTATGCTGTTGCTAAATACATTTTAATATATTTAACATTTTAATAACCTTTTGTTTCTCTAAATATGCAAGTAAGATATCATAGCTGAACTATCACAACCTCAATCCTCTAGCTACTGATGGTCATAATTTTGTCAGATCACTGTGTCAGGAACTCTTTCCCACTCCACCAACGACCTACAACCAACCTGCACTTAATTGCTAAATAAATGTGTGTTTCATTGCAGGTTCACTAGAGACCCCTACCCTTAGGTAAAACCTTTACAGACTGTAAATAGAATCTGGGTACCTCTTTCTTCTTGTCACTGAAGTGACTGCAGCTGTAGGACATAACATGTTGGCTGAAGTGAAGCCGCATTTGAATGCACTTCTAACTGTTAGCATCTTAGGCATGGTCATGTGAAGCTCCTGATGGCGTTACTAGTGAATTGTTGCAGTCTGTGCTGAGTTCTCTGCTGCTGCAGCTACGCTGCCAACAGCATCTTATCTAGTTTAAATTTAGCTGAGGTATGTGTACATGAGCTGCATTCAGAGCACTAACTGCACTATACATGTGCATAAGTCAAGACAGTCCAACTCGTGGCAGCCCACCTGCGGGATAATTTCATACATCTTCTGCCATTGCTTTAGAAGAACTTTGGCTGTCAACATTTAAGCAATGTTGAACTGTGAAAGTGAAGGGACGCTGCCCACTGCCTCTGCGCAGGGCTCACTTCCAGAAAGTAGAAGGTGTCCTGTTGCCTTACCATAGCTGGTAGGAGACGTGGGGAGAGACCTTGCATTTGGCCCCTGTCAGAAAAAAAAGTAGAAGTCTTCTCCTGATTCCCTGAAATAGTCCATGTGCCACAAATGAAAAAGCATTTATCTGTTCTCTATTGTTATTACTTATTTTTCTTTCTTTTTCCCAGCATAGTATTAGGGTTGTTCACTGTCTTTTGGCTAAAAGAGCTTTCCTTTACAAATACAGTTTTGTTAACATCATTATAGTACTGTGCACATGTGCTGATACCAAACATTTGAATTTTCCAGTTACTGGTATGGGGCATCTCTGCAGATGGAGAGTACTGGCACTGGTTTAAGTACACTCTAATAACTTGATCCTGCGTTTGAGTATGAACACACTGATCTCCATATGAGGACCCTGTTGATTGAGGAGTTGTGTTAACATATAACAGAATATCATTCTCTGTGCTAAACAAAAGGCAGATAGTGAACAGGAAGGGATGAGACATCAGTAAATTTTGCAGTTAAATGTAGGTGAGCACATCTTGTAGGATGTAAATGGGTAGTTGGAGGTAGTTACACATTCCCCAGGCCCATTTCTGACCTAGCTGATGATGTGTTGTTACTCTCAAAGGGGGCATACCTTACAGCAAAGCCAAGAATTCATTGTTAATTTATTTAAAGATCTTAACAGTGTAACCAAAATACTAGAAACAGCTGTTATTACTAGTTGAGTTGCAATGGTACTAACACTCACAGTCCACATTGTCCAGTTAATACAAAACAGTTAACACAAAACAAATGTTTTAACAGTATTACACATAAAGGATGCCATAAAAAAAAAGAAGAAGAAGAAGAAGAAATAGTCCCTCCTAGTGTCTTCGCTTCTTCCCTGGTGTTCTTCCTCACCATTTCACTTCCCCTCTAGGTCCTGAGGTCAATGCTTTCAATTGGGGGAGGGGGTGTTACGATGAACTGTGAGCATCCTGAGATCTTCATTGGGAAGAGGTTGATGTTCATCTTCCTCTTCTGGGAAGTGCATGCTGTTGATGGATTCTTATTCCTCTCCCTATGGTTCACTTGGGACCGTTTTTGTATGTTTTCTAACATACTTTACACCTGTTCTTCCTTCGCTGGTCCGTAATTCCACATTGCATCTGAATTTACTCTGCATGATCTGTTTTACATGTGCTAGATACTTGGTTTTTGTCCACTTCTATTACTCCCCAAACCATTGCGTTACTGTCAGTAACTGGCCTGCTGGTGAGCTGTTGATAGCCCTGTGCCTTTCAGTATCATCCACTGCCCTTACCTTCAAGGCCTCTGCTATTACTTGCACTCCTTTATGCTGTATCATTATTCCGTGGTCATGGATAGTTCATTCTACCCAGCATAACTACTTGTTACTCATATCTGTCTATTTAAAAATTATTTAAAGTAGGCATTGCACCACACAATTACACAAAGCCGAGCATAACTAAAACAAATTAGGCAGTAGCTGCCTGGTCATTCAGTGGAGACTGTTGCAGCTAAAAAAGCTAAACAAAAGCTTCAGGCAAGCCAAAGCATCTCCAGACAAAGTATGAGAAGTCCTGAAGCTGGTGTTAGCCTACTATGATGCCTGTGGCCTGTTAGTAGCAATTGTAAGTTTGTATTTACTGGTCTGCAGGGTTAGCATGGCAGTGTGTCCGAACTAGTAAGGCCAGCTAAGTGCATCTACATGGCTTTTCCAGTGAAGCTCGTTCACATTTGGTTAGCCCTGAGTGCTAACAGTATCAAAGTCTGATCACATGTATGTCTCCTTGTTATGCTTACTCCTGGGTACAGCGGTGATTTATAGCAGCTGTAGAACAGGTTTATGATATTTTAGCTTGTGTGTATGAAAGTAACAAGCTAATGTATGCTAACCACTAACATTTATTAAAGTGTACCAAAATGGTATCATAAATTTGGGCAGAGGCTCTGATTTTGCCAGCTTCCCTAAGCTTATAGGTTGTGACATCCCTCCCGGGTTCTGCACATACCAGGGCTTTTCTGCACAGAACCCTTTGCTGGGTTGTATTTGGTTAGCACTTTTATACCAATTCGAAGATTATATCTTGTCACTGTTAAGAATTGACGATAATGTTGTCATTAGTAGTTTCACAGAGCATCTGTGCAGTCCTGAACAGTTATATCATGCTGGCATGGATATACTATCCTGATTTACAGGTTTCTCCAGCAGACACTGTTTATCAGACAAAGGGAGGTTCACCTAGAAAGCAATTTTGAGTGACTAGCTGATAAGCCCCATGCAAAGTATACCAAAGTTACAGGTCTAGTGCTTTATATTGTCTTCCAGGAGAATCTGCTTTCCAGAGGAATGAAGAAAGATCAGTCCTTGCACTCTCGAAATGGCAAGGTCTTCCTTATGCCAGGGTTATATTTAGATATGTAGCCTTGGAGAAGTTTTAAGCTGCCTCTGAACTTCATACGCTGCTGTGATGGCACGTATGGACTAGTTCCAACAAGGGTCAAAGCATAAAAATGTCTTTGAAGTAGTTTGGTAATGTCATCTTGGTGGGCTGCACAAAGAAATAATGTGTCATTTCCTAACAAATTCAGAACACTGTGGGTAAATAACTGCAGGTAGTAGAACATTTGGCACCTGAAGGACACATCTGTTTATGTTTTAAGTGTAATGCACATATTAGCTAATTAATCATAACAAATTAACAAACTCATTCTTCTTTCAGCAAAGAATATGAGTGATGGATTCAGAGAGGAGAATTTTCTCCTATTTGCAGTCAAGCAATATATTCTGCAAGACTGAAATGAAATAATGCAGATCAAGGTGCAGTGGGGGAGGAAGGGAGAAAGGTGTTAGTCTACTAAAAGTGCAGAGGCATGAGAGAACAGGGAGAAGCAATTTGAGAGATAAGAATACAGAGATTTTGCAGTGGTGATACACAGTTTGCAAGGATTTATGGCTTCTATATTTCTCTGTCTCACATCCCCATGCTGCATTTCCATAATTCTGAGGCTGAATGGTAGCTAGGAAACTGAATTAAAAACTTCTTTCCCCAAAATGTTTTTAAAAAGACCAGTTAGGTTCATATACTGATTCTCTTTCTACCATTGTAAATTGGACATGGACTTGTGCTGGCAACTAAGAAATCTCTAGGGAACCAAACAGACGATGTCCCTGGTGAACTTTGATTCAATTTATGTGGAATAGATTGGTTGGCACCAGCTACTAAAAACTGAGTTTAAGCACACTGTGAGAGACAGATATTCTTCCAAAATTTTGTCTTTCGAAGCCAAGCCAGCTCTTATTATTGGAACTGCCATAATTCATGAGATGATCTCAAGCAGTTTCTTTCAAAAGGGAGGGATTTCAGAGAGGCATCTGAGAATTCAAGTCCTGTCCTCTCCAACTCACTGGTGAGAACAGCACTTAGAGTCTCATCGAAAGCCCATTGCCATCAATGGGACTCTCTTCATTATCTTTACTGGACACTGTAATGAGCTTTCCATCTAATATAATCTCTTGCAAACAAATGGAAAAATAGATTGCTGAATTAGTGATGCTGTGTGGCTATGGTAGTCTTCTAAATACACAGAAATACAGAGTTTATATTTTTTAAGAAACAATATGTTCTATGTTTTTGGATATACATGAGAAAACAGCTGACCTATGTCTTGTATAAACCACCACTAGTGGATGCATTTTAGTGTTACTATAATTCAGAATTAAAGAAAAAAAACCCCTCTATGTTACAGAAATGAAACTAGGACATTTCCAGCTTAATTTTTTTAGATATGTGAAATCATAACGTTTCAATATATTGACATTTTATTCCAATTTAAGATAAAAACAAAAATATGAATATTTCACATTCCAATGGAATAGAAATCTCAAAATTCTTGCTCTTTTCTATTGTTAATGACTCTGAGGGTTATAAGCCAGGCAACTGAAAAAGAAATAACATACATGCAGGGGAAAAAATCCCCTGTATCTCAACTTTTAAAATTGTTGAAGATTAATATCTAAATAGAATAATTGACATACTATAGATATTACATGCTGATCAAGGGAGGTTTGTTACATGTATAGAAGAATTTTATATAAATGGCATGGATTTTCTTATACATCTGCTGAATTAATGGTTTTTTTTTTTTTTCTTTCTTTTTCTTTTTTTGGAAAGGGCCTGATCCAAGTCCATTGGTATCAATGAAAAAAATCATTTTGTTTTAAAAAGCTGCTGGACTGAACACTCTTCCCCTAAATTACTTATTATATATAAAATGCATTATGAAAAATAGGCAGTAAGGTTTTCAGGTTGCAAAATATCCCAAAGTACATTTCCCACTGAAAGCTATGCTGATTATTTAATGTGATTGTGCTCTTATGTTCTACCCTGTGGCATGTAAGGGTAACTCAGACTTCAACTCTTTCTTCACTGCAAAGCTTAACTAGTTTTTTAATTGAGTCGTATTTGCTTATGAAAAGTCTCATCTAAATTTAGGATTGCCTTCAGTCTGGGCTAGGAGGCTTTCCTTGGGCTAAAGGCAAACATGCAGCTTAATTTATGCTCTGACTGGTAACCACGTGCTTTGCAGGGAAATTGCAGTTTAAACCATTGTGATGCAGATGACAGTCCTTTACTCCAGCACTTCAAAATTCCTCACATAAATTCTCCAAAAGTCTAATATGAAGGAATTAAGGAATGAGTCAACTCTTCACAGTCCAAATAATCACAAAGTACACTCCTGTGAGGCTTGAGAAAAAGCACAAGTGAGTGCTGCACAAGTACAGATATAGAATGGCATTTGCCCTTTTTTGCATTTGACTCAATAATGTGTGCTTATTTTATAGCATCATTTTATCTATAAAATTCAGTGCTGTGTGGGCTGATTATTGCTATAAGAGTTGTCAGTCAATCACAGTGGTCTGTGAGCTAAAAGCAAATCCTTTAAACTGTAAATATCTGGAGGTACATTACAATGAAAACAGAAAGGGCATGAAAAGTTCATGCAAAATGTGAAATTGTTGTTGTTGTCAATAGTGTAAATGCATTGCAGAGCAGAGGGTATTCATCCCATAGACCGAGAGAATGAAAACTGGTAAGTTCTCCTTTCATCTGTAGCGACAGTGAATAGAAGCAGCAGTAACAAGCCTGGAACATTTCCTCCTATATTCAGTTTGGACCATCTAATCCCTATATAAGTCCAGGATAAAAAAGTATAGAACAGGATTGGAACTCATTCTTAGTAAAGAATGTAACTTTCTAAGCAGATTTGGCTGTGATCTGATAAAATGTAGTCCTAGAGGATACTGGTTAGTGTAAAATTCATAGGTATTCTGTCTTTCCTAACAGTCTGGGAAATCTGGGTGAAGGATATGACTCTAAGGAACTGATGTGGAAGTACTCTCCAGTAAGAGTGAAAATCTATAGATTTACAGTGTATTTTATGTGTTTGTTTTGTTTTTGTTTTCCTGTAAAAGGAGAAGAAAAAACCCTGCCATTTATATACCCAAGACAGTTCTTGAACATTGCTTGTGTTCTGCTTTTCTTATCAGAACATGCACTTTACATGCTCTCTGTATGGAACTGAGTAGTGCTATTGAAGATGGTTGTTTTGATGTAATCAGATTACTAAGAAAAGGCAAAGTTGGATATCCTTATATTACAGTACTGTTTGAAGAGGTATGTACAGGGTGCAAATAAGTACTGGAATATGGTCAGAAGCAGGCATCTGTTTAAACAGTCTAATACCTGATATGATAGATATGTTGTGCCTACTGATCACCCTAATCCATAATCAGTTTTGGTTAAGCATAGATTCAGATGCTGCTTATTTAGGTTATTGGGTTTTGGGGAAGCTTTTTAGCCTTCATGACTAATTATTCAGAAATATATTGTGCACTGACAGTCTGAGAGAGCTGTTAGACATTTGCACACTCTGTGTTCAGGAAAATATATAAAGGATCATCAAAGCAGAAAGCATGCTATACACTGATTTTCAGAAGAGGGCGAACTACTAGAAATGGTATCAGCCTCATCTTGAAACTGCAAGTGAACATTCAAAACTGAGGATAGCATAGGGTACCTCCCCCGAAAATCAGACTGCTTAGAAGTAAGACGGACGTGCAGATACTACCTTTTGAGACACATCAAGCATATTCTATCAAAAATCCATATATAACTATTGAAATCATACAGAAATTTGTCAGGAGTCTTTAAATTTAGGACAGAAAAAGATGGGAAAAAATATTTCAGAAAGCATTTAAGTGGATGAGATTCAAAGTGGCATCATACTGCTGTCCATTCAAGGAATCCACGTGCAGCCTAGGAAGATAAAAGTTTAATAAGTCTCTGCTCAGACAATGAGCAAAACAGAAAATGTATAGAAGGCCCTTTAAAGCGCTCCCAGGATTTGATAGTAAGTCCTTTCATGAAGGAGCACCAAATAGATACTGCATCTGGGGGAAAGGAAGGAGTGAACTCAGTAGGGAAAAATGAGGAACATAAAAAAGGGGTCCCTGAGGACTTTTTTTGTTTGCTTCCTCTCTGCAGGTCTTCACAACCCATACAGGCATCTGCTAAATACTTTTTGATTTAGTTTATGCAACACTTAAAAATGTCAAGAGCCACTGCTACTTTGCACTGACATTGTAACTTTGACTTTGGAGCTACATTTGTGTACCCCTGGAAGGAAACCTTTTAGAGAAAAATCTGAAATAGACAAGTTTAGACTGAAAGATTCTCTCATGCAGAGGCCTCAAACAGATTTGTGAGATGGAAGGGTACCAAGTTAGAGAAAATATGCCCAAACCTCTCTGGCTGCTGCTGCAACTGCTCCTGTTCTCAGATAGAACAGAAATAGAAGCTGCCTAAGGAAGCGGCAAAGAGCTGTGGGAGGGAGGGAAGAACCAAGGTATGTACACATGTAGGAGTGGGAGCCAGGGTGCCAAAATGCCTTCTGTAGCTTTGTGTCCCTTAGCAATCTTTAGACTCTGCTGTGGGAAGGCTGAGTCTCTCAGTCATGAATATCCCATTCTACCATATTAGGTGATTCCTTCTTTTCTCTACCTCTTTTGTTCTTAACTTTCAAACCACTACTATTTACTATTATTCATAATGATGTAGGAACTAATATTGCAGCATTTTAGCAACAGCATAGCAAATTCTCAGTGACAGACCTTATAGGGGGGGAAGGTGATTTTCTTTAAAACAAAGTTGAAGCAAAACTGAACTAATTCACATTTGCACTCATACTCACATACTCAGAGGCACCCAGATGTGTGTGTACAAGTAGTCTATCCAGAAGTCAGACATTAAGAAACTGTCTGTCTATACTTTCCTGACGTAGAGAACAAGGAATGCCAGCTATCCAATCCATCTCACATCACCTGGGTGCTTCTTAGGCTGAAAACCATGCTCTGGTTTTGGGTTTGCCTTTTTGTGGTTCAGAAGCTGACAAAGATTATGATCTTTTGTCTGTACAGGTTGTCCCATATCTATGATTCCTCTGTCTCCTTATTTGAGTGTCTTATGTCTCCTGCCTGTTCTCCGTCTTCCTTCTGGCATCTCTTATAGCTTAAGGTTATGCTTAACATGAGCATGGGCTGTTCTTTCTTTTGTCTTTTGTTTCGTATCTGGGTGTTCCCAGGTGAACCAGAATCTTAATGAAGTGTTGATCTAGGTGCCATCAACACACGTCATTCTTACAGATCTTCTCCAATTTGCTGCTCTTGGTGTTTCCACATGCAGGCATTCCTATACATTCTCCATTCATACCAGTTTAAACATTTGTCTTGCAATTCTCTATGGTAGTGCTTCAGAAGATTTTTGTTGTTGTTGGATATTGAACATTAAAGTCAAATATACAGGATGACCCTTGGGGAGCTGAAGTTAAGGTGAAGAGGATCAACTTTAGGGATTATGATAATCCTACACCTAAATACATCCAGGCTGTCACAAACCCATTACTATGCCGGGAGAAATCTGGTGAACTAGAAATTTAGAAAATTTGAGACTTCCTATCCTGATTAGACTATGTACCATCCAACTCTCAAGAATGTATTCTACCACAGGTTCTTCCTCTGTTAGCCTCCCATTTTAAATCAGAGCTATAGTATTTGAGGAATAAGGTAACAATGTGAACAGATATGTCAGAATCTATCCCTGCTGCATCCCTGCTCTATCCCTACTAAGTTGATTAATTAAAAAAGCTGAAGTAATATCTTTGATTCTCAAATGGAGGACTGTTACATGTGAAATAAATGTAAGAAGATACGATTTTGGAACTAGAAAAGGAGGTAGTGATTGAAGCCACATTTGAAATACTGTGAGCAATTCTAATCAGCTCATTATAATAAAGGTATTATGGAAATGAGGCAGCGAAGGAAATGGTAGGAGAGGGCTTTCAGAATTGAGACTCAAGGATTTTAGTTATTCAAAAGGTTAGAAAATCAACATATGATTTTTTTGGAAAGAGGAGATTAAGAAGAGACCTTAACCAGTTATGCAGTGAAGAGACTTGGGAGGACAATTGATACAAGATCATTTGAGTGGGTGTCAAATTGAAGAACAAGGGGGAGAAGCTTAAGTCAAGAAATGCAAATTGCTTCAGGAATTCAAAATGAGGTTTTTTCAGATAGAATGATACATAAGTAAAAGAGCAATTGGAGACACTATTTTAAACAATGTGTAGTACTTTGATAGATACTCAGCTTAAAGTATTCCTTGATAGCACTTAAAATAAATAGAAGCCAAACAAACAAAACACTTTCCAGAGAAAGAAGAGGAATTCTTAGGAAAAAGAGAAAGAAAGAAAATATAAAAGATAACGTTACTTTTGAAAGTTACCCACATGCATTGCATTCATACAGAGTTTCATTAGTCTCAGTGGTTTTTGACACTGACTCTCATGCTGCTCACAGATTAACCTGGGCAAATACAGTATTTTCAACTTTCAGTTTTATCGTAAGTCTTGTTATATTAAACTTCCTAACATTCTATACCCTAGAGCCTAGTGGTTATTATCTTTTTAAAACATAGGGAGACTCTCAAACATTAAAGAAAGTCAAAATATTAGCTGACTGTGTTAAAAGTTTTGAATGTTTCTTTAGTATTTTCCTTAACTGTTGTTATGACTCTTGGGGGTTTTACTCAGAGTTTTTATGTGCTTGGAATTCACAAGAATGCAAAAACTTTGCTAATACATGATTAGGAAGTATAAATAAAGTATTTAAGTGATAATCATCTATGTGCTTGAAACAGGTCATAGTGTTTAGACTCTCTCCAGTTTTCTTCTATGGTTTTCAAATTCTATGAGGTTGTCAGTGCTTTGTTCTTTCACTCAGAATAGCTTCTCACTTTGTATTGTTTATGTCTCTGTGAATCGTTCTGAAGTCATTCAGCACCAAGGAATCTGGCAAAGTCCGCTTCCTTCAGTTCCTGGGTTCTTAGTGTAAAAATAGCCTCTGAACTTGAAGATCTTAAACTGAGCTATCAGACACAAACATTTACATGTGCAGACAACTCATTCTAACTAGCTATACATGGAGATGATAGGACTAATAAGGAGAAAACTATTTGCTCATCTCCTACCAATGAAAATACTCCTTCTTGTGCAGCACATACACAGAAGTGCCTTAAAGTAGTCTGAGGTACGCACACTGGTTTCTGCTTACATAGTTTTTCATATTTCTGTCTGGAATTTCATGTGAACTGCAAGTTCATTGAGTTGAGGCATCTGGAACACTTGGGAAATTTTCTTCATGGAAGTGTTATGTTTGCAATGGGCATATTTGGGAACTCTATGTATCCTTCAACCTGACCACAGAAATTTGTTTTCCACCTAGCTGTGTGTCATCCATGCTGTCCAGGAAAATATCCCAAATCCTCTTTTCTGTTTTGTTGCTGTTTTTCTTTTTTCTGCCAGACAGGATTGTAGGAAAAAAGACGACTTGTTTGTTGAAAAACAGGATGTTTTGTAGCCAAGTCTTGCATAAAGAGATGATTAGTTGAGACTTCTTTGAAAATCAGATTCAAAATGTATTTTCCCACAGGAGTTGATTACTACACAAGAAGCCTTATTTAAGCCTTTTTAGGGTGTATTTCTACCAAGATTGTTCTTCAGTTTCAAATTTAAAGCAGTGCTTAGCTGAAAAACACAAGTATTTCAGAGAGATTCCTTTCTGTTCACACTGCTCAAAACCTGTACACTGTCCTTTGGGACTGTGTTCAATATCAGTTGCACATCATGCACCATTAACTGGAGAGCAAAGGGGAAGTATCTAGAGGTGGTTTTGCTTTTCAGATTCCTGTGTTCTGTAGCTTTTATTTTCCTGACACTATAAAGGAGGAAGTTTAGTTGGAAGCATGTAAATAAAACTAAGCCTTTCTCTGTTACACTTTCAGTAGATTTGTGTGTGTTATACTTGTTAAGATCAATCTTATGTCTGAACTACCTTGGCCTCCAGATACAGAAAAATATAGCCATGCTTCTTGGCTCGTAGATGTTCATTTGGCATTTAAAAAATTTTAAATCACATACGTAAAAAAATTGATGAGCTATTATCTGTTATGTACAAATGATATGTGGTATTACTCCCCCAAATTAAGTAAGTCTCTTTAATATTTTTTTTTTCCTGTGTCATGATATTCTATGGAAGTCTTGTGCAAACTTTGCTGTCGTTAACTGGTTTTCTGTGTCAGATGCTGTGGTACTGATCGACTGTAAGATAAGGTTTGGACCTCAACAACTGGATCAGTTTTAGCCTTTGTTCCTCATATATAACTTATTCAAGAGATGCTTTCTCACTGCTGTCAGGATCCATTCCAACCCTATTGTTGCTTTATTTCACAACATTTCCTTTACTTATAGTAGTGATGTTCACAGACACTTGTTTTTAAAGATTACTAACATAGTTAAAAAAAAATTGAGAAGCCTTAATTCACTGCCTGTATTTAACAGAGCAGCATGTCCAAAATACTGGTAAAAATAAAATAGACACTAAATCAACTATTTTTGAAAAATCAGATATACTGAGAATTAATGCTGTACACTACAGACCATCCTGCAGTAAGATTAGGAAGTTGTCTCCTAGATCTCCTGAACAAATCTCAGGACAGTGTTGGCTTGGTCCTTCAGTGGAGTACTTACTAGGATTTGGGGGAGAGGGAGTTCCATGCTGATCTTTTAACTAAACTCTCAAATTGTATTGAGCTACCACAGTGTTCTATCGATGTTTGGATTTATATATGTATACATGAACTGTATTATACTAAATATTCACTACATTAATTTACCTGAGAAGTCATAGTGTTGTCCGAAAAGCGGATTCGTTGCCCGGTGTGCAATGAGCCAATAATTACACACTCAGGAGAGACATTTATTTATTTATTTCAGAGTTGCGCAAGCCTGGGTGCTCGGTGGTCTCCCACAAATCGAGCACACACCCCCCCCCCAACTTTTCAGGTAGCATTTATACAATCAAATTTGCCATATTTGTGACTTCCTTCCTCTTATTGCCATATTTGTGACTTCCTTCCTCTTTCACACTGATTGGTTAATGATTTCTTCACATTTCCCTGGGTCCCACCCCTACTTCTCAAGGTCCTGATCAATTAATTAACACTGCCCCAGCTGGGTCAGTAGGTGTTATCTTCCAAGGCCCTGAGGAAGAAGACATAATCCAGACCCCTTAATCATCACTGTTTTAACAGTGAGAGGAAGCTTTTTACTTCCCAAGGTCCTGGCGCCCAAACAGGCCTTATTTCTCAGCCTTGGCATCCTCCCTTCTGGAGAGTGGGGCACAGGAATGCAGACTGCTTGTAACTCCCTTATCTTTCCAGCCTGCACCAGCTCTGAGGCCTTTTCTTAACGAACTAGGAGCGCGGCCTAAGGCTTCAGCAAATTTAGCTACTTATGCTAAGCAAATTCTACCTAAGATAGAAGTTATCCAAATCTACCTACTTCAAACATTCTTTCTGAGCTTCTCAGGGTTGTCTTGTAACAATTCCCCCCTTTGAGACTTATATGATGATTTTCATATTAGTCTCACTCTTTTAAAATCTTTCCCATATTAGTTTCATATAACACTTAGAAATGCATTGAATCACTACATAAACGCATACAAAAATTACTAGCACCAATCCTAGAATTGTTAAACATTTTTTAACCCATGAGCTCACATCAGGGAACCAGGAAGTCAACCATTTCCATATTTCTTCAAATCCGAAAGAAGTATCATCTTTCTGAACCTCATGTAAGATTTCAGTCTGCTTCCAGATTTCATTTAGATTGGTAGAAATTCTCCCGCTTTGATCCACATATACACAGCAACTAGTATTTATTACTGTACATACTCCTCCCTGAGATGCCAATAACATATCTAGAGCCATTCGGTTTTGGGTACTTATTTTAGCAATTTCTGAAACCTCCTCTTGTAAAGCTGCAATGGCATCAGAGGTTTTATTCCCTATTTTTTCAATAACTGCTGAAATATTTACTATTGCTTTTTCAAGTTCACTCACTCCCAATTGTGGAAACAGCCACCTTACGAATGACTGAAACCTAGTAGGTCGATCTATTAAAGGATTATTGACCCTCTTTTGTCTCCTCATGAATGTTCTTAGCCAGGATTTTTGATATTTATTAACATTAGGGATTATTGCCCCTAAAATACACGTCCCTGACCAATTAGGAGGTAGCACTTTTCGTGCCTTGTTCCCACACAACCAATACCATCCACTACCTTTCGGAACATGCCACCCATTTAGTTCCTTACTTGGCCATTTATAACCTATTTCAGGTATATGAGAGCAATTTTTATAACCTCCCACCTTAATGGCTCCAGTACAGTTGATCGGTTGCTTTCCATAGGGTACAGTTTTTTCCCACCATCTATTACTATTATTACATCTTCGGACACATTGATAATAATCTCCTGTCACACTCTGGACTTCCCATTCCTGTTCGGTTGTTTCATTATATTTCGTTTGATCGCTATCATTTCTTATCTGTTTCATAAATTCCATAAAGGAAAAATTAAGAGGCACTCCAATTAGGGGGAAGCCCTTATTGGAATGTTCAGGGAAGTGGGTACACACCCAGCAATCCTTCTGGTTAATTATCTTCATAGATTTCGTAATTACTTCCAAATGGAGATTATGGCTCCAAAATCCTTCCTGATTCCCTTTAATTGTTTGGCTCAGGTAACTTAGAAAAACTAACCACCACATTTCTCTCCTGGTTATTTGGGAGAACATCATTTTTACACAGATACCATAGATACCATAACAACAATATTAACCCTATTCCTAACAAACAGATTAAAGCAATTCTTTCCTGAATACAATCTAAATTTAAAACCGATTCGCTTTCAATACAACTCATATATCTTTATATATTTTTAACTTTAAAGGTTGAACTTGTTCAGCTTTCCACGTCTCTCGAGGTACTGCTTTCACTCGGGTGTAGTGGATCCAGGAATCAATTCCCTGCAGTTTCACAGCAGTATTTGTTGTTAGCAATACAAGATACGGTCCCCTCCACTTTTCTACCAATGGCTCGTCCTTCCAGGTCCGAAGATACACTTGATCTCCTGGCTGGAATGAATGTACAGGTGAATCTAAAAGTACAGGAGATCTTAACTGGATGTACCTACGGAGAGAAGTAAGAACCTTTGCCATAGACAAGAGATAATCACTTAAAATTTGATCGCCCTTAACGTGCATTTGAACTTCATTTCCAGTTAAATTTACAGTGTAAGGTTTACCATACAGAATCTCAAATGGACTAACTTTCTCCCTAACCCTTGGGGTTATTCTGATTCTTAATAATGCCAGAGGTAAAACATCAGTCCATTTCATCTGAGTCTCCTGACACAATTTTCCTACCTGTCTCTTAATTGTTTGATTCATTCTTTCCACTTTTCCACTGGATTGTGGCCTCCAGGGGGTATGTAAGTCCCATTTAATTTGTAGTATTTTTGAGATTTGCTGTACTATTTCTGCTATAAAATGAGGTCCTCTATCTGAAGAAAACCCTTCTGGTACCCCAAATCTTGGTATAATTTCTTTTAATAACATTTTTACTACCTCCCTGGCCTTATTGGTATGGCACGGGAAAGCTTCAGGCCATCCTGAAAAGGTGTCAACAATTACCAACAAATATTTATATCCATTACATTTTGGTAATTCAGAAAAATCAATTTGCCAGTAATCCCCGGGCATAAAGCCCCTTTCTACTTCCCCTGGGGGGGGCTTCTTCTGAAACACATTAGTCCATTTTCCCTCTGATAATTCCAGAGCCCGGGCTAAAGCAATCAGTTCTGCTTTCTGGGCTGATGTATTTGCTGGTAGTGATCTTGCTTCGATTTCTCCTTCCAAAGTGACGACAGCGTATCCAGCCCTTCTTTCTCCCTTTATTATAAATCTGCTCCCATTGGTAAATAATTCGCAGTCTGGATTCTGCAATGGAACATCTCTCAAATCTGGACGGCTGGAATATACTCGCTCAATAGTTTGCAGACAGTCATGAGCCAGCCTCCCCCTTCATGAAATGGTAATAAAGATGCCAGATTAAGGGTATTATACACCTTCATGGTTACATCTTCTTGCTCAAGTATCACTGCCTGGTACTGCACCATCCTACTCGGGGATAACCAGTGATGCCCTTTTTGTTCTAAAACTGCTGCAACAGCATGTGGCACATAAACAGTCACTTTTTGTCCCAACGTCAATTTTCGTGCCTCTTGTATTAACAGCACAGCAGCTGCAACTGCTCTGAGGCATCCTGGCCACCCTGCACTCACTTTATCCAGCTGTCTTGAAAAGTAAGCCACAGGTATTTTCCAATTTCCTAAAGTCTGTACAAGCACTCCCAAAGCCTGGTGCCCTCTCTCATGTACATAAAGTTGTTTTTTTTTTTTCTTTTTTTTGTTTTTTTTTTTTACAGGCAGGATTGGAGTATTGTACTCGGATTGACATTCTCGCAGCAGTCCATACTTTAAGAAATTATTAATCATAGGCTCCAGTCCAACACGGGCCTCTAACTTCATGGGATACTGTTTTCACCTTACCGGTTTGGCTCCTTGTTTTAATTCCACCTTTACCGGTTCTGCACATCTGGCTCTTCCAGGTTTCTCCGTTGCCCACACAAAAGGGATTACTGCGTCCATTACTTCAGAGGGAATTTCACTTGGTCCATCCTCCACCTGTTCGGAATCCAGTGCTTTCTGCAACATATATGCTTGTGCCTTCCAGGCGTTACTTTGTGGAATGTGCACCTTAACTTTGTTTTGATCAAAGGTTATCTGTGCCCCCAGTTTATTCAGTAAATCCCTCCCCATTAGGGGTAATGGGCATTCTGGCATGTACAAGAATTCATGTGTTAACACTTTATTTCCTATTTCACATTTAATTGGTTGACAGAAAGGTTTGACCTCTCGCTTTCCCGTGGCCCCAATTACTGGCATAGAGAATTTACTCATTGGTCCCTTACAGCTATTTAGTACTGAATATGCTGCTCCAGTGTCTACTAAAAATTTAACTGTTTCGTTCCCCAGCTTTACCGAAACCAGGGGTTCGGCTGGGGAATCCAATTCCTCAACCCCCGGTCCCCGTCAGTCTGAATCCTCTGTACCAATCATGAGCAAATCTGCCTCTGGAACAGATGCAGACTCAGGTTTCCAATGATCTGTTTGTCTCTTCGGGCACTCATTTTTCCAGTGCCCCTTCCCCCTGCAAATTGCACACTGATCTCTCCTTAGCGGAATTCCATCTCCCAAATTCCCTCTTACTCTATACCCTCTTCTACGTCCTTGTCCTTTCGGAAAACTTCTTCCCTGAGAGGGAGTTTGTGCTTGGGCAAATGCAGCTGCCAAGATTGCAGCATTTTGCCTCTTATCTTTCAGTTTCTCCTTTTGTTTTTCCTTTCTCTCCACTTCTTCCCTATTATTGTACACCTTATCTGCAACTTCTATTAATTGCGATATCGACATCCCCGACATACCATCTACTTTCTGAAGCTTTCTCCTTATATCTGGTGCTGATTGTCCTACAAATAATGTAGTAAAAGTTATTTTATTTGCTTCGTCCTCGGGATCCAAGTCTGTCCATTTTTGGGCAGTTTCTCATAACTGCTCATAAAATGCAGAGGGATCCTCATTCTTACCCTGTGCGACTTGATATAGTTTTGCAATATTTTTGGGCCTAGGCACTCCATGCTTTACCCCATATAGTATTAACTGTTGGTACTGTTTAGTCATTAACCTGCCTGCCCCTGTGTTTTGATCCCAACCCGGTTCCCGGGTCGGCATAAAACGGTCTGGTCCGTCTCTGGCATTTTGCCTTTCATTTTCCTCTTGAGCTTTATCTAATACCATTCTTTTCTCCTCAGGTGAAAGCAAAGTATTTAAAAGCACCTGTAAATCCTGCCAATCTGGATTATGATTTTCAATTATCATTTTAAAGGCTTGATACATCTTTTCTGGATTTTCTCGGTACGACCTGGCAGACTCCTTCCAATTCATTAAATCTGTAGTTGAAAAAGGGACCTTCACATACACAGGCATCCCGTCTGGTCCGACTGCTTGACGCAGCGGGGCCTGAATCACGGGATTTTGTTGAGCCCGAGTGGCCCGAGTTCTGCCTGCAATCGGGCTACATGCCTCACTTCCCTTATTTCTGCTATTAACACTATCTTGATCTCTTTCAGGAGAGACCAATAATTGTACATCCTCTTCCTCATCACCCGCTTTTAAACATCTTTTCCCAATGCTACAAGCAGAGCAACACCGAGACATTTTCTCTTTGTTTCCCATCATCATTAACACATTTGAATCAGAAATCAACAGCTTACATTTTTTTCTAGTTTCATGATCATTTCTCAGAGAGAAGAACAAATCTACATATGGGACCTCATCCCATTTGTTCTGTCTTCTGCAAAACAACATAAGTTGCAAGATTGTATTATAGTTTAGCGTTTCCATTTCTGGCCATTTTTCCTCATCCTCCAGTTTATACATTGGCCACCACTGAGTACAGTATTCCTTTAATTTTCTCCTTGTTAAAGGATTCCCACCAAACTTTCTCCAATGTTTCAGGATGCATCCTAAAGGAGAACAGGAGGATACCCCCACAGATTGTCCTGTTCCCATATTACCACCCTTAAAAGAACGTTCTTACCAATTACGCTTTCGTACACTCCAGTCGTCACTGTCCAAACGTGTACAAAGCTTACCTTTGGTTACCACAACCAATTACCCTTGTATCATACCCTTTATGCAATGTCTCTTAATAATTACTGCGTTGCACCTTTGAGTCGCTTACCTGTTCTGACCAGGGAGGGTGCTCACGGAGTCCCCGAACAAAACGGTCGGTGCGCGCTGGAGTCCGATGAGCAGTGTCTCCCCGCTGGAACTGGCAAGACGATCCGGGCAAGGCTTTACAGCGAGGTCCCATCTGGGTCGCCAGAAAACTGTTGTCCGAAAAGCGGATTCGTTGCCCGGTGTGCAATGAGCCAATAATTACACACTCAGGAGAGACATTTATTTATTTATTTATTTATTTCAGAGTTGCGCAAGCCTGGGTGCTCGGTGGTCTCCCACAAATCGAGCACACCCCCCCCCCCCCCCCAACTTTTCAGGTAGCATTTATACAATCAAATTTGCCATATTTGTGACTTCCTTCCTCTTATTGCCATATTTGTGACTTCCTTCCTCTTTCACACTGATTGGTTAATGATTTCTTCACATTTCCCTGGGTCCCACCCCTACTTCTCAAGGTCCTGATCAATTAATTAACACTGCCCCAGCTGGGTCAGTAGGTGTTATCTTCCAAGGCCCTGAGGAAGAAGACATAATCCAGACCCCTTAATCATCACTGTTTTAACAGTGAGAGGAAGCTTTTTACTTCCCAAGGTCCTGGCGCCCAAACAGGCCTTATTTCTCAGCCTTGGCATCCTCCCTTCTGGAGAGTGGGGCACAGGAATGCAGACTGCTTGTAACTCCCTTATCTTTCCAGCCTGCACCAGCTCTGAGGCCTTTTCTTAACGAACTAGGAGCGCGGCCTAAGGCTTCAGCAAATTTAGCTACTTATGCTAAGCAAATTCTACCTAAGATAGAAGTTATCCAAATCTACCTACTTCAAACATTCTTTCTGAGCTTCTCAGGGTTGTCTTGTAACAATAGAATAGTTCAGGTTGGAAGGGTCTTCTGGAAGTCATCTAGTCCAACCTCCTGCTCAAAGCAGCAATAGCTTCAGAGTATGATCAGGTTGCTCAGGGCCTTCTTTTATGTGATGTTTTCCCATTACACATGTAAATAGAACTAGGTGTCAGATATTTTACATTCACTATATCTCTGCTATTTATTAATTTCAGTGTTCTTCTTTCAAAGTCCTGATATATTGAAGGATGAGTGTTGGTATTGTATAATATTCTATTTATTGTATTTGCAGTATTTGGTAAGCCATTTGAAATACTAAGTACTTGATACTTAGAATCTGTGAAAATAATCAGTCACACTTAAAAGCCATACTATAAACTACAGTGTGGGCAGAAGCAGCTATTCTAAGAACAAAAGCAGTGTTACCATGATTGTGGGTGTGAGGGAGAGCCTAGTTGCTCTTGCACAACAAAGGTCTCCCAATACATCATGGATGCCAGTAGGATCAGCAGAAGTATTGGAGTGCCCACAGCTACCAACAAAATCACTGTGAGCTCTAGGTGTGTGTTACTTGCTTAAATGCAGAGCTAAATACGATTTTCATGTACTTGTGAAAATTTCAGATTTGTTCCAGTGATTTCTTTGACTTCACTGCAAAAACACTAGCTAGCAGAATGTCCTCTGTGTAAATCCAGTCCTGTTCCTGTTGAGCCAGTGGCACCTCACTAACCAGTTTGGAGGCTGAGACAAGACCTGCTCACTTGCATAGTATTCTTCTCATTCAAATCTCTCTTCTTAGAAGAAGAAGAACTATCTCAATATCTTCTTAGAAGAAGAAGAACTATCTCAATAACTTGATTTAGGACTAGAGGAACAGTACGCTTCTCATTTGAATTATTCTATACAGTTGAATTACTCTGCCAAAAAATAAACTTTATAAAATCTTTGAGTTACCATACTCTTCTGAAAAATCCTACAAATCCTGCATGAAGGATGGATAGTTTTTCCTCCATTACTTCTCTTTGTTGTTTCTCAGATGTAAAATCTGCTGTAAAATAAGTATTTCAAAACACTAGAATAGAAATTTTCATGCAGACTCTGCAACTTTGCTCTGATTAGCCATAGCCACAAATGTAAGTGGCTCAGACCAGCTGCCAAATGATATCTTGAGAAGGAGAAAAAATTCTGTCTTCCGTGGTGAGAAAAAACAATTTGGCCAAAGGAAGACTGCTTAAGTATTTCCCAACTCAGTGAGAAAAGAAATGATAATGCAACAATGAAACACTGCCAAACAGTTTATCTAATTTACATGTTTATTTGTTCTTATTTACACATTTTTTGAAGTACTGATTCATAAAAAGGAGTAAATGACCCAGTATCATTGACTAGAAGAGTTCACCTAACTGAAAAAAAAAGCCAGAAAGGATATAGTCACATGTTTTAAGAATCCTCTCCTCTGTTTCCTATGCATGCAGTCATCTAAACATTCAGCTGAAAACTTTCTAACAGAAACTGCTTCCTCATGAATCATTTCCTTCCCTTGTGACCTTGCAAAGATTTGTTACTGTAGAACTACTCCCGAGTACGCAGCTTCTGTCATTAGGTTCCCTCACCTAGCAGATTTGTTACAAGAATTCCAACATGACGAGAGAGAACTTCGGAAGAAAAGAGAAGTAGTATTGTAGAAAAGGTAAGTTTGAGGTGTTATCCTCGATTACACTCTCTTGTTTATGGATAAGAGCTGTTCCCCCACACATCTCTGTGACCTGGTGCTGGTGATGTACATATCAGACTGAGATGCAGAGACTGTGGAGCAAGATCTAGGAAGTGGAAACTGGAATAATTGAAAAACTGCATGGCAATGGATGCCTTGGTCCCTCTTCCATTTTGTTCATATGTATGTGTATGTTATTACAGGACGTATAACAGGGCTTCCAGGAAAAGAACAATATGCAACAAAATTTCAGGGCTTACAGTTGAAATCCTCTGTACTAAAGGTACTTCTGAACATGTAGCGGCAGAATAGATAGTACCCAATGTAGTGCAGTGTGGTCTTCTCTTTAAAAAGACAAGGAGAATGTAAATTTCTACTGTGCAGTGAACCAGTATTTACACATTCTATCTCCAGAGCAAACCTTCTAGCTGAATGAGAGGAATCTTTTATTTTGTAGGAACTAAGTTGTCTCACCTAAAATAAACTTGAGATTGTATTCATCTGATAGGATGGATGCATATAAGAGCAAACACAAGACTGCAAAATTAGTGAAAATAATTGTTAGAGAAGAACAGTCAATTAAATTAATCCACCTAAGAGTCTGATTACCCAGCTGGTGATATCCATTGGCAGGAGCAATCTTTTTGCTTTTTTGCGTTGTGTTTGTAGTGTATCTAGCACACTCTGAGCTGCTATTAACAACTGGTCTTTTTCCTTGAACTTTACATAACTGAATTGTTGTCTCTTACTCCCCAAGCAGTTCAAAGCCCTACCTGACAAAATGAAGGATGACCATTGATCTCCACAGGCAAACCCATGTCCTTTCATAATTATTGCAGCTAATCCACCCAGATAGACTAGCTTTATAATCTCTTTTCCTGTGGTGCAGAGTTGTAGGACAGGGTTTTTCCTGCTGTTTCTTTTGATACTAAGAGACATTAAACAGCCTATTTGGTTTCTCTGTGAGATCTCATAATAAATATGGTAACTACCAGCTCACTGTACTTCTTTTCACCCAGCTGTATTTTGAGATGTTAGGAGAAAGAATAGCCTGATAATACCTGGTTTTACTTCTAATTTCTTGAAAGGCAGCTGGGTGAAAAGAAATTCAGTGAAGTGGTAGAGGAAGTTTGAAAGGAATAATGACCAGTGGTTCCTGAAGAAAAAAAAAAGTGATGGCAAGCTTATCTTAAAAATAAAATATTTTCTATTAACTATGTGATCAAATGTGATGATCAAAACTGAACCTGTTGTTACAGCAGCTGGGGTGTAGAGGTGCCTAGATACAAATATGGATTCCCAGACTGAAAATCAGTATTTGCAGTGAGTGACTGTGGTAGGAGGTTGCATTCAGATCAAGCATTAAATTGCAGTGCTATCTGCCTGATTCTTGAGGTTGCTAAGGAGGGAAAAACTCTCACAGCAATGTTCAGAAAGAGTAGGAGTATGTAGGTGGTGTTCTGACTGACATTTCCTCTCTTTTTCTCTCCCTGAAGTGGAATTACAGATTAACTGACACTAACAAAAGTGCTCACTGCAGGACCCAAAATATTGCTGAGTTCACAAAGGCATTTGCAGTTGCCTTTCAGAAATACAGTGCATTCCTGTAGAAAATGCTGTTTTAATGTAGCATAAAGATACAATTTAATCTCTAAGCAGGTGTGACTGTAAATGGGAAGAAGGTGTAGTTACAGTTCTCTCACCAACAACAGTTCCTCTAATTATTTTGCTTTGTTGTAAGAATTATATTCTAGCATCAGAGCTAATTCATGTAGCTAAAATTGATGATGATATTTATCTTTTTTATGCAGAAGTAATAATTGCACATTTTACATTAATGAGAAACATTGCATGTCTACTGGTTAGAATTTTCACTTCTGGAGTTAAATAGCTAAAATGTTAGATGTGGAATAGGACAGATGGTTAAGTGGGTAGAGCATTAAGTTGCTGGGCCATGACAGTGATGCAATCCTTAAACAAGAAATATTCTCCAATCTGGTCATCCGTTAGCATACATATTCCTACTTTTACCTTTATTGGGGAGCAAGGACTAATATTTACAATGATATGCTTGTTAACTATTTTACTCTTCTGTATCTGCATTACCTTTAAGTAAATTATATTAAAGAATATTAAGGTTTGAAAATCAAGTATTTTAAACTTAGGAAACAAGAATTAAAATTTACTCATTAACCTTTATTTGGATCCTATGTGTAAATTTATAAATTGCACGAATTGCAAAAGGTACAAATGGGTACTATTTTTGTTTTATGCAAAATCTATGCAGTATGTTTCTTTGACTTTTCTTCACACATCATACAGATTCAGGCCTTATTTAGTTCATTCCTCCAACCTTATAGTGAGAGCAAAATTATTATTCCAGTGAATATACTACCTAAAATATCACCAAAGCATTTTCTCTTCTTCACACCCCATAATTTGTAGAGTTTCCCAGAAATTTGAAAGATCAGTTGTTGTTATTAGTATTCCAGGTAACATCTGGAGAACGAAGAAACAAATATTATGATAGAAAATTGTCAGAAATACTTGTGAGTTTGAGATAACACACTTGACATGTCAGTACCTGATTTTTCATTCTGTTTGACAGCGTTATTTATATTGGCCCACAGTTGCAACTATAAACACATAATGTTCTTTATGATGGGATAATTAATGAGAAATCTACAATTACTGACTTTCTGAAAATGTTTGGTTAATGATCTAAATCCTCAAAGCTGTTTAGATGTGTAATTCCTATCAATGAGAAATCAATGAGAATTGGGCTTCTGAACAGAACTGATAGAACTGCTTTTTTAAACTACTTCTGAGGACCTAGCTCAGGTAATACACCTTGTATTACTCTGGATATCATGAAAGAGAAAGAGAAGAAAAATCCAGAATCATATTCAATTCACTTAATAGAAGATGTTTCTTTTCTGAAGTCTTCTGCCTCATTATAAGCTTTCCAGTATCTACAACATATGAAGTATGAATCTTACTGTAAACAGTCAAGTTTCATGCATTTTTTGAAGGAAACCTACTCAGTGAAGCAGAAGATACCATAGGAATAAGAGTGAAATCAAGAAATATACTACAATATAACATAGTCAGAAAGTGATGAAAATAAATTTGCTTTAATTTTGGTGAACATTACTTCATCTTTGTAATGCTCTTGTAGTGTGATCTTTTAATGTAGTGTGCATTTTAACGCTCTTCTATTCCTATACTTATTATTTGGACTAGCACAGCTTTGAAACCTCAAGTAAAATATGAAGTCTGCAGCGATTATGATTTCTGAAGAGGGGACCCATGCAGGATTTAATATATGAAAATGAAATGTCTGTTTCTGTATGCTGCACGCTCCTATTCTTGCTGTATGTTAGAATCTCTTGCCAGAGACTGAGTTCAGATTAATTCTTCTGGTTTAGCTGTTAAGGAGTCTTCAGTGTCCACTTACACTGTCTTTTTCCTGGAGAGAAGAAGGTCCTAAAGAGATATGAGGACAAAGGGAGGGAAATGTATCCAATTTTGATAAACTGGAATATACGGCATGCAGACATGTAGTGACTGTCCTACATTTTTAGAAGAAATCTATGATTAAGTCAGAAATAGGAAATCAGACCCAATGAGTTCCAATCTACAAGAATCCCTTCTAGATTAGTGCAACTATCTTTATCATGCTTTTCTATGGCATGAGTTCTTCATTTTCTATAGAAACTTTTGAATAATTTTCACATTTATGTTGTCTGTCTTTCATAAGGAAAACCTAGGACATGTTCCACAAGTGTGGAGCCGTTTGTCACTTCAGTGAGAGACAGGGGTAGGTATGGAATCATTTTGTGGTGTTAGCTCAAGCCCTCATCTGTTACAGCTCCACTGAATCCGCTGCAACTGCACTAGAAAACGGGTTTGTCTGAGTACATCTAGATTCATTCACAAGAAAAATGTATCCAGTTGAAAAAACTGGTGCTCAGTGTTGAAGAGGAATAGCTTATTTTCAAGAATTGTTTGAATTAGCTCTGGTATGCTGACACGTGTCATATTGTGCTACACCAGACTTAGCTATTTTGTACCTGCTTCTAACTTTAATCTTAAAAACTGTATGGTGGATTCTCTGTCACTGCTTGTCAGTGGAGGTGTTTACAACTTTATGAAATACAGGAATCGATAATATGAATGTAGCATTTTTTAAGGCATTTTGTGGAGGAATTTAAGGCATAAGATACAAGAAAGTCCGCATTCGTCCGGTTGTGTTCTATTTACATCAGCAGCAATAGTCCCACTAGCGTGAGCAACAGAAAGATCAGGACCTGCAATAGTAGGCAGCAGGATGACTTTACACCTAGCGCTCAAAAAGTTGCCAGGTTGTTTGCATCAGTTTATATGTTCATTTCATCTCATCAGCGTGAGCGTTTTTTTCTTCTGTGTGAGCTACAAACTCAACAGGAGAATGTTTTAACTTGCCCAGCTGCGCCGCCATCCATCATTATGAGATCAGTGGTGCTGGTCCCAGCTATTAGCCTGTGATCTTCAGAAACACCAGGAATTCTCACAATCACATCATTCAGTGTTTCTTTTATTTTTGTTTTTGCACAGGAACAGGCAACTTCTTCCAGTCAGCATTATAGGCACTTGAACCTTCTAGCTCACTAAGGAATAAGAAGCTAGACAGAAAATGTGAATCTTGTGTCTAATGTCTTAAGCATTAAAAATAAGTTTTTACTTTTCTTGTAGTCCTCTGTGTCATTCAAAGTCCACAGAGCCAAGAGGACTAAGATCTAGAGAACAAATAACAATGTGATCTTTTAAAAATTAAAGTTTGACTCACCATGCATGTGCTTACAGGATTTGAAATGAAGTTTGTTGTGGCAAACAGTATTTCTTTGCTTGTCAAGGGCTGGAGTTTTCAGCTTCAGCATTGTCTTAAAAAATCTGTTTGAAGCAGTTTCCTAGTTGTGTTCTGTTATGTTTTTTCAAAGACTTAATAAAAAAAGAAAAAAACCCAATCCTTCTGGAAATCTACCTGTGTATGTTCCAAGTCTATCCGTAGTTTTGGAGCCCAGAATCTTGAAGAGCTTCAAGCATCGTTCTCCAGTTTGAGCGAATGGAGTAACTAGGGGCAGTAGCAGATCATTTTCCTTAGCGTGAGCAAATGGCTTGAAAAAGTGACACCCCTCTAAGCAAGCAATCCCATAAATGTGAGACAAACAAGAAATTTGGGGAAGCATGATTCCAGTTTTATTATTCCTTGTGCTGAAGAAGGAGAAGCTGTGGTTATATCCAGTACAACAACAGTTTAGCCCATTCGGCTTTGCTCCACGGTTCATAAGGAGCACAGACAAGTGCATACCGTGGTGCCTTCAGTCTCAAGGTCAACAGAGGTTTCTTTATATCTAACCATTCTGTTACGCAGTCTAAACGAGGAAGAAATTATATTTACCATCTTCCAAGCGCATCTGTGTGAAACTGTGTTGTGTAACATAGACTGTGAAGAGAAAGAAATCAACAGTAGCCAGTGGAAAGCTTCCTCCACTCTTCAGCCCAGGGTGTTACTGCTTCTGTCCACAAATCTATTTCTGAGTATATAAAAGTATTACATATTTCTTTATAATCAAATTCCCATCGACATCAGCTGAAACTAGTGATTTTTTTCAAGATATTTATATCTAAATATATTAAGTTTAGGTGTCTATTTCTTTCCCGCTAGGAATTCTGATGCCTACAGAATCATCATAGCCTTTTTCCCTTCCTCCTGTGTTTGGAAATTTCATGTTCTATTTCTATGCTATTCTAGTTCTGAACTTTGTTCCTATAGATAATAGGAGAACACAGTAACCTTATCCAGTAAGTAAGATTTCCAGTGTTGTACTGGGGGAGGAACAGATAGAGAAAATACTTAGGAGTTGGAGAGAAAGAACGGGGGAAAAAGAAGATCATGTTGGTAAAGGATGGATTTTCATGTCATTCTTTCATGCTGATTAATGGTGTGCTACACAAATGAGAATTTGGGACACAATTTTAAAATGTTTGAGTTCCATTTTCTAATATGATATGCATTAAGTCTTACTGGAAGTTGATGGCTTCAAATAACAGTGCATAAGTGCTTACGTAAGTTCTCGTAATGGGAACAGGTATATAAGCTTCTTAAGCATTTTTGAAAATCTTTTAGTAGTTATCCTTTTAGTAGAACTAAATTTATGCAAAAATGATGATATTCACATCTGTAAGATTACTATCCAGAGTAGTATTTGGATGATCAGATATTCACAGAATTTTGCATTCAGCTTTGGAAGAACCATAGGATGGAAATAAGAGCAATGGACTCACTACGGACATGATTCTGAATACACTTCAGTATATGATCACTTACTCATGTTAACAGCCTGAGTAACTCCAATTACATTATTCGTAGGAGTAAAATACCTATGCGCTTAAATGTTTGTATGATTTTGTTTTATAATTACATCAGCAATCTCATCTGATTTTGTTCTATAATAATATTGGCAATCTCATATGACAATATGGACAGGAGGGCTAAAATGGTTGAAGTTATTTAATGGGCATTTATTGAAAACATAAGAAATAATGGGGTCAGTAGAATGTATTGACATATGAAGCCTTTATGTGTATACAATGAGATAGTTTTAGGTTAATCTTTCTTAACATGTAACTAAAGAGTTGCCCCACTGAAGTCTGTGAATGTGCACCACGAAGAAATTGCTAAAGATATAGGGAGAATAAAGCCCTATTCACATCATGGATATATCTGATAAGTATGCTATTCAGCATACTTGTTTTTTGATTTGCCCAACCCTAATAAAAAGTCCCATCTGCTTTGTAGGTCTATGAGTCATCATGCCTCCTGCATAAGTCATCTTTCTGAATGTCTCTCATGATTTTTATTTTTAACTATAAAAGAATCCACAGCAGTAAAATGCAATAAATGTTCTGTGCTTCTTGTTTATTATAATTGCCTAAAAATACTCTTTATATCATAACAATGCAATAATTTCTTATACTATTTTATTATATTGCAAGAGTAATCAGATAAAGTGCACAAATTACCGTTACAGCTTCAGAGCCCCCCATCACTTTCTTTTCTATATAAAATCCACCACATGAATGTCTCTTTACCCTTTTCCATTATTCAGTTGCCAATACAGTTAGGAAAAGAAAATCTGTGTTACAGGCCTACTGCTTCTCTGGGGTGATTGTAATGTTTATTTTAGTAGTACCCTCATTTCTAGGCAGGTTGTCATTTGTCGCATGTTTGTCATTCTGTGGTAACAGAGCAGGGTGACTCATCCAATACAGAAACTTTCAGATTGTTCCCAAACTGTTCTGCTGAAACGGAAAAGCTATTTAATTTAATACCTTTAAAATCCCAGTAAGGGACCCAGGTACTTAGTTACACATGCCATTGCCCTTGAAATGATAGCTGTATGCCTAACTAAAGGCCACCTACGTAGCAGTAAAGCAAGGAGAGACAGAAAGAGGCAGATTATGTACATTAAAGCCACTTGAAGTAGATGCAATTTCTACCTGTAATGTTAATGGAGCAGAGGAAGACAGATTTGATTGAGAGGCAGCAAAACAACTTGCCAAAGAGGCAAAAGAGTCTGCAAGGCGGGAGGGGGGAGGCGGGAGGCAGTGCTGGCACTTACACAAGCGCAAAGGAAGCAAACGGCTCCTTCATTTTCTCCTCTTCTTTCCCTGAAGCAAAAATTTCAATTTTCTCTTACGCTAATGGGAAGAAGAAGAGACAATAAACCACTAATGTTTTTAGTGTGATAATTTTTTAACTATAAGAGCATAGTCTTGTGTTGAGTTTTCAAAACGTATCTTTTAACTAGATGTTTTATTTTTTTTAGTGTGAATAGAGATTATTATGTAATTTAGGGCAGATAATACAATTGCAGTGTTAATGTCTGCTTGTATGTATGTTTTGTATATGCTTCTCTCTTCCCTACCATGCACACCTACAATATATGGAATAAATGTAAATATTACCTTCTTTATCCAATTATTAGGTTGCACTTACACATATTTATGCACACATGTGTAGAGAATTGGGTAACGAGGGAAGAAAGAAGTGTTCTCGTCAAGAATGGCCTGTTGAAATCCAAACAAATGCTGCTACTATTAGATTTAGCTGTATAAGATTTCCTGTATAAGCTGTTAGTACAATTTCCTGTATTAAAATCACATGGATATTATGTTTGCCTGTGTTACTGCATGATTTTAATACCTGCATTGGAATCATGGGCTTAAATACAGACTTTTACTGACATCTTATGCTTTATGGTCCGTTTCCTCTGTAAGCTGAGAGACATTGTGATGAGGAGGCAAGAGCACAGAGAACTGGATCCTGCGCTTTTAAAATCTGGAAACTGAACTGCTGCCAGAGGCTGCAAGTGGCTGAAGCATGGGTCCCTTCTCCACAGCTCTCATAACTGGTTGGCCTGACTAGGATGGTCATGAACTAGAAGCAAAACTAGGCATCGGCACGGTGCCTGATCAATGTTTCGTTAGGTAGGCTTCACAGAGAAAGTGTATTGATTGCAGTTACTTGTGCCTTCTTGAAAATGGGTTCGTATGTGCTTGCATATCTTTTCATCAGTCTTAAAGATTTTAATATGGAAAATTATAACTAAGACAATTCCTCATTCCAGAAGGCTGAAAAGCACAAAGGAAGAAGTCTTTGGTCTGAGCAAATGAATAATCTTTCAGTCTCATCAGCTGAATGCTTATTTGTCCTATATCTTGGCCCCAAAAGTAAGAGAGAAAAGACAAAAGAGCTTTTCTGTATGCTTTTACTCTCTATTTACTATTCTCTGAATGTTGGCTGATAGCAGTCCCATTATATAGCCACTGCAAGTCTTACAGCTTTAAATAATCAAAGCAAGAAATTGTTCTGATTTAGCACATATTCATGCCTCTTAATGAAATCTATTTTCTTGTCTCTTTAATTTCAAAATTGCTCATTCTTTTTTTTTTAGATGGAGACAATCCAGTGAAGTTCTTGAGCAAAACGTACAAAACCATTTTTCATTAACTTATGACTTACAATGTTTGCTCAGATTCCTACAATAACTACTAAGTGATGAAACTGTCAGAGACAAATCAAATGCAGCATATCCAACAGAAAACTTTTGAAAATGTTATTTGCACACTGTAACATTGAACACAATGAATAACAAACATCATTAGAAACAAAACTAACATCTGTTTAAGATTAACTGCATTTTTACAGGTGTTGTTTGCCAATACCTTCTCAACCTGAGTTTTGTTTTATACTAACATTTCACGTATTTTAAGTAAAGTAAATATAACTTGAAAGAGTTTTTATTATTGCTTATTGCAGCCCATAGAAATGATTTAAGCCAGAAGATTTGCATTTTAGATTTGCCTTTCAAACATTCCCAAAACTTTGAATGCAATCAGATGTGGAACCAATGCTTTGCATTCATTTCTGCTTACATTCAATGCCAAAATATGGGCTATATGCTCAGAGATTTAAAAAAAAAAAAAAAAAAAAAAAAGATACAGTTTTTGAGTTAGATGTGGCTTCCCATTTTTGCTCTCCCTGCTTGGCTAAAGAATTTCATTTCCAAAAAAATGGAACCTCTCTTCTCCTCCCCACTTTTATCTTCTATCATCAGCCTTTGAAGCTGGACCGGGACGTAGGTATTTATAGTATTCTTGGTTTGGATGGCAAAGCCAGCTTGAAAGGCTCCTGCTCTTCCTCTGGCCACTTGTTACTGCCCTGACAGTTGCATTAATATCACAGTTGGCAAGGCTGTGTTATCCATTATATTACCCAAGTGGTTCAACTTAAATATAACCCTGAAGGAGGGCTATTTTAAATTCATATAAGTTCAGTTTTGTTATTTTACAGTGTGGCCCCATTAACAGTTGTACTGGCACATATGAAGGTGCAGCTGAGGTGTGGAAATGATGGATTGGGTGTAGGATATTTCTAACTGGCTTTGAAGCAATCTACATAGTGAGTCACAAGACTAGCCTGTTCAGTCCATTATCGTGTTATGTGAAGTTTTGTAGAGACTGTACCAACACTATGCATCATTTTTGTAGTAGTCCTTAAAGTGGATAGTTTTCTTCTACCTATATTCAGATTTTTGGCAAGTGTGCTTTTTGGAAGAGAGTGGAGAATGGTGTAATGAACAACACAGTGCTACAAGTGGCAGGATTTGGTATTTTCCGTTTGCTTTTTGTTTTTACCTTTCTTTTTCTCCTTTGGTTATTTATATAGTTATTAGTCAGAAGTCATGCAGTAACAAACTCTGAAAAGAACTATGAAGATTTACACTAAAAATGATTTCCAAGACAATATGGTAAGCATAGATTTATTAATTGAGATGAATACAGCCGGGTCAATTTAAACACTAATCTTTGAGAATACAATGCCATGACATTTCAGGGCTTCTAAGTATTTTCTGAGGAATTACCATTTAAAAACTAGATTGGTTTCCTATGAATAAATCCTTCGTCATTGGCAGCTACTCATCTATTGGGTAGCACTTTTGAGCTGCCTGTCAGCTGACCAGCAGTGTGTTACAATACAAGATTTTTCAAGCAGGGTAAAAATCAGTAACCACTGAATTGTAACAGAGTGCTAAAAACTGCCACCATTGTGATTCCAGAGACATTAAAAGTCTAAGGGACAGGAAGATTGCATTAAAAAACCCAGAAATATGAACAGTCCTTTTTATTTCTGGTAAAATGATCATAGTAAGTAATGTAAATATTTTATTACTATTATGAACATTCACTTTGTAAATTAACTCCAACCATATATTTATAGCTTTAGATTTGTAGCCACTGAACATTCCATTTTTACACAGATCAGATAATAATCATGTTTCTTGAATGTATGTCCACCTATTATATGACTTTACATTCTGAAACTAATAATCTTGCAAAGTAACTCAACAAAATACATAATTGTAAATGCAATCAAGCAATTTGGAAGAACTGAACAGTTTTATAAAAAACCCAACAAACAGAAACTCAGCCTGTTGGAGATACTGAACAACAATTACGTAAATAACCAGCTGAACAACTGAACTCCCTGAAATAACCATTAACAGTTAAAACCTGATTCAAAACACTGTTCCAAATCATGCCCACCAAATTAATCCTAACTATACTTTGAATACCTATAAGGGACAAATTTATGTCTAGTATAAGGACTAGATTTTTCCATTGAAGAATGGCCCTTATAGTAAGCAGTTTAGACGCAAAGAGAGGTCCTATCAAGAGTACTTTTGCTTTCGTAAGAGAATTTCTTTGAAAAATGGAAAAGCAAATGCGGCAAATAAATTGCCTTTATGCCTTTTGAGATGTTGCATTCTTGTGTCACTCACTCAGTGCTGTTTAACATGCTGCTGTAGTATTACCTAGTGCCAGTAAAGATCATGATCTCAGTATATCCAGACAACTGCATGCTCCATTAATACAAAGGTCAGCTTCTGAAGAAGTCAGTAAATTCAAATCTCTGTGCAACCCATCTGGTCTGCTATTGCACACAAGAATATTAGCTTTATGTTATACTTTTCTTACTTGTATAGCTTGCTTGGTAGGCTACCAGTAGTGAATCCCTTTCCCAAACAGTGCAGGTTTGCATTTCCTTCTCAGATACTGATATGTCTTCTCTCTTCATGAAAATCTGTAACCAATGAAAATCTGTAACTTGAACATCCCTTTTGTAATTGTAAGAGTTTTTCCAGCTGCCTCCAGTCATTTGGCCCAATCTGTTTTGAATAATATTTCTGAACATCATCTCACTTTTAGAGGAGTATGTTTTATTTAGATATGAGAGAGGGTAGGATTAGGCCCTTAACTTAATGCACTATTTCTTCTCTTTCTTTAAAAAACGAACAATAAAAGGGTGTAATTTGGGCTCAAATCATCCTCAAATATATAGTCAGGTCTAGTACTAGATGAGTGTAAAGGTGCTGGCACAGCTGGGTCATTGACTTTTTGAAAAGTGCTGCCCTGTGCTTTGCTGTCAACATGCTCATGAGCTGCAAGCACAAAGATTTTTGGATCTCAGTAGCTCAGAAATAAGCAATGGAAATATCCCAAAGCCTTTTTCGATTCTGTCTCTCAGAATGAAAAGATCTGCTCTCTACTGTGTAGCATAACTACTGTTACAGTTGATAAGGTTTGTCACTTTTTGTCAGGCCAGATTTTTTTAATTTTTATTCTATCCTGGCAAGTTGCATGGCATCAAGTAAGGAGGGGAAAAACGTGAGGAAAAAAACCCTGTGATTCTTGAGAATACCATTGTCATAAAATTAATCTATTCTAGTGTTTGATCTTCATAGAAACAGTTTTAAACAAAAGTATTCAGCATTAGTTTGAAGTAGCTGCAATTGTTACGATTATTAAGGAAAATATTGATAAATAGACAGTATGAATTAAATAAGATCACAATTTTGTCCTGTGCGCTTCGTGCCCCCAAGGTATAATGTTGCAATAAAATGATCGTTATTACAAGCCACCTCGTTCCATGATCCAGTTCAACAACCATTTTATTATATAGGTGGTCACTGGGTAAAGGTCACACACCGTAGTTGGTAAATGTTATGCTCATTCATCATTTTTAGATTCAATAAAGTTTCGAGATGTGTACTTAATAGAGAACCAATATTCCCATCCTTTCTAGTTTGCCAGGACTTATCAAAGTATCTGCAACAATCACAGATATAATGTATTTTTGTCACTGTAAACTTGGAAGATGCTTTATCCTAGTTAGAGTACTATGGGAGTAACAAAAGTTTTGCTGGCATTCTCTGCAGAAGAAAAGATGTTGTTATAAATGTGTTGGGCTTCCCTTCACCCCACCGCCAATAAACCTTACTTGAAAGTCTGTGGAAGCATCTCCATAATATCTTTACCCTGAAACAAATTTAACAATATTATTTAGAGGGAAAGCCAGTCTTAAGATTGAGCAGATTTCTGTTATGGTTATTAGATCCTCTGAAAATTTTATGAGACTGGTGTTAACCTGTTTTTTCCTGCTCATAATTTTTTTCTATTTGGGAGAAGAACTGGTGGTTAGGAAACTAACTGAGATCTAAGAAACCCTAATTTAGTTCCCTGCTCTTACACAGGCTTGCTTCAGGACTGTGAGCAAGTACTTAAAACACTTTAAAAAGTTTGTGAAAGTATTCAAGACAGGTAGGGGAAGTTTCACAAATGCAAAGTTTCCCATTTCTTAATATTTTAAGACCATATACTGTAATTCTGGCTTAGCATGCAGCTCTTCAATAAGACTGCCTCTTTAAAAGTTTTTTTTTTTCTAGTGTATATTGGTATTATTACATTGCACCTTGATATATTAGCTGTTTAAGGGTTCAAGGGATGCTAACTGATACACACAGAATCTGGAATGATAGTTGGTTATTCTTCTCAGTGGATGGACTCTCTTTAAACCTTTTCTGTGCAGAGTTTCTTTAAGGGTTCTCATCTTTGTCTGGAATTTCTCTGAAGGCAACAGATGCCCCTTAATGTATAGGCAGGCTGTGAAAATCATTGCCTCAGCATGCTGGCAGTGCTAAAAGATCACTTGAGTTCAAAGGGTGATTGAACAACCCACTGGCATCTGTTGAGGTTTATTACATACAGAGACACTACCTTTGTTTTCAGAATCTTCTCACCTATAAATTGTTGCAGGACAAAAAAAAGTATTTGGGTATAATAATAATTGATTTGTATACCAATCATTACACATATAAGCCATTCCTTAGTCTCTTCCCTAGATATCCAGCCTGAGCATTAAGCAGAGCTCCATCCTGTGCGGTGTGACACCAACTCAAGGATTTCAGTAATTGCATGTGGCCATTGCATGTGGCTCAGGGAATTCATCGCAGCATGGCCTGACTGGGCCTTTCCTTTTGCCTGGATTTTGTCTTCCACAATGAGGTGTCGCACTGCTCTTCGAAACAGTAGCTTTGCAGATAAAGACAAAACAGGTGGTCTGGACCGCACAAAATCACGGAATGGACGGTGCTTTGGTTTGACCCCGTATTCTTACTTTTATGTTCTTATGATCAGTTCCAGCCTGTCTCCATCTAGGACAGTATTCAGATGTTGGCAGCCATTTAAGAGTGCTTTTAGTATGGGTATCCGCTGTTGTCCATAGTCAGGTGTCCTGCATTGCCTTTTCTTTGACGTTTATTTCTTCTGCAGGATAAAATCATCAGCTGCAACCTTGACTGGCTGAGATCCCTGTGTTATCTTAGTTTTCTTAGAATGACTTTGCAAGTGGTTTCATGTCCTGTGATACTTACTAAGAAGACCTGACAAAAACTGGCACACCATGTGTAGAATGTCAGAACAACATTTAACATAACTAGCACTGTGAATGTTGTTGCCATGGATAAATCAGGAAGTATGTCTCAGTGTAGATCCTCAGTTTACTTAAAGGTTGTCGTGCTATGATGAGTCTGCTGATGAATTCTGTGCTAGTCTAAAGGGATGTAACATGCTTCTTCCTTACAGGCTTATTAACTCTTCTTCACTGGCTTTAACTCTGCATTCTTGTTGGCATCTATAATGCAGCTTGCCATCCATGTGAGTCTCCTGAGAGAGTATATTCTCTCTTCATATTATATTAGAAAGCTGAACAGAAATTGCGGTGATGGCTTCCCTCTTCCAGCACTTCTATGTGTCAGCTGTTACAAACTCCATGCAGTGACATCTTTTCTGTGAAATTTTACTGACAGCCTGAATTTGTCAACACACCTCAGAAAGGCTTCACTGTACATCCCCTAATCTTTGGTCATATTCTTCCAGGCTGTTAGGGCTTCGTATCCACATTGCTGGGATTACACTGCTGCTGGCTTTACAATGCAGCTGAAGAGAAATGGGTCATCGATCCAATAGCATGACTGTAAATATGGCAGTTGGGTGGCTGGCAGCTTTTTTATTGCAGAGTGTGCATATTGCAAATCAGTGTGTCTGTGTGCATATTGCAGATCATTGTATCTGCTAGCATCATGCTGCAGATGCCCTCCTCTGTGGCAGGTCCGTAGTCTCTGCATATGCTGTTACTCTGCCCAGATTCAGTATCTTTTGCTCTCTTGCTCAGTGGCTGGGCATTCCTCCTCTTACGTTTTGTATTTCTTTCTACACTCTTGGCTGGGTTATCTGTCCTGCCTCCTATATTCTTTAAGCCTGACCTTAACTTTGTATTAGGGACTATGAGTACATACGCTCAGGCAGCAGTGCAGTGCAGACATATTTGAACTATGTTTAAACTTGCTAGCAGTGAAGCTGAATAGAATAGAGGTTATACAGGCCTGAGCATTAACCCAGATTCTCATACAGTTTTTTAACACTGCATTGAGCTTCATGCTGTGGTGTTCTTACTGCTAGCAGTACTGTTTTGTGCTCATTTAAAAGTAACTTTACTATGTCTATTATTTTGATCCTGGACAGTTCAATTACACTTGTTTTTTGGAGGAAGTTTGTTTGTTGTAGCTAGCAGTTCTGTTGTATCTGGTTCTCTGAGCCTCCACTCCTGTTAGCTGATATTATGACCCTGGCTCTAATTAAGGAATCTGCACTACCTCAAAAGTTTCTGTGTGAATGTCAGCAGTAACTATAGGCTTTTGCATCTTTGGCTTCTTGGTTTCAAGAGAAAAACTGCATCTCATTCCGTTGAGGATTAGGGCACTCGTTAAACGTCTTTACCAGCTGTAAATATGTTTTCCAGCAGTATTTCTGGCATCAGCCTCACTTACTATTCATGCCTCTTCAGTAAGATGAAAATCTTCATTAACACTTCTTTATCTTCCATGTTTAACTCTGCGTGCAGACTCAGTTCTTGCTACCACTGGCAATATTTTCTTTTTTCTTCTTGAAATCCAGTTTACACTCTAGTCTGCGTTCTGTTCTTTAGTCTGAGTTTCCAGGTTCTGCTTAGTTTGGCTGTTAATTGTATTTTCTTCTTTTAGTTGGTCTCATTATTCACAGCTGTCAACACCATGTTTTGTGCCTTGCATGCTGGGTAGTAACTAACCAACTCTTTTTTTTTTTTTTTTTTTTTTTCCTTTTAGGAGCATGCCTTACCAAAATATGGCCATTACAGACAGCACTATATGTTCACTCAGTTTCACTCTCTAGGAATCTCCGCTCTTCCATGCAACTTGCAAGCCATTAGCTAGTGCTGATAAGAAAGAGAGGAAAGGACGCTAAAAACATTAGAACTATGGCTTAAGGATGTAAGGATATTTTCCCTCTCTGGCCAGCTGTACTAAAGTTTCTGGAGATGGGAGTAACGATCTGCCTTTCACAATATGGGCATGAGTGAAGTACTGAAATCCATGAAGAAATGTTCCATATAAGCCCCCAGTGTTGGACCAGCCTGAGAATTTGCTTCATTATAATCTGTTTGGTTTACAGATTGAGTTAGGAAAAGTGGGGGGGTTTTCATAGGTTCCTAGCTCAGAATGTCTCTATTTCTGGCCACTAGAAGCTGCCACTTTCTAAGCTGGTTTTCCTGATAAAATCAGAAAGAGAAACATTAAGCAGAAATTTGGGGGAGAGAAAGAGAGATACAAATGAAATTAATGTCTCAGAGAGTTTAGGCCTTAATTCAGGAGTGAGCCTCTGTGTCCGCATTAGTCTTTTATTCCACTTTATTCCATCTTATCTTTCCACTAGCTGGAGAATTGATCTACTGAAGCACAGAAGCAAGGTCTCTCTAGCACCTCACTTATGAAATACAAGAGAGAATGAAAATCTTTTCCAACGAAAATAGATACAGCAACTGGAAGACAGCCAACATGTCTGGTCTTGCAGTTTCCCGAATGAAAAGTGGTTGATGTGTATCTGTCTCTCATTCTTTCTCATTGTACTGTTTTCTTGTCATCGCTTTTGATTCTTTCAGCTTCAGTACAGACACGGATTCTGTAAATCTGTCCAAACACTTATTTTTGACCAGTCTAAAAGGAGATAAATATACACTGTCTTTTTTCTCTTTAAATAGGAACTCAATGCAATATATCTAACATTCATACTGAATCTTCTTCATATTGAATTCGCTTGACATTGAATTTATATTTAACTGATTCTTTTCTTTTCTCTAAGTTATCTGCATAACATTAACTTCAACAGAAAATTGTTATCTCCATCTGCAGTAGGTCCTGTTGTTCAACCTATTGCAGTGCATGCTTCTTTCCACTAGGTTTTTCTGGTGGCACCTGCAGTATTTGGTGCAACAGGAACAGAGAGAAGAGAGATAGAATTTGCGGTTTGATTGTCTTTCCTTTTGTGGGTATCAGCATTGTCTTTAAACAGCATTTATGTGGAGCCCTTCTGTTTTCATTTCATTTCATTTCATAACATTTTTGGATAAGTCAGTTCACAAAGAATGAAAGAATAGACTCTTGAAATTTTGTTCATGTTTAGAATCCAACTTTATGTTAACCTTTTTTTTAGGCTCTGAAAGTGTTTATTTCATTTCTAATTTGCAGGTCCAGCTGGAAATGCTGAAATACCATAAAACAGGCTTGGACAGATTTGATAGATTTCCTCTCCAGGCTTGGAGCTTCAGTACACTCTGACTGTGAACATGCTTCTCACTCTCCCAGATTACTCTCCTCCTGTTTATATGTAGAAGAGGAGGAGAATTTCCATCCTGCATCTCTTTAAGGACTTGATGTTTGCTCTTCCAGCTTTCACTTTCCCATGCTCCCTTTATTTTGCATCATCATGTTGTTTGACATTTATCTTTGATTACCATTCTGCTGTCCCAGCACTCGTTGTTCCAGCACCATCTTACTGTGTTCCCCTTGAATCCCAGCAAAGAGCTTTGTACTCAGCATGTTCTGATGAGATGTCTCAAAAAGAGAAGCTCCCTCAGTGCATGTTGTTTACTGTTATATGAAAGGGACTGCAGCATTTTATTCTGTGTGTTGTATACACTACAAAATAATATAATGCTCGGATGCCATTGAGAATACCAGAGTTACCAGGATATTCAATTGAAGTAAAGTTGAAAATATTAATCATAGAGTAAAATGTTTAATGCTTTGTATTAATGCAAATATGTTTTGAATTCCTGTTTTACTGCATAGTATAAGAATCAAAACCAAATATTTTTCCCTGTTTTGAATTCTTCAGAAAATTATCTAAGAGTGTTGTCATAATCAATATATTTCCATCGAACATGTCATTTTCAATGAAACAATATTTTTCTGATGGAATATATTTCACTGAAAAATGTTCAAACTTCCTTTAATTGTGAATGGATTGAAAACCCTAATAAAATCAGTTTATATGCTAGTATTAAACCAGTCAGGATAGGCGAGAGAATAGGTCATGTAATCTTGAATGTATGTTAAATCAAGCTGGATTTTTCTTAGTTACACTTTTAATCTAAATAGTAGACAAAACATACTGAAAATCTTTTGGCCTGGTATCCTTGTGGTTAGAATAGATTCTGGTAATGCTTCTGCTGGAAGTGTTATGGGAAACGTTACCAAGCTGAAGCCTACCTCCACTTGTTTATGCAAGCACAGTTTTTATTTAAAACAAATGTTACGTTTCATTGGTGTGCACATGTGCTTCTCTACCATGAAATAATCTGGTGGGCTTCCATCTTTCTTCCGATGTTGCTTTTCGCCTTTCCCAAATTAAGCACTACCTGTACAATCCTTACTACTCTGGGGATCACATAAATGCTGGATGCCATTCTGTGTCAATATTGGCACCTAATCAAATTGTGCCTCATTGCACTTGAAAATTCTAGAGAAATAACTTTTTAGTCTGACCTAGACCACTTCTAAGGATTCATTAAAAGTCATTAAGAAAAGGAAGCATATTTAGCTATATATCATTTTATACATATGAAGTTTTTAAACAACTGTTTTGGCAAATGCTTAGGAAGCCATAAATGGAAAAAGATCAACGACACCACTGTAGAGTTACTGTATTAGTATTACACCTGCTGGTCTTGTGGGTTGCACAGAGTACTGGATCTCATCTCATCTCATCTCATGCAGAGTACTAGGTAGTTTTGCAGAAAGTGTGAGAACCAGAAGAGGGCCTGTGAGAATATGAGAGATCCTAACAATATGTCTTGAACTGTTCTAGCCACATGTACATACTAGGAAGAGCTGGCCGAGATTATGGTATGAGAACCCAGCGAAAAGCTTAATTTCACGCAAGACATTGTGATGCAGGGGACTGTAAACACAGGTGGATCGATGATTTCTATCAGGAAGATTTAAACAACAGCCAGATTACACTTTCCTCATACAAACGTAACTGAGATTTCATACAGTATGACCTAGACATCTGGTTGTTGTACGTACTTCCAGAAAGTTTCTGCCTGCAAAAGTATTTAGGTTGCCAGTAGCACAGCTGAGGGAATGGTGAATATGCCATTACTTTCCCTTCCTGTAAAGGATAGTTGGTTCTAGCATGGTTTACAAGTAATTTTTCTTTTAATTCATTTCTTTGTTCTCTGCTTGACAGTCTCATATTACATGCTTAAAATATAACCACTGCCATCAGCTAGCATTATGTGTCCTTCCTGTACCCTGCCTTGTCCTTTCGGTCAAGGTTAAATACTACTAAGTCGCTGTACGTTGAATACTGTGCTTACTGCTTAAGTAGTCACCCTGCATCCTTTCCTTTCTTATCTCCCCTTCTTGCTACATGCTGAGTTCCCAACCATTAGGAAGGGGAGGGTGAGAAAAGGAGAAAAGGAAGGGAATAGTGTCTTTGAATAGAAATCTGTTTGTTGTAGACTGAAAGTTGTGCAGTCATTTTACCAGGGACACACTGTAGTTTAGTAATGTAGAGAATTAATATATGAAGTCAGTGGAAGTTTGGATTTTTTACAGCCTCGTCAATAAAATAGCATCATGGCCTTTTTTGCTGCAAAATCTTTGCAAGGCTTTTTATATCAACACATTCTGGGAAAGCTTTTTGTGTCAGTATTAATCATAGAAAGGTTTTAATATCAACATAACTTTTAAAGGCTTTTAAAAACTGTAAATCTTTTATCAATGTGGTTGCTAAATTTACTATGAGCTATACAGCAGTGCTATGCACAGTAGAAGTAGCCAGCACATCAGAAAGGGAAAATCCAAAATGGAAAAAGAGTCACCACTCTAAATGCCTGAAAACTGACCCAATCTGCAAAAAGCGGCATTTTAAAAACAGGACCCCAGTGCAGCCCTTCCACTGCAGGCTGGCCTGCTTCCTCTTTGGTTCCCAAGTAGGCAGGAATCTGCTCTTCCATTGAAACGCATATACTAAGGAAACACCACTGTCGCAGCAGCAGTTTATATCTTTCATGATTCCCCCATATTTTTGCAAAAATATCTTTTCTTGGTTTTTTTTCATCGTAGAATGTCTATTTTGCACGTTCTTCAAATAAAAGGTATCTACAAAGCTTGGATGCAGTAATATCCCTGTTCCCTCATCTCCGCCTCCCCAACTCCTGTTATACCTGCTCATGCTGTGAAATGATATTCAGCATACTGCTCTTTACTTCCCTCCAGTCTTTCCAATAACAAAATTAACACAACAACAAACCAAAACAGCATGACATCTACAATGACCAGTTATTGTTTGTTGTTTCTCTTGCCTTATAGGCTCTCAGAATACAAAATGCCTGGATTTTCAGAGACTTCTACTTTAAAGACTGCGCAACATCTGGTGTTCCAAAGGATAGATGTGGTGCCAGGTCAGGAAGAGAAGGTGAGATTGCTTGAAGTACATAAAAACGGCTCAGAAGTAGATAATAGAAAAGGAGAAGCAATAAGAAAGGATGGAGAGGCTATGAAGGTGGCAGATTTGTGATGACTGAGTAGAATGTAATTCATAGATAAAAGAACTGACAAGTTTTATTGTTGGATGATGCATTTCAAAGCTGGCACTCACCTTCTACCTCTCCGGCATCCTAACATCCTTCTGCAAGTACAGTATCTGCAAGGTGTGACAACCTCAGTGCTACAGATATTTAACAAATACCTTTCTAGGATCAGATAATCATCCTTAGAGTGTTTATTTGAGGCTCAGTGTGAAGAAGACCTCCTGTGGGAGCACAGCTCCTTTGAACTCAAACACAGGGTTGCCATGACATCCCAGTTCCAAACAGAAGAGGTTGTTGAATACAGTTGTGATCCTCCTGCTCTAAATTCTCAAACTAAATGTGAATAATGCCTTTCAGTAAGGATAAGACAGTATTTTTCTTCACTGATAAAGTACAAAAGTGTTTGCCAAACGTATAATAGGTCTTAACTTAGCCAGTGAGCATACCAGAGCTAAATTAGAAAAGCAGTAAGTTGATTTAAGGATATCAAGAGGCAGAGAACAGAGATTCCTGACCATGTCCTTTGGTCATGATCCATTTAAAAGAATATACTGTCCTTTAAACCTAGTTGATTTCCAAACGTTAACTGCGAATAGAACAGTATATAAACATTCTTAGTTCTGAACTGAATTGCTCATGATTTTTTGTTTTGCCTTTGGCTGCTAGACTATATGCAGAGGCATATAGTGTCCAGCATTTCTTCTTCTGCGAGGGCAGTTATGCCACTGTAACCAAATTCCTTCTCAATTTTTATCTATTTTTATTTTGTAATAAGCCACATGTACTGAGTTTTCCAATACTGTAAAACATTCCTTGCCATAAAGTGTTTTAAACTTTTATCTACTATTAAGTTTTCTCAAATTCAGTTGTAAAAGTAAGCTACAAAGGCCTAGCCAGAACTGCTGTTACCAATACTGCATAGACATAAAATGCCACCTTAGCCTGTTCAGTGCTTTCTTATGTCCAATTGCACCTTTCACCAATAGACTTTCATGTTTCACAGGGATGTCTGTCATCTTACTTGATTGTATTAAGTGTATCAAATAGTACTAGCTTGGCAAATAGGTTGGATACATCCCCTTCTTTTAACTCATTTTTCCACAAGCTTTTGTGTCTTTTGCAAATGTCATTAGTGATGATTTTATACTTACTCCATTACTTATATTTTCTGAAATATATTTATTTACAGAACTTTATTCCCTTAAGTATATTTACTGAAAAATACATATAGCACCAGATTGAATGCTGATCTCTGTAGAACCTTAATAGAAATACATGAGGTTGATGGAGAGGAGTATTGATGACTAATTAGAAGTAGTTTATTGAGATCTGTCATTTAGCCAGTTCCTAATCTACTTAATTTGTACTTGAATGGTACTGTATATTGCTAACATTAAAGTGTAATATTACCTGAGTCATATGACTTACAAAAGTGCATTGCCTCTGCAAACATCATATGTATAAACTTTTTAAAAAATGAAAACTGTCCTTTTCAAAATTTATCTTCTACTCAACCTCCTCCTCCATAATTTGCAATCTTTGGGCTATCTTAAAATTACATTCCTTTTTAAAAATGATTGCATATAGTCTAGCTTGCTGTTGTTTAATTTGCTGTTTCCAAGGACATGTTTTTTATTACTTGTATGTATGTTAAAGGAATATTTTTAGGAAATTTTTAAATTAATATCATTCTCCATCTATACTTACTACAGTAACACTATTTACAACAGTAATACAGGACAGAGTTGAATATATCATGATAAACCAGGTTTATTCAATCAATAATTAAGATTAAAATATTTTTAAATAACAAGTTAGATTTGATACCCTACTCAGTGCTTTTATAACAACACACCAAAGAACGATTTTTATACTACTCTGCAACTGCTGCTTTTCCTGCAAAACCCAGAAGGAGTTGGACAAATTTTCGAGCAGCGTTTAGTGGTCCCTTATGTATTAGCTAAATGCTTAAATTCCTACCAATGCACATACAGGATGAGAAGCTCTTTTATGGCTCTCTGCAGCATAGGCAATCTACTAAAAGTTTGCCCAGCAGCTTACACATACAGATACCGTCCCATATACTCTGTGGGAGCGGCCTCCAGGGAGTCCTGCTGAGGTTACTGAGACACAAGTGCAGGGATCTGACAGAATTATTTCCAGATCTGGGATTTAGCTTGTGGGTTTTATAGATAATGACTTGGTAAAATATGTTTTAGTCATTTTATTGTTATTTCTTCTAAGCAAAGGGTAAAATTGCGAGTTATAACAAGATGATGAAACGTTTGTATTTACACTAATATTAAAGAACACAAGCCATAGGTGCTTGAAAAGCCCTGATCATTATCATTTTGTCTGAGTACCTTTGTGCAGCATAATGTGTAGTATGCATACCTGCTTATCAGCAGGACTTCTGCTTCGTCTGGTTTTGGGTCTTGTATACAGTGTGAATGAGTTACAATCTTACCAGAATTTCTTACAAGGTCCCCCCAAAAACAGAAACTCCAGTGATTTATTTTTTGGTCAAGGCTGTTAGCTGTTTCCAGTGTACAGTACAATTTCAAAGTGTAGTGTCACTAAATTATCCTCCCCCATTCCCTCCCTTTAGAACTGTTAGATTATAGACTTTCCATCAATATGGGATAATATGTGTTAAGAAAGTAGAATTGCAAGACATACATATTTTCATTAATGATCCCAGCATAAGTAGCAGTTCTTACGGATATTTTCTTTGGGTTTGAGATGAGTGCTAGCACTGTGACAAGGCCGAGAGGCAGCAGCTGTTAGGAAGGCTGGGAACTGCAGAGATTTGACGGTGAAACTAAAGGAATGTTTTCCAGCAACATAATGGAGGGGGAGCTGTGTAAACCTTCTTGCGGGGAAGCTTTCCTAGTTTTGCTCAGCACAGCACTCTGAAAGTTCACAAGGTGCAAAGGCATCTCACACCATATATAAACTGTGAATTGGATTTGAAAATAGCTTCTTCTTTTTCTGCAAAGTTCAGCACTTCCGAACATTTTCTTGGTAGTTACCACTGGAGTCCTTTGATGAATGAGATTTTGACAGCCTTTCTCTGAATGAGTGTCTAAATAGCGGCACATGCAAATGAGGGTAAAGAACGTGCAGACCGGAAAATACCAGAGTATTGCAGGCTGAAATCCACAGGCTGAGAGAGCATAAGAGTCATCTTGTTATGTACAGTGACTAGTTTTCACACTAGCAGAGACTTGGGAAGGTCCTACGGTCCCAACTTGAAATTAGTAATTCTGACTGTATGTTTAGCAGCTCTCTCCAGCCTCCTTCTGGCCAATCCAAATGGAATGGTCTATCTGGTATAATGGTCTATATCTTACCCTTACCCCTCCCCCTCCCCCTGAGTCCTGAGTAGGTTCTAGGAATTCATCCTTCTTCAAGTAATAAGATGTCTCATACAGGTAAGGGCTATGGAGTAGTCAGAAAAGACAGCAGAGATGAAGAGTGATAGACTGAGAGTTTTGCGGGACTCAGTGCTTTGTTACAGAGGTGACATAATTAGGTCTGAGAACTGAGAAGGAAGAGAAAAGAGTTGTTAAATAGGAATAGTGTTAAGGCCACTCAAAGTATATACAAAATATACAAGGCTGGAAAGGGATCCAGGAATGCTTTGCCCAAAGGATGGTGTAGGGAGCAGAGTAGTTTGGTGTTCTGGAGAGGAGCAGGAGTGTAGACCATGTATTTTCACCAGATTGGTTACAGGGTTATGATGAGACCCTGTTTGTGCTGAGTTGCAGAGGCATGGTGTTCAGTGTTTTTTGAAAGATTCATGCCTTTTTTCAGATGGGAATCATGTTCTGAGAGATGCTGTAGAAAGGGTCTCAGTACTGTCTGGCAAACAGCATTCGCAGAAGTATTTGTCCTAAAGAAGGGAATGGGCAGGAAAAAAGTTCAGGTAAATACTATTTTCCAGGAAAATGTCGGAGGGCCATCAGGCAAAGGGTCTGCAATAAGGACTGCTTGCTATGTAGAAAAATCCCATGTCTTCTTACCATGATAGAATCCTTTTTCCCCCCCTTTTTTGTAGGATTCACACTATTATTTAATAATAATATGAAATAGTGGAAAACATTTAAAAAGAGAGATCTTGGGAAAGAAGAGAGAAGACAGTTTAAGTAGAAGAAATAGTAATTGTTTTCAAAACATAGCAGTCTACATGGCCCAGAGAAACTGAGTAGACTGAAACAGCGAGTCCTGAATGGAAGGGCATGGGAAGGAGACACAAGAATCAATGCTACACTGTCCAGGGTAGACTCCTGCTCTTTCAAAACCAGCATCTTACCTATTTCTATCAGATTATACTCAACCTATAGTCTGGTACAAAGATGCATTTCTCCATGAGCTGAGTCACTAGTGTCTCAGAATGCTGGTGACTTAGGTCCCTTGGCTTCAAAAGGCGTAAAACAGTACTTCTTTATCTGTGTGTATTACTGGGGAATAAACTACTTATAGGACAGATATCTACGCAGTCTTCCAGACACCAGTGAACTCTTGAGACAATTTGGGATGTTAGTAGGAGGCTTTCCATGCCAGGACCTCATTTACCAGCAGCGTGTCCTCTGTGATATATCATACAAATACGCATACAAATGGCTGGATTTGAAATCATCTAAGGTCCAGAGGGAATCTCCTTACGATGTTCCTGTATGATGGTAACGTAATTAATATGCTAGCATGCAAAAGGCTTGACAGCACTCATCAGCATGATGTTTACAGATAATCCTCTGGGATGATTTGGGATGATGATACAGGAACGTTTGTCATGAATTAATAATTTTCTAGAAGCCAAGGCTAAGTCCTGGCTAGGATGGTAGTCTCAGGCCTCCTGACACTTTCTAAAACTTGGTGTAATTCCTTGTCAAAAGGACTTTTGTCCTTGTTTTTTTGGATCTTTATCTCCAGTGTTCTTCAGAAGCAGTGAAAAAATATGGGACACAGTTCTGCCCTCTTTGTGGAGGTCGTCATACTTACAAAAAAAAAAAAAAAGAAAGAAAGAAAAGGGTAGTGATGTTGCATCCCATTGCGCTGTGACCCAGTCTTTAAATTGGCAGATGTGAATATTTCACACTTCACATAGATTTAACCTTCACTCCTGGAAACCAGCATAAAGCCTATGCACAGTTAATACTGTGTTTGGAAAGCAAAATAGAATTTCAGTGGTTCACATACCAGGTGCTGAGTAGCTGCAGTATCTTCAATTTTGCTTACAGTTTGCTCTAAGAGATTGTACTACAAATGAATGCTGATAGCTAGAGCGATGGGGTGTGCTCAGAGTAAACTAGCTGATAAGCCAATGTGGAAAAGAGAAGAGGGAATTAGGTGCCAACATTTTACTCTGGGAAAAGTCCTTTGCTTTTTAAAAGCAAACAGGCAGAAGTACGCCTATTCTGTTCTGTATTATCCTTCCTTCAAAAAAATTTTATAGGTTATGAATTAGTCTTTTGTGATGACTAATACTGGCTGTTTCATTGTACATTTCCATTTATTAGTATATATGTATTCTCTCTTGTCTTCTGCTTACATTGTAACAGCTGTAGCATGAAGATTCTTTTGAACCATAAAATAGTTTGGCTTTTAAATGGGGCTTCTATGTGCAACTGTTAAAACACTGATAGTTCTAATAATTCTGAGGAAAGGAAAGCTCCTGAAGTCTGGCCTTTGCCACTCTATTGAAATATTGTGCTCTGGCATATACCATGTTGCCAAACATGTTTTGTCTTTTGGGATCTCTTCTTTCTATCTTACAGAAATAATTGCAGCAAACAAATTAACCTATCTTAAATTAAATTGAAAAGCCAACCTCATGATAATTTGTGACTATTGCTTTTTATATTTCTCAGCTAGATCATTTTTTTTTAATCATAACATTCAGTTTAGAAAATAAATATTTTGAAAATATATGTTATGGCATATATATAAAAGAAAAATATTCTGGTAGAAATTCAGTACATTTTTCCAAACTTCAAATTCCGGAGCATGGAATGATGAACTAAGCAAGGATGGTGACTTAAAACAGCTAATTATCTTGTTTGCACACACATGCACAGATATGCATACACAAAAGGAAAGGGAAAGCTAAAGTACCAGACATGGATAAGTTGCTTTTTTCCTTCATCATGCAGGCGTTACTACATCATTGTGGAACAAAGAGTCTGTGTTAATCTGAAGGAGTAAGGAATCCATTAAGACAGTTGGTATAGTACTTGTCGGTATAATTGTTCTTCTTTTTACAGCACAATTGTTATTCATTTAATATTTTTGCTACATTACGCTCCTAATGTCTTACTTAGTTGACATATCTGTAAAAGATTTTCAGGTGCCATCATGTAGTTTTCATTTCTGCTATTTCTATTGAAGGTTAGGCCTTCTAAGTCTTTTTTGCCCCATGTATATCTGACTGTGACTAGTGTGATTTCTCCTGATTGTCAAATCCCTCTTCCTTCTATATATCTGATATATGACAAGCCTTTGAATTATTTTGTAATTACACCCTCAAAAATGGAGTATCTTTTCCCCACAAGTACTAAGAGAGATTTATTAAGTGCAGACATCTAAGTGAAAAATAGCTTACAAAGGTTACTTCTTCTCCTTCATAGTAGGTAGAGTTCCACCATAAAAACGTAGCCTCCAAGTTCAGAAAATCTGGGCTTTGTGGGGGCAGGGTGCACTATTGACAATGACTTATTTTTTCCTCAGTTTATTTCTTCATTTCATGTAATAGGAAAAGAACAATAATAGTGAATGCAGTAAGTATAAAACTGAGCTTAGAAAAGTAAAGTTAGTAAGTGATACACTTTCAGACCTAGCTCACAACATTAATGCTTTGAAGAGAGACCCTCCATAGTAACTTGTTTACCTCTTCAAAATAGTATAATTACAAATACTCCCTGAAGTTCATTGAGCTTTTTTTAGATTAATTCCTTCTGATAACAGATGAAAACCCTTGCAGATGTAGTCTTTTTTGGATTGGGAATGCCTTCCTGGAAGCTACATACTTATGGCTCCAAAATGAAAAACATGGCTGCAACTGAATTCTGCTTCCTCTGCCTATGTACTCATAGATTATATTTTTGACATTTCAGTATTTGTTATTAGGCACTTGAGTATATATGTTAGCTAAATGAATGGGGAAGCTAATACCTTTATTCAAGACTTACTGCACTTTTGCAGAGACATTTCTCCATCAGTTTTCTTCCCAGCCATATCTGATGGGAAGTAATTTCACGAAAACAAAAACATAGATTTTTGAGAACAACGTATCAGTCCCAGGAAGATGCAGGTAGATTGTATGGTTAGGTGCTAATCTGAGCCTGACCTTGCATCGTTTACGTCAAGAGGTCTGTAAGACTGGAAAAGGGGTCCCATATTGACCATTAGCTATCTATTATTTCGGTCCTTGGGTTCTGAATAGTTAAAAGAAGCTTTCTGAATTAATCAGATTAAAAGCTGTTAGTGCTCAAAATCTTGTTTCTGGGCCAAGCGGAAATACACCTTATTTATAAAGCCAATAATTTGTTACTAATATAACTGAAATCTTAATAGTCTAATGCAAGACTTATGATTAGTCCAGATATAATTATTACAGAAAAAGAATACTTCCATGCAGAATTCTTTTAATAATAATAATTCAGTTAAAATTGTTATAAACATACTTACTAGTTTCTGCTCCTTTTCTGGGTGTTGTGCTCACACTTCCACTGCCCCTCTGGGACCAAAGCTTGGTGGCTTCATTCTGGTGTTGGTGGTGGGGTGTTACAGTGAGTAACAGGTGGGTCAAGGGAAGCTCAGACATGGTCAGCCAACAAGCCTCACTCCTGAGGCCTTGCAAACTCAGCACAGCGCATGTGGCCTGTTATTACCAATGACAATACTGTGTATTGCAGTATTACAAAGCTCAAGTTGAGGATACTTTTAAAAGTCTCTTTTGTTATAGATAATTATAATTAGTTTACTGTATTGCCAGCTAGTGAAGTATACTATAAAGTATATTCATCATGTTTTTGTGTAGCTACAACAATGCCTGTATAATTATGTTTTAAAATAGAAAATTCATGTGTATGTATGTTTTATCCTCTGAAGATATTCCTGATTTGTTTTTAAACTAAATTAGATATGTGATCTACTTAATTTCATACTGGAAAAGAAGACAAAGTGACATATAGTATATTTAATAATTTTTCAATTTGTGACTTTGGTAACTGCACTAGTCTATTTTCCATTCTGATGTATTCTGTAGAAATATACTGAAATAGCACATTTGTGGAAATTTATGCTACATTTATTGAACACTTGTACCTCATATTAATGATACCTATTAGGGCTTATATTTATTCTTCTTTGACTGTCTTCTGATGAGGAAGACTGTTTCCAATATCCAGTCACATCAAAGAAAAAGTAAAAAGCATGTTCTTTAAGGCATTATATCTGTAGGCAAATGGTAGAGTATTAGTGTCAAGAAGAAGAAAGATGGTTTTGCTCCAAAAAGCAGGCTAGCAGGGGGGCGGGGTGACAACAAGGTAGGCAGGGCAGTGGCCTCGCTGATGGGGCACCATCCCACATCAGAGCGAGAAAAGCAGAACAGGCCTGGAGACAGTAACCATGTCACTTGTGTGATCAGGCAGCTGTGCGGTGGTACAGAGCCAGGAACGTGGGCATCTCCGGACCAAACCACACAGGGAGGGTGCTGTGGTGGGGAAAAGCACCCCCAAGAGACCCTGGGGCTGGCTCTTGCCCGCTGGGCATCCCCTTCCTGCAGGAAGCATAAGGATCCAGGCTGCCAGGCAGTGAGAGGGTTGTGCTTCCCCAGCCAGGGCAGCCTGAGGATGACTGGGAAGAGAGGAGGTGTGTGCAGGGTGGAGAAGGACAAAATTGCAGAGTATCTGGGTGCCACAGATAGCTAAGGGAAACAGTCTCATGTGTGATGGGCCCCCCCTTGGGTACTCCTGCCCTCTATTGCAGAGCCTGTGGTTGGAGTGGGATGAGGCTGGGTAGGAATCCTGGCTCTCTGGGCAAACCGAGAGGCCGCATGCTTGTGGGGCACCCCGAGATCACCAGAGCAGTGGTGGTGCGCTCCCCCGGGAGGATGATGCTAAGGTGTACTGGGAGTCAGGGCTCTAGAGCCTACGTCTCTGACTGCACCCTCTTTCCAGTGGTCGTGGCAGGGGTTCATTGGGGTGGGTGGCAGTATGGTGGCCATTCATGCCAGAATAAAAGCATGCCCGCTCCCTTCACCTGCGCTCTTGATCTTTGGGTGAGGAGGGAGAGTGGCCTCTACCTAGATGGACTCCTCCATTAAGAGTAATGGGGAAGGTGGTGTAGAGCATGGCAGAGCTCCTATGGGGGTTCGGGTATGCTCTCTGTCTTGGTGCTCCATCAGGTGCCTCTGCAGGGCGATGGCAAGGTCTGACAGCTGCCCTATGGGTGAGCCGACACTGGCCATCTCTGAGGTCCTGAGTTAGCCCAGCAAGGCAGCTGCACAAGTGGCAGTTCCCAAGGAGCTGCCCTAATATGATATTCTAAAATGTAAGCAGTATAGCTCTTTCTTTTTAATGTGGAAGAGTAACATATATTGTTCTTCACTTTGCTCTTTATCCTATTTATTTCTTACTTTTCACTTTTTATTTCACCTTAAGTGATATCTGATTCCAAGACCACATTGAAACAGACTCTGAGTTGGGAAAATGAATTCAAGTCATAGGCCAAGTGTATTCAAACTTTTTTATTTAATTTTTTAAAGATTTTAGACATATCCTTTTACATTGCACACATTTTGCAAAGCCTTCACGTTGCATCTGAGTGCTTGATCAAACAATTGGAGAATGTGCTTAATGTTCAGATCCCCTGAAATTCTATGTAATTTCTTAAGTGCTTAAGGAATTATAGCTAAACATGTGCTGAACTGCTGCAATGAAACAAGGTATAGCAATTGTCTTGGGACAGTTTCTATCTGAAAACACTAAAGCTTTAAATTAGATTATTTTTAACCAATTTCCAGTGTTTCCTGTGAAAAGAGTGGCATTTACTAATGTTTAAATTTGATAGATTTCTTGTGTGCTATTTGTAGGAAAAAAGGAGGTTGCATCTAAATATTATTTGGAAAAAGAGAACATTGCATCAGTTTTTCTTGCTATTAGTATTTCTTTCTGCTGTGGTTGTGATACGGCAATCACTGTATATTTTTAATATATCCCTTAGCTGGTTTGCTGAACAGGACAAAATTCATTTCCAGTTATTAAGGCTGCACATACATTTTTTAGTTTTGGAATCATATAATAGGCTATGACAGGATTTGTATCTTATGTGAGACACAAAACCAGATCCAGTCATAGTTTCCAGAAAACATATATGCCTATTCAGTCATACGCATCACCTTGCAATCTTTCTATTGCCAGTAAAACTTGTTCAGATAACTCAATTATCTCAATATGCTCGCTAGTAAAATTTCTGATTTGAAGTGTTGAGATCTAATATTTAAAAGGACTTTCAGCATCGACTGGAGCTCCAGCTGGAAAATGCATTTTATTTCATCATCTCTGTTACACAGAATGCACGTTAGTGTAATGAATTTGCATTCATCTCCTTGACCCACCCTTGTATAGAAGAAATCAGGGGAAAATATCACCAATATAATTTTTTTTTACAATATGGTTTATCTGGCTGTTGTTTGGCCTCCTTATTAGGGTTCTTTTTCTTCCCTCTTTGCATATTCATTCATGTTCTCAATGAAATGGCATTGCTCTTCATTTACATTGGCTAATCAGATGATTTTTGCAGTTTTGACTACTGTGTATAATACAGCAGGCAGGATACTTACCATATCTCTGCTAAAAAGCCTGTACCATGAGCTTAATCATGCTATTTAATTGCTAGGCTTAATTTGAAAATAATTGTTCACAGCAATTAAGTAAATGCCCCAATTTCATTAACAGACTTCCCAATTAGAAAGTACAACATAAAACTGCTAATGTTTCTTCATTAGGCTTGAATTACTGTTTCTAATACTACTTTTTTTACTATCATCCTGCAGTAGACTATCAGCATAATAATTGGTACTAGATTAGTGACAAATTTCCTGGTGTAACACATTGATGTCCCAGTCAAGTGTGCACTGATTTAATAACATGGACATTTAAATTCATTTTTAACGGAAAGTGTAGCCTGAAATTTAAAGAAATCTGAGATTTAGCCGTTTCTAAGCAAGTATGTAGAAATTCATTGCTTTGAATAATAGACAGAAAAAAACTGCAGTTTTTCCAAAATTTGATGTATCTCTTAACATATGGTGGCCAAGTGCTATTTAAGAAACTGGAATGAGAAGTAAAAAGGTAGTAAATGTGACTGCTAATAAAATAAAGTGCTGACAGAAGTAATTATGGAAGTGGAACTAGATAATGAGATGTCATTAATGGTCTTTAACTGTTGGAGCTATTGTTTCCTTTGGAACAGAGAGAGAATCATTTCATTTTTTTGCCACATGGATATAATTGTAGGCTAGAAGAAAGAAGGGTATCTCCATTTCAATCAAGATGTCCCCATCTTTGGTGTTAGCACAATTGCTGGAAAGCTTAAGAATGGTATGCAAAGTGATCACAGTAAAATGATTAAGAATAATGATGATAATGAAACCAAAAATGTGTTTTATGTATAATAACGTTAGGTAGGAATCCTTCTACATTTTTTGCAGAAGGTACTAAATAGCACCTCCCTGCTTGCATTGTTATCCCTCCCTCGAGACCATTCTTTTTTGAGTATAACAGTTTCAGTATTCCACAGCTTCATCGTGGCATGGAGTAGATAAAGAGAAATGTAGAAGAAAAATTTTACACATAAAAGCAGGAGAGAATTAAAAGGGTGTATCAGTACATAAAAGCAAAAAAATAAAGTTGTCTTTGCTTGTTTCTCAGTTAGCTTCAAGCTTTCTCTCAATTTCCTCTAATTTTTCTCATGCTATGTCTCTTGCTTAGAATATAAGAATAACAAATAGGTTATCAAGAAAAACATGCTAATGCCTTCCTTGTGAAAAACCAGACAGTGGTCTTGTGTGCTGATCATTAGTAGATACAAGTATCACTGTCAACTTTTATATTATTATAGATTTTAATATTAGTAAAATATGTATATTGCTAATCTTTTAGTTTTTGATTGCAATATCTTGTCTCATAGGCAAAAGGGAATTTTGATGTACACTGTCCATCCAAAGATACTAAATCCTGATTATATAGGTGGGCTATGGACCATCATGGAGAAAAACTTTAAAATGTTGTATAGAAATACATGAAATAGGCTATGCATGCTCATCTCATGAGTCAAGAGGAGATGGAGACAATTTTCACTACTGAACAACAGAACCAAACTCTTCTCCCTGCTGAAAGACGCTATAACAAGGAATAAATGTCACAGATTGCAACTTGGCCGGTTCGGCTGGACATGAAGAAAATTACTTTCATTAGCAGGGTAGGGCAAGTTACCCGGGGAGGTTTTCAAGGCTTTTCCAGAGAAGTGATCAGATTTAATGTTGGTGATAGTCCTACCTTGTGGAGGAAGCTGGACTAGATGACCTTGACAGATCCCTGTCAACCAGCATGTCTAGATTCTGTTATTCTGGAATGTACTCAATATTCCAGAAATGAATGTGCTAACTCTGCATGCAGATACAGTATCATCTTTAACCTCTGACTTGTTATTCCTCTTCTGTGTACTCAAAAATGATGTTCACGGTTGACCAAATATCACAATAAACGGCCATGTTTATCTTTTTATCTTGGTTGTTACTTCATGTGACTGTCTTGACTGAATATTCTCAAGATCATGCAATCCAGATCAAACATTTTAGTACCCGTAAATGGCTTAATCAGTTATAAAGCCATAAAGTTTGTGCTACATATTTTCTACCAAATAAAATAAAATCAGGGTTTGCACTGCTGCTGCTATTTTACAGCTCATCCTTTCTTCATCAGATGATGCTAGCTGTGAGGCTGAGCTACTGCTGTAGACATAAATCCTACAAATATTTTCAGAGGTGCACTGTGCCGGCACTTTTGACTTTAGATGGAATTCAGTAAAAAACACACCTGAAATTAAAGCTCCTCACTCCTCGAAGGTATGGAGCTGCTTTTTTCTTCAGTATGTCATTTAACCTCATCAACCCTCTGCATAAAAAGAATCCTCTGCCTTTGATTTCTTTCGCTATACACCTGGATAATCTACTTTTCTTCAACTAGGTTCTGTCACAGTTGTATATGAGCATCTGTTTTTTTCAGTTTCTTCAGAATATTCACGTTTTTTCTCTTTCTATCAATGTGTATTAGCTGTAGATAAAAAAAATGGCATTTGTACATGGACAGCATGTGTCTGGGTTTGGCTACCTGGAAGACCATACCTTGTTGCACAGATACTCTCAGACAGAGTGCTTTTTGTTTTTTAAAAAAGCAAACTAATTTATTGGGTTCTTGGCATAAGGTGATGCTCAACTGGGAAATCAAATCTCTTGGACAGAATCGTCTTCAGTTGGAAAGGGTGAGATTCTGCAAATTGCTGTTCTGCTCAGTTCTTTTAATCCATCTGACCCGTAGCGCTACATGAACACTCCAGCACATGCATAATTCATTGCTATTGATTATTCTAACTACATAAAAAGCATCTCTTAAATGTCTTAACCACGATCAAAAGACTGTTTTGCATGATCCTTTCTGCATTTGTAGGGACAGTTTATATTGCCTACTTACAAGATCTTACCTGTGTACAATCTGATCCCTTCTCCAAGAGGAACTGCCTAGGAATCTCTGGGTCGCTCCAGTCAGGATGTTAATCAACACATTTAAGTGTACAAATTGGACTAGGCACTGCAGGAGTTGCCTAGATGAATCTCTAGAACTGTCCAAAATTCCCACCTGGAGAGCTCCTGTAACAGTTAGTCAGATATCTAATTGTGAAGGTGCTTGGAGTGAACTCCAAGCAGGCAATCACACTCTTTCAGGTCAGCCCATAGGTTCAGATGAGTCCCTTATCTCAGCTATGCTGATGACTAGCAGGGTCTCCCTGGGATAAATGACTTAACTGCACTGGATCTGCACACAAGCCCAGGCCTGGTGCCCTGCTAACCTGTTAGAGCTACAGAACAAGCTTGAGTTTCATGCTTATGACTCAATAACTTAAGTCCCATAGCTCTTGCCACAAGCCATAAATACCAGTGAAATTGAATACATTTAGGTCCTAAGTGAAATTCAGAAGATACTACAAATTATATTCAAAATAGGTTCACAATCCAATCTTAGATTACATGTTCATGAAGAGGACCAGATAAAGTGAAAGATGTTTTTGTGACTCCACTGTCCAGGAAGCTGAGAACAGTGTCCTGCATGTCTTTTGAATGTTCTTATCAAAGGTAGCCAGAAAAATAGTGAGGAAGGATGGATGCAGCATCATTTCTAGTGCATATTTGGTCCACCCAAATTAAGAAAGATCTAAGAGGGGTTGTAACATTAGTTGCTGAGCACATCTGTAAGGGACAAAGCAAAAAGGGGTTAGGAGTTCTATAAAAGCTGGAGACATTGCACTAGCGAGCTGCTAGTGGGTAGTTTATGAATTATATCTAATTTATGAGATGTGAGGGACAGTATCTGTTCTGTATGTTTGTTCTCAGCTTGTACATTATATTTCTTAAAAATAGAAGAATCAACCATGTCAGGAAGAGAGGAGAGACTGTCTTTTCTTGCATGTACTTAAGTATGCACAGGAGAGAAAAGCTTCCGTTTTGCTAGTTGGTAGAGACAGAAGAAAAGAGCATGCAAGATAATAGGAAACCAAGAAATTGTGGAGAGGAGCAGCAGGCAGCCATGTTTTCAGGACTGTACTGTGATGGGAAAAGAAAACTGCTGTGTACCAGTGGAAACTGTGCAAGAGTTTGTTGCAAACCAGAAAGCCATTATCTTGACTGAAACCAATTCTGGAAGGAAAAAATGAGGGCAGGGAAGATGAGAGCGAGTTCATAAGTCCAGCCCTCCTTTTTCCTACCCATTTCCATTTCCCTTCTGCCTATTTATGTTTATTCTGTCTTGCCCAGTCATTTTTTATAAATCATTCTAGTTTATAGTCCAACAAAACCCAGCTTTTTGCCTTGAAAAATCCTTTCAGTCCTCTGGCAGAGGTCTGGACAGAGGCATTCGAGGTTCTGGCTAGCTTGAATCCAACAACAAGAGGCATCTCTTGCTCGCTCTCAGAGCATACGCAATTGCTGCTGACTTCCCTGAGTGAGAGGTACCCTCCACCGTGACAAATCAGGCCCTGAGTACCTTCACCTTACAAATATGCTCTCTGATGGGCTACCACAGAAACAAAGAGTCAAATGTCATTCCAGCCCAGATTTTCCAGCCCAGTACAAGTATGTACTTTTCATTGCCTGTCACGGCCTGTCAAAATATTCCACTGTCTATTAGGCTTGAGTAGAATGAGTAATACCAGTTATTTTTGCTAATGCTATTTAGCTGTTGTTAATTAATACTGTACTCTGCAAGACCAAGAATCAGCTGGGGAACACACCATTGCTTACATGAGAAAGGAAGATTGTTTTTGTCCTTTGCTTCTGGTGAAATGCTGCCTGCTCAACAACAGCTTGTTTTGATAGTTGTTTGTAGATACTAATTTGCACTAATAAAAATACAAAACATGGAGGGTTATTCAATTTGTTTTCTCTTCCAGGCTGGGCTAAAAAAATGTTCATATGCTAAGAAAGTTTTCTTTGTTACATTTCATATTTTGTGACGTATCTCTTAAGAGGAAAGCAGAAAGTTGCACAATTTATTCCTGTCATGTTAGTGAACTTAACAGCCTTCAAGGGTTGACCCTTTTGGTGGTCCTAGAGGGTTGCTATTCTTTTGTCTCTGTTTGCTGTTGTTCATAACAGGCAAGGCATTTCTTTTAGAAGTCCATCAGCCTCCTGCATAGCTCAGTTTTATCCATGTATTTCTTGAAATCTTTATGTCCTCACAAAAATTCATGATAATTATTAGCCTAAAATATTTATCTTTCTGTCCCCCCACTTGTGCATTTTCTTCTATTTATTCATTATTTCTTCATCTTGAAACTTTTAAAATATGGGTCTTACTGTGTCTCTGTAGTCAGTCTGTAATTGCAGCTAATATTCAGTGCGGATGGATACCACGATCTGAGCCCTTTCAGTGACCCCTACAGAACTAAAAGCACAGCTTTTATCTTCCCTTTAGGCAGTTTGCAATGTTGTTTTCTCTCTTCTTCTCTTAGGCCTGAGCCCATAGAGTCTTTCTTATGTGATTAACGTTAGGTGTGCAAGAAGCAGGCTGCAGATTCAGACCTTGTGTATGTGAAGATGCACTCACACGTGGAGTTTAAATTGTTTTGTTCTCTGTGTTTGTTGACAATTCAGTCAAGGTGAACAACATTACAAGATAAAGAAAGGGAAATAATAAAAATAAGCCAGATGTTGCTTCTGTGTTGAATGGGGAAATGCTGAGTGGAATGTTTTCTTCAGTTCATGAATAAGAAAGAAAGAAAAAAACCTTTCTTGGAAAAAGATGCGAGTAGAATATTACATGGTATTTAAACATACATTCATATGAAATGAATCAGAATGTAATCATCTTTTCCTGCTTCTCTTCTTATTTGCATGAAATTTCAATTTGGGTGGCAGGAAGATATTTTATGATTACCATTTTTTATGGGACATGTCATTTGTCATCTGTGTTAGACAAAGTTATTTCTTCAGGTTTTTTCCTCCCTGAAAACCAATATTGTTAAGTGAGAAATTCTCAGGGGAGGGGGAACATATTAATCTTTTGGCAAGTGACAAGACTTGTTCGTTTTAAAGTTTGCTTTGGAAAAGAAATGAAAACCAAATTAAAAATAATCTGTGTTTTCCAAGGAAAATCAGTGAAAATCCATTGAACATGAAAATGTTTTCTCTAGCAGAATAGACTTTCTAAACTGACATGTTTTAAATCAGTCAAATTGTGATATGTAGGTTTGCCAGCCAGTGGTTTGCACAGTTTCCTTGGGGACGGGGTGCTTGTCCACATGGAGAATTTATTTTTTAGAGAGTTTTGACACATATTTTGCCACAGCATTCACATTGTTTTTTATGTTTATTTTAGAAAGGATTAATTGTATATGCTGAGAACTTTTTTCCCAGTGCAATGCTTGTGAGGGACGTGGACCCTAAGCCTTATGAACAGGTATCCTTTGTTGCTTGTTTTTTTTCCCAGTATCACAGGATTGTTGACTTCTGAAGACACCTCTGGACATGGTATAGTCCAACCTCATTGCTAAAAGCAGGGTCACCTAGAGCAGGTTGCTGTGACCAGTTGGGTTTTGAATATCCCCAAAGGATGGAGACTTCACAACCTCAGTGGACAGCCTGTTCCAGTGCTTGACCATCCATAAAATAAAGAAGTTTTTTTTATGTTTAAGTGAAATTTCTTGTATTTCAATTCATTCTCATCATAAATCAATGCTGGCTATTCCCAGTCACCTTCTTGTCCTTAATGTGGTTGCAAATCATTTTCAGGAAGAAAATCAGGAACGTTTTCCCCAGGCTTCCAATGGATCGAGGTGAGGCTAATCAGGTTGTAGTTGCCTGGATCCTCCCTTTTGGAGATGGGGTGACATTTGCTCTCTTCCAGTCCTCAGGAACCTCTCCCAATCACTACAACCTTTCAGATATAATCGAGAGTGGCTTTGCAATGTTATCATCAACCAGCTCCTTAGCATTTGTGGGTGCATCCCATCAGGTCTCATGTTTAAATGTTCTCTAACTTGATTTTCCTCTACTGAGGGTAAGTCTTCATTACTCCAGACTTTCCCAGGGTTCTCAGAGGCCTGGGATTGCTGAAGGCTGGCTTTACCAGTAAAGACCAAGGTGAAGAAGACATTCAATATGTCTCCTTTTTCTGTGTCCTTTTTCACTAGGGCTACTGCCTCATTCAGCAGCAGGCCCACATTTTCCCTAGTCTTTCTACTGATACACCTTTAGAAGTATTTCTTGTTGCCTTTCCTGTTCCTTGACAGATTCAACTCCACGTAGGCTTTGCCTTTCCTAACTCCGTACCTGCATGCGCAGTTTCTCTATATTCCTCCTGGATGACCTCATCCTGCTTCCACCTCTTATACATTTCCTTTCTACACTTGAGTTCAATCATGATCAAGTTGTTCATCCACCTTTGTTTGACTTTCCACCTTTGTTCGACTTTCTGCATGTTGGGATGGATTCTTCTTGAGCTTGGAGGAGGGATCCGTGAAAGTCAACCAGCTTTCTTGGACCTCTCTTCTCTCCAGGACCATCTCCCATGGGATTCTTCCAAGCAGATTCCTGAACAGGCCAAAGTCTGCTCTCCTCAAGTTGAGGGTTGTGGTTCTGCTTTTTGTCTTGTTCCTTCCTCCCAGGATCCTGAACTCCACAGTCTTATTGTCACTGCAGCCAAGCCTGCTCCTAATCTTCACTTCCCTGGCCATGCAGTAAGTATGAGGTCCACCAGAGTGCCTCTCCTCAAGTGCTCCTCAAGCACCTGTGTTGGGAAGCTACCATCTGTGCACTCCAGAAATCTCGTGGATTGCTTACATCCTGCTGTGTTGCCCTTCCAGCAGATAGTGGGGCAACACAGCTAACTGACTTTCAGAATTATATGAGATACAGTCTGACAAAATTTGAGATTATGTCTTTTTTTTTCTTGCAGTGCACTAGGAGAAGCATAATGGGAGCCAGATGACTGTACGGTTTTCAGTCACATATTTCATCATCAACTCAGTGAGCATAAGTAGGAAGGTGCCACTTTCAAAGTATGACTATGCAATGTGAGGAAGGAGTGCTCTATGCCACTAAATGTTCGTAGTTACAAAGCAGTTCATGAAGACATATTTACTATGTCATTCCCAGATGGCTTCAGCTTTGAAAATTACCGTTGTGCTATCAAACAGTTTGTATAGCAGTTTTGGTAGAAGTTCCAATAACTGGCCTGCCATTATCAGTAGCAGGAGGACATGAGGAAGTTGTTCTTCTTGGATCATCTTTGTTTAGGTCCAGTGCTGTTGCTGTGAGAAGACTGTGCTGCAAACTTAGGTTATTTAGCAATTGCTGCAGTGTCAGGATGACAGTCAGTTTACTTGAGAATTTATCTGAAGGTGTATCATCAGCAAGTCAACATGAAAATTTCTGTTGTCCCCAACTTTTACTATACAGAAACATCACAGTATGACTTGAGCGTATGTATGTTATGACAAGAATATCATCACTTGTAAAAAATAGTATTGGGCAGATTACAGCATTGGCCATGCTTCTCAACTGTATGGAAGTAAGGAAACCCAGTTCCTATTTTTCACCCTTTGCTTTGGCGCTGTTTGTAAACAGTGTTCTCTCAGAGTAAGGATTTGCTGTGGAACTTGCATCTCTTTCATTTATTTGTTCATTTGTTTATTACTAAAAACATGAATGATGTTGACACTCTTCTTGTTTTGGGAGATCAGCATACCCTCTACTGCCTTTGCTGATTAAATATTTTCCTGAGCACTAAGCATTGCTTCAAAAATCACTGACTTAGTCCAACATAAAAGTTGTGGAAAGCATATGCTTTTGGAAGATGGAAAGCGTGGTGGCATTGTCCTGTACCAAGCCAGAGATGTGCAGTACCTACGCTGGATTATGGTTGAATACTATGTTCAGATCGCTGCCTTCAAGAGAGTGCTCGTATTGCTGCTTTCAAGATAGGGTCTACTGTTGATATTTTTATTTTATATCGCTCAGGTCATGAATGCTAGTATTCTAGCACTCGTAGGGTCTACTGTTGGTATTTTAATTGTTTCTTATTGAACTTGCAGGAAATGGTATTTTGCATGTAAGAGGTTTCACTTTGTGTAACTTTAAGTAAATTTTTATTAATCACATTTTTTTACATTTAAATGAAGTAAAAATGTAAATGAAAAATGACAACAATTTAAAGTATTATATTTTTAAAACAGAACTTGGTGACAGGCTGCAGTATAAACTAAAAACATTTTGAAACTTGGCTTACATATTAAAGTTTTGTCTTGCTTTTATACATACTTACTGTGGCTCTCTACCTGGTTACTCTTCTAATGTCTATTGCAATGATTGCAATGCCATTTTAGAAAGACTCAGTTCAGTCTGGGAGTTTGAGAATGGACTTGAGAAATAGTTACCCTCACAGATCAGTGTTGAGGTATGTGGGAGAGAACAATGTTGCCTGTTCTGGGCTATTATGTTTTGCCACTTGGCATGGCAACAAAGAAGAAAGAATCCTCTCAGTTTTGAGATTCTGTCCTTCCAGCTTCTTCCCACTACTAGGGAAACTGTGTGTATGTTACTTCTTTTCGGACCTATTCTTCTGTATCTTGGTACCTTGCTTGCTTGAATAATGACTGAGTTAACTTTGTGGAACTGGTCTGGAGAGTCTAGCTGCAGATTGTCTTTGAATGTTACAGGAGTGCGCTGACAGCAAGGAGCTTAGGGAAATGAGATGAATCAGAATAGGGACTGCACTTCTGCAGGAGTGCCCTATGTCAGAGGACTTAGAACTGATTGTGAGAACACAAAGCAGAAAATATGCCATAAAAGAGTGTCAGCAAGATATACAGCAATATTATGTTATCCTACAGGTACTACTGGACTGGAAAGATACCAGTGAGAAGATAGGTCTGTCTCGTAATAGTAGAACTAAAGCAGAACTCTATTCCTGAAATATGATCTTAGATTTCCTTGCATAAAAAATGTGCAATAAGTTGAATTTTCCAATCATTTTCATCAGAATAGCAAGGGTTAACATTGTTCTTCACCTCTTGCATCTCTGTTTCTGTGCTTTTTTTTTTTTTTTTTTTTTTTTTTGTAGGCAAGTGTATGCCATGAAATGTCCCCAGAGAGTTTAGTGCTAAAATGCTATTAGTGGTATCTGGTAAGGCGGCTAGATAAAATGCTATCAAATACATCTTATAAAATGGTATGATAAAAAGCTGTGGCATATACCTCATACAGTGTTGATACAGTGCTATGAAATGTATCTCATAAAGTTCTATGAAATCTGTAACTTCTAGGGCACTGATCAAACTGTGAAGCAAATTAATTTGAATGGTACCTAGTTTTATAGTACTCTGTTTACTGAGAAAGTAGTGTAATTCTGATCTCCCAGGCGGAAGTGAAAGAGGAAGGACAGCTCAAAGTCATCATTTTGAGCACATTAGGAGAAGAAAAGGTCTGACAGGGTGATTGCTCAGGAGTGAGCTGGACCAGGAATTATAAATGTAAAGGCAGAGTCAGAGGACATTATAAAACATATTGTTCCTGTGACAATAAAATCAGTTCCTCAGGCTGACCTAAATGCTGTTTATTCTCCTCCTGGCAGGGGAGAATAACCTTAAAAGACAGCTGTGTGTATCTGCACATCATGGATGTTTCATTTGGCAAAAAGACATAGTTTAGCCAGTTATACCTTATTATTTTTTTTGATATTACACATATACGACAAAATTAAGGTTATCGTAACACAAAAGGTAGTAGTTCAGACTTTCTGCATAAAACTGCCTGTGTGCCTGTGCAGCTTCCTTAAAGTCTGTTTTTAGACTCTGGAGTTGGGAGGAATTGATGGCTTTTAAGTGGGATCTCATTATCAGAATAAAAATGGTATTAGAGTCTTTGGACTTTATTATTCCTGTGGGCACTGCTTATAATAAAATTCAGCTTGATGGTTTCATTTCAGGTCAGAAACCCTCCTGGCTTCTTCTTATGTGGACATGTGGCATAAACATTGCCCTAAGGTCTAGATTTTGTTGTTGGCTTCTAAGGAGCTTTCTCTGCCTTGTTCTTGTTCCAGCATTGCTAAGTATCCTAGGTGTCAGTCCTCTGAGCCATTTCATTGCAAGTGGCTTCATTATTCCAGCAGTTACTTACAAAGTTTCCTAAATATTTGTCTCTCTCCAGAAAGAAAGGAGATCCAGGACCTCTGCTCATCTCCAGGCAGTTGTATGAGGCATGGCATAAAACTGATTACTGTTGTCACAGACTAAAATGGCTCAGTTCACACAGTTTAAACCAAATCGGGATCAAAACATTTATTAATTTATATAATTAATTTATTAATAATCAGCAATCAGTGAACTACACCTTCAGGATCAGGATCAGTAATACAGCAGATAAACCTAGTAGTTAACAATTAATCACTTCTGAACCAGTATGGACAGATCCTGCAAACAAGTGTAGAGTATTCTAGCACTCATCTATGTAAACTGGGCCAAAAGCAACCCTCAAAGAGAGACCCTGGAGGAGTTGCTGGTGGACCGCTCCACCAGATCAACTGGGCCAGATGCAACCTGCAGAGAGAGGCCCTGGAGGAGTTGCTGGTGGACCCCTCCGCACCTGAGGATTCCAAGAGCACCGGGAGACATCCAGACTTGGAGACGCAGGGACACCTGCAGATGAGCTACAAACCTGAGTGGCTGGAACAGACATGCTTGTGTGCCTGACTCCTGATCTGGTGCCAGTTGTCTCTCCACCTAGAGCAGGGAAGTAAAGACTGTACAGTTGTCACTTTATGTAGTTATCCCAATAAAAAGTTAACCTTGGTGTCTTACCCATTTGTCTTTAAAACTGTGGATCTGTCCTCTCAGGTAGCTTTGCCTGTGACAACTCCCCCCACATGCTGACCCACAGTGTGGGGTAGAAGCACACTCTCCACGTACGAGATGTAGCTGCTTCAGCTTTTTCTATGCCCATGCCACTTCCTGCAGTTCACTAATACACTGGTGAGAAAACACCACACAAGGTCCCATACATACACTTGGGGACTCTATGCTCCTTGCTGCACCCCACACTGCTACTCTGCTAGCTGGGTGGGAGCATCATATGGGGAGGCTGTCTGAACTAGGCAGAAGTTGTAATGTTGATGGGTGACTGTTGGCAGTGTCGCACCAGATTTTTTAACTGCTGCTATTTCCACTCCATGGTCTCTCTCCTCTTTACGAATTTTCATGCTTTTATATTTCCTTTCAAGCTGACTCCATCTTTGTTTCAAAAGTGTCCTTGTAATCTCTAGTTACTGTTTAATCTGGGTCATGGCCATCTTTCCATTTAATATGATTAGTTTGGGGCAGAAACTGTCCCAGACAGTTTTGCGTATTTGGTCTACATACACACACTTTTACACTCACACTCTTTCTTATTCAGGCCATTTCCCAAGGGAGGGCCATATGAGCATCCTCACAACAATGTAGGGGTGCTGACTCCACCAGTGTATAGCTGCACGGATTAAACCTGCCCTTGTGCCAGGTGTTATCTGGCTAGAGCAGTAGAGGCAGATGAATAGACTGACCAATTCAGATGGAAAATAAAGTAATGCTGGCTAACAGCCTGTAATAACTAATCTGGTTTAAAGTAGAGATGCTCAGCAAACTGTAGTCATTAGCAGTATGCTTAACAGTGAGCTTAATACACACTCAGGCAAGTCTATAGGATACATATTACCAGCTAGTTTACTCAGAGGAGGAACTACATTACATGTACATTTGCTATTTAGATAGAAGTAACCTAGCTATTTAGGTATAGCTATCTAAGCTTTCCCTCTTTCTAAAATTTGTTTCTCTTTCCAAGAAAATGAATGACAGGTGATGGATCACTTTCTTATGCCCTTTGCAGAAAGGGTCAAGCCGTCAGCATCTAGCTTTGGTGAGGTCAGTTCCACCTGCAGTAGTGAGTCAGCAGCAGCTGTGCAGGATCGTCATCCTGATGCACTCAAATTGCTAACTGCCTCCGTCAAGAGGAGACTGTGCCACTTTTCTACAAGCCAGTTCTGCATAACTTAGTGATATTCCCTGTGCTTTAAAGATGCTGGAGGAAGTACTCCTGTATACTATTTTATACTGGGGACAAAATGATTATGTAATATACAGGACTAGAAGGCTTGTAGGTGATATCATGAAATACATCAAGGCAAATATCTAAAACGCATTCACATAATACTTAGGTTTAATTTAATGATTGGGTAATCTTAGGAAGACTTACATCTTTAGGGGTTTTTTGTTTTTTTTTTTGTTTGTTTTCTGTTCATTGAATTTACTATTTCAAAAGGAGCAGCTCTGAGAAGGCTGGAGAATGAAATTCCTTTATCTGTCCACCAAATTAGTTCAACTCTGGCAGCAGCTGTACTTATCTCTTGGGCTGTAACCCAGAAAAGCTGTTGGTGAGGGAAGGTGGTTCTGTCTGCTGAGACTGCTGACAAGAAGGCCAGCCGGGATGTAGACTTTCTGAGCCAGTAACTTCAAAGAGAACTGTGCTTTCCTTTCAGCACGAGTCGGGGACGCATAGCCAGCAATTTCGCAAAGGCCTGTGCCTTGGCACTACCCTAAACTAGCTTCTGCCAAGTGTTGTCAGCAGCAAAATGGTTCAAATGTTTAAGGGGTTCTTTAAGCAATTAAGAGACATTGCTGGCACAAATTTCCACTCAGAAATCTGGAAAAGCTACATACTTCCCTTGAGGGCCCTTATTAGGCAAAACTTCTACACTCATAAGTGCTCGATCTATATACAGCACAAAATAACAAGTTTCTGTCAGAAAAGATACAGAATAAACATGTAAGCTCATAAAATATTTTTCATCAAACTGCCATGTGAAGATGAGGAGAGGGAGCTTATGATAACAAAAATCTACACTCAATTTGTGGGAATATGATGTGGAATTACAGTACTTCTAAGAGAAAAGACATGTAGATTTAAGGCTTTGTAGTCTGAATGAAAGATAGATGACACCAAGTAATGAAATGCATGTGTACAGTTAACTTCCTTACAGCAGGTGAGGTTCTTTAAAATGTTACTGCCACCAAACTCTACCCATTATTTATTTGTTGACACTCTAAGGATGGACTGTGGAAAGGCTTTTGTGCTTGAAAGCTTATGCTTTTTTTTCCCAACTGTATTGGTGTGTCCATCTAAAAGATACTGATCTCTCAATCAACATTGTCCTTTGTATCACAATAATACTTAAAGCATCAGTCAGGGATCAAGGAACATTGTGCAGGACAAAAAGTGCAGGACAATCCATGCCCTGAGGGGCAGCTCTGTGGCTGTGACAATGATCTCACTCCTTCTTAGGACATAAAAAAAAGTCATTCAGTATTGTAATTGTTATATAAGGCTGTCAATGAAAAATCTGCTTTACTCATGGCCAAACATTTCAGTTTGTTGTCCTTGCTCCTCAAAGGACATGAAATCTACATTGAGGAGTCCATGCAGGCTCAGTGCCTATGGCCTCAGGAGATGGTCTATGGATGTGAAGAACTGAAGTGAAGAGATGCATGAGCAGGAGAGCAAAATTTTTGATATATGTATAAAAGAGATGCTTGAAAAGTGTTGAATCAATGTCAAAAGATATGATAAATGCTTAGGCATTAAAACATTTTTATTAGGTCCTGAAACTAGTGTATGTAATAAAAAAATATATTTCAGAACGTTACACTTGAAAAAATTCTATAGTATGTTAAAAAAAATCCAGTCATGCTACTATCTGTAGCATGTACTACAGTAAAACAGTACTATTTGTACTGTTTTTGTTTCTACATGAGAAAATCTAATTATGTATCATAAATATTAATGTCGATCAAAATTATATTTTATTGATAAGTAGTAGGATATATGAACACAATGAAGAATAAGAACAAAAAGAAAAGTATGACTTAACACCAAAGACACTGCACTTAATGTATTACTAATCTTCATTGTTTATTGTTTTATTGTTAATAGCTATAGCTTCCCAAATTCAGTATCAGACAACATTACAGGAATAAAATGAAAAATTCAAAAAGAAATGTTTTTAGATTAATTTGTCAGTTCTTCCCATGAATTGGGAATGGCAAAGCATGCTTTTGTGGCATATTCTCTTGACTTAGGAAATACCTAAGGTCTGAAGGGCTGCCTTCTGAGATTGCCATGTCTGTATGAGTGCTATGCCATGATCATATGAGTGTATAGATGGATCTGGAGATGTGGCACAAATAAATGTAATGGAAGCAAATGGAAGAGTTAGAATATTTTCTGAAAGTCTGCTCTGGTATACCAAGTATACAAGCATAAGTCCGCAGGCTATTGTTTCTACAGCAGAAGTTGCAAATTATTAAAGAAATACGAGATACGAATGAAATTAAAATTACTTAATGTGATGAAGGCAAAAGTACATAATAAAAGCAAGTTGGTCACTGTCAAAGACAGCATTCAGATTCCTGGATAGTTTTGCAAGGAATTACTTAAGTAAATTAACTTCTGTAAAAGCTCATCTCAAAGTGGAACGTAGCTTGTCATGTCTGATAACAGAGCTTAGGTCTGCTCTGTCTATGTTTTGGCTTTAGGCCCTGGAAGACTTGTCAGCTAGGTAAACTATATGCACTTTGCGTTGACTGACTTCAGTGTAACAGGAGTAGCTAATGGCTTTTTTAAGTTGCTGTGGGACTCAGGCAGTAATGAGTAATAAAAAGAATGCCCATAAAAAGTGGGTTTGTTGATCTCAGTGAAAATACTGACGTGCCAGCTAGTAAATGTGAATCTTGTGTAAGGAGCTGTGGCAAATGGATGTTACTCAAATAGGGTAACAGAATGCAAATAAAATAAAAACAAGAAAACTACCATGAATGCTACATGGTTTAAAACCATATAGCATGAAAACTGTGATATTCCTTGGAGACCAGATTCTGTTTCTTTCATTATACCTGCTTTGGTATGGGATTCCTTTGCTGTTCTTACAGATGCTGAAAACTTAAGAATGCAGAGTCAATAACCACTCTCCCTACTAACCCACACTGTGTTGTCTCTCTCTCTCTCTCTCTCTCTCTCTCTCTCACACACACACACACACAGCCCCCGAGAAGCACCACATAACCAAGGTCATTAGTTATCTGCATGGCTACTCTGTTACACATCTTGAACTTCATAATTATGGAGACTTGAATGCTTTTATGGCCTTGTGTATTCCTGCTAAGTTAAGAGTGAAGTGAAGGTATAGCATTTGACCCATCATGCAGGAAAAGCTGATGGATAGGTTATACCAGAACCAAGGCATTAACAAACTGTAGCAGGTTATGAAATAGTAATGTTGAAATCATTTTGAATGGTTGCTGAAATCAAACTAAGAAAATCAGAGCTGACATCAATCCATTCCATTTGGTCACCTGTATATTAAATATATAAGCACCAGAGTATCATCAAGGAAATGGTCTGTGAATCGTAGGTCTGAATGGCCAGGACTAGCAACAGCAGTTACAAACATTAGATTTGGTCAAGGAGCTATGGCACGATACAGCCCCAAAACCCTGAAGGCAATTAATGCTGGCACCAATGACAGGTGGATCAGAGCACGTCACAGCCAGACTACATTGTTGGTGATCTAATTTTTCTGTATGCACATCCCAAGCATTCTGGCCCCCCAAAAATTCATCATTCTCATGCTTCTTAAAGCCATGGAAAGACCAAAACAAATATAAGGAGACGTTGAGTCTCAGCTCCCAAAAGGGAGCTGGAAGGGGAAAGTGAGTACACATGATATTGGCAAACAGAGATTTCAGTGAACTGCATAAGAAGGAAAAGATTTTGAGACCAAAAAAAAACACGACCGAATGTCTGAGGTTTATTGGAAGCTGAATGTTTCTGAAGCCAGTTAGTTTTGCTTGAGGTAAATGCAGCCTAATCATTTCAAGCAAATGAAATCTGGTTATCTAGTATCTGAGTAAGGACTCGTGTGTAAAGAACTAAGCTGCCCTAAAAATCACTATGAGTTAAGACTTGAAGCCTGAGTCCAAGAAACACAGAATATGCATATTTGGATACACCGTCTCTATAGTAAAACTAATAAAATATACACCTGTCTTCATCGAACACGAACAGACAGCTAGGTCAAACCATGCCATGGCCTCTGGGAAAGCTGGGCATGCTCAGAGACCTAATAAAAGTGTTAGCATAGATTCCAAAGCTGTAATCAACGGTGCATACATGAAGTCATTAGTGGGATTATAATGATGCTGAATAATTTTTACCTTAATACTGTTTGATCAGATAAATAGCAAACCAATGGATGTGATGGCTAAATTTCTGTAAAGTACTGAACTCTAACATTAACTTATAAAATCAAAGATTATTGCTGGTATTCACCTACCACTTCAAATTATTTTGGTATGAAAAAGTATCCATTATTAAAAAAATGCTTTATGTAGCTCACTCTCTTCTTTTTCTTCTTTTTTAATCTGGAACTCATGCCTCTAAGTACTTTTTTATTCTTTTTCTCCCTCTTTTCTTCAAAAGCACCTTCTGTATTCTTTGCTCTGTCTCATTCTGAGAGTTTCTCTTCCACCCTGATTTGCCTACACCTTTTTGCTCTCCATTTCTGTGACCACCTATTAACTGCCTTGTGGCAGCAGTTGCATATGGATCATGGGATGGATCAACATCTGCACATCTCAAAAGCTAAGGCCACAGATCTGCCTAAGCTTCAATCTTCATTGCCTACTGTCTTTAAGGCACACCTTTTTTATAGCTATTAAAGGGGCAGTATACCCAGATTTACGTGCAGTAGCTTTAGGTGCTGCAGAACGGGCACTGCACCCAAAGATGACTTTCAATACAGGCCCAGAGACAGATGTGTTCTCCCAAGCTTGCTGTGTGGATCTGTACTACAGCTGTGGCTGTGGTGATGTACACATTTTATTTTAATGAAGAGAAAGGTTTTCTGTAGCAGCATGCAAAGACCGGCAAACCTCAGCAGTCAGGGCACTAATTAGCACCTCAGCTCTCCCACAGCTGTGCAAGGCAAGGTAATGATGCACAGCTGTGCTCAATCAGACACGCTGAGGAAAATCAGGGAACTCTGTAAGATCCTCTCCCAGGAGGGGCAAAGGAAGGTTTTATGTATTAGGAGTGCTTTGTCTAGTAAGTTGATTGCTGAGGTTTTTTTATCCTTTTTGTTTTTCTTTGGTGGTGGTGTAATTTTTTTGTGTGGTGTCTTTTGTTGTCTGGTTGTCTCAATAAAACAACCTATATTTTTATTTTCAGTTGAAAAATCTAGCTCTGTTGCAAAAAGCAAGGAGGGACAGTGCGTGTTAGTAGGTTGTGCATTGAACTTGCAGCTTCAGCAAAACAAGCTTCTGCTGGTTACTTGAATATGGAGGTCTCAACCTGTTTGTTTTCTTCTGGTGTTTGAGTAGTTCAGTGTCGTTGTGTCCAAAATATAATGTGTCAGTTCAGCTCTCCTTGGTAAGAGGATAGTTCCTGGCTTTAGGGAGCTGTATAAATTGAGGCTCTTGTTAGGAAACAGATGAAAAGAAAGTGTCTTAGAGCAAATAGTGTGCCAGTCTTTAGCTACAATAGCTGGTGAAGTATAGGAGGAAACTAGGCCTTGACACAGTGGTGAAGTTGTGGTACGCTTGTGTTGGATGTACCTGACCTACCAAAAAACAAATGGGAAAATGGCTGGCTGAATTTGCTTTTTAAAAACTACCAACTCTAACATGTTGTGAAGTATAATCTTGCAAAAAAATATTGTATAAAATAGGACCTTGTTTCTAATACCTTTATTTGTCATATTTAAAGGTTTTAAGTCCTTGTGATTGAAGAAAAGGAAGGAAGAAATCTTAGCTATATAACAACTATGAAGACTTGCTTTACTTTGTTTCTAGTATTATGCAGTACCTGTGGACAGTAAGACTTTGAAGTACTGAACATGCAAGAAGAAGTGTTTTGTGACATATACAATCAAATTCCTGAGGACTTGGACAAAGCAGAGCCAAACAGGAAAAGTACCTGGAAAAGTGAGTTATTATCTTTTACTTTTCTTTTTGGTGTTTTCAGTTGGTGGTCTCGGACTTGTATTAAACTCCACAGATGGCATGCTAGGGTTTTTAAAGGAGAGAGTGATATGGTATCACACCTGGATCCTACTGATTAGCTTATGGATTTTCATTAAGGTGTTTAGATGTCTAAAAATGAGCTTTTAAAATGTATCTGAATATCTATGTGGAATTGGGCATTTAGACACTTAAGTATCTCTCTAGATCTTGCATATGTGTAAGCTCTAAAACCTTTTCCTGGATTTTTGTGTGCTGAAAGGATTAAGGTTCTTGGTAAGGGAAGGAGATAAAGCAGGAGCCCAAGCAGTAGGAAAGGCTGCTTGTATGTAGCTGTAGCTATTGTCTTTAAGTGTTTTGAAATTAAATTTCAGCTCTGCAGAGTAATGTGAGCTGTGTCCTTGTTTCATATTTTATCATCTTCTGGAAGTGCACTAGATGTGTCTGGTTTGCATGTTGATGGGGACTCCATGAGCTGTGAAGTACTAACTAGCATAAATATAGTTGTTTCATAGAAACTCAGTTATACCCAGCTAACTTCAGAAATCCTAAATGATGTCCAACACTCCAGTGCAATTCTGTCTAAGTGTCCTTATGAAAACTGAAAAAAGATAATGTGTTCACTACGTAATGTGTTAAATTTGTACTCTTAGTGTATGGTTTTTTTGCTGTGTGAGTAAATGCTGCTAAGTCACCGTGTGCCTAGCGGTTTGTGGTCTTCCAGTTGCCCTGTACTTATGTGATGTCTAAGGAAGATCTGCTCATCTTTCTTTGCGATGCTGCTGAGAACTTCATTACAGGATAATAGGACCTGATTACTGGTTAACGCAGTGCGTGTCTTACCTGTCTATTGAACTGATATTGTTTTGCTCTTTCACAGGATCAGGATGAAAATATTTTGGTTGTAACATCTCCTGTAGGTTTTTAAATAACCTGCTTAGTGTGTTCATTCAAATAAGGTGTCTGAAATCTTCCCTTATGTGACTCAATGCTCATTTTACATATTTATTTAGCAGTTAGAGTAGCTTTGCAAGTCTATGTTGCTGGTCAGCTTACTGTTTCTGCGGTTGGCAGCTGATCACCTTGGTGACACGATGTTTCTTCCCTGTTAAGTGGCTGCCTGAGATTCCTGACAGAGGGGATTGTGCAGTTGCACTGCTAGTGGAATAACAGTGTTCCCATTTCCATATGGAAATAACAGTGAGTATGCAGACCAGCCATTTACAGAATGTGTGTGGCTGAAAACTCGATTGAAAGTGAGCACGAATATTCTGTCACAATTGAATCTTTGTAATACAGCTTTTATGGTATTTTAGCAACTCCAAAAATACTACTGTTAAATGTGGAACACAGCTTGGATTGCATTCCCTCTTGCTAGGTAAACACTTGGCTTATTTTCTGAAAGTATTCAAGGGTCTACATCACGTGCTTAGGGGCATGGGCTTTTTTCTTGTTTTGTTCCCTCCCCACCCTCTCTCTGTAATTGGCTCGTGCTGTGCATAAGTGTAGGAAAGCTTTTTGGGGGACAAACTGGCTTATGTGATACTGGCCTATAAAGAGAAAGTGCTAACATCTTTTGATTGTTCAAGTTTGCCACTTTTCAGCTGCTGCACAAGTTGTACAGAAGTAAAAGTATATTTAGACTTAGCATCCTATAATTGAAGTTCAGCTCTTCTCTCAGACATGATTGCTTACTGGAGATGACTAGAGATGCTTTCAATTCTGGCCTTAATATCAAAGTTTCTGGAGCAGAGCTTTCAGTCCTTCCTCGCTGCACTAAAATACAGTACTGTGGAAACCCTGCAGATACTGTTACTGTTAAATAGCAGTCGCAGGAGCTCCAAGGAAGTGCCTGAAATTCTCAGAGTGGCTAGATTATTCTCAAAGAACTTTGATCCACCTTTTCCAAGAAGAAGAAACAGAAGTTAACTTCATCTGGAGTTGCTTCGAAGCGTTATAAATTTCCGTTTGCTTATTTAAGTAAAGGCCAGATTGTGATGCTACTGACTACACTTTTTCTCAGCCTAATTAGCAAGCGGCAGAATCTAGCTATTTTTTTTGGTGCTGAACTCTTCTGGAAAATATGCCCTTGATTATAATACTGAACCTTTCAGAAAATGTTGGTTTTAATAATTTCATCTGCAGTCTTGGCTACCTTTGTTGCTGCTTTAACTTGGTCTGGGTCATATATATATATTTTTTTTTCCCTCCCCTGCTTCATCTTTTGAGATGATGTGCCTTTTAGAACACTGCATTAGGGCTCTTCTTGAGTTATTTTTATCTGTTTAAAATGTCTCTTGGGGGTAGGGGGGAAAAACCACTTTCAAGGTAGTCATATCAAAAAAACATCAAAAATGGAGCTGCATTGTTGTTTTCTTCTCTGCCTAGTGTTTTTCCTCTTTATAGCCAATGTGATTATCAGGATGGGTTCAAAATCAGTGATGTAACTTCTAGAAAGCAGTATATACACCATCCTGTGGAATTTTCTTTTATCAATGTTAATAAAGTTCTCTAGCTATGTATCGTGCAAGAGTCTGACTATTCTTGCACAAAGGTAACTCTAATGTCACACTGTTTATTCAGAGTTAAAAGTTTCTTTTTTCTTTTTCTCTTTTTCTGAAAGAATCTATTGTTATACAGAGTCTCATCCTTAGTAATGCTGAGGGCCCTGCTATTCAGCGCTGTAACCCTTTGCTGAAGCTGGTGAGGCAGTGTTTTCCAGAGCCTTTGTGGCAGTATTTTCCTCTCATTTTTCTCATGCTGCTCTTCTTGGACTGTGCATCTCTTGCTCCACACCTGCAAACACCAATGGTACATCTGTGACAGGCTCTCAAGAGGAGTGACTACCACTGATGTGAGCTTTGCCTCTCTTCTCTTGAATCCCCTCCTTTTCTTTAGTTCTTGTGTTGTAGCCTTTAGTTTTTATGATAGAAAACCAAACCTAGTGGACAATGAAGTAGGTGGTCTTTTAAATAAGCAGTCATTGTATGTTATATATAAAGTCTCTCTATGCATAAACTAGTGGGCAGTATTTGCACCTGATTAGCGTACTCCAATCAGTACTAATAGCATCATACATAGGAGCAAGCAGTAGGGAATTTGCACAGGTCCTGATGAAAAAATATACTATGCGAAGAACAGCATAGTGAAAAAAACAGCCTTTTCCATAATAAAAATCTAATGTTTAGTGTATTCTCATGTGAGGCAGTGGGCACGGATGCAGGTGGTCTCAGGATAAGCTGAGAATTAAGCTAATCTCCCTTGTTCTCAGCACTGCAACTTCTTGAGTTGTTATGAGAGCCTTTAAAAGAAATGTCTGGGCAGTTTCAGGTGACCAGAAATCCTAAAATTTTGGTCAATTAACTATTTGATTAAAAAAAAAAAATCCATTCTACTTAACACCTGTTTGGTAAAATTTAGAAGTGCTCTCTGCAAAGACTTCTGTAAGGGCAGGGGAAGCTTGTTTTTCAGGAGGGTGCATGGCTGTTCTCTGCCTCAGCTTGCAGTTTTCAGGATGTGTTTTTAAGTCAGATGCCTGAGTTTGTCACAGAGGGGCTACTTCTTATTTTTTACTTCAAATACAAATGTAAAATTCAGTGTGCTAGACTTACTGCACTCTGTCAAAGTGCACAGGGAGATTAAACAAGAAAGTTCCCTCTCTGCCACTCAGTGACTGATGTTCTAAATATTTAATGAATATAAGTAAAACATTCAATTCCAGGAATGGGGGGGGGGGGGGGGGGGGGAGGAGGAAAAATCACCCAGATCTTCTCTGCAGGTTATAATTCGTATAGGTTCCCAGCTGACATTGTGCTGAACTGACATGGCTGGACCACCAGCTGGGAGGTTAGGTGCCTGGAAGCTGAGTAGCGAGGCAGCTGCAAGCTGGGGCTGGGTACCTGTCTGTCTCTGCAAGACACCCAGAGGAGTCGGCTACCAGAGTGGCCAGGAGGTCCAGACCAGCTACTGAAGAGCCTGGGGAGCCTGGGGGTTGACCAAGAGACCTGTGTGCCTCTCTGTGCCTGAGGCAACTGGGGACAGGAGGCTCCACAGGCTGTTTACTGAATAGGCAGTGTCTAAGGCCAGTTGCTGGAGGGATCTGCTTTGTGTGTGTATGTATGCATTTCCCACTAATGGACCTCTATCCTGATCTGCCAGAGAGGGGAACAGGATGAGGCCATTGGTGCTGTATACATTTGCATGAGTGCCGAGTGGTTTTTGTCTGTGTTGATCTGTGTGGCTGACTGTGTACATATGTGTGTTGTATATGTGTGCTTCTGTGCACCTATCAGAACAGGTGCTCAGCCTCGCTACTGGCTGAACCTAGGACCGGGGAGCTATAGCAGCCCTGCCTCTCATGCTGCCAGCTTCAGCAGCCTCTGACATCGTGAACCTCATGTTTGCTGTGTTTATCGAAGGCCTGGTTCCTTGCCTCGTGCTCAAAGTGAGGCACTGCTTCAAACAAAAGCACGTTTCTGCGGAAGAAATCTTGAAAATAGCAATGTTTGAAAGGCTCAACACCTGAAAGATGTGTTTAAGGAGAACTTGGTGCATGCTATGCTTGTCAAGTTCTGTAACTCTAGAGTCAATCTAGTCTTTTGAGAAATCCCGTTTTTCTAATTCTGCTGCTATTTTTGTTTTTTTGCAAAATACGAAGTCTTGCGGCACTTGCAAAATTCATCAGTTTTCGTCCACTTCAGAAAGCGGCTTCTGCTTCTCTGAAGTGTGGTTCCGTAGTGCAACGTGTGGCCTGTTTGAAGCAACGCGGGCAGCAAGGCAATACTAACGAGACTTCCCAGAAAGCAACGTAGTAGGCAAATTGGGAAAGGGAGTCAAATCATAACAAAGTGATCTTTCCTTGAGGACACATTTTCCTTAAAACAGACTGAATTTGTTCCTTGGGCTTTTTTGTTTTAGTGGGGTTTTTGTTTTTCCTGTTTTGGTGCCTTTTCTCAGGTTTATTTTAAATGTATAGATAGTTAATTGTTTGCTCCTTTAAAATAAGCATGCTTATGCCCTTATTTTCCAAGTAGTCAGCAACACTTTTTGAAGATGCAAAGCTAATTATAATACCAATTACAGTATTATGGAAAAAATAACCTTAATGTGATCTAAAACCCTGATCAGTTAGGGGGAACAAAAATGAAGTGGCTTTAAAAAAAATAAAAACCGTTAGGCGTTACCCAAATCCATTGCCATATATGTCTTCAGAGGTTTGTTTGGAGAGTATCAGTGGAAAATGCTAACAAACAATTGACAAGGAATGAAGACTAGAAGTTTTAATTGCAGATTGTGCTCTTCATCTGAAAGAAGAGCAGGCAAAACTATTGTGTAGGTATACTCATGACTTCAAGGGTGAGCTTTAGAGAAAACACTGCCCCTTTGAAAGGGATGTAAGAAGTCTCCACAACTGGCTGTGTCACGTGTGTCTGAGTGCCTTCGTCTGTAAGGCATCAAAGTTTGTGTTCCAAAATATTAGTCCTGTTAGGAAGAATCTTTGTTAGGGTTTTAAAAACCTGCTTGGAAAGTAATAGTATGTGTAAAAGCTTGGATCATCTGACATTTTGCTGGGGACAGTGTAGCCCTACAGCAGTGGGAACAGTCTCATTTGATGGATAGACTGTTGATAGCTTCATTAGCACTGACATTTCCCACCCGCCCACCCCTTTTTATGTTTCCCCTCAGATACAGGAAAGGTTTTTCTGAAGGCTTTGATACCATGTAAGTAGTTAATATTTAGACACTCTAGGGTTTGGGCTTTTTTCAGTGTTTGAAGTGGATTTTTCACAACTCTTATGCAGATAATGGAATGCATACCTGTATGTGGGTTCTTTTGAATCTATTAAATGTGTATTATTGTCCTATACTACTTATTCTATCTGGTAGTTTCCCTCCCCTTACAGTGATTTTACTCTAATCTCTTCTTGCAGAGTATTAACCTGAAACTGTAGAGTGAAAAATATCTGCGGAAAGACGCGTGTTGTAAACTGGTGACTACGCATTAAGCTATGGCTTGTTAGTGAGGATTAGATGATAGAAGTAGATGTCTAAAAGGACAGATTTTTCAGTCGGTTGTTTTGTATTTGGCAGAATTTGACTTTGTCATCAGAACACTTGTCCCATTGTCATTGTTTCAAACCAAAGAAGCAGTAAAGATAAGACAAGGAGATGATATCTTGCAGAATTGTTACGTCGACACTTGAAAACGCATACTAAAATAGAAAGTTGTTGCATATCGGCAAGTAGCATCACAGTTTTACTGTGTATCCTGTTTAAAATGTGTTGACAGCTTCCCAGTCAGACTGTCAGCAAGATATTAAATGCTTCATGTGAGGCCTCCATTTTATCACGGAGTATAACATAATTATTTAAGAAGTACTAGTACTCAACATAACTGATCTCAGGATCACTTTCATAATTCTCTTTATGCCATCCTAGGAAACTTGTGAACTTTATTAATATATTATCTTGCAGGCCCTTTCTGGGCATCTAATGAATTACTTTGCACAAGATGTCCGAATTGTCTGTTTCCATCCCCTTCCCGTCTTCTGCCTGGGTGAGAGATATGAACTATTAATTTCTTCTCCCCCTCCCCCTCCCCCTCCCCCTCCCCCTCCCCCCTCCCCCTCCCCCTCCCCCTCCCCCTCCCCCTCCCCCTCCCCCTCCCCCTCCCCCTCCCCCTCCCCTCCCCCTCCCCCTCCCCCTCCCCCTCCCCCTCCCCCTCCCCCTCCCCCTCCCCCTCCCCCTCCCCCTCCCCCTCCCCCTCCCCCTCCCCCTCTTTTTTTTTTCCGTGGTGGTGGTTCATTAAGGGGAAATTGTCTTTAAGACTCCGATCATTACTGTTTTATTAGCATGCAGTTTTTTCAGGTATTTCTATTTCATATTCTAGCAGCCAGCAGATGGGGATAAATAGACTGAAAGCTGAACAGCATAAATGATGCCTAAATGAAATAATCCTGTGTGAGCAGAATGAAGGATGACATCTTGAATTATAATGTGAACTCCTTCTGCGTAGGAATATGATTTAATGGAAATGTGATATTCAATAAACCAGACTGCCTTTGTGATTTGTAACAGCTAGCTTTATGGTGACCCAGGCTTATTTTCTGGTATAAAAAAGTGAGATAATAATGCATCTCACTAGAAAAAAAGGATCAAATGTGCTTATGTGCAACAGGTCAGCTATAATATATAGTCTATTTCATCATCAATTGAAAATAACTGAGACATCTTTCACGTGTTTCTATAGAGTAATGAAGCATAGTTAGGGTGTTGGATAATGTACTGGTTCACAGGTGTCTACTCGTTCCATTACAATTTGGGACTATTTTAAGAAATAAAGGAGAGCAGTGAATACAGTATTCTATATTCATCTAGCCTGGTGAAATATATTAACTTTTGTTCAGCTCTTGACTGTGGATGATATAACACAGCGTTGGGGGCTCAGAGACCCTTTTGTACAGGATGCTGCTTATATTTTCCTGAAGTCAAATGATGTAATACTTGATCCCAATTTCAGACCCTTATCGGATTAGTTTATTATATGCTGTGCTACTACAGCTGCAAGACTTTTCTAGCTCTATTAAGAAGTAGAGAGAGAGTCCAGAGCCCCTTTTGGGGGGAGAAGAGAGGGCTAAAGAAGGAACAAGTCTAGCCAGTTAACTTGCAGGGAAAAGTGTCTCATTCTTGAAGCCCCTAATAGTAAAATTTCTCTTGTATGCCAGTCTTGTCCGTTCTTTCCTCAGCAGTAAGAAATGATCTGGGAGGAAATTGTCTTTGCTGTGGAGTCCCAAACCTATCAGGAACTACGAGGATGTTTAAGGGGGGAAAGAAGTGAAACAAAAAACTGTGACATAAAACCATATTTCTTAACCTAAAATGTCTTGGCTCTTCCTTCATGTTACAAGTTACAATATTACATTGTAAGTGCAAATGCTACAACTAATCCTACAAGTATTACAAGCGATGTTACCGAACAACAAAGAAATTCTTTACCCTACAGTTTAAGGAGCAGATGTGTTCCTAAAGAACACCCTAAAATAACTGAGATTATTCACAGTACTCAGGGAAAATGCACAAAAGGGATTCAAAGTTATTCTGGCTTTTTGTTTGCTTTTTGAAGGGGTCACCCATGATAGATGCATCTAGTCTTTGAACTTCTCCTTGCAGCAGGTAAGTTCCAGCAAATTGCAGTTTTCAAAATAATTAGTCCCGTGCTCTACGCAACCCCATGGAAGTAAAACTCCAGCTGGCTTTGCTGAGTGTTTGCAGCTTGGAGCTGTGGGGCAGGGGGGACGTGCGGAAAGAGAGCAAAGACAGCTACCCGCTACTCTGCAAGCGGGGTTGAAGGGGAGGCAGGCAGGTTGCTGCCAAGAAGCCTTCGCCACAGCTTGTTGCAGTTACCTGCCCATACGTTTTAATTGCCAACTCAACAGCAGGAGGAGGGGGCTGCAAAGCCAGAAAGTGGATTTTTTTTGAGCAGTATGCATTGCTAGAACAGCTGGTGGCTGTCTCCGTTGATATGGATAAAGGAGAGAGTCTGCAGCCCTAGCGGCTTTTTACTCTGCTTTTTGCAGTGTATTTAGATTTTTCTTATTGTTTAAAGCAATCTGCACACTGTAAGGTTAGTCATGTATGTCAGTCAGATTTCTATGCAGATCTCAATTGCTGAACACAAATCACCTGTGTACCAGTGGCTCAAAATGTTAAGCTGAGAAGCCAGCAGGAGCTGAATTGGCTCCACACTGCTGAAATTACTGACTGTCTAGCGCAGACTCATGTCCTTAGCCAGACCGGCCTCCTGTAACATCTATCAGGGAATCTCTTAGCCAGTAAAGGAGGAGTGGAAAACCTCCTTAGAACAGAATTAGCATGAAGCCTGCACATGTAAGAAGAGTGTGTTTGTTTGCGTCAAGTAAATGTGCAATTTGTCTTGCAAAAATTACTGCAGCTCAAGAAATCTTTGAAAGGTATATTTCTGTGTAAATGAGAATATGATATTTATATTGCCATGCAATGTAAGGAATAGCAATACTGAGCACTTTGCCACTATTGTATTTGTATGCTCAGTTACATTATCTCATATTTCAAGGCAGGAAAACTATCAGTAAAAATAGATTTCTCAGTCTCTAATTCTAGTGGTTTTTTCTCAGTCTCCTTGCCTGTTCTGTTTCTCTTGTACTTTCCATGAATAACAGACTTCGGTAATTAAGTAGTGAACATGGCCTTCAGATAGAATATTATTTAGTGGAAACCTTGGAGTAAATCTTATTCCAGTAGGTTCCTTTTTAGTGGCATACAGTGAAAACATAGCTGAATTTTCTGTGTGATTAGCCTATTTGGAAATTATAGCTTTAACTGCTGAGCCAAGCCTATAAACAGGTCTAGGAAGCAAGCCTTAGGAATGTTCAGATTTCTGTTTTGTGTTCCTTATGCATTTTCATATCCTACAGAATACTTAACCGAAATCATGGTCATGTTGACATCTTGGGCCAGCTGCTGGTGCCTTCAGCTCTACTGAAAGCGTTAGACTGCTAGACCTGTTCCCTTTCTTCTACTGAATTCTGCTTGGAAGCCAACTATTTTGTTCCTGCTAGGTGTCTTGTATGCTTTTCCCACCCCTTTCCCATAAGTCACATAGGACAGAAAGAAATAGCCAGTGGCAAAGCATGCGGTGGCACCAGTCTGATAAAATGACCCAAATAGGTTTATTCAAATTGAATAAATTAATAGAAAATAATGAATGCTTGCTGGCACTTGAGTAAAGCATTGAGGGCTCTGAGATGCCAGCAGCCATGTTTGATTATTTTCTGTTATTATTTTATTTTTAGTTACTTGTTTTATATCATCAAGGAAAAGAAGCACTCACTTCTCAGTCTCCTGGGGTCAACTTTATGAAGTCTTATAGTGCTGTTAACTGCTTGGACAAAGCAATAGTGGCTTTGTAAAACTGTGTATAATATACACACTATCTTTATAAAATCTGGAAAACTGTATTAGTGATCAATTTTATGGGAAAGTCTCTGCCTCTTTAAACTGAAGGCTGATGGGGAAAGAGGGGAAACCAAAGGCTATAAAACACTAAATCGTATTAAAAAACAAAAACAAAAAACCCTAGAGCATCTAAATAGTGCCTGTCTGCTTCTCTTGATGTGATGCTGCTCTGCTGGGAATGTGACAGTTGCGCACATCCCTCCCCTGCTGCTGTTCAGAGCACGGTTAAACTGGACCGTGGAGTTGACACCGACTCTTCATGTTTGATCTGAATGTGATCACTGCAGTGCAATGTTTCTCATTAAATTTGCTCAGTCCCAACCGGTCTCCCAGTTCTTCTTTTGGGAACTTTATCTGCTGCTATACAAATGAGGGAATGGTATTTTGCAACTACATAAATGATATAACTGATAAAAGTTAATAAAGGACTGAGAAAGAAGAAAAAAAAAAACAATTGGGAAGAGATCTTGGCCGAATTGGATCCAAGAGGAAAAGTTATTTGCCGAACTATGATGCATCAAGCAGAATTCTGAGCTGCTCCTTGCATGCAAAGGAGAGAAGGAAGAAAAACCAAGAGTCAAAAATCTTAATTGCAACAATAGGAACAGGAAAATAGAGAGAGGTGCTGCCATATGTAACCATTTCACCATTGGTTACCCAGTGGTATTTAACCACTGTGGTCCCCACCCCAGCAGGTAGTGTCTATATTGAGCCATTTTTTAATGTATAACATCTGATTTTATTGATTCAAGTCATGGTTCCAGAAGGTCTTCATAAAAAGAGAACTTTCTTTGAAAAATGATTTTAAAATGATGATAAGGAAGGTGTGTATGTCTGTTTTCCCTTTGGGCTTCCACAAACTTCTGCAGGGAAGTTTTCTTATGTGTGCAGGAAGAGAGGTTCCATGGAGGTGGTTTAATTGCATCATATTTCTGTTAACTGACTCGTTTGGGAGTTGCCTAGCAGTGATCCATATGGTGCAAACCAGCATTTTCCTAAACTTACTTCCTTGGGTGGCTGCTATCGTGAGTTCTTTAACTGGATGTAGCTGGTCCAGCTTGTAGCCTGGATCGCATCCTGCCCTGCTCCCATGGGAGTCCTTGGGTTGCAGAACTGCCTCCTGACTTTCCAGGACCTCAGGAAGTGTAGAGAAATCTCCTTTGCAGGTGTTTTAGAGGCTACTGCCTTAAATCCATTTCCAATTTTTCTATAAAGTTTTCTCTAGACATCTGTTGCAAGGCAGAAGCAGTGCTTTCATGAAACACAGCTGCACTTGGATAGTCAGTATGGACATGAGTATTGTCCAAAATTAATTTGGGGTATTTAGTGCATCTGCAATGAGGCTTAGTAAATGAACCATGCCCACATGCCCTTCTCGCTAGTAAGGGTGCTGCCTCTTCACCGCTCACCTCCGCCATCGCTGAGGCGGAGGAAGGCAGAAACCAACATGCTCCGAGCAGCGCTATTGCCTCTCTTTGATGCTGCAGCTTTTAGGCACAAAAGTTTGTCGAGTCTCTGAAAATAAGTTGTTAGTGGTATCCACTGGGGAAGTGTTTCTAGAGTCATTTAAACTGAAAACTGACGATGTGCACTGCAGTATTCTGAATGTATCCCACTGTTGCAATGAATTTTTTTTTTCTTTTCTCCATAGAAAACTTTGGAAAAAAATTTTTTTTGGCGTCTTTACCACAGAATAAATTTTTATACTATCACAGGAACATATTCTTACAGTAGATATTTTCAACTTAATTATGTAATCCATGAACAGTGCCCTCATTACCAGGTAACATGGTAAAATTTAAAGTATTTCATAATGGACCTTTATTTTTAATGCAAGCATTATGTAATGCCTGGTGGCAGAAGTATCTATACTTCAAAGTAGTTCAGTTGCAGTAGTGCCACGTGAAAGTGAGCTCTGCTCCTCCATCTCAGGTGAGTAGAGACCAAAACCTCACTTTATCTGTCAATTTGAATAGGTTTAAGCTACCTGGTTATTTTAATTAAATAACTAGCAACTAAAAAAAAAAATTGATCTTTGCTATATATTCATAGTAAACGAACTTTATTTTTGAGATGTGGGTTAATATATGAAGTACTTAAGTGTTATGGTGATAAAACTTAACTTTGCCGTACTTAAATCACTAAGTGTAACTAACCTAAGCTTAACCAGTTAATTATCCAAACTGGAAATGATGATTCTCAAGTACATAAGAACCAGGTAACTGCCGCGTATTGTTTATAGTCTAGGAAGTTGTTCTTAATCTATAGTCTAAGGGAAGAAAAGGGAAGAAATGAAAGCAATGCATACTGAATAGTGAAGGAAAAAGCATTGTCTCTATGTGTTTTCTGGGGCATTTTTTAATAGATACCTTTTCAACAAGTTAGTTTGTAGCTTTAATTAGCTCCCAAAGTTGTCATAGTCTTAAGTGGGAAAGAGAAATGGAACATGGAGCCCTGCTGGCCTGGGTGAGAAAGAAGGGAAAAAAATATATATATGTATTAGAGTAGAAGAAGGGAAAAGAGATTAAGGAAGAAAACAGAGTGCCTGCCCAAAGGTCACTAATTTCATCTGACACATACTGTTTTCAGTTGGCTTGTATTAAACTGCAAGATGATTTGTCTGCTGTACAGTTCGGGCACAGTAAGAAATGAGTGAAGAAGGAGGAAAAGAAACCAGTGATACTTAACCTGCCATTGGCTTTGAAAGGGAGAGGAGAGGGGAGAAACTGTATTTGGGTAATGGGGGAAAGTAATTTCCTGTGCATAAAGGATACTACTACTTCTAACTCTGTATCGATTTTGATGACTATTTTAAATGCTGGTATCTTTTCCAGCTAATGAGTTTAAATTTAAAGCAAACAAAACAATTGCTCTCCCCCGAGAGAGACTGCTTCGTGGAAGCAGCAAGATCAGGCGAGGTGTCTGGTCTGCTTTGCCCTTTCTGTGTGCCACCAACCACCTCCTAGGGATGTTAATAGTAAAACCAAAGATGTTACTGATACGGTCAGGGAAGAAATTGAATTTATTGTACTGTGGGCAGCATTTTGAACTTGCAGTGTGTGCAAAACATTAGTGTCCTTCATCTAACACTTCTAACTTTCCAGTCAATGTCTTGGAGGGATGCTGCTGTGTATCACAGGTATAGCGTATGAGCAGGAGAAGAGATGTGCAGTTCGATCAAATGCACTTTGCCAAATGCAAGCAGGTAACTGCCTTGTCCAACGTGGTGGCATCTGTGCGACGTCTGAATCTTAATGCTGATAGCGCTATTGACCCTGACCGGTTGCTGGTGTACTTGTGACACTCGCTTGATGCTCCTGTGACGCTACTTCTAAGCAACCTGAAGGCATTCCAGTTCAGTTCTTGGCTATCAAGTCACTTAATTGTGTCTAGATCTTCATGTCAGCTCTCGGAGAAATTATGCTGGATGGGTCACTAATAACTGATATGGCTTATAGGAATATGGCAGTATTATTGTCCAAGGTAAATAAGTATTCCTCACTGAAACCCACAATATCATTTTTTTTCCTGTTAAATTTACATTTGTTTCACTATTATTGCTATACAAAGCTCTTTTTATTTGTTCACATGAGTGCAATTAATTATTGTGAAGTGACAATTTTCTCCTTTGCTGTAACTGTCTGTGTGCGCACCGGCAGCATAGAAATTGCAAGCCAATTCAAGCTAACTTAGCTTAGGTTCTGGAAAAGGAGTGTTAGTTCAAATTCATTGCAACGGGAATGCACGTAGCTAACACAGATGGTGTGTGATCTATTGTGCTTCTCAGCTCTTAGCTGTATTGCCGAAAAGAGGAAACAAAACGATTCCTTTGTCAGAGGGGTACTTGTATGATCCAGTGTTTTGAAACAGAAGATATCTCAGAGTAGAAATTAAGTATTTTAAAGCTAAATATAGCAAAATGGAATTGACAACAAATTCCTCCTGGTACTTATCTCTTCACAGGGAGGGAAACAATGTTTTACAAAAGGTGGGGGGAGAAGAAAAAAAGGGAATTTACTTTTGTTCTAGGTTTTGTTTTTATTTCATTTTTATTTTTATCTCATGTGTATCCATTAGTTTAGGCTTTCTTTTTTTAACCAAGTTTCTTTTTATCCAAATTCTGTTTGTTTGATTCTTGTTGATACTCATGAAAAAAGTTTCTCAAAAGATTAAAAAAGGCATCATTACCTTGATACAACTATCAAGGCTATATCCTCTCCCTCTTCCATTTATTGCTTGTCTCTGGCTCGATAGTTAGTGTAACCAACAACATGCGAATATTCATTTAAAAATTTTTGCAGCCAAATACGTAATCCATGCTTGTTGTTTATTATTTATCCAGTCAAAGAATATGATCGTGTGTCTTTTTTAACTAAATAGAAGCATAATAGACACATCAGTATTTCTTGATCTATTAAGACATTAATTAAACTACAATTTTAAAAAGGAAGTCTATTTCCATGATTTGGGGTGTGTGTGTATTTTTTTTTTGTTTTTTGTTTTTTTTAAAAAAAACTTTCTTCCCCTCCCTCGCAAATTATCATCTTATCCCCTGGGGTGACCAGTGTCTTTAGGAAACCGTTTAACTCTTCTCTGTGGAAATTTTTACTAATTCGCTAAAATTTGAAATGGCAGAATGAAGATTGGATACTTGTGCTGTGGTTGAGGCTAGAGTAGCAACTAAAGAGTATGGCATTATGAGACCAAGAAGAATACTAAAATAAAAAATAAAACTGAAATATGTTGTTATTAACATGTAATGTATTAGCCTGACAATCCTCGCTAACACTGAAAGATCAAATTAATAATGCATGATGGTTAACATGATCAAAAATGATACAAGACCTCAGTGTCAAATATAAGGAACAGATTAGAAGATATTTAGATAACTTGGATGTCATGAGTCCATTTAAAGCTGTAGCCTGGAATACTCAATCATTAGGGTCTGACTACTTTTGTGATTCGTAATTCTCTGATGGTTTTAATTATTCAGTGTTTTGCTAGTGATCTGGATGATGCAATATAGAATATACTTTTAAAATGTGATGTCACTGAACTGTGAAAGACTACATTTGAGAACCAAGAATGTTCTTGATAAATTGGACTTGCTAGAAAAAAGTAGGTTGTTATTTTTCAGGGAAAGGCATTAAAGCAGAAATTTAAAAAATTGTGTAAGTACAAGATGGGGAGCAGCTATTCCAAAAAGCTGAGTAGTGGATCACTAGCTGAGCAAACCTAGCAAAATCCCAGTGTTGTGAAAAAAGGCAAATATGATGTTATGGTTTGAGCAAGACTATATCCTGTAAGACCTTTCAACATAATCCTTCTCTTCTACTCGGTACTAGCACGAGCTTGGTTTCTGTCCAATTCTAAGCTTTGCACTGCACAACTGGAGAAAGCTCAGAGGGGGATAATAGGAATCAACATAGGTCTACTAAGCATGGCTTACAAGGAAAATAGGATTTCATTTGTGTTAACCGGTCCACAGAAGAGTCTTAAAATATGTAAAACACTTACAAAGATGGCTGGAATTTTTTTCCATGTCCATGATAGGACAAAAGATAATGAATTCATGAAACAGGAATAGTCAGGTGTGATTTTAAAAGAACAAAAACAAAAAGCCAAACTAAATGTATAAGTAGAAGTCATTGGAATAAATGCTTGGGGATGTACTATCCAACACTGGATTAACACAATTTAATGAATGGGTGTCAGAAATGTTCCCAATGGAATTATGCCTTCAGGTAGGGGAATGGAGTTAAATGATCGTGCAACATGCCTTTCAACACTGTAATTCCATGATAAACAAGAATGTCAGACCTTTGTTTTTAAATGGAGAGTAGCCTTTCCTTATCTTCATCCCACTCTTCTGCCAAGGGTATTGAATCCTGGTATCCATCCTTCCTTCCTTCCTTCCATCTTGCTCCCTAACTGCTTACAGCCTTCTCTGGCTACCGTTTCAGCCTCAAACTCCTATATTCCTATTGAAAGCAAATAAGAAAAATATATGTGGAACTCAGGCTTGTGGCTGATATACAGAAAACAGATATATGTGGCAATGTCTGAAATAGATGGGTATCTCTCTCTCCCTGTCTCCCCTGGATAGCTAACATAGCTAGTCATTTGTCTCTTCAGACAACCAGTTTTTAAAGAAATGTGCATGAAATACTATCCATATGATACAGTTTGGAGTTCATTAATATACTTGGTGCAGCTCTGCCAATCCAGGGGTCTGCATCCCTCCTTATCTTGTGTGAGGCACGAGAGCCAACTCTGTTAAATCTGCAGTTGACAGCAAAGGTCCTGTCACTGTTCTTGTGACGTTCCCCAAGAACACCCTTACGGTTTGAGCATGCATCTTGGCCGCTTGCCAGGGCACCCCTCCGAGTGGCAAAGGGATGGCTCCTGAATGGCCTGGGATGACACCTCTGCATGGCTTGTGCAGCTGGTCCTGTGGACACAGTGGCAAATACATGGGAGTGGTAAGGCTCTTGTTAACATGCTTAGTGCCTTGCATCCTTGCGATGCTTCTACAAAGCATTCCTCATGCTACTTCAAAACCACTTGAGTCAGCATTTATTTGTAAGATCCACAATGACCCAGTTGCATAGCTTTATAGAAGATATGCAAAAATAAAAGAAAATCTAGATACTGAGGTTAAAATAGAGCTCTCCACTCTCTCTGTTTCAACTATCTATTTGGCTTTTGGTCTGTAACAAATGTTAGCACCCAAGGCTTCAGTCTTGCACGTGCTTGTCCATTTGGTATGCATCGGCTGATACTTGTTTCCTCCTTAACCATGAAATCAGGATGCACATTCATATATGATGGTAACTTGTTTGGCTGACCCTGGCTCGGGAGGCAATTGACACGTTTATCCTTCACATACTGTGAAACTGTTTTCTGTCAGGATTTAAGACTTTTTCTGCTGCCTAAAACTTGGGTGTCAGGCCCTCAGCTATCTTATCTGGAAGTTGATCTGCCAGTAATATCGAGTGTCCATCTTCCTTGCAGGGTAAGCTGATTTGAGAAACTGAGATGGAAAGCACAAAAGATAAATATTTCTGTAGCAGAACATGGTGTCCACCATGTGGTGTGAACAGTTATCAGCCCTTACTTATGGGTGGTAGTCAAATGATCTAATTTGATCTCTTGCTGTTCAAGAAAACTGATCATGTTGACAAAGCTGAGGTTCAGTTACTTTTTACTTGATATAGATATTGTAGCATTTGTTCTTTTAATTCAGTACTGCTTTGAACTGTACCTGAGCGTTTTATACCAGAAACGCACAAATATTCCTTTTCTATGTAGGCAATTATAGGTTAAAAATACACTGGCAATATAAGAGGGAGAAGGAAACAAGTATTACACTTGATAGGGATAAACTGCTTATGGAGCAATTGATTTGTCTCAGCAAACTGTGCTGTATTTCGTTAAGACAGGGACACTGCAGCTCCCCCCTGTGGAGGGGTAATGTATCGATTCTGAACTTTCATAAATGTAATTTAAAAATAAAAACAAGTCATACTATATACTATACACTATACCAGTGGTAAATATAGTTGCTACTTCTCTCGAAGGTTATCATTCATTAAAATTGATTTAAGACTCATTATTGTTGAACTGATTGGCATTGAAGACTTACCACAAAAGAGGATATACCTGCAAAAGAGAAGATCCCAGCTGGATTTGAATCCCAAACTTGTACTGGAAGTCTTCATGATCATTACGGACTTGAACTAGTGTGGCGTTAGGGACTGGTTTCCAAGAAAATTAGAGGAAAAACCTGCAGGTGTTTAAATCTTTCAAGATTTTTGAGAGCAAACAAACATGTGAGAGTGTCTCATTTCACTGTGATACATTGTCAGTATTAATTGGAGAATTTGGTTAATTCCCTCAGGCAGGAGACCTGCTAGCTACCCTCATCTGATAGCTTAGACTTCTGCTGCTTGCAGCCTCTGCTGATCTTTAAATGGCAAAGGTCCTGCTTCTGCCACTGGTATATACACAGAGTGGTGCTTGGTTGTGCAAGTATTTCTGCTGACTTTATCACAGAGTTCCAGAAGAAGCCAGGATTTTCATAAGAACCTAAGGGAATTAGATGTCCTGTGCTCTTCCTTTTCTAAAGCTTAATTGGATTTGGCCACTTCAATCAATTAGAGTACTAAATTACTTATGAGTAAAATATTGTCTGTCTTTACCACTTATTATGAAATGGGCTTAGTAAATGTATACTTTCTGGAAGATTTAAGGCACCTCATAGTATCTGCAAAGACTTTTTAGTCCCGAGATGAAAGTAAATTGGAAACACAATTACTGAGGATCCAGATATTAAAGTATCTGCATGTGAGGGAAATATCATCTATTGAAACATGAGCCAGTTCCTTTCCTGGATCTTGAAAAAAGCATACATGTTTTCCTTCTGAATATAACTTGTCACAAATGCAGACCAAAAAACTGATATACATTTTTTTTAATTATCACTTTCGTGTACGGAGTTGGTCCCAAGATATCTTATATTCTGAGGACCTGGTTATAAAGTGAAAATGATGTGTGTTTGACTACCTGAAACACAGCAGACTTATATTCCCACTTATTTCTGTTCTTCAGGGAGGACAATAACACCACCAGTTCTTGAGTTCAGCTAACTAGTCCAGCATCCTTATTTGCAGCAGTAACATTTACATTCCAGGCAATGTGTGGGACCTGTCATTATTTGGAAATGGTTCTAATTAACTTACTCTCCAGCTCCAGGATCATATTAAGTAAACAGAAACTAATTATAAGCTTGTTACAACAGAATTAATCTAACTCATTTCGTTGAGTTACTGTTTGAAGGAAGAGCAGTTGTACTTGGCTGGCAACAAAGATATTCCAATATTCAGTCCCCTGAATAGTTTATATATATATGTGTGTGTGTACATATACGTGTGTACACATACATATATAAAAAAATGCATTTACCAGGATGTTTTTATGTGTGTATATCTGGCATAGGGAACTCAAACATTTTATAGTATGTGTTCTTCTTGCTTCTGACTTCAACTTCTCTTATTCTGAGATGCTTGTGTAATGTATCTACATCTATACAAATGTCATAAATGTTAATTGAGCCCTAACTGTGGTTTCTAAGAGCTAGATTATTTGTGTTATTATTAGTAACTTAGATATCTGTGTAGGGTTTTCTTGGTGGCCGTTTACTGATTTTTGTGTATAGAACTTGTGTGTATTCGCACAAGCTTAAAAGACAGAAATCTGCTGGCTGTTTGTTTTAGAAATAAATATAGTATTTCCTGCCTCTCCCTCCACAGAGCTAACCAGTGAGCAGCTTATGGAATTGCTCACCAGCATATGGAATCTGCCCACCAGCTAATAATGAGCATGGAAAATAACATGGGAAAATGAAAAGCATCAAATGTCACGATGGATGGGAACACACAGTGTAACAGGAGAACACTGTTTTTATCCCTCCTCTCCTTACATTTATTGTCCTTATCGCTTGAATTTCTTTCTTTTCATGCACAACAAAATAACTTCTATTTGCAAGAGCTATAACTGCATGATAGGTCTGGCTCTGACACCAATGTTATCTTGCGAAGCTAATTCAGCCAAAGAGCAAAGCAAATTTTATGTAAGTACAAAGTGACTGAACTGCCAGGAGGCTGCAGAAATGAACCGAGTTGAGCATGTGCTCTCTTGTTCCTTCCGCAATGTTTTTAAAGTCAGTGGAGTTGTACAGTGGTTTAAGGCAGCAGGATTTTACTTCAAGTTTTACTCCAAGTTCTTACTGACTTGTGGTTTCATTAACCAAAGCATGTGTCACACACTTAAGCGTGCCCATATCATTTCCAACTACTGCAATGTGGACATTATAAAATTATTTTCTCCATGTTCCTAGAAAATAACTAAATAGACCAAAGCATGTAGCTTTACCCCCTACTTGGCACAACAATTGCTACTCTTGGACAATAAAATACTAGGTGCAACTTTCACTTTACTAGGAACAGAGACTTTGCAGGTGGCCAAAGACTAAAATATATTTTAACTTTATACTGTAAAAGTATACAATCTTCTCCAGACTCTGAGCACAGAGTAAGTGTATAGACTGAAAAATACAAAAATGTTTTGGGGACGCCATGGAAGCATGTTTCTGCATGGAAGTTTTAAAATATGCTTACAGGATTCACAACTCAGTTTGCTTTGGAGATTGAGATACTGAGACAGAAGTTAATATTTCTTCTTTAGCAAGTCACTTTTAACCTTTACAGATAGTAAATTTCTTATCAGCTAGGTGGCAGCAAGTGGCCTAGGACTGTGTGGGGGTGGGTTTTTTGCAATGGTCATGCAAACTGAACCTTATGGTCCATTACTCATAGGATTGCAACAGGGTAGGCTCGGCAGTTTCATTCGACAGTTGAGACCTTTCATGAGATAGCTGCAGTGGTATACACCAAAACCTCCAAAAACTTTTTGGAGTTACTGTTCTCTGATGAATTCCTGGCTTCCAGTCTCATTACAGGTTTGCAGTCTCCAGTGCTCTTTGGTTATGTTCAGAGGCCTGTGGCCTTCGAGTACTATGGAAGGACCCTGTATGTGATCCACTGCTTTCTCAGTGCTTAGAAGCATCTTCAGAAAACTGTGAGGAAAAATGCTAATCTGTTCATGTAGAAAGTTACTGATAATAAAAATCATTGCTCTTAAGCTGCACTCAGAGGCTAATATATTTTATGGTATGTTTGACTGCAGCAACACATCCTAGGAATGAGTGAACTTTGACTTCCATTTATAATGAAGGCAGAGGTAGACTGTTTCCTAAAATCATCTTTCTGGTGACTTCTATTGCAGGCAATGAAATCACTCTGGCAGGAAAAGTGCTCTTGGGATTTCCCAATCTTTCTCTCAGTCTTTGGTATTTATTACATTTCTTTTATTGTAGCTGCATGTGAAGGCCACCATTTCGGATTGCGTTTTGTACTTTCTGCTCTTGCCCTCCGCCATCAACTTCCCGTAGTCATGTCCCCCAGGCTACTAACTCTTCTTTGTTCTGCACAGTCTCTGTCCTTTCTTCCTGGAGGACTGCAGTAGGCAGCAGATGTAAAATAGCATTATCCTGCCTTTTGCCAGTGTGTGGCTGCAAGAAAGATTTTTCTTGATGCTTACGGCTCTAAGATATGCTCTGCAAAACCAGTAGGCATCTTTCTATTGATGGACTGCTTGGAGAACTCTGCTGCCAGAGTTGCTGGCTGGTGCTGAGTGTTGGGAAATGGGAGCCTTCAGTAGCTTCTAAATTATGATAAATCCACTTTTGTAGGAAGCAGAAAAGAAATCACACTGACAGTCACTTCTTTCTCTGGCCAACCTTCTCTAAGAGCATTTAACAGCTGGAGCTTCTCAAGGAAATGTCTGAAATCATAATTTAACAGACGATGACATACTTCTTTTTACTGGTGTAGGTCTTCTGAATGATGCTTTTGCTTTCACTGTTTATGACAGTCCGACCACACCAAGGGGGATAGAGAAAAAGAAAATCCCTGCAGAGCTAATGGCTGGCTTTTTCCTTGTAAGCCTTGGAAGTGTCAGGAAACCTGTCCTATAAATCGCAGTTTCAGGTTCACAAATGAAGCTGCCTTTCTTAAATCATACTTATAAAACTTCCTGTTCTTTTCCTGTGGTGTTCCTGGAATTCCTGGTTTCCTGGTGTTCTGAAAGCAAGTCTTCAAGAACTGAATTTCTCCGTCAAGGATGGGGTTAGGGATAATGCTATTTCTTTACCTGGAAGAGCAAAGCAAGGACGTAATCCCACTTCTCTAGAACTGTTTCTGCGAGCTCTTCTTCCCTCCTTTTCTCTTCTTTCTCTCCCCTTGCGCACCCCCCATCTGAAACTATGTAAGTGCTGGAGGACTGCATAAAATACTCATTGGTTCACTTAGACATCTCCATTTAGTTTCACATGCTGCTATTTTGTTCTTTCTTTCGGGATATGGATATCCTACTGCCTCCTCGTAGGAAGACTGTATTCTGTATGTAGCACTCAGATCACGTCCTTTAGAAACTAATTAGCATCTGTTGCTTCTTGGCATTTTTTTGCTTGCAGTTCTAGTTATCAGAATATTTTAAATGTAAATATTAAGTGCCAAAGGCTTTCTGTTGTTGAGTGTCCTCCCCCTCCCCCCAACTTAATTTTTCTTTGTGCTGTAAATATGCCAATAGGCATAAATACTATTTGTGAAATTCCAGAAAAGGGTGATCAGGAATAGTTGCCTCCCTAAAGAGCTTGTAATTTAATAAACAAAAGTTGGGAGGAAAGTTCGCTATGAAGTGGAGGACTGAAAAGCAAGAGTCAAGTATACATATTTCTGCACAGCAGTGACTGCAGAGTACACATGTAAAGCAAGATCTTCAGAGAACCACACTCTCTCCTTTTTACTGTTGAAGTAATTAAACTGTACCCAAAAATTCAAATAAAAATGAGATCCCTTTTCCAAACTGGTACGTACTCATCATCATCTGTGGATGATTTGATAGATTGTTGAAACAAGGAACTTAGTATTTATTGCAGGAGTAGTGAATTCTGTCTTCTGGAGAGTTTTTTGTTAATGCCTGACTAGTTGGAAAACAATTTTGGAAGAGGAATAAAATAAAATAGCACATTTTAGAAAGTTTATATCATCTATTTTCTGTTTTTATTAAACCAACATTTCTATGGAAATATGTTTAAAAATGCAAAGAGATACCAACTACAGTTAGCACTGCCTTTTGGTGTGGAGCACCAAGTATGTCTACATAGAAATCCAACATACGTGTCTGAGGTGCTTTATTAAGCACCTGATATGAAGTTTTGATCTCTGCAATTAAAACAATGACATTATCCCTTACTAGACAGAAGCCACCTTCTTTAACAGAAGCCGCTTTATAAATAACTAATGAATGTTCTTTTTATGTACCAATGACCTGCTGGACAATGTAAGTATGATAGTATGAGTCATTGATGTTAGCTTTCTCGTTAGCTATTAACAAGGTATTTCAAATCTACTCAAGAGCCTATAGCCCATCTTGTTTTCGACAAACGCTCTTTGAATTGAAACTCATTTTGAGATGAAATCCTGAGTAACCATAGAACTCAATGTAACACCAACCATAAATCTACCGTCTCGGTAATCGCACGTTTCATACGATATGGATGAATTTCTTGAATGCTCAGTTCTGTATACTGTATATTCCTTGACCTGATACAGCACGTAGATGTGAAAAAATAAAGATTATTAAGTCTATTGAGGAATTTTTGTATAACAAGATAGTTGAAAGAATTAAATCTTATATCTTTTATCTTAACTTTATCTTAAAATTTATGCCAGGAATTTGGAATAAAATGTCTTTAGGGCTTAAAGGGTTTTGCATAAACAGTCATCCTTTTAGTGAGAAGTACTGGTTGTTGTTTTGGGGGGGGGGGGGGGTTGTGGTTTTCTTTTCCCCTCCCCTTTTAAAAGGTTACAAACGTTGAGATATGTTTTCAAACATGCTTTTTTCCCCATAATTAGCGCTTGGTGAAACTTTAACCTTTAGGCAAAGGATATTTTCAACTCAGTTTGAAAAACTGTGCAGCCTGAAAAGGGAACTTTCAGAACAGAAATACTTAAGTGAGAGCAATAAAGCTTTTACTACATGCTGCAGCTATCTTGAAATAATCCTGTTAAATTCCCTGCTTGAAACTTGCTGTCTGTAACAAAATTAATACACTGTCCATGTTATTGTTTATTGGGACAAAAAAACTTACTGGAATGCTATGGCTAAAGCAGAAGTTGAGGATCAGCTACCCCATGGTCATTTTCATGCTGACTAATTCTCACCCCAATTAATTAACACTGTTGCATTTGCCAGTCAAATGTTGTTGATTCATTACTGGTTCTTATCTAAGATGTTTGATTCCTGTGTGTTTTTAATGTCCCAACTGAGTATAAATTCTGGTGAAACATCCATTCACCACAGAAATATTTCAAGTAGCCACCAAATGCAGGGGTAAGACTTTTACCCCTCTTTGAAGCAAAACACTTCTTTATTAGACTTTTTGCTCCAGGAGGGGATTGCCAGCCCAACAAGGGGAATTTTCATAACTGAAGAAGTGAAGCTGTCTCTGTGTTAAGAAGGTGACTAGGCTGTGTTACTGAAGGAAGGGAGGGGTGAAATAAATACATTTCATGGTGAAAGACTGCAAGAAGCCCTGGAAAAATGCAAAGGCAAAACTGGTTCAAGAACTGGCATACCCCACCCAAAAGAGATCTGAGAAGGGAGCTCCTTCACCCGCTCTTTGGGGGAACAGTGCAAAGGTCTCTTAAAGAAGTTTTCTCATCTCTTAGTTTTCTAAATAGATACCATCTACAGTATAAGGTAGGCCAAAGCCCCCAGTCTGAACTTTGATCTTCCCAATTGAATAGGGAAGGAGAAGGGATGGGATGTGGCGAGACTATTCTAAGAAATGACAGTGCAAGAGCACTGCGTGTAGATGCTGCTTTCATCTTTTATAAGCATTTATAATTGTGTTGACTACTTTGTGTGTTATAAATGCCTTTGTTTGCATTTTTCTTATTTTGAATTAAGTTAAAAGTAACTTAAGATACTTGAAGACAGTTCTGATGTAAGGGTGTGCTAAACCTATAAATTGGGATCCTGAAACACTTTATAAACTACCACAACCTAGTGGTGCTTCCTCCATCTTACCCAAATAACAAATGGCTCTCTGAGCTGTACGGGCCTGGTGGAGAGCTGGCTCTACAAGGGTCTGAGGAGGGAGCTCATCTTCCAGTGGCTCTTAGTGACACTGAAGGCTTTGTGGCATGCTGGGTACATGCTTAAACCTCACAGTCACAGGGACAATGTTGCACTCACATGAAGTAATTAATAAAAATCCAAAATACAAACAAGTGAAACCTCATTTCACTAAATGTATTTAAGTACAGAAGTCTAAGATTTGAAGCATGGACTATTTTAAAATAGTCACTATAATTCTAAGTGGGCTATTTCCCTTCTTCCTGCCCTAGTCATCTTTCTCTTGCCCTAGTGAAGTGTAGTGAAATCATATCCAAGATGTATAAAAAAAAGTAGGGATTGCATTCCTGAGTTTAATCTGAGGTTCACCTGCTGATCACCTTGTCTCCAGCAGTGGGCAACAAAGGACTAAAGAGCTGGTAATAGCTATTAGCTAGAACTTGGTGCCTGAAGCTTGAGATTTAACAGCCCTTCTAATATGTGTTGCGATTAATGACAGTATTTTGTGTCCTCTTCAATATTTATTCTTTTGGAGTTCTGTAACAATCATGGCTTTATTCTGCTATCCTGTGACAAAGTGCAATAGGCTGGTGGTACATAATACAAGAGGAAATAGAGACTTGTAGTCATTGGTTTTAAATTTACTAGCCTTTAATTTCAAAAGTCGGAGGATGGAGACATTTGTGTTCTACAGTTACTATGCTATTCGTGCCTCCTTTCCATTTATATTAAATTAAAACAAAATCTTAAAAAACAACAAAAAACACAAAACAAAACTATTCATGTTTTTTTAAGAAAAAAGTCTGTTACTAGGGGCCTATTGTGGAGCCTCCTATATTTCTACAGGAATATTTGTTGAAAGATAACTTCTTATGTGGCTGGACTATTGAACCACTATCTCTTTGTTTGCCCTTCTTAGGGCAGCATACCCATAGCATACCCTTCTTTACACTGTTTGCTTTGACTGTCATCTACTGCCAGATTCAGTTCTACTTAGGAAGTCTGTTCAAATAAGGAGTCATGACTTGGGCCAATAAAAGACAACTCGGGGAGAGTTCATAGGAATACATATGCTCATGCTGTAGCAGAGGAAAAGCAAGAGCATTCATAATAATGCTACCTTTTCTCGGAAGCTGTAGCATCCTCACTGTATAATTTAAGGAGTAAGATCAAAGTTTGAAAGGTTTATATCTCTTCAGCTGGGCTGAGGAAGCCTTCAGAGTATGCGACAGTCGCTTTTTGGTGAGGTTTCACCGACAATAGGGTCTGATGCTATGAATACCCTGAAATCAATCCAAGTGTTGCTGATTGTGTCTTCCTGTAGAGGTTTATTTGCCCACTGACTTCAAAGAATACTATTATCAAACTATCGCAAGATGTGACTTTTGTAATGAGTCTGAAAGTTGAATCTCCATTGCTTAATTAATTGGAAGATTAATATAGATTAAGGTCCAAATCATTTCTTGAGAGATGATATAAGAAATGAGACATGCTGATGACTGCTGATTAACCTTTGGGGGGGGGGCGGGGTAGTAATCCTTAGGCTGGTCCCACTTTGAGAATTCATTTCTATTGTTAATTACTTCTTAAAATTATTAACCACCTCTTGTGAGCTGAAACACTTATTTCGGTCATCTCATGGCACATAATAGGCTATACCAGATCTTTTTTTGAAAGTTACTGGTTACTGATTTATTAGGCAAGTTAAACTATCGTTTCTTAGCATTTATTTATTTTAAACACAACTAATCTCCAAATCAAGTAGCTAATGACAGTTGAGATCTACCCAGATGTGATGTGTGTGGGGGGTTTCTTTGGTTTTTTTTGAATGCACACAGTTTGCTATCATGTTTAAGCTTCAAACAGATGTAATATGTTAAACTTTGTTCCTTTCCATTAGTGAATAACTTGGCAAGGATCTGAGACACAAGTAGAATAAATGCTGCACATCTATGGAATATGGCTGCCAGAAGCAGGAACTGAATTTCTCGACTTGTTTTTATCATGAGGTTTTTTTAATTGCTGCTTTATATATGGATTGTAAAGAGATTATGTTAATAGTTCCCTTTGAAATCAGGTTTTGTTAATATCTTGTTAGTTTATTTTAATATTTCCAGGGTTATATAGTTATAGCACTGATTGTCATACATAGCTAACCATTGCGAGGCCCTGGAGAGTTGAAACAATTTTAGGTTTATGTAAATGGGTACATGTGACAAGGTAGACAAGGTAGTGTTATTGGTAAGAAACTCTGAAACTCATATAAGTACATGACATCATTTTGCTGTTAGGGAAATTGTTACTGATAAAAACCTACTTTTAATTTTAGACTTAAACAGTGGCAGTGGAGGTACCAAATAATATATTTCTAGCCATTCTTATAATGTGATTAAAACTTACTGATATCTCAATTTCTAGGATTATGTAACAATGGCAAGGCACGCTACTTATACACGTAATTCTTTTCCTTAAAGTCCTTTTGGTCTTTCCTCTAAGAGCTAGCAGAAAGAAGAATCGGAAGTAGTAGCTGTTCAGATTTTTTCCTTAATCTCTCATGTTTCCATTTGCAGTAGTCAGTCAAAATGTAGAAAGCAATAAAATGGCAAATGCAGAACACTTAACTTTGGCACTAAATTAAGTGGATCGGTATAGTTAGTTAATCTCTCCCTATGTTTCCTTTGTAGTCCAGGCAGATAACTTTGAATTACACCTTGGAGGAGTCTTTTTCCATTGTCCCTCTTTTCCCATGGGAGAAGGTTCGGAGACTAGTCAGCAAGGTTGAGACCTGGTTTGATGGCTATGCCCTTACTTTACAGTGGGTGGTGTAAATATCCTCTCTGGACCCAAGCCCTTTGAAGGGGGACGCGAGAGGGACAAGGCATTGGTTGGCAGGCCCATGGACATTCGTACTTTAGGACTTCTTTCTGTTTGGCCCAGCCTGCCTAACGATTCAAGCTTTCTTGCAGACATGGTGAAGGTGTGTATGACATCTAGCATATGGGGAATTCAGTCTTGGCAGTGACTTCCAGACCGTTATAGAATATTAGCGTTACATGTAGTAATAAGCTAGTATTGCTCTATCACCTAGGCACTTTTCATTCTTGGAAGTCCCCACAGTTGTTGTGAATTATTTAATGTCAGTGCTACAGTTCCCAGTCATGAAAATCCTGCTGCAGGAGTCTGTTGGAGAAGAACATAAGCATATACCTATGATGCTTTTTGAATTTTTTATGATAATATTCCTCTGATGTTGTAATTATCCTGAAAAAAGGCTGACAGTGTGGATAGAGATAAGCACAGTCTCTACCCTGTTTAAAAAATACGGAAACAGCAAATGTTCTTGTAATAAGTTGCTTCAGTAACGTTCTAGTCCACAGCCTAGTCAGTTATGGGTGGAAAGTCATGATGGGGGTTTCAAGAGTTATATGGCCAGATTTCATTGATGCACTGTTCAAGTGATTTGACTGTTGAAGAAAAAAAAATCTTTGAAAAGCTTAGCCTCAGAGACTTTCCCTACATCAGGACTTGGTAGGGATAGGATGTTCTGTCATTTATATCTAGTGTTAGCTTGGGTGGAAATACTGAAAATTCAGATTTAAATAATCAAATACCTAGCTAACTGTAACAATATAGGTAAACCCTGAAGCTAGGACATGATTTAATCTCACTTTAATGAAATCTTTCCCCAGTGTCAGCCTTGTCTTCATTTTTAACTACTGCAGTATTAATTATTTCCATTTCTTCAGTGTTCAAAAATGACTTGGCTGAATAAATGGCTTTCTTAATTGGCTAATTAAAGAGGTGTGACTGAACCAAGTTCAAATATTGGAACTTCCAGCTTTTATGAGGCATAAGTGGCAAATACTAGCTGTTGTTTATTATTATTATATTGAGTAGTCTGTGGTAAAATACAGTTATTACCTAAGTTTAATTTCTGAGGTAAACAAGATTTCATTGAGACACAGCAAACACTACTGGAAACCTGGAGCTGCTAAAAAGTTATTCCCTGTTGAGTTATAGAGTTAATGAAGTATGGAAATGATGTCACTTAATATCTTAAATGAAAGCTACTTCAGGGAATGCTTCAGTAGTTTAAACTGGTATCTCATAATTTGATCTCACCTGACTAATCCAACATCATAGTGTATAGCTACCAATTTTTCAAACGCCTTGAATGAGAGTAAGAACATGTTTCTGGTAATGCTATCAGATTTGGAAGGAAAAAGATGATAGGACAATCTGCAACAATGAATGTGTGACAACTGTATTTTTATTGGGGCCAAGTTTTATGACCTGTAGTATGTTTGCAGCCTAAAAAGCCATTCATTTACATATAGAATAAAGTAATGGTTTCTCAGTAGAAGTGAGCTTAGTCACATGGCTTTTCAGCTTTCTGTCATTCATGAAATATGCTGAGGTCCTCAGGCTTCTGTGGCTAGATAAACTGTCTTTCCACTAGGAATTACATGGTGGAGATCAACTACTTAATTATTTTGGGGGCCTCTAAATCCATAAGAAACATTCAACAGAAATCAAAACCATATGTTATGATCAAAAAGAAAAAAAAATCACATAACGCATCTGTCTCCATGAGAGTACTAATTTTTCTGCAGAAAATGTGCAGTTCCTACCTGATAGAGTAAGACTAATCTGCTCTCCAGACCAGGATATACACATTCTTTTTGTTAGCTTGTATCACAATGAGCGGTTATCTGTTGGAAAATTTTTTGGATCAAGTTTATGCTAAGGCTAATGTTTATTCATGAAAATGCTGTTATGAATATTTATGAATAAAAATAGTGGTTTCAAGAAGCTCAGAACCCTGTTTGTGCTCACAGCCTTGTACAAGACAAATGGGTAATACATGAGAGATCACAGAACTTTGGTACACTTGGATTTTGACTAACAGATATGTACTTGAACAATTTAGTGACAAGTAAGGTAACTTTTACTGTCAGATTTCACTGTAAAATGTATAGCATGAATTCTGTTTCAAAATTAGGGAGAAATAGCCAATGAATGCATTTAAAAATACCTCTTTTATTCATTGTTTCTCAGTGCTAGGTTCAGAGGCAAATGCCTCAAGCGTGGATAGGAAGAGTTCTGGCATATCACTATGGGAATGGATAATGGTAACTTTATGTCCCAATCTGCATTTCCGTAAATATACTCTAGGAAGAGTTTCAGCTAGGTCTGTAGAGTGAGCAAATGGGACATGCTTTATCTCAAAAGAACAAAGAGAAAGAGAGGAACAGGTATGGCGATGGAGCATGAGAGTAAAGACTGTACGGTTTTAGAGGAAGCACAGGGCTTTGACCTTGTGTTGTGTCCGATTATCTCTTGATATGTGTATTATTTTGCACATTATGCCATAAACTGTTGAGACCTCACACTTTTTTTAGCTTTCTTGTTCCTTGTATCCAAGGCTTTATGCTTATTACAATGCAAATAGAAATACTTAATCAAATGAAACCTTTGGTTGAAGGAAAAAAAATGTGAAATACAAGTTTTTTAGGTATTGTTTTAAGAACCCTCTACTTTAATATAAAGCAAGGGATCTTTTTGAAGTAACTCTCCCAAGGCACATTTTTCTTATCTCAATACTTAAAGTTTCAAATTGAAGGCCAATTCAGAGCTTTTCCAAGTTGGCTTTTAAACTGTTTTCAGTGGGGCTGCACACATTCTTTTTCTTACAGAATTAAGCTTGACACATTTATTTACTTATCGCCTTCCATATGAAGAACAAAGGCAGTATCATCTATAACTGAGATAAGTATAATGTGATTTGGATAAATAGATTACTTCCTACCTGAATGGGTTCATGCCTAAAAGCTTTGAGTTTTCTTGCATAGTTACTTGACCCAGAGATGTTTAGATTAGCTTTAGATAAATCATCCTATCACTTGAAATTAGCTAAACCTAAGATGAGCTCTACAGCTTTAGAAACCTGCCTATATCTAATTTATAGGCATAAAAATTAGTGTAAACAAGCTCCAGAAAAATATTCTGGAACCTAAGGAAAGAAAGTTTATATGCTCAGTTAAGTAACACTATAAAGCTGAAAGTTTATAAGTGGCTGATCTGTATATCAAACTATACATCAAGTTGGAATAAAGAGGTAGAAGGCAGTTGGTCTGTAACAAGATTGATTATAGCATTGGCAGTTACTATGAACTCATGGACACATCAAGTGAGAATATTGGGCTATACAAAAATTAAAAAGATATAGGGCCTTTTAATTGTCAACTTTCTTTTAGCAAACTTACGGTGAATCCTCATGAATTGCATCTGCATTGCTTGAAAATGGATTAGTCTTTTAAACTATTAACTTTCATCATGCTGGTTTCACGGTTGTGGACAAACTTGTTATGAATAATATGTCAAAAAGACTTAAAAGAGAAGGATCGGAATATTATATACATAATTTTAATGACTGTATGCTTTACCTTAAATATAGAGGAACCATGCTAAGGTTTTTCTCTTTTTTTTTTTTTTTTTTTCCCTGAATAGCAAAGAAAGGCTAGAAAGACACTCCTTTGGTTTTCATGAAGGCAGAAATGAGTCATCTTTCAGAGGGAACTCTTCTGAATTGCTCAGTTATTGGAAATTGTGTTTAATATGGACAGAAGAACTACACCATGACTTTAAATCATGACAAATTGTACTGAAGAATTTTCTAGATCACTCTACTTCCTTGATAACAAAGATTCCCAAACTTTTATTCTTACTCGATGTGGAGGTTCAGGCAAATAACTGGCTTTTCTTCCCTGAAGTTACAAATGCAGAATCATTCTAAGGAAGATAAATGCATTTTATTCTAATGTTTATTACAGAAATCTCTTAAACACTAACCCTTCCACAGAAAATCCTGCACTCTTTTTTTTTTTTAATTTGGTGGTGTCCAGAATTGCACCCAGACCAGTACATTTTGTGCTAAATGTGGAACACACAAACCGAAAGTTATATTCTGCTTCAAATAACTTACTCTTCAAACAGATTAGAAAGAAAGTGTCCAGGGAAAAAAAGGACTATTTTTATATCTGGGAAAATCGCACACAGATGACTTACCAAGAATGCCGAATGCTTTGAAAAGAGCAGAGAACAGAACCCAGGTTGTGACTTGCTTTGCAGTCTTCCCTCGACAATAAAATGCCTGGGTGCCCTCTACGAGCGTAGTTATTAAAACAATGGTGACTTGACAATCCACGTGATCGGGTGAGTAGAAATTACACAGCATTTCATCACACTCTTCCTTTGCTTTGTCAGCCACGTACATATCTCTAAAAGGTTATTGATATAATTAATATATTAAAGAAAAGGGTTTTTTTAAGTAACCTGTAGTGTGCAAGAAGTGCGCACACAGTACACGCCGGATTTGTGAGGCACTTGACATCCCATGACAGCACAGCAAATCAATACCAAAGCAGCTGAGACAACACTGTTCTGGCACTGTAATAAACCCTATTCCTTAAGTGTACTGGTCCCCTATAAACAGTTGGAGACCACATTTTTAGTTCTAATTAAAAATAAACATCACGGCCTAAACATCTACATCTCAAATATTGACACTTCTCTGCTCAAGAAAATGTCTGGTTTGACACTTTCTGGATAATCCTTCTTGAAGGATTGGAAAGATCAGTATGGTGTAGCAAAACAAATATAAAATACCCATTTGTATTGAGGTCTCTATCTATTAATAACAGTTTTGCATTACACATTTTTGATTTTGCAGTCATAAATGGGTACGCATCTTTCTTTATCTTTACTTTGGGCTTAAGAATTCAACTCAGCTTTATTGCCTCACTATTGAGTACGTTGATTCCTTTCTCAACTTAGTTAATAAAGTTTTTAAAATATTTCAAAATACTTTAGGGAGGAAAAGAACTTGTATAAAGGGAGGGTAATATATAGTATTATCATACTACTGGAAAGGCATGCTATTGATTTGTGTGATATGAAGAGATTTATTTATTTCACTTCTGCTATTTTTCTGTTTTCAAGAGTTTGTTTCTGTTTTCTAACACTTTCAGTGTGAAACCGGGCATACATTTAAAAATGTCATGCTTTGATCCTTGTAGCCACAGCACTTAGCATTTAGCCAAGGTCTGAGCAAAGAGACCAAAGGAGACATTTAAAAATCCCTACAGCAGCAACTTAAAACTATTTCTACTTTTGCAAAATGTTCATGACTAGAACAGACCAGACAAGATTTTCTTCTAAAATGCCAGAAACTCCCTTAAGCTTCTATAAGTTAAATGCTAAAATGTGAAAAATAACAAACCTGATAAATGCCATCCTTTGAGTATATTTTATGAGAAATTCATTGCTTGTTTATTTTATGTTTGACTGCCCTCACCTCCTTATAGCATTTGTTCTATCTGTACATATTTTCCTGATATAACTGTAATGGTGGTTGAAGTGGAGCTTTTAGATATCCTTTGGTTGCAGTAGTTCTTGCAGTTAGAAGCACTTCAAAGTGGTTGTAGGAGATCTGGATGAGACTTTCATATACTTCATTCTTGTGTTGCAACTTTGTAGTGATACCTGTTTTCAGTAATGTAGTCTGAGACAAAGGTTTGTCTATGAACTAGGTCTTTCTTAGTGTGAGTGTTTACCACTTCAGTTATAAATAACTGCTCAAGTCGGTGTACGTGCAGGTTTGTCCAACAGGATTTGGATGCACCAGTGTAAACCTGGCCTGCGTATTTACCTAGCCCCAGGATCTGCAGAGGTCAGCCAGTTAGGCCAATGGCAACTCAACTCTGTGTACGTTGCCCATCCGGGCAAATGCAGAAAGGTAACACTACCACTTCGGAAACAGCATAAACAAGGCCTGATCTATTGGCGTGGTGTGCAGCTATGTGCCGGCGTGCCTGCCAATATTTGGACAGAATTATGGCAGTCAAACCTTGAACACCACAGCATTAGCTTACATGTACTCAGGAACAGAGTTTACAAAGAAACACCTAATTTCATTTAATTTCAGTAGTACGTGGACTCCAGAGTGCCGTAATGCCTGGGATTTCTTAAAATCTCTCGAATCATTTAAAATTGTATTGTGGGGGTGGTTGTGGATTCCTCTAATATACAGAATTAGCTGTTTAGATAAAATTCTGTAGGTTGCAGGACTGGACCAAGGCATGCTGTCCTTAATAAGAGGAAGCTGAAGGTGGGAGAGGAGAGTGACCCATGAGAAATTTGCTTTCTCTTGAACAGAGTTAATGGAGGTGAACAGAGTTAGCAGGAGAGATTAGTATCCTTAAATTTGAAAAGCTGACTGATATCAGAGACTGTGGGGTGTGTTCACTCATCTGCTTTTAGTTACCTGAAGTCCAATGGTTAAAGCTAGCAGCCTATGCCCTCTTTCAAATCAAGTGGTAGATCGAAGCCCTTCAAAAGGGTGATTTGGAGAAGAAATCTCTCATGGGTGCCCTCACTCATGCTCTGGGGAAACCTAAATTCTGTCTCCCGTATTTCAAATGTCTAAAGTTGACTGCATATATATCCTTTCATTGTAGTATATGCCAAAGTCTGAACCCACATCTTGTATGGTGATAATATAATCAGACCTGTGACTGTAATGAAATCATCCCTACCACAGGGGAAAAAACAGAACCTTCGCCCCTGTATCGAAATTAGTCTTTATGGCAGTATGCACATCTGCCCTTTCTTCAAAGTGCACTCTGTTAGTGTCCATCATTCAAAGCACTGCAAAGAAATAATGGCTCTCTTAAGCAAAGAACTTAAATGCATATATTTTATTGTATAATCAGAATAGTCCAAAAGAACATATATATTTAGTTGGAGCAATGTATGCCCTGGGGGTCCACTTGTTAAATTGCTGCAGCTCAGTACCATTTTTCCTAGGAATTCAGTTCTCAGTTTGAAAAATGTATTTGATTATGAGCTGAGTATTTCAAGCACTAAAATATCTTTAAAACATGAGACTTAAGATACCCTTATGATAGAACTAAAAGAAAAGTCATGAGGAAAGGATTAATTTCAGTTTTTACTCTTAAATATCACTACCCATTTAAATATTCCACGGACCCGATGCATTGAATGGTAATCATAATAAAAACCACACATGATGGCTACTATGAATAAGTGTAGGTCTTCTGAAAAGATAATATGGGAACACCATTAGAGTTTAGATGAAAAATTCTTATGGATTTGTTTGCGTTGTAGAGAAAGGAAATTTTACAAAATAATGTTTAAAATCTGGAAGTGCTTTTTTTGTTTTTTTATAGTTTGTGCAGATAAAACTTATGATATGTTCCTCACTATATATATATAAATAGAATGTGGCTTATCCTGGTGTTATGGTCTGTTTCTAATTTGCTTTTTCCCAGACCTAATTGTCAAATAGCAGGTCAAAACTCTGTAGTTCATAAAAAGTCAATAATACAGAAGGAGGACAGTAGGTATGTATAGGTTCAGGCCCACAAGCAAGTTCCTGTAGGGGAAACGAGCCTTTTATTTATTTATTTATTTATTTTATCATATTATGCTACATGTGCTCTGAACTAAGATTTCTGTCATAGCAGATGAGTTGGTCTCAGTTGTTTAGTATACCGTTCTGAGCCGTTGTCTCTCTGAGCTTTATGGATCTGCACTGCCCTTTGTGAAAATACAGTTAGTAGTCTATATAGCTCTGCTATTTCCTGTCCCTGATTGCCAATGTTAGACTTTCGTTATCTAAATACCAACCAGTGATCAACATATCAGTACGGCACATCTGGGCAATAAGCCCCCAAGCTCACGCTCTTCATGCAATTGCCCTATAGACGTGGTGCTGGACGTTGTTGCCACTTTGAAATAACCTAGAGCAATTGTGGAACGACAGTCAGGGCAGGGAGATGGCAAGAGCCCCTGTGCCAGGCAGAGCCCCACTGTAATAGTAGGAAGGTTATCTTTAGTTCCTGCAACTCTGATGTTTTCTTTGGAGTTGGGGCACCAATTATTGTTTTAAGTGCCAGCAAAACTAACTTCTGTTCCAGGCCGTAGGTCCTTGTTCATCCAGCCCACTGTGGAAGGATGTGGCTGTTCAATAGTTATTAGGAACCTGAGAATTGTCCTGTCACTGGCTCGAGGAGCAAGAAAAATAGACATCGCTCCCAATCCATGTTCCAAGACCTGACCACGTATCTTTTACCTTTTCCTTTTTAGATGCTTTTGAAACAGGACTGTTTGCTCATTTCTAAAGCCATAAACTGTTTCACATTACAGGAAGCGCTAGGCAGAAACTGGGTGAATGGATCAAACATTACTGAAGTCTGTAGAGGAAAACTATGATAGTCCATAGTTACTGGAGTGGTTCATCAAGCAGGTAAGATGTAGGCTTTGAATCTCTCGGGAAAGATGAGGGTATGCAATACGGGTTTGCTTTGTCAGTCATTGAAATAAATGAGATCTCATGCAATTGGTTTTAAATGAAGAAACTCTGGTCTGATTGCTTATGGTAATTATTCTCCAGATATCAAATTAATTACTGGGAGTGATGTTGAAGAGAGTGAAGCAGTCACCATCAGGAGACACTTTAATTAACATGCCAGTGTGAGGAATAATATAAATCTTAAAACATAACAAGGAAAAGTGAATGCTTAATGTATAATCCATTAGTTTTATAATACTAGAGTCAAGGGTCATAAGAAGACAGCACGGTCCGATGGAGAGAACAAGATCTGGTGAATGGGCTGTGTCTAATCTTCTACTTGCTGCTGCACTTGTGTGTGACCAAAAACAGTTGCTTCCTTTCCTGTTTCTCAATTCCCTCATCAATAAACTGGAAATAAGATACTTGCCTTTCCCAATAGAAACAATAAATTATGTTTTTCATTTGTTTGTTTGTTTTTTCCCCAAGATTAATATGGGAACACTTTCTTTCTGTTAATGGGATCTTTTCCACTGAAGTAAAATATTACTGTATTGCACACCTGGCTAGTGAGTAACCTGGTAGCCATAGGAGAGAACTACTGTATTTTTTCAGAAGCTCCCTTAATTGAAGAATGAATGGGAGTTAATGAAAGTTACTGTTGCCCTTGTAATATGACCATGTAAAAATGCTGCTGCCATGAAATCTGATAAATAGGTTAATTAAGAGGCAATAATCTATGAGGGTTTTTAAATTAGTTGATGGTAACTTATGCTAGTGCATATTTTGAAACTATTTATGATGAGATCTTGTAATAATGGCGTAGAATGATGCAAGATAAGCGTTACCCATGTGTTCTATGTCAGGGAACACATAAAAAATTCTTATTCTAAAAGTTAAAGTAAACACAAATTAGCCTTTTCTGTTTTTAAAAGTCAATTAAAAAGTGATGTATTTAAGAACGATGTTGCCTTTAAAGTGTGAAAGAAGTGGTTATGATTTAATGATTTATCATGCCTGTTATGTTATCATTCCTTTTCATGTCCTTTCCTGAAAATATTTAATAATAAAAAGTGCAAACAATATCACTAGTATTGCAAGCTGTTAATTTTTTTCCCATTACTGTAGAAAGCTGCTGCCTCCCTTTAAGGGTTGGTGGGTTTTAATGTAGGGAATGCTTGCTGAAATACGTACGACTTTGCATAAACAGCACTGAAAACTAAATGCCTCTCCTTTACTCAGCTCTGGAGCTCTCCTACAAATTGCTTAAAAAACTCGGATGGCTTTGTCAACACTTAATGAATTTTGGCCATCATAAATCTCAGATGCCCTCGCTGAGTAAAAACAAAAATTATCACAGTTTCATAGCCTAAGCTGCCCTCGCCATATGGCGAGTGCAAATGTTTCTAAAGCAGCAAATGTTCCGTCAAGGGTTCTCAGTGGTGTTTGGGTTGGATTGCTCTATTATCTGAATAAGTCTGCCAAAAGAAAGCACCTGCATGGTGAAAAGTGTGCACGAGCTGCCAGTCTGTAACAAGAGGAGGAAAGTGAAGCATGTAGTGACAAGTTACCTGTCACCAGAAGATATGCTGGACAGGTTATGATTGATTCTACTGCAGACCTGATATTGCACCATATTGCTTGCAAAAAAAAGGGGGGGGGGGGGGGAAGGACCACCCTAGCTCCAGTAACCTGCTGTCCTTGAGCGTGCCAAGTCATAACTTAATGCGGTGCAACAACAGCTTACCCAAACAATGAGCTCTTCAGTGGCTTCTCAGCCAGACCTCTTCAGAGAGGTTATCAAAATCCAACTGGCAGACAAGGTCGATATGCTTCATCTTCACGTTCAATCTTTTTGTTTCAGTTTTCGGAAGCCAATGCTGTTTGCAGCTTTTTATTTATTTATTTTCATTCTCTTGAATGATCTGGCCTGGAACATATCATTCACTTATCATAATGGATAGATGAATATGCAAATCCATTAAATGAGTGAGAGAAATAAGTGTGGTGTTTATGTTTAGTTTGGGAGTTTTTTTGTTTGTTTTCCGAGTTGGGAATACTTAACAAGATCCCTTTGCTGTAATCCACCTTACTGGCCTGTATCTTTAGATTAAAACTGTGATTCACATGGAAAAAGCAGAAACTTTCACATGAAATCAGGACTAAGCTACAAATACTGTCAATTATTTATGTTTACAGACTGTTACCATTTAAATTGTTAAAAATATAGTTGTATTGCACTGTTCTCGAGACTGGAAATTCAAACGCACTAATAGCCAGAAGGCTGGGAAGTATTGCCAGGACGTGCTCTCTATGCACGTTCCCCAACCAGCACAGATGGCCATGGCCTTTGCATTGGAAGTGCTACTGGGTGCTCTGCTGTGGCAGTGAGGAGAGGGAAATCAGTGGTCCAGGGAGGCCACTGTATGTAAGCTCAGGGAAACAAAAGAAGTGGTGGCCACTAGGAGAAAAAATGAAAACTGGAGGTGGGTGGGAGGAAAATGCCCTTCTCCAGTAAAGCAAAATAGAACTGAATGGAAGCAGATAACAGCCCAAGGAAAAATACTTAAGAAGAGCTACAGTGGGCGTTGGTATTAACAGTTTCACAAGAACCTTTTGGGATAATATTTATTTTTATCCCCATTCCAAAGATGAATGGGGGCAAAATCTTATATTAATGGTTTTAACAGCTCTGATTAAGTTCCATTAAAATTTAACCGCTCTTCTAGACATAACTTCCCCTACCCCAGCTCTAGTCACTTTTCCCATTGTAAATTTTCATTAAAGTTGAAAGGAAGAGCTTGAATACAATTCAGTATTTGAACTGAAACAACATTTTGGCGTATTTGATCTCCTTAGCTGACACAGAATAGCTGTAGCTGTTAGATGCCATGTGAAGTGTTAGTTGCCCAGCACCCAAATGCTAATTGCGTGGATGTTTGTAGGCTGTGCTGTGACGAATGCCTTGTCTCTGTACAAATGCTTTAGGATCTCGGTTGTTCTAGAGCTTCAGTAAAGCGTTACATTAGCTAAGTTAATTCGAAGTTCCTAGAAGGTGTGTCTTATTCTTGAAAGAGTTCTTGCTTCAAAATAAAGTGAAACATGAGGAAAATTGATTCGTCTTCTCTTTGGAGATGTTAGTCTGATATGGAAGGGACCAGCTGTCCCACCAGCATTCTCAACATTCATAAAATGCAGAAACGATATTCTCCCTATTCCTTGCCAAGTGTATACTTTGGGTAGTTTAGTGGCTATCTATTTTCCATGTTTTCTCTGTCTCTGTGCAGCTTTTCATAATTGGTCTGAGTCTGAAGGTGACAAAATAGGAGAAAAAGCAGGAAGATGATATTTGCAAAACACTTCCCCTGCATGCTCTCTTTCTCAGCTTCAGTCCACGCTTGCCTAATATTTCCCCTCTGTCCTCTTCCCTCCCATCCTTCTGTTAGTCCACCACTGCCTAAACTGAGGCATAATCTAATGTGACACTAATGCAGGGTTTTCCATTATCACATCAATGATGTATCTTGTGCATTATATCTTTCTCTTTTTTCTATCATAGATTTTTCTCTTCCATAACAGCTCCAAGTCATCCTTTATGGATGCTAAGTACGATTCAGGGTTTTCATAGCATTTAATGTGGTGGAGCCAGGTCTTGTTTGGGTCCTAACCCTGTTTATTGTCAGAATACGTAATTGTTCTTCTTTTCCATTCTTCCCTTACTTCAAGTAAGATATTTCGTAAAAAGGAAGGGCTTAGAAATGGTAGGAAAATGTTCTAAGACCACAGTGTCTTGAACGAGAAGTACTTTTAAAAGGCTGTGATTCTTTCATACTGTCAGGACCTACTCCTGCTGAAGGTAAAGGACATGTAAGCAGCTCACTATAGACCCTCTTGTATGTAGAATGCACCTGAGTTATAACTGAGAAATCTGATACTAAGGCCATCTTAAATAAAAATAAAAAAGGTGAGGGGAATACAATTGATGGAAATATGGAAATTGATCCAAATGAGCACTGAAACTATCCTTTCCCAAAATAGACTATCGATTTGAAAAGCGACGAAGTTTAAGCTGATTGAAGGAGGTATATATTTATAAAATACATAAGCTTTTAGACAACTTGTGAAACAGTTCAAAATTTCGATATAACAATGTTTCTTCTAGCAATATATGATTGGAGGGGAAAAATGTGTGTGCACTATAATCTGATGTGTAACCTGTCAACCTGCATGGCAAGTACAGGAAAACTCTTCCCTGATAGGATTGACAACTAAATTCTTCTTTAATGGGCGTTCTTGTCCTTTTCTCTGAAGCAATAGAAGTTAGCCACTGTCGGACTGATGAGATGTAAGTGTGCGTGTGCACGCGTGCAGAGATGATGTCTTGTTTTGTTTAGACACATATATTAGTTTTTAATGATACAGAGTTAACACTGGAAGCAGTCTAGCTATGGAAGACTAGCTGTTATAGGCCACTACAGCGTAGGCATATATTCATGTATGTTTGAGCAGAAACACTGCTAGAGCTAGTGTCTCACAAGGCTGAAGAAACGTTTCACTTCCAGCCATTGTGGATGTATCAGGTGTCTGATCCAGCATGACAAGCACTATATTCTGGTGACACCTGAATAGCGAAGCAGTCTAGGCACCTGGTGGCTGGCCATGTTCCTGCTATATGTAGACACATTCATAAACCAGCGAGATAAGATTGGATCCATTAAGCACAGCCTTAAAAAACTTGGACTGATTTTTCTAAAGATCTCAGGCAACTTGCTATGCTTATTTTTGTGAGAACAATATGCACAACAGGAAAAAGGTTATTTCATCCTCTGACTCTTTAATTCAATTATATCATAAAACTCATTGTGTACTTCAGGAATAAATTAACTCAAGATGTTGTTCCACTCTCCATCTGCTGCATTTATTCCTTCTACTCCTGGATCAGTTTATGTGATTTTTTTTTTCATCAAAAGCCATAGGCATTTTTTCTTGTTTTCTTTTTTGAATGCCTCTTTGTTTCAGAAATTGCCTCATAAACCACATGACTTTCTTGTTTTCTCCTTTTGCTTGTGTATGAAAAAGCAGCCTGCAAAATAGAGTTAATGGTTTTCTTATACCTGTGTTGCTCTAGCTTGTTTGTCAGCATGCTTTTCATTTTCTGTCTGCAGCCTGTGTCTTGCTTTCAGAAAACGAGGACGTGTGATTGTAGAGCAAATGATCAAAGCAGGGTTGCATCATTGCCCCCTGATACTGAGAGGGGCGGAAAATGGCAGAAAAGGGTACTTGAAATAACCAAATCTTTGGTCTGAATTCAACTGTTTCACTCAGAGGTAGACATTCCCTTCCAAAGTCATTCTCTTTTCAGTTTGATCAGCTGCTGGTGCTACCCAGGATGTCAACTCTAGTATTAGCCTTGCTCAATAAAAGACCTAAGAGATGTCTTTATAATGGAGAATGTTTCCTGTCCCCTTTTCCTGATGTGAACACAGCTTTCAGGTCAGAGGAAGGAGCAGAATAATGGTGTGCAGATTTCTCCCCAAATCTCAAATGAGCCCTGAATTAGTAGGGTGGCTGGGTATTTATGGTAATCTAATAAATCACAATTACAGTTGATTAGTAGGAGATCAAGAAACAAATGTTAATAAATATGTCACTAGTTACAAAGTGTGAACCTGCTTAGCTGGTCAAAAAAGCTGCAGCACCTTTGCTAAAGAATTTAAATACCCTAAGATACAATCATACTGGCCAATTCTGGAGTGTATAAACTATATTCAAAGCAGTGTATATGGAAGTCACCCATCCTTTCTTTGGGGGAGGGCAGCCTGTCCAATATTTGTATCCAGGAGGTCAAATTAGGTAGTGCAATTTCTTTAAATACTGTAGATACTATTTTATCTTGTGAGGCCCAGAGGATTTTTTTCGATCAAGTCTAAATTGCAATTTGCAACCTGAATTTTTGTCAAGGAGAAAGTAATTCAGTAACAATAATGAAAATGTTGCTAGATTTAATTCCAATTAACTTTTAAGAAGCATATGCTTTTTTCTTATATGTGACTCAGGCTTAGAAGGTAAATTACAGCAACTCAGGCACTTTCATACACTGTATCTAAAACTGAATGAAAAAAATGGGCTGCTTAAGTTTATACTAGAGTTGCTATACAATCTAACATTAATTTAGATCTTTGAAAGGTGCTATGTGATATCCAATATTTCTCAAAAACTAAGCATCTTGTTTAAAAATCAGGAAGCACAAGTACCAACACGCCTACTATTAAATATGAAGATAAAACTTAAGCCTGTTTTTTTAGTCAGCTGCTTTCTTTTATTTCATTGTGTGCCCAAAGTTTGTTTCATGAATAACTTAATTGGTTTTATTCAAAGATTATTTGTGGATTATTTTAGTGTAACATTTGAATTCAAATCTGTGTCTTTAGCTCTCATTAAAAATATATTTATGTTACACGGAAAATGATGAAATCTGGGCTCCCCTTTTAATTTACTCTTCAACTTGGGCAAGCTGCTTATTCTTGTCACTGTTTATTTCCCTCTGAAACTGCATGTAGCACTTGTATACCTCTAGAATTTTTTGATGTTTAATTTGTATTTTTAAAGCATTTGTCATCCTTAAATGAAGATGTATTTAGAAACACAAACTCAGCTAATCTCCTAGATAGATATATGTTCAGTTGAACAGATGTCTGTCTTGATACCTTCATACTGTTCTAATACTTCCTTCATAGAGGCAAAAATTAAACAGCTGTTTATGAACCAAATGAATATAGTGAAATCGAGTGTTCATGTCAATCTGATCATCATCCTAACCAAAAAAAAAAAAAAAAAAAAAAAGCCGAAATGGGCTGGTTTCATGCTTTTATCATGATATTTAGTACAATCAGTTTTAAGAAGCACTACATAATCTTTAGTTTATGTCATACTCTTGTCGGCTGAGGTCTTCAGCTTTGACTTTTGCGAGTAATTAAATAAAGCCTTACTTCTTTTTCTCAGAGAAGACCCTTGATTTTATTAGTCTGATTCACATTTTTCATTGCTTGTCACTGTTTCCTACTGCTGTGTGGCTTGTGAGACTCCAAGGATTCTAGCTGAGAAATTCTAGTTTTCATGGCAAATAGAATTTACTAATAACAAAATATGCAAGCTGTTTTGGGTTCCTTTGTTAAAGGACACAGGGTAAAAAATAAACTTGCCCTTAAAATAAGCTCACACAGAAATGTGCTTCTTGGTCCTAATTTTACTCCTTGACGTAAGAAGGACACTTCTCTACTCATGAGCGAATGTAGAGCATTTATACTTACGTGTTATTGCTGGTTTCTTAACATCAGTTATGATGATAGCAATTAATATACCTGAAGAGCTTTACCTATTATTTTTGATAGTAGCCTGGTAAAAAGTCTTACTTTTCATGGAGCCTGTGTTGGTATTTCTGTTTTTGCAAGGCACTTAACCAAGCTGTTTCAGAAGAGGAGCTTTCAAGACAAAACATGCCCACAGACAGGAGACTAGGATATAGCGATTCTGTCCAGAATACATACGCCATCTGATTTTTCTTGAGTCTATGTTTGTGTTTTCCAAGGCAGAGTGTGAAGGTAGAGGTCAGGAATGTAACCTGGCCTCAAGCATACCTCTTCCTGTACAGTCTGCGCATCCGAATGGGGATGCACCATTTCTCTACCACCAGCAACGTGCTGCATTCTCTGAGAAAGCCTGTTGCTATTATCAGCCTCCACTGCGCTCTAACTTGTCTCTGATAACAATTAAATGTGTCCTAAAGGATCTCCTCAAAAGAGGAACTACTGCGGATTTTTAATTTTGTCTTTTGGGAAACTTGACTCCTTTTTCAAAGAGCATGTGAACTTAGAGGTGGCAGGGGCATTTTTAAATTTATGCTGCCAGCACTTTCTCTCCTGAAAAGAAATGCTTTTCAAAATAAAAGGGGACATTGTAGGCATGCAGTGGAAATATTAAGAAATGGCTTTACGTTCAGCTGTTAGTTTCGAAATAACATTTCTGTTAAATCTTTGTAAGCATTGTGCTACGATGTATAAGGAGGAGGAAAGAAACCCATAGATGTGAGCTATCAGTGAAATGCAGGGGCAGGGGGAAGTAAATATTAATACAGGAAAGAACTCTTCATCTTTAATGATTAGCTGATTCAGTCCACTTAGTTATTATTTAATAGTAACGGTTACATTGATTTAATCACTGTAGATTTTTATTTCATTTCATTCTAATCTCAGTTTTACTAAAATTAAATTTAATTTTTAGTGATACATTTGTTTGCTGCTTCTCTTCATAAAATGCAGAAAGGTACATAGAAACCATTTATTTCTTTACTTGCTGCAGGGCCAATGATTCAATTAATTAAACAAAAATTAGCCGAGTGATGTGGTGTGTGGAGTTGGGGTTTTTTTTACCCTCCTTCACTCCATTTAGATTGTCTCTGTTTCTCAAAGACTGTATTTCCAAAAATACAAAACAAAACTGAAGTATGTGACTTTTGTCACAGATGGTAACTGCAGGTATTTGCTGCTTTTTTGTCTGTTTTCTTGTATGTGACGTTTTGAGGGTGCACTTTCCTCCTACCCAGCTCAGCCTAACCAGCTGCTTCTGAACTCTTCTCAAACCCAACCACAGAAAAGGGGAATGTTTCCTTTCTATAACTTTACTACTAACAACCTGATGATTTCCAAAAAAAAGGTAAGAGTAGATCATTATTTTTTCAAATGGATGGGTGTGGAAAATTTCTTACTAGCTAAGCGAATTACAGTGATCAATAACATGTTATGAAAAGACTGCATTTTGCTAGAAAAATGTTTCAGCAATTCTAGATGTCCTTCAGATAATATAAAAAATTGTGAATGGTTGATTGAGTGCAAATAAAGAAAAAATACTTATTAAGTGATTCATATTCTAATACAAGATACTGATTTATGTTTTTAATACTTGTGGAAAATACTATTTATTCATTTACGCTATTATAGTTTTTTATAGATTGCAACATTCACTAACAAAAATCTATTAAGTTAAGCATAGTAATAAAAAAATGCAAGCAATAAAACATAGCTCTTGTATCACCAGATATAGAAGTGAGGACTGAAATACAATAAATGCATTTAATATAATTACTAAGGAAAGTACTGAAGTCTGCAAGTGCGTCAATCAATGTAATATCAGTGACGTGGATGAGAATTTTGAAACTCTACAATTTCATCATGACCTTACTCAACCCTGTTAGTTCTGTTTTTAATCAGGAGAGCTCACAGTGTTTTACCAAGGAATCAACAGTCTTTATTGTATGTGCTGGAAAAGTGAGACACAGAAAAGCACACTCGCGAGTCCGTTGTACCATGCCAGGCCCATATCAGAGTGGAATTAGATCCTGCATCTCCAGAGTCCTCTCTCTTAACACAGTGAAAAGAAATAGTTGTTCTCCTATAATTTAAGAAGTAGATTCCTTCTGCTGGAAAGCTTCTGAGTTCTGTTAAAATCCAGAAATATTTCACATGAGCTGAGACTGTTTCATACCCTAAGCCACGTTTGGGCCACCACGCGAGTTACATTAAGTTAACAGCAGTTATCCTTGGTTTTCATTGACATATTTATACAAGTGTAAGAACTAGTATGAGAGGTTAGTGTTAGGTGATTAAGGCAAAATTTCTCAATCTCCAATTTGACATTTAAAACCCATATTTAGGAATTTAATGGTTCAATCTAATAGATTGATACCTGTGAAGAGCTCTGGTATCTATAATGAGAAATTGTGCAGGACCTTATTAGCAGGGTTTTTTGATGCTCTCCCTGAACCTAGATGTCTGATATGAAAATAATTGGGAAACAGATGGAAAGCCAATTCTCACTGCATATGTCTTCAGACCAGGCTGAAAAACAATTCTTCGGATCTTAATAGAATATAATAAGGAAAGTCAAACTCTGAATGGTGAGGCTGATTCAGACTGTCTGAATTGTTGAAGGATCATTAAGAATATCTTGCAATTTGCCTGCATTTCTATCTGTAGTTGAATGAAGCAGCAAGTTTTTTGGAAATAAAGAATAGTGGAGGCTTAAGCACTCAGACATTTTCAAGTGTCCAGTCCTAAATTGTCCTAAGAGTAATGATCTGTGGAAATATCCTGTGTCCAATTCACGATCTCCAAGAAGCTGTGGCATGAAATCCATCTCGCTGCAGTCAGTAGGTAGCCCTGGAAGAGAGCTGCAAAGGTGACGGAAAGGAAAAAGTGAAACAAATCCCTCCAAGCTTTCAGGCTGCTTCCCAGCTGTCATCACCTGTTACAGGCAGTTCCTCTGGAGTAGCGGGGAAAAAAAATGCACCAGCTGAGGCATGTTGAAATGGTGATGGACCATCACCATTTGCCATTGCAGTAAATTTGGACGGAAACAGAATGGCATGCTCCCCAAAATATCTTAGGTGTCCGAGACGGGCTGTTTGCACAAGTAACATGTTTTTCAGTTTTCCTAAGGCAAAATCTAGCTTATCTCATATACCATTTTCCTACATGAGCAAAAGCATGTGTCTTCCTTTAAGTTCTTTATGCCCTCTTTCCCCTTGCCCTAGACAAGAGATTTGCAGCCAGGCACAACTGGCAGTGCAAAACAGGGCTACCTTGCCCTACCTTGGCAAGAGATGTACAACAGTTGTGCAAAACGGAATTTGTCATCAGATGAATCATATTCCTAGCAACAGGACTGATCAGAAAATCCCATGTTTAAGAAACATTAAACAGCTGAAGCTGATGGGATTAAAGCACTGATTAATAAAAGGATGAAAAGATAGAACTCAAGCAAAGCACTTTTCAAATTCTGGTGAACAAAATAAACAGCCAGTAATGTAAAATTCCTAAAAGCATTTGCTGGAAATAGTAATCAGAGGAAAGCAAATAGGATTGTGTTTTATCAATGTTTAATGTGAGAGATTTTGCCCTATGCAAGATGCCAGCTAGAAGATACAGGAACACTTTGTACATCTTTGAATATCATTGTTATACTTAAATCCATAACTACACTCACACCACCCACTTACATTAGCAAATCACCAAGTAGTCTGGCTTATGTTATGGTAACAAAACACTTGTTTTTCTTTCTTCTTGTAAAGATGAAAAGGAAATGAAAACTGTAAAAAAAAAAATAAAAAATCATAAGGTGGCAGAGAGGAAAAAGCTGTTTCCAAGTATATGTTACGGTAGATGAAAGGACCGCACTGGTTTTTGGAACACGTTGTCTCACACAAAAATATGGGCACTTAACATTTGTTGATCTGGCTTTCCATTAAGTCTGATACACTCTGGACAGATTTCTATAGACACAGACAAGATAAATCCGCATGTTGAGAAGCCTTTATTGTAAAGAAATCATTATTTAAAAAGTAATAAAAAGAAAAATACTTTTTTGTAGCAGAAACTGTCTTCCTCTGCTCCCAGTCTGGAAAGTGCTCAAATGGACTATTTTCCATGAGCAGGACTTAGACTTGCTATAACAGTAAAATAAGCAATAATTCTTAGGAGAGGCAGCAAATTTAGCTCTCCTGTGTAGCCCTACAATTGCTGATAATGCACTATTAGCACAGAAGATTGTGCAACTGCTGCAAAAGTTAATGCTCAGCAGTCCTGATGTGATTTCTTTTTAGCACTTTTCCTATGTGGTCCTGTGACCTGACCAAAGGAGGAGATAAAAAGTGGAGTCTATGCATCTACAACTATTTTAGTTCCATCTGGGAGCTACTTCTCTATCTGAAGTTTTATTCCTCCATTGCTCCTTTTTCTTCAGTTGGAAATGAATATTTTGGGTGGTTTCTATCAATAAAGACAATTTTAATTGTCTGTATTATCATTTTACATTTTATGGCAGTAATTTTGAGTGAAATACAGAGTTCATGCAGTACTTCTGCACAGAAATCCTACAGGAAGTGATCATAACAATCATTCAGTTCTCCATACCAAAAAGAAACTAATTCAAACAGACAAACCTGCTGGTTTGGTGGTTACCAAATCTATAAACCAGTTGGTGTTGAAGGATAACTCCTTTGGAACAGGAGCTGCCAAAATGTTTGATATACCCACTGCTAGCATAATCTTTCTAGACTAAACCAGAAATAGCAAAGAAAAGCACAGAAAAAGCTAATTAGATTCCTCTGTAAAATCATAGGATGAAGGGTTTTTTCCCCTCAACCCCCCCGCCAAAACGCTATGAACAGAGCCCTATTGAACAGTAAATTAAAAATATTCCTGTTATCATATGTAGAGACTAATGGACAGTGTTAGTGCTGTGTTTATTTTCTTTTCACCAGAAAAGGTAACTGAATGTTTATTGGCTGTGGAAATGAACGTGTGATAAAGCAAACAATGGCAGAGTTAGTGCAAGAGCAATGAATTGGAGGGAAACACACTCCTGAGGAAAAGAAGTGCTTCCTGTAAGAAAGCAAGTTTTCCCGTAAGGCCTTTTCCTGGAAGAGAACAATCACATAGGGGAAAGATCTATATATGAAAAACTTGAGAAATATGTAATGAAGTAATGCGAGACAGATAAAATATGTACAGCTCAGTTTCTATCACTAGAAACTTGTATTAAAATCACAATTTAATTCATTTCGTAGTTATTCTTAATTAAAACATCTGTCTGATTCCAAGAGAATCTATGAATAAATAATTGATAATATAAAATTTGTTTCTGTAGCTTTTCTTCCAGTATTATGCACTTCGTATTTGCATCTGTTAAAATTAATGAAAGCTAATCATTATGGAGTGGAAGTAGGTGTTAAAGGGCATAAGCAGTAAAAAAGTATTCATAACATTTGAAATATATTGATTCATGTTTTTTAATCAATGCCATAAAGATATAGCCTTCAGTACTAATTTCTTTTAAATAAATAAAACTAGAATACACTTTTGGAGGGGGGAAGGGGTGAGAGCAGATTTAGCTTTTGGCTAAGGCAATGTACGCAGCCCCAGAAGATGACTTTGTTTTCTGTTTCATCTCTTTGTTCCCTACTGTCTGAGTACTGCGTAAACTAGGAAAGCTAGGATCTCAGGGCCTCAGCTGGTTGTCTGCAAAATGGGTATACTACCACCTTTCTTCAGTCTCTGTCTTGTTTAACTTAAACTTCTCATTTTACTGATTGCTTTTTGCTGTATGTTTGTACAATGCTTAAAATATAACTTCACTCTAGGTGGGAATTTTTGACTGCTACTAGAATACGGAAAAATTTTTTTGCTGAGAAATTCTACCATTCTTAAGAGATGCATGTGGACATAATTTGGGATTTCAAAAGATCTCTCCCTAAGTGCCTGTAAAAGAAAAGTGAGTGATACCACAAGCAGGTCTTGCTGATAGAAATATCTGAGTTTAAATTGTTCTTCAGGTGTTTGGGGATACCTGAAATCCTAGTCCTCAATCGACCAGAAGACTAACCAAGCACAGAGCAGTTTACTTGCAGGCAATGGAAACCTAATCTATTGATCCTAAAATATTAGTTTATGTGCCATTTTTATGGGTAGATTTGCCATTAAATTTCATCTGCTTCATGACACCAAGTAACACAGGTTGAAGAGAATGTAATTATCAGCTAGGCTGTACTCACAGCTATTTTCTTTTGCCAGAATAGCATTAAAGTAGTTGAAGTGCATCCTCCAGTGTCTCTCTACCTCTCTTCTTCCAGTCCCTTGTCTTTCTTCTGTAATCAGATAATGCCTGTGCACACCTTCCACCTTCCCTTTCTACACTGGCATCCTCTGCGTTAGTGTCTCTAATCTCTTCCTCTAGCCCATCTATTCTTGTTTAAGAGTGCAACAGCAGTCCTGAATGAGAAAGAAAAGAAAAACCGTGTTGGAGTCACCTTCCCAAAGCCTGGGAAGGCCTAAGTAAAGGTCTCTAATGGCTGCAGGACTGGTGTGCTGGGCAGCAGCTGATGTTGGCCTGGCCATGGGAGGGAGGTGGGTCAGGGAAATAATTGCAACCGAAGGTGCAAAATTAACACAGGAGCTAGGGGATGCAGTGATGTAGCACAGGTGTGAAGTAGCCAAAACTCTTGTTCTTCTATGTGCGCACTGTCTTGTACACCAGCTGTACACATGCACATTTGGCAGTATTTTTAAGTGTTAGACTATCCAGGTGGATGAAACTGTTTAGTAGAGTTGGGTGCAATGGAGAACTACTGAAATATTTTGGATTATGTGATCATATTGGACTGTTAGGTGTTTGCAACTTAAAATTTATCTCTCTGCACAGGCTTTACTTCAAGTTTTTTTATTTCAAGAAACAGCAAAAATTCCCGTTCTTTTAAAATGGCTGCTACACCTCATGGTTTGCAATGGCACTGAAATAAACTGACACCTTCTTAAAAAAAAATCCTTTGCATCTTGTTTTCCACTGAGAGAAAAGCTAGGAAAGATTCAGGCTTCTTATGCTGCTGGGAATCAAAGACACACAGTCACATTAAGGACTGTGAGATAGCAGCCAATTTCCTCTATGGAGTTCCCTCTTGGAAAACATCATCTGTCAGTCTCTGGTGTTGAGCCTTCAAAACACAAAAAAAAAGACATTAATTAAAGGAGAATTAAGAAAAGCATTAATTAAAATTGCTAAAAACAACTGAACAGTCTTGAAGTGTTTGAGAGTTTTTGGTACAGGGAATTTTGAAGCGTATGAAATACTTGTTTTTACTTTGATCATTAGGGAGAAGAGTTAAGGGAACTGCATGTGACACTGCTTTTCCTATAGGCTGTGTCAAAATCAAAGGATTTATTTGTAAATGGATATATTTTTCGTTCAAAATTGTGTTGATGGAAAGCAGGTGTATGGTGAAATTTCCCCAGACCTCACAGACCAGGGACAGAAAGCCAGCAGTGCTTTATCTTATTACCTGATTAGTATATCTACATATTCACTATATGGGATATATTCTGGCTGCTAGCCAACTAGAAAGGCATACACTGCAGCAGACTTCACTGTTACACTTGTGTTTTTTCGTTTACTTGACAACATTTACTTTGATAGGAAACTGGGTTCACAGGCATCAGATTTGTGTGTGTGTGTGTGTTCATTTGAAAGTGGCTATACTGCCCAGTTGCCCAAGGCCTGTAGGGGAGTTATGGACTCATGCATCTTCCCAAGGAGCCATTTGTTGCCTGTTTTTGTGTGCTTCTTGGAAGTTTGCTTGTAGAACTTTTTTCCTTTTGCTGTTTCGTACTGGAACATTATAAAGAACCTTTTTTAAGATTGAACAGCTTTCCATTTCCAAAATGGGAAAATGATTGTTTTTTTCAGAATAATGTCTAGTATTGATATTCATTTCAAATAATGTTTTGCCCTGTGAAGTGACAAATGATTTATCGTAACTCAGGAAACTGTAGTGCATTGGCAGGTGACTGTGCATGGATAAAAAAGTATAAAATAACCTTTCAACAGACATAACTGAAGCCAATGCTAAAGAAATAGTGACATTTGGTGAAATACCAAGTAATAATATGTTGGTTTATATAATTTTGCATTATGTTATATGTTTATTTTTGTATTGGTTTGCATTCATTTTGTGATCAAACTGGGATATTTTCCATGTAGTCATTATGCCCTATTTATGACTAAAAATATCATACCGTTTTTTTGTTACCTGTAACTCCTTACATTTTGTGGTTTTAATTAAAAAATTGTATTTTATTATTTCATATCTACACGTAAGTGAAAAATCTCATGATAATGCACATGGTCATTATATGAGGTTAAAACCTGTTTGACTCAACATATGCTCATTAATCTTGTGCCATCTCTATTTTTTTGTGTCCTAAGTATTTTCAGTATGAGTATCTATAACTTGGCTATTTTCATATGGTTTAAAGCATGGGGTGTTTATATGGAATTGCTGTATCAGAATATGATAGTGACCACAGTGACAAAAGTCATCTTCTGTTTTTCAGAACAGGATTTTGGACTACAAGATCCTGCAAGCATTTTGTGACTCTGTACTTTTTTTAGATTTTATGTCTAAAGGACGTGAAAAAGAGCTGGTAGTTACATCTGACTTGATTTGGCACTGAAGCCCGAAAACCAAACCTAAGAACTCAGTAGCTTAGACTGCGCCGTTGCTTCTTACGCCCCAAGACCTGCATTTGCTAGTCAGTGCTAACTGGCCATTGCTGGTGAACTTCTGCCCATGGGGAGAGCGCTGTACTGAACAGAAAAGGTTTTGTAAACTAGAGACCGTGTCAGATTATGGCAGCTCTTTTAAAACTACTTAAACAATTAACAGAGTGTTTCTGTTCTTTAACAAGGGGAACAACACAAAGCGTTTTGCTTTGCAAGTAGAATTGAACAGCCCAGGAGTTGCCCGTTGCCTATAGATGCCCAAGATGCATAAAAAGTTTTCCCCTTACAGAAGTAGAGGTGGGATTAAACTTAATATGTGAAGACTCTTCTGAACATCCTCCTGAATCTATGCCACAACATATTAAACTAGCTTTATGTGCCAGAGGAAGGCATTTCTAATTTATGACCTGTAGCAGTCAGATGAAGTGGTTTCCCTTTAAAATTCTCCTTGGAAGGACTTTGTCTTTTCCAAATGCTATAAAAGGTAGTTAGCCTATGCTGTTGCTCTGGTGATCCATTCCAATGAAAGATTTATATTCCCTCGGCTAGTTGGCCCTACGCAGCTAACATCCATCCTTGACTGTCTGTAATGCAGGCTGGCTGAATCCATGCTGAACAGCATTAAAATGGCACAGCTCTGGATGGAGAATATATCCCAGACACTTTCCCACGCACCTTTCTAGCATGTGTAACATACACAACATTTATCTGGTCTGTGTGCATGCCATGCATTAAAACTGAGCTGAGCTCCGGGCAGGCTGATAATCTCTGTTACCACTTGTGGGATAGTTGTTGTGACAACATATCACCTTTTGCTACTCCTGCTTCTGCTGTGACCTCCGCTACAGCTGTTTTCATTAATCATGTTCCTGCTCAAGAGACATTTTCACTGTTTCAGGTTGACCAACCTAATTCTTCAGGATGATGCAAGGCAAGCTGCTTTAAGATGATGTATCTTGCAGGAACTGGTACCCCTCAGGCCTGTCAGACATAGAGGAGACAAATAATGTATGTGTGCTGACACATCACTCACTGTATGTTACCAGTGAAGTAGTCCTGGCTTTCTCTGGCAGTCATCTTCTGTTTGTTGGTCAAGGAAGTAATACCCACTGCTGGGACCAGACAGCAATCTGCACCTGAGGTGACAGTTATCACTTAGTAGATGTGAAACATATGTGGAGGTCTCCCTGCAGGAGAGAACAGAGAACAAGCCCACTCTCTTGCAGCTAATGTGTCAGAAGGTTGCAATCAGAAGCCTCTCAATATCTGTGCTCTTTTCATCTCACATATGGGGTCCCTGTTTAGCACCTTCCTCTCCCCTGTTTCCCTGGCTGCCATCATGCCCCTCTGAGTCTGGCACCCTTCCCAGTCCAAGAGCAGTTGGCTCTGCGTTTAGTGGAGTCAGTGCGTGTCTGGCATGCTAAAGAGGTGTGAGTCTGTGCAAACTGGTGACCTCTGGTGAGAAGTCAGCCTGGCCTCCTTGGCTGAGAGGTGAGTTTTCAAAGATGTCCAGGCTGGGCAGGTAGCATGGGCAATGCAGAGCTTTTCCTGTTGTTGAGAAGGAACCAGGGCTAGAGGCTGGCCCAAAAATCATGAGGGGCATGACTGTAAGCCCAAAATACAAAAGCAGTAGAAGCAAAAGGAGTAGCAGCATGAATTGGGCTGTGTTGTTACAACAAGTGCTGCACCAAGGCTGCTTGTGCAACAGGGTTATGCTAATTTTTAACATCTGTCATCATTTTGTGCACGGAGTAAAGAGTGTAGTGTGATGTATTCTGCTAAGGAAATGTGGTGCACCCAGATGGAGATTTCTCTAGATGTTTCACGAGACTAACACAACTGCTACAGGCTAGAGGAGCACAACCTTGTAAGCCTTAGCATACAGTCCAGCAGTGTGGTTTGGTTTAGCTCAAACTCATGAGAAGCTCATTAAGGTGCGAGTGAGCACATGAGCTAAAGACATGCAAGATAAGGAAAGCTAAAATCATGGAAGCCAGCAAAGACTCACTGGATATGTTATCAGTGCAGGTAACCATACTAATGCTTAGCCTAATAGCTCATTAGGCCTCGCTGTCTATTATGTGAATTAGCCAACAAATAATTGCTTTCTACTCCTCAAATTGTGTTCATCAGGCTTACAGAGTCCCTTTGCATGTGGGAAAAGTGCCCTGCTTGGTCCGCACTTAGAGGATGCACCACTCCTTGTAGTGCATGCTTGTATGTCGCAAATATATCTTAGAAATTTGTTTTTATACGCGCACTCAAATAAATGTGTGGTTCAGAAACCTTTTTTTAGAACATGCGTTTTACTATTTATTATTATTTATTTACTATCTATTATATATTTCATATAGTATTTATTATGCTGAATTTTCTATTATATATGATTTAATTCTGTCGCTTTCATATTAGAAGAAATATAACTGTTACTGTCATCTGAAAAGCTGAACCACCGATTAGTTTGGGGGCGGGACAGAAAATGGCCTTCTATGGTGGTCGTTTTTTGGCCTATGCTACCGCTGATTGAGAAATCTTAGAATTTAATCCTAAAAATTTTCCTTGAGAAGCTGTCTTTTAAAATGGTTGGGGATACCTTATAGAATGCCTTTTATTAAGTAAGCTGAATTGTAAAATACAGTATCAAATGGACTGTTGCCATACAAAAAAATTCTCAAGCTGTCAGTAGGTTATTCTGTGTAAACATCATTTGTAAATGAGGCTATTTGCTGCCTGGAGAGCAAGCAGGCTGCTGCTGAGTTTAGGAGGTTTCACTGCCAAAGTATACAACACCAGCTCTTCTCTTCATCCTCTAAACCTACCAGCAAACTATGTGCATTCTTCAAAGGTAAAGTTCTATAAATTAATTGCTTCATATTTTATAAGGGAAGTAGAGTGCCTTACAAGATAACAGAACATACAGGGCAAGATGAGAAGCTGGTATTTTGCATTCATTTGACTGTCCACTGTGACAAAAAAATTATTACCTATTTAATTATGTAAACTGGTTGTAAGACGTATGAGTTTAGTTTTCATAACTAATGTGAGAAGAGGTGTAATCGGAGATAATTAATTTCTTTGAAAATAAGCAAAATAACCATAGCTCTTCTTCCAGCTATTAATATTACAGGAACACTGTCTCCAAGCTCATTCCTCCCCAATATAAGGCTAGATAATTCATTTATCAATAGTTGCATAACAGTTATTATACTACAAAATCTGTGTGTGGAAATGTGTAAAACCTTGTAAGCCGTTTCTATTGGAGATTAAGTGATGATTTTGTGCAGAGACATGCTGATGCTCAAGAGCTGAATGGAAAACATCCAACATATAAACAGCTAACTGGAAAATAAAAACCAATACATTTCAGGTTCATTCCTTGGCTTTTGGTTAAAACAAACTCAAAGGTTTTTGAGAACAGCGCATGCAAACCTGAGCTACGCACAGAACAAATAAAGGACTTCAACCTTCCTTATAGCACGATGACTTTATGGTAGTGAAACACTACCAGAGGGAAAAATCCACCTCAGAAAGAACATAAGGGACTAGATCATTCCGTCTGTACCCAAAGATAGCTTCCTCACTGCTACTCCTGCAGCAGTTGCAACAAACTACCTAGAATCTAGTAAGAGCTACAGAACGTGACTTGGGAGTTTCGGCATTCCTCAGAAGAGCTGGTGAACATTCCAAAAAACAGAAGATCAGTCTCACAGATCCGGAGACACATTTTGTATAGTAAATCAAATGTAGTTAACTGAGTGGAGAATAATTTTAACGTTAAGTAGATTTTTTGGTGATACTTCTGATGCGGTTTTTAAACAGGTATTTATTTTTTCAGATAAACATATCCTTTTCTCTCTCAGCCTCAGCTTTCTGCATGTTTTTGGTTTTAGTTCCAGATCTTTATTAAAGTTGACTAACATGTTAACCCTCTAATCTGTTTCTTTAGCTTGAAAAGGTGCTTTTTCCTTTCATACTCCTGATGAAAACTGTCTTTAGTGTTAATATCTGTTTGTTTGTTTGTTTTGAAGCTGACAGGTTCAGTTTGTTTAAAGATTGAATTAACTCATAGTCTTTAGAGTTCAGAAAAGAGAATTTTAAAGCTTCACACCGCTGGCAGCCAGCCAACAAGTCATTCCTATGACATTGTTCAGTCTGAAGCCTTGTTTGGTGTTTACAGAAACTCTGTTTCAGTATTGCATTACATAAAAGATGTGCTTTTACCATGTGAAAATTATTTTTCACAGACTCCTTTTTTTTCTTTTTTTTTCTTTTTTTTTCTTTTTTTTTTGGTTTTGTGGTAAATTTTTTCTTGTTCTCTCGATTTTGGACTCTGGGGATGCTGAATGGGCAGAAACACTGCAAACACAAGCGCTGTTGTTGCAGATAAATGCGGCTCCCCGGTGCTGCTTGGGGCAACATGCCCGGGCTGCTGGTGGGTAACTCTCACTCAGGCTTCAGTGGGGAAATTGGGCAAAAAGCTGACTCTGGAAATGACTATGCTGGATATTGGAGAGGGCCCTAGATTCCTGTGGACACCGGGAAAACACTAAAACATTGGCTTCTTTCTAACTATGCATCTGGTGACTTTTACTGTTGATTAAATATAGTGATTATGATAGCTGATTTCCTCCAAAAGATACTGAAGGCTTAGAAGCCTGTGCTGCATGTCTGGTAGGAGTCTTTCACTGACTTCTTTGAAATAATAACTCAGGAATAAATACTATGTGTGATCTATTTTTAATAAAAACTGTGGCCAAATGTTGCCCTCCCATCCTGTTCTGTGAAGTGGTTCCTCTTTAATTTCCTAATTATTCTCTAGCTCAGAGCAGAACTTCTGCCTGCTTGCATCTGGTGCAATTATCTACACCTGAAGAAGCATTAAATGTCACTGTTCTGATAAGGTGACATTTTAAGCTCTTTTTGGACTGATGCACATGATTCAACAAAGGAAGTGGTGAATCAAGTACTAGTTCTGCAAGTCTGTCATTGGGGTTTTTTTGTCTGATTTTCTTTTAATCTTGTTGTAGTTCAAGTGAGAGGGGAGAAAAATGGGTTTTGTTATTTTTTGCCTTCATAGGTGCTCCCATTTTCATCAGATTATGAGGTCAGTTATTATATTTGGCTTGCTCATTGTGCAAATAAGAACAATTTTACTGGATGAATAATTCAATTATAGTAGGAGCGATTTACATACTACATTTCAAGTTTAAAACTTTGGCTGTTTTCAAATATTCCTGACTGTCAGGGAAGGAGGACGGTAAGAACTCTTCTTTAGATAAGAGAAAGGGATGACCTCATTATTATAAAGAATTTGTCTTAAAACTTTAAAACATTGTTTCAGGAGTGACCTACAGTGTAATTCACCACAAATGTGAATATTTGGGAAATTAAAAATAGGTCAAAAAAGGAACTTTAAAATGAAACATTTTTGAAGGTCTACTGGGGTGGTAGCATGAACAGTATTGCTTAAACATGCATATTTGTTAGTTCCTTTTCCTGAAGCCCAGCATAAAACAGATAATATTCTTTTTATCTGATGTCAGTGAAGGTGATAACACTTACTGGTTTCATTGTGTTTTCTAAATGCATTATTTCTTCCTTATCCTTGTCTGAGAAACCTATATCAATGGAGGAGTATAAAAATAATTCTAAAAAATATTTTTCCATTTATTTATAAGTGTGAGTGTATGACTGTGTACATACAAGCATGCACTCATTTTATATATATAAATACAGTTTACACAAATGTACTGAATGCAAAGGAAAGTTCATTTTTAAAGCTTTTTTGACATTTGCAAGTCACATAGCTATGTTAGCTTGGCTAATGATGCCAGCAGATCCCCTGAAGAAATTCGCACAATTTGTATAGTGTTTTGTATGCAGGCACTTTGTAAAATTATGTAAGTGTCTGTTCCTGTAGACACTTTTGGAGGCATGTGTTGAGCGCTCCATTTTACTGTAGTTACAGTATGCGCAAGCTAAAAATTTATGGATATGTTAAGTGTTTTCCAGAGCTGAAGATTGATTGTTTGTTTACTACGATTAATATATGAAGAGAACACGCAATTAGTTACTGCTTAGTGACTACTAGTTTTGATACAATTAACTAACATCCTTTTCATTGCCGTGTTACTAAATATTTGGCTGCTGACTTTCCTTCTTGTCTAAATGCAAATAAAACGTACAAAGAAATATTCCAGAATGAAATCACGTGCCCCTTTTGCAGGTTGCAGGTAGCTAGGAGCCCACCCAGTGCAAGATATTTTTAAGCAGCAAAGAGAAATTCTGCTGCCTATTCAGTTCTCGCATCAGGTTTGCTTTCAGTTAGATGGAAAAGACATGACTTAACTGTCCTATTTTCAATCTCATGAATCTTGTTAATGATTCAGGCAGAATTTTAAGTTATTAATTTACTAATGTGTTTTTGGAGCATTTTAAGGTGTATGGTTGATAACACATCCCTCACCTGTAGAATCACAAACCAGTTTTGTCCCAGATTAAAAATGTGGAAGGAAAATTGGAGGTTAAAGTATAGGCATTGATTCAGCATGTGGGAATACTGTGCAGCTGGGAAAAATAATCCAAACAGGAAGAAATGTGGAAAGAAATAGTACTGAAGGAGATACAGAGTTGAAACCAGATAGCACACTGACAAGAGATTTTAACATGATGTATGCTGAAAAGGGCAACTATGATTTTTGGCTACTTATTCCAATGCTTTGGTGAAAAAGAAGGAAAAAACCTTTTTTAACCACAAAACCTCTCTTGCAACTGGCTTGTTACCTTAACTCTGGACTGTATCCTACCAGAAAGATATTGGTAAAATGGTGTCAGGTTCAGAAAAGAACAATAAAGGTTGTTGGGAAGGGGAATTAATAACATCTGGGGGAAAAAAAAACAGAGAAGTATTTGGAACACTTACAAAATCTAACAAGCTCATACATTTAAATATAGATTATCAGGTATTAGCATATGTAATTCAAACAGAAGATTCAGAAGGTCAGAAATTAATTGTTTCAGATAATCTTGCTTTTATCTTATGGATACATGTGCAGAGGGGTCTATAGTGCTATTTTTTTCTACAGGACTCATGACTTTCAGTAGAAAGAATGGATAATGTTCTATTAAGTATTTGGAATTCAATTTAATTTTATCTTATTCATTGGCTAGTGCCATGCTATATTTTACTTCGTATCACCCATATAGTTCTTTGCCTACAGAATTACAGGTAGGCTTTTTCTCACAAACCTTTATTTACCTTGAAAATTCCTCTCCAGCGGAAGGAAGAAGTATTATCTCCATTTGACAGATGGGGAAATGAGGCACAAGACAAGGTAAAAATCATTTAAAAACATCCACTGATTTTGAGTATTAATCTGAAAGGCAAAAAGCTTCATTTTTCAAGTAATTTAGCATTTTGAATAGCATTTAATATCTTCAAGCCACTTCAGTGACAGACATGGGTACTCAACAAGCTCCGTCAATAAATTCTGTGTATCGATTATCTAAGGAAATGGAACATTTAAATGATAACGAGTTGTGGAAAGTATTGCTGGAAAAATTTGCTTATTGTTGCACAGGATTTTTAAGATAAAGGACAGCACCTACTTTTCATTCAGCTGTCTGTAGCTTTAAGGCATTTTCTCTGTTTTGTGCTTTATTCAACATCTTCCAACTGTACATAAATGCTGCAGCATGCAGCCCTTGTTTTGGTCCTTGAAGGTGGCCCATTCTATGTATGGAGATGTGAAAAAATCTGCAGAGAATTGACTACTGATTTCTAAAAAAAACTAGCACATTAGGATTGAAGAAGCAATTTTAATTCCAGCATTCTGAAACATTATAATGCTTGGTTTTGTGCCTTTTTTTTCCCCTTACATATTCTGAAAAGGGTCATTTCTGCTGCGTTTTAGAAAATTCTGCATTTAAAAACTTAAGCCAGGGTAAAACCTGTGAGAGATTTATGGGGATGATAGCTACATGCTAAACAGCTGGGGAATAGTGATGCTCACAGATCACATTTTCTAGTTTAGAGTCAGATCATTTTGTGTTCAGGCGTACTAATAATTGTAGTCTGTTTCAACTGTCTCCTAAATCCTGCCCCATTCATCTTGGCTTCCCACTGTGTTCCAGTCAGGTGGGTTTCCAAGAGGAGGAAGCGTAAGAAACAGGAAAAGAGAGTGCAGTCCCATGACCTGCTCCAAGTCAGAGCATCTATCTTGGATTCCCGCTTCCCACTGTGTCTGAATGCACATTCACATAATATTCCCTCTTGCTGGTGCAGACGTTCCCGGATTTGCTGAAAACAAACGCTGCTAGAAAGGCTTTTGGCTGGCTGAGTTGCCTCAGCCTGTGCTGCACCAGTGCCCATGGTAGAAGGAAGGCAGGAATTTATGGCAGCATGGGAGAGAGGGAGGGCCGGCGAGTGCCTCAACTTTGGTTCGTACTGCCGTGCAATTGCTACACCCACTCTCTAATACCTGCCTCCTAGCCGGCACAACAGAGACAGGGTGGCAATTTCAGAAAAAAGTATATCTCTTTGTGGTATGAGTGAAGCAAGATGCGAAACAAGCTCTGTATCAGCAGTCTGCAGAGACAGAGCCTTAGCGAGGCTCTCCTGCAGAAACGCTCTCCTTGAATATTTTTTCCAGAGAAAGGGCAAAGGGTGCACCCTTGACGAACTGGCAACTGTGTGCTAAATTTCAAGGTGCTAGAGCTATCAATGAAGCAATTTTGAAAACATGAAACAAAAAGAAGTGTAAGTAGCATTTCTTTACACTAATTATGGTAATAGCTCCTTTTTGTTGCTGCTTTTTGAAAGCTTTTTCTGAAGTATTGTGAATACGAGATAAATATCTAGTATAGGAAGTTTCAGCCTACATGTATAAAATTTAGCAAAATTATAAGCAACTGAAAAGGGATCCAAATATTGGAAAGTGATAGGCAGGATTAAGTATAGGCGAGCTAATACTGGATGGAGCCAGACTTTCCTCAGTGGTGCCCAGTGACAAGATGAGAGGCAACAGCAGGATGGGCACAAACTGAACCACAGGAAATTCCCCTTGAACATAAGAAACTGCTTCTTTACTGTGAGGGTGGTTGAACATTGAAAAAAGTTGCCCAGAGAGGTTGTGGAGTCTCTGTCCTTGGAGGTGCTCAAAACCCAACTGGACAAGGTCCTGGGCAACCTGCTTTAGATGACCCTGCTTGAACAGAGAGTTGGGCTGGATGATCTCCAGAGGTCCCTTCCAACCCCAACTATCCTGTGATTCTGTGTTGAAAGGAAGGCAAGAATGTATGGCAGTACATGGGAGAAAGGGAGGGACAGCGAGTGCCTCAACTTTGGTTCATAGGGCGATGCTAATACTTATACAGTAATTTGAACAATGATCAAGAGAAAGCATATAAATTCTGGAAATAGAGGTGGACCTTAAATAATAGAGGAGAGGATCATGTATCCCCTTCCAGTCAATAATAGAGAGTGAATATTAGGATAAACTTTTTTAACATCAAGGTATGTGACACTATTTACCTTACGAGTGAGTTTGTGATGCAATTCTTATGACTTTGGGACTTTTAAAATAAAATTGTACTACATAAGGGATTACAAAAAGTATATAGAAAAATTCTGCACTATTCCAGATAGGCTTTGTATGCACTTCTGATGTGGCCAGGTACACTGTTTTTCTAAGTGTGATTATGGTGTGATTCTGTTGCTGCTTCTGGGGCATAGTCTATATATGGTTTCAGTAACTATGTTTCTAGTGCTGCGTATTACTGGAATTGCTTTGGGAATGGTTGTGTTATAATCATGTTCGTAGTAAACCAGGAAAGATTTTTAAAAGATTAGTCTTTACACTGGTCAGAATTTCTCCCCTGGATACCCTGAATGATCAAATTATTAGTTTTCTGAAATATTCGCAACTCTTTTGGCTTCTGATTTCTAATACAAAAACTTGTTTACTATGGACAAAGTGCGCCTCTGTTAACCCACATTCATAGAAGTTTGACTTCAAGATGCTGAACAAATAATAGGCAGAGTTCTTCTCCAAGCTGCATCAGTATAAGCATCATTTTCAGAAGCACTAGGCTAATCTGAGAGTTGTTCAACTCTTTTTTTTAACAGTGTCACAGCATGTGTCACCGAAGTCTTTAATTGCATATGCTGCATGCATGTCTGTAATTATCTCAGTTCACTGGCATGAAGCTTTATTAACACAGAATATCATGCTGTCATGTTATGAATATCACCCAGTGAGAGAGGGTTCCTGGGAAAGAACTTGAAGCATTGAAGTTTAGTTCAACAGTGTCAATTATTCACCTGAAGGTCTCGTTCTGTTTATAGTACAAGGATACGGCTGTCAAGAGGATTCCTGTAAAAGGAATCTTTGCCTTCATCAGGTTGTCCATTGAGATAAAGAAAGATCAACCCTGGCATATTCGTAGCGCTGCCTAAGAACCTCTTTGGCCATCATCAACAACATATGTAAAACCTGCCTGGAGCAGTATTGAAAGGGCTGAAAAAAGAAGAAATAGATTTATTCTATACACAGCAACTGATTCCAGCTGTTACTAGCAAGAAGCCTTAGTATACAGAGCTACTAGGTGGTCTTCATAATGTCTTTATTAAAAATTTTGAAGACTATGTTGAACTGTGGTGATCCTCTTATATAGGTATTAGTAGTCAGTGCATGATCCAGCCAGGCTAGTTTCCTTTTGGCAAACAACAGCAGAAAAGCTTTGAAATTTTGTACCCATCGAAGCTCAGAGATTATTATTATTTTACAAAGCTTACTCTTCTAATTGGCAGGAATTTTGGAGAATTGATAAAAATACATGATCTTTGCCCTAAAGACCTCACAAAATAATGCTTATCCACATTTGCCAGAGATAATCTCATGCATTTTGCATGAGATCGGCAGTATTCACAAATTCTAAATATTTCCTAGTACTCCTGTAGCATACACAAGTATTTGTGCAGTAGTACAGTGTTCACTGATTTCTCTGTGCTCTCCCATACTGAATAGTGTCAATCCTCCTAAAGCAACACTGTCTAACATTTCGTCTGTCGATCATGCCATTTCTTTTCTGATATTTGATAAGATTTTACAACAGTTAAAATTGTAATGTGACATTTTTCTTTCTCAAATTAGATGAATATGCTGGATAGAGTGACTGTGATGGATTTTCTCTGAAAATTCATCAGGGTGGGGGACATGATAATTGAAGGTGACTACAAGGGGTTTCTTTGATTTTCAGCTGTCAATTTTCAGTGCAAGTGAATTAAGACCTGTCAAAAACCTAGCAAAATTGCAAACACATTGCATTGACTTTCTATTACCCAGAAGCAAAACAGTAGATCTTTATCATCAGATAGATCTTATCAGATCTATTGTATCTCATAGGTAACACTATCTATTTGTTAAGTAACAGAGAACTTACTTATTGATGACATCAATTTCCTTCTATAAAAGTTGCACAAAAATCATGAGCCCAAAGAAGTAAGCTATGAACTATGGATGTTACTGAGCTGGCTATTGGCTGCCAGAAACAAACCATGCACAAGTTAGGAATTGTGGGTATTTTCTTTTCCTTTCTATTGTCAGAAACTTCAAATAAGATACAGTTTCTGAAGAAACTGGTGAAAATGTCTTCTATAGATTTGAATTGCCCTCTTGATCATAATGAAGAGCATCTGTCAGGCATAATAGAGATGCAATAATCATTTGTGATTATTCCAGCAAGCCAAATTAAATATACTGTGAATGGTTATGGGTATTCACAGAAAGCAAAAACAAATAGAAGAAATGTCTACCATCATTTTGGAAGCTTTCAGTTTAGCCCCTGCAACTTACCATATTCCTTTTAAATACCTTTTCTAATTTTATCTTCAAAATATTATCTAAAAAGAACTTTTTTTTTCATTGCATAATATAGCTAAATAAGCATGAGGATGCTTATAGAAAATCTTTCCAAAGTACTGTTATTCTCAGTTTCTTGATTGCCAGGTGTCTTATATGACAAGTGAATAATGCAAAATCTTAGAATAAGACTGAGAGGAATCAGTGGGGAATGCTTAAATAGATGTTGTGTAATCTTCGAAGACAGTGAACTTGTCACCTCAGAATAGAAACCATATTTCAGAGCTAGGGTGCATGGATCAAGGGACACTGTGCTGTCACTTGGGGGCATACATACTCACAAAAACCTGTATTTTATTCTTAAAAATACAAATATAATAAAAATTGCCCTTTCTGCTTCCTTAGAAATGTATATATTACAACTTTTATAACTAACAAGTGAAAAAAAGTATTGAAATGAAAGGATTTATTTTTCTTGCTTGAGTTCCAAAGCATGTAAACTACACTAATTACTCAGATCTTATCCACACACCATGTCTTGTACTGCCCATACTGCAAACAAACTATACTACTTTTAGACACTACATGAAGCAAAAATAGGCCTACAGATAAGCTTTTCCCCTTCGCAAAATAAACTAAAACAGAAATTTAAAAAATATGTAACAGAAGATAATTATTCTTTTGCCAGACTATGTCCCTTCCTTACAAAAAGCTTACAGTTTGAGTAGGTAAGGCAGAGGTAAAGTGAGGTAGCTGAGTGGCAGCAGATATTGTGATTATTCTATCATGAAGATTTTTACTTAGTTTTGGTTGACTCTGCAGAGGATACGCTAATCGGGAGGAGAAGGATGAAGATAGCAAGGCAGGGAACAAGACAGAAACATAGGAGGGTGAAGCAGCAGTTGGGAAGGTGTGAGGGAGGAGAGTTTGTGAACAAACAACAACCACTGGATGGTAATTTTTACAGATCCAACTCAATAAGAAAGTTCTTCCCATGTCTCATAAGGTCAGATTTTCCTGCTTTGGCAGAGCTTCCTTTTTAGAATCTGGTTTCTGTCTTCTGGTTTCCCTCAATAACATTGGGTGAGACAGGGAGATACAACAGCCAGGTCCTTCCCTTAGCAACTCTCAGCGTAGCAGTGAAGTTAAGCCTATCTTCTGATTCCTTTTCAATGCAATAAGCTTTTCTTTAGCTGATCTTTATCTGTAGATTGTTCTGTGATATGCTGAGAGAAACCCATAAGCCCTATTTTCCCATACCTATGCCTGTCAATATACACCATACGATCAGTAATTTACCAGCTGCTTTCCTACTAACACAAAAACAGCCCCAAAACATCTGTGTTCCTCATGGCTCGCTCGGGCAGTTGCTGTTGCAGTGATATCTCGGCACTGGCTTTATCTATGTAGTGATTGTCCTGCTGTGATGGAGCCTTCCCCCAAAGCTATGCTGTCATTTGGATAAGTCACCATGCCCATTATTCACAATCCATTTTACTAAGTGGATACACTATGTGCTGAGAGAAAAACATTACAAAGATGAATAAGAGGCAAAAATCTTAATAAGAACATTTTTTTGCTGTTTTGTTATAAATGCTTATTAGCTGTGAAGCTTGTGCATCATTTATTGTTGACCTCATTCAGGTGCTCTTATACCTTGACGTATGAGTGGTCTGAAACTACCCAGCATAAGAGCATTATCAGTGCAGAATAACCACGCTGGCACTCATTTGTGTGGGAGAAAGAGGTGTTCTGGAAGAGGAACGTACTCCCACAGGCATTAAAGACTACTGTAAGCATTATCATCGGCTTGCTGATTAGAAGGTGAAGGCACTTCTTCAGCTGTGCTTTATCTAACATAAACACACAGCAGCATAAGAACTTAAAAAAAAAATGAACGTGGGTCAGCAGTTTCTTCACTGCTCCTGCAGTGAGGAAACACAACCGTGCCCTGAGCTGTATTAGCGAGAGAGAGTATCCAGCAGGTCGAGGGAAGCAGTTCTTCCCCTCTTCTTGGCATTTACAAGACCACATCTGGACTACTGTGTCCAGTGTTGGGCTCCACAATGCAAGACAGTCAGTGACATACTGTCAGAGAAGGCAACCACAACCATTAGAGGGCTGGAGCACATGAGGAGAGGCAGAGAGGGCAGGGTTTGTTCAGCCTGCAGAAGGGAAGGCTGAGGGGAGACTCCTTGCTGTCTGCAAGTATCTAATGGGAGGCTATGGAGAAAAGGGAGACAGACACTGCGCCAGAAGGGGCACAGTGATAGGACAAGAGACACCAAAACCAAGCTGGAGCTTAGGAAACTTTGGTTAGATATTAAGAAAAAAATTTCACCCTGAGGGTAATCAGCTAATGGAAGAGGTTGCCCAGAGAGGTAGTGGGGGGGTCTCCATTCTTGGAGATATTCAGAACTGAGCAGGACAAGGCCCTGAGCAACCCAATATAAATGGACCTGCTTAGAGCAGGAGGTTGGGCTAGATGACCTCCACAGGTATTTTTCAACCTGCAAGTCCTACAAATCACTGATTCTGTGAAAAGATCAAACTCCAGCCTGAATGAAATACTCTAATACGTGAAAAGAAGGTAAGAAAAAGAGCAATTCAGACTTTACCATGTAAATTGTGTAATCTATGTGGCAGATGATAGTGTTTTGGATTACAAGGGGAAATAGAAAACAATTACAATACATAAATTTATAATAACAGATATGTTTACCAAATTTCTTGATTATTATCAAAGTAGCCAAGGGAATACTATCTCATCGCTTATTTGGTGCATCCTACATTTTTTCTGTTTAATTTTGCTTGTCATTGCAATACATTTACATTGCAATTAACGCTGTTATGTTAAGATGTTCTGGCTGTTCTACTAGCGTAATGTTTTATCTGTCAGGCTCAACATGTGATATGTCATGGCATGACATAAAGCAGTGCAGTGTAAAATAAAATTGCATGTCATTGAACTCTGTTGTAATTGTTTAGTGAAAACCAATTGCTTACTTCTAATCCAAGCCCCCAAACCAAATGCAGCATATCAGTTGTCAACAATGACTTGGGTATTTATGCAAATATATTACTTTCTGAAAGAAGCACAAGGCTCCATAAATTCTGCTGTCACTTTGTTATAAACAGTTGTTTCCTTGCTTTTTATGAAATGAGGCTATTAAACTTCCTACATCAAATATATTAAAAGTACACTTCTGAAATTGTCTTTGTTTTAACAGCATTGTTTCCAAGTTTTAGGTATGTTTCTTTACTAAAATGCTGGTTACTATGACACTAGAAGATAATCCTGTACATTAAATTCTAAAACTAACAGATCAAGTCAGACTAATTTGAATCAAAATAGAGCCTGAAAAAATAATGGCAATGGAAGCAGCTTCTCTGAAGTGAACAAACAGCCTTTCAAGAAGTAATTTCAGCATATTTCCTCTTGTATAATGCCCACGATTGCAGTATCCAAGCATCTTGTGTATGTCAGTACACTTGTCCTCACACAAACATTTTCAGAAAGAATTGTAATATATGTTGTATGCTTGCTTGTTTCTTGATAAATCAGTCAACTATCCCCAATCTACTGCAGTTTTGAAGTTCAAAGTTACAATATTTGAAATGTTTCTGGAAAGGCTGCATATTTATATCCCTACACAAGGATTCTCTGCCACTTCTAATGTTGTCTGGAATGAAAATACAGTTCTTTAAAGACTTCATTGATATAAAAACTTTACTGACATAGTCCATGAAGGTGCTGAGATAGGGCTAGTTCCTGTGAAAGCTTTAAAAATATAATTTATCTCTAAAAGATAATGCTGGTGATAATATAAATATATTAAGATCAATAAATAAATAAACAGCATAAATATTCTTTATGTAAAAACACATGCATAGTGTCACATCAGAGCAACAGAAATGATTGGCCCTATAACCTTTCAACTGCCTGAAGTTTTGTGAGCAGCCACCAATAAAGTTATTAAGAATTGTCAGTATCATAAATTATTGATACTTCCTTAAATGCACATTATGTACAATTAATGGGTGTTTTGCATATCCAGTTTCACATGTTTAAATTTGTGACCTTGAATATAATTGCATATATAAAAGGCTAAAGGAGAACCAAATACTTGTATTTATGCACAAAAAAACTCTAATCAGAATGGCCAAGAGTATTAGAAATAGGAAGAAACTGTCAAATATCTTCTCTAGATAATGTAATAATGCATGTAACCTAAGGTTACATGTAGGAAGGTTTAAATAGCTGTTCTATCCAAGAACCAGATATGGGGAATAATGGAGGACAGCTGTCACTATATAGCATTTTCTATTTAAGTTTTTTTTTTTTTTTTTAATCAAGACACAAACTAATTTTGCAATATGTAATCAGGTAGTGAAGTTCGCAGTGAAGCATTAGTATTGTTCAAAGATTTCACTTGAATAGGTTTTAAAGAACTATAACTTGACTTGTACAGTCTTATATACGGTCTCACAGTTATTCTCTGTAAAACTTGCATATATACTTTTATAAGCAGTAGATGAGAAAATGCATCATTTTATGATGATTCACCACTGTAATCTAATCTTTGCCATTCATATATTCCACAAAGAAATTATATACCTTGCTTTTAAATGTCATTTCTAAGAGATCACTTCTGGCAGTATAACATGACAGTCCACTGAGTTGCCCTGATATGTTTATATTATGTACTCTACTACTATTTGACATGCACCTGATAAGATATGCCATGGTCAAGAAAGCCTGGAATAACAAGTTGTTATTTTTATATTTTTGAAATTAATTTGAAGTTTCATATGAAAAAGACTGGAAAATCTACCCTGGCAATATATTCTAACATGAGCATATTTTTCTATAATAAATATATTTAATTACTTTATCTTACTATGTCAAAATTGTAGCTTAAAAAAGACAGAAGATTCTTTATCTGGTTTTCAGCTTCCAACATTCTTTCTTTCTTTCTTGGAAATTGCTGTGAAACTTGCAGTCTTCTTTTGTCATTTTTTTTCCTATAGCTTTCAAATGACTCATAATAATTATGATATTAAAAGACAATGAAGGAAAGTGTTATGTATAACTCTTTACTCATTGAGAGTTTTCTAATTTATGTTCAGTTTTTGCCATTTTGCCATTTATTTCTCTCAAATAGAGACTTGAATTTAGTGGATCTTGTTTCTTATAATCCTGATTTCCTTTACCTGTTTGAGTTTCAGGAGATCTGGTTCATCCTTAGTTGCTCTGGAGTCATTTTTGGGACCTGTCGACTCAGCCAAAATTCCTTTTTCTAATTTCAGGATTCCTGGCAAGGTAGACCAACCACTTCCTTGGACAGGTTTTGGCGAAAGAAAACTCTGCAATTTTCTGTCCTGCTCGTCTGCTACAGGGCTTTCTAATCACTTGCACTGGCACAGCTACAGTAGCATTTCCTCTTCTTTTAAAGTTTGGTCCTCAAGGAGTCACCATTCCAGAATCATACTGTTAAGTGATAAGCAAAGGAGGAGAATCACGTTGCTGAAGAGATCATGAATACAGTAGCAGAGAAATCTAGAACATCTCTGGGAAAAAAAAGAAAAAGAAAAAGCAGACAGAGGAATTCAAAAGACAGATCTTTAAAGCTATCATTGTTAATGTAAGTCAGAATTTTCCTCCAAAAAATCATAGTTAAAAAAAAATTTGATAAATTTGATGGTCATTCATGGTTTAGAGAGGAAAATCAGATTAAGCCTAATTTCCCCCTGGCATCAGCTTATGTATCAATCACTTCTATAAGTTCATCTCTAGCTTAGACAAATACAATGTTGTTTCATGTCTATGAATTGAAAATGCAGATACAGTATAATTTTCAAAGCCTTTAAATTTCATCATGTTACTCTTCCCTGTCCATACATTCACTGGCTCCATTTTTCTCATCAAAAACATGTTAGCCTCTCATCTTCACTCTGTGGCCTGGTTGTCTTCCACCCTTCCTGTCATCTGTAATTCGGTATCAAGAAGTATATTGCTACAGACCACCAGCCCATGCTGACAGCTTCCATAATTGTCTTCAAATAAGCACAGCTGTGCTTGTTCTACTGCTGCCCATCAGCCTACCTGATAAATATAGGAGCAGACTTTAAATTGTTCTCCTTCAAATGCCTTCTTAATTTTTTCCTATCATGTGATACCTGCACAAAATTGTTAATAGTCTAAATGGCTGTCATTTGCCATGAGTCCCACAGTGGTGACTATAATGACTTTCTTGTATATCATGTTCCATAAGAAACTCAATTTGTAATTTCTTTATTATAAAAACCATTTTAATGTCTGTTTATACAGCACCAAGCTCAATGGAGCAGTCATCTCTGAATGGGACCATGTGCTATCCTCTTAATTTATCACCACTAATAAATGAAAACCTATGTGACTCAAAACTGAAGACTTCTTCCCCATTAATTAACTGTCACTAATCTTGAACAGCTTTAGACAGTTTTAAAATCAATGGATTGATAAAGACGATAAAAGGCAGCCTTTGCTGTAAAATGAATAATGTGCAGTTTACTGTAAGTCTACAGGATTTTTATTAGCAATTAACAAAGAAAATTATAAAACCAGATTTAACTTAGGGCCGTCATATATAATTCCACCCAGCTCCTTAATGCTTACATGAAAATGTCTGGGAAACTGCACTGTAGTGTGAAAGCACATATATTTTTATTTCGTTTTGATCCCTGCACTGTTTGTGTTATAACCAAGGAGAGTTTTGCTACTGACTTCATCTATAAAATGATCAACTTCTACAGTTGAAGCTGTTTGTTAATTCCATACTAAAAAAAAGTAAGTATATGTAGTCTATGCTAGACCAGAACTGCTTCTTTGTAGATGGACAAAATTTTTTGCTCTGTAGAATTCATAACTTATGATCAACTATTCTGGGCTATAAATCTGCCTTCATTTCCAGCTAAGCCACAAATCTTCTGGGTGGCCTTGGAGACTTCACTGTTATTACCTCAGGTCCCTATCTGTAAAATGGGAGACTAATACTTTCAAGTGACAAAGGGTGCTATGAGGGTAAGTGTATTAATGCACTTTTGCTTTTGGATAGTAATTATTAAGGTATAGATAGGTGTCTGTTATGTTCCATTGCTTTCCATAACCTCATCAAGGAGGTAGAAACAATTAGTAAATATTATATGCCTTATGCTGTGTGTTATTTCCAGCATGCCCTCTCTAACATTAAAAAAATAAATGCAAAATTAAGGTGCAGTAGTAAAACTGTTTCTTGGAGCAAAAATACACAGACCAAAGTTAGTCATAATTTTAAAATCTTAGCAGTTAATTCCTATGATGTAGGATTTTATTATGGCAATTTTCAAAGAATATTGGCCAGTATAGTGTAATGCAATGCTGCACAGAGATATAAACTAAGCTATTCCCAGGTCCAACGTCCAGTGTAGCCACACCACTGTGGTCCATTCCCTACAGCTAATTAACTCTGCTGGTAGGAGTCTAGGAGTAATTTCTTAACATTGTACTTATATTACTTGCACAACATGATTTAGTTCTCAGGGTCATGATGTTCTCTATTGACACAGCTTCTTCTAAGCTGCCTCTAGTAACTTTAAGCTGCTTTTGAATTTACACAGTATGGGTGCATTGAAAAAGATGTGAGCCTATTCTCTCTTATGTTTGTGATATCTGTATATCTGAGGATCCCTTTATTTCTTACAACTACTTAGTGGTTTTGTATGAGAAAACAGCACAGTTTTAAGTGGAAATCAGCAGTGGGTAAAACTTTTTAAGTGAGAAGACATTCGGTCTGGAATTCACTCCTGCTGTTAGCTGGGTAGATCCTGATTCTTCTGCCATTCTGGGTTGCTTATAGACACCATATATTATTTCACAGTGCAGTGTCTGAGCAAGCAAGGAAGTTAAGTCTGAAGTAACTGTTCTTTGGAATATCTGCTTTCATTAGTCAAAGTCCTGCAAATTGGCTTGGCGTCAGCACTCAAAAGCTGTTATTAACAGCTGTATTGTTTCCACTCCTCATGTACTGAGGGAATATATCTAGTCTGCGTATTTTAAAAACTGAAGAAAAATAAAAGAAAAAAGAAAATCAGGAAGCAGCCCATGTTTCCATAGGCTGTGCCAAAGGCTTTCCAGCCTAAAGTCTGTTTAAAAACAACAACTTTTGAGACCTTTTAATCTCAGTATTGCCATTATCAGTCTGAGGAATGGTGAGTGAGAGATTAAGTATGGTTACTAACTTGGAATCTAATTAAAAAGCTGTATGAAGAAAGAGAGGAAGGAGAACGCTGTATAACAAAAATTTCTAAATCTAAGATGTTGACAGAATTTGGACTAAGAATAAAGCTCAGAAGTTTTTCTTTTGCTGCATAGTATGTGTTCCAGTTAAAGGAAAATGACTGCAAACAACAAACAGACATTCAAATACCATAATTTTATGAAAATATATATAGCCACTTACTCTCATTACCTACCCACCTGTGGTAGTGTAGACAGGCATTTGCTTTTTTGAAAACAAATAATTGTTGAAGAATTACCTTTATATTCAGATATGTCATATGTGTCAAAAGAATATCGACATTCCTTCCATTCTTGATCTTGCAGCAGTTGAAAAGACAGTTGAGGGCTCTCCGAAGATGATTAGAACTTCAGTGAGTTGAACATTTGTCTTCTGAACATTTCACCTCTACTTTGCAATGGCGAGACTGACTGTTTTCCCAAACTCCAAAAATTCCACTTAAGTATTCAAAAGTGAGTTGGGAGAAGGATGGAAGATCAAAATTTTTGGAGAAAAAAATGTAATAATGCTCAGGGCATAGGCACAAGCTTCCCCTCTCCATACCATTAGGCTACCTCTGCCGCAGTTTTATTTCAGCATTTCTCCAAGGTCCAAGTGTAATTCTATGTCATTGAAGAAATTATCACAGAGATAGTAATGGTCATGGTATCATATACAGTGACTTTTTGTGTGTTTCTCTTATTCCTTCAGGGTCTTTTTAAACAATTTTTCCCTTTCTCCGTGATTTCTGTGTTTCCCTTTTTCAAGTAGGTGAACCCAGTAATTGTACATTTTTCCTCAGGTACCTCAGTTTTCATGTGTTCCTCAGTTTCCCACCCTATGTAATCTTTCTAAGTGAGACAAAGTTAACAGTATAATTCCATAATGTGTATATGAAAGGAATTCTTTTTGTTTAAAAGAAACAGAAATGTAATATGTTGATTTGGCTTTTTTTTCATGCTATAATTTTATTAAATCAATATTAATATATGTCTTGTAAATGTATGCTGCAGTGAAGACAGTAAATTGATGGAAACACTGTCATTGATAGCAGTGTAGTTGGATGAGACACATATTAGAAGAACAATTTTAGCTAAGATTGAAAATAAGCTTATGTTTAAATTATATATAATTCAAAATAAAGACCTTTTCATAAGAACTTAAAGAGATTTTTTTGCTTCTCTTAGCTAGGATATAGGAAGACAGCAGTTGAGACTTTATATGCTACATAGGTAGATAGCATTGGAACGTTGCTGAAAAAGTAGTGAGAATCTTATGTTTAACAAATAAGATTGCCAGGTGCTACATATTGATTTAAAGGCACAATTTTTTAATGTCACAGTATTATTTTAAGTTTAGTTTCCATTTCAATAATAGAATTAGGGAATAGCCTGTGTACCTTAGGGCTGCATGGCAACACAATTTTAGCCTACATATATAAATTGATGTCTACTTATTATGCATGCCAGTCACTTTCAAAGCACCTGTGTCTCTTGGAAAACTTACCAGTGGGAAAAACACTGTAGGATACAAATTCCAGTGTTTCAGTGTGTTGGAAAGAAAGAGAAAGATGATAGCAAGAAGAAAAGCAAGGCAGGTCCTTGAAACATTTTCAGAGCTTCAGAAGCTTGTCCTGTAAGAAACTGGAGTGAAGAAATTATTGACAGAACTGGTTTGTGTTATTCAGAAAGAGTATTCATTATTCAGGAGACTGAATAGATCAGTATCAGGTTCTGTCAGCATTCTTTGTGTTTTTCTTTATGATCCTTATTTTGAGGCATGCAGACTTTCAGATTGTATAGACAGGCTCCTTTAATAATTTGGAAGAGAGAAAAAAGCCTCTGTGGTACAATAATGTTATTCTATCCGTAATGTTTTATAGCTTAGGGAGGATATTTTTTGGCTGCTAGGAGCATCAAAGACTTTTTTCTTCTGTTTTTGATGTAGAATAGTATCTTTAAAGTCTAAACTTTATGAGCCAGTATGTCCTTTCTGAAACAGCTCAGCTCTCTGTCACTTTCTAAGAATTGTTCAGTCCAAGCAAATAGACTGTATCTTTTCACATCAGAAAGCTGTTGTTGACTTCAGAATGGTACACACTGATATCAAATCCATTTTGTTATTGTTTTTGATATTAGTGAATGATAGTTTATATTGAGGCTGAACTGATGATAATAAATTGGACTTTAATGCGCTTGATAATTCAGATATTCAACTGAATCAGTGTCACAGTGCTTCTTAATTTGGCATTCATGGTATTTAGGCTTCTGAAGAGCAAGTGTAGTTTGGAAACCTGTTCAAATGTCTAGAAAAAAAAAAGTGACGATATCTCTTAGCAAAAATAAAAATATATATTTTTTATTTCCTACTGAAATATTTCCACTTAACATTTTATGAAATATGATGTCCCACATTGCACAGGTGGCTTTCTCCATTGCTATCTCAATAAAATAGTTTGTTAAAGAGTCAACACAGGAGAGAAAAGCTCTTGAAATATATTTTTTAAAAATTCTCTAAAGTTTCATATTAAAACAGAATTTTAAACCGAACTATCTAAAATACATTTTCTTAACATGAAAAAATATTTCATAATGTTTTTGGAAATTATAGTTTAGACGGTTGCATGATGTTATGTTTTGAATTACTTATAGCCTACATTCTAATTACAAATTACAAAAAAAGTGACAAACATGATTATATGAGTTCATCTGTAATTTGTTAAACAAAAGCAAATACAATTTTTGGAAAGAATTAGGCTATGAGTAAAGTCTGCAGAAGAGGAATACTGTTGCAACATTACAATAACATTTAGATTCATCTACAATAGTTGAGGTCCTTTTTTTCCCACTTATTCACAAACAGAGATGGTTTTCCAAAATTTTAAAGAATTTTAAAGAACAGAAGATATCAAGTGTCCACATTTATTTAAATGTGAAATACAGACAAAAGGAAGAGCAAAAGTTAGGCAAATAGTCTGTAGGTAAGCCGAAAAAGAAAACCTGTTTTTTCTGAAGGATTTGCTCAAGGACTATTATCAAGGACTAGATATCTTAGTACCGTGGCAACATTAAGCATCAGCTCTAATCTGAAGACAACATTTATTAGAGGTGATCATGTGGCTACATATATATTTTGAGCTCCCTCTGAGACTACCCTAGGGTAACATTTTGCTTAGCAGCAGCTTTGTTTGTGCTGTTGTAGCACACACAAAAGTCTGGCAGAATCACATTGCAATCACCAGTTTGTTTTCCATGAGCCACCAAAGAAGTGTTCAATAGTAACAGATACTTCAAACATCATGCCATTGTCAGTCCCCCACAAAAATCATTGCCTAGTTTCCAAAGAATATTGGAATTGGCCTAAACATCATGATATCAGACATATAGCATACGCTTCTTAGCCTTAATATTTTGAGTCTCTAGTGTAAGTTCTTGTTCCATTTTACACTTCTAAGAATTAGTAAATCACTATTTGGCTGGTGTAATTATTTGACTGTAGGAGTAACATCTTTAAGAATCTGATTCATTACAGAGAGTAAAAAACATGATTCAAAGCAGAACACTAGAGATGAAAATACTTGTAACTCACAAGTGTGCAAATCTAATTCCTGAAATTTGTGTGTATTCTAACCTTTTTTAAAAAAGTCATATATTAGGCACAGTAACTACTATGTTCTGTTCCCATAAATTTTGTTATGTTGTGTGACATTTTTAGTATTTTCCATCTTTTCATGCAGTTAAATTCTGTAAGACCTCTTCTGTATTTCATCAGTATTTATGACATGTGAGTAAACCATGTAATTAAATGACAAGCCAACTGCAAAATAACTTTCTTCATGCAAGGAAGTGGAAATCCAAAATGTGGTGAACAAAGATACTCTAGTCCACTATACTGGACTTTGGGTTGTACTGTAGAGCTGTCTCTCACAAACTCAATTTTTTTCATATAAAACGAAGCCAGAAGATTTGTCTTGAAAATACACCTCCAGCTGTCCAACCAGTAGCAGGGATTCCAGCCACGGTATCCAGGTTAGACCCCTTTAAATTAGGCTAGTGTGAGCACCGTGTCTATGAAAGCAGCAAGAGACTACTGTGCTTTATCTTTTTGGACCAGACTACACTACCCTTTCCTCTGTTACGCTATTCCACTGATATCAGTGGCACAGAAACAAAAAATTATAAGAATGAGCAAAGAGGGCAAAACCTGGTTGATGGCTAGATGAGATATGACCTTGCAGATTACTCTCACTGAATTCAGTTGGAGTTTTCCTAAATGAGAATTCCAATGTATTTCAAACATATTTTTTAAGCTTGGGTTTGAGAATATGTATATAGACTATAGAAATCGATGCTGTGGATAATTTTAATGAAAAGAGTTGCCTTAGTTGTGGAGTAACTGATATATCACTATTTCCTTTAACTGTAGATAAGAGTGAAAATGAAAATATGGGTGGCTAGATATATAACTTTTGGGTTTGACGTCTGGATGTTTCCATCTGTAAATGTCTGCTATCTGATAGGGGTGGCAGCCATTTGCTTTCACTTGATTTCCAGTTATTTAAAAACTTGTAGCCCTGTTTTTTGTGCGATGATTCCCTTTTGCTGTAATCTTTTGGAGCATTTCTTCTGCTACTTCCAGAAAAGTCATGTGATGCTGGTAAAGGCACAAAAGAAAATATCTAATGTTGTAATGGCAGTTTTATCAGAGTGATGAAAACAAGATGTTCTCTTTGCCTTACCATGGAGTTTCTGCTTTAGTTATACTGCAAGTCCTCTATCCATTTTACAGCAGAAATGCAGTCATATTTTCAGAACATGCATAAATTCTGGAGAGGTTTATGGTTGCTCATGACACCATGAAATGTAAGAAAGACAAAGCTATTCAGGTTGTTTGCCCTTATTCCTTTATGAAAAACCTGAAATAGAGGCTGCCATCTCTGGCACCGCACATGTAAAAATGGTTCATATGGCCGAGAGTTACCAGAGAGATGTGCACCATTTCCCTGAGCACCAAGGAGAGGGAGAGCTGCGCTGCAGGGCAGGTGACACCAGCTGCCACACTGCCCCATGGAAAGCTATGGCCGTTCGCAGTTTCAGCAGCCCTTCATCTGTCATTGTGCAAGGTGCATCATAAAAGCTGATGGTGATACATCTCTATATGCTGCTGCGTTATCTGTATCATAGTTTTTTTTCTGTAGTTTTAAATATGAAAAAATCTAAACAGGAGAAGAATTAATGGCAGAAAAGTTTCAGGACAAGAGTTTATAATCCAGTAGAAGTTCAGTGCCCTACAGCACAAACCTTTTTATAATCGTTTTTTGCTGTAGTGATGCAGAGACTGAAATTGTCATTAGCATGAAGGTCATTACAGGGTTAATCTATGCTAAAAGTATCACTGACCATGCTTTTACGTGGAAAAGCTCTAGTTGTGAGAATCATTATGCAGTATGAAGGATGGTATATCCAGATTTTTTCCTCTTCTCTCAGATAGTAAAAGGAAAAAAGATCAAAAGTGAGGAAGCCTCCAGAGTTGTATCTGGCAAACAAGCACAAAGAGAATTTGGTAAATGAAACCATCTATACTAAGAATTCAAGCTGAGGAGTTCCCTGCCACTGAGAGTTAATTAGCAACTCAGTACTGGAACAAGAACCAATTATATAAGAAAGGGGAGTTAACTAGGGAGGCTGAATCCTGACCTGTTTCTTTTAAGAAAGGCTCTTGTTTATACACACGCAGCGCTTTTGCTTTTCTTGTTTGTTTTCAAATGATAGCCAAAATTCTGAAAACAATGAGTGAGTCCTGGAAAATTTGGAGATAAATCTTATTTTGGATTACCATACAGGTTTTAGAGGGGCTTTCAGATGTATTTGAACATACTTGTTTTTGGAAGATAAGCCATAAAATCTTAAAGAAACTTGTTTTTCTTCCTCTTCAGTCTTTTGGCTGTATCATGGCCTTTGATATTTGAAAAATAGTATTACATGCTGCTCTCTATGTATAGACTTTACGGCAACCAGAAAACACAGAAGTTCATCCAGTGTAAGAAAACCAGAAAAAACAGAAACAAATCTTCCTCATTATTTTTTTAATATCATACCCTGACCTCAAAGTCTCCAAGAGTATTTTTGTGTCTTTTTCCTTTGTAATGCTAATACTTACTATAAGAAAAACTTTCCCATTTATTGGATTTTAGTATATCACTTGATCAAGGGCAAAAAGAGATTATTGGTAGACTGCTTTGTATTTTATGTTTTGATGTTTCTTAGCAGACACAATACTGAATTAAAGATTTTTTTATTACCTATAAAACACTTTAATCATAAAGATCAAGTTTATCTCTTAGACTTATTGCTACCATTCATTGCTAGCTGTCCCCTAAAAAAACCCAATTGCTGGATATCTGATGTGTCCCAGACATAGAGTGACATCCTTGGCGACTGGAGGTTTCAGCAGATGTGCTGTCCCAGCAGAGGGAAAGTCAATGTCCCAGAGTCCTCAGTGGTACAGGTTACATTAGGTTTTACGTTGAATTATGTGGTGTGGTCTCTTTGTTGTCACCTACTCTTCTCACGTTGCTATAGCTAGGGACATAGAGAGAGCAAGCTGAATTAAAACACAGCCTTTTCTTATAGCAAAAGAAATCATGCTACCCTTTTTGTATTGTTGGGACCTGCCCTTTGAATGTCAGAATGATCTAATTCTGTGCATATTTTTTGGCAGCAGCCACGTTCAGGTCTGGATGAATCTGCTACTGAGATGAAATAGCTGAGGAAAGGTGAAAAATACTCATGTATTTGTTCCCTTATAACATGCTCTAGAAGAGATGCATCTCTCTAGGCTTTCTGCTAATAACACGCTGCCTACAGCCCCATTAGTCCCCTCATTCCACAGTAAAACTGCCCCTGCCTGTAGTTAGTAATTTAAACCCAGATACAGGTAAAAACCTGGGTTAGCCACAAAGCTGGAGCAGCACATGCAGTTTTTGCATCGTCTCCTCCCTGTGAAAAAAAGGTTGTTCTTCTCAGTGCAGCTAACAAAAAACATTTTCATTTGGAAAAAAATGTATGGGACTTCAGCTTCTTTTTATTGGCAGCTTGGACTAACAGCCAAATTACCAACATTTTTGGAATAACATGGTTAAAAAGATATTTTTATTTGGAAACACCATGCTTGTTTTGTCTACTTAAATCACATTTTGGTCTCACTTGTTGACCTGAAGCAAAACTTTTTTTTTTAATATTAATCTCAAAACTCCTTAGATATTATAGTGCCCTATTGAAGTTGCACTTCTTTCTTGTCTGTATTCCCATGGAGTCCAGCTTCTTGGCCAGACTGTATCTTTCAGACTACCAACAATTATATGTATTTACACAGAATTAAAGTCATAATCATAGAAGAAAGTGAAACTATTAAAAAGGGCATTATAAGACTCTAAATCTAGAGAATTCTGGTTTTGACCAGATCTGTATGAATAATGTGTTTTGGTTTGATATCTGAGCTGTAGAAAACCTAGGAAAATGGTATTTGGGATTAATATTAAGTATCGATCGTTTACAACATGAAACAAAATGCTGTATTTCATTGTCAAGTTATTTGAAATAAACAGAATTATTTGAAAGAGCAAACTTTTTGAGCTGAAAAGCTGAAAGATTTCATTTCGAACATCTGAAACAATACTATTTGATATTGGTATCATGTATTTATCCCCACTTTGCTCAGCCAAAAATACTTGCTGAATTCTACTTGGATTCCCTCTAATTCTGGTAGTTAATTGTTGTATAAATTTATGTATGTGTCTGATTCACAGACAGCCTATTTCTAAAACTTCTCTAACACTTCCAAGCATGTGGGTATCTGAACGTCACAACTTATTTTAATATTCCCCCAAAACTGTTTTGATTATCTGACAAATTCCTGTGGGAAAAGTGATTCTTTCAGAAATCACATCTTCCCTCTGCTTTGCAGATGGAAGGTTTTGTATTCCTTCATTAAAAGTTCTTTTTTTTTCCAATGAATTGTTAAAGGTTCATCAGTGCTGTCGTCTAGTTGTATCTCCACAGGCTCTAGAATGCCACTTTGGCTGCAAAGTGCAGTAACTTCTCCCACGCAGCCTTGAACTTTATGGGGGGGGGGGGGGGGGGAGGAGGGGCAACATCTGGGTGGTTGGAATAGCAGGCAAGACACATTTATTAACAGTTTCTTAAAAACCAGATTTTAAAACATGCATAGTAATAAATATAACTGTACAAAATATACATTAACAAAGCACTAGGTGATAAATTGCTACTTTGAGATTTTTGTGCTTTAATCCCTAGAAACCACTGTCTGTCTGTATTTAGAGCTAAAAATGGCTATTCATCTTGGAAGGGTTTATAAAAGCCCCTACTGTGTTTCTAAGTAAATTATTTTTCTGTAGCCTGAAGCTACTAACAGTACCTGAAGAATTAATAATGGTGTTGGCACAGGTCAGCCCGTATGCTGCCCAGTCTCTCTCACACTGAGCACACGCTCAAGAATACAGTACCAGCAGTGTTAGTGGGGCTTTATTATATTTGCTGATTCAACCAAAATACATTGATGATCAACAAAAGAAATGCATTTTTGGGGGGAGATTTCAGGAGCTGCAGCAAAGTTAACGTGGATGTGGCAAGGCCACCAGGCACCCCATGAATGCTCTGGAGGGGCTAAATCCTTCCTACGATGACCTGGCAAGGAAAATGAGATGCTTGTGGCTACCTGAAGTTTAGATAGAAGCTTGAAAAGCAAAAACCAACCAACCAACCAAAAAACTTAATTCACAGACATTATTTGGCCAGCGTTTGGCTTATCAGTGTGTAAACTGGCTACTGTGTTGTCTTTCTGACAAGCTTGAAAAGTTCCAGTACCCTTAATTGGGGTGGAGGGGGTGGGGGTGGCTGAGGCAAAAGGCTTCTGTTTTCTTTAGATTTCTTTCTCAGAGTTTACCATCTGCAAAAAAGATTTGGAAGCTTTAAGGAAGTCTGGTTATTAGGAATGAACACTTTTTCATTATAGTCCCCCCCTTTTTTTTTCCTGGTGTGAAACTGAGAGCAGGCCAGGGTCCCATGCCCGAAGTCACCAAGAAAACATAATAAAAGGATAATCCCTGCAGTGTAGAGTTTACAGCCTGACATTTCAACAATGCTGATTTAAAGTATATCAGTGGAATTTTATTCCCATTCGATACTAGGTATCTAAGCATTAAGGAATGTATATGAATATGAATTTACTTTCCATCCAAAATCAATATTTCTTTAAATCATAGCTTTAATAAAGTGGTACAATTTGTAAGTGTCAGACATTGTTGTAGTAACATATCATAGTTGTTAATTTAATAAGTAAATATGTACAAACATCATTTTCATGAGAAGATAAACATCTCTAGAAACATTCAGTTACTTTTCATATGAAAGTATGTTGAAAAATCTCCTGTTTACTGAGATCTCCTCTAAGCTTGGAACTGTTATTTTCATTAAACAGGCAAATTCTGGTTTTGCTGATCATCCTCAAGATCAGTATACCAAATTAAATGTGTCATACACATACTTACATGAGCTTTGTTCACTGCCCTCATTTCTATCCTACCCAGATGTGAAATCATGATTTTTGTTTGGCGCAAACTATTCTGGCTCCATTTAGGCATGTCATCTTAACCTGAGTCATACTACCTGAATATCTGTTGACAGGACGAGCTTCCAAGAAAGATGCACTAAAATGGACTAAAATACATGAAAGCAGTGCTTATGCATAATGATATATGCCAACAGTAGGTGGTGCTGTACCTTTAAATTAAAGACAAACTGCAGCCCCATATGCATGGATTATTATTGGTATAAAGGCAGATGAGGCTTGAACCATATTTGCATTTTTTAGGTCTGTCTGGATTCATATATAAAATATACAACATATGCTATTTCTGGTTTAAAAGCTCTTGTGAGGATTGTTCTCTTGTCTCGTAATGCGTACAGTATTATCAGTTAAGGGATTAGAGCTAGGCTAATGCTACAGTCTGTATTACTCTTCAAATTTCACACACTTCTGGAGGAGAAACCTTCTGGTTATTTTTATAATGTTTGAAGACTGAGCTAGATAAGGCAGCTCTAGCTATGGATGCTGGAACACTACATACCTATGCCAGGTTTTTATTTGGCCACCGCTCTGTAGTAATTAAGTGTCTTGAACATATATATATATATTTTTATGCTAGGTCTGCTGAAGGGGAGGCAAGTACAGGAACACTGTATAATTTGCCTGGAAATTTTTGGGCTTCCCTCCTCAGAGTAGTTCAAACCATGCTGTAGTCCCGCAGTAGGAGCATGGGATAGTCATCCTCAGGCTGCTGTCTACTATGGGTATGCCTGTAGGTGACATGAGAACTGTGTATCCATAGCAGAAGCTGAACTTTACTATCTCTGACAGGAATGGTCTAAGCAGTGACTTAGAGCACATGGCTGCATTCCTGGATGATCTTGTAAAGGTATCCCAGTGAACAGTGAATCACCTAAAGCGTAAATAAACAATTTGTTTAACCCTCCGAAGGAAGGGCAGTATCCATGTTGTTCAAAGGCACAAGATGTTATAAAGCTCTTAAGATTTCTTCCTCAATAATTATTTACATTTTGAAGTCTCCTTTGTGTCTAGCTATAACTCTGCTGACGAAAAGGAGGTGATTCAGCTGAAGTAGAATGTGATCTATTAAAAGAAAGAAAAAAAAAGTCTATATGCAGTGTACGAAGAAGCCCTGTGTGAACATCTGTTTGCGAGAGTTACTGGGCTAATTCCATGACCGACTGGGTTGAAACATACTGACGACATCTAAGAGTTCCCTGGTTGTATATTGTCATGAATCATGAGTCAGAGACTGGTATTCTGTTCAAAAATGTGCCCGCTAATTCAGATCTGCCTTAAATGATTCTGTGTCAAGCTGAGCACTACAGAAATATCTCTGCTATTGCATTGACTACATCTATGGAGACTCCTCTTCTGTTTCACAAGGGAAAACAAGAGGTTATTCTCAGAGAGATACCTAGGCCAATTGGAGTTCAAGAATATTATTGTTCAGGTAACGTAAAGTAGTTTTTCTATGAGATTTTATGTATCCTGAAAGTAGGGTTTTATGATTTCAGCACTTTGTCAGTGTAACTCTTTGAATACCTATTTAAATACTTGCCTGCTAAAGCTAAATGGAAACTACAATGTTTATTGGATTCAGTTTACAGTCAAATGGACATAAGGCAGTACCTTATTGACAACTTGATTATCATTGGGAGCTGGATGTATGATATACTTATTCTGGAAATTGAGAGAACTTTCACTTTTATTAATAGAAAAATTAAGAGTGACAAATTCTTTCAAAAAAAGTAGCAATCAGGCTTAAATTGCATAATGTATGATTATTGTTTCGTAATTTCAACAAAATAAATACATGTTAATAAGAGACTAATCAAACAAATTACTTTTTAAGATAGTAGATGAAGAAACATTAGATTTCTTAACATTTCAGTGGACTTCTAATATAATGTTAATTATCAAAAATATTTTGTTTTTATATATTACTGTTTTCAGGAGTGCTACTAATAACAATATTTCTATAGGTAGGATTAAAATAATTAGGACAAACCAAAAAAAAAAAGACAATTTTTATTTTGCTTTGCTGCACATACCTGATATTTAATTTAATTTAGCATTTTTATATGCATAGTGCTTAGTGTTTAGCATCCTGTATGTATATAGTAGGCACTAACAGCATGAGTTAGACTCTCAGAAAGGGTTTTTTTGCTTTTAGATGACTTCTATGAAGGATACACAGATTTACATGTATTTAAATTGTCACTTAATCTTTGGTTAAAAAGCAAATAGTTTTATTTTTTAACAGGGGATATTGCCTGAATATGCATTATATTAGTTCCAAAATGAGTGTAATATGTAGAAATATGTAGATCAGAGGGAAACGTACTGTATTTGCTGGTGCTAAGTTCCTAACTTGGCAAAAGACTCATGTCTTTTTTTTAAAACCTAATATACAAACTTAATTTTGCCTCTGTTCAGTAGTGTTCTTTTCATTGTGTGCTAGACCTTGTTCAAAGGTCTAAACATTTACCGAAGTGTGTCTTTGGTGCTCAGGTTTGATTAATCATCTTTACAGATGACCAATGAAATATTATTTCATTAGAGTTTATGAAAATGTTTGGAATGCTGCTATGCCTGCAATAAACAACGCTGAAGTTTGTTGCAGTTCCTCTGAAATGAAGTTGATAGAGTCATTAGCAGGGAAACCTAGAAACAGCTTGTACAGCTTTAAAAGTACTCCTGTCTAGACAGCAGATGAATGAGAAGGATTCCTTCCCGGATTGGCCGTGAGCACAGACTCTATGTGAAATCATGAGTACTTATATAAGGGAAGGCTGTGGTGCCCAGACAGGGGAGTTCAAAATCCTCATACAAGATTAGATTTTATATAATCATGACTTCTTTGTAGAATATAAATGTGCATATATTTTATGCCTTATGTAGTCTGCAGTAATATAATATGTCACATTTATTCTGCTCATGGAACCTTGATAATAATAAGTATACACAGAGGGAAAGAAATAGCTTTACGTTAGGGATAGCAACAGTATTACTTGATTTCTCATTGTGCAATTCCTGGTAGAAAAAAAAAGGGACTTCAGTCATCCTAAACATGAAAACATTGTGAGCAAAGAGACAGGCAACCTACCACCGCCAAATGCTGTCCAGCAGACACCAAGAAACTCATATTGTAGATTCTGCAGACAGCTTTCTCTTTCTTGGGGTAAGGCAGCTCCTGCTCAAAAATTCCCTCCCCTGAATCCACTAATTTGGTGGCAAAGACTTAGTCTATCAGAGATCACACGTGCAATCAAAATAGCGCATCGGAACTGAATTAAGGGCTTGTATCTGCGAGCTAAATTCATGGAAAATATAAAATACAGCTTAGCCCATAGTGAAGGAGTTCGGACAAACCATGTTACTTCACTTTTGTTGCAAGTTGAGAATATACAATGGATATGAAAGATGGCTCAGCCGATGTCTGGTAAGCCACAGTAACTCAATTGTGTATGAGCCCTCTAGGCAGCTAGGCCACAAATCATAAAGGTGCATAGGTTAAAACCTCAAAAGCGGTCGGAAATAAAAGGCAGAGCACTGATTCCTGGTATAAGGTATTCAGTGTATGAATTTCAACATACTGCCATATACTGTGAGTTTTAGCTGCACTCTGTTTAAAACAGCTTCAAAAGAGAAATTCTGCTTAAGTGCAATTATTATGAAAGACAAAAGGGCATAGGGTAAAAAGGAGCATCAGAACATGGGGACAAACCTCCCAACACTTGAGCAAGGAAGGTGTAAGTGACATATTCCACAAAGGTTGCAGTGGGCTTGAAACCTCAAGGGAAAGCAGTGAGATAGCAGTGCAAATAGCTGTCTCTGCAGTGTGCCAAAACAATCCCAGTGGAAAGTAAAAACTGGGCAGAGCTGCCTCAGTGCAGCCAGTACTGAACCTGGAAGTGCTTCCCGAAGCCAGCTCGCGCAGCAGATGCCTAGGCTATGTTGAGCAATGTTGCAGTTCAGCTATTAAGTTAAGCAAATAAGAATAATAAGAAATGGAGAGGCAACAATTTTACTGAGCAGCCCATATCCCTCAGTTCTCACTTGCTAGAGATTAAAGACAGAAGAGCAACATGCATTAACCGCAGGAAGCTTAGTGCAAGGCGTGTATGTGCTCAGCCCCTCCAGCGCAGCTTCACAGCCTGTAGAGAATGGCAACAACATGGCGTTTTAGAGTATAAAAATACTGCGTGTTTTACTGGAGCTTGTGCTCCAATTCAGTGCCCCTTTGCACAGGTAATATGAGAAGCCCAGTCTATGCAAACCCTTTGTGACCTGAAAAATCAAATGAGGGAGAGCACATGGGAATGAACTAGGTAGATCTACTGCTTTCCAGAACACCACCAAATGAGAGATTTTTCCATTCACCCCAGCAGTGACTTAGCCCACTGACTGCCAATGTTTTTTAAAATCCAATCTCACTTGAAAAAACTACTGAACTTCCACATTCACTGGGTCAGACTATTCCTTTACGCCGAATCCGATCTGTCTTGAGGAACTTCTCCACATCTCATTGACTGGCAATCAGAAGGGTAAGAAAAACTTGGTCAGCCAGAAACCATTCCCTAAAATTTCCATTTATTCTTTGTACATTTGTTAAATTCATTAAATCATTCAGAAGAGCCAAATAGAAGTTACTTCAGGGAGTCATATTTGCACAGTGGAAAAAAATAATAATTATCTTCATTAATAAAATTAAAACCAGTTCTAAGATTAAAATATTCAAATTCATGGTTACAGCCCAGACATACCAGAAACAAAATGAGCAAGTATTAAGATCTGCAAATTGATTACTTCTCTGTAGAAAATATATGGTACCCAACAGTAAATTCAGAATACCATATTTGGTTAATTTATCGTGTTATTTTGAATTCGTATCAAAAGGTCATTAAATACTTTTTTATTTACCTTTACTTCTTTTCCTTCTCTTTACTTAAGCAAAACATATTATAATCCTAAAATACCAACACAGTGTTGAAAATATCAATATTTTGCTTTTTTAACCTAAAGCAAAAAAAAAAAAGGTACTTTCTATATCAGGTAAACCTTCCACATGCGATTCTTGTCTGAAGTCTTGCATGAGCCTCAGACACCTTAAAACTGATCAGATTTTCTTCTTCTCTTCCTCTCTTGCTAATTTTAATAAAACTCCAAAAGCTATTTTTTTAAAAAAAGACTCGAGACAACAGGAGAATGGAAGCTCCCAGCCCCAAACCTCCCCAAGCTTTCTGTGTCCCCATCCTCCCCAGAAGAGGCAAAGACAAACTGGCCATCAGCCTGGAGGAGGAAGAGGAGGGGTGACAGGCACAAGAGAGTGGAGGCATTCAGTCTCCGACAAATCGCCTGAAAAATGCTTGCCAATTTCTCCCTGCAGTGAGAAAATTAGTCTGATAAAAGCCTTTCAGGCAGGCAACAGGCAAGCTACTTTTTTTGCCATTTGTATACCCAGTCGGGGATTTTTCTAGAAATCCCTCCTCCTCTCTTTCCCTCTCCTCTTTTTTCTCTCTCTTCTCTAATTTTTTAAAATAACCTTTGTCCCAATTTGTAACAACAAAAATATCTACAAAAGCATCTAAAAAGAAACAGATGGAGGCAGGCAGTGTTGGAGAGAAGATAGAAGGCCGAAAAGCTTTATATGGTTAATTGGTTGGTTAATAACTCATATCGCTTTATAGTATTGCACACTGGCTTCATCAGATATTCTGAGAGAACTGGAGGATTTCTGTTAAAATAGCGAAGGTAAGAGGGACTGTGATATGGCATTTCAGGGGCAATGTAGACTTACGGAAAAAATTACTGAGCGATAAAAAATAAAGAACATTTTGAAGGACTGCCAAATCACATAGTACTTAGACTCCTAGATCTAACCTGATCATTTGCTGTATCATATCGAAGGACACATTCAGAGTTTTTTCTGTATGGAAGGAATATCGCCCTGTGAACGCAAATAGTAGCTTTGAGGAGTAACAAATAGGGTGTAAGGGGGAAAAAAAAAGACCATTCAGCGAATGAGTGCCTAAATACTGCGTTTTATCATCCGTAATTGCTAGGAACAGCGTTCGTTGAATATACAGGCCACAATGCTCTACCTTGGTTTCTTACAAAGCAAAACCCTGAAGAGATTTTAAATAAACGCGTATAGCTCCCCGTGAACTTGGAAGGCGTAGTGCAGTTGCAGATGCACGTACCCATTTGTCACCGCACGTGAATGTTGTAAGTTCATATCCCTGGAAGGACAGAATAAGGACTGTGAGATACTTCAGCGCAGGTGGGCAAGACGCGACGGCCTCCGCGTGAGTGCTGGGAGGTGCCAGTGACTCCCGTTACTGACTGCAAAAGGTGGCTCCCGATCACGAAAACAGCATCGATATCTTTGTTTTGGCATCTCCTTGAAACATCTCCGCCACCTCCTGGAGCCATGTGATTCTGGGAGATTTTCAGGTTTTCTGATTAGTTGTTTTGCAGGAAAAGGTGTTGCTTGTTTTAAATTTACTTTCAGGCCCCCTAGTCTCAGATGATCAGCTGAATGCGTCCTACAGTTTGTTTGCTTGTTTCATTTTAAGAAAAAAAAAGGAAATCCACAGAACCTCAAAGCTATGCTTTTCCCCCAAGACTTTTAAGACAATCTAGAGATTTGGGGCAGAAAGCTGAAAGGCAGAGTGCATTTGTGCCTGCCCCATAAAGGTGCCGCGGAGCCAGAGGCCACGACGGGCTCGCGCAGCAGTGGCCACATATGGCCGCTCCCAGCCGGTCTGGGCCGGTCTGAGCCGGTCCAGTCTGGCAGCCGCCGCCCCTCACCGGGGCCGTGGTGCAATGCTGGAGAGTTGAAGTGAAGGTGCTGTCCCCTCGTGCAGCCTTTAGCAGCCATCTGCGGTTAGGTGATAGGAGGAGATCGCTTGTTTTTGCCCCAGTTGCACATAGCTTTAGGTGAACGATTGTTAAAACAGAGCTGTTTTCCAAACGGAGGCATGTTTTTGCGTAATCCAAGCACGAGGGGCTGGGAGGAAGCATTGCTGGTGGCCCTGGGCACAAGGGCAGGCGGCGGCAGGACGCTGGTTCTCCAGCTGTGTTACGCTGCCTCCGGCTTTGACTTTGACACCGTCCTGTATTTAGGTGTGCACCTGGTGGCAGGTTTAGTGACTGAAGACCTTGTGATGGTTTGGGGAAGCTGCATGTTGCAAGCCCTCGGTGATCATGATGGTGGATATTTCATCTGGGCTTGAAGGTGGGTCTCTGCCTCTTTGCCATCTTGTACGCTTCACCATGGATTACACGTGCTAGGAAGTCCCTTCATAGATCTATGAAATAATACCGTTGTCCTAGATGACTGAAATAGCTATCTTCTACCGAACACCTTACATAAAACAGTACACTTATTTGGCTTTTTGCTAGTATAGTTATTCACTCACGTCTTATTTAATCAGTGGAAGCTGCGATAATCAATCAAGGATCATGACTAGGAAATGTGGAGAAATGTGAACCCAAAATTTGGCCCCCTAAGTCATCTCCTGAGATATTTCTGAGAATTACTTCACGTATTTTCTCTTCACGTCTGTGGTATGATGCTTTACTGGACAGATGAAATCCTCTAAGGGGAACAGCAACTAAAGAAGGAGAAATAAAGAATAATGCAATTCTGGTTTGTGGGGAGTGTGTTAAAATGTCCTCAAATTTTATCAGATAGCAATATTTTTAATTCTCAAAATAGTAGTTATCCAAATCCATCAAGTGCACCGTGCAGCAAAGAGGTGAGTTTGGAAAAAAATTGTGTGGTGGTCTCAGGAATTACATCTTGTGGATGGGTGCAGATGGCTTGCTAAAAAGAGGGACTTGAAGAGGACTTAAATGCTCTAAAGGAAGGAACAGATCTGTGAGCTCTTTTTCAGTCCTTTCTGGCATTTGAAACGGTAGTTGTTTCTGCTAGAGGGTCAGTGAAGCAGGTGCAGATTTCCCATTCCTGTCAAGGAGTGAAGGCCCTCCTTTAGGTGTGCGCTGAAGTAAATGGCAATGAATGCAGGAAAGCGTTTATTTTCATACTGAAGACCTACCAAGAAAATAGTAGTGGTGTATGTAAACGAGTATGTGTGCACATGCACATACTAGGGAATGAGAACCAGAACGAGGGCTGAGGTCGTTGGTAGATGATTTCTCAGATCTAATCAGCAGCTGTTTACCTTTCCCAGCATCTAGCATATTTTTTCCATTGCACTCTTAAAGTGCATACTGCTGTGGGAGAAGCAAACTAGAACCAGAGTTTGGAAGACTGATTGGGGAAGGGTCCTGGGAATGTACATGTACTGTAGTAGCAAGTAGTTTCAACAAAATGAACGTTTTAAATGAGGGTATTTTACAAGAAGCATGACATGTAATTTAATTTCTCCTCAGTGCACGTTTGTTTGGGTAACAACGATCTACATGCATCTTTCTTCTGTACCTGCACTTATTCCTCTTCTATTTGACTGAGAAATTCAACTGATTTGGAGGCTGAAGCAATAAATCTGTAGTATTGGCAGAAACCTATTCTTAAAATGTGGAGATTTTGCTATAAGTTCTGGAGGAAAGTCAATGTTGCAAAGTGAAGTGTAAAATTATTCCTGTCTCAATGTTATTTTTGAGTCATATATCTCTGCCTTTTATGAACAGCAGGCATATTTGGAAGAATTATGTCTGAGTCATAAATCCCTATTTGCCTAGGACATGACTAATAGGTGTCTTTAACACAGTAAGATGATATTACTGTCTTAGCTTGCAATTTTGTTAACTTCTGAAGCACACAGAACTGATGAAATTTAAACAACACAGTGACATTCATCTACGGTCTGTCAGAAAATTGTTACCTCCCTCCTTTTCTGGTCCATTGAGTCCAGCCAACACACACTGTAATTTATATGAGTCTCCAAATTTATTATTTCAATATTTAGCAGGCAAAATCAGCTTGGTTGCTTTTAGAACTTAGAGGTTGTCATGATCTGTGGGAGAAAGGGATTAAGCAAGTTAGGGAGAGGGAAGAGGGAGGAGAGAGGAGACTGTTGCTCAAGTATTCGCTCTTGCAAAATCCACTGGAGCTGTAACTGAGCAAAACCAAAGTCTATTTAAATGAATAATGCTGCAAGATCTTTCCTCTGGTGCTAGCAGTGGGGCTCAACTGTAGGCAGTTTCCAACCCCTCAAGTTTTGAATACTCTACATCTTGAGTACAATAAACAAAACTTCATAAGCAGGTTTGTGTCATCCTCGTGTCTTGCTGAAAAGACGGAGAACGACTCTGACAACAGCTCTAAAATATTAATATTTGTGAATATCTATGCTGCTCTAAAGGCTGCTTTCGAATAGGTTCTGAATTTTACAGGAACACTCATTATTATAGTGGTAACAACCACCATCATCTCTGCATGTCTTTACTAGCTACCTGTTTGACATTATCATTATTATTAGCTATTTATTTATCTGTTGTGGGCCAGACTGTGAACTCCTGCACAGCATTGTGCACAGCTATACTAATTGTCCCTGAACTTTTGCCCCAATAATGCCAAAATGTTTCGTATGCAGTACTGTATATGTACACACAATGTGTTATATGATACGCTGATAAATGTTATTATATCTAATGGTAAGAAAGTATACTTGGAGTCTCCTGAACTTACAGCCCCATTTGCTCCTGGGAGTGTGTTATCTGCAACATTAATTCATGCCAGCTAAATATCTTGACTGTGCAATGTGAAAATACAATCAGGCTCAGAAGTTCTTTGTGAAATTTTGATGCAGTTTATGTCTTTAATTTTTTGCTCTTCAATATTCCTGGTATGTGATTTGTCTCTTAAACCACATGGCATTGTCTTTGCTCCCTGATTAGATGGCTGAAATTCTTAGAAGAAAATTACTGTTGAGGAATAATGAATGAGGAATAATGAATAATGCATCATTGACATGGAAATTAATCAAAATTTATGCAGAAATTCACAAGCCTTTCAGCAGTCATCAGCATTTTTTATAAATAAAATAGTAGCTGTCCAAATATTCACAAACAAATAACATGCCCTACCACTATGACAGACCAAACTGATAAGATATATTTGCTAAAGCATCAACAAATTACAGTTTGTGCCATTCGATCAGTTCTAATTAATTCTAGATGTTACTCAAGGGAGATCCAGTTCAAATAAACTGATTATTAGCAGTGATGAGAGCTGGATGGTTAAAATTGTATCCTTTTTTACAGCCTTCAGGAAAATGAAAGCAATTGCTTGGACATGAAACAAGGAAGTGATCTGTGTATTCAAATATGACACATAAAAGAGATTTTCTCCTTCTGGCAGAAAAGATAATCGGGTCTGTGTATATTTTAAACTTATTTTTTCAATCTTTTTTTTCTCTTTTAGCTTGAAAAAGACATTGCAAGATAATACTGCAACACCCCAAAACATAGAAAGTGACATGTATGTAAAACTGTTTGACACTGCATTTTAGATTCAACACATTAGCATCTACCTCCAGATGAAATACTCTGGAGGTTATTTAGTTTAGTACCAGTGAGGAAAGATTCTGTTACTTTCATATTCTTTACACTGAAGGATGACTTTGTGAGGTTTGGGCTCTGCTTGAAGAAGAAATAGCATCTTGAGGTACCAAAGAGTAGATGTTTAAAGACAAATAGCTGAAATGACAGCAGCTGTTGCCCCCAGGCTTATCAAGCTGAGCACTGAAAAGGATGATTTTATCCATTTACTATGGAGACTGTCACTTTCTGATGTAAACAACAAACATACCACATTTCTTCCTGAGCACTGATAATTGTAGGCAATATTCCACAAATGAAAGAGAAACTGTGCTACCATATCTGCCAACCCTTGAAGGCTACAAGTGGTTACACTGGCTGCAGAAGTCAGACACATATTTTGAATTCTTTTTAATTTCATTATTCTGAACAGTTTTAAGAGGAGAATATGAAAAATAGCAGTTGTGTGAAAACTGAAAGGAAGGAGATGATTATTTTTGTTTGGTCTCCAAAGTGACAACCTCTGAATTACTATGTCTAATTCTAAATAAATACATTTTATGAGTTTTTGAATTTTATAGTTTCAGGAACGGAACAGAATATTCACTGGACATATTTAGAGAGTGGATTTCTAGCTCCAGAGTTCTAGCTTCCTTGGGCATGATTGCTTAATAAGTGGTATTATCAAATATGCATCACAGTAATTTCTTGGCATGTTTGCCTTCACTGTTATAATTTTGGAGAGGTTTTTTTTACATCAGTGGCCTATCTTTTTTTAAATCATTCTGCATTCTTAATAAAATAATATCTTGCTGCAAAGAATTCCCCAGGTTACACATTTATGAGGTTTTCATTATATACCTCTCATAATGGCACGTCACTTACAGTCAGTAATGGGATTTAGCTAAGATAAGAACACAGAATTATTCAGTGCTTGAAATATACCTTCCATGAAAAGCTAGAGTCTCCCATTTTAAGAGAAATTAAGCTCCTGGAATGACTCCAGATGTTGCTTTATACTACTTTGAATCAAAGATACTTGTTAAAGCTTAAAAATAGCTTTCAAAAAGATACTAATAGATACTACTAATAATAATAATTAAAAAGGTTATTTTTTTTGTCAGAAAACTAACTCTTAACATCTCAGATTGAAAATACATTGCACTTTAATTACCAAATAACTGCCAGATTGTAGCCTTTGCTCATAAACTCATAAACAAACTGGCTTGCAAGCAAACTGAGGTTACTGAGTGCCTAGATCTGAAAATTTGTTACGAAGCTCGTAGATTGCTGCAACTCTCATTTAGGCAGTTTGTTGTTTTTACTATGTGTGTGATCAGAGAGGAAAGCAACAGGCAAGCCTGTGGAAATTTAACTTGCAGACTATTTCTAGATTTCTAAAAGAAATATGCTTCAAAATGGGTCGAAAGCAATCTCATGGAAGTTTTCCTAAGAACCGCTGAAAAATTCAAAGACCACTTTCTGAAAGCTTAAGATATTAAATCATACTACTGATGTAACAAGGGACAAGTATTTAAATTCAAATTTTTGAGATCTAGTGGAGAGAGAAAATTGCTTTGCAGAGAATTTGAAAGTATTATCTTTTTATTTTGACATATGCTATACATAATATTATCTCAGTGACCAGCAAGGGAGAGAACAAAAAGGAAAAAAACTCCACATGAGTTAAAATGTGACTGTATATATGCTACAGAGTAGGTAAAAATGTCATAACCTTTGTGAATACAGACTCTGTCTGTTGGCAACTTGCATGCTATATGCTTTTCTGACAAAAGTTTATGCAGGACCTATACGCTATGGAAAATACTCAGTTTTCTGCCTCATGTTTCATCAAAAAATCATTATGCAAGTTCATATGGTGGTAATGTAAGAGGAAAAAGAGAAATACACCTTAATTTTCAGATTTCTGTTTGGACTGGCAATTAAAATTATCAACTTGAGACTCATAATCATATGAGACCAGTAAAGGAGAAAAGGTCTGAATTCCCACACTGTTATGTTATGGCAGTTTTACTGATTCAAGTTGATCTTTCAAGTCAAGCAGAATTGGGAACTTTCTATTTTGTTTTGTTTTGTTTTTAAATTCCTTAAAGTTCTGCAACTACACAACTATCATTTTTGTCATGTGTTTCTGTCTGGATCTTCCCTAGAATTTGAGCATAGCTGTTCACAGTTTTAATTTTTGAGCAAGTTTTGTTATATGGTAAAAGTTGAATGGAACAACATTGGCAACATGATGTTTCTAAAATATTTCTGCCAGAGTACACCATTCACTTTTTCTTTCCCAGAAGCAGCTATCTGTTCACATTCCTAAGAAAGTGGCAACAAGTACAGGTAGGAGCTGGATTTTTCTCTGGCAAAAGATAGTTTTGACAGTTTGGAGAGCCACTGAAGCATTTAGATGCTTAGCCAAATAAAAGGCTTTTGAAATCCTCCTCTGTTAGACCTATGTTTAATTTTACTGTTTGTATATCCATTTATGCCTGTTTACTACAGGCTTGCAGTGGTGTGGCTGGCTTATTTGTATCCCTAATAGCTTTTTTATGCTTCCATTTTCCAAAGTTAAAGAAACATTTCTATTGAGAGTAATAAAAACAAAAGGCTGCTCAAGAGCTACTGTATTTCCTCTGTCTCAGAAATAAAGGGTAGCTGATTCACATATAGTTCCCAGTGAGCCTTTATGCACATCTTGGGCATGATGTTTAGCAGAAACTAACCTCTTTCTGTGGAGAGACACAAGTTTTGCTCCTTTAACAGCCTCTGGCAAGAAGGAGATCCTCCATTATCAGTGTATTTTTGAAAAATGGTATTGCCCTTTATGGAGGTGGTGTAGGTCATCCAAGTCTTTGTAGGCTTTTGTACTTGATTGTGTTTCTCTCCAGACTGAGTGAGCTGCCTAGTAAAGCCCAGCAAATGAGCATGGTTTCACTGATGAAACATGTATTTTATGAGAAGGATGTAGCTAAGAGTTACGGCTGACCATTTTCTCTAGATCTTCTTCAGCTTCAAACTTTATTAAAACACTAAGAAGAATATCATGATAGTAAAATTTTGCCTTAGATATCTTCTAATTTCATCAGAATTATTTTCTTGAATACTTATTTAAAAGAAGTAGAAAACATGAAAACAGCAAGGTAAGATTGTAGACAGAAAATTATGCTTCAGGCACAAAAGCAATTTCTAAACAGTTCTGGAAAAAAGTAGTCCATTGCAAGATGCTACTTATGTACAATAATGATATTATATTGTGGTTAGTGGATTCATATATATGCATATTTTTAAGATTATTTAGGGTAAATTGTCTCTAAAAGATTAAATCAGAGTGTACTCAATTACTTCAGCTGTGTACACACTTGACTTAGTTGAGTTATTCTTAGTTTTCTCCTGTTGAAGTGCAATCAATATCAAAGCCTTCTAAATGAGACAGAACTGATAAACATTCCTGTCTTTTTAGATGATATTGCTTTCCCTTTCTTTTCTTTTTATTTTCTGTGCCCTCATGTTTAATTTTGTGTCCTGAATACAGCCTCCCTGTAAGGTATTTGAATAGGTTATGCACTAAAAAATATGAGAAATTCCAAATAAAATATTATCTTTTTCACCCACTCTTCATCCCTGTGTTTCTAATTAACTCCTGGTTTCAAGTTTTCAGCTATTGTTTACGCAGTATCATCATCTGGCACTAGTAAACTAATACTTTACAGTAGTATCTGTCAGTATTATGTTCTCCACTGAGTCTTACTGCTTAAAGGCTATCTTTTGGAGAAAAGTAGAATAAGAAAGACAAAAGGGAGAGAACAAATACTGAGATACTCAGCCTGTCCAATTGGGAAAAAGAGGAAAACAAATAGTTTCAATTATCTATGATTTTCTCTGTATAGTGATAACCTTTCTAGAAATAAACACATGCAGTAGCAATTCCTTAAGAAAATACGGCGAGCCACCCACCAAGGTGCCATGCAGTCCAGCCAAATATTTTGAGGTTTCCTCTTTCACTGCAGAAGTAACAAAGCAATGTTCATGCATAAGTAGCATTGGAAAACTGGTAACACATGCATGTTCCTTCTGCTTTGAAGCATGCAGTACTAGCCATTCCCAGAAGCTGGCACCAGGCTTCGAGCAATCTTTTTTACTACTACAGTTTTTACAGGATTATTGTATAATATTATTGTATAATATCACCACATCCTTTACTACCTTGTCTGTAAGTTCTTTCAATTTCTATCATGACAAAAGAAGCCTGCTGCAATTTTATTACATAGGTTCAATGTTTTGAAGCACAATGATAATCCTATATTTCTTTTGAATTTAAAATGCTTTTTATAGTTTTACATCATGAAATAATTTCACTTCCCCTGGATGGGGGGCTATGCATAACATTAAAAACCTCAGGGAAAAAAAAATGTAGTGAGGGTTTTTTCAGTAAAAAAGTACCTGCATAGTTCATAACTCTATGTTGATTCTTTTTAGTTATTTAAAAAGAACATCTGTGGTCCACATTGTTCTTGCTCTTGGCAGGAGAGAATGAGTGGTTACGGCCAAGATCCGAGCAGGGAGAGCTTTCGGCAGCAGTAGTACTACATGCTGCCAGCTCAAAGCTCTTGTGAAAATACAATGTTGGAAGAAATTACAAATGTCTCAATGATTTTTACCCTAAATTTTAGACAATTTTCTAAGTATTTTGTTGGAAAAACAAATTGTTCAAGGACAGTTTCGATCAAGAGAATGGAATGAGAAAACTTCAACCTTTTTCTTATTTGTGAGATCGATAACAGAGAGTCAGCTTATTTCTTCCGCTTCTGCATGATGAAAGAGCAAGGAGGAGAAGGACATAGAGCATTTTACAGACAAATAAAAAATCCTAGGTATTTCTTTGATCAGTTATACATAAAATTAATAGAATGTGTAGTAGTTTCTATGTCTAACTAGTAATAGTTCTTTCAACGGTCTTCTACAGACAGCTGCCTTTTTCATGATACAACATTCATCCAGACCATGTCTGTATATACCAGTGGCAGACAATTTGTTCCATTTTCTTTCCTAGTACTCCCCCTTCTGATGCATTGGAAACTGAAAAGAGTTGTCAGTGTAAACTTTGTGTGGACAGTACTGAAGGGTTGCCAAAACAGATGCCATAAAGTATTTTAAAAATGTAAATATGTAGGTTTGGAGGTAACAAATTTTCCATGCTAAGATACTGTACGCATGCAGTTTAAACTGAAAGAGATATAAATCTGTTTCCCTTCCTATTTTTATAATAGTAATCTGGGTCTGTTCTAAGCCTTAGGAATGTTTGTGATTTGCTTTTGGCAGCAGCTGTGAAGGATCATTTGTGATTTTTGCTTTTACTTCCAACTTACTTCTTTTTGCAATTACCTGCCTGTTTCCAGCAAGAGCTGGATGCGCTAGCCTATGTGCATCAGCAGTAAACAGTTGAAGAAATAATTCCCGACTAATAGGTGTTTTGTAGATGGTGAGCATGTGTTTTGTGGACGTAGGGGCTGGAGGTCCCTTGATGTTTCTTGGGCATCTTTGTGGCGAATACTGGATGAAATACTACTATGCTATATGCTGTATTCAGTTATCCAGTAGCTGATAAATGTTGCCACCTCCAAGAGCCTTAGGAGGAGAAGGTAATGAATTTCAGGGTGATGTAGAGGTATACTAAGGAAGGAAAAGGAAGGGCACTCTCATGTTCAAGATGACTGATGCAGGAGCACAAACTAGATGTGAACAGACTAGAGGAAACAGGCGCTCAGCTGGAATTGCTGCCCCTTGAAGAGAAAGCCAGAATACCCACTGGGGCAGGATTTAATCCCATGGTATGTATGCTCAGTCTCAGTGGGTTCTTAAATTGATGCCAGAAAAAAAATTTTGGTTGATTGGAAATTATGTCTTACCTTTAAGTGCCCCAATACCTAATACTTAACTATGAAACATATCTAATCTCCTCTCAGAATAGCTTCTATCTCTAGGAGAGTATCTGTGTTCCCATTTTACACATTAGTGCATATGGCGATACACAAACAAGGTGACTTTTAAAAGTCACAAGAAGCTTATAGAATAGCATGTTGATTTCTGAGGTCATAATAATTACATCCAGCTACACCACTAGATATTAAAATATTTTAAGCACGCATATAAAATTTCTGCTACTCTTTCTTAGGGAACTTGCAAACAAAGATGTGCTATGACTTATTTAAGGAGATCTAGCCAGTTAGTGACCAATCTGAGGGCTGATGCCTCTCCATTCCAGTTCAGTACTTTATTCACTTATCTATACTTCATCTATGGAAAATAAGTATTTCCCTCCAAATCCCTGTTGGTTCCTTGTGAAAATAGCGCTGCTACTGTTACAAAAACTAATTTGAGACCTACATGCATAAAATTGTTATGCAAGTGCAAGGTACTAGCATTAACCACATGATGGAGATAAGGGCTCTTAAGCATACAGCTGCAATCTTAGTGCAGATAGACTTGTACTTCTAACAAGTGTAAAGAACAGCTGTTTATTTGGAAACATACGTACATGCTCATGTTTCTTGAAAGAAAACTAGTTGTTAGGGTGCTTGCTTGTATCTGTCAACTGGACAAGTAGAATTTAAAATCTATGGCAAGTAAAGAATCTTTTCAACAAGTGCCCTATAAAATTAAAACAGCAACAAAATGTAGCATTGTTTTAAACAGAGAGTGTCTCTTTTTAAGAGAAGGTATTACATTGGGATTTACAAAGAGTGTCTAAGTTACAGAAGAATAAATTTACCTCTCAGTGAAATAAATTCACTTTCTTGTTAGAAATGCAGTAAAATAAGAAATGGCTAAAAATGGATGACATTAATATGCATGTATTTATAACTGCACTCCTGTGGGAAAAAACCTTGTGAGATTCTAAGGTTGGAGATGACGATTTACACAGATGTGCTTATCCCCAGAAGAAAACAATGATATCTTACTAGAGTATAACAGTACCAACAGTACTATCAAAATACATAACATAGAGAACTTTCCATTTAGGAAATATAAGTCAATAAATACATTATTGTAACAGCAAATTTAGTGTGAATATTCAAAATAATAATTATTTTATTAAATGCTGCCTATGTACCTTAGGGCTGATTTCCACAGTGTGATAACTACATGCTTCTTATCCCTACTACTGACATAACTTTCATCATTGTTGGTATTTCTTAAAAACTGCAGTAGCCTTCCCACTCACTCTTATGTTGATAGTCTGTTTGGGGCTGATGACACTAATGAAGTTCATACACAGGCACCTTTGATGAGTGGACTTAAATAGACAAAAATTTGATGGAAGTGGTAAATGTAAATTTAGCTGTATCACAGTGTCTGGCTTATTGCTTCCACGAATGCATCAACACATGACTGTTTTACTGGAAAGGGAGATGACTGTAATAGTTTCTGTGTGTTTATGATGGTGGTAGAGAGTGAGACTACATGAATTAGTTTGCCAGTGTTAAATGGAGATAAGTATCAATACAAAGTTTCAATTGGAGGGTCCTGATGCTTTATTTTACATTTTCAGCAGTAGGAGAGGCAAAATTGGATTCAGTGCTGGAATCACCAGCAAAGAAAACTATTCAAGTAGGGAGATTTACTCTCCCTTTCTTACTAGTATTTATGTAATTGTCTAAAATACAAGATAAAGAAGATACTTTACAAAGTGATTGTGGTGCCGATTCGGTTTTGTGTCTTTTTAGCTGTTTGAAGGATAGATGAGTAAAAAACCCTGCCTGTTGTGGAACCACAAGTATCATGGCAAGTAGGCAGTTTGGCTAAGGCAAAAGTAGCAACATTGACATTAGCAAACTAAAAACTGAGGAAGGATGTAGTTCTATCCTCAGTATAAGAAGTTCAAAGTAACTTGTGCAAACACTATTGCATCCTGCTTTGTTTTTCATTCCCTGTGTCACTGATGACTATAAAACACTCAGTGATGCCTGGACTGTTATGGTCATAGTGCGCTGCTGTGCTGATTGCATCTGTGAGTTCTCTCTCATTTTTATTTAAAATGCAAGTTCTTTGGAGCAGGAAGTGGTTATTAGTATACTAGAATGATGGAGAGAAGAATAGCATTGACCCTGCATAAAGACAGCACTCAAATTTGAAAGTATTACATTTCTAATAATCTGCAAGATGTGCCTTACCAGCATTGAGAACAGCAGCAGTATTGCATCCAGTGTTAGACATTTAATTTTAGGAAAGCAGGAAATCTATTGAATAGAGAATGGAGCGGAGCAAAAGAACGATCAAAATCTAGGAAGCAAAAAAATCCTATGAAGAAATGGAAGGAATGAGAATTGTTCAGTGAGAGATGTAGTATCCTCAAATACATGAAATATCACAGCAAAAAGGAAAAGAATAATCTGTATTATAATAATCCATAATATATATAGACCAAAAAGCAGATAACTTAAATTTCAACAAGACATGTTTACATTAGACTTCTGGATAACCTTTCACTTGTAAACTTGCTTAAAATCTGGAGGAGGCTAGCTGAGCAGTTGTGAATTCTCCATCCTTGGAGGTTTCTGAGAACAGATTAGACATCATTTGGAAAAAACTTTGCTTGGAGTCTTAGAGCTGGAATTCAAATACTACCCAGTTTTGTCTACTGTGATTCTGAATCTCTAATTGGTTTCTCTAGGTGTCACCATAACGATGTCTAATAATAACTCCAGTAAAAGCAGAGTCTGGTTGTATGAATAACTGACAAACAATGTAGGGGACCACTTAAGAGACAGGTTACAACTTTATTAATGTAAAGTATTGAAAGTTTAAGTAGGTCTATCTGCAGAAGTTACACAAGTCACGAGAGGGTTGCTTCTAGTGCTCTGATAAAATTAAGCTCTTTTGTTGAATCTTGTCTAGAATAGAGTTACCCAAATGAAAGGAAACTCTCACACAAAGACTTCTTGACTTTTTATATATTTATTGATTGATTGATTTACAAGGTCCACCAGTGAAATCTGATCTCCTTTACTTATGACATGCAGCACTTTTGCTTTTAATCCTCATTTGATGCTTTAAATAAGTCAATTTTCCGTACGAATTACTAAACCTTCATTTCTAAGTCCTACAGGCAGGTGAATAAGTATCAACGTAAGTAAATTTAGTTATTCATATAAATGTGCTTCCATGAGGCTGCAAGGCTAAAAGCCTCAGATTTTAATTTGGAGTGAGTGGGAAGTCTTTCTTTTAGACCTCACAATGGGGATTTGTCCAGCCTGCATCATCTTAACACGGATCTTTGCAGGAACTTAGAGGAACAGTGAGCATCCAGTCAAAGAGAGCAATAGGCTTGAGATGGCTGGACAAATATTTAAACAATTAGCAGGAGAGTGAAAGAGAGGATTTACTCATGTTTAACTCTACTGGCATGCAAGGACCTTTTCAAAAAGGAGGGATTTCTCTAACTTCCTCTGCATGTGTTCTTCTCCATTTTAAGTATTGTGGACCATTTTCAGCTTTAATAGGTATAGGCACTCATAAGTAAGTAACCCTATCTTCATGTGCAGGTTACACAGATAAGAAGCAGTAGATCTAAGGTATGTGCTGTTGGTAATTTAAGGAAAAATTTTTAAATGTTTTAAAAAAATGATTACACTGAATTTAAAATCTGTCTTAATGACAGATAGAGAGCAAGATTGGAGACTAAAATTTGCAATTTAGCTTTGTGGCTTGGCAAAAACTGCTACGTTCGATATATAGATAGCACTGGTCCCTTTTGTGGGATTTTTTTTAACTTTTCATTGCCAAACTCCTAGATAAAACTGTAAAGCTAAAAAAAGGTAAAGCAAACTTTTAAATGTTGTGCTGGTTTTACAGCTCTTATGAGTTTTGTTGTTGGTATTTTACATTTTTAGAGAAACACCTAGAATGAATGAACTTTTTAAAGCCACTTCTATGTTATCATAAACAGAAATAGTTTTCCTTGCTACCAGTAAATAGAAGGGACTACAACAGAAATTATACTTGCCTATGGTCTCCTGGTTTTCTGTGTGGAATACCATAAACCCTTCCCCAGTCGCTACGCTTCTACAATGCAGTGAACTGCACACATGTTCATGGCTTATTCACATGATGGACAGGAAAAGAAATTGTTTGATTTGTTGAGTTTTTAAGAGTTACTTGAATCTGCCATGACGCTCACATCTTTCTCCCCACCAAAGATAAGACTCCATTTGTTTTCTTCTGAAGAGCACTGCAAAAAGGATAACCTGGAGGCTTTGGTAGGCAGTATAGACTGGTCTTAGGGAATCTGTTTTTTCTGGTTAAATATGAGCACTTTCACTAAGTAACTGAAGCTTGAGAGGAAGGTGCACTTTGAGGAATCATACTCACCTGTTAGTTGACAGCACACACAGTCTCCTGTGTTTCAACATGTGTATGTGTAGGGGAAAAAGAAAGAGCTACAGGGAAGGACGGTGGCTGGATGGAGGGGGCTGACCAGCTGTGACAACTGCCTGTACTGGCGCCTTTTTTCCCCTACGGGCCTGCCTGCATGGGAGCAAAGTGCTCGGCGGGAGGGGAGAGACGTGCTTTTATCAGGCTGCCAAGTGGAGAAGAGAGGGCATGAGAGAGCCAAGTAAAGCCATTCTTGAGGCAGCAGCGACTTTGCTGGTGTGCCTCAATCTGCCTTTCATCCTGCTGAAGAGTTAAAATGCCAGTCTGACTAGGCAGCTTCCTCTGGCTCAGAAAAGGAGTCTTATTTACAGCTGAAATTCCCAAGCTCTTAGCTCTGGGAGAAGGGGTGCCCTCTTTTCATGTCATCCCAGAGCTTAAGGTTTTAGTTAAATGCGAAGTCAGCAACTATCAGGAGAACATGCAGTTTGTCTCCCATTGTAATGTGGTGCCTAGCATGGGCAAAGACAGACGTTGTTCCAGCTTAGGCTAATGGTCATGTTTCCTGCTCTTTGTGGCACGGTGGAATTTGTGGTGGAACCTTCCTCCTGCAGCTGGGCAGCAACATAAAGTCCCTTCCACAATATGACCAGGCCTGTTGCTCACACCTAATATAATCAATCTGACAGTGGGTCTTGTACTTCTGGACTTGATAATGCTTGTATACATTAAATGTCCGGTGTACTTATTACTTCTTGCAGCATGCTTTCTGACCTGATCTGAGAAGCATGTTGGAGCAGACTGATTCAGCCTTCTCCTATAAGCTTCTCCAACCTAGAAAGGGTAAAGTTTGGACCAGACAGATTTTTCTGTTGGAGGTAGATTGCTCTGAACTGGTGTCACAATGGGGACGTTATTCGCTGGGAAACAGAAAATTCCGTCTTGCATCCACTACCAGAACAACTCAGTTTGCCCATACCCTTTTCCCAAGTTACTTTTGGAAAAGAGGGGTGCTGCAATGCGCTTGCAGGTCATATGAATTACCTTAACAGGCTGCAAATGGCTCACCAGCCAGAAGCTAAACCTTTCTGATTTGTCTTTGTAATGCAGAAGGAGGTACTTGTTTTCTGGCCACGGAAAGATGAAAGGACTGAGAGAGAGGCTTTATCTACTGTATGATAGCCACTTTGGGTTTCACTGTGCAGTTAGCTCTGTTTCCCTGTTTGCTTAAAATTAATGAAGTTGCTGCCTGCCACTTTAAAATCCATGCATGTATTTGTAATTCATTTGCCTGTCTCTCTGTATTAGCTGAGTATTATGCCATGTATAGCACTGCACTCTTATCAGTCAAGTAGAGGCACAGTGTGTTTTTACTAGACAGGTTATCTAATTTGCAAGAACAAAGCTTAAAATATTGAAATGTTATGAAGACTACACTGTCCATGAGCAGAGGGCAGATTTAAGGTTACGTGGCTGGCTGACTTCTGTAATTTGTATACTTTATCAATTTTTTATTCAAAATTTAATATAAGCCCTTTTTTAGTTTTTAATGTTTTGTTTTGCAGTGATCAATGTAGCATACCTTTTGCTTTTGAGTTAGAAATATAAGCTCTCAGACTCAACCTATTTTACCACAGTTCTTGCCTACAAATAAAAGCAAGAAACAAACAAGAATAAGGACTGATTACGTTGAGGGTCTAAAAGTAAAATTATTTCTGAAAATGTTAATCACTCGGCATCTTTGACAAAATTAAAAAGCCTTTTCCATAAAATATATTTTGTCACTATCCAAAAGAAAATCTCATTCTTCTCTAGGCATGTTGTTATGACTGTGTATGCCCCAATAATATACGGTCAACTTGATTTGAGATTAGACATACCAAAACTACCTTTTTATAGAGCTTCAAAATAGCTAGTTCGAAAATTTCACATTCAAGACCTTTTTAGTGTGTTAATAGATAATATTCATCAGTGTGCACTTTGGCCCATTGCCCTGAGGAAAGCAAACAAATGTCAGAAGTATAGTGATACAGCACTGATGAAACCTGGATGTGAAAGGCTTTAAGTTCTTTTTTCTTGTTTGATTGTAGTTCAGACCTGTTTCTTGGTCTGAAATATAGTAATGGGGGGTGTGTGGGGGGGAAATAATGATGATATCCACATGATAGATTGTATGTGTAGTTTCTCTGGGATTTTTTGTTTGGTTTTGTTATATGTTGTGTCTGCTAGATTGCAAACATAGCAGCCTTTCAGTCAACTGGTAACAGTTGAAGGGCTTTTGGTTTTCCCACTGAATGTTACCCAGCTTTGAGGAGTCCAAGTAGGGATATTCTGGTTAGGCAGAGCTTTGCTTACTGCGAAAAGAAAATGAAAGCTTACATGGAGCTCCAAAAGGATAGGGCAGTTTTCAAGCAAGGGGTTAAAACTACTTTTCACAACTAATGAAATTTCCAGTGCACCCTGTGTGTTTTGGTGGGAGGGGGTGACAGGGAGGGAATCCTCAATACCAATTGGCTAGGCTCTATCAGCTGCAGTTGAGCTCGAGCTGCTGCTAAAGAGCAGTATTGATCTGAAGGGTAGATGTGTAGGGGACCACAGGGAGGGATTCAGGCATTTCTGAGAAGGAAGCCAACCTCTTCCAGTAAGAAAGTGGTTTCTACCTGTCTTTGCTGCCTGCGAGATCCTTTGTGAATGAATGGGGACACGCGAAAGGGCAGTTTGTTGCTACAGCGATTCAGAGAAAAAAGGTACTGCTGCTGTGCATACTGCTGCCGCTGCTGGTCCTGCTGCTGCTGCAGCTTCATGTAGCAGGTAAGGCTGCTTTTCCAGGGCAGGGGGAGGAGGCGAAAAGGGGATTGCATGGCTGTGGCCGTGGTGCCTGTGGGGCCCCGGGCCGTGGCGCAGAAGGATGCTGGCCCCACCGAGGAGCCAGAGGGGCACAGATCTGAAACCTGGGATGCGAGTTGGCAGGTTGTGTTGCTTCCTCATCCCAGTCTGGGATCACGAAACTTCAATAAGTTCTCGACAAAGTGTGCGAAGTCTGCAGTGGCTGAAGAAAGGTGTGGAGGGGCAGGAGCTGCACCTTTCCCTGGACGCTGTGCAGCTGTCCAGCTGTTTGCGAGGTCCTTCAGTGGCTTTCAGATAGATAGACCTGATTTAGGTCTGACGGATAGTGAGATCAACGCTGATAAAGACTAAAATATACTGTGCCAAACCAGGGAATTGTTTTAGTTGAAAGGGAAAATAAATAAGCGATGGTGTAAAACTTGAGTGACGCAAAATGTATTTGATGTATCTTTTAAAAAATACTCAGCTCTCTTTGTGTGTGTGAGTGAAGGCAGGAATGGGGGGGGGATTTCTGCAGCATTGACTTTTAAGGAGATATGTTCAATTAAAGGAAAAAAGGTAGGAAAGGAGAATTTGACTTGATGTAACTTTGAAAACACCTGAGCAGCCTCCTCCCTTAAAAAAATACATGGTAGAAATAATTTAATGGCAAGAAATAAAATTTAGCCCTGGCATACAAGATGTTCAGATGCAAGCTGCGATTTATTGTTGTCACGTTTCAAATTGATCTTCTCCAAAGTAGTCACGTGATGAGCAGTAGAATATACCTAATCCTTATACAAACACTTTAATGGAGAGTTTAGCACTGAGTTACAAATCATGCTGGAAGTGTACCTTTAAGAGAGATGTGTGAAGATATTTCTTTTTCTTGATAAATATTTTGGATAATTTTAGAATATGAATGGCTTTGTGGCTTTGGTATTTAAGTTCTAAATATTTCATTTAGATTAAGAAGGATACATTTTTCTTGTATTTTAACCATTCCTTTCAGAGCGCAGTAAGGTGGCGATGGACTTTGTGCCAATTTTTATATGTACTGAGTGATGGTTAACACTAGCTTTGCTTCTGTATCTCCCAACATCTATACAGTGCTAAATAGGAAAGCAGGTTATTTTATTGCTGGATGGCATGAACGAGCAATTGAGGTTATTGGCTGGGCTTTTTTTTTTTTTAGTATTTTCAAATTCAGATATAAATTACAGAAACCTAACAATTCAAGCATACTAGGCAGGTGTTAAGATAACGTACTGTTTACTGTGTATGTGATTGGACTCAACATACAAAATACATCATGAGTAAAATGTTTCCATGAAACCAAGCTTTTATGAAATCCCCAGATTGGTCAGGAGGTCTTCATTTCAATCCTATAAACACTTTATTAGACCTTTCATTGATCACAGTGTGTTTTTAAGAGGTTTCAAGGCTTCTTACAACATATTACCCCAGAACTGACTGCCAGATGGTTACATTGCAGAAGTCATAAGCAGTTAATTGCTGAGCTGATCTGAGCGCTCGGGAACACATCAACACACAAACCAAAGGCTTCCATCTCCACTGATCAGACTAGTTACCTTATGCTGTTCTTTGCTGAGAGCAGTGTCCCTGTTAGAGATGGCATGGAAAATACATTCTCTTTTATGCAAGCAAGAAACAAAATGCTTTAGTGAGAAAAGACTTCTTTAAAAAGTAATTTATTTGTCTTTCTCACAATCATCATATATATGATATTTTTCCACGAGTTTACTTTATTTGAATTAATTTGCAGCCCCAAACTGTACAGAGTGTCTGGTCTATGTTTTTTGTTTACCTACCTTGTTGGATAGTAGAGCTCGTAGACATCCTACAGTCTCCTACAATTTCCCTTCTATTCACAAAATATAGACAGAATCCACTAAAAATGCTCAATTCTTTGTATTTATTTTTTTACAGATACGTAAGAAGAAATACTATTTCAGTTGCAGTGACATACAGTATAGAATAGATAACAGAATGGCAAATATAGTTGTTATGGTTGTCTTGCTGTATACAGTTTCTCATTTTGTACCCATCAGTTAGGTTTTTGTTCTTCTGAAGAGCAGTATGACTAGTAATCAGTATTCAGAAGGCAAGAAAATGCTTATTTTATTTTTTTTAACATTAAATAACTCATAGTTCAATGCTAGTGCTAGAGATGATTTTAAGATTTTGTAGGCTAGAAAATTCTTAAGTTGCTTTTCCTTCAAATAATTTTTAGGCTGACAATTTTGTCAGTAGTCAAATTATTTTAATGACCATGCTTTTCTGTATAAGAATGCTCTCGAAACTGTTGCCATGTGTAATAAGTAAACTGCATGATTTTTCTATCTTTATTGCTTTTATCTGAACTGTACTACCATTGCACTATCTTAAAGGTCTAGTTATAAGTGCTTTATAAAGGGCTGATAAATGATGTTTCAACAAGTAGTTAAACAGTTATCACAGAATTAGACAAGTGGGTATGTTACATATAGCTGTGCTTTATAAGCGTCTTTAACAATATTTTCAAATACTTTTGTAGTCATCCAGAGCTCAGGTAAGCTGTCTTTAACGTGCTCATAGGATCTACTAGTCTTATATTAACCTTTTCTAAACTGTTCAGACAGGCACGTGTAATGTAAAGTGTTACAGTAAAACACAGAGGACAAAATCAGGGTATGAATTTGTATTATCTTCATATAATGAAGCACACAGGCAAAGAGGTAGGTCCACAGCCTTGCATCTGCTAAGCACACAGCCACAGAAGTACCCACAGCCACCTCATTGGTAGGACGGAGGGATTTTTTTTCCCACATGCACCGTACTCTAGAATTGATCCAACACTCACAGTTTTCTATAGATTAACTGATTCTTAAAATATGAAAACGAAGTATATTTGGAATGCATTATTGTCTTGCTGGCCTAACTGATCATAAATATCAACTTTCTTGAGGAGAGATATATAAAAAGAACTTGTGCATGTACATAATTCAGAAGATAACAATATCTGCCCAGGGAAATACTGTATCATTTGCTCTTGAATATATTGCTTATCCTATCAGTCAGTGCATATGAAGCTTACATCTTTATTTTCTAGATGTTGTATAACATAATTATCTGAAACTGTTACAAAAAAAAAAAACAAAGCAAAACAAAATATCTTTTAAATATGGATATATTTACTTTTAAAGCTATATTTTGGTCATGCCTTATACTTCTGATTCAAACAGTATATACGAGTTGTTGATACAACAATATTCAAAGTTTGATAAAAGTTCTGCCTCTATTGCTTATACTTTATGTACTGCACCCTGTAGTTAATCGTAGAGATGTGAGTACAGCATGAAATCATTTTGTGAAGATAACTTGAATTTTAATTCTTACCACAACAGAGTTCACACTCATGAGGCTCTGAAAAAAATCACTTATTTTATATGTAGAGCTATTTCTGTTAAGCAATTCTGTTTCTTTCTTTAAGGAACACAATTCTGTTTTCTGAAAGTTTTCTCACACTATAATACTGCCAAACAAAAAGAAAAAGCAAAAATAAACAAGCCGTTGAATAGCTTCAGCACACGTATCATCTTCTCATGAAAGTCTAGAAAGGAAAGGTGGTCAGTTAAATTATGGTCTAAACATGTAAAGAAAAATATTTCTACAAAATCTAAGTTGTTTTTTTAAGCCATAAAATAATTGATATTTTTTCAGAATGCTGCTAAGTCAGACACATTTTAATCTCATATCCACATTTTCCTTCATTTCTGACAGCTGATGTATTTGAACCTATAAATTAAGGAATGTTAATAAAGAAAGGTGGGTGAGAAGCACAGAGCAAGAATAAATTAATGTCGATTCTGTAGCATCTTGATTTTTCTTAATTTAACCATGGCTTTTCTATTCATGTGTTAAGAGAAGAAACTGTAATACCTGTACATTTATCTGCCCCACTTCAAATCATATGTATTTACCTACAGCATCACTATATTGCTTGGTTTCCAGGCTATTCATTTGCAAAGCACTTTGAGAGATCTTGAACATGAAATTGTTACGTGAAGCCAAATACTATTTGCTTTTAAAATGGCCCATAAAAATGCCTCCACTTAAAGCATTTTGTATGTATACACAAGTTTGTGTGTGTTTATACATGCATTTTAAGCAGAGACATTTTTACAAGATATTTTTAAAGGAGAACAGAATTTGAGTTTATACAGCGCTTATCGTACTTAAGGTATTGCAAAACACGGTTACAAAGCAACGCGTTATGGTGTAGGCTGGCAACAGAGACTGAATAGGTGAATGCTACTAGGAGGTGATGTTGTCTGCAGTACTATGTGTTGTGAAAAATACCATGTGATTTTAGCTTTTTCTTAGGCAACTGCCTGATCACAGAAGGGACTGGAATATAATATCTTATGTGAAGGATGGCTCATCTCTCCTCTCCCAGTCCAGACTTCACTCTTCTAAAGGTCTTGGAGAGGTGGGCATAGGCTCTGCTGTGATGCATTGGTTTGTCTCAGTGTATCAACTCATGCTGCCCTGTAGTTAGGAACTATATGATACTTAAAAGTCATCATGTCATAGTAGTAATATCCAATAACTACTGCAAGTATGTATGGGGATATATTTGGATATGTGCATTATTTTATATAGTGATACTGTCAGATTCCAGGGAATAAACCTGGGAGGATATTTCTAAGGTAAACCTAGGGTAAAGGTATACTGATTCAGTCATCTCTCTTTAGTAAAGGTTGCTATTCAGAGGCCTCAGTTCAAGAAAGAAGGTTAAGCCTGTCTGTTTAGGATACCACTAAAGAGTCTGTGTAATATTAAGAGATAGTTCACATATAATCCAGCATGGTTTTAAGAATCTCTCTTCTAAATAAAGTATTCTTCTTCCCTGAGATGAACTGCAAAATATTAATCACTTCTCATTACTGAAGAGTCTGCACTGTTCTTTAATAGAACAAGGATAAAACATAGGGTCTCAGGCATTTTGTTTTATTGGATTCTCATTCCTGTGTTCCACCCTAAAAGGGGTTGCATTCCCCTGATAGATTAAGTGATCTTTATGTTGTAGTTTGTTATGGCTCTATAGTTCTTTTAATTCTTGTAAAAATTATTTGATTTGCTTCATTTTTTGATTTACACTGTGTTTTTATCTGCTTTGTCTCAGTAGATAGATTGCTGCTATCTACAGCAAAATTTCATTGTAAACTGAGTTTTGAGATGGCCTGAGCTTCCAGGTGGATGTTCTTATTGCACTTGCTGTGATTCAGTTCCCATTGCCATTTAGCAGTGGATTTGCTCCAAACATCTGTCCTGTGGTTGCAGAGTCACAGGTGGCAGACTGTGCACCCTCAGAAGTAGTCTCTTTTCCAGCTCTCTTTTGTACATTATATCTTATATAAACCACAGAAAACTTTGACAACACCATGAAACACAATGGGATGTGTGTGGAATTAGAGATGCACCTTGAAAATGACTTCAGCACAAGGAAAACACTTCAAAATAACAACATGAAACTCTCAGAGAATGCATTAATGATCTGATGGATTGAGCTGCAGATTAAAAAATAATGATGGCAGATAGGGAAATGATAGTGGTAAAATCCATTCTTGGATTAAAATACTTAGCTAGAAAAAATGAAATTAAACCTAACAAAAGTTAAATAAAACCTGTTTGCTTCAACATTCCTGGCATTACTGGAAATAGCCCTTATTCTGGTCTCTGTCAGAGGAAAAAGGCTATATGATTCACTGAAGAGACAGTTCAATGAATAAGCGTGACAGGCTTGATTCATTAATGTCTTTCATGTTGCATTCCAGCAATAATTATTTACTCCTGTGAAAACTGGCTTTGGCTTTGCTTATTGCCTGCCTCATTGGGAGCACAGAGCAGGCATAAAGCTGGCTTAACCTTGGTTGATGACTGTCTGTCAGAAAGGTATTATTGGCACTTAATGAACATTTGGCCAGCCAGAGAATGTAGCTACCATGTTGCTACCATGTTGAGTACCTGCTGGAAAAGATTGTTTTGGGAGCTGCAATTAGTACAACTTTGGGAAGCCATGGAACTGCATTTCCTTGGAAATGATCCAACAGCCATCAGGCCAGGATCTCCTCCTGTTTCTTCAGATGACAGACTTGGTGAGAACAGATTCTCCTATGAAATTCTTTGCTGTTTAACTTCCGCACTTGATTGAGCTGATATATTAAAATGGAAAATTAATTAAGCACAAATTAATAGAAATGTGTACACTTAATGAAGGTTCACTGAAAGTGTAAGGCATGGCCTTGGTTTGTTTCATACCAGTCTGCCCCTTTCTTACCATCTGTCTTTCCCTCTCTCTTAATTTATAAGCTACATTTTAGGTCGAAGTTTTGACCTTCTCATCATGTATTCCCTTTCTCTAACCACTCATAAACTTTAGATATCCTATTTCAGGCCTAAAGCTGTGCTTTTGGCCAACTGTCAGAAGGAGAATTTTCCCATATAAACATATAGATGAATGAGAGAGCAAATTTGTGAGTGTATCAAAAGGAGACCACAGAGTTTGACTCAAAGGACATGATGTTTCAAGGACTTCATTTAAAAACATATGTTCACAGAAACGGACATCTCACTATGGTACTTAATAGCTACAGTAGCCACCTAAATTAGACAGCAAGGTAGGAGAGTACCTATGTAGCCACCTAAATTAGACAGCAAGGTAGGAGAGTACCTATGTATTTCACCAGCTGTTTCTGAAAGGTGTATCAGCTGTCTTTTCTGAGTTCAAAGGCAGACACATCCATCCACCTATCTCTTAACGAGGATATGTTACCATGGGGAACTTCAGAAGTCTCTCAGATTGTGTGTTTGTGTACTGAAACCTAGGTTTTTACCTACTGCACTAGTTAAACTCTGGTAACACAGGAAGACTGGGTACTGTGATGAGGCATAAAGCTGGCCAAATGCAGTTCTTGACTGCATGTGCAGATGGATTACTGGTGTCTATTAACGGATGTGCATAAACAGGAATGAGGCCTATAGAGAATGTACTGTATCCAAAATACTGCTATTCCTTAGCCTTTTTTTTAATAATAGTATGGCATCGTCTGTTCTTAGGAGCAAAGATTCATTTAATCCATTTAAAAACTACTATCAGTAATAGAAAGAGGGGGAAAAAATGCAAAATTTCATAATGTCAAGTTTTGAGAACTCGTCTAGATACTCCAGAAGATGAGAAGGAACTTTTCAGGTTAACCTAAGAATTATTTTCAGAGTGTATAACTCAGAACAAGAACAAAGTTACAGTGTCACTTGCTTGGATGTGATGGAGAGACAAGGTGATCAAGGAATAGGTTGCAGCTTTTTTGTTCTATATCCCTAATTTTCCCGTAAGTTATGCTATTGATTTCTGTATGCTCTTTTCTAGCTTCTGGGTTGTTCCATTATACTGAGAAAATGCATTTGGGTAAATAACCTCTACTTATAAAAGCTAATATGCTACTTAGATTTCATAGAAAACCACATTAGGTTATCAAATAGGTTGCACGAATACAAGTATAAGCCAAACTTTGAAGTCAGAGAAGGGGCTATAGAAGAGCTTACTCAAGTGTCTTAACTTCCATGCAAAATGCGTATGTGATTCATGGCAACTTCATTAGTTTGCACAGGAAAGTTACTTCACTGGATTTGGTTCCTGTGGCTGTGGAGGGAACTGAGTTTGCTTAAATGTGAATATGGATGCCATTCTTGAAGCTGTGTCTGGGGAAAAAAATTGACCACCCTGGTCAGTAAAAGCAGTATGGAGTAGTGAATTTCATTTTGGCAGGTCTCAATTGGTTTTGAGAAAGAGTGAGGGAAATGAGTGTATAAAGTGAGTTTGTCAAAAGCAAAAATATGTCCTAACAAAGAGCTAGCAAAACAACTTGTATAATAATATTTAGTAACTTTTACTGGTACTTCTTTAGAAATGTAATCAAAGTGATTCTGTGTAGATGCCCTGGAATTCAACAAAAATTGCAAGACAGACTCCCTTAAAACACCTTAAGTATACTTAGAGCAGCTATAAAATAACTGAGTCATAAGGGATATAGTCAAAGATGTTTTTGAACTTTTCAAGGTGAAAGTGAAGAGAGTGGAAACACATCTTGTGTCCTTCCAAGAAGCAAATAAAAGAGCTCTTAGATACAAGGATTATGGATTGCTCCACGATTTAGCAATTTCTGCTATGTATGCTCCTCCCAGATTACCCATGCAGTTCCTCAAGAAGATGTCTTCCTCTCAACTACTAAGCCCATTACTACCTTTTCTCGGCAAAAGTGATTTGCTGCTACATAACAACTTGCTTAATAGACTCATTTACTTACTCCTCTTTTTGCAAACAATTCCTATGAGTTCTGTAGCCATCAAGATGAAAAGAAAGAACAAATTTCTTGGCAAAGACAAATAAATAATTCTTGTTTTAAACTCTAGGTCAGAATGATTTAGGAGAAAAAGATTTCCCTCTTCATTCATGATTCACCAGTCTCAACGGACGGTGTCTGTAATTCTCTGTTGCACTTACAATTAAAACAAAGCTCACAGGATGTACTAAAAGAGGGGTAAATCTTTGAGTGGTTTGTCTTAATTGGTTCTGAAGCTCAGTCCTGTTATCTAAACTGAACAGTGAAGAACCTGGACTCATGTCTGTGCAAAATTCAGAGCTTCTAAAGAAGCAATTAAATGGCTTAATGTTGAAAACCTCCTAAGCTGAATTCAGAAGCTCTTTTCTGAAGGGTATTGCTAATTCATCATGTAGTGCTGATTCAGATTAACTGGAAGCAATTGCATTTTTGCACTGTCCCAGAGTCTTTTCTGAACTCCTTGCACTACAGAAGTTTGTGAGGAATAAAGAATGTTGAAATAACTGGTTATTTTCTTCCTTCTTTAAGACAAAATTTAAACTGAGGCTTTTACCTCAGTTTAAATATACCTAAGTATACAGAAATACCTTTCTATATATATGTAAGTAAATATGTTTCAATAACCCATCTTACTAAAAAACAATTGTATAAGTCATAGATTTTCCCTTCTTTTCTACCTTTCCTTTAAGAACAGTGCTTACAATTTTACTTATACTCAGGCTGTATGTTCTAATAGAATATAAGTCCTTGGAGCATTAACAAATCTCTGAGCTTTTAAATAGACTGTGACCTATTCATTTAGAGGGCTACTTCAATAAAGCAATAGCTCACTTAGGTTAATGATGGATCATGGTGTGATTCGATTTGCAGAGTGCAGACTGGCCCATTATCCCCTAATGTTTGTATGGGTCATGTTATCACATCCAAATAATGAGTCATGCCGCCCCTCCTTCCTGGAGATATCACAGTGATTACAGGAAAGCACAGCATGCCGGCACACAAAGCCTGTAGGGTTCTGTTGGCGGCTGTTGAATTATTATTTTTGGCTGGAGTACGATAAAGCAGGAAAGTTTCAGGTTTCTCTGTGCCTGTGACACCTTCCTCTTGTGATTCAGTTGGCCATCTGGCTGAGCAGACGGGCTGGACATTAGCAGAAATCAGATCTCTGTGCCCGTCTTTGGCTCCTTGCTTGCTTATTTTCTGTGGAGGAAGGTCAGCTGACCCTGACCTGCAGTGACACATTATTTACAAGGCGAGTGCCTTGTGATCTTTTTCTCATTTCAGCTTGAATATATAGCATGAGGATGCAGCAATTTCTAACAGGAAAAAGACATATTGGTACTTTTGTACTGACAGTAGATGTCATGCAGAACAGACTTGGCCTGACAGATGCATTGAGAGGAAGGGAGCAGAGGGTATGTTTTCTAACTGTGAAGGCACTGCAGTGCCAACATGACAGTTTCTTTCTTCGGTGCTGCCATGCTGTCAGCTACTCCGAAGGATTGTCCTCGCTTAGGCACAGCTATTCAAAACACTGTAAGTGATAGGACAAAACAAGTGAAACTTTGAATGTGCTTGTAAATGCTTAAATGCTTTTAAGGTTTATTTTTACTTCTCTCTTCTGTGGGGGATCTGAATCTGCTTTCCAGCCACTGCATTAATACTCGGTGAACAGCAGGCTGCTCACTGGTCCAGCTGCTCGAAGACTGAACCTTGTTAAATGCTTCCACTAAAACTGTCCTAAACCTCACTGGCGCTAAACTTTCCTAAACTTAAAACACTTCTAGTTAATACAGACCACTGCTGATATATCCATGGGAAGAGGAATAGAGGAATTCTTTTTTAAAGATATAAGACCTAGGGAAATAGAAAAAATGAACTTTTTTTTGCTACCAACCACACAAGCAACCTAGATAAAGGAGAACTTACTGTAAGAAAAATAATGCTGCTCTTCAAGTGAGTTAGCTTCGTTATAGTTGAATTTAAAGATCCTCCAACAATTTCTGTCAGTAGGGAGAGAGAGTAGTTATACATGGTTCAAGAACACTTTTCTGAGGTAGGCAAATGATATAGAAAAATCCAAATGGAAAGCACAAGTTAACATTGTTTTTCCCATTTCTTTGCCTCTAGACAGTAAATGTAAGCGCAGAGAGTCAATAAAGTATCGAATAACGCTGAAGAAGTATTTTAGAATATGCTTTTCTTACCCCTTCAACTTCTTTCCTCACCCACCCCCACATAAAAAATACACATCTATATATGTGTGCGTGTGTATATATATGTATACGTGCACACATACATACATATATATACACATATACACATACACACACATGTATATGTATGTATTTCCTAAATATTTCAATTGTTATAGAGTAGGCTGGCTACCTAAATCAAAAATTGGGAATAAAATTCTGTGTGATTACAATAATGCTGTGCTGCTGTGTTGACATGCTAGTTAGAGGATAAAAGAAAAAGATGGGAACTTATAGTAAATGACTAAAGACATTTCATTTCCTTACAGTAGATTTCTCTCTCATTATATAACATTTTTATTCTCGTCTAAAAGCATTATGTAAGGACTTCCTCCAAAATAGAGTCAAGGATCTCAAAATTGTAAGCATATTTCAAACCTGAATTAGATTTTCCAGATGCTTAGTGGTATATACTCAGAATGCAATTAAAAAAGGGCTTTTGAAATGTTTACTGCATTAAAACTCTGGAAAGTTTTGCATATTTTAATTTGCTGAGAGTTGCAGCAAATTTAGGTCTTACAAGTCCCTAGTGATATTTATCTTGAAGCATTATAGAAAGAGTTTGTCTTTGTCTCCCCTCCTCCTGCATTAGCAGTATAATGATTTTTGAGGATCAATATATATGCCTGTATTTGAAAGCTTGAAGTCATGCACTTTTATTTCTCTTAAGTGTTTTTTCTCCTTAAGTGTATAGGGCTTACTGAATTTTGGAAGGCTTTCCAAACTCCTTGCTTGCGAAGACTTAAATCCAAGGTCTTGCTCCTTCCCTCCCAGCTTCCATGTTCAGTGATAATTACTGTCTCAAAGAAATTCCAGTGTTTAGATCATATCTGAGAAACATTCTGAATTAGTTCATCTTCTGAATACAAGGATCCATCTTTTAAACTTTTGCAGATTAATACTGAGGAACATGTGAACTATGAGCATCATTTTGCAAGCAAAGTGAATTCAAGCCATATTGTCATTGTCATTGAAGCCATAACCATAGTTGTAACTATTACCTAGTAATTTTACAGAAGAATAGTTTTTGTAATGAAACATAAAGGCTTAACATTCCAAGTTTTCAAAGTTTGTATTAATGCTGATAATTATAGATTAAGTTGTCAGCAAGGGATAACACAAAAAGGAGAGAGGAGTTTTCTGTTTTGTTTTTATTTTTATTTCCAATATGTAAAAGCTGTGTCTCTGTGTCCTTAATGTTTTTGTATTATGAAGACTGCACAAAAAAAGCTGGCCTGAAAATTTTTCGGTTCTGTTGGTTTTTTTTCATACAGACCTGTGGAATCCCTCCCTAAAGAGAAGAAATTTAAAGTGTCACGATGACAAAAGATCTACATAGGGATTTGTTAACTATTATATTTATTTCCTACGTGAATATATGGGGGGAGAATACACACTTTAAGTGTCCCTATTCTTTTTATAGTCTTTGAGAGGATAGTTAAGGGTTCTTGTTCATGTCTTGTTTTTTTTTAAGGAATAAAAAGATACTCAGAGATATTTAGGGCCATAACTTCCTTTTATTTATTTTTAATTTCCAACTAGGACCTAAGTGCTTGCATTTCTTTGAGGTTTTAAGTGAAACCCTTATGAAGAGACTGAACCTAGATGAGAAGCAATACAAAGCAAGATTTGATGCTTTTGTGTCAACAGGAAGTGTGAATCTTTGGAAGCCATCATATATTGATTGCACACCTCTTACTAGATATCCATAGACATGTAAACTTAGCCTAGGCGTGAGTGTTAAGAAGCTCATTAGATCTACTGTAACACTGAACACCTGATAGAAAAACAAATCTTCGCCTCAGATTTCCTGGTGTTTGCTTTATATCCTGAAGTTTTTGTCTATGAAGAAAAGACTTTTCAAACTTTGATGAACTTAATTTAGAATTTTAATATTTCTTATCCAATACTTTTTAAATCGTAAGGAAAATGTTTATTTCTTCTCAGAGCTAATTTAGCAATTGCAAGACAAATGTGATTTGGTATCATGGTTCCTTGGTCAAGAGAATGGTTCAGAGAGACAAAATAGGCCTTATTTGAGTCACAGTAGCTGTTTTCTGATGACTAGGGTCACTATATCATTCCATTTCATTTGACTTACTTATTTATGTAGTGTGAGAAACAAGTCAACAGCTAATGATGTAGATAATAAATATTAACTTTAGGTGGGTAGGCTTATTTTTGACACTAGGCACTCACAGCTAGTCCTGATTCTCTATGTATCCATATTGTACCTGACAATTTCTGCATTTGAAACTTTTATCATTGCTTTTTTTATCCTACTCTTTAAGTAAGTCACCCAATTGCAGCAGTACTGGTATGATGAGATACTCGCTAAATAAAATAAAATAAAAAGATGAACCCACAAGAACAGGAAGATTGCAGACACTGCCTACAGAAGGGATAAACGAATCAACAAGAAGTATACATAAGAGACAAATTCTGCTTTAGAAAAAAGTTTGAGAACATGCATCATCAGTGAATATAAATACAAGCATTGATCTGTGGCACATTATAAATGAATAGCACTGTCTGAATGTTAGCTAATAATACTCAGGCTAGTAAATGTATAGGTATGGTTGTCCCCCTTGCATAGGTGGGTAATTGAAAAGAGAAGTGGTGTGAATTCCTGAGAATAAAGTAGTTTTGTCAGCTTCAGAGTGAGCTGTAGAAGCATCAGTGCAAACATTCCTGTTTGTTAGAAATATTTTGCTAATGAGAATTGGTTTTTCAGCTAAAGAAAACATATCGTAAGCAAGGATTTGCTTTAACAAAGGAAAAAAAATTAAAAATATGCAAATAACCCAAACAAACTATAGCCCAGACAAGTGCCTGAAATTAAAAAGAATTTAAATCAGAAAGGTGGCATGATGAATAATGGAAGTTGTCTCATGTGCTCCTTCTCGCTGAAAGACAGAAACACCATTTAGATTTCCGTCCACCTCACGCGTCATGGCCTTGACAGTCTCATGAAGCACTTCCTCACTGAGGAAGGAGGCTGTGTAACGCCATGGGGAATGTAGTACATATCGTCAGATAGAGGTCTGGTTAAACCAGAGAAAGAGGCTTAAATCTTGAAGTTTGTCTATCAAATGACATCAAGGAAATATTTGAATTAAGCAATATTGTACTTTGGCAAAAATTATACTTTGCATTTTTCATTTTTTCTCTGAAAAGTTGAAATTTTTCACAAGCAAAACCCTACTTTTTGAACGCACCTACGCTATATTGTTTACTACTTCCTAGCTCTAAATTCTGTGCATAAGTCTTAAGCCCCCAAGGGCTGTTGCTTTTGAACATAATAATGCAGAAAGTTGCGTTTATTCATCTTCTTTATAGAGGTTTTCACCTCTAATTTATTCAGCACTCAGTTTATACTATCACTTTTCACTCCAGATCAAGGCTTACAGAAGAACAAATGACACCACAGACTAAATCGTGGAAGAAGTTTAAGAGCTTGGGTGAATTATTAGGTCTTAGTCTTCGTCTGACAACCTAAATAATTATCTTAACATCAAGCTCTGACCCTCTTCTACACTTAGTGGAAATAACTGCACACTTTTGTGATGTTCTTGTAACTGCTCTGGCTGATTATTTTCCATCTTTCCTTTAGGACATTTATCAGATAGATAGGTTAATGTCTGTGCCTTATGATTTCTTGACAGCTGGCCGTAAAACCTGATAAATGCTCCTGCCAACAGAGCAACACGTGGCTTCCAAAAAAAGTTTGCAAATTCTAATAATGTAGATTATTTGATTGATGCACAGTATGCAATTTAATTACAAGAATAAATGAGGAAGAGGAAATTTGTCACTTCCCCATTCATTATTCCTAATTAGACTACACCTAATCAGAGTTCCTGATTGGCTAAAATAACCTCAGATATAATTTACTGCACTTCCATTACAGTAGGATAAAAAGGGAAGCACAAATTATGTCTCACTGCCAAAACATCACAAAAGAACAAGGAAACATGATGAGCCTTAAAATATTGTAAACATTACTGTGTCTGCAGTCTGTCAGATGAGTAATTTATTACAGTAAATGAAATGCTTCTCTTGTACTGTGACAGAGTACATTTTTCGGTGTGTAATATTTATGTATATTCTACTTGTGAGTACCAGAGCAGATCAATACTGCACCTGAGACCAGTGCCTATATTTTGGTTTTGGCTTGCATAGATGCATTCTGCATACTTGCTTACCATCAAAACATATCAGATGGACCAAATGGATGGTGGTAATAACACAGCTCTGAGGCCGTTATAGCTTAATTGTGGAGTCTAAATGTGGAATGTAAAATTTAATTTCATTTTTTCCCCCCTAAGTCAATTATATTTTACCAGTCTGGTTGTGCTGTGGTGTCGTGTGCTTCGACTACCTGCCTTGCTTATCTGTTTTAACACACACATATTGGGGAAACAAGGAAGGAGGACAGGACAGACACAGAAAGGAAAGTTTTCTCATTATGAACTTACACTGTGCTGATTGATACATGCCATTTCCTGTAGGATTCATGACGTTTACTTATATTGCCAAGGTACATTCATGCGCATATGAAAAGAGTATTTATTTGTATGTGGGAATGTGGTAACTAGGCAAGTGAATGGCATGTGCTCACGCTGAAGGGCCTAGTTCATTAGCCTGGGATGTAGCATGTCAGGGTGAGGGGAGAAAACTCTGATTAGTCAAAGCTAGTTCTTCTGCGGGAATGTCATTTGTTCAAGACAAGGAAAAGAGAGAGGAATAAGGATGCCAAAGCAGAAGTTAGCACAGTGGTTACAGAATACTTTTGGTATGTAAGAAAATGAAGTTTAAATCCCTGTGTGCTTTGGCCTCAACCCAGCTCTCATTTCAAGTGAGTAACGTGACCTCCATACGATTATCGGCAGAATCTCTCCAAGGAAGTTATTCAACTTTATTTTATAAAAATTTAAAAGATCTTTGGTAGAGAACGGAATTCTAAACGTCTTGGTGGCTTGGTGGTTAGAATAGTTACCCACATTTTGAGAGGCGGGTTAGGTTCCTGTTCTGAATTGTGCCAAGCAGGGACTTTAAACCTTGGTTTCCCTACGTCTCAGATGAGCTACCTTCTGCAATGATATTCTAAAGTCTGTCCACAGGCTTTTTACAGACAATTCAGTATTGTGCCTATGTGAAATGGAATCACTCTTTAACGCTGAAGAAGTCCAATGGACAAAAAGTACTTTTTAACCAGCTCTTCTTATAACTACCCCTTCATGGGGGTGTTTTTTGGTGGCATTTATTTCCAACTCCATTAATGTGGACCCAAACTGCTTCAGTAAAAAAGGCAGACAGAGAGGAACAGGAATCTATGAAGAAAGATCCATGATCCTGAATCTGTCTCTCAGTGCAGAAAATCATGAGGTTATGACTAAAACAATAAATAATTCATTGAAAGCTGCTTATCTTCTTGAAATACAGCTGCTCTCAAGAGCAACTTATGTGCCTAGTGCCTGGTTGAAGGCTCAAGCAACAAGCCACAGATTTATTTTTATTTCCTCTGATTCTGTGGCTTGTAGTTAAGCAGGTTTAATATGTAAGACTGAGTCATGTACAGCCATGTTTGGTCCTTACTGCTTCAAATAGCACCGCATGGCCACTCCAGTAGGAAACTTGAGTTGGCCACTCAAGCAAGGAAACACTTAAAAGTGCAGAAAACGCTGGGCTCGCTTCTATTTATTTCTGCCATAAGACGGTTTCTTGTGTTCTTGTTTAGTCAGCAGCTTATCCATGATGTGCAGGGCATCATTTGCATGTGTGTTTGGTCCAAGCATCATGATATCATCCTTATTATCCTTCTTTTTCTCATGAACTTTTCTGATTTTTTTTATTGTGCTTTTTCTTTTTTGCATTTTGCATGCTTCATTTCAAGAAAGCTGTGTCACATCTGCAGTAAGCAATAGTTCTCAAATTCACCAGATGCAGAGAAAGATGCCTGAGACTACGTGGCTCTCGTAGCACAAAAAGAGCTAGAATATTTTGGTAATGATCTACTTTTGCATTCTTTTTGTATCTTAGTAGGTGTCTCTGATGTTTGATTGCACCCAGTCTTTACTTCTATACATTGTAGTAATGCACATTGCGCCATGGAATTGAGGACATGAAGACCCATCCAATATCCCTGTAACATTCTATGTAAATAGGAGAAAAGCTTCATACAGTGTATTCTGATCTATGAGAAAATTATTTAAAGAAGCAAGGTGGAAATTCCTAGATATGTGTAATCAATATCATAATTGGCTTTCTGCAGAGGTGCTGATGGGATTTTATTGTGCAAAGCTATATCTTAATTCGGGTGACTATTGAAGCAATACGTATTATGACGTCTCCTTCACTACAGTAGAAATACTATACTTAGCAAAGAATTTTTGTCATTGTCGAGACAGGCAGCTGGAGTAGAAGAAATAAGATAGCCTTTGATCTAGACTCTTTGTGTGTTTTGTAAAAGGTACAGAATTATTTCTATTACATTTGTTCACTTCAGGCACCCCCTCTCTGACCTTTGCAAGACTTGCTTTCTGCAGGGCATGCTTTTACAAATTATTTTAAAGGAAATCTCATGTGTTTGAAATTTCCACATGGATTCAGACATTTCAGCAATTTTTAATAAAATCCTTGAGATTTTATTTGTTGAATCCAATTTCTATCAAGCATACAGGCTCTCGACTTACCCTGTTCGATGGTAACTTTTGAGTGCTCTCCAGCTGCAGATCTGTCTTCTGACAAACTAAAACAATAGCTGTGGAAGTGATGCCATCTGCCTGCATCCTTTGAAATGTGATGTTGACTGAAAACTGGTAGCGCTGAAAAAGCATTAACCATTTTCAGTGCTGAGCATATTAGCAGTAAAGTGCTAAGTAATTAGCACTTATCCTAATGCTGTTTAAAAAAAAAAAAAAAAAAAGCTATAATCAGGGCTACAGAACTAGGCAGGTTCCCCTGAGTCATGTCAGTGACGCTGTGACGGTTTCACTTGCAGTGCTCCAGGAGGCCTACAACCTTCTCAGCCAAGTACAGCCAGACCAAATAATAACACACATTTCCAGAGGGTCGCCCATTTCATTGTTTCTTAGTTGAGGGTGGCTTTGTATAGGTCACCAAATAAAGGCTGTTTCCCATATTGCTAAATAGGATGGGGCAGAAAGATTTTAAATGGGGAAGGTGGAGAGGGAGACTCTAGTTTTGAACACTTGATTACTTGAATGGAAGCTACACAGAAGTAAGTTTGCAAGTTTAAAATTACTAAATGAGTGTTCCATCAGATATTCTAATGAAAGTTTCGCCCCGAGGAAAAACATCCTTTTCCCCCAAATTCTACTTTTCAAAATATATTTGACTCTATATTGAATTAAATGAAATGTGTAAAACCATGTCTGATAGTCCCATCTGGCAACTTAATTACTCCTACTATTTTCCCATATGTTGAAAACCAGATTTTGTCCAGTTTCAGTATAATCGGAAGGCTGCAGCTGATTAACTTCCTTGTGTCTGTGAGTTCTTCCATAGTGGGGTCCCTGCCACACCAAACACCACAATGTAGCTGAGCCAGCTGCCAGTTAGCACGTTCTCCTGTACCCTGGGCTCTTCTGGAAATGTGACACCACAACCTGAGGCCGAAGGCTCAAACACTTAATCCATTAGGGTTAATAAACCTGCAGGACACAGAGATAAGGACATATAGGTACGCATATTGGCACAGAAAGTAGGATCCCCTTAGTTCTTTCTGTGGCTGCATCACAGATGTGTAGACTTCCAGATATGAACCAGGAACCAAAGAAAACCTGCCATTAGGATCTAGACTTTTACAACAGCAACTTTTAATGTTTTGTATTTAAAAACTTAGTTATACAATACGGGGAGTAAATAAAGAGGAGAACAATACAGACGAGATGCATGAACATAAATGAATAGAGAAGATACTACTCTAAAAGATGCATCATATGAATTTTGACATTCCTCCATAGTGGCTTTTTCTGGTCTTGATAAATGGAATAAACTTTTTTTTTTCCTCTGAAATCCAAATTTTGTGTTGCCCTAAGTATTATTTCAGAAGGAAGCATCTTCCACCACTTTTTGGAAGACTCGACTGAGTGGCTTCTACAAAGTTTCAAGAACATGCTGGCCTACAAAGCTAAAGATTTGGTTTGGAAATAAAAGCTTGGTATATGAAATGGAAATAGAAGGTGCTCTCTGCAGAATGAAACTAACCATTCAGTAGTCTTTTTATTGTTGAAATAACTGAGATATTAATGACCTTAAGAATTTAAGCAACAACGATATGCTGGCCCTCAATTACAAAAGGAATGTAATTGTTTATGCCTTTATCTTCTTCCCTAGTGCCTTCAAATTCCAGTCATGAAATCTGCTGTTCCTTGAAACATTTTGCTTGGATTCTTAAGAAAAAGATGTATGCATCCATACAGTTTTAGTATTTCCATCTATGTATTCCCACATTATGTTTGAGCTTGTCTAGCATCTTCAACATTATTTAACAGAGAAGTAGAAATTAAAAAAAATATTAATTTCTTACAACAGAAGAAAAATAAGTTTAGAGGCAGCATGCAAAACTGCAAGTCTAGTCGCTTGGCCTTCTAGCAGCTAGGAGTTTGTTTTGTTTGGCTTGTCCAAAAGCTGATAGCAGCCAGCTGACTGCTTAATATACACTTAGTTCGAGACAACCACAGTTCATGCTCTTTCCTGCCTCTGTGGATAAGAGGCCAAATGAAAATGGATTAGGGTCTCAGGAAGGGCTCAGAAACGTGCTGAGAATATGCAGCTGTGGTAGTTACATATAGGTGAGAGAACTCACACAACAGTCACGACGACAAATCCACTGACAGTCAAACTTTGTGAATTCCCAAACTCGAGGAACAATTCAGAAGAGAGACTGTGATGTTTCATTATACCTTTTTGTACCTATAATTTTCATAGTTACTTACACTTTTCCTTGATTACTAGAGCACTTAATTCCCACAAAAGCACTATTTCCAGACTATAAATTTTTGTTATCATTGTATATTGACTTCATTCATTATGTGTTGAATATAAATAGACAATCCTAACTCCTAAAAGCTTATTATTAATTTCTTCAGTAAGGAATACATTTGAGGTCACCTTTCCTATTCCATCCTACTTGACTTGTTTATTTTATAAATGAGGGAGTTGTCCTCCGTGCAGCTGGGGAAAGATTTTACAGGTAATTCAGTGGGTGTTGCCATGCAAATGTGCAGGTAGTTAAATTAACCTTTTTCAATACGTTTTTTATTAGCAGGAGGCAAACTGAAATTCCGTCTTTGGTGCTTGTTATCATACTGAGTATAATAGCCTTCCTTCTGTAGGAAACCAAGTGCTGAGACAGAAGAGAGAGCACTGAAACAGAGCAGATAGTGGTATAGCAGGTATAGAGTAACTGGGAGGATGCTTCTGCAGTCGTGATCTCTCTGATAGCAAATACTATACCACAGCTGTCCTCAAATCAATATTTGAGTGTGTGTCCCTTGAAGCTTGACACTTGGAAGGGCAGTGGCAGAATAAAGGCAGGCAGAGACAGCAGCGAGCTCACAGCACAGGTGCCTCATGTACCCAAGTTCTAGTTCACTTAGCTAACATGGGGGGTTGTGAAGCTTTGGTGAGCAGAGCAAATGGCAAGTGGAGAAAATTGTGTCAGTATTTTATTACCTTTCTCAATCTTTAACCTGTGTTCAAGCCATGCTAATAGTTAAAATAGCTTTCCAGGCTTTTTTTTAAATTAAAATTCAAATAGTCCAAAATGCAGTTATCAGTTATTATATAGCTTGTTATAGGAAGGAGCAAGATGCAGTTTTCTCCTGTGAACAGTAACCTCTGCACACGTTCACTCAGTGGATTTGTGTAGCATTGGCTCTGTTAAAAAGATCAATTTTAGCAAGGAATAATAGTAAAGCAATTATAATAAAAACATCTAAAAGCAATTTACCACACAATTAATAACAATTCCTCCCATTCCTGAAGCAATGTTTTTGAAAAATTATCAGGTCAGTAAGAAAAGCCATGTATAGAGAAACTGGTAGCTGTTGTTCACCTACTGGGCATACATATATTAGATAAAATCCTTTTATTACACTGTTTAATTAGCTGCCACACATCTTCACAAGCAGATGAGATTTATTTTATGGATTTCCTTCTCTATGATTTGCTTCTTCACCCATTTAGAAAAACTTAAAATGCAGCTAATTTGAAGGGTAAATGTCCAGTTGTTTGTCGGGCCCCATTGTGATGATATGTGCTTACAGTGTTATTTAACACTTCACAGTTTAGAATCCATGGAAGTAATAGATCTGATGCTTGATTTGCTAGAGAGCTACCATGTACGTTATACCACACTTGAGAATGGAAGAACAAAAATGTAGATGGCATTGCCCTGGGCAGATAAATGTGACCACTGCTCATTTGCTTTGCAAAATCAGATGAGTTTCTTCATCTATGAAAGCCTTGTGTTTAGCATCATGTGTTTCATTTAGTAAGTTATTTTTTAACCCAGTTGACTGCCTTATCTGAATTTTGCTTGCCTTGGAGGAAATGCTGCTAAATGACGTCTTATGCCTAGAGCAATGAGAACTCATGGCTTTGAAAGCCTTTGCATGCTTGAAAATATAGGGCCTGATTCTGTGTTCATTTGCATCAGTTTTTCAGTAGTGTCAGCTGGTGGTTTTAAGAGAGTAATTTTTGATTTCAAGCTGTGCATATGAGAGCAAAAATACTCATAGGCTATTCTTATTTTGACTATTCCTGGTTTACAAAAAAAAAAAACAAAAAAAAAACCATTAACAGACAGCATACTGGGCTGTGTTTTGCTGGGTATTAATGTGCTTTGATACTGTAGTTCCCAGCATAGCAACTTCTCTTTTGCTTTCTCTAGTAATGGCCAGTCATTGGCTAGCCCTATAGTAAAGCGCATAATAAATAAATGAAACGCACAAAGCAGGGAAGCTCTCTTGAAAGAGGTCACGTACAGGGTTTTTGGACTCAATTTAAATCTGCCTTTCTTACAGAAATGACAAAGGAGAGCTATAATGACTATATACACTTTCATTAAGACGCCAAGCACACAAAGGTCTCTGCCTCTCGGAGGTACGTTTCCCCCTTCCCCAGATTCTCCTTTGAAAGAGGGTGGAGAAGAGGGATAATTACCCTGCAAAACTGTCTAAAACAGTTGGCATACAATTTGTCATACAGCAATACATACCACTATATTCATTGCTACTCACACACCCATAGCTAAGAAGGAGTAAATTTTTCAAAAGGCAGCCAGTATATCTTATGTCCATTGATAAATCAGTGTCCACTGGGGTTTGGCTTCTTGAATATGTAATGTTGTTGGAATCAACAATAAAACTCTGCTGCTCCTTCTATATCCACACATCAGAGTCCAAAACATTCTGACCAGGCTCTTTTAGCTATTCCACACATGGAGGGTGTAGTGTTTAATATCAGATTTACTTACTTGAAGATGTTTGATGTTAAATGGGATTTTTGTTTTCGCAGAGTGATACAACAATATACTGAAATCACAAAGCGAGTGCAAGTTGCACTTAGCAAAATACAGTAAGTGCAATATACAGTTCAATCCCAGTACCAGCGTGAGGCCCATTACCGGCGTCTCTAATGCTCACCGCTGGGGCGCTGGGCATCCCTGGTCGCTGGCAGGGGATCCGTGGGTTGAAGCCAGCTCAAGCCTGTTGCTCTCTCTGAAAGGCTGTTGCTAGTTGCTCTGTTTTTACACTCTGTGTTGAGCTGAGCTGCATATGCAGGCAGCCCCCTCCCGCCCCATGCTGCTCTGGCCACCTCAGGAAGATATTTGGGCTCTTTTGATGAACTGGGGGAGAAGCATTTACACCACCAATTGATCCACTCAAATGACATAGGTGGTTTATGTAAAAGAAAGGCCACCATTTGTGTTGAGATAAATTCAGCTTTCTTTGCAAGAGCTGTGGTCTGTCACACCCCTCCTTCTTCCCTGGGCTTCATGGGCACGTGGCTCTGGCCCATCCCCTCGGAGCCTCCTTCCCTTGTAGGGATTTACTGGTCAGTCACACCACATCTCTGAATTACACATTTTCCTATGTTCCCATTGCTCATTTATGATACCCAAACTGTGAGAACTCACTTAATCTAAATGTTAATTGTTCAGTAGTATGAATACATTTATGCTGAATTTGTTGTATTTTTTTCTTTTTGACCCACTCTGTAGAGCTTTCCCCAAACCTTTTATTTAATATAAATGATCTCCTCCCTCTTTTCCCAAAGATCTCTGTCAGTGCAGGCAACAAGTTTCTCCACTATATACAGAAGTGTTTCCTAATTTTTGACCTGGTGTATATTGTTCTAGGTGTATTAATGTATAGGACAGGGACCCAGAACCTGGTAGACCTCTAGGGAAAAGAAATTTAGGAAAGCCTGTCAGCCTATCAGTGATGAATAAAGAAATGAGTAGGTAAAGCAGACTTAGTTGTTTCCTCAATTGTAGAAATTATTAAAGGCTGTTTTGGGGCAAGTGCACTGAGTTTTCATTGTCACAGATTCTTGGCAGTAGTTGTCCTAGTTCAAACAGTCTGAAGTGTCTGAATTCATAGCTGGTATGAAAGTCTGTGCTGGTATCAGCAAACAAAAATTTTGAGTTCAGATCATTCCTGAGTACTTCAAATATAACGCTCTAAAATAGATGCTTAAGTACCTAATTTTAGGCACTGAGATTTGAAACTGGACCTATTATTTGTGTATTTTTGGAGGCCAACTGCCAGTTTACCACACTACTTTGAATATCCTATATTTCAGTCACTGTCACAGGGCTAGAAAGTATGACATTTAAAAGGCACCAACAGCATAAGAAAAAATTCATTCTTATTTCAATGAAAGCTGCAATAAATTTGATAGAAGTAAACAGATTTGAAATGTAATAAACTGACAGTTCACTAGTTATATTTGAAATATATGACCATGAGCAGTCTAAATTACAAAATGGACACAGTTTTTCAGTGTCAGACAATGTATTTGTTTCTAAGCTGAAGGGCAGCTAAGGGTTCTATTTCCTACTTAGACCAAACTGTCTTTTTCTGATATAGAAAGGAGAAGGACCAGCATAAAAATCAATACTAATTTAATTTTCAGATAAATTCACACAGTAAAGAGCAATAACAGTATTGAATGTTATTGAATGTTATATTAAAAATTTAGAAAAATCGTCTCCTCTACTATGACATTCAAGAGCAGCAACAGTAAAAATTGATGTTTTCAGCTTTAATATATAAGCTAACATTGCAGATCTTCTTTAGTGACTGAAGGGGAGTTCTGTGTGTAAAACCAGTATACAGTAGCTCACAGGGATTAAACATATTGCAAATGTTTGAATCATTCATCTAACGTATAACTTAATTTTGATTGATGACTTACCTTTTTCCTTTCACAATAAAGATAAACTCAGCTTTAAAATTTAAAAATGTAGCAAATTAGTAATAATTTGTTAAAATTAGAGCTTTCTGAAAAAAGCACATTTTGAAATTTTGTTTGGAAGAAGGGGCCAAGTTGAAAGATTTTATGGCTTTGTCGTTGTTTTTTCAAACAGGCTTCTTTCTTGTACAGCTCTAAGTAAAAAGATGCATGTGTAGCAACTTTGACAGCTGTTTTGCTTTTGTGTTTATATAAAGACTTGTGCTATGTTATAGGTGATAATGATATTAAATATTGAAGTGTACTTTCTATCAGCCCTTGAAGTCTCCATTCCCACAGGCAAGCAGGTTGCTCAAATAACTAAATAATCACATTCATTAATTTGGATGACTCTAGCAGAAGAATCGTAGTCAGATGCCTTGTTAGCTGTGCTGAGTGTTTGCATTTGTATTACTTAATGGAGCTAGTCAAGATGAAGATGTATGTTTTGAAAGTGAATTGTCCCAAAGACTTCAGTGTCAATGAATTGCAGAGTTCAGGTCTATGCAATATTAAAAAAAAACCTCTCTAGCAGGGTATTTTTGCCTTACATAGTAATTCTGTAATAGCAAATATAAATATTGATAGAAAAGGAATCATCTTGTTAAGAAAATGCAATGACATTTCAAAAGAATCCTGTAAATGTCATGGCAGAGACAGTCTCAGGAAAACATCTCCTGTTAATTGTTCTAAAAAAACAAAATAGAATTAAAATGAGGTGATTTGGTTTTTGGGGTGTTTAAAGCATGAGTAGTTTAAAGCAGACTTTTGAGCACAGTGGTTTTTGTTAGCATATATTTTTCTTGGAAGAATGTAATGGCATGGCTAAAATGCTTTTCTTCTGTGCTTAACAAGCTCTTCTTTTCCTTACTTTCACAGACAAAGTTTTCTTTTGGCAGAGTAAGAGAATGTGGCTAGTCAGAAAATGCTGATTTTTTTAAACTGTTTTTTTCCACCCAAATGACTATATTTCAGAAAGGTGTTTCTCAGGAAGGATTCTCAGTTATAAGATAGTTTGTGTGTGTTATGGTATAGAATATGTTTGGTTGTGTAGGAGTCAAAATGTTTACCTCTGATGTATAAGGCCCAGGCTTAAATCTCAGTTCCAGCTGGCTGCTGGGATTTGCACCAGTCTTCTAAAGTATCAGGAAGACAGCAGGAAGGAGTAGTTTGGCAGAGTGAATAAGCAGTTATTTTAGATGGTGAACTAACTGAAAAAATTAAACAAGGCATTGACTTTTGAGCTGTGTGGTCACAGGCCTGATATAGTAGATGAGATAGCCAGATTCGAGCTTCTGGTTGAATAAGGGAGGAATTTCCTTTTGTTTTCTATAGCCTGGATGTGTACTCTAACCACTGTGGTCTTAGCCGTATATGAGCAAGGCAGAACCTCTGGAAACTGGAAAGGTTGAATTGCAGTCTTTGGAGAAAGCAAAGGTGACTGTAGAACATAGCGCGTATTATTTGTGTTGAGCAATGGAAGAAAACAAGTGCGGTAATAATTACATGGTCAAGCTTGTTTATACATCCTTTGTGGATCTGAAGCAAAATCTTTTGAATACAAGCTCCTCAAATCCAGTGTTTTTACCCTTTCTATTCTTCCCAAGCATTTTCAAAAGATCTGTTTCATTCCCAAATCTAAAATCTTACAATTTCCGCAAAGCAGAAATCCTGTCTTGTGGTCAGTTTTACTCAATAGCTTCTATTTCTCTCACTCATCAAAGTGTTGATGCATAACAGTTGTTTCAGGTTCAAATGTTTTTTCTGTATTTCACACCACTATCCCCTCCCTTTTTAAAAATGGTCTTAAAATGGCTTTTTGCTTATTTGTACTATTAAGTCCGAGAGCTGCAGTCATACTGCTGATGCATATTGTAGGATCTATGCGAAATGTCTTTGAAATCAAGGAGGTGTACTGCTTACAGATACAACTGTGACAAAGTGGGACATAAACTACAGAATCACAGAGTAGCTGGGGTTGGAAGGGACCTTTGCAGATCATGTAATCCAATGCCCCTGCTCAGTCATGGTCACCTAGAGCAGGTTGCCCAGGCTGTCTCAGGCTTACTTTCTATTTAACAAACTCTAAGAAAAAAGTTTTGCCAATGCACCCAAAAAAAAAAAAAAAAAAAAGTAAGTGTTATTAATTCTCTCAAATTTCTTTGCCTCTGATGTTGAGTAGGTTTTGGTTGGGAAGTGATCTAGCCATCATGCCAAATGACTGTCTTTCCACATACTTTAGAAAAATAGGTACATTGAGACCACCATCATTTTGTCCAAGAGATAATACGTATCACTGAAAATAATAATTTGAACATTATTAAAATCAAAGAATCGCAGAGTCACAGAGTAGTTGGCATTGGAAGGGACCTGTGATGTTCATCCAGTCCAACGCCCCTGCTCAAGCAGGGTCACCTAGAGCAAGTTGCCCAGGACCATGTCCAGTTCAATTTTGAATATCTCCAAGGATGGAGACTCTGCAACCTCTCTGGGCAACCTGCTCCAGTGTTCAACTACCCTCACAGAAAAAAAACAAAAAAAACAAAAAATCCCCAAGTTTTTCCTTATGTTTAAATGGCATATTCTGCATTTCAGTTTGTGTCCATTGCATATTGTGCTGTCACTGGGCACCACTGAGAAGAGTTCTGTCTTCTTCACAGCCTCCCTTCAAATATTTATACACATTGATAAGATCCCCCTGAGGCTTCTCTTCTCCAGGCTGAACAGTCCCAGCTCTCTCAGCCTTTCCTCATACATGAGATACTCCAGTCCCTTAATCATCCTTGTGGCCCTTTGCTGGACTCACTCCAGTACGTCCATGTCTGTCTTATATTGGGGAGCCCAGAACTGGACACAGCCCTGCAGATGTGGCCTCCCCAGGGCTGAGTAGAGGGGAAGGATCACCTGCCTCATGGTGCTGGCAATGTTCTCCCTAATGCAGCCCAGGAGGCTGTTGACTGCCTTTGCTGCAAGGGCACATTGCTGGCTCCTGGTCACCTTGTTGTCGACCAGGACTCCCAGGCCCTTCTCTGCAGAGCTGCTTTCCAGCTGTTTGGCCCCTAGCCTGTACTGGTGGAAGGGGTTATTCCTCCCCAGAAGCAGGACCCTGCATTTGCCTCTGTTGAACTTCATGAGGTTCCTCTCTGCCCAACTCTCCAGCCTCTTGAGGTCCTTCTGAATGGCAGCACAGCCCTCTGGTGTATCAGCCACTCCTCCCAGGTTTGCATCATCCTCACCCTTGTTGCTAAGGCTGCAGTCTCTTCCATTGCCTAGGTCATTAATAAAGATGTTAAACAGTTTTGGACCCAGTATTGACCCCAGGGGGACACTGCTGGCTACAGACCTCCAACTAGGCTTTGCGCCACTGAGCACAATCCTCCGAGCTTTGCCATTCAGCCAGCTTTGAATCCACCTCGCTGTCCACTCATCTATCCCGCAATTCCTGATCCCCTCCTCATCTACCAAGCCAGTAATACCGAAGAAAACTTACCAGCTATCTAAGTACACGTGCTAATACACTATTTTGAAATATTCAAATAAAAATCCCTTATAACTGATACGACAATTTTATCTGAAAAGAAATTTTCATTATTTACTATAAGTACAGTTTTATTTATCTGGTAGATCTAGTTTAATTTTTGACTTGCAAATAAAGCTGCATTCAGCTTTTAATTTTTTACCCTCTGTATTATTCAGGGAGCGGTCCTGAATGTAAACATTTACTGAATACTTGGCCAAAAACAGTGCTTGTCATTTGGTCAATTTGTGGAAGATTCAGTTAATTTAAAAGTGAAACTTTTGCCATTCACTGCTTCTAACGTCTGATGGATGCATATATCATATGATACTATTCTAGCTTCCAGATTAGAGTATTCAAGTTTCTTAGACAAGAGAATAATGAACAAAATAGACTTTAGTTTGCATGTATATACATACTCCTTATTCATATATAATTGGTATGAACTGTTTTCAGCCCTCATGCATTCTGTGAATCAACCTTTGTAGAGAATACTATGCAGAAAGGAAAATAAATCCTGTCCTAACCTGTGGGGCAGGCTTTTGCAGCAAGAATTTTCTGACAGTTTTTCTTCCATGGGAGAAAAAAATCATAAGACCTTACATCTGACTCAGGAAACGCCTGAAGCCCAAATGATCGAAGGGTGTGAGAGTATTCCGAGGGAAGTATCACTAGATCTTGCCTTGTTCTTCTACTCTCCCCCAGCCATACTCTGCTGGTCACTGGAGGAGGCAGGATGCTGGCACAGGTGAATATTTTATTTGATTCGACGAAGTTTGTGATTTTCCTGTGCTAAAGTAGATGCCTGGATGAGATTCCCACAGTTCTCCAGTACTCCTACAGGAAGGGAACTGCTGATCTGTATTATTCCATTCACCCTATTTACACTCTTCAACCCTTCAGTGGCCTTCTTCAAAAATTTTAACTCTCCTTTGCCTGTTTTCATAAGATTGATTTTAAAGTGTCTTCATCTTTAATAGACATGCTATGAAATCACAAGAATCAGGAGAATCAGAACTGCAAATATCTAGACGTTTAGGGATAAATTATGAATAAAATTAAAATTTACCTATATCTTCATATAAAACCAGAGTCACTTGAATGTTAAAAATAATTAATGGCAAAATTTATAATTACAACATCTGTACCTCTGGGCTTTCTCGTTGCAGATAAAATTTTGAGTTGCTACTCAATTTACCTTAACTGTAATTAGTATAAGTCTGGCTTACAGTATCTGAGCTTGAATGAAACCAGGAAATTCTACATAATTCTTAACAGCTTGTTCCTCAATCCTTCCAAAGTTTCTCCTCCAGTAAATATTTTGACAATGATAGTATTTGGGATTTCTATGTTCAGCCAGTCCAAACCAACATGCCTGTCCTATGTCTATTGGTAATAGTTTATATGCTGTTGGATGTTAAGGATATCTGAAATTCACAGACATTCTCCCAGGAAAAAAAGATTGTTACATATTCATGAGGATTACTACAAGGAGGGTTTGAAAGTGTTTTACCTTTTTAGGTTTGCTGCTTCTCTGTCTTCATCTTTATATTGGCCATTTCTTCCCTGTGACAATATTATAAATGAAGAGGAGTTATTTATTTGAAGTATGGCCCACTTTGCTGTTTGTTGAGCTCTTCCATATTTGAATAATGCATCAGAAATTTTATTGCTGTCACTGATGATCTTGTGGTTAAATAAAAGTGGAGATGGAACACACTGATACGTTACAATGTGAATAAATTTCAGAGAAGTTGTTCAAACATATACATGATTTTGATTGACAAATAGTAATAAAAAAATTACCAATTCTTGTCCAACTTCTCAGATATACCCACTGATTACCATCAGTGGTTGAGATTGACTGTACTCCTAAGTCATCCTTAGAATATATAGTGCAGTGTAAACCTATAGATTTTCAAATGCTGAAAATCTGTCCTTTTAAAATCAAAATAATGTTGGCAAGACTAAGAGCAGCCATTGGTAGGTAACAGAAACATAAGAGAGCTGAAAAAGAAATACTAGAAAACTCCAGTTTTTCCCTACTAGAGTTTTTTGATTTTTAAAACCCAACTAAGATGTTTTTAAAGTTAGAATTAACTTGTGCATGGTTGTCTCAATGGATTTCATTGGTGATACAAGAAAAAAAAAGTTATACCTTTTAAATAATTATTACTTTAATTTTGTTTGGTTCCTTGCTTACAAATATATGCATCTAGCTCTCCTCCTTCCTTCTAATGGCTTCTGGATCATAGTGATTCCATGAATCATGGTTGAGGTACGACATACGGTAATGGGGTTATACGGGACTATTTTAGACTGGCAAAATAAGCTATTAGTAAGGTATACAATTTTAATTCCAGACATATGTGAAGTATGTATGTCCTCTTATGGAAGGCCTTGAAATCTGCGTGAACGAGGCATTCATTCTGTAGGCGTTATATTCACTGTGTTTTCTTACTCTAGTTGCACTTTTTAGGTTTTAACCTTCGCTTGAGGAACTGCACCTTATGAAATTGTTCAGAAATTTGTATGATAGTCATAAAAAGTGCAACAAATGTAGATTATATTAAAAATGTATTCTCAGATTTCACAAAGTGAAATTTTTCTGCAACAGTGCTGAACTAAAGATCAACGGAATCTTTATAAACTTCTGGACAGGGAAAAATCATGAGGAAATGTAAATTTTTCTCTTTAACATTTTTGATATTAAAATGGAAGCAGAATGTAATTAAATGCCCTTAATACTAGCTTATACACTGAGCATCTATAGTAGTTTCAAAAGAAAATGATGCATAGCATTAACCTTCCAACCACTAAAGGACTGAAAAATGTAGAATATGCTGAATTATTTACTTAAAAATAAATCAGTTGAAATGTTGTTAGACTCTAACACCTGTTCTGTACACGTCTGCTGATTTGTCCAAATACAAAACTGATTCCAACTGACTATATGAAGAAATGTCAAAGGTATCTGAAATAATAAGATATTATACGTTAAACAAAGTATGTTATCAAGAGACTTCTTTACAGCACAGTGAAGCGGATCTAATTTACTCTTGATTAACAAGAAGAGATGAGCCACACTTTATCCTTGTTTTCCAAGATAATAAATAGCATGACTTCCTCTAATGCAAAGATCTAAGTCATAGATTTTCTTATTTTATAAGCAGTCACTATGCTATCTAAAGTTTTTGTTTTATCTATCTTCTCTTTGCTGCATCACTTAAGTTTGTAATATACCACTTAACAAATTTATCTCTTCTGTAATCTAAATTCTAGCTCCCCTTGTAGCTGCTTCTTTACAAGACCAAGCTGAACAGTGAATGTTGTGATTAGTGTGTTGATTGTGCTTGTTCATTTACAGGATGTAGTTGCACCAGGGCATATATATCAAGAAAGCTCATCAATACCTGAACCGTAGCATTGATTAAAGTGCTGAAAATCCTAGTAGCTAGCTCTGCTGTTGCACAGCCTGAGGGGCAGTAGGGAGAGAGAGGGCTACGAAAGCGTCTAAGATTGTAGCTAATGGATTTTTAAATGGGAAGGACAGAAGGAAATATTTCTGATTCAGCTGCTCTAATCTGAGTTCATGAGTAACTTACAGTGAGAGACTTCCTTGAATTAATTACTGTTTCCAGTCAAACACCCAATTCCTGTTTTGGATAGTTCTCTGCAGTTCTTGGTGAATGGTTCCACTGAGTAATTACTGCCATTATGAAAACAAGTGTGTGCTTTATTTCTAGGCTACCTTCAACTAACATCAGCTTCAAGGCATTGAGTTTTTTCTTTCTTTTCGTAACTCTATCAGCTAAAATAAATATTCCTCTGTTGTCAAATATAGACAGAAAAATTACCGTGATATCAGAGAACCAAGGCAACAATAAAATAAACAGTAAATTAACTAGTAAAATCTGGTCTAGTAGAAAATGTATCAAATACCATGTGCAGTAACATAGCTTTAAAATGATAATTTCCTCTCTAGATCCCCTTAATTCTACACAATTTCCTTTAAATACTGCAGCCATAAATATGCCAATATTCAGCTGAATGTTTAAAATATTTTAATGAGAAGGGCAGAGGAGAGTTAAGTCACTGTGCAAAATAACTGAAAATAAAATAGAAAACTAAAACAGACTTTATTTTGCATTTGGGGCATGTAATTTTAGTTTCATCTTATCCTTAACTGCCACAGATGACATCAGTCAAAATTAACTGTAAAGATGATATTTTTAAAGGAGCCAAATCTAGAGAGAAACTTCAGACTTGTAGCCCTTCCCTTCCCTTCCCGTTCCGTTCTGTTCCGTTCCATTTTCCCTCTCTTCAGAAACATGGGTTTGAGTGTCTTGATATTAGCTTCGATGGTTATGGATATAAACAGCTTTCGTATTATGTAATGAACCAAACAGATAGGTAAGTTACATCTTAACACAAAATTCTTCTTAGAGCATTTGAAATATTAGCAGTGTTTTGTTTTCTTATCTGATGTAACTTACAGTCTCACATAAATCAAGGATATTATAAAATCATAAAACCCATGAAATGTTGTCTCAACCATGAAATTAGTATTTTTGAATCTCTTTTATGAGTGTAATAGCTCCAAAAGGTTTTCTGCAACAGAGAACTAGGTAGTTTCAACAAAAATGTCTGTAATTTTCATTAATTTTCTTTTACTTCTGTGAAAATTATGCCCTATTCTGAAGCTCAGCTTAACTGTACAATATTCATTTCCCATATATGTCCTCAGTACTTTACATTATTACATTGTTTCTTTACTCTTGCTTTCACATTTTCCCCATTAGTTACAGAATCATCTCTAACTGTGAAGTCCCATGTAACCTCCCTGTGGTACTGTCCTCCTGTCTGAGCTTTCTGTAATCTTAAATTCACCAAGTCCTGATTTACAGTGCTTTGCTTAGTAACTACAACATCTGGCATATCCAAGTGGTCTCATGCACGAGCCAGCGACAGAATTTTTCATGTATGAAATCAGAGGAGATGGGATGCATTCATGCTAGTCTCTCTCAGGCTTTGGTATTCATACTGCCCTGTTTATCATAGTTTTATCTGTTTATACTCTTTAATGAATTCATCCATACAACAAACCTCTGAGGTACAGGGGAAATATTGCTGTTCACATTTTACAGGTGGGAAATGAACCATGGCAAAAGAAGTGATGTATTTTGAAAGATGATCAACTGTTGGGGGTTTTTTTGTGTGTGTTTCAAAGCCTGAATGATTCAAGCTCCAAGTTCAAAAATCACTGGGTGCGTTACGTGACTTTAAGCATTTAGATCTCTGAAATCAAGAATCAGAGTAAATCTTCCTAATTCTCTGGGTCTGTTGTTTCCTATTGACTGGCTCTGAAGTTGAGTAACTTAAAAACTGATACAGTTTCTGGCCTCAGCTGGTTTGAGAATGGCTTCCAATGCCAATTAGTTCAGCTCTCTCCTCATTAGTCCACCATAATCATTCCCTGCTTGGGAGGAAATGTAAGCCATCAATACACCAACTGTCTGGTGCTCGACAAAGTCAGGGGTTGAGCTGCCTTGCTCTTAAGGGTTTAAGTAATGGCTTTCCAGGCCCTGAGTTTCTCACAGACTTCTTTTCTGGTTCTCACTCTTTAATGGTGTGCCGGACCTTAGCCAGATTCTCTCCTCCCTCTCCCCAAGGATTTTTGACATCTAGCTAATAAAATCATTAGAATTGGGTGAAATTCTGGTCATTAGAATTTGGGCCCTTGTACACAGGTGGCTGCTAAGAAGATATTCTACTAAATCTCTTAGACCTTGTGTGGTTGGGCAGAATAATGTTTAGGTATTTAAAACCATCTGGAAGCAAGTACCTTTTCCAGGATCAAGGTCTCATATTTCAAATTGGCCTCCTTTGAGTTTGTCCTTCTCTATCATTATGCACCCGTACCTCCAGTGTGGTGTATGGATTCACAAACATCAATGAACTCTTTTTTTTTATTGTCACAGCAAAGTACCTAATCTTAAGCATGTGAATAGCTGCTAATCTAAAGCATGGGCTTAACAGCTTTGCTGACTTTAGACTTCAGAGGGCAGAGCATAGAGTAAAACAACTGTCTTACCTCTTGTTTTTGACTCAGATACGAAAATTAGCCTCCAGTTGTAAAAAAAAAAAAAAAAAACAAAAACAAAAAAACAAAAAAAACCCATTGTGCCAATAGGCAGCATTTTTGTAGAGGATATCGGTATGGTCATTAGTGTCATTGCAGAATTGGCAGAACTGTGGGCTTTCAAAATTGAAGAGCAAAGTTGAACATGTATGTGTGCAAGAGCGCAGGAGAGAGAACACTACCAGATATAATATTGAGAAACAAGATTTGCATATCTTGTGGCAGAGAGAAAATATATAAATGTGCCAAGGTGAGAAGGGGAGGATCCACATTTATAGCACGGTACGTAACAGAGGACAAAATTAAAACTCAACCTGGGAAAAGAAGAGTGTGCCCCTGTAGGGCTGGAGGATCCAAATATGAAAAGATGGATTGGTCCAATAATGACTAAAGAGGAAAATGTCACTGAAAATAAGGAAATTAAGGTAAGTGGAGGATAGCTTAGAAATGCAGGATCTGGAAGGAATGAGACATCCCTAAATTTATCAGAGAATTTCTAAGCAAACTGAAATAGTAAAACATGACATTGTGAAGAGGAAATAGGAAGCTAAGATGAAGATGTTGGATTCAATGACAGAGATGAAAATATATGTAGAAAAGAGATTAAAAATAGCCCTCCAACAACTCCATGAGTTAGTGGAAAAATCTTGTGGCAGGCAGAGAAAGGGAAAAATTAAACTTCTCTGAGGGAACACCACACTGTGCATTGGCAAAATGGTCAAAAGTAATAATTAAAAGACAAAAACATTGTATTTCACTCCAGTTATTTTAAAGAGACAAAACAGTAAAATAAGCAAATTCTGTAAAGACAAAGGTGTTACACAAAGACAAAATCAAACAAGTACTGACGGTAAATTAATGGGAAAATGACTCCAAATTATAAATGTGTCTTAATGATTTTGAAAGCAAGACTCTCTAACAGCAGCAAACTGCAAATGGAATTGTCTTTAAAATGGAGGATGGTCAGAGCATGATGGAGGCAGTTTAGGGTGATAACATTGTTCTGTTAGAACGCAATGATTGAGAGGCTCTTACTTCTCGAGGTTTCATTCATTAGATGTATTGTATTGCCCTTTCTCAAGGATACACAGTATTATAATTTCAGAAGCTTATAGTGGTGATTACTGGACTGATGAAAATTCAGTTAGTCATAGCAGAGAACTGCACTTGTTTAGCCCAGTACCAAGAATCGGAAAGGCTGGATGATCCAGGAGACCAAAACTGTTGAAGCATTTGGGATGAGCTCAGTCTGCAGCTGGCAGCCTGGGGGCAGTTTTCAAACCGGAGCCTAGGCCATCGGCTCGATAAGCCTCTACCTAAATTAGATATTTGTGAATTATGTCTCTGCATTTGATTGCATCAACAATTGCTTTAAAAATATGCAAAACATTTTCATCTGACCTCGCATCCATATAATCTGAGAATGGACATTTATAAGTGTGTTCCTATATATTCACACATGATGTGGTTTCTTATTAAGACCTAAGTGATCATTTTACAGATGAAATATTTGTCCCATTAAGAAGAACAGACAGAATGAAGGAAAAGAAGGTTTAACAGTAGATTGGGAATTTTAAATAGTATTAAGATTCCCCATCTGAGACTGCACAACATTTCACATTCTAGTGTTCTATTCATTTTAACTAAGTAGAAATATGAATTGACAGAAAGGGAGTTCACAGGTGAGCCTGCAGGAAAACATTCTTATTTTTCTGGATCTTTCACCGCTTTGGAGAAGACAGCCAGTAGTACTGTTTATATCTGTCTGACAGCTCTACTTTTCTCTTCTGCCTAAAGCAAAAGAGAGGGGAAGTGTAGGGGAGAAGGAACTGTAGAATTCTCTGCAAATCTTTGCAAAAAATGATGGAAACCAGCTGCTTCTCAAACTATTTTCCGAAGGACCATTCATAATTTCTGATTCAAGATTTAATGAACGTCACCTTAGTTAAATCTGAATTAAGATTTAACCAGGAAGATTTGGCTTTTGCCTTATTGAGATGGAGAAACTCTAGTTAATGGGGTGGAAACAGAATTTCACTTCTTTAAAATACAAGAGTTGCATACAGGTAAAAGGAGCTGCATCAGCTTCAGCTTCCACAGAATGAACATTTCCGTTCCTATTTAAACACATCAGTCATAAAGTATTTTTGGCACATTAAAGAATTCAGGAGAACTGCACTGAAAACCCTTAGGTGACAATTCACAGGAGAATTTCAAATGTCTGATTACCTTTAACTTTACAGAATAGCTGCATTCATTCTTTAAAAAGATGCTAAGTACTTCATGTGATCTATATGGATAAAGTAGATGTACTGAGAGGATACTAAAGAAGAGTATCACAAACAGGAAACAGTAGCCAATAACAATAAAGCCAAGTCTAATTCGTTTTGGTTATTACTGTGTTTGGGAGTTTACATTTATGGCATTTTGGGGCTGTGCTGAACTCGATACAGGTTTGCAAGGAGGGGAGTGGGAAAGATACTGTGTGTCTTTTTTCTAAATTAAGATTAAAACTTTTGTACACACAAAAACTGAAGTGTTTTTGTTTAACAGAACCAAAGATGATATAATCTTATGTTTGATTTTATTTTTCCAGTCAAAGAATCTCCAAGAGCTTCACAAACTGCACTACACAGAGCCCATTTAATCAACTAATGTGAGCTCCTTCTGTATGGAAATGATATGGTTTTCTAGCACTCAGGACAGTCTGTCAAAAACAATTTACCTATTTAAAACTGTAGAAAGGATTTGAGGTATAAATAAAAAGAAACGTAATTATCCCAGGTGGAATTTTGTCTGTGACATTCTGGTTTATCTAATCAGGAAAAGTGCCCTACAAGCTTTTTGGCATAGAAGTGGTAGAAGTATCTGAAAGATACCAGCATGATGCTTCCCCACACTAAGCTGTGGGAACAGTTTGGTAGTTTGCAAGATGTTCCTTCTGCTGAATTACCAGCACAATTTTCTCAATGTTCTAAGGATACTTTCCAATATTTTCAAATATTTCCTAATCATTCATTAGTACAAAATGATTTGCCTGCAAGCTAAGACAGCAGAAATGCTGAATTGTACAGATCCAGAAAGGACTGGGTTTGGACTAAGAACTGTATTTATATATCTGCAGTGAAAACACCAACACCCGAGATACAGAAGTAATTTCAAATATGTGCTTCATTGGGATGCTCAGTGACAATACTGAGTATATTCAGCTTTACTGAGTAGAAGTTATAGTAATTTTCCAATTTCTGATGAACTGAATAGACAAATACTTTTAGTACTGACACTTAGCATTTGCTTATTATGATCTGTTTCAGGACCTGCATGCAACTTATTTATTTTGCTTGTTTTCGAAACAATGATATTTTACAGGAATATCTTTTGGCTGCAGGAAGGAAATGAAAATGCCTGATAGAACTAACATTAGTCAGACTATGTCTTACCTACATATGTGCATGTGTATCTTTAGGCATAATTTATTTATGTATATATGTGTATATATAGTATGCATATTTGTGCATGGTGTGCATATTTGAACGTATATTTTATATATGCCTCTGTGTATTTGTGTGTACTATCTTCAAGTGCAATAATTGTATGAATAATATGAGCAATTATGGATATGACTACAGAGCATTAGCTCTCAGCCATAAAAGCAGTTTTCTGGTAGCTAAATTATTTGAATGTTCCAAACTTGCAAAAATACCTGTTCTCTTTTTTGTGATGATGAGACAGTTTCCTACCTTAGACAAAATTTAAAGACACCAATGATCGGTTTTCAGTTCCATACATGTAACAAATTTAAGGGTCAAAACATGGTCATACAGGACATGTGGAGGTTTGCTGGACTTGAGCCTGAAATTTCCCAGTCCTCTCTTCACCTCTGTGGAACTGTAAACAATCCTTCCATCTGGATGATCTTTTGTTATTGGCTGGGAGGGTAAGAGGGAGATGTTGGGGAGTTTGGGTTACTGCCACTTTGTTGCTCCCTAAGCAGCTGGGAGCTGCATATCAAGGCTGTCATACTACCAAGAGCCACGAGACACATCTCATACCTTGAAGACAGGCAGAAAAGAGATCTGGAAGTACTTCCGAGGAAGGAGATAGCTTTGGCTTCCTAGGGCTTACTCTGCACTGCTGAGGAACTAGTTGTGGTTGGGTTGCTCTGGACACTGGATGCAACTGTTTATCCTACAGCCGACGGCAAATTGGCAGTTTTGGCATCAGCAGTCCTTGATGGCTCACTTCTCTTGCAGCTGGATTACCCAGCTCCTTTGTGCCAGTATGAAAGCTTTCTGGTCTGCTGCTGTAGTCTTGGCATAGAAACCACAATTGAGCTGCTTGAGCTGCTGCCAAGAGCCAGTGGATATTCACTGCTGGCCTTCTGTGGCATAGGTTAAAAGGAAAAGAATTATCTGAAGCTAGAGCTCCTTTTCAGAGCAGCCATACTGGGCAAGGCTAAACGTCCATCTGGTATGCTCTGTCATCTCCAACAGCAGCATAATAGTATAAACTACACAACCATGCAGAATCACACAGAACAGCTGAGGTGATAAGGGACCCCTGGAGATCTTCTGGTCCAACCTCCTTGCTGAAAACAAGGTCACCTAGAGCGGGTATCCAGTCATATTTCAAATATCTCCAAGGATGGAAACTCCACAACCTCTCTGGGTAACCTGCTCCAGTGTTTGATCACTCTCATAGAAAAAGAGTTTACACTTATGTTTAAATGGAATTTCCTGTATTTCAGTTTGTGCCCACTGCCATTTGTCCTATCACTGTGCACAACTGAGAAGAGTGTGGCTCTGTTGTCTTTACATCCTCCCCTTCAGATATTTATGCAAATTGATAAGATCCCCCCTCCCTGAGGCTTCTCTTCTCCAGGCTAAACAAACCAAGCTCTCAGCATCTCCTTCTGTTACAGGTGCTCCAGTCCCTTAATCATTTTCATGGTCCTTTGCTGGATTCACCCCAGTAGCTCCATGTCTCTCTTGTACTGGGGAGCCCAGTACTGGACACAGCCCTCCAGATGTGGCCTCTCCAGGGCTGAGTAGAGGAGGAGGATCACCTCCCTCCACTCCCTGCTGTTTGTTTCTTCATCATTTCCTCTTCAGTAGCTATTTTGAGGAGATAGAGGTGTTTCCTTTTCCAGACATCCAGAGAGCTGGAGATAGTATGAAATGGCATAGGGTACTTTTCTTCACCTGTTTTCAGCGAGGCACCTCCACCTGCAGCATGCAGATTCCTAATGCAACACGAGATGGCTTTGGCCTTCTTTTTTACAAGGACACATTGCTGGCTCATGGTCAGCTTGTCCATCAGGACTCCCAGGTCCTTCTCTGCAAAGCTGCTTTACAGCAGGTTGGTCCCCAGCCTATATAGGTGGAAGGGGTTATTGCTCCCCAGAAGCAGGACCCTGCACTTCCCTTTGTTGAACTCCATGAGGTTCCTCTCTGCCCAACTCTCCAGCCTTTTGAGGTCCCTCTGAATGGCAGTACAGCCACCCCTCCCAGGTTTGCATCATCCTCACCCTTGTTGCTGAGGTTGCAGTCTCTCCCATTGCCCAGGTCTTTAATGAAGATGTTAAACAGTATTGGACCCAGTATTGACCCCAGGGTATATGCTGCTCCCTCCTCATAGTTCAGCTCACCAACTTCCTGAGCCAGTTATGGTTTCTATAAATTAACTGTATATTCCATATGAGCTTCTCTGCCATAAACTCATCCAGTCGTCATTTGAGTGCTGTTTAAGCTTTTATGTTGCGCAGGGTCGTGTGACAAGGAGTGTAATTGCTCACTGTAGGAAGAAACGCTCCCTGCTGTTTGTTTCTTCACCATTTCCTCTTCAATAGCTATTTTAAGGAGATACAGGTGTTTCCTTTTCCAGACATCCAGAGAGTTGGAGATAGTATGAAATGGCACAGGGTCCTTTTCTTCACCTCTTTTCAGCAAGACACTTACTAGCAGAGTTAGCTTGCCCAGATGTCAGTGATGTTGAGGATTTTAGAACTGTCAACATAAAAATACAAGAGGGTCATTTAGGTGCTTTCAATGCCCAATATTTACATCACTTTTTCCGAGAGCCATTCGATTACTGAATTTTAGTAATGTGTTAGCTTGGATTTTGTGGGGTAACTGTTGACAAATACTGTCCCAGATTGCAACTACTATATCAGCTATATGATGGGAGTCCTGTTTAATTCTTACTTTTTTTCCTAAAAATTTCATCAAATTTAAATAAGATTAATATTTTTAATATGCCAGTTATTATGAAAATTGTATCTGGAAACAAGAAAAATATCACGTTTCACTAGTGGTTGTTCCAGGAGAGCCTCAATACAGTAGAAAATAAAATCAATTTGTTGGCCGAATAATTTCGAAGTGCAAATTTTAACTAAATGTTCTGAGTGAGTGTATTGGAGTTTTGAAAACTGATCAAAGTGCCTCTTTGACTGTTACTTCTCCATTTGGAATCAGGAAATTTACTTTCCTTTTTCACTTGAGTTTTGGGAGGAAAAATACATTGCCTTGCAAGGTGCTCAAGTACTATAGCAATGTGGAGGGAGCAGACAAGCACTTATGATAGATGCAAATGACTATGGTAAGGCTTGTGGGACTTCCATATTAAAGTTTTTCCAGTGACATCCAAACTGAAGTGAGAGTTAGATATTATAAATCTCTACGCATATGATTACAGAATGATCAGCATTTTTCTAGAAATTGAAGTAAAAATTACCTGAAAATAAGTATTTTTCCCACCATATTTTTCTGCATTTTTATCAGCTTTGCAGTGAGTGTTTTTCAGAAACACAGTAATATTAGCATTTTTTCACAGAAGACTGGCTCTTTCCGGCAAGTATCCTTGCCACTCTGGGGGCCTGATCCTATATTACTGAAATAGTTGATTTGACTTTGGGGGGTGTATAATGGACTGTGTGAGAGAAAACACTCCCATTGGGACTTTCGGTGGGATAAGATGGGACAAGTGAGAGGGAGGGACAGCTTATTAAGAGCCTCTTTAAAAAGACGGCAGGAAACCACCAGTTTCCTAAATAATCCTTTTACATGTTTGTTCTGTGTTCTTGTGATGTGATGGTGGTGATCTGTAATGCGTTTCTCATGGTTGTGATATATAATATGCAGCAATGACACAAATCATAGTTAGTTTGTGACATCTCTTAACCTGTAACTTCTTTGTAGGTATGATAAATTTTATGATTAGATCATAACATTCTGTGTCTGAGGTCCAGAGGCTGATCTGTTCTCTGAGTTCATCATAAAAATAAAAAACAGTTTTTACCTTGAACGCTTTAAAAAATTACTGCAGCAGATGCAGTGACCAATGATCTTTAACAGTTATGATTAAATAACAACCATTACAGAAATTATTAAATGCTGTGATATTACGGTATTCAGAGCACTACTGTTACATAAAAGAACTCACCAGTCCTCTTTAAAAACAAAAAAATTTAAGCAATACTATATTGAGAATTTTGGAATATATATAGTTTGTGAACTAGTCAGCCCCTGTGTGCACATTGTGTTATGATAATGTGTTCATTTGCTGTTTTTCTTAGAATTTCTATCATGGATACAGTTCTCCACAGAATTTTTAAGTAAAATCACAGCTTGTAGGCTTCAAGATACCTGATACTGTCATTTTCAGAAGTACTTGATAAGGAATGGCGAGACTTAGGTTCATTTAACTTTTTGGAAGGAATATACCATAACCGTATATGTGCTCTAATAGATATGGATTTTTCTACCTTGACCAGATTTCTACCACAGTTCTCTTCCCTCTCACTCCAGTTCCCCCACCTTGCTCTGCACTACACCGACACTTCCAGGTTTCTGCAGCTGATATGTTGTGGTCACATCTTTTCAAGTCACAATTTACTTGCTCAATCAGTCCCAGTTCCTGACACGCATCTTATCATCCAGTCATAGCATTCTGGCCCACCAGTCAGCTGTAGTCTTGGTATCCTTGCCATCCAAGCTGTAGATCTTTCCTTGTTTTAAAGAAATACAGTTCTTCTCAGAGTCTCCACATTCACAAGGGTAGCCATCTCCTGGTACAGCATGTGCTATTTATTGACATGATATGCAAAGGCCAAGAGTTTTTAAAGAGCTATCCCTTACCCATGCCTTTGAGCCCAAATATGCTATGAACTGATTTTACTGCCTTTGTGACCCACTGGCTCCTGAGAGCATAAGACAGATGAAGAACTCTGCATATCTTTATTTTTGGAGGAGGAAACACACTGGTTTTAGCTAATATTTTGGCTGCTGCTGAGTAGTGTTGCTTTAGGGATCTATATCATTTAGAGAGATTTTGTAAACAAAAGTGTGCTTTTTGAAAACTTAGCTACATGTACTTGTAACAATAGCAAAGTGCTGAAACTCAGCAGAGTATGTTTTATTTGTCAAATAATGTATGATTCAGGTGCATTGTATGGCCGAGTGCTTTTACCACCTGAAGTTTGTAGTAATAGACTAATAAAACATGCCCTGGAGTGTCTTAACACTATTACCATATGGCTCTTTAAGCATCCATTAATTTACTTAAACTATCTTTTAAAACAATTTTTCTCTTATCTTAAAATCACTTTCCACTACATAAAATGAGATTCGTCTCAGCAGTAAAAGAATAGGATGAGAAGAACTCTTTTCTACTGCAGTAGTAGTTTTTCCACTGATTATATGTTATTTTAAAAATCTTTCCATTTGGATTCTCTATCCTGTTTTATATTTTAATATTATTGTCTTTTTCCTTTCCTTTCAGCTCAATTCCACTTTCTCCTTTCATTGCTTTTCCAATATTCTTTATATATATTCTTTAAATATTCTTCTTCATGCACATTAAAGCAAAAGTTCTGTATTTGATGCATATATTTCCTCGTTTTGATTTTTCCCAGCACCTAGAATGATCTTTGCTTTTAAACCACTGGGTTGCTTTGATGGCTGGGTTTTCAACCACTTTTTTCTGATCTCCATCCTTGCAGATGCTTACATTGTAAGAGATAAACTGTACTTAGGGTATGTGTGTCATATGTACATGTGTTTTGTGCCAAGACGTTAGTTTATAAGATCACAGTTGTGCTAATTGGAGGGATGCAAGTCTCAGTCAAGAAGCTGAGAGACCCAAGGTAGTCATTAATTTGTTTTCTGAACACTTTCTTTAATTCCCCAGAGTTCTTCTTCTCGTAAACTTGTCCTATAAGATGTCAAGCTTACCAGAACCTGTAGGACATGTTGAAGAGACACTGGATAATAATGCCCTAAATGAAAATGCCAGTTATATAAAAGGATGAATACTCAGTGCTGAATCCTATATGGAGACCTTTTAACCTATGGGTTGCCAAACCCCACACAGGTTGAAGAGATATGTCAGTTATTTCAAACCCCTGCAGACCATATAAACTGTGCCTTTTAAATTCTGTGAAACTCAGTCGTAAGAATGTATGTGTCTAGGAAAAATATTCCACTTAGTAAATTTGTACACAGGATCATTCTAACATGTTTAACCTTTTCCTTAGTTGTGAAGATGCCACCATATAGATATAATGAAGGGCAATATGCTAACTATTGTAAACAAAGTACTGATGTTAAGCAAATTTTAATTCCTTTGTATTTCAAAGAAGCATTGATTTTTTTCATAATCTCTATAGGTAGGATTAAGAACTTCCTCTACTTTTTACAAATATTGTCTGTCCGCTTCTGTTAGACAGATGACTGACTCTGTCACTTGTGCATATAGAATTGTCCATATAGAAATGCAAAAAATTTGAGTGTCTCTACTGCATATCTCAAACGTCTTCATGATGCCATATTGGATTTTTAAAGCCTTTTGAATATCAACTGTAACCTTAAGAGCTAAGTCAGGAACTTCCATTTAGCTTTCTACATGAAATCAAAATGAAAAAAAAAAATTCTTTTCACCATGTCTGAAATGCTAATGAAGTGAGCAGCCAAACTTCAAAGAAGGTTGTCACCTAATTCAAGAGTCCACCAGCTACATCATTTCTTAGGCAGCTAGGCTGCTGAGAGGCCTGACTTTCACCAGAGAGGCAAATTAGTTCTCTCTGAAGTGCTACAGCCAGGCAGGAAGGGCAATTTCTCTTTGAAGTTTGGCCACTAGCACTTCTTTCTCAAGGAACTGAACTTCAAAGAGAAATACTGTTTCTCTTCCTTTGGATGCCTTAGCCTGTGAAAGGCAGCTCTTCTAGTGGGGGGAAAAGCAGATTCTTTTAAATAATGTCTCTGTATGCATATTAATTTGGAGTTTCAGATTAACTTATCTGTGATAGGATAAACTGAACAGTGATTAGGAAGGACTACTAGTGACTTTTAACTATATAATTACACAGTTATTAAAAGAAGGGCAGAAAATGGGTAAGAAGGAGAAAAAGGATCAAGATAGTGACTTCCCTCACTACCTTTCCATTTGATTGACATGAAGAACCAGATCACTATCAAGAAAAAAAATACCAAAGATTGGGCATCTGGTTTAACATATAAATATGTTTTATTCAGTACAATTTTAGAATGTTTAATAGAAATGATGGTTGGAAGGTATCTCTTGAGGCCATCTAGTCCAACCTCTTGCTCTCAGCAGGGCTATCACCAGTAGATCATGTCAACTGTGACTTTGTCTAACAAAGTCTTGAAAGTTTCTAATGATGGAGACTCTTCTGCCTCCCTAGGTGACCTGTTCCAGAGCAGCAGAATCTTCCTACCAAAAAGGTTTTTCCAAATGTCTTATTTGAAGCTTTCAAGCTACAGTTTTTAGCTACTGTCCTTTTTACTTTGTTGTCTGCCACTACTGAGAAATCTTAGGCTCAGTCATCTCTGTAACTTCTCTTCAAGTAGTTGTAGGTTGTCCTTAGATTGTCTCTCCCCTTCTCCAGATTAAACAAGCCCCCTCCCTCAACCTCTCTTTTAGGTTGTGGACTCTAGGCTGACCATTTGGTAACCCTCCACTGGACCCTCTTTGAACTATGGGTCCCCAAACCGAACACTATTGGTTGAGTGTGGCTGGTGGTGTGGCTTCATTAGTGCTGAGTAAAGCTGAATAAATGATCTGCTGGCCACAGTCCTCATAATGTAACCTAGTTTGCTTGGTGCTTTATTTTTGATGAGAGAGCACTTTTGAATTATATTCAGTTTCATGTCAACTATAACATCCACTTCCTTTTCATTTGGTTTCCATCCTGTACTGATATATTACGTTTCTTGTTGAACTTCATGAGGTTTCTGTTGATTCAGTCCTCAACTTTATCAAAGTCCCTTGAACTTCAGCTTTGCTGTTCAGCGTGTTAGCTACTTCTCCTAATTCAGTGTTATCTGCAGACTTGCTGAGGGTGTACTCTGTCTTCACTGATGAAGATTCTGAGTGATACAGGCCCTACTACCGGCTCCTGGGACACCCTGCTCCTTACCATCCACCGACCAGACGTAGAGCCACTGATAACACTCTTTGAATATTGGGGTCCACCCAAATTTTAACCCATCTTACAGTTCCTTCTGCCAACCCATACTCATCTTCCAGTTGAGAATGATGCAAGAGATGGTATAAAACCTTTATAAAGTCAATACCTATTACATCCATCACTCTTTCCTGTCAATGTTTCATTGCAAAAGGCAAGCAGATTGATAAAGTGTGATCTGCACTTGGTAATGTGTATTGACCATTTCTGATTCCCTTTTTGTCCTTTATGTGTTTGCAAATGGATTCGCAGGGAATGTGCTCCATGATCTTTCCAGGTAGTGAGGTGAGGCTGATTGGCCTATAGTTCCAAGTTCACATTCTTGGCTTTTTTTTTAAGATGGACATATGATTAGCCATGTATCCTTCTACATTCACCATGATTTTTCACAGGTGATAGAGGCCTCAAAATCCCGTCAGCCAGCTCTTTCACTATGCTTGGGTGAATTTGTCTGGGCTTGAATATGTCTAGTCCCTAACCTATTGCTGCTCCCCAATGGCCATAGTCCCTTTCCTCCCCAGTCCCTGCTGGATATATGCAGAGTGTGGGGAGCAAGTTTCTTCTGTGAATGCCAAGACAAAAAAGGCATTGATTCTTGCAGCCTTTTCCATATTGTCCATTCACTGTCAAGCCTACTTTTTCTTTGATCATCTTTTTACCACAAACATGTTGTAGAATCCCTTCTTGTTACCCCCCATGTTCCTAGATGGTTTTAGCTTCAGCTGGGCTCTGGTTTTCCTGATTTTTTCCCTAAACCATCCTTTTGTACTTCTCCTTTGTTACTTGTCCTTGTTTCTACTTCTTGTATGCTCCCATTTTGGCTTTTAGTTTGTTAAGAAGCTTCTGGCTTAGTTAAGTGAGACTTCTGCTGAAATTCCCCATCTTCCTGTACAGCAGGACAGTTCCTGAGCTCTCATTAAGTTTTCTTTAAAAGTCAGCCAGCTCTCCTGGGTACCCTTCCCCTTTTATGGCTGCTTCCCAGGGCATTCTGCCTAGCAGTTACCCAAATAAACCAAAGTCTGATCTCCTAAAGACTAGAGTCCTAAACCTGCTGCTCATCTTTCCAGACTTCCTCCAGATTTTAAATTCAGTCATCTTGTGGTCACTGCAGCCCCAATGGCTATTTATGAACACATTTGCTGGTAGATTTTTCCCTGTTTGTGAGAACTGATTTGAGGTATTCCAGATTCCTGTATGTATTGTTGTATAAGAAAAGGTAAGAATCTGGAGCATTATGGGATATATCTTCGATGTTCATATTTGGTCATTCAGTATATTTTGTGAACTCGGATCCAGAAGGTTTGATCGATTTTAAGATTGTTTGTTTCATCCAGTCCCTCAACTTGCCTTTCTGCAAGGCCTCTGGAATCTTATCAGCTCAGCTGCCAGGCAAGTTGTTAGGCTTAGCAGCTTTCAAATCATTTCTGTCTACCTTTTCCCCAGTAATCTCACTGACTCCTGTTATAGAGTAAATAGAATATGTGATTTTAAAATGCTTGAATTTTGCATTGTTATGTTGCTACTAATTTCTGTACTTCTCATTTCAATACATCGTATTATGGAAGCTTTAATCTTGTTATTTTAATTACAGTATTTTCATCATGTGGTCTTTACCTCAGATAATTTACAACCTTGTAAGTATATTCCTTCAAAACAGGCTTGCAGATAACCCTTATTCTCAGATACCTTTGTGGAAAATCAAAGAGACAGGAGAATAGAAGCATGTTTTTATGGAGAAAATATGGGGGAGGGTGTTAGAATGTTAGGGCAGAGTAGACTCTGGGGTCCAGTCTTCTGTATTGCTCTCAAGTGTGTAATGTACTTTCCTGATGAATTATACATTTTTTTACTTGTATTTTTTACAGACAAGCCATGAATAATATGCAGACAAATCTGATGGACACCTATTCTTAATGGAATTAATGTTTTATATACAGATTGCTTGTTTTGCAGGGCAAAAAAAATCACACAAAACACATAGCACTGGAAAATGTAAGTCTTGGGCCACAATAATATGTGTTCTGGGAATACAAAAACTACAAAGTTGATTTTATGTGGGCACAAGTTTTTTCACAAGTAAAGAAAATTAAAAGCTTCACCCAGATTATATCTGTTAGAATTTACTAGTTGCAGTCTATTATTTGATTTATACTTCTAAATCACTTATCTATGTTCTGGTGAATCATACTCTTAGTAACCTCACTCTAGACTTCTATTATGGCAAAGTTTCTCTCTTTTTATACTTTGAAATGTTTGCTTCAGTATTAATGATCAGTTTTGGTTTTAAGTGACAGACTTTTTTGTCATAAATTTTTAGCTATTAGTTTATCTATTAGTACTATTTTTGCAAGTGTATATGAGCTCACATTTGGCTTCAAGTGTGAATTTTCAGTGGGACTAGGTATAGGTGTAAAGTTTGATGTTTGCAAGGTCATGACTCTAGATTTCCCTGTATTCATAATTTAGTGAATTGTCTATTTTAGCATACAATACTAAGCTAAAATTTTCAAACCAACTTTTTAAAGAATCAGCCTCATTTAAATCAATGAATGTCTATTTCTTTGCCAGAATAAATAGGTTATATTCAACGCAACAAATACTACACATAACAGTACTACACATAACAAAAATTACGATAAGAAATATAGAGAATATAGTAGAAGGTTATATCTGACTTAAAACTTCTGGGGCTTGTTTTGGACTTGCATATTTCCTAAGGATCCCAGATGAGTTTGTTTGGCTTTACACTTAAATACTCAGACCTAACATTGTTGACAAAATTAATGATTTTAGGGAAGGGACTGGATAGGAGAAGCTGTGGCATTGTTGACAAAAATGATAACGAGAAGTATGAAGAGGCAGATGGAAAATAAGTGATAAGACCTTAGATGCATATTAGGAAAAAGTATGAATGAACTCAGATAGTGGATAAGACACGTTAAGAGCATAGAGGAAAGCCAGACAATGACAGTAGTGATAATAATGATAAGGTGGTGACTTTCACCATCAAGGTGAAAGGCTCAGTAATAAACTGAAGAATATTACAAATCTTCATCCTAGCTCCTTCTTTGGATACAAACAGGGTGTAATCAAATGAAAATCTCTGGAGAAATGGACATTCTGCAAACCTTTTGCAGAGATCCTAAACTGAAGCCCACTGGAGTAGGACACAATATGGCAACATCTGGTACTCAGTGCATGCATGGACATTAGTGACCCAGTGTGCTGGAGGGGGTCCTTTTTGCTGTGAATTTGCACTGAATTTATTCTTAGGGCCTTGCAGTCACCTGAGGGCACTTCTGCTGTAGCCTGAGCCATTTCCTGCTTCCTGGAACCAGGCTGAGCTTGCTCTCATGAGTGCAATCCAGAGCAGCCCACTTATCTTACAGGCATGAGGGTCTCCTCTCTGTGCAGGCATAGGCCACCACACATCTCAATGCCAGTAAAGGCATGATGTTGACCAGCACCATGATGGATCACAGCATATCCATCCCTCTGTTGTGCTACACAAGTCACTAATGCGAATAGACCCAGAGTGGTGGTGGACTGCTCCCGTACTAGAGTTGTATCTGGGTCCAGTCCTTTGTTTCTATTCAGAATTGACCTCTCTTCAGATACTTGTAGCTCTCATGATTTTGTTGTGATTCTCAACATTTTCTTATGGTCAAGAGGCTGGTATGAAATTCTTGATGATGGTGATGATAGTTTCTAATCTAACTGCTGTAGTAGAGACCTCCCCCAAACACATCATGTAAATGTAAAATTAGTTTCCTTCAGAGGCTCAAAAGCTAGAAATCAAGTAGAAAAGAAAAAACTAAGCCCTGAACATCATAAAATAAAAGAAAATCTGAATAATTTAATGATTTTAAACCAGTTGCATCATATTTTTGGTCTGACTTGGTGTTTTCAAATTCTTTAGTTGTAAGTAGCAATTCTTGTAAGGCCAAAACTCCTTTTTTTTTTTTTGATAATTAGCTCAAAATTAAGGAGCACTTGCTAACTTTTTTCCTCGGTTCCCTTGGCTAATTTTTATATATAGGGCAAGAGTGGTAAGAGTGGGGTATTAAGTGGTTTTAAAAATTATCTCATAAGTTCACCAGTTGCCTTCAGTAGTTTTAAAGAAAAATTTTAATTATTGTACAAATCCAGAGTCATCTTCCTGTATTCCATAAAATATAATATAATAAACTATTATAACTGCAACCGTTCCAATTCATACTGAACAACCCAGATCTACCCATCTACTGCTGCAGTCAGAGAAAGTGTTTACCATTACTACAGCCAGCAGGAAAATGTCCTTTTAGGCAGAGCTTAAGTGGTGCTTGTAAGCTTCACACTTACTCTTTGCATGGAGTGTTTCTTAGCCATTAATAAAATCCTGAAATTCAGAAGAATGAACACAAACTGTGATGATGGAGAGAACACTAGCGGCTTCTAGACCTCTGCTTTACCTCATGAATTATCTTTAGAACATTTTTCTCTCATGATTAAGCAATTATAACCTACGGTCACAAGGAATAGATTTACATCCTTGAAATATTTAAGGGTTTTGTATAAAGTAGATGAGCTGTAAAATTACATAAAATCTTTCACAATGGACCATTTTCAATTAGCTTCATGGAGGAATGTTAGGAGTAACTTGAAATTTTAGTGCTTGCTCAAGCACTTAGGGATATCAGTAGGAAAACTCACTGAATTCAGCACATTTTGAGTGAAACTTGAAGTACTGATACATACAATTGCAAATGGAGATGAAGAATGCTGCAGCCCTAGGCCCCACCATTTCTTTCAACACTAATATGATACAAAACTGTAGCGACAGCAATACACATCAAATCACTGAATGAAATGTAACCAAAAATGACTATCTATGTAACCAAATGTAACCAAATAATATCTATCTGAGAGATTTTCTCTTTGCTCTGCTATTTATTGTTTTGATTGTGTTCTACACTGATAATATGACACTTATGGCTGTGTTCTATTTTTGCAATAAGTTGTCGCTAGCATTAGTTAGTCTCTTTAATCTCTATCCTTCTCGTTCCTCTTCTTCTACATAGGTGACTCAATTGGTTTGACAAAACCCATTGGCATCAAGAGTCCCTGTGGTCTTCAAAGACTTCTATGGGTCTTCTGGTTTTGAGGTCACTTCATGAAATTCCAACCGTAAAACAAAATACAACCACATTCATTGCAACTGTGAACACAGTAATTATAGTGTATATATTTATACTAGTAAAATGAAAAAAACACAGGAGTGTTCTTTTGCATGGTATGGAACAGCCCACATCCCTGCTGTTAATATTTTCTTAGCCTCCAGAACAGAGTAGCCACATGCAAACTACTAGTGAAAATGGTCCTTGGCCAGTGCTAACCTCTGAGGGATGTCTAGAAATTGTTTGAGAGTGTCACTTGGCCTAGGCGAAAACCTGCATGGGAGCCATGCTTACAATTCAACAGTAATAGACCATTAAACATGTGCGAATATTTCTTGGCACCATTTAAATCAGTAGAATAGATATACCTAATGTTTCCCAAAGAAAATAAAAGTTTTCTTTGCTTTTACTTAATTATATTAAGTCTAATTTACAGAAATATTTAGTTTCTATTTGAAGTCCATAGGGCCTATGTGCTTTTGAATTTTACTCGCTATGCGGAGGATAGACAGATGCGACATCTTTTGGCCTCAGAGTTACTCTGAGATTTTGCGTAGAAAAAGAAAACAGTGCAAGATCCACACATAGTCCTCTAGATCTTTTAATAGGAATCCTATCAGTTTTTTCATCTAAATTGGCCAGTGTTATGGTTAAAGGAGCTTAGACAAGAGAAGGAAACAGGATGTGTTAGAAGACTGCTCATTTATCTACAGTATGAGTTGAATATTGCACTCTGTTTCCTTCCAGTTTTTAGGTTTGTTACCCAGTGTTGCATGACACAGCAAGTTCTGGCTGAATATTTCTCTTATAGACATACTCCTGGTTCGGTGAGGTGCCAAGATAGACAGATTTAAGAGTATTTTCTAATAATCAAGTCCTGAAGTTTTTCTGAGCATCATCCCGTGTAAGCAGAAGTGTAGAATTTTCTGGGGAAGTGAGAAGTGACTGAACTCACCTGCTCACCTACAGGAGTTAGCAGTTTAAGTAAAAGGGTTGAATGATCTAGCAGCACTTAGTTTGCTCAAAAGTGGCATTCATCACATTTAAATATTATTGTCCCTTAGGCGCGTAAGAAGGAAATGAGAATAATAAAGCTGGCTTTACTGTCAGATACAGCTGTGAAGATTAATATAGAGAGACTTATACAAAGTTTATCCAGTTCTTGTTGTAAAAGAGATCTTGATTTAGCAAAGTAAAACGTGATCTTGACAGTATTTCAATCTAAATGGCACTACTTTCATATTAGAGCACTTGTAGCATTGCACTAGAGATGCGATGAAGCTACTTGAAATTAAATATATATTTTTTTATTATTATTTAAGTGGAAATAGTCCTGTTCTTATTCCAAGGAGTTTGTTTTCTAATGCCATGGTTGTATGACCAGCAACTGTGCACACAGTGAATTCTCAGTAGAGATTTGACCTGGATTGTCCATAAGCATACTCACATTTCTCTTGAATTAGACAGAATACAAATTGCAGTTTTTATTTGGTTTAATCTTTCATGTCAATGGTAGAATACAGATGCTACCTGATCTGAAAAAATTACAATAGCAAAATTATTTAAACAGCACATTGACTTTGTACCAAATAAATCTTTTGTATGATATGATCATAACATTTTTTATTTTAAACTGGAGCTAAATAATATGGAACTACTATCCTGATTCTTCCAGAAGCTACATGCCAGTTGATCCCTCTATTATTGTGAGATGCCACTGAAAAAAAAACGCTTTTTATATACTCTAGACTGGTCATCTGATTTTTAGGGACACTTTTAAACAGAATTTTTAAGTTCTTGGTCATTGTTTTACATTTGATTACCATCTCTGGTGGGCAGTACCGGTCAGACACTCGTATGAGATGTTCACACTAAAAAAACTACTCAAAGTTAGATTAGTTTACTGTTAGTAATGTCAACGTTTTGTTATTGTTGTAGTAAATGGTACCACTTCATCAAGTGCTATGCTAGGAAAGGAAGCAATGTAATGTAGCAGAGATGTTGCTTCTGAAAAGTCAGTACTCTACAGTAGGTGGCTTGAAATGTGTGCCAAGTAGGACTGAAAACAAAACAGGACAAAACAACGCTTCATAAGCTTATGCTTCCCAGGATGAACTTTATAGCACTGACACACTGGGTTTTCATTGTCAGTAATCTTATGCTGAAACAGTCTCTGCTTTCTAACACTAAAGTTGTTTTTCAGAAGTTCTCTCTCATTAATTCTTGCTTGAAGCCATATAATTAAAACCGCGCAAGGTGTTCCTTGGTAAAATATGAGTATTTTATACATGAAGATAAAACTCAAATCCCACTCCTAATACAATGGACCTTCTAACCTGGCACTCTCAGAAAACCAAGATGCTGCAAAGTAAATTGGCTGCTAGCGCTATCAGTGCCCTGCAGTGCTTTTGTTAATTATCTTGCCATAGCGCCTAATGCAGATAGCAATCTTTCCAAAAGAGCAGACAGATTTAAAGAGGCAGAATTAATTAAAATTGATTTGTGCAGTCTGTCATGTTGAGATCTTCTGGGAGACTTTTCTTCCCCCTCCTCCCTCTAATTCATGCTGTAGAAGTACATGAAACAGGTAGTCGCCTCACCTTGGAATGCTAATTATGGTGAATGAATGGGATTTATCTGCTGTGATAGGTAGCTCATTGGATGGGAAGACATCAAAATTTAGTTCATTTGAGTCCTGTCTAGAGGGAATAACTCCTTCTTCCACTTTTCTGGGATCATAAGAAAGGGGACTAGAAAGCAAACTTCAAGGTCACAATTTTGCAAATGAGGGCATACTTTGATGTAATGCCTCCAGAGATATAGGTCTGTAAACCTTTGTCGCAGATATGATAAAAAGTGGTGATGTAGAAGACTAGTATAGGAATGAAAATACTGCAGGAAAGTACAGAGAAATCCCAGTATAAGCCATGAATTTATTTCCTATTTATGAACTTCATGATCAAGGAATACTACTCACAAAATTCTGAGCTCCTTTATCTAGCCTGAATTTTATGTAGGATTCTTCCCGTTGTGAAAACATTGAGTTTTGTAAACAACATTGAAGAAGACTGTCGTCTTTTATAGAAATTTGTCAGTGATACTAGCAAATGATTTGCAAGAAAAAATTTTAAGTATTTAAGTCAAGTTAGTTCAAGCTAGATTTTCAAGGGAAATTTGCTTTTTTGAAAAATCAGGATCTTTGAATTGTTTTAGATTAGGCATGCGTTTTGTTCATTTTTTAAACTACAATTTAATTCTGAAAAAATTTATTTTATTTTGGAAAGGTGAGATAGGGCTATATCTACAACACAACCTATATAAACAAGTTTCTCTGTATATTAAGCACCTTTTCCCAAAGTCTATGTAAAAAATGAAATGCGTATTTAAGAAGTAATGTCTAATGGAGGTAATTATCGAGCAAGACTTAGTACATTTGGTAGCTTTATTTTTAATCCTTTCCTGTGTTTTCTGTGTCAGAAAGCTTTGCCTGGGTTTCTGGTCCTGAAGTTGCTACTCAGAAAGAGATCTTGATCTAACTTTGAAGAAGGATTATAATTTATGTTTAATGTGGGAATTTGGATAGAGTATTCTAAGCAGAAAATTGCATTCATGCAGCACCACCTTGCTTTACCAGAAGTTGAAAAATAAATTTAAGGTGCACACAACAGTCGAAAACAGAGACAGCGAGAGATGAAATACTAGAAGGTGAACGAAATATATCAGGCAAAATACTCACCTTGAAAATGATGTATTGGCACAGTGAACTTCCTATCCAGCTTCTTCTCATCACTTTGTTCACTCCTCTGGCTGCCTCTTTTCCTTAAATAGTAAATTCTTATTTAAATAGCTGGCTTATGCCATCTTTTTCCAGTATAATTTCTACAAACATGATTCAGCGCATGAGGCAAATTTTGCCCTCTTCTAGCTGTGATGTCAATGGAAATTGCTTGTTTGCTAGACTTAAATATGGAAATAGAAAAAATAATTGAGTCATATTGGGCCTGATTCTTCTCTGGTTTCCATCAACTCAGAGGATTATAAGAATTCATGAAGTTAGAAGTCAAATTGGAATGTTATTATTCTGTATCGATTTCTACATTGTTTAAATATGCAGTATTACACAGAGTACAAAGGAATAAAAACAGCTCACGTGGCTTAAGAAACATGTTCATTAAAATAACGTTTCCTTAAATAGTAAAAGAATATATGTAAGAAATTTTATGAAGACAGAGAGTAGAACAGTGCTGTTGGAAGATTTTATTTCCATTTTCCAAGTGCACTTACCAAAGTTTTCTTAGTTCTTCTACACCAGAAGTTAATCCGTTTATTACAGAAGGTCTCAATGGAAAAAGCTCTGTAGTACATTGAATCCATGTAGTCGGAGGTTGGATATAATAAAACTAGAATGGTACAGAACAGGATTTCTACCTACGTAATAGTGTTCTGCTACAATTTTTTTTTTGTAATGAGATTAAAATTGTACCATATTCTAGATCCATTATATATTGCTTGATAATTCACTCAAACTGAGATTCTCTGTCTCCGAAATAGGAGAGTAGTTTAGTTCTGAAGGGAGAGAGTTTGATAAATATGCATTTTGACTATGGGAAACGTATTATGAATCTTACCCAGAAATATTTTTGTTCTAACCAACATATATCTGATACAGTTTTGATCCTAGTAAACTTCATTTTGTCCTCTTCTGGATCTCCATCTTCAGCATATGTGCACAAGAGGAATGTAATGAACAGTAATAGTTAAAAATAAAACTCTACTTTCTTGTAGTTAATCTGGTGGTTAGTCATTTACATAATATCTCCATCTTTTCTTCTTTTTCCCCTCTCAAACTTGCTTTTCTTGAAAAAACAACTCTTAACAAACAAAGGAAGTGTTCCTGAGGATCTTCAAGAAAAAAGTAAACTCAAAGTACTCCAAAAATATTCTATGTTCCTATCAATTTTTGCTCTTTCTCAATATGTCATATAAATTATCTGACAATTTCACTTTCCCTTTTTTCAGCTGTAGCCATGAACAATTTGAAAATAGAGAACCTCTCAGATATCATGGAAAAAAATACTAGCTTAAATGTAATCTCCTGAGAGTTCTTCTGAAATGCCACTCTCATTTCAGAACCAAATTTGCTTCCAGCTCACACAGTGCATGGCAATATGCTTTACTACTTGTGTCTGTTCCCATAATAATAACAGCAATGATACCCAGCTCTTGTGTGGTGGATTTCTTCAGAAGATATCAAAGCAATTTACAAAGACAGTCAGTAAAGAGTTGCAGGAATGATTTGCATTCTGGGAAACATGTCTCAAATGGAAAAAAACTCATCTATTTATTTTTTTTTCCCAAGAAGAGACCATATAAGACTTTATCACATCCTATGATTACCGTAACTTAGGGAAGAGGTATTTGAAATACAGTTTTGTTTTCTTTCTATTTAGTGAGAAAAGTAAAAATGTATATCCATATGTGGAATACAAAGATTTTTTAGCCAACTCAGACTAAAATTAAGGTGTAAAGTACTGAATTGAAGCTACTTTCCTATGAAGCTACTTTTCCTATGTTGCAAGCTTGCCCCGAGTGATGGTGGTTTCTTTGTCACTTCAGTTAAACATATATTTCCTTCTTACCACTATTACAGCTCAGATAGAAATTATTACCTTGGTGCAGAAACTACTGTGTGAGGTTCTGATGCTCTAATCTAGTATCAAAATAGAATCATAGAATAATTTACGCTAAAAGGGACGTCAGAAGTTCATCTGATCCAATTCCCTGCTTGAAGCTGGACCAACTGTGAAGGTAGACCAGGCTGAATATCTTCAAGAATGGAGATTGCACAATCTCTCTGTGCAAACTGATCCAGTGTTTAGCTGCCGCCTTTGTGAAGAATTTTTTTCCTTATATCTCATCAGAATTTCCTTTGCTGCGACTTGTGCCTCTTGCCTTTTGTCCTTTTGTTGTGTGCGTCTGAGAAGAGTCTGGCTCCATCTTCTCTCTAACCATCCACTAGGTCACTTAAGATGGCAATTGGGTCTCCACTGAGCCTTCTCCAGGTTGAAGGCGGCCAGTGCTCAGTCGCTCCCCTTGTGCATCACCTAGCTCCTGGGTGACCTGCCACTAAGCTCGCTACAGCGTTTCAGCATCCTCCTTGCATTTGGATGCCCCAAATAGACACAGTGCTTCAAATATGGCCTCACAAGTGCAATTGGCAGGGAGTAATCAGTTCTTCAGCCTGCTGGCTACACTGACTAACACAGCCCAGGATGCTGTGGCCATCTTTCTTTGCTGCAAGGGCACATTCCTGGCCCATGCTCAACTTTTTGTACACCAAATCTAGTTTCAGCCAAGAGGAAAACCACTAATAATCAGCTGCCATCTTGTTTTGAAAGACTCAGAGCCCAGTGACCCAGGCTTCTGTATCTCTTCTTGTATGAATCAATAAAAACTAAGTTTTATTACAGAAGATGAACTAAATACTCAATGCTGGAAAGGCATTGGACTGTAGTTGTTTCACAGCATACGTGAGACCAACTGGAAAACCGTAGCACTTTTTGTAGGAAAGAAAAATTGCTGATGAACCAAGAGCATAGAAAGCCAGTAGTGGGTTATGAAATGATGAGGCTGATAGACTGGAAAAATTTTAACAACAGCGTTTCACAGAATTTGATGTATATTAAAAGGCAGGCTATCCCAGTTACAGATAAAGCACTGAAGCTGAGAATTATCGTCAGCTCAAAAAATGATAATAATGAAATTATATAGCTTTTGTAATGTTAGGTCATAACAGCATTGCTTCTGACTTTATTGAATTTGAAGAGACAGTCACAATTGTTTTATGTCCATCATGCTGGTCCTGTTGACCCCTTTATCCAGCCTTTTGAGGGGGAGACAGCATCCAAAGCTTTAGTAGGGTGGAGGTAAACAACATCCACTACTCTCCCCTGAATTAGTGTCTTAATGTAGTAGTTTTCTACTACTCCTTTTAAGTAAATAATGGGTTGCACAATATATCAAGATTTTTAAGTCAATTTTTAATGTGAAAAATCCAGAAAATTAATTGCTAATCCAAGAAAAGATTTCTGTGTTTAATAATTTTATAAGTTATTTTGTATTGCCAAAGTAACTTTTTAATGGAATTCAGCCAATCTCTGATGTTTTTTAAGAATTTACAAAATCTCCTTAAGGTTTATAAACTTATTTCAAGAATTAAGTTTAAAAAGTCATTTTTGAAACTAGAAAAAACCTCTTTTGATAGTGTTGATGAGTGTTTGGAGGTGTCTGAACCAAAATTTTAAGGGGCGTTAAAGCTCAGCGAAACCAAAAAGAAGTCTCAGATAATGAACTGAATGAAAGAATGAATTCACCCTCTAAAGAAAGTATGAGCACTTCTTACCATACAGACAAGCTGAGAAGAAATCACAGCACTAATGCATTTGTAGTAGATTGTACAGAAGCTCAAATTTGTACAAGCTCAGCTAACAGCAGTACCAAACTGATTCAAATACCCAGCTTCCCATTTTAATCAGGCCAAGCCTAAAACAAGAAAGATTTTTGATTTCCATGGAATCAGTGACAGAAGGAATAATAACAACCCTTGTAACTGGATATCTTAGTTGATATTAGATATCTTGGTATTGAATAACTTTGGACTACAGATCTATTTAAATTGATTGGCCTGATCTTTTTTAGCTGCTAAAAATATTTCTATCTTGATCATTTAAAATTATTTTTAAGCAGGGAGGAGAAAAAGAGGTTTCACAGGAAACCCAGCTGGCTGCAGCAAATTGAAATCTCTTCTGAGTTTCAGTCAGTGTAGTGAGTAGGTGTTAACTTGTATCTAATACATGTACTGTTTTCAGATGAAGGTGATTTCAAAGTTTCTGAGTAGTCCTTCAATTATTACTCTTTTGAGTTATAGCAAGCAGATACAAGATAAAAACAATGAAAAAGAAATGGTATTTTTAATTAACTTAACATGAAGCTGCAAGCTACTCAAAGAGAAGGGATTAAGCTAGAAAATGAAAGCTGTTCTATCTACACAGTAATAGAATACTACAAACAACATGAACCAGATTTTTCAGAAGATATAAATTGGTATTGATCCTTCAAAATCAATGAAGTTACATTGACCTACATCAGCTGAGAATTGGGACTTCTTTATTTTCAGGAAAATATCACTGAAATGCCCTTATTTTAAATGTGTGATACTTGCACTGAGTCAAGGTTATCGGCAGTTTTACAACTGTTGTGCCCTGGGGAGGTGCTACCTTTTCTGTATCTCAGTAAGAAAGAATGTCCATTCGAATCTTTAAGTATAATACAATGTTTAATCAGAACATTCAAAGATAGGAACAGAATAAGAAGATTAGCAATTAAATCTTACATCCTTTCTGATGCTGACCTCTCAATCAGCACACGGCATGCTGCACAGATCCTGCCTGTGGTGAGATCACCAGCATTTTGGTCTTTCGAGCTCTTACAGGATTTTCTTAGAAGAAAATTCTGTTCATCATTCCTACTGTCAAGCAAAAGGATGTTCACATGAAAACCTGCCGCTTCACTTCAAGATAAAGACAAGGACAGGCAGGTGGTGTAATCGCTGGTCCTGAGTGGGAGCTGCCTACGGGCTCCTCTGTTGCAATTAGCCAGCTAAGCTTACCTGTGGCCAAGGGATACGTGCAGCATGGCACAGGCCTGGGCTGACTCAGGTCAGCTGTTACATGGATCCCTAAATTCTCGATGTAAGATAGTCTTCCTGTTAGGTTCACTGCAACAACCAACTTAGGCTAGATTAGTTTCAGGAAGTTGCTCTTGTGTATCTTTGCTGACACACAGGAGAAAGTTAAGAATCAAACAGGAAAGGGAAGGAGTGATGTCCTTAGAGTTTCAAGTGTGAGAAACTGTACTGGGGATTTTTGATAACATAGCAGTGCGAGAAACTGAACCCAAATCTGCCAAGTGGCCTTGGAGAAGCCACTTCTGCTGTCTGCGCTTCAGTTTTCCTTCCTGTCTTTTGCTCCTCATTAACGTTTATCTTTTTTGAACATGAATTGTTGTTGGCAAGAAAAGAGAGTGGTTAACACATAAGCAGGGATTTGTAATTGCTGTAGTATAAATAATTGATAGAGAACAGAGACCTTAAACTCTTTAAAGGGATCCTTGGGTGATCACACCTAGCGATGGTGACAGCCTGCTCTCTAGGAATGGGCCATCTGAGATGAGAAGAGCAGTTTTAAAGGCCAAGTAGTTTTGGCTAAATTTATATATTTATTTTAAAAAAATACAACCTCTTAAAATATGAATTCTAAATAAACAAGAAAAGACAGATAAAATCTTAGTGGTTGTCATTTCTAATGACATTCAAGGGATTTGACTCCCTTCAATTTTAATCACATAAAGTTTTTCTTACTCTACACCAAAGGCATCAAGGTTAAAAAGCAATAACAATCATTTATTTAACTAAAAGTATTTTATTAATAGAGAAAGAAAAGAAAAACCAAGGCACAACCAAGGAGTTAGCAATTGTTTCCACTCTGTAATCTCTTCATCACATCTTTATATGAATAGCTTTAAACTGGAGTTAGAGTTGTGACTGGGATGTACTTTTCTAAATAAATATGTAAAATACAATAAATAAGTTAATACAAAGCATATTACTCTCTATGTCAACAACTAAATTAATGCATTATAAATAGCCAAGAATATTTGAAAATGATCAGTAAACTTTCATTTAAGGATTAGTGAATCCAGTTTAGTCTCTATAAATGGATACAGCTACATGACCTTAACTACATTCTGTGAAAACTGATTAAAAATCCATCAGTTCACTTTAAAGAGTTACCTTAAACAAAAAACAAATCAGCAAGTATTAGGTTCTCTGCATTCCAAAATAAATCTCATTATTTCTTTTAGATAACCAAGTTTGAGTTTATAACACCCCTTCAGGAACAGAAGAAGCTGTTAAATTGTTAAGTACAATGGAATTCAGAATTCGTATAGGAACAATTTAAACTTAGTCTTTGGCAACGCTTTTACTTACATCCTTTCCTCAGTCATAGCAAAATGTTGGTACTCTCTATAAAGGATGCAGGAAGTAGAAGGCTACTGATTCTTGAGTTATCAATAATGCTGATGAATTTTAAATTATGAGCTTATTAATGTTGATGACTGTATGTTAGCAATATTTTCAGATAATGCAAGAATTGAGAGAATCATGAATGAATAAAGGACATTGGCAGTGAGCAACGTGGCACTTGGCAAAGTGACGACAAGCAAGCTATATGCAAAACAAACATTTTTTCATAGCTATGAAAAATGCGTCATTATATTTTCCAAGATCTGTCTTTTTGTTATTTGAGAATATACTGCCGTTGCTTTGTTTCTGTTAGACAGTGCCCACAATTGCAAAGGGCAATGGTTTGAAGCATAGTTCACAATTAAAGTTTCAACCAAATATTCTGTGCAATGGAAAAAAACACAAAACCTAACTTAACTTTTAGATACAGTTTTATGACATCAAATAAAAATATATGAACCATTAAAGCAGTATGGAAGTCAAAAAGCTGAACTTCCAAGTCTATGCAAGGGACCTCAAGGTGAGAAGTGCCAGTTTATGGCCCAGCAAAGGGGTTTTATCTGGAAGCTTTTCATGCCTGTATTGATTGAAAGAGAATAGAGATTTACCTTAAAGCAGAGGCTTATTTAATTGGCCTGAACTCTTTATTTAATAAAATGAGCAACCAGACATGAACATGTGAATTATTATGTTCCTCCAGAATCATGTCTGAGGGAGTAAGTGTATCTGCTACAAATCAGTAAAGGCAAAGGCAATTTTGTAATATCCCTTTTATTTTTTTCTCTGTATTAAGGTTTATAGCACAAAATCACAAAAACTTTTATTATTACTGGAAGTTATAGGCTTCTGGTATCAGACCTTTTCTGATAAATTGCCTGCTCTGTTTTTTTTTTTGCGTGTGTTTTAATAACATTAGGCAGTAGAGAGTAGTTGCTCGTACTTTTAGATTCAAGTGGTTTGAACTCAATTCCTATTGCTAAATATCCAAAAGTATGATGATATAAAGTCATCTGTAAACTTACCCTTGGCACCTCTAGTTTACAGCCTTTTGTCTGAGCTAAATGACCAGGTCTGTTAGTTCACCCCCTAAAGCATATTCGAAGCCCCAATATCTGATTGTCTTATGGGAAATAAGATCTGCTGAAACTAAGTGGATTTTTTCAGTCCCTATTCATCTCCATCAAAGGAGGCGTGCCTTGAGCTTCGGAGATTCTCCTGCCCCAAATCCACCTAAAATACTGGTTTAGACTCTTGGTCATTTGCACAATGGTTTAAACAGAGAGCAGCTGAAGCCCTCCGATAGCTGGGGAGTGCAGGGCTTTCCAAAGATGGTATGGGAAGTCTCGGAAGCTTTATCACTGTACTGATGTGGTGCTGTGCCAACACGTGGTAGCTGCAGCTCATGGCTGGCTACATGGTTAGCTACAGCTCTCACCGTTTTTCCGCTCCTTGCTCTGCGTTTAACTTTTTGCGTTTTCTGCACATTCCTTCATTTTGTAATCTGGACATAAGTTAGGTCGTTCAGTCATTTAAAGAGGAAAGCAAATTACTCTGAGTAGCACTGTTTGCATTAATTGTCTTTCTGTCCTCATCCATTTTATCGAACAGATAAAATAGTTTGACTGCCCAGCTAAATGTGAGGTATGCCTGCTATTGCTAGTGGCATTCACTGATGAATTATTGTTATGCACAGTGCTCTTACGTACCTTGTATGCTCAAGAGTTTGCCGAATGGCACCATTACTATTCACCATACTCTTGCATCAATCAGTTAAGGAGAAGGTTGGTTTGAACAGAAAAATCTTCCATTAATTGTATTCCACGAGAATTATTCCTGTTAAAAATTACAATTTTTTTCTACAATAACAGGGCAAATTTGAAAAAAGCAGCTTAACTTTTAAGACAAAGCCAATTATAGCTTAGATTGCTAGATATGGATATTCACTTTCATGACAATGAATACAAGGGAAACTGTATATGAGATTGTATTATGAGCAACGCTTTTATTCTGGTATCCAGACACATTTCATTTTCTAAGAATTCATGTTGACTTGATTGGATTTTTTTTCTTTTCCTTTTTTTTTTCTTAAAATAAGTGTTTATAGGACGCTTTTTGTTACTTTTTGAACGATAAAACCATGACACACTGAGTGTGTTTTTAAGTCCTTTTTTATGATCTAGTAAAAGATTTAGCATAAAATGAATGGTGCCTCGTAGTCCACAAAAGTGATGTTTTAAAAGGTAAACTGTATTAATGCCTATTACAAAGTTATTTCCATCCTCGTCCTATGTTTTGAAGTGATTGCTAAACATTTTCATTTCCCTTTCAGGATTTAAGAAATTTGTGCCAGAGAATACAGCTGGTTGCTTATACTAAAAATTGTCTCTAATTAGCTCTTAAAGCCATCTTCTCTGAAGGGTTTTAGGTCTCAGCTGTTTCTCTCTCACCTCTCACTTGTTGCTTTATTTCTGTCATCCAGCTTCGTCAGGCAGCTCGGCATTTTACGGCGCATTCCTTTTCACACAACCTAAATCGAGACCCGTGACCGAATCCTAGAAAAAACATTTTTAAGAAGGGGGGAACACAGATTGCCCTTTGTCTTTGATCAGATAATCTCTAGGCCACCTGCCTTAGTGGTACATGAGCAACTGCTGTGCCATACTTCTGTTCCAGTCAATGTTCAAAGACAGTGCCACATAAACTTATTTTTTCTAAAAATGACACTTTTTATTGGTGCTTATTAATGATGAGACAAGGTGACCTTATTATTTTCCCTCTTTTTAAAATTTTTTTCTTGTTTTGGGACTTGGTCTGGAGATAATTGGCATACTTCCTAAGAGTCTCTAAAGACCAATTAACACCAGGGAGCCGTCTACCCCGCCAGTCTGCGTTTCAATTAAATGTCTGCTCCAGGAGGGGCTAAACTAACACAGGGCTATTGAACAGCCGTTACACTATTGATATAGCTGAGTCCACTGCTGAGGACAAAGATGCGTGCTTCACGACAGATGGCCTAGTGCTCTGGCAATTAATACATTTTTATGACTTTTAAATCTTTCTGACCTTTTGCTTTTCTCTGCCTGAATTAGTAGGGCACGGTTTTATTAGCAGAATGAAAGTTTGAAGACACTTACATTTGTGTGACATCTTTTCAGAAACTCACTAGTAGTCTTTGATTTCTAAGGTAGTCTGTTGAAAAAAACTAACAGCTAATTGTGATCAATCTGGACTCCGATGTACCAGTTCGGACTGTAGGCAAGGCGATGAATTTTGGTGAGATCCTATTGTTACCATGCCTGGGGTGTCAGGGTAATCAAAAGGTTAGTAATAATTAATAAGTATTAATAAAAACTCAGCAGCCCTGGTTTAACACTTTTATCCTAACTCATCAGCTCCTAGAGATGTATCTTTAAACCATAATTTTCTGAAAGAGGAGGTTAAGAATCGAATCAACATGGCATAGGTTGTCTTGGAAACATTCTCTTTCCAATTTCAGAATTATCTGCAACTTTTGGTTAACTCCAATAAAACAAGTTAGAATCTAAGAATATACAGCCAGCCTAACATGATCTTAAATCATTTCTGTAGTAATAATTGTACCAGACTTTCCCTTGTTTTACTTCTTTATTTTCTTCCCCCAAAATACCATCAATACCAAGTTAAAGTAAGAAATTATTGTAAATGAATATCCCTCTCTCAGAAATACTTTATCCTTAGTCAATTTTTCAAACTTGGCTACCTAAATTTAAGTATCTCACCATTTTTTTCCTGGCTCTTAATAGAAGCCGAATGACATTTTGAAATAATAATCACCCATAAATATAGGAAAATGCAACAGAAATTATGAGTGCTCAGTATTCCTGAAAAACAAAGTCATGTCTAAAATCAGGGAAAAGGATGAAAGATACAAATTATTAGGTGCCTAGCTCTCAATGACAATGTTTTTAAACCTCTCTTGTGGTTCTTAAGATAAAGGTTCTTAACTACATTTTAAGGTAACATTTTGGTGATTCTTATTTGCTCTGAAACCCTGAAATTACTTACTCTCCTTATTTTTTATTGGAATGGGGACTGAACTATTTGTGTATGCGTTGACTTTTTGCACAGAATATGTACAGTCTTTCAATAAATCACTAAAATTACTGTTTTTCCCTATTTCTATTCAATATATGTCATCCAAACAATAAATTCACTTGAAAGAAAACAAAAAAACCTCCTCACAGTTACACACTGACTTGTATTTATGGACAACAGAAATGCTGTCAATCTGCTTAAACACATATTTGTATTTCAAGAACATAAATAATGAGGGCAAGGCCTTTTCATAGAAAATCTGCCTTTTGTGTTCATGGTTTTTTTAATATCTAAACTTTAAGATAATTTCAAATGAATTTCACATATTAATAAGTAAGAATGGTTTTAATACTATCTTGACAAAGGACAACTCCAATGAGGTATGTTTATGAATAATAACAATTACGCGCCACTCAGAAAATCTATAGTAAAAAGTTTCATTCTAAACAAAATGAATTAAAGATAAAAATTCCTTTTACATGCTTTTTAAAAAGTCCTTAGAAATTAAGGTATTATTTATCCCGAAAGTTATGAGAAATCTTAAAAGGTTTAGCAAGGCTGAAGGATTAAACTAAACCTCTGTCAGCCCCTTGGGGATGTCAGACATCATTAGATACCTATATTTGGAGAATTCAGTCAAGCTCCTAGTTAAAACAACCATTGAAGTTTTGGAGTTATTCAGTTGATCAAACAGACATGTGCCAAATAGCTCTCTGAATTCCACTTGCTTGGGTCTTTATTGACTCTAATGAGTGATTATTGCACCTAAATCACATGCAAAGACTTTGATGCGTAAATTTATGTCCGAATATGGATCTCTTTTCCATCCATAATGGTATCTGGAAGTTAGATTCTGCTTCTATTCATAGAATATTTCAAAATAGTTAAATTTATTCTGATTTTTAAACACTGAAATCCTATATGTAATAGAATCATTTATTTCTTGATCAGTATTGGAGTCTGAGTTTTATATTAATATTTTTTGATATTTCTTCTTTTTGTTATTATATGTTACCATTTTATATTGCAAAAGAATGAAAAAGGCTACGCTAAATTAAACACAGTGAAGAATTAGATGCTTTATCACATTTAGGCAGGCAAGAATTCTGTTTCACCAAGTTTTAACATAAAATCAATCTGAAAAATTGTCTATATGTAATGACAAACTTACAGGCCTTCTAAAAGGTTGGAATATGTCTTACAATTATGTTTCATAATAAATAGGCCCATCGGGTCTCAGTATGAAACCATTTTATCTCTATAATAGGATAGTGGAGTCTATTTTCTCTGATATTACTTGTGCAATGTTTTTAATTTTGAAGTTTACTTAGCCAGCTTTTCAAAAGCCAAACTTGTACAACATGATCTTTAAAGTGTTATATCCTTGTCCATGTCTTGAGTCATTAGAATTAGTATTATCAGCATTGTTAGTATTAGTGAACATTATTGAAGGTGTGTGTCCTAGTAGATAACTTGGCAGCTCACCTTAGTTAACTTAATGTCTGCATTATTGACTGCCTCCAAAAAAAAAAAAAAAAAAAAAAAAAAAAAAAGGAGGAAAGAAATACAGATGCTTTACCTATTTGTCTAGATGAGGCAAGCATGAAGCAAGCTGCTGTTACTATAAACTGTCTTTGCAGCTCTGCAGTCTAACTGACCTTCCCCTAGGAATTCTCCCCTCAGCTGTTTTCTAAAATGAAACCTCTGGACTCTATTCTAAGAAATATTCATCATTTTGAGACTTCCTGGGTATCTTACTGGGTGTACTTTTCTTCCAAGGTCTTTCCTGTGAGAACTTTTGCAGCGTACAGGCAAGAATCTAGTGAGATTTTGGCAGAGAAAAATAAAATGTAAAAGCGAGTAGGATTAAAGTCTCCACTTACAAAGATGGAAAATGTGAACTGAAAGCCTAGGTAATTTTTTCTAGTTAAGGCCAAATTGTATACAATTACAAGGAGTGCGGACATTGACTGTACTGAACTTGGACGGTGCTCATTATCTACGGGTGACCTGAAAAAAGTTTTCAGGGGGAAATTCTGAAAGATTGGCTGAAGTGACTATGTTCATTCTATTTGTATTTTATTGGGTGTACAATAAGTCTCTCAGTTCCCAGGCAGCCTTGTCCTAGGATAATTCAAAATTCATAAGGGAAATAGGAATGATGGGTAAAGGATATCAGGGCCCTTTCTCAGTATAGGAACAAATAAACTTCAGACAGGTATTTGCCCATCTAGAGATAAATGGAAGGCTCACCGAGCAAACACAACACCATGGACTTAAGCCTGCAGTTAGGAAAGCAGGATGTTCTTGGAAGGGATCGAGGTTGGTTTATTGTCCTCAACAGCTCCAGGTACACTGTAAAACCCGTAATTATTCCCTCCTTATCAGAAATGGATCTTTTCAGCACACAGCTTTACAAGTAACCTACGTTTTTAATATCTCATTCCATGGGAACGGACTTTTCACTTTTTTGAAGAAGATTATTTTTCCTGTTATGTCTATTCAGAAGATTTTTTGTTGTTGTTCATTTAATCTGTTTTGGCCTCCAGTGTGCTTACGTAAGGAACCTGTAAATGGGAAGACACTTTTAAGGTTTGTCTTTCAAAGGGTGTTCAGGTACAGTTTGCCTGTAGAGAGAACCTTGTTCACACATAAGTCTGTCATCTTTTTACAAAGTTACTTCTAATCTTGTCTTTTATCTTTCATAGGCTTATGGTTTGGGGATTTATGGATAGGTGAGAAACCAAGAAATACGCATTTTACTTTCCATTTAGGTCTTTACTCTTCATAGAAAATTATTGAACTGAAGAAATCAGTTTTTATTAATAGCTTGGTTACAATTTTATTGCTCACCAAGCACACCAAGCTGACAGCACTGTAGACTGATACCCTTTGTTTATCCAGGTGTAAGTATGGGATCATTAAATCCATGCTTTTCATTATCCTTATTCAGTGAAACTCCAGCTTCATTTACATGTATGATACCCTTGGGACAGATAGCATATATCCGTCCTTTAAGCTAGTTCAGGGTATGCGAAGTTCTAGTTTTATAGCGCATGGTCTGTATACATTTATGGACCTTCCTCCATCTTTCCCTTCCTACCTTCCTCCTTCCCTCCCCTCCTTTCTACTTTCCTCCCTCCCTCCCTTCCTCCCCTCCTTCCTTTCTTTGCCCTTGCCCTTGCCCTAAAACAATCTCCGTGCCACATGGAACTTACTGCACCACTCCTTGTTATCTATACAAAATAATAAATAATAAAAATCTCAGTCAGGTCTTATATTTGCCATTGCCTTGTAGGACGTCATTGGCTAAAATTAATTGGCAGGTAATTAATAATGTATGCAAACCTCTTTTTGCTTACAATACATTGTAATAGTGTAAATATGTGCTTTTAAATAGCTGTGAATGAGATAACAAAATGCAGAGGAATATGAATATTTCAGTCTTTTTGCTACTACTCCAGTATCATTTTTGAAGCTACACTTGTTTTGAGCTTTAAAAATTTTAAGACCAAGATAAGCTGAAGTATTCAAAGGCTTCATCAGTTCAAAGCTTGCAGATGGTCTTTTGTGTTATGTCTGGGCGCTGTATAATTATATGTGACACTGTGCTTCTCCGGGAGGTGTTGCAATGTACAGATACATTATAATTGAAATGTTCCAAGGGATTTTCCTTAATACTTCTTATTATCTATTCCTCAGTGCATGCACCGTAACCTCCAGAGCAAAGATTAAGTTCCTGGGCATTGATTTGTACTTGTTGTTGCAGAATCCCTGCAACTGAAAAAGTCTCTGTTAGGTTAAAAAATACTAAAGAGCTTTCATTCTCTTTTTGCATAATTTAATAGAGAAAAAAGATCTGCCTTAGGTTTTTCAATCACACTGCAGGGAATGATCTTTTTAGTATTTGTACAAGATGCAGAAGATGTATAAATATTAAAAATGTATTTTCTAATAGCATCAACAGAAAACTTTTGATCCCTGTTAACTGCTTGAATATTCTTTGACGTTCTGGTTTTTCTCTTCAGTGAACTGTCCTTTCCTTCTGCCTTCTCAAATAAGCTAGCAGTATTAGAAATGGTTCTTCTGTTTGACTGCAGAATCTCCCTGGTTTGCCTTGTAGAGTAAAGATGAAAGGGTTAAATACAGCAATGTGATTGTGAAGTTGATTGAAGTGTGTGAAATTTCTTATGGATGAGACATATATACCTGAGGACTGAAACAAGAAGGGGGAGAACTATCTTGAATTATTTATTCTCCTAGATTCCAACAGCTCTTTTCTCAAAAAAGCACTTTTCTGTTGAATAAATAACCAATTCCCAAAGGTATCTCTGCTACAGTTGAATCTTATTAATCATAATATGAAGGACAGGGAGACTTTCTTTTAAGCAAGCAAAACACCATGCAGTGTACGAGGGAAGAGAATAGTGGCAATATTGTAGACAATTTTTGTAGAAAAAAGGAAGATCTTGCTTAAAGATGTGTTAGAAAATTCTAAACTTTCAAATCTCTAGATGCATAGGCTGAATAGCCCTAGTTTTTCTACTATTTTTGATTAAATCTTTGTGCTACAAAGTATGTGAAACAACTGTTGAATCCATCCAGTGCTTTGGTAACTAGTAATCATTTGTCTAAATAGTTAATTAATAAAGCAAGTAACAACAGGACAATTAGAGAATTGCTTCTGCCTTCCGAACTGGAGTCTTGAAAGGAAAGGTATAATCTATTGGAGGTCTATTCTTTTCCCCCTACACAGACTCAGTTCTTCTTGACACTAATAAGAGTTATCTGCATGCCTCAAGAGGAGAACTGAGCAGGTTTTATGGTCGTTATTTATAAAGCTTTCTGTAATTTCATCTGTAATTAGTAAATAGTCTTTTGCCCAGTTAAAAGTAAAGGAGAAGCAAATATTGGCCAAATCATGATGTTCTTGCTATTTTCGGGTGAGTTTTTATTTATTCCTTACTAAGTACCCATTTGGTGAATTCTAATTTCATAGTTATGTTTTACAGTAGTTCAGCTCTGTTTGAGTTATGCATCCATTCAAATGGAACCGGAATCATCAGCTCACTAATCACAGCTGCAATTTTTCCACAGAATTTGTTTTTAAATTGTATTATTTAAGTGTAGAGCTTTGTTCAAGAGTTTGTAATTAGGAAAATTGTCATTAGCTTAGCTTTATTTAATTTTAGCAAGTTGGATGATATTCTGGATATTTAAAAACCAAAATGATAATTGAGCCTTCCAGTTCATCCTCTTCTGTGGAGGTCTTTTGAACTTAATAAATGTGTTTTCTTTTAATTTTATTATTAGAACAATTAAAGTTTAATGCCAAGAAAATAAAAAAAGGATGGAGCTCGGTGCAGGTTTTTTGTTGATTCTTAACTTCACTTGCCTTTCAGAATGTGAAACTTTATAAATGCCTTTTGTATTAAGCCGCTGATGATATTAATGGAAACAGTTCCATATGAACACACTAAATATGTTTCACTATAAATGGTTAAAAAACAGATTGCCAAAAAAGCAGATCTATTTTTACTTCTACGTAAAATTATGCTCAATTTTTTAACACGTTTTAATAATTAATATGTCCAGGAAATGGTGCTGTTAACAGGGGCAGTGCTGACTTATATTAGATGAGTTGTACAGTAAGAACTTCATTCTGGTAAACATCATAAAAAACAGTCTCTCAAAGATTAAGTCTTTTAAAGAATCACACACCAAAAAAAGGTGTGCGATTCTTTAAAAGTATTTTACTTTGAGCACTTTGAGCTTGAAGTGCTTTGAGCATAGTGTTTTATCCTATTCATTTTTGTTGAACATGCATTATGCAAACACGCATACATTTTTGCAGGAGTGGGGCCTAAAAATGGTACTAGGCTCTGGGGCTGGGGCTGCATGAAGACTGGTGGGTTTTTACTTAAAACAAGCAAACTACCATAACAAAAAGCAGTGTTAATCAACTGATGAACTGCTAATAACTTCAGATAGAAAATATACTGATTTAAAATATCATCCAGGCAGTTGTAAAATATGTTCCTAGAAGATAAAAGAAATGAAGAAAAGAGAGAAAGGCAAACAAATACAGCATTATCTTTGCAAACATTGACTTTAAAATTTATTTCTGACACTTATTTAATTATGGGAACTCAGTTGTCAATAAAAGTCAAAGCAGCACATGGAGGAATGTTGCAGTTTATCCATGTTCCCTTGAGAGAAGACTTTTTTCCAGCAGAAAAGTGTAGAATCAGATTCTTCAGGAGCACTGATGGTGTGCAGACATAACTGGTTTTCCTTGCTTGCTTATTCCCTTTTCCATCCATAGAGCTAGAAGCTTGAACTTTTTCTATGTAGGCAGCCCTCATGACAGCTATTTATGCAATTGTCGTATTTTAACCGATGGTTTTAATGTGTTTTAAATGGTGTGCTAGAAGTTAAACAATCTTAGCACAAATGTCATGGTCTGATTTCCTTACTGTAAATACGTTATACCAGTTCTCTAAGATCCTTTCTTGAGTGTAGTTCATTTTCAGAATACTGATTTCCAGATAAATATGCCTAATTGTATTGGGTTCCACCCAAATAGCCATTCGTCTTCCTGTGTAGTAGCTCCAGTCAATAGAAGAATGCCATTTCCAGTCACTAACCAAGATGATCTTCAGGTTAAACAACCTTGCCTCCCTTTGCTTAGTCTCATAAACAAGCAAAAAAACAAAGGAAAGCCATAGTATTAAAGTTGAGGAATTGGTAGTCATCATGATTTATTCAGTTAAAATAGATTTTTTTTCAGTACTTTGATATTCTAAGAGCACAGCCTATGCTTATATCACATATTAAAATAATCAAAATTAGAGTATCTACAATACTGCATGCATATGCAGTACAATACTACAATGCATATGTCTTAGCTGAAAAAATGTTGACCAAATTCACAGTCATGTGGAGAAAGAAAACCATTCTCTGCAGAAATGGAGAGAAAAGTGAAGGAAGATAGGCAAACAAGCATAAAAATACCTAGTAATGCTCTGTAGGAATTGATATTTCATACCCTTACAGATTATCTGGCAGATTGAATAAACAACTTATCAAAGAAATCTACATACTAAACTCAATAGTATGTGATTTTCAGCTTTAATCAAAAAAGAGGAATAGGAAGCTAAAGGGTATTCAGACATGGACAAAAACAAGATAAGCATCATCCTGAGGAAAGATGCCATTAATAGAGCTGAGGAGAGCAATCAGGCATGCTCATTGTCAGCTGGGAGGCAGCAACGCTGGCAAGAGCAAGGCTCGCTGTCGTTGCAGGGGACAGCCACATTTACATGAGCACATCAGGAAAAGGCAGTGGAAAGACTAACGCAGCGCCGGGCTTTTTGCACAGCAGCAACATTAGCAATGACAATAATAGACCCTTACAATGTGGTTGAAGTGTAACCGCATCACGGTATGCTACTTGGCTTGATTAGAATTATTTGCACAGATATTATAACTAGGCTTAATGAACAAATACAAGATTGGAAAAGATAGGCATTTAATTGAGAACATAATTCCTAATCCTTTCAAATACAGGCCTTTTCCCCTAGAAGGCAATGTAGTAGTAAACAGTGTGTCCCTTGATACTTTAAAGACTCCAAACCTTAAAATAGCTGTGGAGGTCAGTCCTTCTCAGACTCCCTGAGAAGAAGGACTGTTTAGTGGATGTTTTCCATTTTGGATTTGGATGTTTCTAGAAACAGGATATAGTTGCCTCTACTGTAGATACTTAAGTTGTGTCTTCATTTTGTATGCCCGTATTAGTGGAATAGCTAGCTTTCAAGCGACAGAAGTAGTGATTCTCCTACCTTACTATGCCACCAAATTTACTATAGAAATCATCTGGCCTGCCAAACAGGATGTCTTTCCAAAGATGAAGAAGAGTGACACAGTGACATATGACCACGAATAGCAGCCAGGTTATCTTCCATGACTGTAGCTGCATATGAGGATCAATTTATAAAACCTGAAGTATTAGAAAAGTTTTCAGTTTTGGGGAGCAGTAATTATTGGCTTTGTGCCAGTATTTCTGTAAAAGCATCTAAGCCACATGATTATCATTCCCTTCCAGCTATGAATATCAAATCTTTAACGTTACTGTTTTGCTTCGAACAATTGTATGCCCCTCATCCAGCTCACACTCAGACTAAAGATAGGTAGCATGCAAGAGGAGTTTTAAATCCCCTCTCGAATACTCCAAAGGCAGTTCCAGCCTCCAGTCTCTGCACCTCACTACTGTGCACAAAAGTGAGGATGCTGCAAGTTAGAGTGCTCTGCTCGAGGAGCCACTGAATGCATCAGTGTTTTCCTCACCGAGAAAGCAGCTTTAAAATAAACAATAAAAATAGTTTGTGGCACTGGTAACTTCTCTTGCAGATCCAACTCTTACAAAGCAAGACCTGAAAGTGGCTTTCCAGCACTTGCTTCCAGACATAAAACAACAGCTGCTAAGCCTTGCTCAGCACCTTCTGAAAGGGGCACTGCTGGCGGTAGGCCCAAGCAGTTGCCACAGAAGTCATAGCTATCAAGAAAAGTAGCCCATTAAGATTAAATGCAGGTTCTGCATCATCAGTAAAAGACAACAAAGAAACCAGAGAAACTCTCCCAGTTTCTTGGCATTGATGAAGTAAATTGAAGGAGCAGAAGACACAGATCTCAAGGGTCAAGGTTGTAAAATGTCCAGTTATCGCAGGATGAGACTGAAGAGCCAAGTGTTGCGATTCTGTAAATCTAACTATTTGGAAGTATACTTAATATATACCCTGTGATAAGAAGGACAGTTTCTAGCCTTTAACAAACGTTTGGCATAGGGTGGCTCTGGTGTCCCTCTGTGCTAGAAGGAAAGGAGATATAAGAATCTTTTTAGTTACTCCACTCTGCAGGAACTAACAAAACTTCAGATTTCACCACACCATGACACAGTGCCTGCGTCAGGCTTCTCGTCCCTGCTTGGCGCGGGAGGTGAAGGCAGGGGCTAGCAGAACTGCATCCCTACCTCGGTGCCACTGATGATCGCAGAGCAGCCCGGAGTGACATCTGCTATTGGCCTAAGTCAGCAACGAGAGATGAGTTTCCAAAGAGTCAGAAACCATGTGTGTGCGAGTCCCCAGGGCTCCTCCCCAGTTCCCACTTTTCCCTGTGTTTGGAGCAGTGCCTAAAGACAAACGTTAGAACATAGTGGCATTATACAAAAGAGTCTTAATGTATTAATGGCTATGGATAAATTAATACAAAGTAGTACAACCACAACATTAAAGTATTAATGGCATGACTACTTTTTATAGCACTGTGTGGTCACTCTGATGTCTGAGCAAAAAACGAAAGCTGACTGTTCTTTCCAGACATAGTAAATTAGTCAAGTTCCTGAAGAGTGCTGCCTCATTTACTATTTATTTTATTAATTTTAATTCAGCAGTCAGACCTGATAAATAATTTTGTGAAACACAGCATAGTTCTTCCATGGACAGCTTTAAAAAGTGCTAAAGGAATAACAGTTGTACTGTTCTGGCATTATAATTGAAAACTGTCTTACCTGAACATAAAAAGACACTTCCTTCTACAAAATGCATTTCTTATTTTCTATTCCAGTCCTATAGCTGTTAGAACAGTTACAAAAAAATAAAATAAAAATAAAAAATAAAAACCACACACAAATTATTATGAAGCTATAAAGTTTATTTTTTTATATATATGAGGTGCTATTTGAACAAGATCATTCAGAAAGATCAAAGTTTAGATTACTATAGAACTGAAAACACAGGATTAAAATAGCAAAATTTGAACAACTTTAACCACTGCGGCTGTTAGTGGTCCTGCTGTAATACTGTTTTCTTATTAACTTCTAAACTTTTCCACCAAAAGAGTCTCCTACCTGGGAAGATGTTGTAGTGAAAAAACACCCCAAACTGTAAAATAGTTACAAGTAGTGCCCTAGGGCTCTCACTTTATGACATGCTGATTGCCTCAAGCACTAGAAAATGAATACAGAAGGAAGTTCTTGTTTGGATACTGTCAGTGTGCTTTTCTGCCTTTGAGATTATTTGAAATAATTGTTAGCAACCTTCTACTGAGAGTGATCATTAATAAATAGTTCTTTGTATGAACAATTTAGAAAGAATCATTCTTCAGAAACAGAATGTTTTACTGTCAGATACAGTAGGCGGCACAGTGACTACTACTTGGGATCCTGAAGTGTCATCCAGTGGTATAGGAAGGATAATGCCAGAAGCGTATTTGGTGGGTTAGAGAGTGGCTGTTTCATATTTTGCTAAATTAGGGGTATCTACTTCTGAAGACTTGCTTAATTAAAAGTTCCGTGAAATAGCAGAGCTTTTTTAGCAGTACATTCTTTGTTCTGATCTTTCTCAAAATATCATCAATACTACCATTTAAAATATCATATGTATTTATAGAAAGATACTCTAAAATGAAAAGTGCAATTTAGATTTGCAGAAGTACCATTTTAAATGCAATAAAATCCAAATAATCATTCCCAGGGTGGTTTGTAGCCATCAGCAATACTATACACTACCAAAGCAAGAAAGACTACACTGGAGGCACATGATCTCACAGCTTCAGACATATGGGTTGCTAAAGCTAGTGATAACTGGTTTGTTAAATTTGTATATCATATGACACAACCATTTAGCAATCTTGCGAAGATTTAGGGTTAGAATTAAATCACATAGCTGTTTAAACCTCAAGATATAGAAGCCTCAAGCTTGAATAAAACAGTCCAAGAGTGTCATATGGGTATCATGCTCCCTCCTTACAGACTTTTAGAATATGTCTGAATGGGAAGGAAGTTATGCTGCATTAATAATCATCTTATTGTAGTGATAAAAAATCCTACAGTTGGAACCACACAGTTCCCATTTACCACATATTCCTTTTGGAGCTGTCTGAGACTATGGGAAAATTCATAAAGCATATGTGAGCATTCAGCTTAATTCAGACTTCGAGTGTACACTTCTTTATGATTTTGGGATATCAGGAAACCATTGTCACAAGAAACAATGAAGCCAGAGAACATCTTTGTTATAAGGAAGGGATACAAGCTTTTGAGAAGATGGCAGACAGTCATCCAGGAAAAGAGAAATCCCGTGAGCCAATGAAGTATTTCTTCATCAGTCTCCCTCTGTGCCTGAGCTTCCATGCTGGGAATCAGCTGACCTGTCAGTTCTGCATGACTTGTCTTGTACAGCGAACAGCGTAACTAGGATGTTTTTCTGAATATTTTTGATGAAGCTATTTTTTTCATGTTGCAGAAGAACACTGCTATCTTGAATTTACTACGAATTTCTTTATTTCCTGCCTATAGGGTTTTATATGCAAATCAGTTAAATGGATTAACCTAAATTAGGATGAGTCTAATTAAAAGCATAGTCTTTTCTATTGAGAGAATCAGTTTTGAACATCCACATATATTTTAACTCATAAACTTTCCTAAAAAAAAAAAAGAGAGAGAGAGATCATTCATTTTGGCTTAAAGAAATATGCAAAATAAAACCAAGATTTCTTAGGCTTAATATTAAACTAATTTTTAATACCTGTGAACTTTTGTGTTCAGAGTAGATAAAAAGTTTGACTATATAAAATTAGTTATCCCTTGGGAGTAATGCGTGTGCAAGTCATTCATTCATTTATTCATATTCCTAATGTTTTATTTTTTTGATATAAGAAGTCCTGCATTTTTTCAGACCATAGAGTCAATCATAAAATTTCTAGTCAGACATTAGTTGGAGGGGGGACACCTCTTACTGACATATCTAGGAATTCTGAGTAAAGGTTTACTACAGGTATAGGATTTGTTCCTACAGAAAGCAAAAATACCTGGGTAAATAAATATGTATTTGTGTTCAAGTTCTACAGATTTACTGGGAGGTAGAAATTAAGACTGTTGCAGATGTTAATGTTCCAAGAAATACAACACCTTCCTTAATTAACAATGTTGCACTTTCTTCCTGGCAAGCATCTGTTCAGAATTTTCTGCAGTACATTAGATACAATTTAATCTTTTGATTGCAAAAGTATAACCGATTTTCAAGATATTTTATTTGGAGACAGGAAATACTGCCCTTCCCCTATGCTTTCCATGTAAATTATTCATGTCTGTAGCATCTAAAAAAAAGAAAGCATTGATCGAAGGATATTTTGCCAATATGTAACAACAGGTATGGTAAAAGCAGATAGATACAAAATAGTTTGTTGTTATTTAAAAACTTTGCATACCTACCACATCTTCAGCTGCTATAACAAATAATTTTCTCCAAGAGAAAATTTGAGACATCATTGCATTACATGATTGTATTATTTTGGCTACAGCTTTTACAATGAGATAAAAATCTTTGAACATAGAAGCTTAGAATTAATAACATAAACTTTTCATATACCTGATCCACAGATAAGATCTAGCTGTTGAATGTAATTTAGACATTTAAGGATTGTCCACTTTAGAGTTAGATTAGATATTTAAATTCTCCCCATTTTATATTCCTCTGTTAAAAAAGAATGTTTCTTGTTTTAAGAAAACCTAAATAAAACCTTAAGGGTAATTGATGAAAATTACCCAGGCAGGCAGAAATTGCATCCCCTGAAACAATTCAGAAGTCCTTCAGAAATTAACTTTCTCTAGAAAGTTAATGTTAAAACATGGTATTTCTGTATTGCAAACATGAATTTCTTATCATTTTAGCTGGTGGAAACAGAAATGAAGCATATATGGTGCGTAATTACAGGATACTATTTTCAGGCTAAGTAAAGAGAAAAAATAGAGCTGTTTCTGAGGAGTGAGCTTATTCAGCTGCTAAAAGATATTTAAAAAATGACAATAAGACACTGCACTGATGAGAGATGATAATAGTCTAAGCCTTGTCTCTGATCTTCATGTAAGCCCAGTAAAAAATTATCTGTGAATTAGGGGGTGCAGTGAGTCTTAAATGCCTATCCAGATCCATCAGTAGAAAAGAAACTCATCTTTTAGCTTGTCTTTCCAACCAATTAACCTTATCAAAATATCTGACTGAAAGATCTTGAACTTCTTTCTCTACTTACAGTGCCTTTCCTTCTATAATAAGAGACAGCTATTTGGAAGATCTTGAATCATTTCAGTAAAATACTCAAGTTTCTGTGAATACCAAAGCATGATGGTTTAAAAGGGTGGAGGACAAAGCAACTATTCAATGTTTTCCATGATACAAGTGTGGGGGAACATGCAATGACAGTTTTAGGCAGGCTGAGAGCAAAAAAAACATTGCTTTCTTTAAAAGGTGAAAGATTCAGAGCAGAACTGATTGCTCCAGAATGCTGTGGAGACTGAAAGTATGCTTCGTAGCTATACAGCAATGACAAGTTACAAATGCCACCCAGACACAATCTCAGTCTTAGGCAAATCCTTTAATATTTGATTACTTCTCTGAAAGAAGTAGCATTTTATAGTGCTGTTTCTTATGCTCCTTCCCTATGTACCTGTTACTGACCCCAGTCAGGACTCCAGGCTACCCATACCTTTGGTATGGGCCGTTACAGACATTTTTATTTTCCCATTATTGCAGCTCTGATCTCTGCCTGGTTTCATTTAGCTGTTTTCCACTACTTGGGAACTTCATTATGGCCTGAACATCTGTAACATCCTTTCCAAGGTTAGCTTCAGCGTGTCCTTCCCCAGTGAGACTCATTTCTTTCTTGCCTCATTGCCTTTTCTCCTAGCAAGTTGGGACTGCTGTTGCCTCCGTGCCTATTTTCAGGTCTGGCATGGAGGTATTAGATGTTTTTAAAGTGCTTTTGGCCCTGCTCATTCTCATCTCATTCAGTTTGGGGTTAACTCGTGAAAAATCTGTATAGCTGTGAAGCAGGAAGGAGTGATAACAAGGACTTCCAAAGATGCCAGCTTAGTGATACTGAGCTGTGGAAGCTGTGAAACCATTGCAGTGTTTTCAGGTTTGCTTTTAGGCCTAGTAGTCCCTTTGATACCACAGGTGCTTTCTTTGGACAGAATAGTCTAAATCATTTGAGGCTGGCTTCTGAGTAGCAGCTCAGCAATGGGTCGGGGCTCGGGCAAATCACAGCTGCTAGCGGATCTGCAGTCCAGTCCGATAACTGAGGCCTACCGAAACAGAAAGTGCAAATTGTGGACGAAATAAAATACAAGAAAAGACTCTGAATACCTGAGGCTCAGACACTTTGTATGATCAACAGAATCTGTGACAGGATATCAAACAAATTTCATATGTAGTACAAGATTTTTTTTTTTCTGATTTAATGTACTGTTCTTGTCCACTAAAAAGTATCAGAGTTCTTGTATAATGGGAAATTTCTACACATGCAGAAATTAGGCTGTAATTTTTGTTTTCTGTGTTTCTATTTCTGAACTTTGAAAAAGATCCAGAGGCCAGGAAGTATCATGTTTTTCAACAGACAGTAATTATAGCAAAGGAATATACCAAGTCTTCTTACGTAAGTCATGTCTGAGGGGTTTAGGATGCATTTGAATGCCTGGTGGATAGGAGTTCTTGTTTCATACTAAATTCCTCTATACAATGCTCTCTATTCTGCTTCCCAAACCTAACAATTTTTTGGGTATTGGAAGATATCTGTTTTTCAAATAAAAGCTTCTGCAATATTCAAACTCCCATGACCAGAAGTTGTTTTTAATCAATTTTGGCCATGTTTGCTTTTATTTCCAAGGTCCAAAGTATGCATAAACAAATTAGGGAAATAAGCACACGCAGGCACACACAGCATTGCTCATGCATATATTCTGTATTTAAAGCAGGTAAGCCCTTGTGAAACATCTTTTTGTAGAATTTAATAAGGATTACATCAAACGTTCTGTGCAAGTTAACTAGGATTCTGCAGTAATACATTCAAAACCTATGGGATTTAATGAAGGATTGCAATCATTTCGTTAAAGTTTTAAGCCACCTTTAGAGTATAATATGAAGTTACAAAAGGTAGTCAGTTGATTTAGAAGTCCTATAGCAAGGCTATTCTCTTTTAAGTTCTCCCCCCCGCCCCACACACATGGGAACAGTTTGTCTTTCCAGTGTGAGTGCTGTTAGGTGAAGTAACCCGTGGCCTGGAGGTTCAGCTGTCTGTGATGCACAGTCTGGTTTTGAAGTGGCACAGCTGCATGCCCTTAGTTCAGTTATGGGGAGAATATTGTAGTTGAGATGTGATGAAGTACATAAGTTAAATCCATGCAAGCTAGGAATATTAAAAAACACAGAAGTTAGGAGCTCTAGGATTCTGGAGGCAATAATGCTAACTTGAGAAGCTACAAAACCCTAAGGAAAAATACAGAGAATTAGAGAAGTGCGACAGCAAGACGAGAATTTTGCAGTTTCAAGGAACAACGTGGGCCAGCACTTCCCCACCTAGCTATCTATTGTGTGTATTGGCCAGTACTACCAAAAGTGTTTTTGTTGTGTACTTTCAAGTTATCCTGCTGGTTTTGTCTCTGAACACAGATGTCCAAACAGAAGTGATGCAATAAGATAAAGTTACACTTACTTTACAAACACAAAAAGAGGAGAATGAGGGAGGTTATTATGAGAATAATCTTAAATTTCACTAGAGAATGATTGGGATAACTTTAATTATTGCCAGGCAAAGTTAAACAAGAGCACAATTATTATTCTAATTTTATTTTACTGTTTATTCTTTGTTCATTTAAACAAGAATATAATTTTTGCCATTTAGCAGCTAAAATGTCTGTGGGCATTTGAAATGCATTCCCTTAAAAATCAAAGTAATAGACTATTATCTCCACTGTGGACCTCACAGAAATAAATATAGATTATTTTGTATCTCTGTAAGCACACAAAAAATCTAGATTTAAATAAACCAACAAATTTCCATCATGTGTAATGTTTTAGCATAATGCTTGTTGAATTATTTGCCCGCCCCCCCTCCTCCCCCCTCCTCAAATACCATTTTCTGTGTCAGGATTGTACACACAGAAGGCCTATACTCACTTTTACAGACAAGGAACTGAAGCAGTATAAGGCAAATTTGAAGAAATGTAAGTTCCATTTTCAAAGCAAATTAAGGCATGTAAGAGCTCTTTGGACTTCTAACAAGACTTAACTCACTAAATTTTCTATATCATTTTGGCATAGCTATCAGAAAATATTCACGTACTTTATTTCCTATTCAAATTACCTGGAAAGCAGTCTCACGGAACTGGATATCGGGTTTTTGAAATATATTGTTCAAGACCACTTATCATGGAATAAAATTATATTATATTTGAGATTAAGCCACCTAATATTGGTTTCTATGTGGAGATCTGTTCAATGCAGTCAGAGGAAACGGCAGTCATCCAGTTCCCCTCAGTGTAAAAACCTCTTAGCTGGTCAGCTGAATCCAGAGCTCAGACATCTGGCCCATGTGTTGACACATGTGGAAATGCAAATCTAGTATCTTATTCTTTTACTTCATCATGCCAAACAGAGAGAAAAGCTGAACATTACACAAAGAGTTACCACATATCCTGTAAATTCCTCTTTTTTGTCATCAGAATCCCCTGCAGATGGATTTTCAGAAAACACAGACTCTGTCTGGGCTTTAGAAAGCCACCCAGGACAAACATATAAAGTTATCCTGTTAGATGAGTTTTGGATGGAGGTGGAAATGGAAGAAAGTGTCAGGACAGAAGACAAAATGGAGAGCTCCGGGATGGGCATGGGTGGACAGTGACCATCTGGAGTGGGAAGAGGTGCAAAACTTTCAAGAATGTTGGAGAGGGCTAGGAGAGCAGTATTAGCATTTCACAGTCGGTCTCTAAGGTGGGAGGGTAGTGCTCATTATTGCATCCTCTCCCAGAGTTACGATTCTGTCCAGGGCAAGTGAGTGAGGTGAAGACATGCACAGGACTGCTGTCCGTGGTCTTCTCTCTCACTGTGTCCTTTTATAAATCAAAGAAATTTAGTAGCCCTTATATGATTATAGCCCTTATGTCTTAATTATCATGTTTTATTTTTCTGTTGCTTTTTTCCCTTGTGTTTTTCTCATTTTGCTTTACTGCCTCTGGAGCCTTTTATCTTTCTACTAGCATTCTCCTGAATGTCCTTTTTCTTATATATTTTATTTCACACTGACCCAGAGAATTGAGTTTAGCTGTGTAATCAGTTTGTAGGCAAAAAAGTTTTTTGGTTTTTTTTTGTTTGTTTGTTTTCCCCAGGGGTTGAAAATGAATATGATGATGATGCATGTCTTCTAAACAACCAATTTTTTTCTGAGCCAAATAAAGTACTTTCCAAAATCAGCCTGCAGATCACTTCTCAGCCTGTCATTACTTTCACATCTGCTGCAGCTGATACTATCTTCTGCATTGAAAATGCATGCTTGGGACAGGAGCTGCACACAAATGGCAGGACATAAAGAAATGTAATAAATATAAAGGAACAATAAAAAATGCTTTCAGATGTCATTTATGGGCTCAATCCTGCAAGGTACTTAAAGCTTTCAGGGAGTAAAGGGCAACCTGTATCTCGGAGGAAGTTATCAGTGTCTTATCAGGCCAAAATCTGTACAATGATGAACTTCCCTCCAAAAGCATCAGTGAGAGAAATCTTTCCTATGCCAAGTGAATGATTCGACAGGAGACATGAAATAGCATGTAAGGTTATTTCTTTATTTCTTATTTGCAAAACAGTTCTATCCTACTAAAACTCAGTAATAAATTGGAAAGGTTTACTTTTACCCTTACTTTTAACACTTTGAAAGTCTTTAGTTTTTAAAAATGTCAAAAGGGTACCTGTGATTCTCAAACTGCTTTATAGACAAGATATGCCTGTGGACAAGACTGTCATTGAAACCTAAGTTCTATGCCAAATGTAAATTTGATCTTCAGTCCAAAATCCTGTCCAAAAAGCTACAGGCATTCTTGTTTCAAAAGTGGAGGGTTGCCACAATTTGACTACTCCGGGCTAACAGTGTAGTAGGTCGCTTTTACATAATCCTTGTTTATCTTCTCCAAGTTTGAACTATCCCTGCTCATTTTTATCCTATGTTGTGTCTTTCTTCTAAATTATATTCTTAACTGTGATGTCAACACAACTTATTTGTATGTTCTTTGTCACAGTACTAGGTGTTCACAAATCACGGTAATAACAGCTAGGAGCACCTATATTTAATTCTACATAATCTTTTCTATCTGATTTGTCATTACCTTTGTTTTCATTTGCTTTTACTATTGCCAGAATTTAACTAGTTGGGTTAATATACTCCATGTTTGCTATCTGTCTCAGGCTTACTCTTACTTTCTATTTAACAAATTTTAAGAAAAAAGTTTTGCCAATGCACCCCAAAAAAAAAAAAAGTAAGTGTTATTAATTCTCTCAAATTTCTTTGCCTCTGATGTTGAGTAGGTTTTGGTTGGGAAGTGATCTAGCCATCATGCCAAATGACTGTCTTTCCACATACTTTAGAAAAATAGGTACATTGAGACCACCATCATTTTGTCCAAGAGATAATACGTATCACTGAAAATAATAATTTGAACATTATTAAAATCAAAGAATCGCAGAGTCACAGAGTAGTTGGCATTGGAAGGGACCTGTGATGTTCATCCAGTCCAACGCCCCTGCTCAAGCAGGGTCACCTAGAGCAAGTTGCCCAGGACCATGTCCAGTTCAATTTTGAATATCTCCAAGGATGGAGACTCTGCAACCTCTCTGGGCAACCTGCTCCAGTGTTCAACTACCCTCACAGAAAAAAAACAAAAAAAACAAAAAATCCCCAAGTTTTTCCTTATGTTTAAATGGCATATTCTGCATTTCAGTTTGTGTCCATTGCATATTGTGCTGTCACTGGGCACCACTGAGAAGAGTTCTGTCTTCTTCACAGCCTCCCTTCAAATATTTATACACATTGATAAGATCCCCCTGAGGCTTCTCTTCTCCAGGCTGAACAGTCCCAGCTCTCTCAGCCTTTCCTCATACATGAGATACTCCAGTCCCTTAATCATCCTTGTGGCCCTTTGCTGGACTCACTCCAGTACGTCCATGTCTGTCTTATATTGGGGAGCCCAGAACTGGACACAGCCCTGCAGATGTGGCCTCCCCAGGGCTGAGTAGAGGGGAAGGATCACCTGCCTCATGGTGCTGGCAATGTTCTCCCTAATGCAGCCCAGGAGGCTGTTGACTGCCTTTGCTGCAAGGGCACATTGCTGGCTCCTGGTCACCTTGTTGTCGACCAGGACTCCCAGGCCCTTCTCTGCAGAGCTGCTTTCCAGCTGTTTGGCCCCTAGCCTGTACTGGTGGAAGGGGTTATTCCTCCCCAGAAGCAGGACCCTGCATTCGACTCTGTTGAACTTCATGAGGTTCCTCTCTGCCCAACTCTCCAGCCTTTTGAGGTCCTTCTGAATGGCAGCACAACAAGATAGTGACTGGCCTCTATTGAACATCATGCTGCTAATCACAGTCCTGTGAGCCCAGCAGTTCAGTCAGTTTTCAGTCCACTTTTTTTCACTGACCACTTACCTAGCCTGCACTTCATCAGCTTGTCTATGAGGATGTTACAGGAGGCAGTGCCAAAAGCCTTCCTAAAGTCAAGGTAAACGACATCCGCTGCTCTGCTGTCATCTACCAAGCCAGTCATCTCATCATCGAAGGTTATCAGGTTGGTTAAGCATGATTTCCCCTGCAAAAATCCATGCTGACTTCTCCCAATCACCTTTCTGTCCTTCACATGTCTGGAAATATCTGGATTAGTTACTTCATCACCTTCCCATCAAGATGAGGCTGACCAGACTGTACTGCCCTAGGTCCTCCTTCTTGCTCCTCTTAGAGACATTTGCTCTCTTCCAGTCCTCAGGACCCACTCTTGATTGCCATGACCTTGCAAAGACAATTGAGAGTGGCTTTGCAGTGACATTGGCCAGCTCCCACAGCACTCGTGAGTGCATCCTGTCAGGGCTCATGGACTGTTCAGTTTGATTAAGTGTTCCCTAACCTGATGCTCCTCCACCAAGGGTATGTCGGCATTGCTCCAGACTTCCCCGCTGATCTCAGGGGCCTGGGATTCCTGAGGGCTGGTCTTACCAGTAAACCCTGAGGTGAAAAAAGCATTCAGTACCTCTGCCTTTTTTATGTCCCTTTTTTATTTTTTTTAATTATTAATAGCTTATTATTATCAGCTTTATTATCACAAAATACCAGAAATGAGGTGCTTTTGGATGTTAACTTTTCTTAAGAGTCCCTCTATACTGAAAAGGTTGCAGGTCTCAGTTGTGACTCATGTGCAGTAGGCATGAAGTTAGATTTCCATCAGGAGTTAAATGTTGAGTGGTCTAGTAGTTTGTTAGGCTTTGTTAATCTAGCAGAAACTGTATATGCAGAAATACATGAATTTTAGTCCAAAGTCCTCCACTGATTATCAGATGTGGAAAGTTCTATATGATTTAGATGCTTTTGTATTCTCAGTTTAGGAAGCTCTGAGTATCATTTCAATTGATGATGTTGATTATTGTCTCAGTAGTTCAGATGTCATGGTTCTACAGCTCACTTTTTAGAGAGATCTTTAATGCAAGAAAAGCTAATTTCTAATTAATCTGACCGATGCCTAATTTACTCAGCTACAGAGTTTTCCATGGTGGTGTGATAAGTCTATGAGTATATCTGCACTGTCGATAGCTCTAGATTATGCTTTCAAATTAGAGGAAAATATCTGAAATTTCTGAGGATCAAAAATTGTCTGCCTGTATACGAGTAAAAAGTCTGGCACATTTTGCCTATTGGCTGGCTAGCCTATTGACAGGGCATTTCAGTATGGTATTGCCACCAGACAGTCTCAGTTCAAATGATAGAGATCTGCACAGACTATTTAAAAAGTCTGTCGGGTGGAATTAGATGGATATCAGGAGAGCAGCGTGTTGGAGCATGGAGTTATGTTAAAGGATGGTATGGGACACAAGATGTTCTTCTGTGAATAACACTCTCCTTTGTACCAAAGACAAAGTTTTTTAATCTTGGCCCTTTTATTGAGCTACCAGTGTGACACTAGACAAAATGAAATAATGCGTACACAGAGGGACAAGGCTGCAGAAACAACATTAAGTCTGGGATTTTCTTATTTCTGTACTTCACTTGTATCCTTTGCATTCTTTTAATGTAAACATATCATTGAGTAATATATCATTGAGTTTGTTTGGATGATTTGCAGTCAGACACCAGACTTCTATTAGCAGCAAAAGGCCTCATTTAGGAGAGTTGATGCCTTGTTATTAAATGGTAAACAAAAGAACAGGATTGAGTAGTCTACATCCCCTATCCTGTCCTGCATTACCGGAAATTTAAAGGTTCATTTAAAAGCAAAGCCAGCAGGAGCACAGACTGAGTTTATGCTGGGCTTTAAATTACAGCAAGCAAATGGAAAGAAAACAAAACAGAAAAAAGCTTTGGCAGAAGAATGAAGTCTCTCCAGAGGCAGAGATAGTATCTTTAATTAGTAATATTGGTGATGGCGCTTACTCTCAGGGAATGGCTCAGACTGGTGCATGCTGCTTGTATACCCATCTGGTATAATAAAAGACAAGAAACCTGGGATTTTATTAGTGATTTGTTTTTTTGTTGATCAAAGCGATAAATGGGATCTGCATGTGACAAGTGGAGGATTATCACTAGAAGGGAGAGGTATCAGCAGGTAGCCTCCAGGAAACATTCTCTTGTTACATCTTTTTAAAAAGAGCTATACACATGCATGGAAAACGTATGCAAAGAGTAGAAGAATATGATAGTCAAAAGTTCCCAACATCTTAAGGTTGGGCAACTTTTTTTTATTATTATTCTATATTTTCTCTTTCATGCCTCAGAATTACGTCAGATTTCATATACAGAATTTATTGCTATGATAGAACAGGTCAAAGGGCTGAATTAGCAGTGTACCCTAACATCAGCGCAGGCGCATTTGTTTCCCTCAGAGAACAAAAAAATACATAATCCTTAAAGGATTGTTGTAGTATGGTTATGCACAGGATGGCTGAATTCAGGCTGCACAGAGCACCTTACTTCTGAGATTTCCTAACTGCTCTTTCCTAATTTTAAAACCTTAATGTCACGGTATATTGTTATACATTAATTACTCTACAGAAAACAAACAAGCAAAAGACTATGTAAAATCCTAGGCAATCAGGAATTCTTTCAGAGAGAATTAGGCGGATCCTCAATTACAGTCATCAAAGGGTTCTACTAAATAATCTTTCCTTCCTGGATTCATCAGTTTAAGTTATTATCCTCTGAATATCAGAGAGCCGACAGAGGACTAAGGTAGTGGCTTTTGCAGTTTAGGATTACAGACTCTCAGGCTTTATGGAATTCTGGAAAAAAATATGTTCTGTTGATCATACATGCTGTCTCTTGCACTTTCTCCTGACTCTTTACCCGATCTTTTTGCTACTCAAACCTCTAGCTCCCTCCTTTCTTCACTTTTATTCCATACTATTCCATTTACTTTTCTTACTACAGTTCTGCATCCATGCCTGGCTCTATGCTGCCTGGGTCACAACATGGGGAGTACCGAGAAAAAAAAAAAGCAATGTAATAGGCCAACCTCTAGGCACTAAGCATTTTCAATATTTATTTATCAGATGGACTTCAATGCAAACAGTGTCTGGAAAGGTTTTCATTTGCAACTTCATAGCTAAAGACCAGAAGTGCTAGTCATATTTATGGTATGAACTCTTCATTGCTGAGTATCGCACAGTCATACAATAAAACAGATTTGTCCCAGAAACTTTACTACCTACAATAGATCTTAGTGAGCTTTTCATGCTTTTGAGCTTTGGAGATAATTACAGAAGACATTCCAAAGCTAGGATATCTAAATGAGATACTGAACCTTTTTGGTTTGAATCTCACTAATTTGCAAGTAGATGATCTGTAGCATTGTATATTCTTCTCATGTTAAGGTATGTCTTTTATTGAAGTTTCATCTTTTTAGATGCTTTTCCTCCTGCTAAAGCAATAGCAACATCATTCTCTTGCTTGGGTCATTAACAGTAGGAATAGACTTTAAAAGCAGAAGCACTGCTGGGCTTATACTAGGCATCACAAAAGGGAACAAACCACCATACCAAGTAGATTTGAGTCTGTTTACCTGAAGTCCCTGTATCTTTACCACTTTTCTGTTGCATATTTTCCAAATCAAACTACTTTTCTTCCCTCTTTTGTTTAGAACCTCAGTTCTAAACCACATTTACAGTATTTCCTGTCCCTGCTGCCATCTATTCTAATGAGAGCATTTTCATTTATTTCCAGTAAGAACAATGTGACCAATTTTTATTCAGGGGAAAAAAAAAAGCTTTACCAATTGAAGTGAGATGCGCAGGTTGTTGTGCACACCAGAATAATTCAGAATGAATTCCAATATGTGCAGGTTTTACACTGAGCAAAGTAGTTTGCTCTTCCCCACCTAATGCTTCCTTCTAATCTAGTAGCAGCCATTTAATCAGAAATAACCATAGCTAATTGTAATATCAGTCTATGATTCTTTATTTAGTTAACTTGGTAGTAACCAAATATCTCCCACAGATTTGAAAGCTCAGCTGACAAAGTGAATTTGCAAGAATAGTAATGAGCATTTCATAGACTTTTCAAGCTACTGAATAATGAAAAACAAAATCTCTTTAAAAAATACTAACATTTAAAAATAAACATGAAACATCCTCTTTATCATCTTTGTCTTTTGCTTGGTATCTCTTTCCTGTTAACAAGCAGATAATAATTCTTACAGTGCAGGAACATGTTTGTGAAGATCTTCTAGTTGAAAATACACCAGTATTTCAGTTATGGGTCACATCCAATATCTCTGTGGTTGTCATATAAACATTTCAAATTTCACTTCTTTGGTTTAGTTTTGTTATATTCAGTTTAGTTTTGTTCTGATTTGCTTCAGTTTGGTTTAATCTGAGGCTTACGTTCCTTACAAGAGTAAACATATAGGCAACTTCAGTTGAACAGCTCTCAAAAGTTTTAGGATTAAGCATATCATGGAAAAGGGACTGATTACAAAGGGGAAAAGGAAGTGAAATCAGTGTTTTAGAGCTCAGTAATGAATGGAAGTAAGAACTGCCACAAGTCAGGTTTGCAGATGAATTAAAATGAAAAACGTGGTTTCTCCAGCTATATACACAATAATAGAAGTAGTGGGACTGCCATGTAATGAAAATCAGGCAGAAACTAATGAAAATCCTTGTTTGCCTTGGTTTTCCATAAAGACAGTAATGGAGAGCGTAGAACCAGAACAAAATGCACTGCAAGGTCTCTACCTTCCTGCTGAAAGAAAGGCAAAACTTGAGACATGAAGCAAAACCAAAACAGATGAATGAGTTCAGGGTGGTGAGGGATGATGGATCAGAAAAAAATCTCCATTCTAAAATTCTGTCATAACTGTCATATGAAATTTCAGATCTCATTACAAAATGGGGAAAGAATGATTTTTAATCATTCTATGAAGTTAATAATAACATTATATGACTGAAGAATATCAATTGTAATACTTATTTTATAGAAAAAAAGTCAATCAAACAGGTGTTGGTACAAAGTATGGAAAGCTTTAAAGTAAATCTTTCAGGAAAGGAAAATTAAAGATGTAAGTATAAATGAAAAATGCAGTAAAATGCAATATCAGTTTACTAAAAATAAATCATGATTTGACTAACATGATAATTTTCTTTGCTAAGGATAAATCTCATTTATTTGAACTTCAGTAAAGTATTTTGTTCAGCACCGCAGAGGATATTACTGTTTTATCTGGCAAAGATGGCAGAGTAAAGTATTGAAAGGTGGATAAAATACTGGCTAAAGAGGAAACAAATATGGATAGCTTGGAAAGGGGAGGGAGCAAGCTGAAAGCTTGTTAGGAGGGTGATTTTATTTAATTTTATTAATAGCAGTGATAAGAAATGGAAGAACAGATTAGCAAAATCTTGTAGTGAGATAAACTGCTGAAACATCAGAAATCCAGAGCAGAGTCTAAATGTTGTACAAGTATGTATTGATGCACAGAAGGCTAGGAAAATCAAATTGGTCCAAAACTGCAATTCTGTAAAGCATAAGACCAATTATCTAAGGGTCTGATAATATTTTTTTTTCTGAGAAATTGTGAATTTATGAATTAGCAATAATTTGATATGTTAGCTGATCACAGGAAAACAATGAGCAACCAGAATGATATTCCATAAAAAGGATATACCAGGTGAGGTCTTTTCATTATGTACAGAAATATATTCATTATATTCTACCTGAAACTACTGAAATCTCATCTGAAATACTACGTAAATTCTGGTCACACACCTTACCTCAGAGAAGAACTATTAAAGTATTCAGGTGTAATCCCATGGGAGGGAGCTCTGAAGGGCAAAGGAAAGCTGGCTGGATTTTAAGGACAACCTCCTCCAAGTGCAAGAACATATCAGGAGGCTGATTTGGGTAAGCCAGGAACTCCTGATGGAGCTCCAGTACAAAGTGGAAATTTACAGGAGGTGCAGGGCAGAAACATTGCTTGGGGATTAAGGGATGGTATCAGGAAAACCAAAACTCACCTAGAGCTGAGCCTTGCAAGGGACATCAAGAAGAACTTCTACTGCTATATTAGTAGTAAAAGGCTGAAAAAGAAAAATATAGGCCTATTGCTTAATGGGGCTAATGACTTAGTGACAGCGGACACAGGTGAGGCTGAAGTCCCTGATGCCCTCCTTGCCTCAGTCTTCATGAGCAGGGTCTCCCAGGCCTCTGTGCTTAAACGCAGAGTTCAGGGAGAAGAGGAACTACTAGCAGTGAGTGAGGATCGAGTGAGGAATTACTTGAGAAAAGTCAACCTTTGCAAAATTGTCTACAGCTGCATCCAAGGGCTGCATCTCTGAAAGGTCGGGGAGATCAGGGAAGGTCTGTGATGACTGTAGCAGGGCAAATGTTTCACCCATTTCCAAAAAAGGCCAAAAAGATGATCCAGGGAACTACAGACCAGTTGCTTCACTTCAAAGCTGTCCCTGGAAAAGTCATGTAATGAGTCCACTTGAAGCCCTTTTACGGGCACATGAAGGAGAAGAAGCTGGCTGGGAACAGCCAGCGTGAATTTACCAAGGTGAAATCATGGCTGGCCAGCCTGATTGCCTTCTGTGATGAAATGACTGGATTTTTGAACAAGAGGAGAGCAGAGGATGCTGTTTGCTTTGATTTTAACAAGGCTTTTGACATTGGCTACCACAACATGTTGGTATCCCAGTTAGGACATTGCTGTTGGCCTAGATAAAAACCTGGTGGGATGGTTGGGTCCAGAGAGTCTTGGCTAATAAGTGGTACCCTACCTTTAGGCCTTTAATGAGGGGGGTACCACAGGGGTCTGTACCGGGACCTCTCCTGTTTAACATCTTCATCACGCTCATGAGGTAACAGAGGCTACTCTTGCAAAGTTTGAAGATGACACAAAACTGGAGGGACCTGTTGACACATTAGAGGGCAGGGCTGACATCCAGAGGGACCTAAAAAGGCCAGAGGAATGGGTCAGCAGGAACCTCAAGAAGTGCAGCAAGGACAAAGAGGAAGTCCAGGCAGGCTGGGGCTACCTGGCTGGGGAGCAGTTCTGCAGGAAGGGACCTGGGGGCTTTGGCAGGCACAAGCCGAGCATGAGTTGGCAGTGTGCCCAGCTGCAGAAGGCCAGCAGAGTCCAGGGCTGCATTTACAGGTGCACTGCCAGGAGACTGAGAGAAGGGATTATCCTCCTCTACTCAGGACTTGTGAGAATACATCTAGACAGTGTCCAGCTTTGGGCCCCACAGTACAGGAGAGATACTGATAAACTGGAGTGAGGTCAGTGAAGGACCTCCAAGCTGGTTGAGGGCTGCAGCACTTGCCCTTTGAGGAGAAGCTGAAAGACTGGGGCTTGTTCAGCCTGCGCAAGAGACAGATTCAGCGGGACCTAACGGCAGCCTGCCTGTACCTGTAAGGGGATTACTGAGAAGACAGAGCCAGGCTGTTTATGGAAGTGCACAGCCAGAGATGAAAAGACAGTGGTCATATATTGAAACATGAGAGGTTCTGACTTGATATAAGGGAAAAATGTCACCATGGGGATACTTAAACAATTCAAGAGGATTCCCAGAGAGGCTGTGCAGTCTTTGGAGGTTTTCAAGATCCATCTGGATAAAACCCTGACTTTTAAGGGCAGGGTCCCGAGGCTAAAGCTTGTTGCTTTGAGGATGCTTTGAGCAGGGAGATTGGACTAGAGACTCCCGACGTCCCTACAGCCTGAATGATTCTGTGATTCTGTGATAGGGAGGGAACAGAGAACATGTTGCCTGCAAGGAAAGTCAGGCACGGGGGAGGAATATAGCCATTGTCTCTACTCACATCACGTGATGGGAGTAAACAGAAGAAAAGGTCAAGGGCACTCGTGTGGGAGTGAATAGATATACAGGCTTCGAATAAATTCAGCCAGGCATTAGAAGAAGGTTTCTAATAACTAGAGCCATGAAGTTTTGGAACAGCCATCCAGATGAGAGTTTTGGGGCCCTCGATTCACCTAGTCTTGTCCTGGACTTCCAGCTCCAAGATCAAAGTTCTAGATCCTCTAAAGCAGGTCCTGTCAGAACTTGAGATAAATGCAATCAAAAGATAGGTATAAAAAGAGAGCAAATTCAAGATTTTCTGTAGAATGATTCTTTTCAGCTTACTGTGCTGTACTTACCATATGTGCAGTTATTTTTTAAAGAACAAACCTAACCATCTGTTAGCATAATATTTGGGTTGTGCCTCATGTCTCTGTAGATGATATGAAAAAAAAGAAAACTACGATGCATAATTCATGATAGTATGTCTTGGCAATGGATGGCAGTCTTGGTTCTGATGTTAGGATCATTTTCCTTTTTTGAAAGATTATGACTCTGGACAAGTGATTAGAGATAAGTGATACAGATAAGTGTTACATATAGCAGAAGCTTGTATCTCCATCTTGCATCCCTGGTCTGAACGAGTTGTTTTAAATATCTTGGCAGTCATAAGCTAGAGGGCCTCATGCCAGGTAACAAAGGATAGATGACTGACATAAGCAGTGGGACTGGAGGAAAACAATGAAGTTTGAAAGGAGAGTTTGTTTTGATGCTTAGGACACTAAAAAAAGGTGATGTTAAAGTTATGCTTTAATTGTGAGGTAGAAAATCATAGCATTAGAAACTTAGAAGATCATAGATTTTGGATCTGATCTCTATTACTTCATAAGTGGATTTTCCTGGTATGCACCTGGTTAATGCCACTTACTAACTCTTACATTCCCCTGAGTATGAGGAGCATATATAGGACTGGGAACAGTTGGAGGGACATATTTTAGGGCCAGTGTGCTTTTACACTCAAACTGCCTCTTGGGTGGCAGATCAGTATGAAGAACGGTTCCTGCTGATACAATTTTGGATTGATCCTAGGACTGACCAACTTCAGGGACTGCTGACATAAGCACAATACTGAAATGGCACTTGTGAGGGTCAAGTCCTATCTGTTCAAAAAGTGTGATGCTTTTTGAATGGTTACTGTGTCATGGTGGGGAGAAGAGCATGCTATTCCCCTGCAGGTTTTTAGGACTACATTTTTCTAGGTGAATATCACTGTATTTCCTATCTTGATTTCTGTCTTCTCTAGACTTTTTTTCATATGTCTGTTTACTCTAGTGATGGGAATACCTCCTATAATTAATGTGCTGTTTATGCCTTCTCTTGGATTATTAATGGAGTTATTAGATAAAATAAATCCAAGCACTGAATAATGCAATATTCTAGCAGATTAACATTCCAACTCAGTATATTGCAATGCCCTTCAATATCTTTTGTCATCAGCTGCAATGACATGGTCTTCATTACTTCCTAATTGTCCATAACATTTCCCCTTATTTTTCTTATTAAAGATAGATTTAAAAAGCAGCCCAATAGCTGAGATAGTTTAGAATCATCAGTAATTTAACCTTCTTCATGAAGGGTTGCACAATGACAACCCTGTAAATCCTTTATTTAAATTAACTGAAGCATGACACAAGCAGCAGTGAACATGATCTTTCCCAGCCTCCCACAGACAGGAGCAACCTCTAGGGGCAAGTCCCCAGGCCCGTTTAGTCTTTGGCTTCTCTCATGAAATTGCTTACAAGACTGCCAATTAGCTTGTTAATAATAGTGCGGCAGACAGCCTGTACATGAATTCATGAACGCCTTTTCCACTTGTTATTAAAACCTTTGAAGTCATTGAAGTTAGCTAATACAGGTAAACTTGTGCTTCTATCACTAACATGCTATCTCCCACTTAACACTCTACTCAAATGCCATTATGTATCCTGCTTATTTTCCCTTTTTATTTAGGAAAATCTTTGGGACATGGCTGTTCACTGTTTGTACATAATGTAGAGAAACGATTCTCAGGACAGCGATTAGGGTTTCTAGCTTCTGTTTAAACAGAATAGAGTAGAATAGGAAAGAATAGAATAGAATATTTCACAGCATGTAACATATCAAGTAATTATTTTCCTTAGATGCACCAAAGAAAAAAACAAAAGCAAAATCTTACATCATATGGCAAGTATGAAAGAACAGGCCCAAAAGGGACCATCTTTTTCATCCTCTTGCCCCAGCTGTTCCTGATAGAGGGTTATTCCAAATCCTGCTAAAAGCCTCCAAAGATAAAAATCTCACAGCCTCTCTCTATTCAGTGCTTAACTGTCTTTACAGTTAAAGGTTTTACTAATGTCGAATCAAACTCAAGGCTTCAATTTAAGCCTCTTATTTCATGTTCTATCCCCAGTGGACATGAAGAACAATTTTTTGTGTGTGCAGCATCTATGTAAATGTTCAAGGCAATGTACCTTATTGCCTTTATTGTGAGGCATTCAGTACCCTTTCTCTTCATATATTGCTTTGTCTGTAATCTCTTTCCCATCAAATATTCATATATTTTGGACTCTGAAGACAATACTTCAGTTCTGCTAGCTTCTCCATAAATAACGTTTCTAGTAAGATTTGAACCCTGAATTATCTTCTTATTCCTAAATTCTTAATTTTTGTTATGAATTTCTAAATCCCTAATTTGTAAATAAGGTTTAGTAAAGTTTAAATTTTCTTGCTTGTTACACCTTTCAAATTATGATTACTCTAAATGAAATGAAATTGTCTTGAGAACAGATTCTAAAGGTACAATTCTAGAAGTCAGGCAAGCTGAAATGACTTGGATTAGCAAATTGGTCTATTAGTTATACTTGTATACACTGGTCCCATTGGTAGATTTATCTATGTTTAACTGAGATGAGAATTTGTGGTAGAACTTTACAAAAGAATTTTTACTTCAATTAATGTAAGTCGACCCTTATAGTGTGAAGTGGGTGTCTGTAAATAAATCTAAAGGCAATGAAATATACTCCTAAACATAATGGCCTTGTAAAACAACTACTTAATCTTGGTAGCAATACCAAGCATTAACTTTCCGTGTCCCTTATCCAGGGTGACACCAATTAAACTCAGGCTATCAGCCACTAAAATCATTTAAAAGCACATACCTGTTTAATGGAGCATTAATAGATCTATTTACATCCCACCAAAACTATACACTTTGAAATGTTTTTCCTGACATGGGATCTTAATGAGCTACTTGGAAGAAATAGATCAATCTGACTATTTTACTATGCAATGAAAAGGTCCAATTATTTCCCTCAATTTAGTGAAAATCTATATTAAACCAATATTTACCAAGGGTAATATTCACCAAGTGCAATGCCTGAATAGCCTGATTGGTTTGTATGATAAAATGACTAGTTTTGTTGATGTTATCTCCCCTGACTTTATGAAGTCTCTATCTTCCTTGTATCCAAGGCGGGATGTCATGGTCTGGATGGGTGAACCCATCACCTCTGGAGGAGGTGACGGAGGATACTCTCATCACATTTGCAGATGACACCCAAGTGCGGGTGGAGTAACCAGCTGGAATGGACATCATCAGCATCCTTTAGAGATTAGTCAGGTCTGTGAAACAAAATAAGGTGTTTATTGTGGGACCTCAGTACATCTGTTGGAGGTGGTGAAAGACCAAGTGCTAAGCTGCTAAATGCTAATTATATTTTCTCTCTGCCTCCATCACTGGTTTCCTGTATGATTCTGAGTAACTCAGTTGAATGGGACTTTTTACAAATAGCTAAGTATCATTCATTTCTGAATACCTAAAATGGCTGAATTGCAGAAGCCCTGACACGTCAAAACTGAAGTTAACGAAGGCTGTGCTTTGAACGTTGGAGGTATATTATTATGGTAAGTACTCTGAAAAATCAGATGCTTGATACCACTTACTCGACACTTCCGGCAATTTTGGCCTTATTTTCACAGTTGTAAAATGAGACTGTTATTGCCGTATCACATTGCAGAAATGTTGATACCAGGTTTTCATTATTTAGTGAAAATTTGTATAGAGTTCAGTAAACAAAATTTGAGGAAATAGTAAGAGAAAGACATGCTGAGTAAGTGCCCTGTTCATTGGATGAGATAGATGTATTATGGAAAACAGCTTTATGGGATAATGTCATAGTGTGTGCAAACAAAATGGCAAATAACAAATAGGACAGTTGAGTTCTTAATGTTCCTAAACTTTGCAATTTTAATAATATTATTTTGATGTAAATTAGGATTACTTCTTATTTTATAACAGGTTATTTGAGTCTATATTACATGGTTTTGATTAAAAATTCATTCTTTGATTAAATATTGGAAAGATTGAATGGCGGTTTAAGAAACCAGTATCAGCATTGTGCAGGAGGGACTTGCTTTGTTGTCTTGGCATTGAAAGAAAGCATCATAATAACCACCTTCAAACCTTCTTTTTCCTTTGCTTTCTATTTTGGTTTCTTTTACATGAGGGGAGATGCAGGTGCTCATAGCTTGTTCATATCTGCATCGCTACTTCGCAAGTCAATTCACTGTATTATCTTTCACTTCAATGCACATCTCATACATTTCTCCAGGAGAATACACAACTCTCTCCTACTCTCAAAAAGAAGAGCACATCAAAGAAAAAAACCTGAGCAACAGAGACGATCACTAGCCAGACTTCACAGGTCATTTTCATTCCTTCTTTGCTATCATCTTCTTTTTCTCTTCATCTCCTTCTGGGTGGGGAGAGCACATGGGGCTATAGAAACAAGAGCTTTTGTTTACCAAGAAAAATATTTCTATATTAGAAATTCTTGTGGCCATTTCCACACTGTCATGAAACCAACTACCATCTGTCCAACAATGGTAAAAAGCAAGCATGAAACAGTATTCTGGGGGACAGACGGAATTTGCAGAAAGTTGTATTATCTGTTACCCCTCCATTCCTTAATAGGTAATTTGAAACTTTTAAAATGATTAATATAATTGGTATACTCCTTGTGCTACATATTTCTGTTCAGATCACTGTTTTAACACTGGAAAGGAGGACTTTCAAATCCTGCAGAAAAACAAACAAACGTTTATGTATGTTGTTTATCTAAGCAAACAGAGGTCAAACCCAGTGTCTCTTAGCCTGGGAATTCATACTAGTAAATGACCATTGAGATTGTGGTGTTAGACAAGCATGATGATACTTTGATTTCAAAGGAGTGTTGCCACCTAATGCAGCAGTCCAAACTTGTTTCTTATCAGAATTGTTTTCTCTGCATTTACAAAATCGGTCTCCAGTTTTAAACCAGCCAGAACTATTATGCAGAGTCCATTTACATTGTGTCACCTTGAATCTTTTCTTCCTGACAATTTAATATAATCTGCTTTTCAGTTTCATATGGAAAGGACCGCCATACAAAAATATATCACTCTGTGACAGGTTTCACTGTAATATTCACCCTGTAGCAACACTCCCTCCCAAGTGCTATGCTAGTTTAACCCCTCTACATTACAGAATTCATCAATTACCTAGGAAGCAATTCAGGGCTCACGTAAGGTGTTAGCTCTAACATTGTTAATTTGAGTTTATGCTGGTGTGAAATGGGGATCTGACCCTACATATAAATCGAGGGTAAGCCACAAAAGTGCCAGACAGAACTGCAGGTCATAAGTCTTCCTGGGCTGTGCGATTATCCCTTCTCAATGTGTTTTGGGGGGCAGAGACACTCCCAAGGAGGACAGGAGGAGGTGGAGTTTTTAGCCTTGCTCCTTCCTGCACTGCACCAAAGTAACAGCTGATGCATGATATGGAAGGACTCATGTGCCGTCAACCCCAGGAAAAAAAAACAAAACAGAGTATGGCAGTTTTTGAGGAAGACCTGGTCTTTCTTAAGGCACACCCTCTTCTGAGACTGCTCTTGAGATGACACCAGAGAAGAGGTAAGCTCATACCCTATGGGCCTTGTGACGCTTTTCAGCTTTCGTATCACCTTTCTAATGCTATGCCCCCCCCAAATTCAGTAGTTTGCAGTAAAAAACTAAAAGTAATTTGTTAAAGATACAGTTGAAGAGGATGATATAAAACAGATTACAGTATATTCTGCAACTTTTTTGTTCAGGATTAGAGTTGAATATGGAAATGAGTGAAATATATTTTTACATAATAAATATTATAGTCTTTCTGACAGTGTCCAGTAAAGAATAGAAGGCCAGAGGATTATATTTGTTTTGGTTTTATACTGTTTTTGTTTGTACAGTATACTTACACTGTTCTAATTTCATTCTTCAAGACTTCTCATAGGTTTCCTGCAACTACATCACTGAGATAATTCACCAGCTTTCCCATTCAATTTAAGATTCAATTACAGAGTTGCCTTCTTTGTTTCTGAAATGTATTACAAACTGGTAAAATCTTTTTCCACTGATAACGTCTCCTTGTCATTCTTCATCATCTCACTCCTGCTAGTTGAAGATCTTTGATCATGAAAGATATTATTCCATAAGAATGAATAGTCCATATTCTTGGGAATAATCATTTTTAATGCATTTTTCATCATTTTTCTATTTTCTTTCAAGTGTTTTTTGAAATTATTTTCTATTTCACCTACGTTTTCTCATCTGCATCTGTGTGAACTTATTACTGCCTAGCTAGTCATTGCTTTTAATTTATAACTTTGTATAAATATTATCATTAAGCCTTCTTAATCACGTTGAAGAGAAACCACTATATGATCAGTCAGGCTGCTATCACATGTGTAGGTTCACAGTCTGGTCCTAGAATAAAATTCTTATGGGAACAAACATGTTTTTTATTTACTGTTGTTACAACTGAATATATGTATATAATATATATATATCAGCTGGGGAATCAGAAATCACTGTAGTAGTAGTATTTAGAAGACTGACAAATCAGGACAGTTTCAAACTTTAAAGTTTACTGAATTCATTCATTAACAACAAACTCACTGCTAGTGGGTAATTCATACTCGTTATTAATCATCACTACATATACAAAACTGTTACCACTTACATGTTAGATTAGCTGTGAGCATACGGTACCGTGGAGCCATGCGGTATCATTAGCACTGATGGCTGTGGTCCTTTGTGTCCCATAGTCACCGAGGTCCAGGTGATTGAGCTTGAGAGTTCATCAGTGAGAGAAGTCAGAGGTAGGTTTGTCTTCCCCCGTTTTCCTCTCTTGTGCCTGAAGTTTTTATGCAGTTGCCCCACTCCCAAAAGGGGTGTCTCCTCTGCTCCACTACTGCTTGGCTTGTTTCCTTCTGTCTTGCCAGCCATCCGTCTGTATTCTGTGTATATCTGTAGAGTATTCGGGAGGATGTTGTGCCTGTGTGTAGTCCCTTGAGCTTATCTTGTCCTCTGTCTGGCAACTTCATGTTATTTTGATACCTCCTATGAGCAACTACGCCTATCTTTCTTCACTCCTTTTGTGGTCAAATTTCCGTAACATGCTCACGTACTGTACCTGTCTTTGCCGTGACAGTGTTACAAAATACCTACCTACTGTTGTTAGCAGCACTATTTTAGTATGTTTATATTCAGAGCAAGTTAATATTAGTTAGATCCTGATGAGAAGGGTGGTGGGAAGGTTTCTTCTTCTTCTTCTGTGCTGGTAGGAGTATGATGGATTATGTCCCATCACCTCCCACATGTTGGTCCATGTGGGGCTGTTTTTAAGTTTTCTAACATGCTCTAAAACTTAGTATTTATTCATTTGTTTGTGAGTCCACGTTACATCCAAAATTACTATATATGGTGCATTCTGCATATGTTGGATCTTTGTTCTTTGTTCTTCATTACCCCTAAAGCTAGTTTTCCCAGCTCTGAAGGTTGCATTCTGTTAATGACCTGTAATGACCACTGAGGAGTTGTTTATAGCTTCTGGTTTTATCCTGTGCTCACACTTGCAAGGCTTCTGCTATCATCCCACGTTTGTACTCCACCATATCATTATTCTAGTATGACATATAGTTCATTCTACAGAGAACAACTCCATATTATCACTATTTTATTACCTACAAAAATATATCAGAATTATTACAACAATAGTCATAACCCACACTTACTTCAGAGCTAAGCAAAACCAAAATAAATTAGGTAATAATCATCTGTTTGCCGGACAATTGTTAATGCAGGAAAACAAGCTAAAACAAAGTTCCTGGCAAAGCTAAGGGAAATCAAGACAAACCAAGCCAGAATGACCCTAGTCTTGAGGCCTTGAAAAGTAAGTACAGCATTAGTGCATTGTTACTAGCCATGGCAATATTTCATTTATTGAGCTACAGGGCTACACATTTCATAAAGATGGATTTAATTTCATGTTTATAGGAGCTGAACTAAATAATCAATAAGGATATGAGTTTAAGTAACAGATTTAATGCTAAAAATCCATATATGACCTTGAGGGTGTTAATGAAAATAGCACAAAACTTTTCAGAAAGAAGAAAGGAAAGAGATGTCAGAGATACTCAAAACACTGACTATTTTTTGTGCTATTTTTTATCCTGCTTTAAAATATAAAAATGCTCATTTCACCTACAGAGAATAGTTGAGTGGCTGGATCTGGCTCTGCATGTATGTAGAGCTCTTGGAAAGGAATTCATTTGTTTGTGTTATATGATTCCATCCTTACTATGAACCCTGCCGTTAGGAATTCATGCAAGAAAATTACCTAAGAGCTGACTACCACAGAAAGTAATGCTAAGAAGGAAGGAAAGCAACATAACTAGTAGTGGTGCAAATGGAGCTTTTTGTTCATCTTCATACACAAAGCAGCAAGCCATATGCTAGTGTTCTCAACTGCAAATTCTTGAATCTTCCAGCCATTAGCTTCTGCTAAGGCATTTTAACTCTACATCTCAATTAGTTGTATTTCTGTGTTTTCTTCTTATCTCCTGTTATTAAAACCTGCTAAATTAATTTTCTTCTACTACCTATTGGCACAATAATAGCTCAGGACTCACTGATTATGATGCAAGTCTAGCATGTCTGTGTGCAAATTTAAGACACTTTCATAGGAGGAGTGTTATTTGGTTAGAAAAGATGATTTATTATGATAGAGAATAGAAGATGAATGTATTCTTGTAACAGTGTTTTGTGTTCTAACTGAGTGATTTGGTACACTACATTTCAATTTCGAAAGTAAGAAATGTGAGCACATTTTAAAATCTAACAGTATAACCTAAAAATAAAAGCCAGGATTTGAGTAAAGAACTGAACCTGTTTTTAAATCTTCAATAATACAACCATAATGTTGAGTAAATTTAAAATAAAGAAAACAAGTTTTGAGCTAAGAAAGGTTCTTTCAGCAAAGAAAATGTAGCCATTTGCTACTGCTGATAGTATCTGTCCCTCATATCACATAAAGTGTTCTCCCAGCAAAGTATTTACATATTAAAATTTACTGACTTGGTACCTGTAGGTGACCCTCAGAAGCTGCGAGAATCAGGGCTGATCATTTTAGAGGTAGATTGTGCAACAAAAAGGATTTCTCACCAATGATTCACTGTCCTTGCAATATTTCTGTGCTTTGGTGCAGCTCTCTAACTGAATGGTTTCAAAGTATGAAAATACTCGGCCTTAACACAAGCTGACATCCTGTGCCAGTGTGATTGCTTGGTCCCTGAAATGATCCATATGCTTCGACGTTTGGAAGAGCTGCCCAGAGTTGCCCCCAAGAACTGCTGCTGTTCTCATGTTTGAGAGGAGGGCTTTGAAAAAGTTAAGGGTGATTTTGTCTAAAATTTAAACATGGGCTCATTTAGAGGGGTTGTGAAACCTTCAGAAACACTGAATCTCAGCTGCAGGCTGGACTGGAGGCTGAGGTTAAGGCTGGGGTGGGGGGAGAAGAAACCCCAAGAGCCCAAGGGCTTCTTGATGGCTTCTTGGGTGCCCTGCAGGGCTGGGCTCTGTGTGGCCTCAGGCCAGGAGCTCCCTCAGCACTTGAGGCATGAGCAGAAAAAGAAAAAAAAATCATGCAGGGTGTTATTCCTCAGAGGAGTCAGTTGGAGCTTTAATCAAATTAGGATTGAGATTTTATCACCTGTAGTGGCTTTGTCCTGGATGGCCTTAAACCTTATTGCCTGCTACCCATCTCACAAGGACCATGGTAGCAGCAGTCTATAAGGGAAGGTGCTTAAGCTCTGTTCAGAAAATTTTCCTGCAAGCTGAAAGTTAAGAGTGGAGAAAATAAATAAATAAATATATAAAAGAAATCTTAGAATATTTCTCTTCAGATGCATTTTCAATTTTCCATAGTATATTTTGAAATTGTTAGTTTTTATACATTTATTGTCTTCCAACTAGAATGCTAGAAAATTGTGAAGAGGAGCTCTGCTTCTCCTTTCTTTCTCATTCTTCTTTTTCTGCTCTCTCAGGAAAAAAAAAAAAAAAAGACCGAAAATGAAGAGATCTGGAAAATAAACTAATAATCCAAAGTTACAATCTAAAACAGTTGGGTTTCCTAAGAAGAAAGTGATCCTAATTCAAGTAAAATGCAGCTATTCATTTTAATTCAAAATACAAAATACTCACTTTAAATTTATTGTAGGCAGTAACTAAACAGCTGTAATCAACATATTTCAAACTTTGGGATTATTTTTCCTCTTCCTTTTTTTTTTTAAAAAAAAAGAAATTGTATTACGGTTGGACACATGGAACTATAAACGAAAGCAGTCTCTTCAAAATCTTGTGGTTGGAGGTGACTGCAATTTTTTTGCTCTTGTGTTTATATACATGGGAGCTAACTTTAGTTGATTCACAACATGATTTAGTATTTTAAACATTTTCATTCTGAAACAAAGAATTTTCAAGGAAAGATGTTGATCCAATGGGGTCAAGATGTCAATGTTCTACTTCTGTTCTGTTCCAATTTTAACCCATTACTGACCTTAGCTTCATGTTTATGTCCATAAAGGAAGAAGAAATACCTATTTATTTTATACAAACCGCACAATTTCCTTTTACATTGTTTAGGAAACAACAATTCAGTGAAGTAGTAGCACAGATTTTGATTTGAGTGCAGTGGGCATTGGATTTCTTTTTTTTTAATTTTTTTGTTCTTGCAGTTTGTTACATGTACAAATGAAATGCATGAATGGCAGAGTGGCAAATTTCCTTTATTTACTTAAGTTTATTGCCTCTCTCACACCTTACTAGATTACATTTGTGCTAATCAAAGTCACTGTTTACACTTATTTAACAGTACTGGCTGAAGTAACACTGAATCTCTTCCAGCGAGGGCTGATTTAGCTACAAATCACTGTTCCAGCACCAAGATCATTAATCAGCCTCAGGCTAGATCCATTATATAGATATTCACCATAGAAGAAATATTAACAGCTCCCTAGAAGAAACGTTACCATCAGATTAGCTCTGACTCCCTGCTGGAGCAGCAAATTACCCTGAAGTAATAATTATAATACATTAGTAGAGGTTTAATTTCCAATAAGTGCTGTCTGTTTAAGGGATGGCAGTCTCACCATGGCTCAGAGAATAATAGATCATGTTATCAGCAAGAACAAACCTTACATGGAATTAAAAAAAGATAATAAAAAATTCATTACAGTTTCCAAATTGAAACAAAAAGTCCCTACAACTTTCCTCGCTATAGTTTTGTGGACAAAACTGTATATTATGTTTGTTAAACATTTCCCGTAAGCAGTAGGCAAGGAAATGTGCTTTTACCAGTGAATGAGGCACGACTATACAAACTCCAATTTTCTTTTCAACAGTTGTTTCTAGAACCTGCCCACATTTCTCTCTTAGGCTATATGTAGAACAAAGAAAAGAGGAAGTTGAGCTGTACCCTACTTGTTTAGAGTGAGCGATTGATTTTTATGGAGTTAAACCAGTTGACAATAGCTGGGGGTCTGCACTTCTATGTATGTCCTCAAACCTGCATATGAAAGGATTTGATTAGTCTGAACAGAGTCGCCATTCAGCAAGTAGAGAGTTTTCTTTGAGAATCAGGAATTTCTACAGCTAGGACTATTTTTATTGAGTTTTTTCCCCCTATATCTCACTGCTGATATTCATCAATTTAAAACTTCTCAAATCAGGGAGTCTGTGCTCAAAAACAGTTCAAGTCCTCATGATGGCATTCCAGGGAGATAGTATGAACTTTTTATACCACATAGTATCTTTGAAATATTGAGTACAGCTCTGATCCACACTGCTTTTTGAACTGAGTCACTAGAAACTTTTGAAAGATTCAAAATCTGGTAATTGCAGAGGTGGTCCATTGGCGACCTAGCATAGCGTATTCATTTTCTCCATCCTATGCGTGTCATTCATCCACTTTGAGAGAGCACATGGGAATGGGAGAAACAAGGCTAGACTGAAAGGGAAGAGTGGCAATAAATCCCTTTTATGTGGAGATGAAAATGTTTAGCTACTAGGTAGCTACTGCCGCCCTCAGTTATATTATATTGTGTCTTGCCATTCTGATTATCAGTTGAGTCCCTTCACGCAATCAGCAAAAACCTGGTGACGTTTCTGGGAAGTGAGGCTGAGGAAATCTGGTTAGAGTATACATCATGGCATAAAATTAAATAACTCGCCGTCCCTCAGATGAGACCAGAAATGGCAATGGGGACAGCATGTCCCCTCTTCCTCTCGTGCACAACTTGCTAACCAGAGTCAGAGGTGCTGCCTCAGCAGAGGAAAATTGCTTCCGTCTGCACAAAGAGACTGGCAGAAGTTGTGACTCAAAATCCTGCTTCCAGACAGGGGTCCAAGTCAGACCAGCATGGAAAGAGCCACTGTAGAGGAGGTCCCATACTCTTGCTGTTGAACAAGAATGACTTTTCGGATTTATTTCACTCAATTTTGGCATGAAGAACACCAACACAGAAAAAGCACTAATTATTCTGCCTCCAAAATATCCATTAGGATACTTGTTCAGTAATACATAATCTACTTTGAATTCAAATCCTGTTTTACTCAGGCATAATTTTTCTTGTAGACAAGTCTGGTTTTTCTTCCTCTCTCTCCCTTTCTTTCTCTCATATAGGCATTTGAAACTTTTTTTCCACGTTACCTATATCCTAGGATATATTCTGAGGATTGTTCTCCGGGTTCACTCAAAACTTGATTTATGGAATCTTTGTGGTTCTAGTATAATAGTAAAGAAATTAATATCCTTTAATCCTGTAGATTTCCAATTTGATTTATGTCTCTCAAGAATGTATACACTTGGAAGTTTTTCAGTTTGAAAAATTTAAAACCGTATTGTCAGATACAGATTAAATAAAATGTGATGACTGGATTCAAGCTTTTATGGCAGTCAGAGCTATAAATATTCTGTTGAGAGCAATTCAGGCCCAGATCACTAAACTCTGCAGGATTCACATTACAGGATTGAATTCATTTAGTTCAAAAAGTAATAGGCTTCTCAGTTCCACTGAAACTGAACTTTCTGAGATATGGAAAAATGAAGTGTTCTGCTTTCTTTTGTGTACTGCCGTGCTTTCAAACTAGGCAATGAACTAGAAGAGACCATCACAACACTTCAAGAAAAGCTGCTTCCCTTGCTTATGTGCTTAAATTAGAATTATTCTTTTGACAGCTAATGTTCAGATTAATTCTTAGACAGTTTAATAGCTCCATTATGGTAGGATTGCTTTCAAATGTTTATGTGAGACTCCAATCTTGAGATTTTGGCTTATGTCACCAAACATACCTTCACATTGCCATCTGTCCTATGAACAAAACAAACTGATGGTCTCTTCAGAATACGAGAGCCAGGCTCTCGTTCCAGTTACATGCTCTGTCTTCATTCAATATGCGGTGCTTGTCAAACCATTTATTCTCATGAAGGATGATTAAGATTCTTTGCGGATACTTTTGCTTTAGGAGCCAATAGGTGTTTGAACTACAGTAGAGGCATTATATTCTGCCAACAGGGCTATTTTTATATTTTGGACGTTTGCTTTTCTGCAGCCTTCCCTAGTCATCAATGAGCATCAACCTATGAGGACAGTCCCATTCAGGAACAAGAGTAATTGCAAAGAAATGGAGTTTCTGGCTGAAATACTAGAATAAACAGAACATTCTATCATCCGAACAGAGAGATGGACAACCCTAGAAAATGTCCCATAAAATCCTAGATATATATATAGGATATATACATATATATATATATATATATATATGTATGTAGCAATTTGACAGATCATGATATTTCTGCACCTGCTCCTCCCAGCATGAAATGATCATTGCTAATTTTCTAGGTAGTTATGAGTTTGACACTCATTAGATCAAAATAAATATACATTCATGACTTCATTTTCATTAGATTAGAAAGATTATCAAATTAAAATAAGCTTTACTTCCTCTCATGCAAGAACAAATAGTGACCTACAGAAAACTAAAAAACTCTGGCTAATATATCGTGCACAGAGAAGTCTATTTAACTCCTTGTAACTCTTACCATGTTTTAACAAAAAGTGATAAGCATGTACAATCATAGAAATGCATACCACCATATATGTTGCAACACATAACTATACTTCAGAAATACATAATATATAACATATATCTTATTCTTTCAGCAAATAGTTTGTTATTGCCAAATGTGAAACATGTAATTCATGAAAATACATAGACTGCAAATATTTTATTCCCTCACCCAGTTCAGGCAAAACTATGTTTAAAGTCTTTTAATATACTTTCTCTAACCTGAGTTGTATTGACTGAACTTAGGTACTGTTTACATGAGTAGGTTATTTCTGTTGAATCCATGTGGGTAGTAATTTTCATGAAGAGTGGTCATAAATGCTCAAGAACAGATGGGGCTTTGTATCTTCTTTACTGGGTCATCTGCAGCTGGAACAGGATGAATGACTATAGCCTGAGAAGAATATACTGTAAAAGTATCTTTTGGCAAGATATGGTCCTTAAAATAAATTGAGCATTATTTTGAAATGTACTTATTTCTCACAGATTTCCTATTTTCTCCTGGCTCTAACTTTGCTGACAAAGAAGGAAAATAGAAACAATAAGAGGGAGAAAAGAAGCCCCCCCACCCCCCAACTAGAAACATTTTTTGTTTCAAAGCATTGTTTTCTAGGCTTCCATTGCATTTGAGCTACACCATTTTTCTGTGAAAAATGATGATTTTTACTATCTCTAAACTCTAACATATGTTAAAGTTGAATCTCATATCCCCACCACAGTAGAATTTTTCAAGAGAAATCTATACGGTTCTGCATAAAAGAGTGGTAGAAAGCTAAAGAATTCAATTACCAGTCATAGCATCTCAAGGCTTGGGCTCAAAAGCTACGGATCTCGTCTCATGGTATATGCATCCGACTTGCCACCTCAGTTAACCCTCTAGGAGACTGCAAACTGAATCTGAAAGCTCACCTGTGCTGATGTAAGACACATTGGCAAAACTGAGTAGGAAAACTGTCTTCTTCATTTTTCATGCTGTCCACAAGGTGCTGACAGAGGATTCGGGTCTCCTCAGCTTGGTAGCATACTCTAAAAGATATTTCCAGGCATACAGCACACTGAACTGTTCTTTTCACAGTGAAATTGGAACTTCAGATACCTCGATTTTCCTGATCCTTTCCTCTCCCTTCTGCAATGATACTAATTAGCTGGCAGTCTGAGCAATATGCAGCCACCTCAATAAGTCTGCGAGTTTTTCAGCATTTCATCTGCAGGCCTCATAAAAATTCATTTCTATAGATTTCTGTAGCATTTTTTGTATAAATTTAATTCAATATTCATTCATATTTTGCTAGAGAGGGAGTACATTCCATAATTATTAAATGAGCATTGCTAAAGGTGAAACTGCAAGAATAAATTCCATATTTGCACATTCAAATAAGGAGTTATTTCTGCTTACAGATCACTAGAGAGGATGTGAAATATGGTAAGGCTTCCTAGAAATGAGAATAAACTACAGATATCTTCATCTACATATTCCAAAACAGGTCTTTATTCTACCTCTACTGAAAACTTGAGTTGATAGACTTTTTTTATTACTGCTTTTTTACTTAAAAATATTTATAGTGATTTTCAAATTTGCAGTATGCCTTTTTCTGTAGAAATTTTCATTCTGGTGATAACAACCTTTTCTATCCATAAAAAATTTATAGAAAAGCCTCAGACAACTCTAGTGAAAACTGTTTATTAAAACAGCATAGGCATGAGCATAGATCAGAAAATAACAAAAGATCTGATTTGAACTGACTACCTCCAGTTCCATGTTCAGCAGCTGTAATTTCATGTTTCAGAACTATCCTACATTACTGTCACCAGCACAATGTTTCAAAAAACATTCAGAAAAAAAGTCAGAACAAAAGAAATAATCAGGAGAATTCAAAGTGGATATTCAAAACATTCAGAAATATTCAGAACAAAAATGTTTCAAGCTGTTTGCTATTATTAAAAATAACAAAATTCATATATGTATCCATTTATTCAACTTTTAGACAGGGGAGTTGCAATTCCTTCTCATCATTACCAGTGCTTAAGTTAGGAATGTCTTTCTGTCCTGAGCTGAACATCATTATCTGAACCATTTCAGCATTTTTTTATCCTTGTAATGCTCTAGATAAAGACCAAAGAATCTGATTCCTTTCAAGGGGATGAAATCAAAACAGACTTATTACCTGCACTGTTTCAGCACTGGGAATTGTCTTCCATTTCATTATTTTGTCCACCAACTGGGGAAAACAAGCAGTAGTGAGCCCCTGAGAGAGACAGGCATGGATTTAGCTCACTAAGACCTGAATGTTCCTCTAGTAGAAGAGCCTTCACCTGTCCGTTGCCAACACTGGCGTAATCAATGATAACAATCCTGTATTAGGCATTTTAATTAATAATCCAAAGTTAATCTCGTTTAATGCCTTGTGCAACGCTGACCACGTTGCTAGTGTTTCACAAATAGCAAAAAAAAAAAAAAAAAAAAAAAAGATAAAATAAAAACACTGGGAATTGACACTACAGATGTATATTCAGATGTTACGAGCCTCAGGCATGCGGATGATATCCCATATCAACCCAAGCCAATCTAATTGCTGGTAGCAGCAGATCTACCTTCACCTACAGCTACACCTTCCAGCCCTTTGCTTTCTTTTCCTCCAATGCTCACTGGAGTCTGAATTAAAGTTTTTCAGGAGAAATTGTCAATCCCTCCATCTCCCTCCCCCAAAGGAGCAAACGAAGTAGACATAACTGATTTTTTTTATACATGCAGCACCCTGCAAGTACAGCTTCAGATGTCACAAAAGCAATTGTGTTTTTGTATATATGTTTTTTCCTATGTGCTTTCTCTTTTTTGTATTATGTACTTTAAATGATGAATGTATGTTTTCTTTAAATGACCAATGATAAAAAAATGAGCAGCTCAGAATCATTTGATGAGTGTGACTTTGAACCTCAGCTGCTTTCCATACTCTTTCAGACTTATCTGGATTTAGTGTACTAGCCAGACTATTGCCAGGAACTAATCTGAATTACACTCTGTGGTCCTGTACCAAGTGTTAAGCATCCAGCCTGCAGATCTGGCAAAGTTACAAACTCCTCCCTTGACCTATTGCTACTAGTAGGCAGCAGGGCTCCTGCCTTTCAGGACAGGTGAGCTGTTGCAGCACATCAGTCTATAAAAACATGCCTGTAAAGGTGCATTTTCCTCTCTAAGGGCGCTGGCTGGTTCCATTATGTGCTGTAAGATTTAAATAGCACTCTCTGAAGTGTGTGCTCCTTCACTCAAAAGAAAGACTTAAAAGTCTTCTGTTCTGTCCTACCATTTAGTATCCCTTTGTGTGTTGGCTGCAATAGAGCATTTCTCCTGTTAAGGTAGACGCTAACGGTGAGGTTTCATCCCATGTTGCCATGCTGTGTACCCCAAAAATGCTATCACAAACAAGCAAGCAGTAAAGTAGATTATACATAAGCAAAAATATACTAATCATAAAATAATTATACAAGCACATCAAGAGAGACGAAACAAAGTATTCTATTTGCAATTTTCAGATTCCAGTGTAGTTGCCAGCCTTTTCTGGGATTGCTAGCTTTTATGCCTGCAATTATTTTATATGTATCGATATGCCTGCTGCATAGGTAATAGAAAAAAGACTAGAGTTCTGTCCTGTTTAGAGAATGTGGCAACGAATTAGAAATCTGACATCTTTGTGAAGGAAAGGAAAAGGGGAAATATATCGGAAGCAAGCAGTTATCATATTACAAGTGTTTTGGGGGTTGTTTCTTTTTAAGGAAGGAACAGAAGATAAAATAGGGGGGAGTAGTTTGCCTGTCTATGAGTAATTAAAAAATGTTCACACATAAGGCAACCAATGAAGAATTATTTGGGGGGAGAGGGTCATTCTTTTAGAAATGTGAATGAATAGGAGGGAACAGCAAGTAGTTCCATTTCAGATTTCTTATGAAAAGAGTGCTGTTTTTGCCTTTGGCTAGACTATGGTTGTAGCAGACTATATTTGACTGTCTGAAAACAATCAAGTCTCATATCTGCATTTTGAAATGACAGTGTGAGTAAGAGATATAAGTCATCAAACCTAGTTCTACTTTCACCAGATTTAGTTCATGAGAAAAATCATTCAGAATCTTCTCATAGAGCATCCAGTTGCTCATTATGGTATATTCTAATTGCTTGGGCAGGAATTAGTACAGACCATCATGAAGCAGAGACCTTTCTAAATTTTAAGTGTGCTAAGCAACCTAACAAGTAAGAAGTCCAACCAACCCAGCACCAGCTATACAATTCATTGCTCTCAACAGCAGGAAAAGTTGGCTAATCTTATAGCTATGTATGAAATAATCACAGTTTCTGAGGATAGTAAACACAAAAATGGTTGCTAATCAGGCTCTAGCTGAACACCCAAAACAGAATATTTCTGTTTTGCTGACTATGATGTGGTCATCTATTTGCAGGCTATACACTTTCCTGTGATTCCTTCATTGCATTTTCTTATCTTATTAGTTGTGTCATTCTTTTATTTATATTACAAGTCAGGGAAAATGATTACATCAATTATTAAGGTAGAGTAAGTTTAAATTTTATACTCTACTTTGTTTATTCAAATGGAAAAATATTTTTCTTGGTAAATTATTGGCCAGCCACACAAAATTAAGACATGAGCCACACAAAATTAAGATTCTCTTTGTGTGTCAGCATTTTCAACACGCAAGCTAGAAAGCAGGCTTTTAGTGAGATTGAGTTAGTGAGACTGAGTTTAATGAGATTGAGTTAAATCTACCAACTCTATGATTGCTTTCTATAGGTAACATAGACATGCTAGCGACATTTTTTAGGTACAGTTTAGTTTTCTCTGAGTCTGCTGAGGGTGTCTTTGACCACTGTTGTGGCTTCAGGTCTTACTTAATTTACACTAAGTTGGTTATGGCCCCAAGCAGCCATTCTGCTCATTTGTTAATGGTCAGAGTAAAATGGTGCTCATCCCTCATTCAGTGGAAACTACCTGTAGGCTGGAAACTTTGCGACAGGGGGAGAGAGTGCTATAGGCCTCCTATCACCCAAAAAATCCATTCCATCAAACTTTTTTCTTGGGGACCAAAGTTCTTTGATAGGACATTGCATCAGCACAGAGAAGAGAGAGACGATGAAAAATTAATATTTGCAGGAGCACAGGAAGTGAAAATCACACCCCAGCTCCATTTAACTCTCTCATGGAGATGGACTGTTATCAGAAGGTATTGCCAGCTATTGTAAGAACAGCTGGTGTACTTTCTTCAGTAGCTGGAAAAGAATCTCCTGAAATATTTATCATGAACTTGAACAAAAATATTGAGCTGCTTATGGTGCCATCTTACACAAATGGGCAGATACTGATATATGACAGCCTTAGGACCTTTTCTCAGGTGTGATTCTAGCATGGTCTGAAATACTTTATCGTCCTCACATGAGTTTGCAGGACCAGGAAATGTATTTGGAATCAGTAGTCAGCTGCCAAAAATACCTTAAGTGGCACTGATTAGAATTGTACCTAATGAAGTATATATTTAGAAAGCAAATATTTTTGGCTGGTATGAGGGAGGAAATCCTAACTACCAAGGAACCCTGCTGTAACTGCCAAGCAAAATCTTTGTTTCTTGATTTATTCTCTGGGTTCCTCCTCCTAAATGGCCACAAATACGGTTAGAGGTGTTGGGGAATGGCTTGAGGAACAGGGACACAGTTCTATGGAGATGCTTGTATAGGTGCTAGCTTGAGGAAAATTACAGAGGTTTTGAACTTTACTTGACCTTTAGTTACAGCACAGTGTAGGTAACAAACAGCACACCACTAACGGACACGAGAAGTCCCTGGCAGTCAGCCAAGGGACTTGTCAGGAGGGCGTGTACAATTCTTATCCAATGGATGTGCGCCAAGTATGTAATCGAGAGTAGAATGAGCTATATAAGCTGTGCTTGTTACCAGTAAAGTTGAAGCTTGTTTGTCACCCATATTGGGTGGTCCCCTGCTTTCCTTGTCCGTCCTGCCCCAACATAGAGGTATTACAGGGGAGTATATTTACATAAAAGAGACATGCTAGGTCATCATTGTAACATATAACTCCATTGAAAATATAATACTCTCTTGCTACACACACACACACACATATAAAATATACATAAATGTAACTAAAGTTTAAATGAGGTTACTATTCTATTAGAGGAATCAATGGTCAGTTTTAACAGTGATAGGTATTATATTCACAACCCAAGCACACCAGGTACCAAGTGAACATTAGACATGATGCCAAGCCATCTTGGGGGTATAGCCTTTCTTTCATAACCCTGTTGTCTTGTTCTACTGTGTGTATTCATTATACATGCTGTGTATGTATAACCCATAGAAAGCGTGGATTATTGTATTTTATTAGTTACTGTATCTTCATTCATATGCATATCGTAGTGACATTAAATATTGTTTATTTGACCTTTCTCTGATTTTTTTCTTTGTAGGGGGATTGAAAAGAACTATTTTTAACAGCTATCTAAATGATATTTTCACACCACTTTATCCAAACTACATCCTTATGGTATCTTATTACAAATACCATGTTCCTTTATTTAGTCAAAACAAATTCTGCTTTGGAGTGCATCCAAAGCCAGTTTTTTCTTGTTATAGTTTCCAGTCTAATGAGGACAATTAACTTTTCCTTTTAGACCAGGCTTTTGTTCTCCACATCCCTCATCTAAGCACTTACTTTTACTTTCCAAATATGTCTTTCCTCTCTTTTCATTTTAATCAGAAGTCTTATAAACAGATGCCGTCGCTGGGAGTGAGGGGAAACAGTCATGCTCCCAGTGACAGTATCTAGTGCAACTCCCTGAATGTCTTTGTTTTTACTTAAAATCAGATGAAGTAAGGATAACAGAATGTTTTCTCTATAGAAACTAATGAATTTAAGTAGGACTCCAAAGGTGCTGTCTCAGAGAGGTAATTAACTTCTATCCTTTTCACCTGCAGAGGAGGAAGCAGGTGAGGGCAATATGAGAGGCAGCACCTGTGGGAGGAGGTGGGAGGGAGTTAGGAGGCTGAGCAGCTGTTAACAAGGTGGAGATGGTTTAGGTCCTTCCTGGGACTCTTGTTGCATTGCTGGGTGTGTCAAGGTGGTGGAGCTGAGCATAAATGCTTTGTCTTGTGTACTGGGAGTAGTTGGGCTCCTGGAGGAAGTGTGGGGGAGTTGCTCAGTTTCTGGTGGGGGGGATTTTGTTGTTAGAGGACTATTTCTGAGCTGCTGAAGTAGCTGGTATTGGGCAGCTTGAAAGCAACTGGTTTTGTGTGATAGATTTGCAGGAGAATGTAATGAGAATTTCCTTGGGACTTTAAGTCTTTAGGCTTCTGATTAAAGGCCCTCAGCAAAGAGGACTAGAAAACCTGTGGGGTTTTTTTTTATGGTGGCTGTGAGGTGTGCTTCTGGCTTAACTTCCTCTGAGATGACTTTCTAATGGCAACAGGTTCTCTCATTTCCTTTTCTCTTAGCTTTTATAAGAAATGAAGAAAAAGTTACTTGGGTGGACCTCAGGTAGTTCCTATGTTCTTCATGGGCTGTGTTTAAGTACATTATTTTAGTGGCTTCCACCCTCTTCCTTTTTTAACATTAGATTCTTGGTTCTGTTTGACTTGTGTTCCTTTAACGCAGAGACTCTGTACTGCATGTAACACTAATCCTATAGACTATTACTATTTTACTTAGTATGTGTTTATTTTTAAACTTTTTATTTAAAGAATTTACTTGAGGTTTAATGCAAGAACTTTCGCTTCTCTTTGTTTCTGAATGGCCTATGTGGGATTGTTATCATGGAGGGATGGTTACTTGACCAAATCTTTAAGTATGTGATTATGTCTTATTGATTTAGAAGATTAACATAAGTACCTTTGGAATGTCAATAGTTCATCATAATTAATGGGATGATACCTTAAAAATCAGGTGTGTTTCCCTGTGGCTGACTTGATTGCTGAGGACAGTTTCACACCCATGTGAAATGTGTGTGACTTTCTTGAGTTTTTTGGTTTGATTTCTGAAAGTGTCCTGAAACTTTGGAGAGCTGAACTAGAAATATGTTAGGACTACTTCTAAGTCTTTTTGCATTTGTTTCTCCTGATATCCTTTCAGTACTTTTGAGTACTTTGGGTGGGGGGAGCAACACTTCAAAATGCTTTTTTCATTTTATCTTTGTGATTTGGAGTAGCTTTCAAATTCAAAGTAGGCTATACTGTAGATCTGCTATGTTTTAAATTTCTGTATTTAATTCTAATTGGTAAACAAAAATGCAAAGTTACTTGGTTTTCTCTCTCTCTTTTTAATTGCTTCTTTGTTGTATCACTGAGTCTGTAAGTGGATACCAAACTTATACTAACGCTGACACCTCCTCAAGCTCTTTTCATCCACATGCAGTCTCAAGTGAAATTGTCAGAATTTCATCTTGGATCAAAAGATCAGTGTTTTTAAGTCAAAACTCTTCAAAAATTGGTGCTAAATAAAGACACTAAATTAGTTTTGCTTTGTAATGATGTTTATACAGCTCTCTTTAACTGAAGGCTTATGGATGTGTGTGTGTTTTTTTTTTTTTTTTTTTTATTATAATGCTGTGAACAAAACCACCCTGGTTGGTGGTCATGTAACCTAACTATACTAATTTGGAATGCTATTAGAAGAGAACAGGCCCTCACAAGTGTTAAATGTTATTATTTAGTGGCATCTTAATCCTGCAAGTTACTATGCTGTGCTCACATGAAAAATTCTTTGATTTTTATTAGAGTTCTTCCTAGCCAAGACCTGAGCTGTAGACTAGAATTTGAAGGACAAACAGGATATAAAAGATGCAACTAATCAATAAGTACATGTTAAAAGCAAAACTAAGTGACTGTCTGCAAAATATCTGAGACCCTAAAGCTGTACCTAAATTTTAGGAAGTTGGATGCTAATTATTGTTGTCATCTCCCTCCCCTTTGGGGAAGAAGGAAGAGGAAGTTCGTGACAAGTACCACAACACCTTGGAAGAAACAGTTTATGTACTAGAGGGGATCTCAATGGTTTATTTTTCTGTTTCCAAACAACTGTCAGCTATTGTCAAAGAAATCAGTATTTCTTCTGTGGTTGTGGGATGTGGATGTTTTTTGCCTCTTTATTATTCTCTTTTCTTTGAAAAGCAACATTTTTTTTTTGGGTAAGTAGCAGGACAAAAAATTCTTGCTTGTGTCCAGTAAGTGGCTCTTTTTAGCTCTTGTGCTTTGATTTGGTTTTGTTACTTAATTTATTATCCTTGAAGTGTCTGATCCAATTATACAAACAGCTGGGCTTTGATGCATACAGCTGAATTAGTATGTGATAGGAACGTAGCTTTAGTGATGTCCATAAATAGAAATGGATAACAGTTTAGTTAATCCTTTCTGTATTCCATCCCTGCTGAGCAATACCTGTAAAAGAATAATATGTGTTTAGCAAGTGTTTAGGAAGGATAAGAGACACAATTTCTTTAGATATCCTGTTTTTTATCTTGGGGTGGAAGGGGGGGGGGGGGCGGCGGCTTTTTATGTGAGAGTCCAGAGGAGAAATACAGGGCTTGCTTCTGATTTGGTTTTGTGGGAGCTCTAACTGTATCTTCAAAACAGTAAGTCACACTTCCAAATGTTTTGGGTGTGCCAGGGGAAGTGGGGACATACACATGAATCGTTAAGTATTAATTGAATCTGACCACCTAGCTGGGTAATCTATGCTTGACACAACTGCCCTCTATGTTCATACTGCATAAGCTTTATGGCATTTCCTGCTGATTGACTTTTGTATTCAAGATCTGGCTTTTGTAGAAGAAAAGCCATTGGAGGGGTTCTCCTATGTGCATCCTAATGCATTTCCAAAACAAGCTCTGACATTAGTCTGCTACGCTTTCAGAGGATGCTGTAAGCTTAGACCATACACAACTTTTCACAGGTTTGTCTGAGCTAAAATACACATCAGTGTTTGTTTTATTTCTAGATCCTTCAGCAATCTTAAAGTTTATGGTGTCTGTATCAAGTTTTCTATAACACCACAGGCTTAGAAAGGTTTTTATACTGTTATCTGTGCCATTTCACCTTTCTTAGAGCTTTCAAATCATTTAATTTTTTTATTGTGTATATTCTGGAGAAATGGCGGGGGGAATAAAACAAAGCATTTTTCTATGTTTCTCTTGCGATCAAGTTCTTTAGAATAGTTTGCATAGCATGCTTTGATATGTGAATAGAATTGCAATACTTCCAAAATAAGAAATATTAAACCCTGCTGGTGCTTATAAATTTTAACTGCATCAGCACATAGTTAAATGAGCTGCACCCTTGACTACACTGCTGTACTGTGTGATGTTGCATAATCAGGATATGATGCTGCTACAGATCTATAGGTGTTTCTTTATGGTTACTGCTGAATAACTGCATTCAATATTCTGTATTCCACTCCAGGGAGTACTGCAGGCATGTCTTTCTACAGGCTCTGCAGCCCCATTAAAAACACTTGAATCTTCCTTCCATTTCATGTGGGCTTTAATTGGCAGTATATGTATATGTGAAGTGATAAGCACTGTATTGAACAAAAAACTTATCTGCCTTATGCATATGACCAGTTTTAAAAGAAATTTAGAATGTGCCTTGTTTCTCTGATGATAAAATATCATTGAAATTTATAAATGTACATATTTACCTTGTGCAGGATCAAAGAAGGCTAACTAGGGGGATGAGCGATGCAAGATTGCAGTCCTGTCTCTATTTCTATTCAATCAGCCCTTTGGGTAAGGCTGCCAGCCATGAAGAAGCCTTTAGGATCAATCTCGCAATGACTGTGTCATGTATCAACTTGCCCATTTATGGACCTGACTGAGACCACAGATCTATTTCATATGCTGTTGGCTGGCTAAATGCCGTCGGATGTTAATGACAGATTATTCTTGCCTGTATCAAACTGAAATCCCAGCAGAAGAAGGAAGGATCCTGTGTTCTCATTAATTTAGCTTTGCTCAGATTCGTAGTAAGATATGAGGAATTTGCGCTGGGGAATAGACTCTACTCTACGTAGACTTCTTAAATCACTGAGTCATTCAGGAAAAAAACTAAAACTTCATAATTTGGAAGAAGACTAGGGAAGAGACAATTGTACTTAATCTTTTGGGTTGGGCTTTTTTATTCCTCCTCCAGTGTCTTATTCTCCACATCCTAAATGGAATAGTAAAACAGCAATTTGGGAACACAGAATTGAATGTTCTATTTCTAAAAAAACTCAAGTGTTGATCCTGAGTAAGCAAAATATTTTGCTGATGTTTACTAGTCTGTCATGCTCTGATACTGTGCATGTTTTGGACCACTAAACTTAATTCACTTCCTTGACTTGTACATAAAATGTAAACATTACAAAAAAAAGTACATTGTTTCCCAGTCGAATCAGTGAGGCTTTTGAGAAACAGTGAAGAATCTGATCACAAGCATAGAAGAAAAGAAATACTAATCTGTTTAATGGTCCCTTTATACAAAATGGAGGAAATAGTGGGAAGTGTGAGAGTGGACTGTGGATTTGAGCTCACCGGGGGCTTGTGGGGTATGGGTCAATTCACTTCCCCTTGCGTTGACTCTCATTTACTGATGTGTAAATCTCGTTACTTGTAAGCATTTCAGTTCAGTTAATTAATCTGTGGTGGAATGGAGATTGCTTGAAATCGTAGTTTATGTATGAAGCATGATCATTATAATCATACACAGTTAAAGTGGGTTTCCTCAGTGACATTGCCTCTGGAAAACTTTTTAAAAACATGCAGGTGGTTTCTTGATAAATGTTAGTATTCTAGTCTGTCATAAAAAAAATATAATTACTGTTATCCTTTAAAAGGGAGCTTTCTGAACAACAGTAAAGTTTGTTGCCTGGCACATGTCTGTACTGCAAAATAAAGTACTGTTAGTTTGTAGTGGCTAACCTAGCTAGCTATGGACTGTGAGCTGAGAAAGTCAGCTTGTGTCTAATTTGAGTTAGTCTGTTGAGGCTTTCTTTTTCTTGCAGGAAAAAAAAGATGGTTGACACTGAAGCTCATTAATCAAACCCTAGTTATTGATAATGGCAAGGATCAGAGTTTTTCAATGTCTTTTTGTATGAGGTAAGATTAAATAATTAAGTCTTCAACTTGGGAAAGAGACAAATATGCTGAAAGCCTATAAAATCATGAAAAACATAGTGCATTAATCACTTTCTACTCATTTTTTTCTATTGCATGATACAAGGATGAGAGGTATCAAAAGTAATCAAGTAGCGGGTGTAAAACAAGTTTGTCCTGCAGAGTGCAATTAAACTTTGGGATCTCATTGCCAGCAAACACTGTGGAAGAGCAAAGTATAAAGATGTTCACTGTGCACCTCTTGCTACTTTGTTGTGGACAGGTTATGTTTTTATCTGCCATTGTGTTGCTCAGTCCCCTTGCGCAAGCATGAGATGCAATCCTGGGTTTCTCTCCAATCACTGTAGTGTTTTGTAGTGGAAACAATGTGGTGTTGCTGGGACATGTCATCCATTTGCTAGCTATTTCCCATTCCAAATCATTAGCTGTGTAGACTCTTGGGATTTTCTACTTAAAAATGGCTGTGGCTGTTTTGAGGAATAACTTTTAAATTTTATTTCTGATTGCTTGATTAGTTTCTAAATCAAGATATTTGTCCCTTAGAAAATTACCTAGTACACAACTGGTGACATAAAGCTAAATAATATATGTCCACTTCCCCCCCCCCCCCGCCAATTAATACTCCTTTAGGAAAAATCTAATTATTTTTGAAAATTGAAGTTAATTAAGCCCACCTTCATCTACTTGCCCCCTCCTCCGTCCTTTCTGTGTTTTAAAATGAGTGACTCTATGCTGAAGGAGCAAGGATTTTTTTTTCTTCCCTTCCCTTATGGGAGCCATGCTGGCTTGAGCCTATCAAGTTGTATTTATCCAACTGTTCTGCTATTCTGTCTTTAATTAGATTCTCCATCAGTTTACTCAGTAATAGAATGAATCTCACCAGGCTGTAAATTCTGGGCTCTTCCTTAGCAGCATTACTTAAGAATAGGCACAGCATTATTATTTTTCTCATTATTCAACAGTGGTTTGTGTGTTTCTGAAGACACGCTGCAGACTTCTTTTCAGTGCTCTTTCCTGATGTTTGATGCTGCAATCCTTTCTCAACCTATTCCTGAGTATTACCCCATCCTTAACCACCTTCCTGTAGATCAAACTTTTTTGTCATATACCTAGTCATTGGTTTTAAGCTAGTGCTTTGAAGACCATGGTGGGTGTGCATAGGGGATACTTGAGAAAAGTGGTCATATTGGCAGGAGTTTGAAATGCACAATGCGAGGGTTAGTAGTCTATTGTAGAAACATTATGGGGATACAGTCTGGAGAAAAAGCTAAAAATCACTGTCCTCAGCAACTGCTCTCCTTTCCGGGTCCATGCCCTTCACAGATAATAGTATGCTTACAGTATGCATCCATTTGGAAAACTAAATGCAATGTATATATAGTCAAAGCTGACATGGTGGGTAATTAAGTGCAAGACATAACATTTTAATACAAAAGAGCTATGTAAATGGTCTGATTTACTTAACCACTTTATACATGAATGAAGCTATTTATGACTACAGTAGGAAAAAAGTACTTCAGATTAACTCAAAAGGACTTTTACCCTTGCTACTTATTACATATAAAATTATTTTAAACTAATTTTGACAAATTAAATTCTGAAGCAATGTTTCTTGGTGGAAGAATTCCAACTCTTTTTAGCAGCATTAGTATTTCCACTTGGTTTCAGCTGAAAGAGTTCACATGGCTTTTTCTCAAATAGCTTTTCACTGCAATTGCTTTTAAAAAAGTTAACATTCTTGCAGCAGTTTTGCTGGAAATAATGCCTTTAACTTAATGTTTTTCTTAGGATCTTAGACTTTGTCTTAAACATATATAATCTGATTTCCTTATATACAAAGAAAGATATTAATACAATCTTTTAATAGTGCCTCAGTACTGTAAGAAAAGAAATTACCTGTAGCCAAAGGCAAATCACTTATTGAGATGACTCGTTATACCTGTATCCTGATCAGCACTCATGCATTTTTGGGATTTGTGGTTGTGCACAAAAGCATGGTGCTGTATCAGACTGATTATACCCCTACAGTTCTAGAGAAAAAGGATGGTCTTCAGGTTGTAGCAGTGGCCTGGATCTAGTTGTCCAATTTAACATTGTTTCCTGCTCTCTGTGTAACCTTTGTCATGTAACCTTGGTCATGTTTCTTAAAACTTTTTGGAGAAAGAATAACACTTTCTTATTTCAGAGGTTTGGTTGTTTCTGTCTTATGTCGGAGACCTTTTACTTCAATAAGGGAGAAAGCAGTTGAACTCTGACTGCATTACTGCTTTTTGACACCAACTCTGTTGGCTGCTAGCAACTGAAGAAGGGGCTCTGGCTTGCTATGTCAGGCTTCTGCCTTTTCTGAGTTTTTGTCTGAGTGTTTGTTTTGGTCAAGGTTCTTGTGACTTGTAGGTGTGTGTTTTAAAAACAACTCATGCTGCAATTATAGAGCTTTAGATGCAAGGTCTCTTAAATGAAAACAATATTTTTACCTTGTAGGTGATAAAACCCTTTTCCTTTCTTACAAAAGCATTTTAGAAATAAAGAGCTTGTATCAAATTGCAATTAGAGAAGTAAAAACCTAGAGGTAGCTTAATGAGTAAATGAAGAGTTGGATAATGGTGATCCCTTGTAAGATATCTTAATGAGAAAATGCTCTTTAATCATCTCATGATCATGGAAGAACAGTAATTTGTGCTGCTCTGATGTCCTGGCAAGGTAATTTACTGTATTTTATGTTCTTACTGTGAAACTGAATAGTCTCTGCCCACGCAGCAACATCTGGAGCCTGCTGTAGTTGGATTTTAAGTGTTCATCCCCAACTGAGTGAATGGAGAGTGTGCTTTCTACTGTTGACATGCAGTAACATGTGGAGGTTGTGGATGTGACTTAGGATTTTACTGAAAGGCTAAATCTTGTAAACACTTTTTGGAGGATCTTTATACTAGTAGTATCTGAAAACTGGTTGCTCTAGGGAGGGATCTAAAAGCTGCAATTGGTCACCTTGAGAAAAAGCTGGTCTGCTGCCAGAGTGTGAAGCTTGGGTGCTTATGGATGGAAGGAGTGGCACTTCTTTTCCATGAGGAAAGTATGAAGCTGAATATAGCCTCTTTTATGGAAAGATGCTGTCCTAGACAAGAATTGTAGTCTTGTTCTTAATGGGCAGTCTTTATTCTGAGCATAAAGTTGTGGGGGCTTTATTTTCTTATTACTAAGCATTGTTTAGTTTTTAGTATAACTTTGATATATGTACATAGTCTGTGGAAAGTTGGGAAACTGTTGCTGAAATGAAGAGTTGATATTCTTTGTGAATGTTTATCTGAAACACAAAACACTAAAAAGACTACAGTTAGAATGATATATTAAAGCTTTACTTTTTTTAGTTGAAACATTGCCACTTTCTGCTCAATAACATGCGGATGTGTTTATATATTCATATGCATGCTATATGCATATAAGCATATACCCTTGGAAGAAGTAGTACTGTGTAACTACACTTGCTGAGTGGAAGAGCAAATCTTACCTACTTTTATATCTTCTCTCCCTTTCTCTCCCCCCACCTCTACCCACGGCTGTATGCATTTAGACATGTCTTTGGTCAGATGACACTTGTGCTCTTAGCTCTAATTGAGCCTTAGGTTCCACATATGCTCCTTAAATCTCTCTTCAATCTCAGACTGCTTTTTTTTAATGCTCTTCAGGATCTCTGAGTCCTAAAGAGACTTTCTGAAGAGATGTAGTTAGATTTATAATCTCTATTGGTATTGGATTAATCTGACTCCCCAGAAACAAGTAACTACCAGACAACAATGTCCATCCTCAAACTAGTCAGTACATTTTTAGCCGGTCTGATCTCTGCAACCATGGTGATACAGCTATGATTGACTAGCTTCTAAAACTGTTCATTAAACCTCCCCCCAAAGTGATCAATAGATAGCTAAGTCCTCAGTTAAGAAAGGATTCAGCTGTTAATGACACTTTTTTCACATAGTAAAATGCATCTGAAATGTGAAGCTCAACTCTCCCTTACACATGTTCTTGGCATTGTAATGAAAAAACTCTACCATGTTTCAATGTTTTTTGTTGTCAGAATTTAGTGATTTAAATTCAAAATTTGTCATTTGAGGTACAATTGCATAATAAGCATTTCCTGGGTTCAGTTTTTGCAGTGGTTCTTACAGGCTTCAGTTTATGTCATCGCAGCATCTGGCTTTTAAGGCTTCCTTCCTCCAGTGGAAGAGGGTAAGTATCAGCTGTTAGTAGCACCTACTTTTGAGGTATTTATTGATATCCAGAAGTATAGTAATTGCACGATTGTCAGCAGAGCACCAATCTAGATGTCATCACCCCTTGGTTGTTACAGAATAAAGGGAGAGATGTATTTGTTTCAGCATTTTTATGGATCCTTTTCCATAGGGTTTGAGGTGGAAGCTGTTTCTAGGACTCTAACTGGAAAGTGGAGTGCTGCTAAAATACCAACTTCCAAAACTTTCCTGGGACCTATTCTGTACCCCATGGTGTTTATATCTCTAAGAAGACATAATCTGCTTTATGTGATAGTGCATATCATGGCAATGAGTTAGGGGTGTCAAAGTTAATACAATTCATATTAATCTGCTTAAGTAAAATACTTTCCATCAGCTTTATTTCTAAGTTCTTCTTGTACAAGATTGTCTTATGGACTGTTCAGTAACTGGCATAAGCAAAACCCTGAATATGAAGGAGGATTTGCAGGTACTACTGCCACAAATGACTATTTTCTATATGTAGTATTAGAATCTCAGAAGTGCTAGTTCCCATTGTAGAGTCTCTCTAATTCTACTAGAAAAAAATCCTCCACCTACAAGAGTATCTGATATCAGACTACCTAAAAAACCTGTGAAGGACAGCTTTTGATTTTGTGACAATAAAACAAAGTGAAATGAGGCTTAGACTCTTAGAGGTGGATCACATTTTTTTGATTGATGAAAGCAGAAATATGTGGTGAAACCTGAGCAGTAAACATGCATGTCAAGTCAAAAGAAGTACTTTGATGCACTGACTGTGGTCAGAGAGAAGCTGGAAGTTGCAATGGTAGAAGTATCTAAAATTCTGGCTTTATGGTGAATGCTTCTAGTGCAGCATCTCAGTACCTTAGTAGGATTTGTTGAAGCACTCTTTAAAAAGGGGGGGGAGGGGAGGGGAAGGGCAGCAAAAGCAATGTTATGGATGCAAACCTTCAGGATTTTTTTTGCCCCGTGTGCTTTGGGAAAAGGTAAACAATGGCTGTGCAGAGTCTGAGGTGGAAAAAAGCAAAAGCTGTGTAATGAGGTTACAACAGCTATCGCAGAGTGATCTGATTGAATTGCTAGTCTGCATCCCATTTTTCCACTAAATCATAATAACTAGCTGACAACACAAATACTGCAGCATGCTGCCTGGGCATTATTCTGAGGACTCTAATGTACAGAGGCTTCATTCACTCTCAGACAACAAGTCCTGTTCCTGATGTATTATGAGAGATACTGAGATTGTAGTGGCTGTAATTCTGGTTCAAAGGTGCTTACAAGGTGCATTTGTTACCTTTCAGGACCTTTGGAGTATGCTGTTAATTATAAGAACTTTTTTTATATTATTTTTGGCAAAATAGGTATAGAGTTAATCCTTATATAAAGCCTTGGTTTTAAATCTTGTGCAAAAAACTAAAACATTAAACTAATGTGCAAGCACGTTACCTATGTATGTTGTCAGTGTGTCTAGAACATTACTTCCATAGAGGCAAAAACATTAAGTCTTTTTTCACTGGAATAAAAACTTCCTGCGCTGGAAATTTTTGTGTTACTATAGGTTAAATCTATATTTGTCTCATGGCAATAATGATGCCTGTGTAATAAATCATGCTGTTCTTTTCTGGCTGTTTACTCTTCTAGTACTTGCTGAAAGTCTGTAGTATCTGGTATGATGATAGTGTAGAGGCTTTGACTCCAATATAAAGCTTGGAAATATGTGCTAAATTTGTGAAAAAGTCGATAGAGAAAGATTGAAGCAAACAAATGTTCACACTAGTTTTTTATATCATCACACTTTTATATTATCCCTCTTCTCTCTTGAGGTCTAGCTTAAAGTTTAAGAGAGTATCTGTTTGAAGTTGTCACAGCATTATCTTATAGGGCCACCAGAGTTAGGGCCATGTCACCGTTTCTAGTGTCTCTGCCTATTGTGAGAATCTCAGACTTCAGGCACAAAAGTTAGCTCTTGTTTGCAGTGTGCTCGTGTTAATTTTCTGATCTGCTTCTGTTTGTGTTTTCGGTAACGACAACTAACATTAACTTCAGGCTTTCCATGACAGTTTGTTCTTTTAGACTTGTTCCCTTTGGGGTCTTGAGTGCTTCATCAATATTCATTACATACTAGCTGGGGACCCAGCTTAAGCACATGGGCTCAATTCCCTCTGCTATAAACTTCTCACGTAGCCCTGGGTAAGTCATTTAACTTTTCTGTTTCTCAGTTTCTCATTTATTCAATAGAGAATATTATTTATAGCTCTTGCTAGTGAGAATACTCACTACAATTGTGGAAACAAATTCATTCTGGATTCTGAAATGCTCAGAAAGTGTGGGATGGATGGATCTGTATACCCAAGATAGATGTGTGGAAAAAATAGTTGTCTCTCTCAGTAGGGCAAATGAGAGCTTAACAGCTTTGTCCCAGATGATATTTTCATACTTAAGATCTCCAGAGAGTTATACTAGCTTCATGCTAACTGCAGGACCTCTGTAGCACTACTGAATAAGTTTTGGGCTTAAGTAAAAATCACATGGAACTTTTTCCAGTGAGTTATAGTATCTTCTGTTTGTAAATATCTGTTTTAACTATGAGCATATGCTTTGGAGTGGAGGACAAACAAAAGTTTAGGGAAACAATGGAAGCAAAATAATGAGAAACTGCTTAAGTCAATCACTATAATGATGTGGTATGCTCTAGGTGTATCTCTTTGGAAGAGGAAAAGGGAGAGTTATTTGGTTTACTAAAGCACAGGTAAGTGACTGTGGGATTTCTCTCCTTTTCTCAAGATATATTTCTGCCAACATATAAATAAAACTTGAAAAATCTAGAAAGAGCAAATGATTCTCAACCAAAATACACAAGCGCAATAAAACAAGCAGTTTGAGGGGAAAAATAGTGGATAAACAACATGGTAAGAAGTATCCATGCTTCAAGCCTTATCTCAAAGGAGTGCATATAGAAAGCACTATTTTTTAAAAAGTGTTATGGGAACATCTGAAACATTTCAGATAAATGTTTTATTGGATGAATCCCCATTCCAGCAGCATGTGCTGGCAGGAGGGGTTATGACAACTACAACGAATGCCAAGATTCAGTTAACTGTTTCAAACTCACTGGGCTGGCCTATAGTTACCTCCTGTAAAAGAGGAAATTGCCGTGCCTAGTAACACTAGAAGCAGTGTCAGCAGGAATTTGTGCCTCAGACAGAGCAGAAAATCCAGCAGTCTTGTCTATAGACAGCTGCTGCTGCTCACTGATAACATAGTATGCAGCCTCTCAGAAGGGCAGGATGTTGTCCTAAAGTAGGCCAGTATGAGCATGGAAATACATTACTATGTAAATGCAGATGGCTTCCAAATAGCGATAACTTTCTGTGCATAGAGAAGTCTTTATGCATCACTAAATTTTCTTTTTTTAGTTTTGAATATATTCTGATTGCTAGATTTAATGTCATACTCTATTTGCATTGTACCTCACCTCTGGTTAGAGCACTATCCATCCATCTATTTATCTGTAATGAAGTTCTGATAATCCTTCTGAAAGGGTGAGGGGTGGAGTGATTTCTCACTATCTCTCAAGGTGTCAGATTCTCACCAGCCATGTGTCAGAGCTGGGAATTCCCAGACCTGGGCAGGAATCCTGATTTTTTTCAGTCACCTGTCTTCCTTGTATCCTGAAGACATGCATTTTTTTCAACCTGAATGTCATCTGAAAGAAGCTTCTGCCCTTGGGGCAGCCTAGAGAGCAGCTGGAGACATTTTTAATCATTCACCACTAGTTGCATGCTGAGTGATGTCCATACCAGTAAACAAAACAGTGCCTGGAAGGTCTCCTCAGCTCCAGAACAGAGTGGTCTGTACTGGGAAAGATCCCTGCTAGCACTTTAAGCCTGTGCTTGCTAGTGTTTTCCCAGACTGTTCTTGGCCATAGTTTAGCAGCAAAAATGTTTCAGGGACTGTGCTTGGATCAGATAAGCAGTTTTCTGTCACTGTCCTGTTATGAAGCCTAAAGTTATTTAAAAGGATGCATGTCACTTGACAGTAGACTCTGGATCTGGGAATATTCCCACATCTACTTAATTTACTATTATAGTTATGACATAGGAATCCTTGTTCCCCACCCTACTGAATAGAGGTGGAAGGGAAAGGAGTCCTCACTACTGCTCTAGAGCCTAAATCTTCGAACTCTTGTAGGTGGGACTAGAAGTAGCCAGGGACACCTTGCCCCTTCCCTGTAGCTCTAATTGTATGTGGCATTTCTGCTGACATGAGTATCTACATCAGTAAGCATAGGGAGTTCTTGTACCTGTAGTAAGTTATTCAGTAGTAATACTGGACCTGTTCACAGCCTATTTATGATGTGCATATGACATGATGCACAGTTAAAAAAATTACTCTCTCATAGCTCTTGCTTCATGGGTAGAGTGCCCTATGCATTATTTCCTAATTATTACTTAATTTGGAAGATGCAGAGTGATCCCTGAGAAGATCTAAGTATTTTCAGTTAGAATTAAATTTTTAGAAATGAGTAGGAAACTGCTATGGGTAGATGAAAGTTCAAATATTACTCCAAAACTTCAAGACTATTAATGTTTTTAGGATGACTACAATAAAGTTTTCAAGTCCCGATTTCTTCATGGAGGACAGTGTTGTACATCAAATAAAAGGTGGCTCATATAACCTAGAACTTTGTTTGCCAGTTTAAGCGAAATTAGGTTTAGAAGCTGTTTCTTCTAAGTCCTCATCTTCTGAGCTACCCACTATGTTGGGTTTTCTCAAGTGAGAAAATGTACACAAAACCTAGGGAATTAAGCTGGCATTGCATATCATCTTGCTAATCTGTTTTTATGAAACGCATAATAAAAGCATATTTATAATATAAATGCTATATAGAAATATATTTAAGCTAGATTTATATTATAAAAGCTTATAAAAAGACTGCCCCAAGATTCATTAGTTCTAAAAATCTGAAAGCACAAGAAAACATTTGTCTTCCTATTAAATAGTGAAAACCTTATTTTGCTAGAAATAATTGTCTTTGAACTTTAAGTGGTCTTCTGAATAATTGAGCATAGGTATTGGTATGCACTACTATTGCCAGTGTTGGTGTGCACAGGTACCTTATCTTGGTGTCCAACACCAAAACAGTGCTGATAATGCCATAGCTGAAAACAATGAGCAAAATGAAACTAACTTGGCATATTAGCAGCCGAACTTGTGCCTTCAGTGTGTCATGTGGCAAGCAGGCTTCTCGGAAAAGCTGTCCAATACCAGCCAGTGTGTCCCTTCTGGAAGTGGGATCATGTCACTTAAAAAACCCTCAGACACTAACACAAGTGCTGTGTGAAGATGTGCACAACAGGCAGTGTTTTGGTTCTGATCTCCAGATGTGACAGACTTTGACACAGCAGACTAATTTTTTTCATTCTGTTAATGAGGTGCGTATTAATCCCAAAGGGAGCCAGCATCTGAGATGATGAATGCAGTATAATGTGTGAATGATAGGCTGCATCTACCAATTTTTTAGTTGTAATGGAGAGTTACTGTAACCCAACTACAATGAGCACAGCTCTTCAGAGGGGAAGATTTCTGATTTAAAATTGCATTGTCCTCATAATGGAGAACGTTTTTGCCCTTCAAATACTCCTTCTGTCTGATCCTTTTGGCTCCTATTTTTATGACTTATTCCTCAGAAGGCTCAAACTGTAACCAGCGCATGTGGAAGAGCTAACAACATGGTCTTGTCTTTCCAAGACAAGTGTGGAAGAGGAATTAAATTGACTTTGTTCTTTGTTCCTCCTTAGTTATCTGTCATGTTGGTTATTTACACAGCCATGCTGCATTTTCCCTAATTACTGAGTTATTCTGACAAGACAATATTGTTTTATAGAGAGGTTTTGCTTAGGACAATGTCAGCAGGAAGTGAGTCTAGACAGCCTTGTGATTCAGAGCCTCCAAGGGCTCAGTGTCCAGTGCGCACAACTGCCTGTCACCGTTGGCAAGATGGAGCTGAATGGGTCGTAAGGGGGAATGGATGGTCTTTATCAGGGAATTTAGACCTTTCTGACAGGTGCCAATTGATTGGGGAAATGTAGTGTGAGTTTATGCCATGGAAATGAAACTTTTCTTGCTTTGCGTTTGGTCTCTGAGGTCAGTCATAGTCCCTGGAAAAGGGTATGTACTCATTAGCTAAATGGCCTTTTTGGCTAATGCAGTATTTTTTAAAAAAGATGTACAACTTCAGCAGTCTAGAGACAGAAAAGCCAAAATATAGTCAGCTGGTGTGCTCTTGCATTTGTTTAAATTGAATCATTTAACTGTCTTTTTTGTCTGTTTGTGGGTGTGCTTAAGAACTTGCCTCAGGGTTGGTGAAACTGTTGGTACAAGGAAGCACATAATTTTTTAAAAAGCAAATGTAAAGTACTTGAAAGTAGTTGCCAGAACCTTTTTAGGTGCCAAGCTTGAGTAATTGGACTCAGGCAGCTGAGGGGAGCTGGAGATACGGAGTTTCCTTGGTCTTGCTGGTGCTGCTTGATGGGTGTCAGCTCTATGGGATGCATGTTTTGGTTAGTTTGTAGAGGTGTACAACTGCCTCTACGCAGGTTACATTCACATCTCGCTACTGATGAGATAAGCCATGGTGAAAATCTTGAAGACTCCAGCCTACATCTGAATTAAATCCCCTTATAACTGTTTTCCAGGTTTGGCTGAGACTGTCCCTTCTAGGTGAGACTCTGGAGTTTAATCAAAGGGAGGAAGAAGAGTTGTTGTAATAGCTACTCATTAGTCTATTTAAATCCTCACAGATGCTAAAATTTAGTACCTGTGCAACATTTTACAGCTTCATGTCAACAACAAGTTGGAGTCTTGGTGTTAATTTAAGATGGAGACTTTATATATTCTTGCTACACCCATTAATGGGTTTCTTCTCAACTGTCTTGAAGCAATCTGTCAACAAGCCTAGATGCAAGATAGGGATGAGTGTTCCCAAACAAGGATGTGAGCAGACAGCACATTTTTCAGTTCAAAGGATTTTTATGGCCACTTTTTCTGCAACTGTACAGAAGCCAAATGCATCTCTTTCAGGCGTAACTGACTGCAAATTAACCATTATCCCAGCACCTTTATAGGTTGTCTTGTTAGCATTTTAACTTGTAAATAGGCAATCTGTGACTATCTAGGCCATATACAGGCAATTATAACTCTTCCTCAATTTAATGGTTATAGTGCTGTTTTCTTCCTTTTAAAAACTACCGGATTATTTTTAAAGTCAGTTTTTAATTAACTTTACCTTCATCAAAACATATTGGTATAAACTTCTTTCAAAAATAAATTCAAGCCTGTTATACACAATGTTTCGGGAATAGTTCTCATCACTTAGTATCTTACTGTGTTTTGAGCACAATGTATTTGTAGAATTAAGTTGAAAAAATATATTTGAAAATGTATCACCTTCTGTGAGCAAGCTTTTCACTATGTTGCCTTTCAGTGTAGGGTTAAGAAATTGCTGATGTATGACTAGCTAACTAATTCACTAAATAGAACATGCTATGTTCAAGTGAGTTACTCTACTAGCAGATCTGACAAATGCATAACTTCATCTTGCAATCTATTAGAGACAATAGATACATCTATGTGGTTACAGATAGATGTGCTACTAGCAGTTGTGTGCAGATACAGAATTTCCACAAATACACCTCATAAGATAGTGCTGCCATCTTTATTACTTCCTTAAATGGATAAGGAAGGAAAAGTGGTACCTCTGAATATATTGAAGCCTCTAGTGATTTTATAACATTCAGGTGTTTTAATAGCACTTAACTTTACAATGATTTTTATTATATTTAGATGATTTCTTAGAATTTTCTGGGAACTGGTGAAGTAAACCATGCTTTCTGTAACTTAGTATTATGCCCCTTTAAAATACCTGCAACTTTCTTTGCTCCTCACATCTCATTAAATACTCTGAAAATATATCTTCAGAAAGATGTTTTAAGATGATATATCTGTAAGAAATGGGAACTAAGAATTGTAGAAAGATATGCCTTGAAGGGTCTCAAAAGGTCATATAGTCACTCTCCCTGTTCAACTTCAGTGCATTACTCTTGGGTTTTCACCCAGCTGCTTGCAGCCTATGTGTTTTCCAGCAAGTCTTGTATTGGCTGTACAGTATAGCACACTAATTCCAACAACTAGTGTTCACATACTTGAAAGATAACAGCAGAGAAGGTGTGTAGACCAATTGTAATTACATGATTGATGGTTTATAGAATGTGTACCTTATGGTCTCTTCTTGCTGCTTGGATGGGGGCCCCAACAAATCAAATGGGCTACTGCCTCCCTCTGCTGAGAGGCCATGTTGCATTCCCAGTATGGAGCTAACTTGCCCCTTGCTTGCATTCCCTCCTATATGAGCTTTTATCTTGGAAAAATGGGATTTCAACATTCTGAGCCTTAATGGTTGAAACAGTTCACACTTTTTTTTTTTTATTTTTGGCATTGTGTAGCTTGTAACTTAGCATAGCTCCTGTTTCAGCCACTACTGTTTGTCTTAAGAAATAAGCTGCACTCTGGCAGTGAGCGACGCAGCAGGCTGTACCAGTGTTGCCCCTTGCAGTGAGTGCTGGGGTGCATCATTATGTCCTGGTTTCCATAATAGTAATGCTGTGCTTGGGGCTTGAATTGAAGTAGTCATACAAGGCAGCCCTCTCCACATAGTTAAGACTTACATTATCAGCCCACAAAGAACTTGGGTATTAAGGTTATTGGCAATATTGAAGTATGTGGTATACAAAGTCTGCCTCAGTGTTGGGGTCTGGAAAGGATGATCTCTTATGATTTGCCCAGCCTTTCATATCTGTAATTATACCGATAGCCAAAATGCATCAAGAGTGTGCGTGGTGGGGGGTTATACCATCAGATACGCTGCTTAGTTGCAAATGATATTACAGACCAACGACAAAGGTTTTTTTATTGCAGATTCTCCTCCTGAGGATAAATAGGAGTTAAGGATTTTTTTTTTTTACATGGTTCTGTATAATTACTGTGACATAGCAGGGTTAGGCCACTTATGATATGCCTATGCATGTTACTTTGGTTTGTACGAAGCTGGAAACTTACAGATATGCAGAAATGTTATGTATTTGGTATCTTAATAGGTAAAGAATAATTGGCAAATTATTGTGCTGAATATACAACAAGGACTATATTCCTCATTGTCTGAGTTACTATTGGGGTAGCTGGTCAACAGATCACAAAACATATCCATTAAGTAGGCACATATACATGTAGGGTCTTGTGAAGGAGGAAGAGGACACTCTTGCCTATTTCCTTGGAGTCTTTCACAGCAGTACAAGATGCTTCTGAAATAAATGATGCTAATGGTAATACAGATAAATTTGGTATGATTTGGAAAATAAAACAAATAATCCAGTGATGATATGAATTCAGTGGGTAAGTGATAGAAACTCATCCACTGAGAGGATGGTTTTTAAGTGATAAAGTGCAAATATGAGTGTTCTCGTGACCTTGGATTGGATTTACAAACCAGACAAGGATATTAATGTAATATGCAGGTAGCTAAAATGTAGAGCTCTTTATGCACAGTTCCTTCAGCAGCACTAATCCATCTCAAGGTTGTAGAAGATGCCAGCAAGAAAAATAATACTTTCCTTAGAATACTGGACTGAAAATAGAAAGATCTCTCTATAGTTAGAAAACAATTGCTTTCCCAAGAACTCTCCAACAAAAACATACTGCTTATCTTTTCTGGCCTAGAGACTTAAGCAGTGACCTTTATCTTATGTAGTTTTCTTTTAGCATTTTATAGAAATTTCAGTGAAAACTGAAATTGAGAAGAATTGAGCTGAAAACTGAAACTGAGAAGTGCAATAATACTGTTGACTGCCTAGTTTGAGTTACTACTTGTCCAGTGGCATCTGAGGGGGACCCAAGAAGAACTAGCAGTTCTCATAATGGGATGCCAGAAGCTTCCCTAAACAAAACATCTGTATAAGTGAATTTGTGTGCATGTTGCATAAACCTGTTCACAGTGGTAGTTTTCAAAGTGCAATGTTAACATGGTAGCATGTTAAAATGGTTTAGTCATTTTCTATCCATATTACACTTACAGTACTTCTTAAAAAGAAAAAAAGTTGAATAATTCAGAAAACTCATACCGAGCTCTGGGGAGCAGTCCCTTGGTCAAGCAACTCTTCCAGTGAACCAGCTGATACACCATGTAGCAACACAAGAATCAGTTTTATTTCACCAATCTTATACCTGCTGCTTCAAGTCAGATAATCCAAAAATAGCGTTGGTGTTTTAGTTTGTTTTTGTTTGTTTTTGGAAATATGGATTTTGCCTCCTAAACCTTGTTTCTGTGCAGCAGTCGATGGGCTGAGAGGGGGAAGTGAACAAATAGAACCAGTGTGTGATAGGATCTCAGACAGCCCTGCCTAGAATGATCAAAAACTAAAATGAATGTGAAGAGTCAGTATTTTTCTTTTGTTTTCTGTAAGCGTAGTCGTAACAGCGCAACAGGAAAACAACCAAAAGCTTCCAAGCTGAAGAGAACTGGAATAATGACAACATGCAACAAAGAAAAGGTATTTTGCTTGTCTAAGGAAAAGAGAAGTAGGTGTACGATGGTGAAGAACATATTCTAAGAATATATGATGAATTATGTGAAGTGACAAGAGAAGGGAGTTTATATAGAAATAATGGAATGAGGGTTATGAGTACCATAAATAGTGGGAATGTATGCAGATGTGCAGAAATTGAAGGCAGGATACAAAACTGAGCTTTATGCTAGCCAAGACAAAGCATCATCTAAGGAAAGGAGCAAAGCTCTCTGCAGTTGTGTTTTGCTTGATGTAACTGAGATTTGTTCAATTTTTTTGGATATATTAGTTTGGATTTTTGTTTCCTATAGACACAAGTGAGACAAGATAGTGAGTCTGAATTCCTGACAAATCAGTGCTTCTCACAAATCTATTTTGTTGTTTAGTTGTCAAACTGACATCTGTCTAGTGTCAGAACAAGGTGCTAGCTGCAGCTTTAGGGAGACTTATTGTCAGCTGCTTTCTTGATATATGGCTTACTCCCAATATTTTATTCTGATTGTAAATGAGAATAAAGTAGCTGCTTTTCAATTTCAACCCCCACAATAGAAAATGGAAGAAATTGGATATGGGCTTTCTTACATTGATAGACCTGGATAAATTTGGCACTGATCCCTAATATTGCAGGAAAAAAATCTTATGCTGTAAAATAAAACAATATACTGCTGATCTTTCACTTGATAAGTCTTTCATCAATTAAGCACAGCACAACTAGATGACTACATTGCACTTATTCAGTCTCCATTATACAGTTCCTGTAATAGGGACTGCTTTCCCCCTAAATTGCCCTCTGGGATTGGCCAATTTAATTTCAGTTACCTGCTACAGCTACAAAGCTCTGAACTGTTTCATAACCACCATGCCAAAATTCCCTCCAGCTGGGAAGGTCCCATCTTCCTTACCAATGTGAAACTCAACTCCAAATAAGTAATCCAGTTCCCAGTACTACTCTATTTGTTCAAGGACTGATTCTTTGGAGAATGAGACATCTAATTTTCCAGGAGTCTAAGGGAGTTGAAGGTGAGCTGAGTTTGTCTTGGCATGTGCTTCCATTGGATTCAAATCTATTTATGCATATGTTAACTACCTATACTACCAATCACCTAAAACTTCTCATGACTACAAGAGTTGAAACTAAGATTGTTTTGGCACCTAAACTGGTATTTATCCTTTGCTGTTGAGTCACAGATTTTATCATCTGTAAACTAGATAGTGTGTGTGTGTGGACATGTCTCAAATTCACAGCATAATCTATAATTTGGAACTGGAATAGGTTGCATCAAAAGTGAATACTGAATTGGAGATCTAGATTTAACTTGACTCTTATGATGGATTGACTGAGTATTCTAGGTACTGAGTTCCATCTCTGCTTAATATGCATTTAGCTGATCAGCTTGCTTTAATGATAGTGCTGTACACAGTCTGAAGTGACTGGTTCATCAATGCACCCATCCCCTTCAATAATGGAGAAATACTGACTATACTACTGTGTTATTGAGTCCAGTTTTTGTGAGAATAGACTTGTAATAGAGGAAAAACATAAGAGACAATTAAGCCTGGAGTAAAAGACTGGCAGGTGGTGGTATGTCTGGAGCTCTTGCAAAAGGAAACTGGCTAGTAATGTGTTTGTGTGTATATAACTACTTGTGTCACTTCTACTAGGCATGTATGTGTGTGCATGCAGAGGTAGAAAGGAGTTAAATAGCAAAATTAAGAAACAAACAAGATTACCTCTAGTTCAGCAGCACTGCAGTGGCAGTTGGTAGAGACTTCTGTCACGTGTACTCATTTTCCCTGCTGAGGTTATCCTGTCCTTTGTGCTTCTTGCATGGAGGCCCAGTCCAACTTCTTGTGCAAAGCAGGGTCAGCACCGAATTCAGACCAGGTGTTAAACATTCAAGGATGGAGGCTATGCAACCTCTGGGCAGCCTGTTCCATTGCTTAGTTATTTTGAGTGATTTTTCTCCCTCCTGCCCTCATATGAAGTCCAAATCTTTTGTTTCAATTCATGCTCACTACCTCTCATCCTTCAGCTGTGCACCTTCATTAGGAGCTGCTTCCTATAGGACCTACCTATAGGTTGGTTGCCCTCAACTGAATGTTTCAGTTGCCCAACATTTGTCTTGTTTTGGAGGGGTCTAAAACCAGATGTGGTATTCCAGATGTGCTCTCATGAGTGCTGGGTGGAGGGAGGGGATAATTGCTCCCCTCAATCTCCTGGCATTGCTCCTGGTAACACATGCCAGGATGCTGTTAGCTTCCCTCTGCCACCAGGTCACACTGACTCATACAGGGATACAAATGTGTTTGCTTGTTAGTCTCCTGGGAACATAGTTTGCCATACTGGATCTGGCAGCAAGGTCAGAAACCTTCCTTTAGAATTAAATGGTATGCAGTCTTTCAGTTAAAAGTAGAAAAAACATGATGCTCTATATTAAAGCAAAACAAATTCTCTGATCAATTTACTGCCTGGTGCATGGGGTCAGTAAGCTAATTTGTACATTGTTCTATGAAGAAAAGCCTTTTTGGCTATACCAGTGTTATGGTTGGCTTTAATAGCTGTTCTGCCAATGACATAATTATGCTAGCTTGCATAAATTCAAAGTATTCTTTGGTTTTTTTATCACAAATAAATATACTTTGCACTTCTTCCCATCTCAAATGTTAAATATAATAAGAATATATCCTGAGTTCTGTTTTGTTTGTTTTTAATTTTCTAGTGCTTGGACAAGTAGCTATTTAGGTTGAATGATGTCTTTAGGGACATGAGGTATCTCCTTTTAAAGTTGTATTCATAACTAAACATATCTAAAATTGCTTCAAGCTCATGGAAAAATCCTCTAAGATTTAATCAGAGGTAAATTTAATTTCCTTGCTCTAGGAATTTAACAGAAAATGAGATTATTCCTGTAGATTTTTATTTACTCTGCTAAATAGTAGAGAACAATACTATTCAGTTACGTTCTGTAGAGTAGGCCTAAAAAAATGCATTATATAGAAGACATTATTTCCATTGAACTTGTTCATAATACACAAAATCAACTAGAAAGCCCTTTTCTGATACTATTGATGCTACTTGACCCCTATGGGGTCGCTACCTGTAATAAGTTTCATCTCTTACCATGAAAGAAACTGTGCCAAAGGCAGAAAAAAAAAGTTGTGAAGGAGACTTAAAAATAAGTATTTTTGCCTAATCAGCTGAGTTAACAAATATTATGTCAATAGAATTTCTCCTAGAAATGTCTTGAGCCCAAAACAACAAAGGCAGTTAAAACAATGTGAAATTTATAAAATACTACCTTTGGGATTAAAAAGAATGAATTTGTTACTTTGGCTATTTACTACAGAATAGATTTTTATATGAAAATTTTTTAATCTGAATTGCAGTTCAGTAGTGGTGGTTGAGCTGGGTATTCTGTTCATGTTTTGTATTGGTGATGGAATCGTCATTCCTCAAATCCATTCAGAAAACTAAAATAACTTTGCATTTAACTTCTTTCTGTGAATCCACACATCCCCATTGGCTTCTTTACCTTACTGTTGGCAGCTACATTGATGCTAGTATGCCTCACTTTCCCGATTCATTTTATTTCATTTTTGTGTTTCATGGTTAACACTTCATCCCACCAGTGATTATATAAAACATGAAGTTGTGGGAAAACTTGCTTGTAAAACTGCTGTATGTCATCAGGGAGCCAATTGTTTTTATGTAAGCACATTTAAAATAAAAATCTTGCCTACCTGGGACTTCTGAAAGGTCCTAAAAAGTCTTCCCAACTGACTTCAGTAACTTACCTTCAGTCTGTGACTTCTAAGTTCCTTCTTCCTCTGCTTTAAGTAAAAGTGCTTTTTTTTTTTTTTTTTTTTTTTTTTTTTTTTTGTTAGCATTGCACACCTGAGATGATGTTATAGCTGGAGAGGAAGAAGTAAGACTTTTAATCCCTATGAATTTCCTGCAACACTTTGCCTTTCACAGAGGCCTAATTTTGAAGTCATAATTACTGAAGGTCTGTCTGAAACTTCCCATGTAGCTGACCTGAAAATAAGTTTCAAGGGAAAGCTAGAAAAGCAGAAGCAATATGGTTTATATCTGCCTTGTATTGTATCTCTGCAGTCTTTACTTCAAGCATTTTTCTTTTACGATCTACTTGCTTTTTTCTGTCTTGCTTTGTCAAACTTCACGGCTGTCCTGGAGGATGCCAAGCCTGGTCTAGCTTTGACTATTTTGCAGAGGCAAATAGATTCATATTAGAACTCTTAAAATATAGAATAAATGGTCAAATTTATGTGTGTAATCCTGCTCCCATATTAAAAACTCAGTTCACTGTAACAGACTCTCTTCCCTTCCACCTTTGCTTGCTGTCCAAGTAGAACAACATTGAAATGCTCTACAGCTTTCATAAAGGTGCAGCTACAGTTTGGCAGTGTTCACCTGTGCTGTAAGAAGACACAAGTATATGAAGAGTAATGGTGGTGATGTTCACGTTTAAGCAAAAAAACCTTTGGATCGAAAATTATAAAGCTAGTTTAGAAATCATGAGATTAAATCAAAGGTAAACCAACAATTTAGGTTTTGGATTTCTTGCTTTGGGTGTTTTGGGTTTTTTTTGTGTTGTGTAGGTTTGGGGGCTTGTTTTTGGGTGGTTGCTTCCCTCCCCTCTCCCCCCGCCCCCTTTTGCATGTGGTTATGAATGTTTGAGGCTCTCTGAGGAATACTGTCTAATGATTACATTACATCTAGGAATTTAGGTCTGTGCTGGACCAGGTGCTCATAGTCTCTGTATTTTTTTTAGCAACTTAACTCATTCAGTTTTTGTATAACAAGCCCTTTTATGTGAGGCTATGTATATTCTCTGCTCATAATGCTAGGCTATGTGTCCCTTGAGTGTTCCTCTTGTCAAATCTACTTTATATGCCACCTCGTGGTGGTTGCTGCTGTTAAGGCCCTAGCTTGGCCAGATGTCAGTAGCAGCTGACTACCAGGATGGAAAGGCAGTTCTGATGCCCAGTGCTCTTCATAGTCACTGATCAGTGCTGGCTGGCCAAAACTGCCTCTCTCGTTTGCCAATATATTGCTTATTCTTAGGTGTAAATGATTAGCAAATGGATGTTTTCTTTCTCTACTGGAATAATACATTCAATTCAACTTGCTGTGAATACTCAGTTCAGTTTTATAGTAAATTTTGTGACAGTGAGTTGATACAACCAAGTATGTGTATAGTATAACTCAAACTGTGCAGTACTGCATTATTTTATATATTTGGGGCATGAGGAAGCTCCAGTATTTTTAGTTTGTGTATTTTTGCTTTTGATGGAAGGAAACATATGGAAAAACCTATGTCAAGTAAAAAGTCAGCTGGCAAACTAGAGGAAATATTCTTTTGCTTATTCTTTTAGTCCATGTACTAATATTTTTGATGTCCAAGCATGAAACTTTGCTATCCTATGGGCAGAATGAAGGACAGGAATTCTTTACAATATTTAGTTGCATATGTATATGATGTTATATAGCTGATAGTTCAAGACATGGCATCTGATCATCTGAAAAAATGCATACATATAAACAATTAAACAGACTACTGTTTATAGCAATTACATAATTGTCAAACTGCTAATAAGTATGCAGAGCCAAAAGCACTGCTCCTTGAAGAGTAACAGTAAGAATAAGTAACACTTCAGCATAATAGTACTAATTGATACAAATGTGATGAATTTCCTGCTTGGGAAGTAATTGAGCAGCAGTAAAAATGGGGTAAACTGATAGCTGCTGAAATGAATACAAATAATAAGAAAATTAGTCTTTTTCTAGATGGAATCTAAATATTCCTGTTTCTGTCTAGTAATAGCAGTTAAGATTAATGCAGGAAGAAAATTGTGCTAACTTTCATGATCACCACCATGCCTGACTTATTTACCTACAGGTGCTGGTAATATGCACAAGAACCAACACTTCTTAAAAGCAGTCTGTTTATACCTGTGTTGTAATATGCACATGTATCACAGAGTTTATACGCTTGTTTCAAAATGTGCAGTAGGTATAAATTAAATGCCAAAAATTTCACTTTGAAGGAAAAGATTGCACCTTCTGATGCTTAAGGTGTACGCCTGCATGCTGCATGACAACCTTGCAAAATTGCTGTGAAATGCCCAGCCCCAGAGCAACACTTTACCATCAGCTCTTTACCATGGCTATAAACATGGGGGGAAGGGAAAATCATCTGCCTTGCATTGTTATTAAAAAGATTGCCTTAGGGTGGGTGGAATTTTTCAGACCTATTAGTGAGTAAAATGCTTCATATTCTGAGTTGTGTAAACCTGTTCGCAAACTTGGCAGAAATCAGGACAGAAATAATTGCCGTTCTTCAGAATGATGAGATCAAAGTTGAACCAGTGCATTTAATTCAGTTTGTAAGTGCTATGCGGAGTAGGCCTGTCACACAAGCTTTTGTTTTGTTTATAGCAAAAAAAAAAAAAATCAGCTATGTGAAGATAATATGAACATATGTGGGTTTTGGCGCAAAACCTCCAGTGAATGTCTTTTTAAAAGCATCACCTCAACTTTCATTATTTCCTTTAAATTTACAGTAGGAAGTACCTATGGTAAATCTGTTTCTACTGTGCAGAAACCAGTTAGGAAATGAAATTTTTTTTGGAATAGCTTTCAAGAAGGGCCATAATAGGTAATTATGGAATATTGAAAAATGCTGTGGTGGTGTAGTTGTATCTACCTCAAGTGGGGGGAAAAAAATCTCCTTGACACATGTATGTGGTCTACAGTTTGTAGTCAGATATGTGCTTATCTGACATGAGTCATTGTTAAAAGCAGAAGATGATTTAAACCTCTGTTAGATGGTTTGGAGCATCACTGGGATTAATAGAGGCTTAAAGAGTGTAATTCAGGCTTGTCTCCTTATCTACTTACTACATTATGCATTCATGGTCTCTCAGGGCATGAAATTTCTATGTACTGGCCTTTGTTTTTGGCTCACTGACCTGACTGGCAAATTAAGGAGTGGTGCAGGATTCTTACTGTCATTGTCTGGGCTGCTGTTGACTTGCCCTGTGCTGTGTTAAAACACCTGGGGATAAGGATGAACAGTCTGTGCCCATGAAAAGTATTACAAGTTGAACTGCACTTTGTCCTACTGACCTCAGCTGCTTGGTTTCTGGCTGTGCAGGAAGCAGTCTTTGTGGAAACCCTGGGCTTCCTGCTAGAACCCTCCTCTTGGCTGCCTCTCTGCCCCTTGCGATGGGAGTATGGGGCATCAGCCCTCTCACCTGATACTAGTGACCTAAAGGTTCATGCATCTAAGCTGCCTTTGAGCTTTCTCTAAAGCCAAATGCACTGTGCTAAGGACAATCAGAAGGCCGTTATCCCTTCTGTTTTGCGAGCGAAGAATTGCCCTTTGGATGTGCTTCTCTTTAGCCTGGAGAAAGCAACCTTGAGTCAAGACTTGAAGGCTCAGGTGGCACAAACCCAGCTCTTACTGCCCTATTGAACTAAGCTTATCTTATAGGTAGTGCCCAGAGGCAAATATGTCAGCTGGTTGTTTTTTTGTTTTGTTTTTTTTCCTTGGTCAGATACAAAATGGCCAACTGTTCCTTGGAGGAAGGTGTGAATTAGCTTGTAGTGTATCGGATGCCAGTGCGGTGGAAGAAGCTACAGCTAGCTGATGTTGCGTGAACATAGAGCAAGCAGCACTTTCAAGGTTGGAGCTCTTTAACCTTTCACTTTTTCTTTCCAAAACTGGATCAACTGCTTTACCAACTGCTATCAGGCCTAAACCTACAAGCTGCTGCTTTGTGATATTCAGAACGTCCTACATCTCATCAAAGCTGCCTGGGGCTACTGTAATCTGCGTGGAACCAGTTGGTAAGATCAGGGTCTAAGGGAAGAAGGTTGAAAGGAAAAAATGTTCTCAAGCAGTGCTATCGCACTTTATACTCCATGAACAGCTTCCACATGTGCCAGCCACTTCTTCAGAGGATATTGTTTGTCTGTGCCTTGTGGCAGTAGACAGAACTAGCAAAGAGCTAATGATCAATGTCATGATCTTTCCTAACTTCTGTGCTTATCTTGACTTGTGCTGTCAGTCTCAGCAGGAGCCAGAATTGTGACTGTGTCTTTATTCTTTCTTAGTTTTCTCCTTCTATAACTGATTATTGGATCTAGCTTTGCTATAAGCCAGAGATTTATGGCAAGTGATAGGATTTCTTGAGACCAATACAGCCTCTGACAAGCTCATGGTAAATTTAAAAAGCCTAAACGGCTTAATTTTCTGGAGATACTGCATATTGCTGCTAGTATTTCCTGCATACGCTGTTACAGTCTAGAAAGTCAGTAATAATGCAGGTAATGGACAAGCTGCCAAAATGAGACACTAAAATAGCTGAATTCATAGTAAACCAATAAGGAAATGCATGTGACTAAGCAACATACAGTATTTACAATACATGTAACTTTGAGCCAAGAAATGTTAGATGATGTCCTTTGACAAACTTACAGTAATGTCAGTATTGTTGGTGAGAGTGGACACCTTTTCAAGCTATAGACTAGTCTATCATTAGACTACTGTAATCAGCTCTAAGGACAAAACAATGAAAAAGTTTTTGGGGAGATGGAGTTGAACTCTTTCAGGATATGTGGTAAACAACTTTTTTATACAGTAGAGTCATTTAGCCTTATAAACAGAGGTATGTCAGGGATATCAAAGGTAAAATAGAAAGTCTCCGTAATGTGGCTGAATCATTCCTATGTAAACTGTACTACTGACAATGTAAAAAAAAAGTTGGAGAAGCACTTGGTGTGTTAAGCAGGAAAAAAAAAAGGTAGCATGGTGTAGCATCAAATGCTTGCTTATCAAATTAGCTTTTTACTCTTTCTGAATATTTGTTTTCCTTTGTTGTAACAATTCTATATTTTATTGTAATTCAATATTCTAATATAATTTTAATTAAAAATAACTAACACTGCTAGAATTATTTTTAAATTATTACCCTGACATGCTTTCGGTTTACTGCTCTTGGTGACTTGTCCTGTGTTTTTCTACTAGTAAATCTAATCTACTCTGTAAGAAGAAATTAGCTCCCCAAAAAAGGGGCATATTGCGTCCTTGTAAAATGTATAGCTTTGTGGTATGATACCATTATGGTTAGATGGTACATAAAGTTAGTGCTTCTATATTTTGCATTACAATTACATCAGCATATTTAAATGTGTATTTTCAAGATGTGTTGCCAACCAGCAAAATGACCTATCATTCAAAGAGCACTAATCTAAATACAAGGGAACAGCAATTGAAATACAATAGATGGACTAAAGCAGCATGAAAATTAATATAGGTTTGTGTGGTTATTTAGGTGAAACCTGAAGCCAGGTGGGACCATTATTTCAGACACCATAGAATTTGTTCTACTAATTTTCAGAAAGCTGAGTTTGGACTCCTTGCACTGAGTTGGGGAAAGAAGCAACTTTAAGGCTATTTTAGCTGAAGTGCTACCTACCCAGTTGATTCCCTGAATAATTCCATCTTTTGTGATTACACTGTAACCCTGGATTTAATTTAATAATTGATGCACATAACATTAAAACTGTACAGTACAAAATACTGGCCTTCTGATTGTACATGAACTATTTTATAATCAGGAAGGCATGCATTAAGGAAGAACATCCTGTGACAAATGAGTTATCTTTGTGGGCTGCGGTTATTTAAAACTACCAGTTGACAGAAACACAGATATAAAGAATCCTGCCATTAGATGCCTTAAGGCTATGAAGTTCTGTGAAATTTGGTAGCTGGTGACTGTCGACCTGTGTCCACACTGGGGTAAAGCAGGTGGGAAGCAGCTTCTTAACCATCAGAGAAAATGGGTTGTGCACAGCCATTTGGCCACCAGGCCACAAGTGGGCAGCTAGTATCTGTTGTGGCTGTGATGCAGGTGTAACTTCTGTTGTAGACAGTGTAGCCAAAAAGGAAAGGTAGGAGTAGGAGGAAGGAAAATGAGAGGATTAAGATGAGCCAGAGCCCAAAATAAGAATACTGTGGGAAAGAGAGGATTAGGGGAGGTAAGGCATGCACTTGTAGTAAATGAAGTTTCATTATGCCAGGGGCAGTGGATCACACTTACTGAAATGTCTGCTGCAAGTCTTTATTAAAAAAAGAAAAAACTGAAAAAGATGCACATGTTGATCTGCTGTATGTAGAAAAATTAGGAATTTGTATAGCTAATCATGTATAGAAATTGTATGCCTAACTTGCAAAACTGTCTGGTCTTGCGGTCCCACCCTTCTGGTGCAAATTCATGGAAATTGATTGGTATATCCAGGGGTTCATTTGTGAAAATTTGAATTGGTTACTCAAGGGAGAAAAGATTTTAGAAGATGGATAACTGCTGACAGAACAGTGCACACAAATGTTTTACCTATTCTGACTCTAGGAGATAAATGAGTAAGGCATTTAGACCTGGCCTGCTTCTGACCTCTTCAACAACTTTTTTGAATATCCACAGAGTAAAAAACATCTATCTCTGTCCTTTCCCTCAACTCTAGGAGGTATATGTGAAATGTGAACCAGAAGTGCTGGAGGCAACTGGGAGAAGATGTATACAACGCTCAGACCATTCAAGAGAATGAAGAGCAATGTAAAAATGTTAATCACCCAGTTGATACCTTTCTTCTCTCCATTTAAAAAAAAAAAAAAAAATCTCTACAGCAGTGAGGAACAGGGTGACCCCTGTCAAAAGGCAGCTAACATGCAGGGGTAAGAAATCTTGGGCAAAGTTAATTCTACTTTAAAGCTCATAAGGAAAATTTACTGAAATACCTTCATAAATTCCAGCATTTAATTCATGAGCTCCTTTGCAAATGGAAGCTCACTGAATTCATAAGGATCTGTCTCTCCCTACTAAGTTGTATCTTGCTTAAATCGTTGTCCTGCGGTGGAGTTCAGTCTGGTTTGTTGCATGGGCCTGTCTTGGTGTCTAGAGGCCGGACCAGGAAAAAGGTTATGTCAAGCATCAATATTAATGCTAGCTGGTAGAAGTTCCACTCTAGCTGAAATGCATAATACTAATCACTTCTGCAAGTCAGTCAAAATCCCTTCATTAGTGTCAGAACTAGGATGTTAGGTTATGCTATTTTATGGCAGCCTGTTTCTGGGGAAGTTATAGTGGAAGGTTTTGAGATACAATCTCTGCAATGTGTTGGTTGCTGTGTCAACAGAGCCTGTTAGAGATTTTTCTCTTCTCTCAAGGTGAGAATTGCCCTGTTCATTATCCTAACTTATGACTATTCATAATTCCTACACACATTTAAGCTTTCACCTGTTTAGTGTGCAAGTGTCAGCAATGCTTCATGAAATGCAAGATAAAACTTTGGACTTCTGTACTTATGGTCTGGAGGGTGGAACAGGGAAAGTTGGACCACATGTGCATTTTGTGCATTGAATTTACATGCTGGGATTTGAAGGGGGGTGAAAGAGGGACAAATCACCCTTGCCATAGGTCAATCGTAAACTTCTGTTTAAGGTCAATCGTAGGTGGTGAAGCCTGGAAATAGTTTACTGCTGTCTGACTGCAACTGCAAAGGCTTGCAAATAGGATGCAAATCCATTGGTTTGTAACCCATTTATAACAAATTAGGTTAGAAGTAGAATATGTTGCATCTTATGCCCCATGCATAGCTCATGTTCTCTCAGCTTCCACAATTCAGTTCTTCCTTGGAAGCTCAGGTCTAACCTGACTGATAGCCAAGCAATATCACAAAAACAGTTTCTGATGATAATTTGGAAATCTGCAGTGTGAATATTTGCATGTATCCAGAATTGTCCAAAGAAATGGATTTTTTAATACTGCTTGGGATACTAAAATTAAGGGAGTCCGAGTATCCGTTCACCTCCATGCAGGATGTCTTTAAGATGTCTTAAGCATCAGAAGTTGCTTGATCACTCTGGAAAACTTATTTGCATCTGTAGCCTTTTTCCACTAGTAGCATTCATAGAAGTCAAATGACAATTAAGAACTTGAGTTCTCCAGATGAGAATTCTCTTACTGTTAGAAAAAAAACACATAAAACACTAATCTACTTTATCAAAATATATTTTTAAGTAATAAACTGTGTATGATTTTCCCATGAGGGAAGAAAAATGTAACGTAACCATTGTTGTAAATAGGAGCAGCATCTGTTGTAACTCCTGTTATTAAAGTTTGATAGGTACTTCCTGTATCTTTATAGGGATGAGATTTATCATATGAAATCATTCTCTGATATTAACTTTTTAAATAAAATGTGATATTGTCTGTGCTATGAATGCCATTAAATGATAAATAGCTTGTGTTTATAATGCTTTAGGAAGATTTATTCAGCAGTAGTTTTGGTCCTTGTGAATTTCCATTAGCAGCAAGTAGCTTTTTGCATTTCAGAAATGAATCTGTGCTTTGCCTTCTATATGGCAGATAATACTGGATATATTATCTTATTTATTTTTTCAGGTGCATGAGATATGAGTAAGATTAATAGCTTTCCTTCATGTAAAGCTGCAAAATAATAATAGAAAACCCTGGAAATTATAATTAGGAATTGGAGAAGTAAATTTACTTATTCTATGTAAAGGGCTTTGAGTTTATTACTTAATCTCTGTAATGGGGATATAGAGCATCCTGTCACTTTTCAGCATAGCATAGTGCAGTTCACTAAAGGTAAAGTGGGAAAGTTACAGAATATTCTCTGTTACTATTTATGTGGCTGTAGGTAGTGAAACTTAGAGGTGGTGATGCTGATTCAGACTACTGTGCAAGAAGTTCAGATATGTCCATGGTCTTGTTTATTAGTAGAAGTGAGATGAATATGTGGGAACATGTTGATGAAGCGTATTATAAGTACAAATGCTCTACAAATGTCAACAACTATTTTTGATATGTTAACTTTTGTATTTTTTTACTGATGCTTTTTATAACTTGTATTCATTAATATAGATTTAAATCTATTTTTTCCACACAATATGTAACTAGTTAAGTCTCCCCTGCTACCACTCCAAAACCAAATGTGTGTGCAGGCAGAAATGAATTATGCAGTAATACTGTTCAGTAATAAAACTCCTTAAAGCCTATTGCCATTATTCTCTAACAAATACATTTTCTTCCCATGAAATGGGAAGCAGGACTGATTCTTTTACTCTGTTTGCTTGAATGTTCTGTAAAAATAAGTGTTGTCAGAAAGCGGTCCAACTCTTTTAATTACAAATTGCATGGTGTATGTTTCTCCTGGAAAAGAATAAAGGAATTTAATTTCCCTATTCATGTTCTTGTTGATGTACTACTTAAGGAAATGGGCAGACATTTTAAAAGCATGTGTATTGTTCTTGAAGGCATCACAGTGATCAAAAACACTGTGAGAAAGAAATCTAAATAAACTTGAATTTTTTTTCAAGTTCTTGAAAAATGAAAACTCTGAAAACTTAGCATCACTCTGAAAGAGGCAATTCATTAAACAGGGAATGAGCCATTTCATTAGTGGACTCTTGAAATGTTAGCTCTCTTTTAATACAAATTGTGGATGTGGTCATTTTGAGAAGAGCCTTTTGAAATGATAGAAAGATTTTGTTTTAAATCTGCTGAAGTTATTGTCCCGATCCAATATTGGGAGGGTTTCGTTACGATCCCAAGGACGAGATTAAGACGCTAAAACCGGTCAAATATCGTACAACCTTTTAACTTTATTTTCCACAGAGTGGGGAGAAAAGGTGGGGGGAGAAGGCGAAGGGGAGGAAAGAGAGAAAGAAAGAGAGAGAAATGGGGGAGAGAGAAAGAGATATCACCACCCGTGGATCCAGCGGCGTCCCGTTGGTCCTCTTCACCCTGGGTGTAAATTTTAGCGATGCGTGTGCAGTAATTACAACTCGAGCAGGGTCCGACCCTAGGTTCCTGCTGAAAAGTTTGGAGCCAAATCAAGGCAAATTAAATAAATAAATTGTAATGACACGCGTGCAGTAGTTACAGCTCGAGTTGGGTGCCTCCGAAGAGGGACCCTGAACAAAGAAATCCCTGGGCAATTACAGCTTTTTTCAAATTAAGTTTCCCGCCCCTCACGCGGTAGTTCAGACCAATAGTAATTTTTGGGTCTGGGGTCTCCTGCTCCCTATTGGGTCTCATCATTGTTCCCAGGCAGGCTGCTTTTCTCCCTTATCTTTACTGTTGCGGTTTCTGCTGACAAATGTGTTGATTCCTCGGGTTCTGCCCTTCTTTCTCAGGGCCCTGACAAACAGGTGTTGTTCCAGCAATTAGCACTGCCCCAGCAGTGACAGTAGGTGTTATCTTCCAAGGTCCTGATGAGGAGGATATAATCCAGACCCCCCCCCCCCCCCCAAATTAACACTGTTTCAGCAGTGAGGGGAGGCTTTGTTTCCCAGGGTCCTGGCGCCCAAGCAGGCCTTATTTCAAAGCCTTCACATCCTCCCTCCTGGAGTGTGAAGCATAGGAATGCAAACTGCTTGTAACTCCCTTATCTTTCCAGTCTGCACCAGCTCTGGGGCCCTTTCTCACTGAACTAGGGAGTGCGGCTAAGCAAGTTTTATAAAAGTTGTGTTAAGCAGCAGTAATTTGCAGTCCAGGTCCCAAAGTCTCTGTCCGATCGTGGTCCGGTTCAGCGCAGGCTCGGTGTGTCCCGAATGGTCGCAGGGAGACCATTTCAGGGGTCGCAGCAGCTCAGTCCTGTTTCCGCTGGGAACAGATGGCTTGTTTGGGGTTTTGGTTTGCTTGCACCTTATGTACCAAGAAATGTTTAAGGCAAAAGTTCACTCATCTGTCCGCCACACCACCCCGTGACTTAAACATTGATTGGTACGTCTCCTTCCTGAAGTCTTCATAGCCTTCGTCCATGGTGGTGATATGAGACGGAGATCAGAAGGAAATATAGAAAAGGTAGAAGCACGCACAATAAACAGAGGTCTTGCTCAATGCAAACTTATTCTTTAACAACTTTAACAACATATAACTTCACAGAACAAACATCAAAATTGAGTTAACAAGGTAAGTGATTGTTACAACAGGTAAACAAATTGCATATTTGACACAAAATGTCGGATTAATTGAACAAAGCAAGGAATTATACAAGATAAGAACATTAAAGCAGCAACTGCACATAACAAATACAATATTAACTGTTTCACTCACAGTGCCCCCAGTAACCAGGACCACGAATCGCCACTCCAGCCATTCCAGGTTTGGACAGGGATGTGGGCTATTTTTTCTGATATTTTTGGTTAACTGGAGAGCTACTTCGCCTACATCATCTATCTCTAAACAACAGTTGGAAATATTCAATTTCCCACACACCCCTCCCTCTTCAGCTAACAGATAGTCTAAATCCATGCGGTGCTGAAGGATTGCCATGCGCATCTGTTGGGACTGCAGAGTTAAAAGATCTATTGCATTTCGTTCCCCAGCTTTACTGAAACCAGTGGTTCGGCTGGGAAATCCAATTTCTCAACCCCCGGTCCCTGTCAGTCTGAATCTTCTGTACCAATCATGAGCAAATCTGCCTCTGGAACAGATGCAGACTGAGGTTTCCAATGATCTGATTGTCTCTTCGGGCACTCATTTTTCCAGTGCCCCTTCCCCCTGCAAATTGCACATTGATCTCTCCTCAGTGGAATTCTATTTCCCAAATGCCCTCCTACTCTATGCCCTCTTCCACATCCTTGTCCTTTTGGAAAACCCCTTCCCTGAGAGGAAGTTTGTGCCTGGGCGAATGCAGCTGCCAACATTGCAGCATTTTGCCCCTTATCTTTCAGTTTCTCCTTTTGTTTTTCCTTTCCCTCTACTTCTTCCCTGTTATTGTACACCTTATATTAACATCCCCGACATACCATCTACTTTCTGAAGCTTTCTTCTTATATCTGGTGCTGATTTTCCTACCTGTCTCTTAATTGTTTGATTCATTCTTTCAACTTTTCCACTGGATTGTGGCCTCCAGGGGGTATGTCAGGAGGCCACTCATTATTCTCCCATCTTTGCGTCCCACCCAAATCTGCCTTAATGGATTGCGTCTTACAGGCAACCCTTCTGTCTCCGAGGTTATCAGATACCTTTACGCCTAACTGAGGTCCGCCTGTTTCTGGTAAAAGGAAAAACAAAGATCTGATAATCCCTATATAACAAGTTCCCGACCACCCTGCAGGTAAAAATTTATATGCTGTGTCCACAGATCCAATAATGCCCCTTCTTAGCTCTGATGCTCTGAGCAAATGGCCCGTCTATCCCTCGTGGGAATTGAAAGTGAGTTGTGTCTCTGTTGCCCAGAGGGCTGACAAATGTGACCATCCCATCACCTATTTGGCCGGTACAATACCAAGCCCCAGAAGTGCCTTCCCATTTGCAGGTTTGCTTGTAAGGGGGATAATTGGATCGTTGGAGAGTTAAAGTTTCATTTTTGTTTGACCAGTATCCCTCAAATCCCCGATTGTGCCCCGTTTCATCGAGCCACGTCCATAAGTGGAGATTCCCGTCTTTATCGAGTGGCTTACGAGTGAGTGTCCATCAACATTTACTTTCCCCCACTTCGATCCCTCCCTCCTGGGTATGATTTAAACAATATTGCCCCATGGCTGGAAACTGAATTGGCCAGGTCCCACTGTCGTCCCACGTGTCGTCCGCAGTTTCGCTATAATTGCTTACGATCTGGTCTGGGGTGAGGGGTGTGGACGTCCACGGCCAACTTGATAACCCTAGCGGTCCTCCGCAAACCCAGCAGTGGCGTAAATTGAAAGTTTGGCTTACTGCTTTCGCCAGCAACATGAGCTCGTTGTTCTCGAAGGGATTAAATGGGTTGGGGGAAGGTAGAGGGAGTGGTCATTCATTGCCCTCGTGGATGCATCCTTGAATCAGGATGGTCCAGAGCAGTAGATGCATCTTGGTCAGACCGCCGCCCTTGAAAATAGAAATAAGAACAAACTCGCTCCTCGGGTCAGAAGGAGGGAACAATCCATTTTGTGTGAATCTTGTGGGTTTTCCCACTAGCATCTTTTGCTCTCCAAGTATATTTATCTATTGGGGTGTCTAATACGAGCGGTTTGGTTCCCATGGTGGGAAGTTCGACCAAAACAGGTTGGCCGGGGGAATGGGATGGGATATCAGGGGGATCGGAGCTCTGGGAGGCGGGTATGCCACACAGGGGAATTGAAGGGGGACTGTGCCGGGAAACATCCACCCTCCGCCTCCCCCCTCCCCCTGAGGGGACGGAGGATCTAGTTTTCCACCTCCCTTTCATCCCTTTGGGGGTAAATTTGGCGTACCCCTTTTTCCTCGGGCAGCACCTCACTTTCGGCGAGGGTGCCTGCCTCCCTCAGGAGCTGGTTTCTTAGCTCCTCTTTCAATATCAGACCTTGGTGCTTCTCCTCCTCCAGCGCCTGCTTCGTTTCCCATAATTGTTCTTGCAGGGCTGTTACCGCCGCTTGCAGCGCGGCAACCACAGCCTCCGCCTGACAAGGTGCCCACTCTCTCTCCTCTACCGCAGCTGCTAGGCACGCTCCTAGCACGGCACAAACAATAGCTTTCCCTTTTCCTTTCTCTACTTTAGCTTCTTTTTGCAAGACCGCTATCCGGTCTACTACATTTTGCAATTGGGACCAATGGTCCCGTGCCCAGTCTCGTCCTGAGGGCGAGGGGTGAGAACAGTGTACTTCCAAAAGATCATACAATTTCTCGATTTCTCCACAAAAATTGCCTGCCTTCTGGGCAGCCATATCCTACAAAGGGGATTTCGTCCCGGGAGGGCCAAACCTTAAAGGAGTCCCAAGTTTCCCCTATACGCTCCCGGGAGGCCAAACTGTAAGCTACTACAAAAAATGTCCTACAAAGGGGATATCATCCTGAGGGGGTCACACCTTAAAATCCAAGTTTCCCCTATACACCCTCAGGAGGCCAAACCGTATACTAGTACAAAAAATGTCCTGCAAAGGGGATATCATCCTGAGGGGGTCACACCTTAAAATCCAAGTTTCCCCTATACACCCTCAGGAGGCCAAACCGTATACTAGTACAAAAAATGTCCTACAAAGGGGATATCATCCTGAGGGGGTCACACCTTAAAATCCAAGTTTCCCCCATCCACCCTCAGGAGCCAAACCACAAACTAGTATACTAAAGATCTCAACATTCACTCCTTCCTTACGCTTCGTTCGTCTCCAGCCGCTTCCCTCACGGGAGAGCGGAACCGCAGATCGGAACTCCGCACTCACTTCGTACTTGTTCGTACGTCTCATTCACACACAGTCGCTCAGCACACCATAAGGTTGTACGACACTCTCGTCTCAAGGGATCCTGTCCGTGACGCCAATTAGATGTCCTGATCCAATATTGGGAGGGTTTCGTTACGATCCCAAGGACGAGATTAAGACGCTAAAACCGGTCAAATATCGTACAACCTTTTAACTTTATTTTCCACAGAGTGGGGAGAAAAGGTGGGGGGAGAAGGCGAAGGGGAGGAAAGAGAGAAAGAAAGAGAGAGAAATGGGGGAGAGAGAAAGAGATATCACCACCCGTGGATCCAGCGGCGTCCCGTTGGTCCTCTTCACCCTGGGTGTAAATTTTAGCGATGCGTGTGCAGTAATTACAACTCGAGCAGGGTCCGACCCTAGGTTCCTGCTGAAAAGTTTGGAGCCAAATCAAGGCAAATTAAATAAATAAATTGTAATGACACGCGTGCAGTAGTTACAGCTCGAGTTGGGTGCCTCCGAAGAGGGACCCTGAACAAAGAAATCCCTGGGCAATTACAGCTTTTTTCAAATTAAGTTTCCCGCCCCTCACGCGGTAGTTCAGACCAATAGTAATTTTTGGGTCTGGGGTCTCCTGCTCCCTATTGGGTCTCATCATTGTTCCCAGGCAGGCTGCTTTTCTCCCTTATCTTTACTGTTGCGGTTTCTGCTGACAAATGTGTTGATTCCTCGGGTTCTGCCCTTCTTTCTCAGGGCCCTGACAAACAGGTGTTGTTCCAGCAATTAGCACTGCCCCAGCAGTGACAATAGGTGTTATCTTCCAAGGTCCTGATGAGGAGGATATAATCCAGACCCCCCCCAAATTAACACTGTTTCAGCAGTGAGGGGAGGCTTTGTTTCCCAGGGTCCTGGCACCCAAGCAGGCCTTATTTCAAAGCCTTGACATCCTCCCTCCCGGAGTGTGACGCATAGGAATGCAAACTGCTTGTAACTCCCTTATCTTTCCAGTCTGCACCAGCTCTGGGGCCCTTTCTCACTGAACTAGGGAGTGCGGCTAAGCAAGTTTTATAAAAGTTGTGTTAAGCGGCAGTAATTTGCAGTCCAGGTCCCAAAGTCTCTGTCCGATCGTGGTCCGGTTCAGCGCAGGCTCGGTGTGTCCCGAATGGTCGCAGGGAGACCATTTCGGGGGTCGCAGCAGCTCAGTCCTGTTTCCGCTGGGAACAGATGGCTTGTTTGGGGTTTTGGTTTGCTTGCACCTTATGTACCAAGAAATGTTTAAGGCAAAAGTTCACTCATCTGTCCGCCACAGTTATACCAGGTGCTAGCATGAGTCTTTAGTTTAATGGCAGAAATTTCAACAGCGAGTCTGAAGGGCAAAGAGCATTTCTTTTGTCCTACATATCGCCAGTTGGAACTGTGGCAGGATAAAAGGGATTGCTTGCAAGTACCTGAAGCCAGAGCATTTGTTCATATGCTCTTGGGACTGTTGTGCATTGGCCAGGTCAGTAGCTTGGTCTTTCAACTTAGCATGCTTTTGAACGGCTGTTCCTCATAAGCAAAAAGGATTCCCAAGGTGCTCTTCATCAGTTTGTTTACTTGCAGGCTTGAGGTGGTGGGCTTCTGTGTGATCAGCAATTGCATTACTGTGATCCATGGTAATGGGTTATCAATGAAATGCAAGGTATCTTGGGTCAATAATCTATAAAAGGCAAATTTACTCTAATGACTTTAAGAGCTGGATAATTGGGTTAAAGAAAAAAATCGAGTTCTTGTTTTATGAAGAGCCTCAGTAACTGGTCTCTCTCTGGAGGTTTTATCATCTGTTTGATAAATAATAAATATTGAACAGGGTAAGCTATACATCCATAAAATACCCAAATGCAAAATGTATTTAACTGCAGCTAAATGCTGTACATCCCGATGTGCACATAAATTTATAGGAGAGGATAAATACCCCAGTTCAGAGTTGTTTTGCTGCTTTTGAATCTAAAGGGAAGCTGAATCCTGTGGACTTTGGGACTGAGGGGAATTCTCCTTCCTGGCCTGCTAGAGCCAGGGAGGATCCTCCCATCTGTGCTGGAAATGGGGAGAAAAAGCAGCCCTACTTCTGCCTATCCCTAATTTTGCTATATCTGTACCTGACTTTGGTATTTCTGATATCATTGCCTAAGTAATCTCAGTGTTTTTCAGTATGATTGGTATGGTTATTGAAGTTCTGTTGGCTCTGCAAGACTCTGCTCTCAAAAAGGCTTCTGTTACTTGCCCTTCAATTATCTATGGTGTGTGGCCATTTCTCCTGTAACTCCTCTTAACCATCAGTGGAATCCAGCCATTTGCCCTGGTGCTATTTGTAACTTTTGTTACGCTCTGTTCTCTGTCATGTCCAGCAATTTCTCATGTGATGTTCCCGAGTTCCTCTTGCTCCATTCACTCAGCTTAAGCTCATGCCAGGGCCTGGCTATCTAGCCTGCAGACCTCAACATTGCATGATCTCTTTAGATCCAGAAAGTATGAGTTCTAGCCTTCTTTTGCTGAGTTTCACCTTGTTTTCAGTCAAACTAACCCTTGTGCTCAGACTCAGGCAGTCAGTCTGTCTCTCATTGAACAAATCCATTTTTACTTCCTCTAATTTTTAACACTGAGTGGTAGTAATATCAAGCATCTTCATATAGGAAAAGTGGTCTTGCAGTTCTCCTTAAATGCTGAATATGTATGTATGTGAACTGGAAATTTTGCTTACTGAGGGGGGAGAGGTCTGCCTGTTTAGAAACAGTCAAGAAAAGGTAGCTGTGGGGTGGCAGTTTCTCTAAATGCTCAGGAGACAGACTGCTGCTCCTGTTCTTAAGCAGCTGTGAACTTGAACTTCCTCTTTAAGTCATTATCCATGCTGTCAACTCTTATGATTTCCTCATAAATAACAAAACATTAATTCTAGGGAAGACCAGTAATAGTGTAAGATCTTCTAAATGTTCTCAATATGTCTGAAATTGTAATGGTGGGGGGCGGAGGGAAGGATATTCTGGCTGTCAGCCTCACTTGCCTATTCTCTGATTTTGATAAATTCAAATGAAGCGACTAGGAAGCAGCTACCCCTTAAGCCTTCAGCAACTTGATGGTGTGTTTCCAGCAAACAAAGGAAAAGTAGAAAGTTTAGAAAGACGGATCATCCCTCCCCTCTCTCCTTGCAATGCCAGCCAGAATTGGGAAATTTCTGGAGAAATATTCAAGACTGGCTGCTGTAGATTTTACATCGTTCTGTTACTTGATAGATAATGTGATGCTAGGTAGATAATGTGACTCAAGCTCCCTTGCTTTGCCACAAAAAAGCCACTGATATGGAACTCCCTTTTTATCAAAACCAGGCTGTTCTTGATAAGTACCTGGCCCTCCTGTTGTATGATGATTAGAGTTGTCATACAGGTGGATACTCGCTTTAGTTTTCAGTGGTATCATATTTCATGCCACCCTCAAGTAATCATCTCAGGTCATGATTTGCAGTTACTATTTATCAAGGCTGCATTTGATTCGCTGCTTTTTAGGGTAAAAATCCTTCTCCATTTTTCCTCAAGACACTTGGTCTCCTACTCACCCTTGTTTAGTTGTATAGCCATTTGCTTTCCTCCTTAGGAGAAGCAACCCTAGTTCATTTATAAGTTCACTTAACTATTGGATGAATGGCACAATTGCTTTTATATTCCCTAGTTGCTTCATTTATGGTCTTGCATTGTTCCTTCATTCTTTTTATTCTCTAATTTGTCTTATGCTTTACTGTTTTTTTCTTGTTTCCATGTTTTATTTAATCTGTGATGCAATTTACCATTAATTAGGCATACTATAGCTGAAGAATATGAAAAGTGGTACAATACACTACTAATTTAGTAGTGTTTCCTACCCTGTAGCTGGTAGAAGATCAGTAAGTTACTGATTTTACAATGCAATTATTTCCCCATGACACAACTTAATACAGACTTCATTATTAGAGCTATAAACCCACAAACAGTAACACAGTATTTAAGTGTAATTCTCATTAGAACTGAAATTCATAATTTGTCTGGATCAGTATTAACTAACATCAGCAATCCCCCCCCCCCCCCCCAGAGGAATGCTAAATGTACTACTACAGAATGATAGTATTTATCACTTTTTTCTGAAAACTTAAATAGAAAATGTTAGCAATATTGGCAATACATACTAGTGGAAGGGAAACTGAAGTGTGTGAAAACTATGCCAATGTGAAGATTAGCCTTATTTATTGTTAGTCTAAATGCTGGATTTCTTAAGAACTACAAATTGTTAACAAATAAAACTTGAGGAAAGTTGGTTCTTGATAGTCTGTCAAGGTAGAAGTGTAAAAAGGTTAAACACAAAAATCTGTTGGTTGAAAGATTGTTTCATGGTTCTTGTGTTTTGATTCTTGGAAGTGCTGTAGTGGAATCGGTGTTTGACTTTTCCTGAGCAGCTTACAGGTCTTTTGTGCAGGACTGTGAAAGCAGTGCAAGTGCCTCACACTCAAAATAGTGTTATGTGCTAAAGGGAACACACCACACATGCACATAGAGCCAAGAACTTACTGTTAGCCAAATTATGATTTTAATCTAAATTACCCTAGTTATTAGTCTAGCTACAGTAATAATTGTAGTCCAATATAAGACAGAAAAGCCTCAATAATAGTAATACCTCTATATGGTAAATACCTCTCTCTGTATGTGTAGTGTATATCTCTCTCTGTATGTGTATATAAATAGTAATACTTAAAAAGGTTATACAAGAAAACTCACTAACAGCTACCCCTAATTTTGGTGTCCTTCCTATGTCCCTCTTGGTCCCAATACTGTGAGTTTCAGGCTTCCCCAAGCAGAGTGGTGGTGGGTGCCACAGCCTGTCCCTGGCACCCCACAGTCCTCCCTGGGCCTTTGTCTTGCTCCATGAGTCTTTTTAATACCCCAGTGGAGGGGTATTATTCATATCTCCTGAGAAATTTCTGAATGATCCCATTTGAATATTTCAAGTGTATGCACAGCCATGTGAAAGCAGGAGTATTTAAAGTATGGAAGGATGGGGAGGTGATAATGCCTGTGGCAGGTCAAGGTTGTGTATGTATTCCATCGTCTCTAACAGCTTGTGTTCTTATTAGCCATTTGTTTGTCCTAATTCCTGACGGGGAATGTTTGTGGTATTAATTATTTGAGGTTATCCTTGCAACTTAAGCTTTTAGATTTAGGTCCAATGTTTTCTCTTATTTACAAGATACAAACTTTGTACATTTTACTAGTAGTAGAAAAATGAAAATGCACGCTCAAATCGTTGTGTAACACCCAAATTAGGAGTTTGAAAAGTTTTCGTATTTAGAAATTTTTTAGGACTTCTCACCTCAAACTTGAACCAGCTCAGAATCTTTTTTTATGCAGTTTTAACTGCATAAATGTTAAGGTGAGCTATAAGAACTCTGAAAAGGCAATTTGAAGAAGGAGACTGAATTGCCTTTTTTCTCATGTTTAGTCTTCAAAATAAGACTGTTCTTCTTCTTCTTTTTTTTTTTTTTTTTTTTTTTTTTTTTTTTTTTTTTTCCCTGTTGATGGTACTTTGATGCCAGGCTACATCTTAGTGTAAAAAGATGCTCTGTTTATGTAATGGTGGAAATTGCCATGTTTGGTGATTAGCACTTCACTGAAACTGTAAAGCTCTGAAAACTTGAAAATAGAGCATGAAGACAGGTGTTTTCAACTTGTATTCCTTAAAGGAGTTTCTTTGGGTTGGTATTGCAAGGGTTGTCACACCTAATGTTTTTAATTGCGAGTTTTTCTCTGTACTGTGTATTTTCCTTCTTTTTTCTCCCCCTGAAGACTCAGCTTCTGAAATAAAGGAACAAAGAACTCTTAGGTTTCATTAAAAAGAGCATTTTTCTGATGTCTGTAGTTGAGAAGAAAAGTTAAAAACATGTTCCGTACCTGAAAACGAAGAAACCAGTCTGAGAAGAAAACAATCCACTCTTTGGTTCTGCTAGTTCTTTTAAACCCAGCCCTTCTGTCCAAGCAGGGAGCGCAGCATTCCTGCTCTGGAAATTCCTCTGAGCTGCATCTGTGGATCTGTGGACACTGCCGTTATCCTTGTCATATAATTTTGGGGTAACATTTCTTTGTACTTGGAAATGATTAGCTTTCTACATTGTGTGTTTTCCTCTCCTCATAGAAATCTGTATTAAAATATGGAAAACAAGCCCACTTCTCAAAATATCCCCAAGTATTTCCTTTTTTTCAGTAGCAGCAAATACTACTGTTTTATATAGTGCTATTCATAAGTAATCCTATGGCATCTGTAAATATCTATCTTAATATTGGTGAGGATAAGGTGAATTTACCTTGTAACTCCTGCATCAGTAACAGTACCCATAGAGTTGGACTGTGCTGTGCAGGTATAGCAGGCAAATTAAAAGTTTCCTTTTCCATGGCTCTGCCTTTTAGCAAATGTTAATTGCTACTCTATGAATATGTGTGGCAAGGTCCAAATCAGTCAGGATCTTAGAGTATATCTGCCTGCACCTTTTCTTTAAAGTAAGGGCACTGAAAATACCAAAAGGCTTCCAACTGGGATTTAATAAAACAAACCAGAGCAAGGTGTAGCTTTTGAAACAAAGAAAATGTCAGCTTGTGACAGGTGGAAATAAGGAACAGGAGCCAGTCTCTCCTGGCTCATTCTGCTCTTGCAGGGGGATTTCCACCCTCACTCGACTTCTGGCAACATCCTCCGATGTAGCAAACTTCACATGTTCACCTCTATCTCTGTAGGAGAATCACTGTGTCTGTCACCTCTGAGGAGTCAGCTGTACATCTGCTCCCTATGCTTTGCAGGAATCTCCCAGTGTGTGCTGGTCCTCCAAGGTCCCTCTAGGCTCGTCCTGTCTTGTGCTCTGCTGCTGAGCGTCCGTGCTTGCTCCCAAAGCAATTTCTCTACCCTTCAAGCAGGGCCGTCCTGACCTAGAGTGCAGTGGTGCTTGTGCACACATACTCCTCTTGCAAACGAAATAAAATGTACATTAGGTTATGAACAGCCAGATAAACCGATGCTATCCTTCAGAACACCTAAAAACAGACATAGGAAAGTCCCAAGGCTCACTGGTTGTCATCACTTGCAAAAATTCCTGAAGTGTCTCATGACAATTTACCTTGTGATAGTGTTACCCTTGAGTGACTTGGCCTAGCTTACCCTGTCTGGGCAAGTCTCTTGTGGAGGAAGTGTCAAGAGTTATATCGATGCTTTAATCTCCTTTTGTTCAAAAGGAGATACTGAGAGAAACATCACAATACTGTTAGTGGGTGAAGTGCTTAGGTTAACACATATATATGTATGTATTTTCTGACCGAACCACCTTTCCTGCTTAGGAGAAAAAAAAAAGAAAAACTCTTCTGTTACATGAGCAAAGATGATAAATATTTGGCCTCATAGGACACTATTTTGGTTTTTTAAACTATTTAAAATGAAGGGACTACTTAAAGCACAAATACATATTAACCGCTTTTTTGCCTGCTGACAGGCATTGGCAGTTCCTTTCTGCTTCCATATATCCAACCTACATGTTGGGAAGGGGGAGGTGTATGAATCATTGGGCACTTAGGTGTTTAGTGTCCCCCTCTCCCTGAAATAAATACTATGCATCTCATGTATGAGACAAATGGATGTGGACTTGTGTCATTCTCAGAGTGAGTGTTGAATAGGATACCTATATCTGTAATGTGACTATTTACTGGTGTGTAGGAATACATATCACACAGTGTAGAATAGCACAAAAATAAATATAAGCAAGGTTTGTCTACCCAGCATGGAGCAATATTGTACAAAGATTGTGTTTAAAGTCTAAAAGTAGCATAACTCCGTTAGTGCAGTTTTAATCCTTTGCTGCTTAGCTTGGGTGGAGTTGTGTGGTGGCAAGGCACTGAGCATTGCTTGGGCAAAGTGTCTCCAGCTACCCTAGGGCTTTCTTTACCAGTTGCAACACTACCCTTGAGCACTAATACAGCTGAGCCACAGAAGATTTAACCTACTTCTTGTCTAGGAGTCTGGTGATGAGTGAAGAGTCAGGGTGTGCACAGCATAAGCCCTATTATCTGTACAAGCACTCTGATTTTGCTACTGCTAGTTACTACTTTAGCAGAGTAAAAATGCAGATGCTCATGCAAACATAAATGTTTGCATTAATGTGACTTGTTCATGTTTGCATGAGTTAAGTACATTCATGCAAACATACTTGTGCTGATGCAGGCAGTAAGAGACAAAAAACCTGAACAGTGGGTGTGACCTGGTGACTTGACCTAGTGGCTCTCCAGTGATAACCACTAAAGCCAACCCTAAGTGCTGCTTAAAACAGATCTGAGGTCAGCAGTCTAAGGCAGGTACAGGTATGCTCTGTTCATAGTTGTTAATGTAAGAGTTACTACAGGAAAGCTATGAGGAAAAAAAAAAAGACAAGACACAATTGGTCTTTATTGAGGCAGTGAGAAATAAACTTCCCTTTTTGTTGTTTACAGGCTAATTATGTAAACTTTCTGATGCAGTTTCTTAATGCTTAGCTCAGCTCTGTATCCAGTAGGTTAAAGAAAAACTTTGAAATGTGATTATATTAAATAAGTTGTAAAGTTTTTATTGTTTATTACTTTTAGAGATATTTGAAAATATGTATGTAGAGAAAATAACTCAAAATCTAGTCAGGCATGTTGGCTGTGTGAGAAAAATGCGTGCATGGCCGGAGATATAATTTGTGCAGAATTCTGTTCTGCAGTAATCTTTTGTGTTTCTATGGTCTAGATGGCTATCTAGAGTTTCACTGAGGTACACCCATGCTCAGATACCTGCGTCGTGTGGTTATTGCATGGAGACTGCATAAGGAGATTAACTACGTAGCTGTACATGTAGCTGAGGGCCTGAGTGTCAAGCTTAACAGACCTTATGAAGACCTGTATTTAGGCTATGGTAGACTGAGTTCCTTAAGTTTCAAAGACATAAAACTAAATTATGTTGCTAGGCAAGTGCAGGTAAATTATTTTTCCTTTATTAACGTATGAATGGTAACTGAAAAATGAGCTGGGTCTCGCTAACACTTAAAACGCCCTCTAGGATGCTACTAAGTACTGAGCAACTGAGTTGCTCAGAAAATTGCTGATAAATATTCAGTTGGGAATGAGTGCAGTAATATGGCATTAAAGGAGAACCAGCAACTGGATGAATATATAGACCTAGTTTCATCTTGAACAGTAACTTCTTGCAGAATAGAAGGGTAAAACCCCAGCATTCTTCATAAATTCCAAGTGAATAACCATGTTTTACTCTGTCCAATATCTCAGTCTTAATTTGCAGTGTCAAACACAGTTTAGGCTAATGAAAATATTATAAGGCTATATTAACCTGTAATGTTGCGTTGCACTATTTTAACTGAAAAGTGTTCAGAGGTGCGAAATGCCACACACCATACTTGGCAAGCATCTGACTGTCAGCGTCTGTTATACATAATACTGTTGTCCACCCTTGGGAAACTCCATCTATCGATTATTTTCATCTTAGGGTTCAGTGATAGAAAATTAGCAGACTTGTGTTTTAAGCTATTCCTTCTTTATAGGTATGTGACTTTTGAGTTACACGATATAAGTAATGCAATGCTTCAGGCGAACACTGAATTCATAGGATTATGACTTTATTTAAAGTGCTGTACAGCTAGTATACAATTCCATATTTTGTCAATAAAGATAAACATACATGGTGTATTTCAGTTTAACAAGGACTGTATTTTATAAAAAATACCACTGAAATTAACCAAAAAGCTCAAATTTTTATGTGATTTCTCAAAACAATACAGTACTGTGCTCTTTTCCAGGCTTTAAAAAAATCAAAGTTTCTTTTTCTTCCATTTTGTATTGGGATAAATTTTATAAATTTTAAGGAAAATGTCTACTTTCAAGCAAGGGTTGTTGGGACATGCGGAGGCTGATGTTCAAATTTCTTTGATCTCATCAAAACTTCTCAAAATAAATTTACATTGAATTCTATTATCAAAAATTTCCCAGTTCTTCTAGTTTTATGGTATTAGAACAACATCTTAGAAGACAATACTATGGTAAAAGACCATAAAATTTTTATATTTGACTGCAGTGTGAGGCTTTGCATATTTGTTGGACAAATTCTGTGTCAAATGAATTCATTGTCATTGTTACAAGCAGTAGAAGCATGGAGTCCTAACCATTCTTTTTGCCTAACTTTTTTTACTTCTGTGGTTTTAGATGGATGGAATTATCGATCCTCAGCTGCCACAAAACCATCTTTGTTTGTCAAGGTTAATAGTGGGAAGATGTATTTTATTCCTTGCATGAATGAAAGACTGAGTGCTACATTCAGTCATGTAGAGATGGTTTGTTCCCCTTATGAGGTTTTGTCATAAGAAATAAAAATCAGTTCATTGATAGATGCATCCAGATGCAATGTACAACTAGTCAGGAGTGAATTTATGATTTTTGGTAAGAATGGAAATAGGGGTTTTTTTTGTAATCACTTACTCAGCAAATTTTTAGGAAGGTGTCCATGGCTAAAAGACCAACAGGTACGTGCTGTTCTCCAGAACCTTGCTTTAGCCAAGTTGGAGTTTTCATATCCATCGTGAATAGTTCTAGTGACAGAACTAATATATTGTTTACTATGGTTTACCTTAAACACTTATGAGAGTGGTTATAGGTTAACTAGATCCTGAGAAAGGTGTATTTAACTTCTCCTAATCCTCCAAGTTTCAAAAGCTAGAACAAAACCTACTTTTTCATGTTAATTCTAGAATACTTCTCAGCTGAAATGAACCACTTCTGCAAAGTGAGTCTATCTGGCACTCTTAACTCCTTCCACAGAAGGGGCACCCACTTCCTTTAAATCTGCTGTGAATCATTTCAAGAAATCTTATCCAAAACTTATAATATTGTTGGCCTGCACCATTTTAATACTGTTTTACTGGATAAATTAGATTTTCATTTTTCCCTTTGTTTTTTCCCTTTATGGTGTAGTAGATTGTCAAAATCTGTCATCAAATTCCTCTTCTCTTTATGCTTCTTCAGAAGGGTAAAGAGATGCTGAAGACTTTTGTCCAAATAAGTTTTCTGAATATCTTTCTCTAGTTTTTTTCCCCCACTCATGGCAAGCCCTGAGGTCAACAAACAAAAGTATGAGATGTGTGTTGTCATTTTATCTTTGGATGGACATAACCTTTTTCATCTTAGCACAGCTGTTCTTTCAATGTATGAGTATAGTAACTTATAAAAATGCCTTTGTATTCAATGCATCATATGCATTTACAAGATTTTCCACATAGATTAGCTGCTATAACAAAATGTTACTAGCAGTGAAGAATTACAGAATTTGTTGTATGTATGCCATGCTTCTATCGTTAGTTTACTTAAAATTTCCAAGACAGCCAAATACTGATAACCTGGACTTAATTCTGTGCTGTTCCTTTGAACTTGGAGGCAGATCAGATGAGCATTTAAGGTGCTTATCTCTGTTCAGCTATGTTTTTCTTGTGACTGCTGCTGGGTATTGCAATTGTTAGCTTAATCTTATAAAATGAACTGTTCCATTACGAAAGAGCTTAGATTTCCTAGTGGTTAAGAGAGCTCTTTGGTGCTTGGTGTGGATTTCAAGGATGAATGAAGCAAATGTGAATGTGCACAGCCCTGTGGCCTCTGCTTTGGCATGTGTCCCAGAGCACTCACATTGTACAGGTTGATTACAGTCCACGCTTAAACCTAAGCTTTAATTTACCACTTCTTAAGCTCAGTTTTGAAAAGGTTTTTTTTCTTTTTCTTTTTTTTTTCCCTTAGTTGAAGTTGTGGCAACTGAAAGGAGTGGACTTTCATGAGGATAAACTTTTTGTAATAATTGAGGGAACATCCAGATACTTATTTCACTACCGGGTGTTTCTCCAGAGAGGGGACTTGCCAATGAACTTCTGTTTGTGAATTTTAACCACAGAAAGAGAAACAGTCTCTTAAAATCTCGCTACTGCTGCTCTGTAGAGGTGGGAGATTCCCATGCAGCTGGTCCAAGCAGTGGTAACAGGTGGATTCCTCTGTTTACCAGCTTTGACAAAACTCAAGAGTCTGGCCCTGGTGCCCTGGAGAAGCAGTTCAAACGATCTTGGTCAACTTGCAAGTTTTGAAGCAGAGGAAGAGCTATCCTTGTGTGCTGGATAGTTTCTGGGGGCTTGGAACACTTAGCTGTATTTTATTATTATTATTATTTTTATATATATATATATGTATGTTTTGAGTTTATCCAAGAATGTGCAGAAACTGGGTTTCTGCTGGAATTCTGCCAACAAGCTGTGTGTGCTTTTAATTTCTAATTTTTCTTCTTTCAACACTATCCAGTAGGTGGCACAAGTGTACAAGAAATTTGTATGATTTTTTTCTTATCGGAGTCCTTTTATGTTTGATTCACTTCAAGGATGTAATTCAAATTTAGCCCACATTGTTAAAGTGCTCCCCTCTGATGTGTATCTATATTTCAAAGTTATATTGTAATTAGGTGTGTATTTCTTCTTAGGCTTTGTCGTTGTTGTTTTGTTTAATGCTGTTTTGCTATTCATTTCATGCCAGTTGGATACTGTGATGGAGTGTAGACCGAAACAGTGTTTTCTATGCCTGTGTTCATAAGGAGCAACTTAGTGCATCCCTTGGGAACCGTGGCAGGTTATCCTCTCTCATATTCCTGTATACTAGAATCATAAAGTTACCTCCTTAAATGAGACAGAAAACATTTGTTTACTTTATTATATTCCATGAGAAATCAGGAGTTTTAGCTTAAACTCTATTTTGTGTCTTTTTTGCAGATCACTTGGTAATCTATCTTAAAGTGATCCAGCATTTCACTTTCTCCCATTTATCATGTATCTTACTAAAATATCTTTAATATATTTTTTACCATTGCTATTTTGTACAATAAAAAAGTAGTTGCTTTTTTAGCACACAATAGATTGTTCTCTTTAATCAGAGCAAAAAACCCCCCCAAAAGATTTAGCTATATGTACATCACAGATGATGCTGATTTGCGACTTGAATGGTGGTGGTGGAGAGAATCTTTCATTTCAACTTTTACTATTGTTTTGTCTTCAGCAGCAAAATGTTCATGTGTTGAGGTGTACATATGTTTTCTCATCTTTCTCACTAGCTTTCCTGCAACAACTGAAATACATAGAGTGGGCAGGGAAGCATTTGGGTTATAATCTTATTTGTCATGGAGCTGAGCACAGAGACAAAGCTTCTTAATTACAAGAAACAGAAAAAGAGCTATAATGTCTTATTACCAATATATAGTCAAGGCATATTAGCTGTCTACCAGTCTCTTAGCTATCTGTTATTTGTATAATTGCTTACATTTTTTTTCTGTTTACCAAAGTAAGAAAAAATTGTTTTTCTCTTTGTGAAATGTAGCTGGTGAAGTTCAAGAGTCTTCCGTAACAAATAATGCAGTGAAAAGAGAACAGAGTGCTTTTAAATTAGCCTGTCTCTACAGCATAAATGCATTGTATTTTTTCTCTATTCCTGTACAGGTCTACTTGCTTCAAAACCTTTTTTATCTTAAAGTGTATTTTCCATGCCAAGAGAAGGTTAGGTGTGGCAGCCATATTTCATCCTTTTAGATAAGGTGGGCTAGTGTAGTTTTAAAGAAGCTAGTCATTATGAGAGAAGTAAGAGTGGAAGAAAGTCACTGAAGAGCTATCATAAAACTAGCCTTTAAACCTCTCTGGAAAGACTCTTTATAATATGGGAAAACTTCATGGGCTCCTGTCATAATTGGAAATCTTCAGGGACTAAGCTGTATGTGTGATTCCCCTCTCAAGTAGCAACTCGGTTTAATCACCATGTCAGGCTTATAGAAATGTGTTGCCAAAGCAGAACCCAATCTCAAGTATCATGTTGCTTGGCTTGTAAAATGTGAAGACAGCTATCATACTGTTTTTAATTTACTCCCTTGGCCTGCGCTGGTGGTAGCTGCTGTAGCGTCCTGTCAGTAATGCTTTCCTTTGGAATAGCAATGAGGGACTGCACTGTGGCTGCTTCTGCGTTTTTCCTTTCTCTCAAGTTGCAGCTGAGCTTTGAGAGGTGGTTCCTTGGACAAGCACATCTAAAAACTTACCGATGGGTCTGGTTTTTATTATTGGATGACTGCTCCTCCATTATTAATTCGGAGACGCTTTTTTTCTTTTTTTAAATATGCAAAGCTTTAAAAATTAATGCAAAGCAGTTTTTGGAAATAACATAGTGCTGTCAGTAAGAAAAAGCTACATCCAGGTGATCAAAGCACTGCATGAAGAGATCCAAACATTCAACTTTGTTTCCCTACTCCTTTTGTTTCTAAATAAGGAAGCAGTTATGCAACTGGTTGTAACAAGTTTTCTGTATAATTTTTTGCCTTAAACTGGTAACAATTCCTGGTAAAATAAGAAAAGATAACACAGGTAATCTGTACATTAGCAGTTACAAACATCAAAGCTTTCCAAAATGAAACGATACAACAGCATTTGTCTTTCCCCCCCCCCCCGTGATTCTTGTTAAAATGATGTGAGATTATAACTTTTCTACTCAACTAATACCAAAAAATAAGCACTTCTATAGCTAGAAACATCTTTTTTGTTTAAAATACACTTACTCAGAAGAAAATAATTCTGAAACCTACATATGGAACAACATAAATAAATCTTTTGTTTTAATATTTGGATAGTAAGTATGAGTTCTTAAATTATCTTGAATGTGGAAAGGCTTGTTAATATGGAAAGACTTTCTATTGTTATGAAGAGGTTTAATCAAAAACAATAAAACAATTTTTAAAAAGGATATTTTGTACTGTCAGTGGTTCTTACATTCAAATATAAAAACACAACTAGAGGAAAGTTCAGCAAACTCAACTTTATTAGATTGATCACTTTTATATAAAATTCATGTAGAACTGCCAGATTATTACTAATCTTATTTAAATTAAAGGTTATTTAAATATATTTCAAAGTTTTTTTCATGCATTTCTTGCTATGCCTCTCAAAATTACTGAGCATTTGCCAGAAGAATCTGAAAGAATTGAAGGGCCTGGATGAAGGGCATCCATTATCCATTCAGCCTCATCAGTCCTCAGGATTCAGGCTGATGGTTGTGTGGGGTTTTGTTTGTTTGTTTTGTTTGTTTTTTTTAAACAGACTCCAAGAAAGTGTTTTCACTAGTTGCTAACAAAGCTTTCGGCTAAAGCTTTTCCTGACACGAGGATTAATTTTTGCTAACTTCCTACTAACCCTTCCAAACACATGCAGGGAGAAAACAATGGTGTTGGGCACCTGTGACAACTTTCTCCATCATACAACATAACGTCCTGCCTGGCACTGCAGCTGGTACAAAGCTTTGGCAGTTTTCTGAACATTACTCTTCCCCATCTTTTTTTCTTTAAATGCTGGATTTAGAAATGTTTCAGATCTTCAGCACTTTCAGCAGATCAGTTCATGTGTACATTGTGTTTTCATCTGTGTAACACGTTGCTCTCCTGGATGGTCTTTCTTAGAAAGTATGGATGTAGGGCTAGGAAAGTAGTTGAGTTCTGTGTTTCATCTTACAGAGAAGGGCCAAATCCAACTCCAATAGTAAGATCTAAATATTAGGACATGCAAGGCAAATACTTGCAGATCATAGCATTTGACCTTAATCTCATGTGTAGCTAAATTGTTTGTCTTGTATAAAGAGAAGAGTTTGAAGTTGAAATGTTTCATAGACAGTGGGACAGTCTGATTTACCTGCTGAATGCCCCTGCATTTGTGTTAGAGGAATCGTCTGTGTCAAATAGGATATTTCTAATAACTGTTTTTTTTTACTGATTTTTTTGAACTATTAATACCATTTTGGTGAAATATGAATAAAATGTAAGTGTTGCCCTATCAGCGTGCTGACAAAGGTAATGTTAATATTTCAGTTTTCATTAGTTTATGGTGGTGGTGTCACCATACAGACAAGCTTGGCCCAGGGTTGCTGAGTGCAGAAGTCTCTGCCCTTTTCCACAGCTCATCAGGGCATCGCTGGAGTTGTCTAGTGACCGAGAACTCTCCTCAGGTGACTGCGTGGAGCTGCCACCTGTGGTCAGAGTATTGTGGCAGCAGGATCTTCCCAAAGCAGCTGTGGTCCTGCCTGGCCATGCTGGTGTATCAGTTCTTTCCATGCAGTGGCAAGAGGCTTCAGCCAGTGTCGGGTTTTTGTTAATGTCCTGCCTGTGAACTAAAATAGGAGAAGAAATCACTTAATCAGTTAGATGGAAAAGATCTATTATTGCATCTAAATTAAATCTTTGCTAATGCAAAGTAGTTTTCTAGCAGATGAAACACTGCCTATCACTTTCTCCTTCTACTTGGTAAAAATGCCAAGAAAAATTGACTGTATGATGTGGTAATACTGTAGTGCAATTCTAAAAATCCCTTCCATAAATAACACTGAAAAGGTTTGTTAGTTTATTAAAAAAAAAAAAAAAATCCAGGTGACTTCTATGGGATTTGTGGGTTTAGAATAGACTTTCATTCCTCCAAATGACAGTAAAACAGAGATAGAGTGTTATTCCCAAAGTTCATCTCATATCTCATGCATCATAGATATCAACAACTTTCTCAACTCCTAACTCCTAATAGGAAATGACAATACATGAACAGTATATTGAGACAAGATAATAGTATTTAGGTCTGAATCCAGGCCTCTAGCCTTCTTTCTGATTGTGATGTGACTGATATTTCTGTTTAGCAGACATTATTCCAGCTCTAGCTAGGCATACATTAAGAACAAGATTTTTCTTCAGTTAGCTACTTGTCAGTCTAATAACAGAGCATGTTTACTATGCAATGAAAGTTGTTAGTAAAGAAGCATAAGCCCAGACCTGTGGAATTACCTGAATGCATCAAGAAAGAGCCTACAGGGAGGAACTGTTGGGTCCCCAGGCGCTGAGCATGGAGCCAAACCACTGCCCTGTAGGTGAATCATTTGGTTAGCTATGGCATTAGCTGCATAAAGCTCATGTGTCCTGTTACATGCTCCTCTGATGGGAAAGATAGCCCCTGGTTAGGGAAAACAGCTAGAAACCTGAACTGAGTTCCCAGATAATTAACAACTATCAACCCAATTTTGGCCAAAACACATCCATTGCTGGCTAGTGATTTGTTCTCCATCATTACTGAGTAACTCAGTTATCGGTCTTGGCGTCAGAGAGATGCTGCTGTTGCTCTCAGTTTGGGTGAGAGAAGGGTCAATTTGGCAGGACAGGTTAGTGTTATGTAGCTGGGAGAAGAGAAGGGAATCGAATACGGTTATTTTCCAGTTCCTTGTTTAGTCTCAGACCCAGATTCCTGAGGATGAAAAAAAGTAGAGGACTGTTGCTCCCTCCCACTGTTCAAGGATGCTGAGAGCATCACCGATGTCGCTCAGGCAGACTATGCCGTAAACCAGCAAGCGGGAGAGCCTCCACTCTGCTCCCTCACCCAGGCACCATTCCTTAGGACCACGGGAGGCAGCTGGGGTCAGTAGCTACTTTTCAAAAGACTTGCAAGACATGCCTCGTGTCTCATCAGACGCTTTGACTTTGTGGCCTCACAGTGCTACTACTGGCAGTGATGCTTGGTCCAGTGAGCTAGGAAACGGCACACACAGGCTAGCCTGGTTTGCTTTGTTTGCTTCTGCTACTGTTCCAGCTGGATTAAACTAAATTATTCTCATCTCAGTGACTTGCTGCTGACACAAAAGGACTGTGGTTCTTACTATGATGAGAAACAGGAGCATTACCTCTGCTCCAGCATATCTCTTTTTTCCCCTATGCATAGTGTGTTCCTCCAGTGATTAGTAGTTAAGTGAATCATGAAGTTTTCATGTTTTGCAGTGGGTATATTCACATGTAAAACTACTGTGCTTGTCATGAAATTGTAATAGTACACAGCACTTACTGCAGCTGTGGACTTTTTCTCAACCGTCTGAATCTCCAGGTGTGTTCTTCAATTGGCAATAACAAGGTGATGTGTTACTGGCATATTTTTTACTCTATTTGCTAATCTCACTATCTGGGAAAAGGATTTTGTAGGAAGGAGATAGATACCTGTTTCTCTATCTTATATAACTTATGTATACTATGTACTATACTAGGTATATCTTATATAACTTAGGTAGTTTTATCTTCTATATAACTTTATATCTTCTATAGTTGATACTAATAGAAAAATCCTATAAACTTCTAAGCAAAGCTTTTATATTGTTGAACATAATTTCTGGCTGCTTAGTTATTTCTCTATGAGTATAAATAATAATAGCCTACAATTAGACCATTTGAATTCTACATTTCAAGAAAAAGAAGAATAAAAAATGTCATCAACTTTTCTCCCTTGTAGAAAGTGGTTTATATAAACTTTTTGAGACTGACAAAACCAAGTACTGGCAATTCCATATTTCTCTGTTAATGTTTCAATGCTAAATTGTCATCAAGGGTGAAGTTCCCTTCACACAGATCTGTAGAAAGCCCTTTATTGACACTTTTTAAAATATAGTTGGAGGAGGAAGGTGGGCAAAAGGGGTTGCATTTTGGATTGTACCCATTCCATCTCTGCTACACTTGTGTAGTTGTGGCTACTGGCATCATAGTTATTTGGATTTCTGCCATGTTTCCAGATCCTCCAGAGAACATGTGGGCTACTCTGCTTCATTCTGCTGCTCTATACCTCCCAAGGCCCTCTTCCTTGTAGGAATGGTCATGTAAGATTTTATCTTCACAGGTGATCTTTTTTTTAAAAAAATTGCATTTAATAAAATCTAGAATACAAGAAATACATTTGAAAAATGAACAGATGTTTGGGTGTCCTCTTTTGGCTGATTTCTATTAGTCTGTTTAAGCTCTGTATGTTTTGGGAGTGTATGTTAATTTTTCTTTGTGTTGTTAGCTAATATTAGAGGCAATACTGTGAAGCTGATTTTTAATTGTGCAATTTGCAGGTCTGCTGATTATCAACACATCACACTTGTACAAATCCTGCATTTTGTTTGCAATTTCTTAAGGAAAATAATCATAAGAGATTTTTTAAATATATACATCCTAGGAAGAAAGCCCTTGTGGTATTACCATTTTCCGATTGTGAAAAATGAATTGGTGTTCTTTCTCCTTTTCTTTCCCCCCCCTTACATGTGTATATGCATGCCCACGATCTGCTAAGAATGGAGTATGGAAATGTGTTGTTAACTGGTAAACTGATGTCCTTTCTTAGTTGCTGTTTCTATTCCTGAGGTTCAGTAATGACTATATCTTTGGAGACCAAGTTTAGGCACTGAGTCTGCATAATTTTGGTTCCTTCCTTACTATAGCTAGCAGCTTGCCACTACTTTTGAAGGATTTTGGCAGCACCTCAGGACTGAAGTGCACCACCTCTCAAAATAAGGTTTTCTGAGAATTGTACGTGCTTTTAAATATATCTAGTGAATTTTTATATAAAAATGCATATTGCACAGGTATCTTGGGCTTAGCTTTTATTTGCAGACCACAGCATTTTACCTTGTTATATTAAATTACTGTATTTATCTGTAAAGCATTGAGTGCCTAAACCATGAGATGAATCTCATAGACCAAGCTGTGAATGACTCACTCAAAAGATAAGGTGCATTTTGCTTGTGGATGTGGGATTTCAAGCTATGGAAGTTAGGTAATGCAATTTTTTTCTTTTAAATGAGGTACTGCCAGTATTAGTTGTCAAAACTTAGAATCCTTTGAGATACGCTGTCTTATGATTTTGAAATTTTCTGAGCAGAAAAATTATCTTTCTCATAACTTGCGGATCACAATCGTTATTTATAATGTCTACAATTGTTCATCTGTTCTGGTTGGTAAGCACAGTAGTTTCTTCATACTTGTCATGATCAAAAGACTGTGGTTCCTGGGCTACTACAATCAAGCATTAAGCTTATTGCTTTGAGAATCTCTGGTTCTTTATTGGAAAATTTGAGCTTTAACTATAGAATCACTTTGAAAAAAAAACTCGCATACGGAGTAGAAATTGTTAAAACAATGTTCTAGTGAGTGTCAGTCAGAAGTAGCACAATACCATTACTATGGGATGCTGCAGTCAGTGGCCAAATAAGAATCCCAGAGAATCACTAGCTAGTTTCTGTTGTTTTTTTATAATATCTCCTGAATTAGCTTCAGAATTATACCAAAAATATGTTACCCTGTTTGAAATTTTGCTTACCAATTGAAACCACCTAAAATTTTTAAGATGGATTGTCCATTAGGGAAAGGCTTACAAAAAAAAAAATGAAGCCTAGCAGGAACAGGCATAGCCAAAGAAGCTGTGTATGTAATTGTCAATTTAAACACTATTAACACGGTCATTATATTTCCATAGAAATGCTGAAGCAGTTCTCACCCTGAAGATGAAAGAAACTTAAACCTAGTTGTCAGACATAACTGACAACCAGCAACTTTGAACATCTATTTTTTTTAATTTTACAATAAACTTTCTGATGTCTTTGTGCACCAGTAATACCAACATATTTCGTTACATATAGAATTGTCATTGAGAAATGAAGTTATTGTCAAGTTTGAAAAGAATTTAATATAATAAAAAAGTCAGTCTTTTTTCACGATTGCACAACTATGTAAGAGTCAGTATGCTATTAGAACAGTTTCTCATTTTAAGGACAGGGCAAAGATCTTATGAGATCAATGAATGACGATTTTTCATGACTAATGCTGTGTCAGTGCGGCTATTCCGAGTCTCACGGAGCCACTGGGTGTACCAAGTGTTTAGTCTTACAATCTTTAAAATTAATCATCTATAAATGATTAAGTACTTGCATTAACTGATTAGATACATACCTTTCCATGTACCTGTTGGTATCATAGCAACAGTGACAAACTGTAGGTATGATAACATCCAAAGTTCTTGTGAAAAATAAACTTTTAGTGAGCCCAGGTTGTTGTTTTTTACTGCTACCTGTGGCTAGAGCTTTATAGCAGGCTCCACTACTAATTTAATTGTCAATACTGAAACCCAGTCCAAACCCTATACCTAGACAGGGTATTTGTGTGCTCTGGAACACTTGGAGAAAGATTCAAGCATGTTGTTAGGAAAACCCCTGCGCTCTAGGGATGCCAGAGAAGTCCTAGTGCTTTCAAGAAATAAAAACTAAATGTGATGCGCTGAAAAAAACCTAATATTTTTCGTAGGTGTTTTCAGAAATAAGAAAGCTAATTTGGTGTTCTCCAACTGAAGTGTGGTAATAAAAATGATCTCAAATCCTTGTTAAGTTTACAAAATATAACAAAAAGTGATCATTGCATAGAGTGGGTATTGTTCATCTTCTGTTCAAATAGCTTGTTCTTCTACATGACCAGATACAGCATCATAACTTCAGCCACCCCTCTGAGACTGCAGCAGACTGTTTGCAAGTGTGTTTATTCATTTAAACTCTTGTTGAATAATTCTGAGCATGGTATTGAATTACAGCTCTATTTCCCTTAATGTGACTATGAAAAGGCTAAACATATTTATATAAACAATATTTATGTAATTCAAAGCATTAACTGTTATGGAAAATGTAATTATGAAGAAATTGTTTTAGGGACTTTAACATTTTCTCCAGTGTGTACAAATCCAAAATTAGTTATTTACAAGTGGCATATATTTAACATAGTTTGCTGTGAAAATGACACCTGTAAGTTAACCAAATTCTACATTTAGAATACTTGCTATTCTCAAAATGGTGTTTGATATTGTTAACATAAAAATACATTTCTGGGTGGAAATTTTTTTTTTTAAGAATGCTAGGTAATGGCTACCTCATGAATTCAGCTTGAATCCTCTGTATTACGGTGATAGGACTATCAAATGTGCAGTAATGTCTCATATGGAATGAGAACAGATGGCTTCAGTATATTACATTTCTCTCAAAGCTATTCTATCTTACATAGCCCATGTGCTCAATGGAAGTACTGTTAGAGTAAAAGCAGAGAAGGTGTCTCCTTGTCTACTTTCTTTCAGACATTTTTGTAATTCTTTATCAAATCAGTTATAATTACTAGAGGGTAAAGAAAGAGAAAGTGGCAACTATAAATATGCTAAATATGTTTTTTAAAAAAACCTATCTAGTAGAAAATAAATGATATGTCCATGTGCACTTCTGTATGTGTGTACAGAGAGAATGGTGGGAGACTAGGGAAATACTCATTTGTTTTTCTGCTGAAACAAATTATGTTCCTACAGCCATTAACCAAGCAGGCATATGGCATCACTTCAAAAAAAGAATTTGTGGAGAGTAAATTCTTCACCAGTCCTGTGCTGCTTCTGAAAAAATGCATTTAGTACAAGTTTCTTGTAAGCTGTTCCAAAAGCAAAATATTTTGAGGCAGTGATGATTTATCCTGAGAAATAAGAGACAGATAGATAGATATAAGGAAATCATCATAAATCTCCTTTTCCTTTTGGAGTACAATTTTAAAAGGAACTTCTCTTTTCTCATTGGCATATATGCAATCTGAAAAGGGATGAAGCAGATTCAAAACCATCTAAGTAAACCATGATATTCTGGATTTGGAGAAAGCAATAAACTGCTGACTGGTTTCATCACCCGTCCAGAAACAGCTTTCCATCCTAGATGATCCTGTGATCCTTGTCTTTGTACTAGATGTTCTTTTTATGAAGGTAGGAGATGCAATGTAGACTGCTTGTAGTGTGTGTTGTGTGGTGTGTGTTTTTTTTAAGATGACTAGCTATGGATTCTTTACATGTATTCCAGTGGTTCGTTGGATATCTGTTCACTAAAACTAAATGCCTCAGACTTATACCACATTGGGCCCTATAGGTCTTTGAATCAAGATGGAAACCTTTCTGAAAATTCAGACAACAGTGATTTAGGTGTTTAAGACTCTGTAAAATAATACTTAGTATAGTGACAGTGCTTTGTCTTAATTCTTAAATAAATCTTGAACAGTGAGTATGTAATATTTAAGCGATATTTACAGTAGTTATTTGATTATGGTTCTCTTGTCTCATCTCTGCGAGGAAGCAGCTGTAGAATGAAGTAAATGTCAGATCCAAAAGCTTATTTGATTAAACTGTGGCAGCACCATTAATCTTGCAAAGGAAATCAAGATAATAGAGGGGGCTGGATGGACCAGGAGATTGATAATTGGTTAGAAAGCTTTTGACCTTTGGGCTGGTAGTTCAGACTCGAGCCAAGGCAGTAGTGACTGAAAATCATTACTCCGAAAGCAGTGCAACCGCCATGTGAAATGGGTGATTGGTTTCATTCCACTTCCTAGCGACCTGGGCTTCTCATTGCAAAAATAACCACCCTCGTTGTCAGGGTTTGAACGTGGAGTTCAAAGCAGGAGGGGACGGTGGAATTCCTTTACTTTCTAGTCCTCTGAAGTATTTTGGGAAGGTGGGGGATGGAAGAAGCTGCAGTCCATTGTGTGATGGCACATACAAATCATCAGAGCTGCCATTAGGCTCGTAGTAAGCAACAAAGAACTCTAGTTTTTGTCTTTGTTCATATGACACACTTCATTAAGAGTGAAAACTTTATGTACAACCAAATTCTAATGATCTTTATAATGATACTTCCTGTTAATAAAAAATTGGATTTTTACTGTTTTCATTTGGAAAAGTGTAAAGGAACAGTGACTTTTTGCCAATTTGCAGCTCTCTGAAAACTGCTCAGCAAGAACTTTATATGAGTCTGTTTGACCTTGGAATTGTGCTCAAACTGTTTTGAGCCAATGGATGATTCATATTGGGAATGAACTACTAAAGATTTACAACTACTTGTCTATGTTGCATTGTGTTTTTCCCTCCTTAATTGGATGACCTGAGTTTAATAATTAATGCCACCTGAAACCAACATAATTTAATCATGTAAGCAGCCATTTGTCCTGCTGGCAATCTCAGAACCACAAAGAGATGCACTGAAATGACTGAGGGTTACATTTGTCCTCCTCTTATTCTTCTGAATGAGACTTGGTTTCATTTGCCATCTCCTCACCCATTTATTTCCTTTCATTCTTTTTACTTATATCTGAAGAGATTGTGGCAATGTTACTCGCACAGACACATCTCCTGACTGTTCCTTGTTGTGGTTTCTTCATCTATTCCTAGTTTTCTGCTAACCAGGGGGATGTTCCGTGCTTCAGCGTGCTTGTATTGCCGTACTTTGTGTGGCTTGTGCTTAATTGGATAATGCACCTATTCTTGCCAGTTCACTATTTTCCTCTTTTTTAATGACTTTAAATGATAATTTCAACTGAATCAATATGCTATGTATTGTCACTGTAAAAGGTTATTTTTCTTTTCTTAAAAAAAACCCCATTATTTAAAGTACAACCTCCATATCATTCAACTATGTAGCTAATGCAGCTTTTTAAAGTGTACTTTTTGGTTCTGCAGTGAGCAAAACATAAGAGAACAGAAATAATACTGGGCTATTTAAAACTTAAGAAATGTTCATACCATTAGAAGTTTCTCCATGCTGAAAGGACATTTATTCAAAGGTTGCTGTATTGCTTGTTCCATGGGGAGAAAGCTGCTTTAGAAACCCATTGCATTTGTATAGGACCTTTTTGAATACAATCTTTTCAGACATGTCTTTGTAAAATACTGGGTGCTAAAAAGGTGAACAAATCTGGTTATTCTATGACATACACTGTTAGTTGTTTTAGTGTAGCCAGAGCATTTCCCTTAGACTGCTGGCAGTGATAGGAAACAGCTTCCACCTACTACTGACAGATCAAATAGAAAAAAGGAGGAGATGGAGCCTGAGCTGGGCATGCAAAGATTTATCCTGTGTCCCTGTAGTCAGTGGAAGCATTATTGCTGGATCCTATCACAGGGATCTCAGGCTTCAGCAAAAGAGTTAGTACTGCTTGTTTTAATATTGATTTGGGAATGAGTAAACCTAACAGCATTAATTATTAGCTGTGCCTTGTTGCATATTTGTGTTAGAGAACATATTTATCAAACAAACCCTGATGGAAATGTTCTTCTTTACAATATTGGCTATTGTGAATTTTTTTTTAAGAGAGGATAAGAATTACATGCTATTCCTGTTTTTCCGGTATGCTTGACTGCCAAATTTATGTAAACATGCAAATGCAGTAAAATGTCAAAATGATAATATTGAAAAGTAGGGGGAGAAGAGAGGGAAATAAAAACCTTTCAATATGTGATCAGGTTCTTTCTAAATGATTTTGCATATGTGTGTGTGGCAGACCCAAACGACAATTTGTATCTTGCATAGAAGTCTTTTGTTTATGAAGAACAAATGTCATAAAGGGAAAAGCAGGCTTGGGTGCCAGCTTCATAAATGGTAGGATAGGACTGAGTGCATTTAAAAGAGAGAAAAGTGAATTTCTCAATAAATAATCCAAACCCTGCGCCAAATGCTTATATGTATCTGTAATAAAATAATGCAAGATTCTTCTAACCTGCTATTTGTATTTTAAACTAATAACTGTCTTTCTATTTGATTTTTTTCTAAATCTTAACTGTCATATTCATATTCTTAACTTCTAAAAGAACGTGGTAGATTGATTATGTATCTTTTAATTTTATGTTTTAGAACTTCCCTTTCCCTTTTAACTTGGTAAGTTTTGAAATAGCGTGTGTGCGGTTTTTGTGCAAAGTGATTCTAGTCAGATGCCATGAGAAAGTGGAGATGAATAAGCTGTGTGTCATAGCTCATAAAGATCCAGCTTATGATTCTGTCGAGTGGTTCAAGTCTCAGTGTACAGTCTATTTTAAAGTGCCGCCAAATAAGAGAAGGTCAAGACTAGCAGCAAGTTGGTTGTCTTTTTATGTGCAGTTGATTTTTAATTCATATTCTTTTACTGCAGAATATAATACAATTATCTAGCCATTAAGTGAACAAAACACTTAGGGCTGATTTTGAAGATATATTGAACATGAAAATTATGGGTTAGCCTGACTAGAACTTAGTTTTAAGTTGTTTCTTTTTCTTCCAGAAACCATGCTATATATTTATTCAACTAGACCAGTTTTGAGGTGTTACTGGGTGAGTCATCCTAGGCCTCTAGATGGCAAAGTAGTTGCTCTTCACTTCTGAGCTAAGGTGTCTTTCAAAGTCAGAAAAACTTTTTAGTATTGCTTCTGATCAGTAAGAACCTGAAATAGCCCAGGACTTCTCAAGAGCCCTTTCTGAGCCATCCCACCAAAGTGCTCCTGTCAGACTTTCCCTTTTTCACGAGGGGGAGGGACCCTTGGTGTTTCTCCGTTACAAAATAGTCCAAATTTGGGGCTGACAGCATGGCTTTCCCCTTTTGAGGAGAAGGAGCCGCGGCGCAGATGTCCAACTCGAGTTGGAGGATGTAAGGTGGGAAGTACTCGGTGCTTGGGAATACCTGGCTTGGGAACGCCACCTTGTCACCCTGCCTGACCGGACAGGGTGGAAAGCTGGCTTCCCTCCTTGTCCGAGGCCCACAGCACCCCTGTGAACGCACTCGCAAATCCCCTGCCGTCAGTTCAGTGCTTTGGAGGCTGGGAGCGAGGTGCGCTTTGGGGGCCTTTGCCTGTCATGCCATTTAGTATGTGGTTGTACTTGGCTGAAACACCGCCGAAGCCCACGTGGAACAAGAGAGTGAGGACAGGAGTGTCACCCTCCTGAGGGAGGCGCTGGGCTGCCAGGCGTGCGGTCGCCTCCGGCGCCCGCTTCCTTCTTTTGCCGCCCTGCAGTATGGCCGTCCCCGGGGAGTGGAGGATTGACTCCTCGTCCCCCGGGTGAATGCGGAGAGACCACAGATACCACCAGCCTTGGAGCCAAAACCTACTAGGAGCACGCCAAAATTGGATGTCCTAGTGGGATATTCCATTGTCCTGCAATTAAAATCTTGTGGGAACAAGTGTGGTGGTGGTGGTGGTTTTCCCTTCAACATGTCTCTTGAATGTTGGCCTGCTTCTGTAAGAAGAGAGGCTGACACAGGGCAGTGGGGAAAGAAAATCTTCATGTGTGATTCGAAAATGTCCTGTAAGAGGAACCGTCACCTTGTGAGCACCCATGTCTGTAACCTGCCTCTCATTGCTGGGAGGAGGCAAGGATTTGGGGGTGGGGGGAACAGAAGAGCCCTCTAAACTTCAGCCCAGATATGAAAATAAGAATAAGGAACTGCAATTTCGTTTAGTACAAGTAGTAATTTCTTGTAGCGCAGGATGACTACCAGTTAACTGTTCTGTTTTGAAAAATATCTGTAATTCAGGCTGAATAGTATTTCACCAAATGTGCAGGTTCTGTATCATTTGGTACTTGCTGCAATTTCATGGATCATAACAATTCTGGCAGCTTTAACTTTGTTTTGTAAATGCGTTCAGAAACTTTGTGAACGCGAGTATTTTCCACAGTACTCCAACAGCGCAATATTTCTAAGTCAGTCTCCCCGGGCTAAATGATTAAACCAAACCATATATTATACTTCTTGTGCTCTGCTTCCCCTCCAGCTAAGTAAACTGGATATCTGCAGAGAAGACTTTTCAACTTTAATCAATGCAACTAAGAAAAACAGATCAGGTTTACAGAACCACTCCAGTCCTTCTTTGTGATAAGGGGCCCTATAATCTCTTCCGAGTTGTCACTGATCTTTGGAGAGAGGTTCCAAGCAACAAACAAATAGGGCTATGCATTGCAGGTTAAGAATATTTTTAAGCAGCCACTTGCAGTACTAAGACTAAAAAAGCTGGATTTTTTCCCCTTGGCTTTTCCAATATTAATTGGCAAGTAAAAGGCAAATGGCAGGGTTTGGGTTTGTGGGGATCTTGTTTGTTTATTTTTATGTTTTCTATCAAAAGGTGGTTTCTGATAGTTTCTGAGTCAGAGAAAGCTTGTTCAGTGTTGGAATTCTTCTCTAACATTTTTTTCTGTAGGTATATGTATATTTTAATGCAAAAGCCACAACTAAATCCTTAAAAGGAAAAGCAAAAGTGTTGGTTTGGAAAAAAAAATACCCAAAACATAATGTTAAAGTGCTGCAAAATATGTTATATGTTTATAAATACAGTTTGTGTTGCGCTCTATTATTAGCTTTTGTGGCAATGTTTAGTTGAAGTATGGAGATCTGGGTTATTGATGTCTGTGCAAGTCACTTATTCCCCTGTCCTGACCTTTGTGTATGTAATGCACCTAAGACTTCTGTGTTTGGAAATTTTCTACTTTTACAGTTTTATATCTGGATACTATCTTTGTCTCAATTTTCTTTCAGCCTTAGGGTTGGACTCCCTTGGTTTTTTTTAATTCCCTTTTTCTTTCCTCTCCTCATTTCTTTTTCTGTCCATCTGTTTCAGGAATTCCAATATACAAACAGTTGAACAAAATATAAAAACACCAAACAAAGAAAATCCCAAATTCTAGTACTATTTAGGTCTTTGAAAACATTTCTGTTATGCTTTTTTTCTCCCCAAATGCAAAACTAACATTAGATCAAGATTCAAATAAGAATCTGTCTCAGCGTTGGAGTAGGTACCAATTCAGGCTGGGCTGGTTATGGAAGTTGCTCCTGTGATTTATACACTTTGCACCTGGGGTTGGGGGCGGGGAGGAAATCCCACCATGTGTGATACTGGTTTAAACCGTTATGGTAGTGACAAAATTGACTGCAAAACCATTGTGAAAAGAACAAAACATTGTATGCAATGTCACTGGCTCATATTATCACTCCGCCATCCTTTTCTGAGAAATCTTTGCATGTTTATTTTCACGCTGTGATGAACGATAGCTGACATGAAGGAAACCCAGCCATGGCAATGCATACAAATCAGAGCCATAATATGATGTTCTGCAGTAATGGCTACTGGCAATAAAAATCCCACGGATTCTAGGCAGATATAAGGAACATGAGCATTTTAGTTCCTCTGAAAGTTTTCTTGGGGGAGAGAGGGATGGATCCATCTGCTTCAAGGGACTTTGGTGTCCTGCTCCTCACCCTGCCATTTTCACTGTAGATTCATATGAGAGCCTAAGAAAAAGTGCATGGTGTGGATTTTTTTTTTTCTTAGATGCTTGAGTTCCCTAATAACATACTCCCTGTTTCTATTAGCTTTGTCTTTTTAATGTTCATGAGAAACAATTCTTGACAATGACATCTTTATTTTTGTGTGTTTTTACAGACTTTAGTGACCCAATCAGTTGAAAACTGTGGTGGATGAGGCATCTGAGGTCTGAACTTCACTATTCTAAGGTCTTGGAAGATGTGGCATCATACTGACAGGTAGACTTTTTTAATTCTGTAGATTTCTCCATCATCTTCAAGAAACTTATACTAACTGCAGTCAACTCATCCTGTTAAAACTAACAGATTTACTTCTTATTTTTACTTTAAAAAAAAATTTTGTTATTTATTTATTAAGCACAAGCAGGTATAGGTACATGAAATTGAGGTGGAAAAATCAAGAATCTAGTACATTTTCTGCATATCTCCACAAAACTACTTGATGCACACTATACAGACCAGTCGACTATATACAAATGCCTCTGCTCCATGTTAAGGTTTTCAGACTATTCCTACTTACATGCAGATTAGAAGAAATGGAAGTACCTGTGCAGTCTGTGCTCCCTAAAGAGAAATTAATATTCTTTCTGACTTTCACTTTTATGATGCTTTTTTCTTGTAACTGCTGTGTATTATTTTTTTATGAAATGGTATTTGTCTCATTGCAAAGACATACCTTAGCAGAAGCTCTTCTACAGGGGAGGAAGACAATGTCACAGGCTTCCTTATGTTTGCTTATTTGCCGCTGTCTCCTTAAGTTGTTGCTTACAAATCCACTACAAACTGGTTTTCCTGTACTCCTGACAAGAATATAATTCTGGGAATGAGAACCCACTGGGATGTTTCATACATACTTTTTTTAAGGATAAAAAGGAGTTTGAGGTAGATATGAATTTTTTCACTTTGCAGAAACAGTTATAATGTATTCTGAAGTACAGTCTAAATGAATTTGAAGCATAGTCTCCAGAAGACGGCAATTGTTTTATAGCCATGTGGTCTATGAAGTTTTGTATGCTGGGGGTGGAGGGGAACAGTACAAGGCGCACTGAATGATTTAGTTAATCCAGTAATATTTCAGCACGTCACAGCTTTGAGTGCCTTCTAGGAACACCCATGTGCAGGCAAAGGTAGAGTAAGGGGGACCTAGATGCTGGTTGTCCTCTGAAGAAGTTGTACAGAAAAGGCAAACAGGTGTAGAGAGTAGTCTGAGGCTTGCCATGATTTAATTTCAATGGAATATGAAATCAAAGCCTGTATATATTGTGCTTATTGAAGATTTTAATGATATTGTCTTCATAGCAAGAAAATGCTCTGCCCAAATTCCATTGTATGTAAACCTTGATTTCCATGGGTGGCATATGTTTAAGCTGCGCTATACAGTTAAGCAGTTGATACTACAGAGAGGTTCTCTTTTACATATGGTTGCATTTCAGTAATTGTATGATGTAACATGTAAATGCTTCAAAATCTGAGATGAATTTCTGCCATAAAATTCTAATGAAAGCTGCAGACGCAAAACTGGAAATGTCTGGACCCTTGATTTTGGTTGAGGCCTGCCTTCACTGGTTATTCTTTGGGACAAATGATGCAATTTTTAGCTGTGTACCTTCTCTTACCAAGCTCTGTACTTTGACAGAGTCAAAAGGAATTGAGGAAGTGAGAATATATCTCAGTGACTCTGCCAAATACGTAACAAGAGCTCCTCTGACATCAGCGCTATCAAGCACTCGTTATCTTCACTGGGCTCGTGGCAATTGTGCTAAAGGAGTATGGGGTGCTACCATTTCTTGAAAGTACCTCTTCTGCTTTGTGAAATGGTTTGGGATGATACATTGCCATGTCCTTTGCTTGTAAAATGTTGTTTTTTTGACAGCTGGACTGCAGTTGAAATTGCATATTGTTTCAGGGCATTTAGTTAGTGTGAAACTGGAATGAGAGGTAGAAGAGAGAGTAAGTAATGCAGAATGATTTCATTAGATTTCATCTGAAAGTTCATGAGATCAGCACTTAGGAGCTGTTAGAAAGTATCCTACCGTGTGCAGGCAAAGATAGAGCTAACCATGCTTTACCGCGACTTGCCAGCATACCGGTTAGTGGGAACTGTCTTTTGGAATCCACAACGGTGGACAAGCACAGAGCATAAATGAAATGGGGAAGGGAGACAAAAGTATAGACTATACTAAAAAAGTTATTGTATCTGTACTTTTAAAAGCCTTGACTGGTTGTTTTTTCTGGAGCTGGAATCTTGTATGGACCAGTTCCCTAAACTGATATTTGATACTGAAAATCAGTTTATATTCTCACTGCATATATTACGAAATGAAGTTTACAACTAAAAGCTTATAAAATTAGGCACATAACTGAAAATATAGCCTAATGTTTTCAACGTGGTAAGTGATCTAATACTCATTGTTACAGCAGTGTCCACAAATTACACCACTATTTTAGATGCCCAAGCGTACATCTAGACACCACAGGAGCTCAGCTTTCTGTATAGGTTAGGTAAGCCTATATGGATTTCTTACGTTTATATTAGCATACATGTTTTCTATAAGTAGAGTTGCAGAAATCAGTATATTGATGTAGGGAGCTATTAGAACAACAGTAAGTTATATATTCACAATGCATTTATGTGCTTGAGTACTATCTTTATGGTAGTTTCTTTTAAAATGAAGAAAATCAGCTCTGGATTTGTGAACTCTGAAAATCTTAATAAACAAAGCAAACGTTATTTAGCTGTCTGCTCTATCCCATCACAGCCCACTCCATCTCCTCCTTTTCACTGTGCGTTTTTACAGCTGAACATGTTGTCTGAAAGTTAGTGTGGCAGGCAATAATCCAGGTCATCGTAGCATCACCTAGTCTGTCAAAACAACAAGAGTGATAAACAAGGGAAAAAAAGTAAAAAATACTGCAGGAGAGATGCAGAGGCAGCTTGGTTGTGGGACAACAATCCATAATTTACTTTGCAGATGTCTCTGTAATTTAAGCAGCAGGCAGAACAACCACACAGTTGTAGATGCTCTGGGGAGAGGATACCCAGAGCCTCGTAAATCATGGTAAGGATTAAAAGCAATGAACATGCATCTTCTTAACCTCATAAAGCAATATTGCAAAGCCAAGGATTACAACTTACTGTGCATGTAATCTTTGTTCAGGGATAAAGGGTGTCATCTTTTTTAAAGGCTTCTCTCAATTAACCGTAGCATATACCTTTTGAGAAGGGAGCAGAAAAAACAGTTAAAATTGATTTGGAGAGAATTCCTACCTATTAAAAGAATATTTAGTAAGAATATTCCTCACAAAAGAAGAGGAAAAGGAGAGTGATTTTTTTAGATGAGACAGTTGTTTCTAAGATGATAGTCTGTTTGTAAGCCCTGATCTGATCTTACCATTAATATTTATGGATATATTTGAAAACTTTGCTTAGTATGTGTAACACAAAAAAGCAATTTACTTTGCTCCATTGTAGAACTGAAGTCCTGAACCACCCTTTGCCTTGCTCGACTTCAGCCTTTTTCAGGTATGATAAGCATTATGACAGCTCATCGCCATTACAGAGTAACTTTGTACTAAAAACCAGACTACACGTTCAGCCTGCTTAATAAGTGCTTTAAAGCCTGAATTTTTCCATCTATTTTGGAAATATTTGGCTTAAGAGCAAAAGTGTTCCCTCTATGTGAGGTGAAAGCATAGAAGTCTTAAATTCTGAACTGTGACATGTAAGCTGCCAGTATTTCTGAAAATACCTTTTAATTTTTTCACCAAGGTATTCAAAATATTATGCTTCCATATTCAAAAGCTAGAGTTTAGAGGGACTAAAAGACTCTAAAAACTTTCAAAAGTGAAAAGAATGTGGATAATGTTATGATGAGCTGCTTTAATAGTGCCCCAAGCCAAGAAAATTAGGAGGTTATGTAATCCTTGATTTCAGTGGATAGCATACTTTATCTCTTTCTGACAATATGGGACTCAATCTTTGACCTTTCTGTGGGGAAAGGAGTACAGCAAAATACTGTTTCACAGAGTCTTGTACTGCATCACTGACAATCAGCTGACAAAGAAAGCAAGAGGGAAGGTTCTTGTAGATTTGATTCAAACTAATGGAGAAGAACCAAGAGAGAATGTGCAAGTGGAAGGCGACTTTGGTGAGGCTGTTTATGGAATGATAAAATTCAGGGGTAGAAGGAAAATGGTAAACTTAAAACAATCCACTTCCTGAAAGCAGGTCCCAAGGAATTCTGCAGGTTCTGAGGAAGATAAGTCAAAGGAGTTAGAACTCAGTTTTTTGAATAAATGCTTTTAATAGTAAGAAAGTGGTGAGGAGAGGAAAAATTATCATTAGAAATATTTACTGTTTTTGTTTTCTTCAGTCTTTTGCTTCAGCTGTAATTAGGTGGGCATCAGTTCATGCCAATGACAATGGCATGAGATCTCAGAAAGCGCACTTGTCCAAGTTATTTTCGTATTGTTGGAATGTGATGAAGCTTATCACAGGTTACTTCAAGAACCAATTGAATCAGTCCTGACAATCTCACCTGTATCTCAGAGATGTTTCATAGAACATGAGCAGAATGGGTGAAATTCCAGAAGATATGAGAAGAGCAAATACAGTAAATACAGGAGGCAAACAGAGGAGACTGAGAATTATAAAATAATCAGTTTAGCAGTAATTCCTGAGAAAAATTAACTGTTTGTAAGCTAGGAGACTCAAAAGAGAGTAGTAACATTAAGTGTGGATTTGTCAGGAAAAATGTGTACTTTCACAATGGGCTATGTTTGGGCTTGTGGCTATGGTAAGATAGATGTTATCTGCCATACTGTAAAATTTCTCATAAGGTATCACATAATATGGTCTAGACAAAACTATATGCAGTGTGTGCAAAAATGATGGGAAAACCATACATGAACAGTAGTTATCAATGCTGAGCAATTGGAATGTAGGGATTTTTTGAGTACCAAGTTTCGCTAATGTGCTAGTTAATACAATAGGAAGTATGATTATTGAATTGCTATATAATTTTTGTCCAGTAGACTTAAGAGACAGTGTAATGTCATCTGATCATACCTTTTCAGTGGCTCCCCTTCCTTTAGATCAAATTGTACTGCCATTGTCCTTAACATGGCAGTATTTCTATAAATTTCAGCTTTTATTCTAAGAAGTGACATTATTTCTGTTATGCATAATTAATGTATTCTGGGACTGTTGCTCCTTCTTGTTTCCTTTGGATGTTTCTAAGAAATCCTTTAATAAACCTGTGGCTTTTGAAGCTGACTCTTTCATGCCCTTCATTCCAGAGTTTTATTCTGCTGGCAATTATTTCCAGGCTCTGACCTGTAGTATATACAGAAGGTTGGATATGTACATATGCAATATTAGGTCAATTTAGAAAACTAATTATTTATTCACAAGTCCATTTCATTATTACTGCAGAATACTCCAGCTGCTTAAAGACCTTAGCATTCATTCCGATTTTCCTGACATCCTGCACTGTGACTGTAAGTGAATCATCCTTTTCTTTAATAATGCAATTGAAAGAGGTGACTAAGCAGACTATGTATCATTCCTTTGGGACCAATGAGTCACAACTTTAAGGAAAGGGAGCCTGTTCTGAAAGCAAGTATACTAAGTCTTTTGAAAGTGGTTATGGACAACCTTATTTACATATTCTTATTTTTAAAAAACATGAAAAAATTTTAAAACCTCTGAGAATGAGTCCCTCACATAGATCAGCACTATAAAACAAACTAATCTCTGGTCTAGCTTCATAGACTTCAACAGTATTCTGATAAGGTTCAATGTTTTGAATGCTTGGCTTCTTAAAGCACCTCAGAGTGGTCTGGCTTTTGAAAATCTTGAGATTTTATATCTATCAGGTTTGAAAAAAGCACCCGTAGGTAGCTATGGCAAAATAGCTAGGTCTGAAGATAGCCTTGAGAGTTGGAATGTAAATACTGAAATTTTTTGGTAGCTAGTGTGATTAATTCAGGGTACGGTTCTCCCCCAACTATCCCCTAGATTTTTGAATTGTGGTTTTTACTGATTCTATTTTCAGATCATAGTATATTCTGTTGCATTAATGCTTATTTCATTCATATTTATTTCACTGCCTATACCCTTGCAGTTTGGAAAAGATTTCTAATGACCTCAGGTACGTGGATGGAAAATGTCTTTCTGAAAAGAATTCTGTTGGTGAAGCAGCTCTTCTCTTATGAGACAGGAGACCTTGCTCTTCCAGTTCTCTATTTACTGCAAAAAATCAGTCTGCAAAATACCTTAGTGTTTACTGATCAGCTTTAAAATTGAATGGATTTCTGAATAGAAATGCCGTAATGTTGAAGAATGATGATCCAGAGAGGAATCCTTCAAAAAGCTGTTTTCACCTTGTACGTTCTTTAGGCATGCATTCATTGCCATCTTACAGCTGTCTTTAAATGAAAGATAAAGTTGATCCACATTGTGACTGCCATATTTCTGTCTTGGAAGTATCAAAAATGAAATATATGCACATACAGTTTAAGGCTTCTGGTACTTATAATAAGAGGTAATGCAAACCTTTGGATTGTCTACAGATGCAGACAGATCTCATATTACAGTTTTCATGTTCAGTCATTATAGATCATCTTTTTTAGAGATGAATTCCTAAGCACTGGTAGAAGATGACAATCATCATGCTTTGTCAACTGTTGCACACCAGTCCATTTGATAATTACTTATAAACAATTGTGTAAAGTGTTACAGGCCTCGGGCAAGACTTTTTGGCACCTCTTCAGAATAGCTATACCCCCTGATATTAGCTCATTAAGTTTGTATTGGAAATGTCTTGCTGGGCACTTTTTTGTGATTTTCTTTGTCAGACCTTTTTTCCTCTTCTTTTTGCTTCTTTGAATAAGTGAAAGTCCGTCTAGCTTCTAATATTCAACCTCTTGGGATGTTGATCACTCTAGAAATCTAGCTGATAAAATGGAGGATGCAGGGAGACAATTTGCTTGTATACCTGGTATGCTAGGCAAGAATGTAGTTGCTATGAAACCAAATACTGGCTCAGATGCAATTTGTATATGGACTTTTTTCTTTCTATGATTGCAGGTAAATTTGAAGATGGTTTCTTTCCCATCAGTACTCTCTTTTCATACCATAAGTGTGGTATAACTGTGCTACATGCACAGTTTTTCATCCTAATAAAACACTTCCTATTGCATTCAAATCCTTCGTTGCTATGCTTGATATTGCTAAATGGAATTAATCACTGGTTAAGGGTCCATGACTCATGAAAACTATAGGCTTAATTAAAGTAAAACAGTGAAGAAAACAAACGTCTCTTCAGTGAATTGGCAGAAACTGTTCTATATTTAAGAGTTTTAACTTGGTCAGATGTAATGTAATATCTTCTCATTATTTTTAATATAGCTTTCTATAAATAAAATTGTAATACATATATGAAAACAGAATATGCTGTGTTAATTCTGTGACCATGATGATCAGGTGCTGGTTACAACTGCATAGCTAAGACTGAGATTTTTATAATCTGCTTATGCACAAGCACATGCACATTTCAAAACTGATTAGTAGTTTATATTTTCAGTTTTCAAATCTTCATGAGATCCAAATTTTCACCTTGAGATAATTTAAAAAGAAAACAATTTTTTTTAGCATGGGTCAGGTTTTTTTACCCTTTTTAACAAGCTGATTGAATAAATATTCAGGTTTTAAAAGCTATATCTAACTGAATTGTGACTTCCCCAAAAATGGATGTTTTGCTCATTTCCTCTAAAATTAATCCAAGAAAAGCAAGATTCTGATGAAATTCCAAATCTGCTTCACAAGGTTGAAATGAAATAATTAAATTAAAACTAGACTTATGTAATACTTTTATTCACCTGAAACAACTGAAAATGCCATTTCTCTATTGTTAATTTCTCCAACGCTAACTTAAATAAAACAACTGCTTAAAGAAATAGCTTATAAAAGCCTGCAAGGAAAACAGTGTTCTGGAGCTGAGTTTTGTTTCAAGAGCAAAGCTTAAGTTAGAAAATTATTATTTTTTTTTCTTTCAACATAAAATTGTGTGAAAATGTTCATACTACTACTGAATCTTTGTATTCTGACTGTAAGTGAAAAGTGCTGGTGTCTTCAAACCCTGGGCTGAATGGCAAGATCCTAGCAAAATAAAGACCTATTTTTTTAGGAAAAGTTGGGCTAGAAAATTAACATCTCTCTAAAGGTGTAGCTATTTCAGAGAGTGGTTTATGATATTGGACAGTCATGAGCTGCCACACTTGGAAGCAATTTATACTGCTATCTTAACAGTAGAGCACCATGCCAAAACTAATTAATTTTGAGAAGATATATTAGCAATGGGGCAGCACTGGGCTCTTATAACAGTTCTTCTAGTTCTTATTTAGTGTCCTTATGTAGTGCTGTACTGCATTATGTGAACATTAACTTGCATACCACTCACTGCAGCAAGTGTGCCTAAAACAAAGAAGTGTGAAAGAGGAACTTGCAAGAAGAACAGTGAGGTTTACAGGATCCACATATGGGAGCCCAGCAGTGATAAGAGCCAAAATGTCAAGCCCACTATCCTGGAGTTGAAAGAATCAGTGGAAATTGCCTAGAAAAACTGTAACTGGCTTGCAATGGTGTCCCGATCCAATATCGGGGGGGTTTCGTTACGATCCCAAGGACGAGATTAAGACGCTAAAACCAGTCACATATCGTACAACCTTTTAACTTTATTTTCCACGAAGTGGGGAGAAAAGGTGGGGAAAGGCGAAGGGGAGGAGAGAGAGACAAAGAGAGAGAGAGAGAAAGGGATATCACCACCCGTGGATCCAGCGGCATCCTGTTGGTCCTCTTCACCCTGGGTGTAAATTTTAGTGAAGCGCGTGCAATAATTACAACTCGAGCAGGGTCCGACCCTAGGTTCCCGCTGAAAAGTTTGGAGCCAAATCAAGGCAAATTAAATAAATAAATTGTAATGACACGCGTGCAGTAGTTACAGCTCGAGTTGGGTGCCTCCGAAGAGGGACCTCGAACAAAGAAATCCCTGGGCAATTATACTTTCCAATCTTAAGCTCTCCGCCCTTCACGCAGTAGTTTGGACCAATAGTAATATTTAGGTCTGGGGTCTCCTGCTCCTTATTGGGTCCCTAGGTAGGTTGTTTACTGTTGTGGTTTCTGCTGACAGATGCATTTTCATTCTTCGGGTCTTGCCCTTACCTCTCAAAGCCCTGACAATTTATTACTTCCCCAGCAGTGACGGTAGGTGTTATTTCCCAAGGTCCAGACAAAGGGAATATGATCTGGACCCCGAGATAGCCCAGACCCCCCAATCAGCATTGTTTCCGCAGCGAGAGGAGGCCCTGCTCCCCAGGGTCCCGGTGCCCAAGCAGGCCTCACTTCAATGCCTTGACATCCTTCCTCCCGGAGCGTGAAGCATGGGAATGCAAACTGCTGGTAACCCCCTTGTCTTTCCTGCCTGCACCAGCTCTGGGGCCCTTTCTCACTGAACTAGGGAGTGAGGCCTAAGGCTTCAGCAAATTTAGCTACTCATGCTAAGCAAGCTTTATAGAAGTTGTGCTAAGCAGCAGTAATTTACAGTCCAGGTCCCAAAGTCTCTGCCCGATCGTGGTCTGGTTCAGTGCAGGCTCGGTGTGTCCTGAATGGTCGCAGGGAGACCATTTTGGGGGTCGCAGCAGCTCAGTCCTGTTTCCACCGGGAACAGATGGCTTGTTTGGGGTTATGGTTTGCTTGCACCTTATGTACCAAGAAATATTTAAGGCAAAAGTTCACTCATCTGTCCGCCACAAATGGGAAATGCTTGCTTGTCTCAACACTTAGTGCAGTCAATACTAGCGCAGGTTCCTCCCTGTCCTAAATTAATCCTAGATTTAGATGGATGCCATCAGGAATGTGATAGTAGTTCAGTGTCCATTTTGCACCCACAATCTTGGCCTCTCCAAGTAGGCTATCATTAACCAGTTCATGCAGTTTTTTTCATGTGTGCTATTAAAATATTGTCCTGGTTTGCCAGGTGGCAAAGGAGTAATGTTTACCAGTAAAATTGCTTTGCTCTGCTGGTTGCATAAGCTCTGAACATGGAATTGATAATAAATTCTGGAAGTCAACAGAGATCAGTTTAAATAGTTCCTCCCACTCCTTGGTGCTGTCAGCTTCTAGGTTCAGATGCTACATGTCCATGAAGTGTCATAGAAAGAGTTGTGCATTTTTTTTTATACAAGATAATCTAAAGGTGATTGTCACCTGTAAGGTTTCCAAAGGTAACATGAATATTTCAATAGCCTATTATTTTGGGTGTGTGGGAGTCTATAAAAGTTGTATGAAAGGTGTTTCAGCAATTTCTTGCTGGAAACTCTTTTCTGTCTGAGGAGTTTGTCTTGTTATGGAAGACAAAGCTGCTTTTATTTATCTGATGTTGATATCAGCCATATGCACGTGGGAGCCCCTACAGAGTCAGGCTCTGCAAACCTTTATTTGCAGTGATAAGCCTGACATGTGCCTGTTGGTCTCACAGTGCTTAGTGGGATTACTCACAAAAGGAGAAGTTGTGGAAGAAATGGAGCTGAGGTTTTCAATTATAACACTTCATAGCCTTTTAAGAATTACTTAAGTATGCATTTCCAGGATGGGTTATTATGAAAATTCAGATTGCTACAATCCATTGGATACATACAGCCTGCTATAAAAATTTCAATCAAACTTTATGGAGGAAAAATAGACACATACAAAATGCTGTAAAATTGTCAAGTGCTTATTGTACAAGATCAGGAATATCTGTCATCTGATTATATTTCTAACTAAAATCTATTTTTCTCTATGAAAAAACTTTTCACTATAAGCGGAAATTAAACATATAGAGACTATAATATGCTTTTAATGCACTATGCATGACTTGTTCTTAAAACGAAGGATGTTCAATGTAAAAAACAGCAGCAGTGTGGGATTTTATGCTTTCAACACACCTGGGGGAGGTAGGTATTTTCTGATGTAAATATAGGGTTTAACCAAGGTAAATCATAGAATAAGGCATCTGAATATGAAGATCCAGCCAAAATGTGTTTTAATTGCCTTGAACAAATTTTTTAGATTGAGATAATTGATCATGTAATATAATGACTCAAAATTCTATTCTGCATAGGACTGAGTATATTTTGTTTAAAACACTAAAAAAAAAAAAAGTTGCAGAATTGAAGCAAATGTTATGCACAACTTGCAAGTAAATAATTATTGTGTTTATCTCTATTTTTGGCTGCCCATCTTAGGACGTTTTGCTGCGGCTAATCTTTCAAAAAAATAGTTCAGTTAGCTACTCTTGCGACATAAGCACGTTGAATTTGCATCACAACAAGCATATGGAAATCCAGGCAACCTAAATTGCTATATTCTTCTCTGCTGTGTTGGCTGGTACTTTGCGAACAAGGTTGACTGAGACAAGACAATATCTTTTCCTTAGTGATTAAGGAAAAAATCTGACATTATTTGTTCTTTCTCTTGATGGCTGCATGTTATTCTGGGAACTCTATACAGGAACTGAGTTTTTAGGAGGTGTCTACTCCCTTGTGAAGACTGAGAGGTCAATTCACAACTGACCCGGGATGAGGTGTCTTTTTAATTTTACATGCCTCACCATCGTAGCTGCTTACTTTCCACCACACAGGCAGGCCAACAGACAGTGTGGGAATGGGGACTCCTGATGCTTATTTTGTAGTGTAGAGCCCTTTGGCAAGTGTTTGTGCTGGAAGGCAGAGCAGCTGGAGAGAGGTTAGGGCTGTGACTGCTGGTCAGCCTGTATGGAGATGAGGTTCTCATTCTCCCAAGATTAAAGTAAAATGAGTTATAGAGAGAGTGGTCTCTCCTTTATTGTCAAGGGAGATAGCCATTCTGCAGGGCAAGTCTCTGTTTTGGTCTGAATTAACAGTCTGACAAGCAGACGTCATCCTATGAGTGGCCTGAATGGCCATAGAGGGAAACAGAGGGAAGAGCCTGGATTTTGCTATGTTATGCCCTCTATGTTCTGGTATTCAGTGTGCTGTTTTGCTCCAGTCCTGCAGTATCTCTTGCTTTCAGTCATACCTCACAGACACCACTGTGGGCTGACTGTAAGCAACAACACTCCTTCTAAATAAAAGTATCGACTGACATGTGACTTGTGACATTTCCCTCATTAGATCAGGTGACAAAAGAACAAGAGAAAAAAGCCAAAATACTATTTTATTTCAGTTTTTGTTTTAATCTTTTAGTAGGTAACTGTGGTCAAATTAATGGATATGTGCCTGAAATGAGATGTCCCAAGGATGATTTCTCTGAAAATACAGGTCTGTACTGAGAGAACACTTAGATATTTCCATGCTGATGGACAGCTACCACTTTTCTCAAAACTGCCCGTGGGAATGCTGTCTGTGGGACGATGGCTCCATATGCTGAATGTCTGATGGCACTAGAAGATAAATGTGTTTTGATTGAACCCTACTGTCTGAGGTTTTGCCTGTTGTCATAGACAGTTTTATGTGTATACAATCGGGAGGGAGAGCTCTGTATTTCAGAACAGTTATGCATAAAGGACCATTTTTCACCTCCCAGACCCTTTCTATTCTAATTGTCATGAGGGATGTCCCTTCACACCTTTGAAAATCTTGTTAACCCTCACTAGGGAATTCCCCTTTTAATGATGTCTCTTATACTAATTCTCTTTTCTGGCATATATTGCTAGATGCTGAATTTGTGCTACAAATCACAGTTAGACTTTTTTATCACTTGTTGGAATTAAGCAGTGTTTTGCATTGATTTATTTCTACTAATAAACAGGGTAGTGGCTCTGTACATTTACCTGTATTGTGTATTATTAGTTTATGTATTGGAGTATGATATTATGCTCTTTGTGAACTTTGCAGTTAAGATTGTTGACACTATGGTAACAGGTATACTAGAGGAAATTGATAAAATTAACTAGTGAATAAGGGTGCTAGTTTGGATTAACTAATTCTGATTATAATCCCACCTACCAAGGGCTTTCCAAAGTCTTCAGTTCACTTTGCATCCCATCAGTGCATCAACATCACATGGGCTTGTTGACTTTAGAAGCAAGACAAGTGGAATACAAGGAAATGTTATTAGCTGAAGCTCACTTAGCCTCACCTGGCAATTTGCATATGCTCTTCTGTGCAGACCTGAGCATTTGCTTTTTTAGTAAAATGTTTCCTCATATTGTTTGCCATTTGACCATGACTTAGGCGCGTTGTTTCTTTCTGAAAGCTGAAATATCTGTAACATGCTGAGCGAAGTGTGTGCTTGCAGCACATACAGATCTTTCAGAGAAGTGAAGAAGAATAATCTTGGTGAGGTTTTTGGGTATTACTAGTGGGCATAATTCTCTGGTACTACCCCTTGGCTCCGGCTCCCTTTTCAAATAGGAAGCTCAAATAGATCTACCCAAAAGCCTTGTATTCCTTCCCTAGAAGAAGAAAAAGAAAGAAAAGGAGTATTGAAACTCTGTACCTCAGCTGGAAATACTTTGTGCAAAATGTCAATTTAGAATCATACAAAATATCTTGAATTTGGGGAAGAAGGAATGTTTTTTAGAACTGAAAATCATGTAAAAATTCCAGGATTGCAGATCAGACTGGGAGGGGTCATCTGAGTAAGTCAAAATTGTCACAGTGGGAAAATTCATCTTTTTGGAGTCTAGATCGAGTCATATATTATGTGCATCTCCACAGTGCCATGATCCTTCAGGGACACTTGTGCAGTAATGTAATGAATGATTCTGAAACAAATGAAGGATGAGAAACTTGTAACCGGAGAGCAGAATGTGGTGGAAGTGCTATGTGCTACGACAGCATGTGATTATTCCAGCACTTCCTTTGCTGGCAACGAGGGATGCGCTGGTGAGGTGCCATGAAGAAGCAGCAAGATGTAAAGCACCATCTTGCCGCAGAATCATTTTTGAGGTGTGAAAAAGTTCTGTGACTGAGGCAAGGAGTGGGTTAAAAAAGGTAAAATACTGAAGCAAATGAGAGCCCTGACAGGGAAGCCTAATGCAGAAAGCTGAATGGCAAAAGCAGGCAGTGAAAGAGTAATATGGTTGATGCCCATTTTGGATCTATTTTGGGTTCCCACCCACTGGATTAGTAAGAAGTTTAACAAGTTTTGGGAACAAAAATGTTGGTAAGCTTTAGAAAAAATAGTGCCTTCTTGCAGGATACAGTATCGCCCTGCTTTTTGGTAGGAGCAGGGGGAACCCATCTCCTTCCATGGAAATGCCAGGCTCCATGTGTGAAAGTTCAGCGATACAACAGCCTGCAAAAGCAATGCTTGATTGTAAATTTTAGAGAAGCAGTATTGCTTTTACAGTATTATGTGTTTTTCTTTCAAATATACATCCTTGCAAACGCCCTCCCATGTAGAGATAAGCAGAGTCAATGTAGTAATTGAAGTTGAGCTTATGATAAATTTTGATATACTTCAATTTACTTTTTCATGAATTTATAAAACTTTTTTGCAGGCTTTTAACCTTTTTATGCAAATAAATTATTTTTGTTACTGATTCATTTGTGGAGGGAATGGATATAACTTACAAGTTTTAAGAAATCGAGAGGGCTAGGATTTGAAGATATGTATCACATGACTTCATTTTACTAGATTTGAGGCTTGTGTACATATTTCACTGGATCAGTGTGCAGTGTTTCTTTTACAGATGATCTGTATAGAACACATGAATTTTCAAGCTTTATAGAAAGTCTCTGCTTTCTTTAAAAAATTTTTTTAGAAGAAGTTATTAAATTAAGGTAATCTTGTTCCTTGAAATCAAAGTATGAGGTGCAGTTTTGACAGCTTATACTACTGCTGAGTGAAATCCTTCCCTTTTTGTTTCTGCTGCCATGTCTTTTAGACAAGCTACATCTCTGATCAAGCAGTTTATCAATTCTTTGTTATAACTAACTCATCCTTCACCGAGTGTATCATGTCAGATTTTTCCATGTAGTTGATCGTGGTGTTCTGCTTTTAAGACTGCGATGTGTAAATAATTGGTGGCTGGTCTCCCCATCTGTCAGGGCACCGGGGGCTGCCAGCGAGGCCCGTCCCCTGGCCCTGAGGGAGCAGGGCCCCAGGGCAGCCTCAGCCCCAGGAGCCTCAGGCACCGCTGTGGGTCAGGGTGGGGGTTGGGGGCTCAGGGGCAGGATGGTGGCAGGGCTGGAGCCAGCCCCGCTGCAGCACGGTGGGGCAGAGACTGGCAGCTCCAGGCTGGACTGAGGTGGGGCTGGGGAGGGGGGAGGTTTGGGGTGGGCAGGAACTGGCAGGGCTGGGGTGGGCCTCAGGGCCTGACACAGTCATCTTTATTATCTTTGAAGGACTTAAAAGTTGCACCTGGGCATTCTTCAACTATTATATGCAAACAATTCCTTTCAGCTTCAGACTATAGAGAAAACCATAAAGCCAATGTTTTATGACTTATCTATGTTGTATTTTGCTGTACTATCTAATAAATGAACTAAGGAATTAGCCAGAAGCAAATATTCATTCTCATTTTCTATTAGTTTTGCAGGCAAAGTGATGTCTCTATAAATTAACACTTACATTAACAGTGTAAATGATTACATGTTGTCAAAATTCAAGCCATATACATGTAGTATGCATTTGGAAATACAATTCCAGTATCATCCTGAAAATAATCAAGTAGATAATAAAAATTGTCTTTTTGCTGTGTAGTAATGAGCAACCACCAGAAACAGTTTGACATCTCCGTGATTTGAGGAGGCAGAGGCTACAGAAAAACATCTCTTTCAATGAAGTTTTTAATTATTTTCTTGTTTGGAAGGGAACATAATGTATTGGCCATGCACAAAGTTTTTGTTCAACCAAGAAACGTTACTTGGTGACAGAAAGTTATATAGTGATCTATATAGTTAAATATGGATATTACCATGCTGTACTTTCACTGTTTCTGTAGCAGCAAGCTTGTTCTCTATATTTTATACTTTAAAAATATTTTCAAAATGTTTCTTAAAGCTATGGTAGTTTCTTAAAGCTGTGGAAGTTTTTATATGATCTGTTGTGTTCACTTTTTTTGGGGGGGAGTTGAAAAGCTGCAGCTACACAAAGTATGATAAGCGTTGTTGTAATTATTGCTACTTAATGCAAATCATTTCTCTGTTGAACCTATAAAGTGCAGAGATATTTCTTCCTTGCAGTGACTTTGATTGAATATTACCATGATAGTCATTGCCGTGACTCCTGGAGAGAGAGAGAACTTGGTGAACTGTAACTGCATAGGTAGTACTTAGATCATGATTGCGGTACGTGTCTGCAGTGTGCAGTGACAGCAGGTTCCAGAATATGCAGCTGCTAAATACACAGGATAAAGTAATCTTTGCTCACAGCCAGAGTTAATTACTGAGAGGCTGATGGTAGAGAGTACTGTGGTAAAGGATCTTGGAAGTACAGTCCCAATTTGCCTTTTCTATTTAAGTAGCAGCTGAAACTTATAAACATATGTAGAACCACGTGGCTTGAATTTACATCTGCATGAAATGTAAATTTACTGTTTTTTGAGATCGTAGATCCATAGAAAGATCAAGGTAGGAAGAGGCCTCCGGAGGCCACCTAGCTCAACCTCCTGCTCAGAGCGGGGCTTACTTCAAAGGATACTATAAGAGGCCATGGTGAAAGCCTTGATAAAGTTAAGGCAAAAAATATCACTGATTGCCTCCTAGCTCCATAAAACTATTCATTTCACTGTGAAAGGCAATCACCTTGGTCAAGCACAATTTGCCTTGAGAACAATCAGCATGGATTTGCCTGTCTGGAAATAGTTTCCATTAGTATTTGCTGCTTAATTTTCCGAAGGGACTGAAGGGAGCCTGGGCAGCCTGGAGCTCCCAACATCATCTCTCATGCCTTTTCCAGTCATTGGGGAGCTCCTTTAGTTACCAAAACATTTCAAAGATGATAGAGTGCAACTACACCATGACATAAGCCACCACCCTCAACTCTCTTGAAAGCATCTCATCCATCCAGTCCCAGGGGTTTATCTATGTCCAGTTTATCAAAGTAGACTCTAACCTGATCCTTCTGCTGAGGTTAGTAATTATCTCCCCGAAGACTCTACCACTGGGCATAAGCATCTTGGAGACTTGAGACTGGCCAGTAACATTTGAAGTAAAGAAGATGCTGAGTACCTCGTGCTTTTCCAGTTCCTTCCTCTCTAGGTCATCAGCCTGATTCAGCAGAATGCCCATGTTTTACCTTTTTCTGCTGATGCACCTATGGAAGCCTATCTTGTTGATATAAAGATATAGATGTGGTTTTTTTTCCCCATCACTTGCCAATTTGAGCTCCATGAAGCTTTGGCTCTCCTAATGCCTACCTTGCATGCCCAGGCAATGCTTTCGTATTCCTATTTAGCTGTTTCTCCTTCCACTTATGTGCTTCCTTTCAAGCCTCTCTCCAACCATCCCAGTTTTGTAGTTGTGTGAGCTGTCTCGCAGTGATGCGCAGCTTCAGTGAGGGCATAACTCTGCAACTATTTCCAGTTCATCCTGTTTGCTTCTTAGCTTGTGCAGGTTAGTGTATGGGCAGTCAGATGGGCACTGCCATCTCTGGGTTGCTTGTGTTTTTGGAGGCAGTGTGAGAACCACCCCTATTGCCACGTGTGCCCTTCCTTGCCTACCCCCACTTGCCTCTAGGCTTTAGTCTGCACTCCCTGATGAACCCAGGTTAAAGCTGCCCTCACAGGCATTAGTGAGCTTGCTGGCAAAAACTCTTTTGCCTCTTTCCATGATGTGGCCTCCTTCCATCTCTCCCTAGCAGTCCTTACTCCTTGAAGAAGATCCTGTAATTGCTTAAGTTGAAACCCTAATAGCAGCAGCCTTCCAGCCAATTTGTAGGATATATCCAGTTCTACCCAGGTTGCAAGTACATGGGATCTAATTTTAGGTACTAAAGGTGGCTTGGCAAAATGGAAGTGTTCAGCAAAACTAGCTCAGATTAAGTCGATTTCTATGCTTTTTTTTGTCTCTCATTATGACCATATTCTTTAAATTAAAGGTAGAATTTTCTGTGATATCCAAAGGAGATCCTCCACATCATTTTCTGGATGATATGCTTTTCTCTGAAACCTTCATACTGTTATGAGTTCCAGGGGAAACCTTTTCTTTCCTATTCCATTGTATGACTCTGAAAATACCCTCTGCAATTTCTTCAATAGCTTAGAAAACGCCAGCAGCACAGCATGAAAAACAAAAGTCCTGGTTTATGTAGTGTTTATTGAGGCTGGATGAAAATTTCTGGAAAGATTTGGTGAGGCTTCCATGCATGGACAGCTTGACTCTGCCAGAAAGAGCTGGATTGATACATGTTTCAAAGCCATGATCTGCACATAATACTCACAGAATCTTTCCATTAAAATATACTGTTGTCTCTGTGCAGCAAGCACTCTGTCCATGTAATTGGTGATGGATCTAGCCAAAAACTTCTCCTCATGCCACCTTCCCTGTGTTGGGTACAATTGCAAGACAGATACCCAGAGTGCACAGGAGGAATAAAATCATAAATATGACCTCATATTTTATATTTGTTTTATTTAGTGCAGCCTTAGAGAAATCTGTTTTTTATCTTTGCTTTTTTTTTTTTTTTGCTTTGTTTTTTTTTAGATAAACCATTTTAAAGGTGGTATGGATGAGTGCAGGAGGATATCTTAAGGGGAGGGGGTTTGAAGGCACTGCATACATACATGCTCCTACTGAAGGATGTATTTGTGAAACTTCATTATCATTTTATTTCTGTCTTAAGTTCAGCATTGAGCCATGACCTGGATATGTGCCCTGGATAGAGGTAAAAGAAGTTCCTCTGTTAAATGATTAAAGATTTCTCAAATTCTAAGAACACATATGCTAGAGAGGGGAAAAGCTAGGAGAGGAAAGGGGAAATATAAAAGGGCCTCTCTATTTTTGAAATGTGTGTCATGTTGTACACTAATAATAAAAAAAGATTTGGCAAAAGGTCAGTGCCATTTAGCAACTTCCTTTTGTGTGGAAGATATGGAGTGGCAGTTAAGAGGGGAGGATATGCTGTGTGTATATTGCTAACTTATCTGAGAACAGCTCTTTTGGTTTTCAAAATCCAGTATAAAAGAAAATTATTCTGCAGTTCGGTGAGCAAGAATAGGTATAAAGAGACTATACTGAGTAATGGAAGTCCAGAAATAAAATTATGTGCAATTAATTGATAATACAATTTTAAATTGAATCTTTACTTGATCCAGTTTTTGCATGAAAGCATTTTCAGAAAAGATATTTAAAAAGTAGCTGGTATTATTTTAGCTACAATTGCATAGGCAATCTGAATTTCTTATCCTTTCTGAGATTTTTTACTAATTCCTAAGGAAGCTTAGAAAATTCAAGGTAGGTATTAATTCCAATATATGCCAAAGTCCAGTTATGTCACCAAATATTTTAAGTTAGTCACCAGATAAACAGTCTTAGAGCATGGATCAGAAGACAGGTCTTCAGTACTGCTAAGTGCTCTGTTAAGTCTTGCTTGTTCTATATTCCTCCCTTAAAAGATAAAGAAAATTATGCTATTTTGTAGAATATAAATTTTGATATTTGAAAGTTGTTCTTACAGTATATCTTATAGCCTGGGTGTGAGAGAGTCTGCTGGACTGAAACCTCTCGGGCAGAAGGTATGAAAGCCTTGTGCCCCATATTTCACGCACATTGTTTCTTTATCCATTAGCCTAGTTATATAGAAGGGCAGCACTACTCTTTGTTTTTTCTCTCTTCTGACAATGACTCTAAATGAAAGTTGGCATCACTGCTATATTTGTGTGGAGCTCAGTCTTTAAACGTAAGTACATCTAACCATCTGAGGGAGCCTTGGGATGAAGATAGACACTAAGTGGCCCAGAGCAATTGAGGCAATTCTAGATGAGTGCAGAGGCACTCGGGGAACTTAATGGATAAAAATGTACATGCTTTCTGACTTGGGGTGTTTATGGGCTTATGCTTGGGTTTGAGGATAAGACTGCTGGACTTGCAAATTCTTTCCAAATGTTGTATTGGTTCTTAAATCTTTTTTGTGAATCTCGTTGGCAGTCCCCCATTGCTTGAGTTCTCTGCTCCTAAAAAGGAGATGGCAGCATTATTCACGTCACTGCCTTGAGTCTGTGTAGTTAAGGATCATAGCAGTAATGTATGTGGAGGGAAATGAAAATGGAGTATGTGGCTGCAAGAAGTACCTTTATTTTCTTTGTCAATCATTTTATGTGGGGGCTTAGTTTAGCATCTGCCACTGATATATCCTGTTTCTTGTTTTTTTCTAATTCAGTTCAAAGAGGCTTTCCCTTACTGCAGTGATTCCCAGCTGCTTATTTGTGACTAAAAGCGCACCGAGTTGGCTAGTATGCTGTATTCATCTATGGTTATAAGCTGTCAAATATGGCTATAAGCTGTTATTGGAGTCCACCTCCTGTTTTGCTGTAGACATGCATGTTTGCATGACACCCATCTGATGATTCTGCCTGTTGTATTATATTAGCAAGCAAAAATCCATTTACTGTCTTTATCAGGGAAATTATAATTGCCATGTGTTTAGTGAAATATTGTTTATGTTCAAATTATTCAGTCCTGTACTCCCCTCTCCCATAATTTTTCATATATATATATATATATTTCATTGGGATTGCCATAATACACTACAAAATATATTCAAGATTGAGTTCTTTGAACTTGTTGCTAAGGGATCATCATCTTTCTTCAGACAGAAGTAAGCCTGTAGCTTCCTGAAAAGCCTGGGTGAAATGGCCAAAAATAAAATAAAACAACCTTCTGCTCTCTCAAAAAAAAAAAAAGTATTCACAAATAAGAATTTTTCTGACAATGGCCAAAATTTCGATCAAGAAAAGAAGCAAGCTTTGTAGCCTTTGCCATGCACCAGCACAGAGCTGAGTTAGCATAGACATGAGAGAGTTTTGGTGCATAGTTGAAGGTCCCTTCCAGAAACTTGACATTTTTTCAGCCTGAGGTAACTTCCATAACAGTACTGGATTTCCAAGCTGTGGAATACAGGTACAGCTGGAGGTGGTCTTTCAAACTTTGCATATCCCTTGAGAAAACCCTGTTGAGGGGAAAACATTGCTCCCCACACCTCCTCTGGAAACCAGCACAAACCTGGGTACATCATATGCACTTCTGCATATAGGCCTTTTAATGAAAAAGCAGTGCATTGTATCCTACATCATTTTCAGTTTCTCTGTAGATCCAAGAAGTGTGTACAATGAGAGAAGAATAAGTTTATAATGAACACTGATTGCAACTTGTTGGTCAGATTTTGCCAACTAATAGCAACAGGAGATCCAGATGTCCTACCAGATGACATATGAAGCTGATAACAGCCATACAGCCTCAGAAAAGGAACAGAAAAATCCATCCTTTGCATGCAGGCACTTCCCCATCCTATCATCATTATCTCAGTTTAATCGAAAAGGAAGGTCTTCTGTGCTCTCTGGTTGTGGTACACAGTGAGTAAGAAGAACTTGGTGAATTACTGACATGCAGAAACACCGCAATCTGTGTTTCTTCACTGATTACAGTAGGAGAGAGAGGGAAGTTGAGATATGAATAAGCCTATTTTTGGGCCACTAAGTGTTCTTGCCACCAGTTGTAACCTGGCCAAAGCTTCAGTCAGTCCTATACATAAGAATAAATCGACGAAATGGCAGCCCTCTCTCGTCTTGTTAGGGTCGGGATTCTGCTGTCAGCAGCAGTCTAAAATGAAGGGTGGCTAGAGCAGTTCACAGATGTAATGGTTGGGGAAAACCCTGGGTGTCCAGCTGAACCGTAAGTGATACGCACCGATGTAATGCATGGGTGTCTTTAAACTCATTGCAAGGCTGTTCTGCTTTGTGCATCATTATTGCATACAGAAACCCTAGAGTTAGTTACATAATATGGGATTTATTGTAGCTAGTCTTTTTCATCAAATGTACATTCAGGCCACAGTCACCAAAGGGATTAGGCTTTTTACATGGCAAGTGACAGTCTGGAATCCCTTAACAATATTGTTCTTACCAGAGCCTTAAATAAAATTGTGGCTTGTTGCTTTATTGAAAGAAAAGAACTTCTCAGGTCTATAATGTTCAGTATGTAGGATCCAAACAATTTCCAAAAGACTTCAAAATCTAATTAATTTTCAGCAGTTTTTTTTCCCTTTTTTTCTTATAACTTGCAAGAGGAGAGTTTGAAAATCAGAATTAATTATGTAAACAAATGAATGAATTGACTAAATTTAAAGACAATTATATGAGAAATTATGCTGAAAATGAAATTGCTCACTGAAATAGAAGCAGCTCCCCAGAGGCTGCTTATGTTGTTCAGTACTATCATGAAAAGCAGCAAAGTAAAATGGCTTTGTCTTACTCGACAGATTTATGTATTTAAGGAATTGGTTTAATTACTGACTGAACTTTTTGTAATATTTATGGTTTGCCTGCTAGCACTGCAGTGCCAACACACAACTTTGGGACAGTAGAGATGGATTATTAGCAGGACACTTGAACAAATTAAGATTTTTATTGGTGAAACCTGTTATTGAAGGTGATTAATAAAGATGCCAACGATATCATTTTAACTCTTACTTTTCAGAGCTCAGTAAAACATACACACTTCATATTGCATAGTGATTTTAAGAAAACGAAAACATAGAAAAGGAGTTGGCAAATATTCTGCAAATTTCAGGAAAAGCAGGGCTGAATAATGAGTGTAAAGTGTTATTTTATCTATTCTGTTAGATTTAATAATGTAGACATAATATTACATAGTTTGCTTAAAGGGAGTTGTTTTAGCTTAAATGGGTCTTTTCAGGTAGCTTTGTATGGTTGCATATGTAGAGAGGCCCAGAAAATTTCAGATGAAGCATATTTGTAGGTGAACTGAAAAAGCAGTTGAACAAATGGGTCTTAAGCTATGTCCCTAAGCCGATTAGCTATTTCACTGATCTACACCAGTATTTATCTCCTTAAATATACCTATATACACATAGATGTCTTGTCTCTATATGTGCATCCACATCTTTGGATGTTTAATCACCTCTGAAAAAAATTAAAGAAGTCAGTGTCTAAATATCGCAAGACATTGATCTGTTGGCATAACATATAATGGAAAAAAGCAAAGCATGTCGTTCGTGACTTTGCTGTAGTAAGAACGTAAATGAAGCAAAATCTTGTTGACTTTCTTTATAAGAAACACAGGAAAAATCAATAATGTGAAATACTGTGAAGATAAAACTTCTAGGAAAGGAAAAACTGCTTTCGAGCTTCCAAGGGAGTATTTTATAAATAACTGAGCAACCAAATTTGAAGCTGTTGAGTTTTTCACTAACCCTTAGTTACTTGGGAATTTGTTTGTATATCATAGCTTATGATAATGCTCTGTCTCAGAGGTTGAAGAACCCCAAAATAAAGGTAAGCAGGGTTTACATTCTCAAAGAGGAGAGTTCAGGTTTCTGGTGAATACAGAATAGGAGTCTTCCCTTCAGCATGTCCTGAATTGTTTTCCTCTTCCAGCCCTACATTTCTTTTGTTCTGGGTACCAGATTCCAGCTGTCCTTTCAGATCAGGTAATAAAGTGGAGAAGAATAAAGCATGAGAAAGGCAGGTGGAAGACCACCAGAAGGAAGGAGAAAAGATATTCATGAGAGCTTAAATAAAAATGTGTGAAAGACTCAAAGTCCTGCAGAAATTTAGATATTGGGATAGGAAAGAAATGTAGTTGTTTGGGGGAGTATTGTTTGTTTTTCAATTAGCAATGAGTTTGGGCACAACTCAATCAAGCACAGAACAAATTCCTAAGAAAACAGTTATGAAGACTGATAGAATTACAGCTGCAAGAACCAAAAGTTTCTCTGTGCTTCAAGCCATGTATACAGATATCTATTTAGCAGAGTAGTTTTGTTCCAAGTCTCAAGTAACTGGCAAAAGAAGCAGATTGTGATATCTAATGTTCTTTAAACAATCTTGTGATCAAACAGCCTCTATCAGCAGCATTAAAGTAGGCATTATTGGTAGGGATGTTGTATATTTGTAATGACTGAAGCATTGCTGCTGTAGGTCTTTGGCAGATTTTCTACTGCAGTTTCTGGTTCTTCTCACTGAAAAGCTATTTAGCTCAGCTTGCTCAGTGCAGGTATGAGTCACTGTCTAACTTGGAAGAATGATTCAAAATTCAAAATACATGAGCTCCCTTGCAGAGGTGAGTAAGAGATTTCTATTTGAAAATTCACAATAAGGGCTTTTTATTGTCCCTAGCTAGGAGAATTCTTTGACCTTCTTCAGGAGACTGAAGTTTAGATATATCTAACCCAAGGGAGGACAAACTAAGATAAGAATGGTGACGAAGAACAACACTAAATCTGGCTTAAAATAGTAACCCAATATTAGTAACCCAATAGCTTGAAATATGACACATCTGCAGGTTTCAGTTCACTCACATGTGAGTAAGAACAGCTTTTGTTGTTCCTGGCTCATAAGCTCTGATACCCCTTCAGCTTTGCTGACAGCTTCTGTTTCATTCAGCCAGCGCAGATTCCTAGCAAAGCTCTGTAGAGCCAAAATTTTTAGTTAAATTCTAAGAATAAGCTTTCTCTTCCTTTGTTCTTTGAGCAGTTTCAGAGCACACTGAAAGTAAGATTTGGGTCTGTCAGGAAATCTGTGTTTGTTCTTCTCTACAATCAATTGCATTGCCTATATGAATTAAAATACCATGAGATAGCATAGTAACTACAAGAAGTGACAATAGTCCTGGATTTGCAACAAGTCAGCCATTTTATCATGATTTTTTTCCCTGTGAATTAAGTGCTTTATTATTCTGAAACACTGTGCTAATGCAAGCAGTGCACTTGTAAACAAATACATCACTTGGTGGGGCCATACTCAAAGAAGGTATAAATAAGAGGAGTGCACTGTGCAACTTCAAGGTGCACAGGGAATTGCTCTCTCACCTCCTCCTTATTCATATGGAACCTGTAAAAAGGCAGCCAGGGCAAAGACAAAGGGTCTGCTCAGGGCTGTCTGTTGGTCAACATATAGCTAGCTGTAGTGGTAGCAGCCACTTGAAGTGACAGTGTAGCGACCACAGGCTCTTAATGTGAAGTACCATATGGGAAAAGATTCTGTTGCTTGGTGCCTGATCCTGTCACAAACTCCTCCATAGGATGTTGTGATGTGCTTTAATGTCACGGTTTGGGCTTACGTTCAAAATACTCACCTTTAAGTTTGTGCTCTGTTGAAACCATCCGCTGATTCAATAGGTTAAAGTACAAAAGAATTGCCAGTATTGACATTTCACTGAATATTTATTTGGATATGTTAAATGTTAGAAAGCAAAGTGGTACTTTCTATATCAGAAATATGCGCTAAAACAGATTGGGGTTTGAGTGATAGTTTATCATAATGCTGCAATGAAGCATTTTCCATGGAAATGAAAATGAGCTTGTACACCTACAAGGTATTGTTTGCATTGAATTAATGTACAAGGGCACAACTTCTGAGAGTGAAGAGTTGTACAGACCTCTTTCTGGTCACATACCAAAAAGTCATTATTCAAGTCTTCCTGCAGCAGTTTGATTCACAGATTTAAAGCTAAAAGGAACCTTGAGGTCACATACGTTCATACAGGAATAGAAACAAATGTGTTTCTGGAAAGTTTTAATTATGGATTCTTTTAACTATGTTGATACTTTTCAGGAAGATAAATGTCTAGAATAGCCATATGATGTGCTGGAGCTAGATTTGTCTAAGCCATACAGCGTGGTGTATGCACACCGTATTGAACTATGTTCATGATTATTACAGTCTATTTTTGCTGATTCTTGCCTGACAATAAATCCATGTCTGACTGTTCTGTGTCTTATCTGTGTGAATCTGTGAGGGGACGCACAGACTACTTTCAAACAGCCTGGCCTGTGACACTGTTAATCCATGAGCTATGTGAGAGTAGCTAAAATCCTGCCGTGGTCATGCCGGAGAACCTCTATATAACTGCTTGCCATACTGTAGGTAAGAATACTCTTGAGGGCATTCTTCTGCAAAAACAGGATAGAAAACCATCAATTCTCCAACCTACTTTTGCTCTTACTATATCCAGAATGAAGGTGCTATGGAATGTTATGG